>NC_054831.1:89200203-90417078 GCF_018345385.1 Vulpes lagopus
AAGTTGCTGTGGTAATCGGTTTGCAAAATATATATGTATCACATCATTATGTATACCTTATGTACATCTTAAACTAATACAGTGTTATGTCAATCATAGTTCAGCAAAACCTAAGGGAAAAGTTTTAGATCACCAATTCAGGGATACTGCATATTGTTTATGGTAGTTTTTGTAATCCACTAGTATTTTAATAAAAATTTAAATTTAACATATTATCCATGAAATCAAAGATGTGAATGATAACAATTTCATTTCTTTGCCTCATATTATCAGGAGTATTTATTACTTACACAGGGAGCAAAATGGTTTTCTGAAAGGTGAGGCTATTATTCATTTAGAATTGGGGTGGAGGTACAATACTCTGCAATAAAAAAAGGCAATTTAGTCTAGTAAGATTGTTCCATCTCATTTAAATTTCAATAATGTGTTTTTATTAAATAATGGGAAAAACACAGTGAATGAAAAAATCATCAATAATCTGGTCCATTATTTTGGTTAAGGGAATGCAGGAATGTAATTTTCCCTTAAGAATATAGTATTAACATCTGTCATCTGTATTTTAGCATGGGGCTCTATTGTATTTAATGATTTACATCTAAAACATAAGTTGCTCTTTTTTAATCAGAAAACCAACACATTTTGTAGCACAATTTAGGAAATACAAAAACTAGAAGAAAATGAAAATCACCCATTATCCCACTATTCTGAGAAAACTTATGGTAACATTTCATGCATATGCACGTATATTTTGCAGAACTGGATATGCTACATAGGACCCAAGAATTCACATACCTGGAAGGCAGCAAGTCATGGGTAACAGTCAGGAGTACTGGGGATTTTCATCAGCCAGACAGCATATGCCATGTCTTAAGTGACCAGGCCTCCCCATCCCCAGGTCATTATGGCTTCCAGGTGGGTGAACCCTGAGTATTGCCTTAACTCCAGGATACGAGGAAGTACCTAAAAATCAGGTTGTTATAAAGTGAAATTTGGAGGTGCAGAAAAGATGATGGAGTAGGAGGATTCTGAGTTCACTTCATCTCACAGACTCACCAAAGCAACAACTACATATACTTTAACAAATTCTGAAAACAACCTGAAGCCTAGAAGAACACATTTAACACAATTAGTTGTAGAGAGAAGGCCACATTAGGAGGGGCAAAAACATGGCTGAGAGCCAACTCCCTGAGAGACTAACCACAAATGGGAGGTATAGCACAAGCATAAAGAATTGAGAGGATCAGACCCCACACCAGGTATCCCCAGCCCTGGGGACCCACAATGGAAACATGAGTCCCACACCATTTGGTTTTGAAGGTCAGCAGGGCTTAACTACAGAAGAGTCAGAGAGGGCGATAAGAAACTGACACTCTGCCCTTAAAAAGCCACTACACTAAGTAACTCAGCCTGAGACATAGCACAGAAGCAAAGGTTTTAAAATCATCTGAGGTATACCTGAAAGCAATTTATTGATCGATTTTAGGGTGTGTACTAGAGGGTCAGGGATCTCCAGGACATTTCTCTAGGAACAGAAGTGCTGGTTCTGGTGCCAATTTTCTTGTCCTCCCCTAGTCTAGACAGCCATATGCTTGCAGGAGCCAGTGCTAACAGTGTCTATTATATTAGTACTGTGTGCTTCACCCCAGTGTTCCCCGAAGGACAGGTCCCACCTGCAGGCACCTACATGCAGCTCCAGGCAGCTCCTGTCCCACTACACCTGGTAGGCAGCCTTGGCCAGGACTGGTACCATGACAAAGTGACTCCTGCCCTGGTGAAGGGGGGGAAGATAACCCTACATATCTGTATGTCCACATTTCCTGTAGCTTGGCCTCTTAGCTTATTATGCAGGGAGCAAGCCCTGATCTTCAGTGCACCTGTAGCTATCACAGCAGTTATCTGCACATAGCCAGGCTGAATGACAGCCTGCTCACCAGTACACCTAAGATTTCTGCAGCTGAGCCCCTCAAGTACAACAACAATAACAAACACTGCCAAGTATACTTGCAGGAGGTGATTGGGGGTCATTACAGCAAGCTGGACTGATGGCACACTCCACCTACTAGCAGGTCCAGAGCAAATGGAATTCATCCATAACAGGAGTGCACATGCAGCCCATACCCCTTGAGTGCCTGCTTCTTTTGACCATGGGGAGTTTACACTACAGGGCACCACAGTACTTCTACACAAGCCACACAACTTTTAAAACCAGGTGATACTCCTGACCTACCTAATACAGAGAATATCAAACACATGGAGTTACACAGAAAGGAAGAGACAGGGGAATATGTCTTAAACACCATAAAATCAAAGAAAATGAGCTAAACAATATAGAGATAAGCAATCTACTTGGTAAATATTTCAAATGCTCATAAAGATACTCACTGGATTTAAGAGTTAATGAGCTCAGTGAAAACCTAAAAAATATATATGTATTAAAAAACAGAGCTGAAAAAAAAAAAAAAAAAAAAAAAAAACAGAGCTGAAAAATAAAATAATTTGAATGAAAAATACACTTGAGTGAATCAACAATAGATTCGAAGATGCAGAACAAGGTATCAATGATCTGGAAGACAGGGTAATGGAAAAGTGAAAAGCTAATAGTGAAAAGAAAAAAGAATGATAAAAAATGAGAATAGGTTCAAGACCTCAGCAACATTATCTCAAATAACAACATTCACATTATAGGGATTCCAAAAGGAAAAGAAGGTCAGGCAGTGAGAGGCAGAAAACTTAGCTGAAGGAAGAATAGGTGAAAACTTCCCTGATCTGAAGAAGGAAAAGGACAGTGAGGTCTAGGAATCACAGTGAATGTCAGACAAAGCGAACCCAAGGTAATCCCCACAAGACATAATAATTAAAATGCCTAAAACTAAAGATGAATAAAGAATCTTAAAAGCAGAAAGAAACGGACACCTGGGTGGCTCAGTAGTTGAGCATCTGCCTTTGGCTCAGGTCGTGATCCTGGAGACCTGGGATCGAGTCCTGCATTAGGTTCCCCACAAGGAGCCTGCTTCTCCCTCTGCCTATGTCTCTGCCTCTCTCTCTCTGTGTCTCTCATGAACAAATAAATAAAATCTAAAAAAAAGCAGCAAGAAAAAAGAAAATAGATACTTATAAGGGAGCCCCACAAACCCATTGGCTGAGTTGACAGCAGAAACTTGCTGGCCAGAAGGGAGAAGGTGTGATATATTCAAAGTGCTTGATAGAAAAAAAACCTACAACAAAAAATATCCTATCCAGAAAGGTTATCATTCAGAATTGAAAGAGAGGTAAAAAGTTTCCCAGACATACCAAGTGAAAGGAGTTCACTATTGAACCAACTTTATAAGAAACATTAAAGGAAATTTTTAAGTGGAAAGAAAGGAGCATAACTATAAGAAAATTATAAAAGGTAAAAATTTCACTGGTAAAAGCAAATATTATGTAAACATAGTACACTGATAAAACACAAAAGTAGTAAAATCAATTCTTTGTACAAAAATCAGTCAAGGAATACACAAACATGTAAAATATAATATCATATACATAAATGTGGAGGGGGAGGAAATACATAGTGGTTTTAGAATGTGTTCAAACTTAAGTGGCTTTGAATAAAACATTATCTATATGGACTTAACAGTCCCCCCTAAAAAAATACACATTCTCTTCAGGAGCACATGAAAACATCTCCAGGATAGATCATGTGTTAGGTCACAGAGCAGATCTGAATAAATCTAAAAAGACTGAACTTGTATCAACCATTTTTTCCAACCACAATGTTATGAAACTAGAAATCAATTATAAGAAAAAAAACTGCAAAAAAAACCCCCCAAACACATATAAACAACATGGTACTAAATAATCAAGGCATCAACAAAGCAAGAGAAATTAAAAAATATACAGAGACAAATCAAAATTTAAAAAAAATGAAGTAAATCTTTAGGACACAGCAAAAGCAGTTGTAAGAGATGCTGCAGGCCCACCTTAAGAAACAAGAAAAATCTCCAGTAAATAACATAACCTTACACCTGAGAACTAGAAAAAGAAGAACGAATAAAGCCTAAAGTTAGTAGAAGGAGGGAAATAATAAAGATCAGAAGTTTTATAAAAATAGACTTTAGAAATAGAGGCAAAAAATGAAAACTATCAATAAAACCAAAAGTTTCTGCCTTGAAAAGATAAAAAAAATTGATAAACCTTTAGCTAGACTCACCAAGGAAAAAAGGGGAAAGAACTCAAGGAAAAAATCAGAAAGAAAGAAACAACAGGAAAAATTCCAGAAATACAAAGGATTATAAGAGAACACTATGAAAATTATATGCCAACAACTTAGACAACCTAGAAGAAATAGTAAAATTCCCAGAACCATGCAATATTCCAAACCTTAGTTAGAAAGAAATAGAAAACAACAACAACAAAAAAAAATAAATAAAAAATAAAAATAAAAATAAAAAAAATAAAAAAAAAGAAAGAAATAGAAAACAGGAGCAGACCTATTACTAGTAAGGAAAACTTCCAAATTCATTCTATGAGTCCAGCATTACCCTGAAGCCACACACAGACAAAATACTACTAAAGAGAGAAAGTATCATCAAGTATCTCTGATGAACAAAGATGCAAAAATCCTCAACAAAATAGGCAAGCTGAACTCAATAACACATTAAAAGGATCATTCACCACAATCAGGTGGGATTTATTCCACAAATCAACCTGTATCATGTATCACATTATAAGAATAAACATTATGTGATAACCTTTATGATAAAAATCTCAACAAAGTGGATAAAGAAGGAATATACCTCAACATAATAAAGGCAATATATATAAAAAAAAAACTAGAACTAACATGATATTCATTAGTAGAAAATGAAAGTTTTTTTCTCTAAGATCAGGACAAAACAAGGAAGACCACTCTCACCACTTTTATTCAACATAATACTGGAAGTCTTAGCCATAACAGTTAGATAAGGGGGGGAAAAGCATTCAAACTGGTAAGGAAGAGATAAAATTTTCACTATTTGCAGATGGCATGTTGCTATACAAGAAAACCCAGACTCCACCAAAAAACTATTCTAATTCAGTAAATTTGTAGGACACAAAAATACTGTTGCATTTCTAGACACTAAAAACAAGTTAGAAGAAAAGAGAAATTAAGAAAATAATCCCATTTACAATTGCACCAGAAAGAATAAAATAGTAATAAATTTTTTAAAAGACTTATTTATTTTAGAGAGAGAGAGAGAGCATGCAAGTGAGCAAGGGGAGGGGCAGGGGGAGATAGAGAGAGAGAGAGAGAGAGAGAGTCCTCAAGCAGGCTCCCTGCTGAGTGCAGAGCCCAATATGTTGCTCAATTCCAGGACCCTAAGATCATCACCCGAGACAAATCAAGAGTTGGCCACTTGACCAACTGAGCCAACCAGGTGCCCTTGTAGGAATAAATTTAACCAAGGAGATGAAAGACCTATACTCTGAAAACTGACACTGCTGAAAGAAACTGAAGACAACACTAATAAATGGAAAGATAGATCATGTCGTAGGCTACCCAAAGGAATCTACAGATCCACAGCAAACTCTATCAAAATACCATTAACATTTTTTTAGAACTAGAAAAAATAATTCTAAAATGTATATGAAAACACAAATGACCCCATATTTCAAAGCAGTCTTGAGAAAGAAGAACAAAACTGAAAGTATCATAATTTCATATTTCAAAGCTATAGTAATCCAAACAGCATGGTACAGACACAAAAATAGATACATAGATCACTAGAATAGAGAATCCAGAAGTGAATCCAACTTTTATATGGTCAATTAACCTATGACAAAGGAAGGAAGACTATACATTAGGACAAAGAGCGTCTGTTTATATATGGTGTTGGGAAAACTGGAGAGCTACATGTAAAAGAAGGACCTAGACCACTTTCTTTTTTTTTTTTTTTTTTTTTTTTTTTTTTTTAAATTTTTTTTTTTTTTTTTTTTTTTTTATGATAGTCACACACACACAGAGAGAGAGAGAGGCAGAGATACAGGCAGAGGGAGAAGCAGGCTCCATGCACCGGGAGCCTGATGTGGGATTCGATCCCGGGTCTCCAGGATCGCACCCTGGGCCAAAGGCAGGCGCCAAACCGCTGCGCCACCCAGGGATCCCCCCTAGACCACTTTCTTAATCCAAACACAAAAATAAACTGAAAATGTACTAAAGACAGAAATGAGAGACCTGAAACCATAAAATTCCATAAAGAAAACATCGGCAGTAATCTTTTAGACATTGGCCTTAGCAATGTATTTACAGATGTGTCTACCCAGGCAAGGAAAACAAAGCAAAACTAAACTATTGGTACCTCACCAAAATAAAATGCTTTTGTAAAGCAAAGAAAACCATCAGTCAGGATGGGTAGTATCAAAAAGATAAGAAATAATAGTTATTGGCAAGAATGTGGAGAGAAAGGAATTCTCATGCATGACTGATACGAATATAGACCGGTACAGACACTCTGGAAAATAGTATTGAGGTTTCTCAAAAAATTAAAAAATATCATACCCCATAATTTTACTACTGGGTATTTACCCAAAGAAAACAAAAACAGTAATTTGAAATGATACATGCATCCCTATACTTATTGCAGTATTATTTACAATAACCCAGAAATGGAAGCAACCTAAGTGTCTATCAATAAATTTTTTAAAATGTGGTACATATATACCATCAAATATTACTCAGAAAAATTACATCTCATCATTTGTGACAGCATGGATTAAAGGTATTATATTAAGTGAAATAAATCAGAGAAAGAGAAATAACATTATTTCACTTATATGTGGAGTCTGAAAAACAAGACACTTGAACAGACAAACAGAACAGACTCATCGATACAGAGAACAAACTAGGGGTTGCCACAAGGGGTGGAGAGGTTGCATGGACAGAATAGTTGAAAGGAATCAAGAAATAAAAACTTCCAGGGACTTCTGGGTGGCTCAGTAGTTAAGCATCAAACTCTCGGTTTCAACTCAGGTCATGATCTTGGGGTCCTGGCATTGAGCCCTTCGTGGAGCCCTATGTCCAGCTCTGTGCTCAGCGGGGAGTCTGCTTGAGTTAATCTCTCCCTCTCCCTCTGTATCACCCTTCTTGTGCTCTCTTTCTCTCCCTCTAAAACTAATAATTTTTCTTAAAAAAAAAAGCAAACTTCTAATCATAAAATAAGTCACGGGAGATGAAAATTACAGCATAAAGGAATATAGTCAATAGCATTGTATGTTGACAAATGGTGACTATAATTATCATGTAATTATCATAATGAACACTGAGTAGTGTACGGAATTATTAAATGTTGTATGCCCGAACTATGTGGAAGTATGTTAAATATAATAAATATGGAAAAATGTAAAATATTTAGACATATTAAAATAAATTAATACAATCAAATATCCTGTCTTTTAATTTTTGGCAATTAATTTAAAAAATTAACACCATACTGCCAAACCTAACAAACCTATAGGCTATATTCCACCAAAGAGAGTCCTTTTTACCTCCTCTGTATTTTCTTTCAATTTCTACATTTTTAACTTAATTTTACCAACTGAGTATTTCCCTCATGTCATTAGTATTCCTAAATATAAACATTGATTTCAATGGCAATTAAGAATTAAATCATAAGCATATGTCATTATGCTTATTACGCTATATCCTTAATATTTGGGCATTATGTTGGGTTTTTTGTTTTGTTCTTATTAATGCTGTGATAAACATTACTGTATATAAATCTATCTATACAACTCTATCTCTGTATTAATTCCTAGAAATGGTACTACTGGTTCCAAACAGTGACATTTTTAAGGTACATATAACTAAACTACTTTCAAAATTGTTACACCAATTTTTTACTCCCACTAGCAATATTTAAGAACATCGTATCTATGGCAGCCTTATCAGTATTTTGTATTTGCCTTTAATTTTAGAAACTGAGCATGGGAAAGTAATGTTGCACAGCATTTTTTTTTTAATTTAATAGTTTGGGATTAGGCTTCAGCAACATTTTCCTTTTTCCTGAACTCGCCATGTCATAATCCAAATAATAACAATTTATGAAGAAAATAATTTTCTAGATAAAACAGTAGTTCATTAATAATTACATTCTCATGAACAAAGTAAAAGTCACCTTGCTAGAATATAGTTTAATGTTCACACACTTTCCATTTCTTTCATTTATTCAGCTTTGGGGACTGATTAAGCCAAGAAACAGCCACGGAAAACTACCATGTGTTTGAAGAGTAAATGACAATGCATATTTCAAAGTGTAAATGTCTCTTGCTTTGCAGGGCCAATGCATTCAATTCAGCAAAATTGGCTATAAAGTGAATTGTGTTTCTCTACGGACTTGTGATATAAAATCAGCAATATGTTGTTTTAGCAAAAAAAAAAAATGACTAACGTGAATAATAAAAATAGCTTCACAATAAATAAAGATTACCAGGTTGTGAGATGTTACATGGATTCATTAATTCATTCGACAGATATGTGAGAGGCTATAATGTCCCAGAAACACACCAAAGACTGAGGATAGAGCTGATACTAAAACAAAATGCCATACCTTATAATACTGTCCAAGATTGGAGTTCATGCTTTGCTAGAAGGACTTACATCCCATGCTTAAGGCCAAGTTTGGTATCACTTTGTCCCTAATTTCCCAGATGAGTTGCCTTCCTCTTATGTTTTGGTTGTTTATGAAATATAAAACAATTAAAACACAATTTTGGAGTTTGCAGGTAGGTGTCAGTATGCAGTGTGTATCATATATTCCTTTCTTAGATGGAGATGTTGGTTTCACAATGCACTTTATCAGTTTTGTACTTTTGATTTTGCTTAAGTGAATTTTCCTAAAATGAAGGACACTTTATCTTAATTAAGAAGTTACTTAATGTTCCCATGTTCACAAAAGTACTTCTCAAACACCTATTAGTGCAAGACACTATAAATGCTGGTATCTTGACTGTGATGATCAAGCATATACCCTGCCTGTAGGGGATTTGCATTTATTTTATCATGGAATTCAGAACCCCCAAAATAAGCAAATTAATTAATTACGTGTTACTGTATTAAGCACTATAAAGAGTGTATATACTTCAGGCAGAATGATCAGGAAAAGCATCTCTGAGAATATTGTTGTATCTGGGAGTCTCAAAGTGAAGATTGAGGATATAATGTTGTTCCAGGCAGAGAGAATAGCAAGTCCACAGGTCCTAACAGAAAAAAAAAAAAAAAAAGCCTTATTTGAAAAACAAAAGAAGACCAGTGTGAGTGGAGTTTAATAGAAAAGGAGGAGAAACACAGGACATGTGTCAGGACAGTAACAAAGAGGCCAGATCCTTTAGGACCTTGTCAGTCATGGTAAAGAATTTAGATTTATTCTAAAGGCAATGAGAAACCATATGACAGAGAATAACTATAAGAAAGCTGCACAAAAATTGGATGGTGTTTTGAGTTCATAATATTGGTTTCCCAGGACTGAAATTTATACAGACAGAGGATAACTAAATTTCACTACTTGTAGTATCAGAACGGGTGTTTTACAATAAAGACTACCTATACTCAAGATTGGGAAAAAAATAGGTGTTTTAATTGTACAAAATAACCCAAAGAACATTTGAATAGGTAATGTGACTACATGAGAAGGACTTATAACTCTAACTTTTCTAGGAAATAAAGTTAACCACACCAGCATGGCAGGTGCCTCAGAACATAACTCTGGAATGGTATGACTCCAATGCAGGTGGCAACTGTTAAGGAGATTCGGCTGTGAAAATGGAATTGAAAGAGGTCCAACTGCAAATAAGGGAGGGAAGCCACTGCAATCCACCAAAAAAAATGCAGGTATGGAATCTTCTTTGAGATAGATCACGTTTTGCCACTAAACAATCTCAATAAATTTAAGAATACTAAAAACATATTAAACATCTTATCCAATCTAACACAATGAAACTAGGTATTAATTATAACAATAACAGAAACCTAGAAAAAACAAAAACATGTGGCGACTAAACAACATGCTACTAAATAACTAATGAGTCAATGAGAAGTCCAAGAGGGAATTTAAAAATATATGGAGACATAAAAATTGAAACAAATCAAATCAGTCTTTGAGTTGCAGCAAAAGGAATTCTAAGAGGTAAGTTTATAGCATGATAGGCCTACCCCAATAAAAATAAACATCTCAAGTAAATAATTTAACGTTACATCTCAAGGAACTAGAATAAAAACAAAGCTCAAAGTTAGTAGAAGGAAGGAAATGATAAAGATCAGAGAAGAAATAAATGGCACAAAGACTGGAAAAAGAAAAACAGAAAGATCCATGAAACTAAGACTTTGTTCTTTGAAAATTGATAAACCTTTAGTAAGACTCAGGAAAAATAGAGCATTCAAATAAAATAAAAAATGAAAAAGAAGTTATAACCAATACCACATAATTATAAAGGATTTCAAGAGACTGCTATGAAAAATGTATGCTTACATATTGGACAGTCTAAAAGAAATGTTGAAATTTCTAGGCTGAAGACTGAGAATCAGGACAAAATAAAAAAATATAAACAGACCAATTACTAGGAACAAAATTGAACTGGTAATCAAAAACCTCCTAACAAACAGAGGTCCAGGACCAAAAGGCTTCACAGGTAAATTTTACCAAACATTTCAAGAAGAGTTAATACCTATCCTTATCAAACTATTCCAAAAAAGAGAAAAGGAAGGAATTCTTCCAAATTTGTTCTATGAGGCCAGAATTACCCTAATACCAAAACCAAAGAGACTAGCAAGGAAGGACATAGTACTGGAAGTCCTAGCTGCAGCAATCAAATAAGAAAAAGAAATGAAAGGTATTCAAATTGTAGGAAAGTAGTATAACTATCACTGTTTGCAAATGACATGATACTATACGTAGAAAACTCTAAGACTCCACCAAAAAATAATTAGAACTAATGAATTCAGTAAAATTGCATGATATAAAATTAATGTACAGAAATGTTATATTTCTATACAATAACAAATAATGGAAAGGGGAATTAAGAAAATAATCCTATTTACAATTGCAGCAGAAAGAATAAAATGCTTAGAAATAAATTACTCTGAAAACTACAAAACGTGGATAAAAGAAATTGGAAATAACACAAACAAATGGAAAGACATACCACGCTCATAGAATGGAAAAACTATTACTGTTAAAATCTCCATATTACCCAAAACAATCTCCAAATTCAATGCAATCCCTATCAAGATACCAACAGTAATTTTTACAGAATAAGAATAATCCAAAAATTTAAATGGAAACACCAAAGACACCAAATAGCCAAAGGAATCCTGAGAAAAAGGAACAAAGCTGGAGCTATCACAAGTCTAGATTTCAAATCACATGACAAAGCTATGGTAATCCAAACAGTATGGTACTGACACAAAAATAGATACATAGATCAACAAAACAGAACACGGAGCCCAGAAATAAACCCGCACTTACATGGTCAATTAATCTATGACACAGCGGGTAATGGGGAAAAGCTAGTCTGTTCAATTAATGATATGGGAAAACTGGATAGCTACATGCAAAAAAAAAAAAAAAAAAAGAAATACATGGAGACAGATAAAAATGGAAACAAAACAAACCAAAGGCTTTGAGACTTTAAACTGTAAGTTTACAAAATAGGCCTACTTGAGGCCTGAACCACTTTCTTATATCATTCACAAAGATAAAGTCAAAATGTATTAAGACGTAGAGGTGAGACCTGAACCCATAATATTCCTAGGAGAAAATTTTAGGCAGTAGTCTCTTAGACATTGGTCTGGCAATATATTTATGGATAGGTCTCTTCAGACAAGGGAAACAAAAGCAAAAATAAACTAGTGAGATTATGATAAATTTCCTTCCTACACAGTGAAGGAAACCAGCCACAAAGTAAACAGGGCACCTAATTCATGGGAGAAGATATTTGAAAATAATATATCCAATAAGGGGTTAATATCCAAATTATATAAGGAATTTATACAGCTCAACACCAAAATCAAAGCAAAAAATAAGCCACAAATAATCCAATTTAGAAAATGGACAGAGGACTCGAATAGACATTTCTACAAACACATACAGATTTCTAGGAGATGCATGAAAACATGCTTAGTATTACTAATTGTCAGGAAAATGCAATTCAAAACACGAGTTATCACCTCACAGACCAGTCAGAATGGCTGGTATCAAAAAGATAAGAAAAAAAAAAAAAACGAGTGGTAGTAAGGATGTGGAAAAAAGGGGATTCTTATACATCGTTGGTTGGGACTGTTAATTCGTGCAGCCACTGTGGAATTAAGTATGGAGTGTCCTCAAAAAGGTAAAAAGAGAAATACCGTATGACCCAGTAATTCCACTCTTGATATTTACCTAAAGATAACAAAAACACTAATTCAAAAAAAGTATATGCACTCCTATGTTTATTGCAGCATCATTTACAATAGCCATCATACAGAAGCAACCTAAGTGTCTATCAAGAGATGAATAAAGACACAGAACTAAGACGGCGGAAGAGTAGGGTCCCCAAGTCACCTGTCCCCACCGAATTACCTAGATAACCTTCAAATCATCCTGAAAATCTACGAATTCGGCCTGAGATTTAAAGACAGACCAGCTGGAACGCTACAGTGAGAAGAGTTCGCGCCTCTATCAAGGTAGGAAGACGGGGAAAAAGAAAGAAAGACACAAAAGGCCTCCAAGGGGGAGGGGCCCCGCGAGGAGCCGGGCTGAGGCCGGGGCGAGTGTCCCCAGGGCAGGAGAGCCCCGTCCCGGAGGAGCAGGAGCTGCACCGACCTTCCCGGGGGAAAGGCCTCCCGGGGAATTGGAGCAGGATCCCCAGAAAGGCGGGGATGCCCTCGGGCTCCCTGGGGCAGTAACAGAGGAACTGCGCCCCGGGGAGATGCACCGAGCTCCCTAAGGGCTGGAGCGCTCGGCGGGGCCCGGAGCAGCTCGGAGGGGCTCGGGCGGCGGCTCCGCGGAGGGGGCTGCGGGGCTCCGGGAACAGCTCGGAGGCGGCGGCTCGGGCGGAGGAAGAGGCTCCATTCGGAGAGGGCTGTGAGGCTCCGGGAGCAGCTCGGGCGGCGGCTCCGCGGAGGGGGCTGCGGGGCGGGAGCGCGAATCCAACAGCGCAGGCCCCGGAGCACAGGGCGCCGGGACACAGCCCAGGATCCGGCCTCCCCCGGGACAGGCAGAGGCCGGGAGGGCCCAGGACAGCGAGGACGCTCCTGCCCCGAGCTGAGCAGATCAGCGGCCCCGCCCCGGAGCCTCCAGGCCCTACAGACCGAGAGCTCCATAGTGTTTGTGGGAGCTGACTCCAGGGTCCCAGAGCTGCCCCCACCACTGTGGCTTCCTCCCGGGGCCTCACGGGGTAAACAACCCCCACCGAGCCCTGCACCAGGCAGGGGCAGAGCAGCTCCCCCAAGTGCTAACACCTGAGAATCAGCACAGCAGGCCCCTCCCCCAGAAGACCAGCGACACGGACCAGCTCCAGGGGAAGTCAAGGGATTTAAAGTATACAGAATCGGAAGATACTCCCCCGTGGTTTTTTGTTTTTGTTTTGTTTTGTGTTTTTTTTCTTTCTTTCTTTTTGATTTCTGATTGGTTCCCCCACGCCCCCTTTTTTCTTTTTTTTCACCTTTCTTTTTCTTTCTCTTTTTATTCTCTTTTTTCCCTTTTTTTCTTCTTTCTCTTTTTTCTTTTTCTCTTCTCTTTCCTTCTCTCTCTCTCTTTTTCTCCTTTTCCCGATACAACTTGTTTTTGGCCACTCTGCACTGAGCAAAATGACTAGAAGGAAAACCTCACCTCAAAAGAAGGAATCAGAAACAGTCCTCTCTCCCACAGAGTTACAAAATCTGGATTACAATTCAATGTCAGAAAGCCAATTCAGAAGCACTATTATACAGCTACTGGTGGCTCTAGAAAAAAGCATAAAGGACTCAAGAAACTTCATGACTGTAGAATTTAGATCCAATCAGGCAGAAATTAAGAATCAATTAAATGAGATGCAATCCATCGAGGAGGCTTAACGAGTTGGAAGAACGAGTGAGTGACATAGAGGACAAGTTGATGGCAAAGAGGGAAACTGGGGAAAAAAGAGACAATTAAGAGACCATGAAGACAGATTAAGGGAAACAAACGACAGCCTGAGGAAGAAAAACCTACGTTTACTTGGGGTTCCCGTTGGCGCCGAAAGGGCCAGAGGGCCAGAATATGTATTTGAACAAATCCTAGCTGAAAACTTTCCTAATCTGGGAAGGGAAACAGGCATTCAGATCCAGGAAATAGAGAGATCCCCCCCTAAAATCAATACAAACCGTTCAACACCTTGACATTTAATAGTGAAGCTTGCAAATTCCAAATAAGGAGAAGATCCTTAAAGCAGCAAGAGAAAAAAAGTCCCTGACTTTTATGGGGAGGAATATTAGGGTAACAGCAGACTACTCCACAGAGACCTGGCAGGCCAGAAAGGGCTGGCAGGATATATTCAGGGTCCTAAATGAGAAGAACATGCAGCCAAGAATACTTTATCCAGCAAGGCTCTCAATCAAAATGGAAGGAGAGATAAAGAGCTTCCAAGACAGGCAGGAACTGAAAGAATATGTGACCTCCAAACCAGCTCTGCAAGAAATTTTAAGGGGGACTCTTAAAATTCCCCTTTAAGAGGAAGGTCAGTGGAACAATCCACAAAAACAAGGACTGAATAGATATCATGATGAAATTAAACTCATATCTGTCAATAGTAACTCTGAACATGAACGGGCTTAATGACCCCATCAAAAGGCGCAGGGTTTCAGACTGGGTAAAAAAGCAGGACCCATCTATTTGCTGTCTACAAGAGACTCATTTTAGACAGAAGGACACCTACAACCTGAAAATAAAAGGTTGGAGAACCATTTACCATTCAAATGGTCCTCAAAAGAAAGCAGGGGTAGCCATCCTCATATCAGATAAATTAAAATTTACCCCGAAGACTATAGTGAGAGATGAAGAGGGACACTATCTCATACTCAAAGGATCTATCCAACAAGAGTACTTAACAATCCTCAATATGTATGCCCCGAATGTGGGAGCTGCCAAATATTTAAAACAATTAATAACCAAACTGAAGAAATACGTAGATAATAATACACGTATACTTGTTGACTTCAATCTAGCTCTTTTTACCCTCGATAGGTCTTCTAAGCACAACATCTCCAAAGAAACGAGAGCTTTAAATGATACACTGGACCAGATGGATTTCACAGATATCTACAGAACTTTACATCCAAACTCAACTGAATACACATTCTTCTCAAGTGCACATGGAACTTTCTCCAGAATAGACCACATACTGGATCACAAATCGGGTCTGAACTGATAACAAAAGATGAGGATACTCCCCTGTATATTCTCAGACCATAATGCCTTGAAATTAGAACTAAACCACAACAAGAAGTTTGGAAGAACCACAAACACGTGGAGGTTAAGGACCATCCTGCTAAAAGATGAAAAGGTCAACCAGGAAATTAAGGAAGAATTAAAAAGATTCATGGAAACTAATGAGAATGAAGATACAACCGTTCAAAATCTTTGGAATGCAGCAAAAGCAGTCCTGAGGGGGAAATACATCGCAATACAATCATCCATTCAAAAACTGGAAAGAACTCAAATACAAAAGCTCACCTTACACATAAAGGAGCTAGAGAAAAAGCAAGAAATGGACCCCACGCCCAGCAGAAGAAGAGAGTTAATTAAAATTCGAGCAGAACTCAATGAAATCGAGACCAAAAGAACTGTGGAACAGATCAACAGAACCAGGAGTTGGTTCTTTTAAAGAATTAATAAGATAGATAAACCATTAGCCAACCTTATTAAAAAGAAGAGAGAGAAGACTCAAATTAATAAAATCATGAATGAGAAAGGAGAGATCACTACCAACACCAAGGAAATACAAATGATTTTAAAAACATATTATGAACAGCTCTACGCCAATAAATTAGGCAATCTAGAAGAAATGGACGCATTCCTGGAAAGCCACAAACTACCAAAACTGGAACAAGAAGAAATAGAAAACCTGAACAGGCCAATAACCAGGGAGGAAATTGAAGCAGTCATCAAAAACCTCCCAAGACACAAGAGTCCAGGGCCAGATGGCTTCCCAGGAGAATTCTATCAAACGTTTAAAGAAGAAACCATACCTATTCTACTAAAGCTGTTTGGAAAGATAGAAAGAGATGGAGTACTTCCAAATGCGTTCTATGAGGCCAGCATCACCTTAATTCCGAAACCAGACAAAGACCCCACCAAAAAGGAGAATTACAGACCAATATCCCTGATGAACATGGATGCAAAAATTCTCAACACGATACTAGCCAATAGGATCCAACAGTACATTAAGAAAATTATTCACCATGACCAAGTAGGATTTATCCCCGGGACACAAGGCCGGTTCAACACTCGTAAAACAATCAATGTGATTCATCATATCAGCAAGAGAAAAACCAAGAACCATATGACCCTCTCATTAGATGCAGAGAAAGCATTTGACAAAATACTGCATCCATTCCTGATCAAAACTCTTCAGAGTGTAGGGATAGAGGGAACATTCCTCAACATCTTAAAAGCCATATATGAAAAGCCCACAGCAAATATCATTCTCAAAGGGGAAGCACTGTGAGCCTTTCCCCTAAGATCAGGAACAAGACAGGGATGTCCACTCTCACCACTGCTATTCAACATAGTACTGGAAGTCCTAGCTTCAGCAATCAGACAACAAAAAGACATTAAAGGCATTAAAGGCAAAGAAGAAGTCAAACTCTCCTTCTTCGCCGATGACATGATACTCTACATAGAAAACCCAAAAGCCTCCACCCCAAGATTGCTAGAACTCATACAGCAATTTGGTAGCATGGCAGGATACAAAATCAATGCCCAGAAATCAATGGCATTTCTATACACTAACAATGAGACTGAAGAAAGAGAAATTAAGGAGTCAATCCCATTTACAATTGCACCCAAAAGCATAAGATACCTAGGAATAAACCTGACCAAAGAGGTAAAGGATCTATACCCTAAAAACGATAGAACACTTCTGAAAGAAATTGAGGAAGACCCAAGAGATGGAAAAATATTCCATGCTCATGGATTGGCAGAATTAATATTGTGAAAATGTCAATGTTACCCAGGGCAATTTACACGTTTAATGCAATCCCTATCAAAATACCATGGACTTTCTTCAGAGAGTTAGAACAAATTATTTTAAGATTTGTGTGGAATCAGAAAAGACCCCGAATAGCCAGGGGAATTTTAAAAAAGAAAACCATAGCTGGGGGCATCACAATGCCAGATTTCAGGTTGTACTACAAAGCTGTGGTCATCAAGACAGTGTGGTACTGGCACAAAAAAAGGACACATAGATCAATGGAACAGAATAGAGAACCCAGAAGTGGACCCTGAACTTTATGGTCAACTAATATTCGATAAAGGAGGAAAGACTATCCATTGGAAGAAAGACAGTCTCTTCAATAAATGGTGCTGGGAAAATTGGACAGCCACATGCATAAGAATGAAACTAGACCACTCTCTTTCACCATACACAAAGGTATACTCAAAATGGATGAAAGATCTAAATGTTAGACAAGATTCCATCAAAATCCTAGAGGAGAACACAGGCAACACCGTTTTTGAACTCAGCCACAGTAACTTCTTGCAAGATACATCCACGAAGGCAAAAGAATCAAAAGCATAAATGAACTGTTGGGACTTCATCAAGATAAGAAGCTTTTGCACAGCAAAGGGTACAGTCAACAAAACTAAAAGACAACCTACAGAATGGGAGAAGATATTTGCAAATGACCTATCAGATAAAGGGCTAGTTTCCAAGATCTATAAAGAACTTATTAAACTCAACACCAAAGAAACAAACAATCCAATCATGAAATGGGCAAAAGACATGAAGAGAAATCTCACAGAGGAAGACATAGACATGGCCAACATGCATATGAGAAAATGCTCTGCATCACTTGCCATCAGGGAAATACAAATCAAAACCACAAGGAGATACCACCTCACACCAGTGAGAATGGGGAAAATTAACAAGGCAGGAAACCACAAATGTTGGAGAGGATGTGGAGAAATGGGAACCCTCTTACACTGTTGGTGGGAATGTGAACTGGTGCAGCCATGTGGAAAACTGTGTGGAGGTTCTTCAAAGAGTTAAAAATAGACCTCTCCTATGACCCAGCAATTGCACTGTTGGGGATTTACCCCAAAGCTTCAGATGCAATGAAACGCTGGGGCACCTGCACCCCGATGTTTCTAGCAGCAATGTCCACAATAGCCAAACTGTGGAAGGTGCCTCGGTGTCCATCGAAAGATGAATGGATAAAGAAGATGTGATTTATGTGTACAATGGAATATTACTTAGCCATTAGAAACGACAAATACCCACCTTTTGCTTCAACGTGGATGGAACTGGAGGGTATTATGCTGAGTGAAGTAAGTCAATCGGAGAAGGACAAACAGTGAATGTTCTCATTCATTTGGGGAATATAAATAATAGTGAAAGGGAATAGAAGGGAAGGGAGAAGAAATGTGTGGGAAATATCAGAAAGGGAGACAGAACATAAAGACCTAACTCTGGGAAACGAACTAGGGGTGGTGGAAGGGGAGGAGGGCAGGGGGTGGGGGTGAATGAGTGACGGGCACTGAGGGGAACACTTGACAGGATGAGCACTGGGTGTTATTCTGTATGTTGGTAAATTGAACACCAATAAAAATTAATTTATTAAAAAAATAATAAAATAAAATAACAGTAAAAGATGAATAAAGAAAATGTGATGTCAAAAAAAGAAATTGTGATGTCGACATACACATATATATTTCTATATATTTATAATCATATACACATAATAAAATAATACTGATAAAAAATGAAACTTTGCCATTTGCAACAATATGGGTAGAGCTACAGGGTATTATCCTAAGTGAAACAGAAAAAGACATTCCAAATAATTATATTTATGTGAGGAATCTAAAAAACAAATGAAGAAATAAACAGAAAACAGAAATTGATGCACAGATACAGAGTATAAACTAATAGTTTCCAAAGGAGAGGGAAGGGGCTGGGTGTATGGTTGGGGGATGGTGGATAAGCAAAACAGATGAGGAGTTAAAGGAGGTACAATATATGTCATGGGGATGAAAGTACAGCATAAGTAATAGAATCTATAATATTTTAATAACTTCTTATGATGACACATAGTAACTACACTTACTATGGTGAGCATTTCATAATGTTTAGAACTGTCAAATCACTAAGTTGTACACTGGAAACTAATATTGTGTATCAACTATAGTAAAAAATATTTTTAAAAGTTCTGATTAATATCAGTTCTTAAGGGATCGTTAACTTGGTATGGTCCTTTATTTCTTTCTATCTCCTGTGTATTTTTAATGTTATTGGTGTCAGCTTTTATAAATTAGTAGTTTGAAATCTACTACTGTTTTATATTCCAGAGAACACATTTAATGCATTGTTTTTGTGAAAAAGAAACCAAACATCTTAATCTCAAACGGCAAGAGATGAGGCCCATTGGTGAACAACTGTCCAATCATAATAATGGACTCAACTAATCCTAGGACCAGTGAAAAGGACATGAGCTTCTTCAGAAATTTAAGGATGTATGTTTACATGAACATTCAAAGATTTCAGTAAAAATGCTTCTCATCCTAATCCTTCATCTACATTCTGTGTAAGACCAAAGATTTTATATGTGGAAGAAATAATCAAGAAGCTTAAAAGAAAGATATTTCTATGGATACATATCCCCAAGAATAACCACCATAACTATTTCAAAGTAGCTAACACATGAGTCCAGACTGGAAAAAGACAGCTGAGCTTAATTTTCTATGGCATTTCCCGTGGTATTATATTTGCTTGTGCCAAATGGATATGGACATTTTTAGCTCAAGTTTTCAGTGGTTTGTTTTTTCATCTCATCTGTGCTCCAATGCACAATTTCATCTGCTCACACCTGCATAGCCAACATGTTGGCTATGTAGAAAACTTCCATGGCTCCTACTATCACATGGGACTGTAGTACTAAATGCTTAATGGGCCAGTTGCTTCCAAAGAAAGCAAAAGATTCATCAGGATTTTTTTTTTAAGATTCATCAGGATTTAGACTACCTTTATGACTGCCCAGTACAAATGAAAACCCCTTTGTTCCATTTATGCCAACATTTCTCCTCTAATGCATTCATTAGAACCTTTATCCCTTTTTAGATGTACTA
Organism: Vulpes lagopus; assembly: GCF_018345385.1. NCBI lineage: Eukaryota > Metazoa > Chordata > Mammalia > Carnivora > Canidae > Vulpes > Vulpes lagopus. The sequence continues at coordinate 89,220,498 of NC_054831.1, forward strand.
CTTAATTGATATCTTTGATTGGTACTGTTGTGCTTCATGATTTGAAGAATTTTTCAAGAATGATTTATGGGAAGAAAATATCCAAGATTAAGCAATCATTTGTAGATCTTGATAAGAGACTTAAAATACTCCTAAGATCCATATTCATCTCCTACATTAAGTTCATTTTAAAACTAGTCCTTTAATTTTTATCTTCAGCTATGAATATAAAACCAATAGCATCTCTGTTCCAGTTTCATAGAGGTTCACTGGAAGAGCCTCTACCTGCCTCTATGGATTTAACATCTTTAGCAGCCACGTTGCAGAAATTTAAGTAAAGTTTGTATTAAACAAAAGTGTACCCCTTACACCAGAACCAAGTTCTGGATAATGGCGACATATATGTATTCATTCACAAATATGTATCAAGCTCAATGAATAACAGTGAATATAAAAATACTTTTTTCATGAATCTTATGGTATAATAATAAAGTTTAACAACTAAGAAATCACACAAATAAATATAAAGTTGCAATTATGATAAACACTTCCCAGGAAAATTACAGGGTATACTTAGAATATATAGCAGTGAGATCTAAACTAGACTGTGGGGAGATAAGGGTTTACATCCAGTGTAAGTGCCATCTGAGAAGTAAAAATAAGTAAGAATTAAACAAAGAAGATTGGGATTGTTGAAGAGCATAGTTTACTATGGCAAGAGGCATATTATCCTGAAAGACAGCAAGAAAACCAGAAAAAGAGTTAAAGGGGAAAATAGTAACAAAGGATGAATTTGGAAAGGTAGACAGAGCCTATTTCCTGAGGTAGTATCAGTAACTTTTATTGAATTCTGTTTCTATGCTAGCTATCATTCTGAACACTTTACTTGCATTTGCTCATTTAATACAACCACCATATAAAGGAGGAGTGTTAGTGTCCCCCATTTAGCTGATGATGAAACAGAGTCCAGAGAGGTTAGGGGTCAGCTAATAAGTGGTTGAGCCAAGATTAGAAGCCAGGCAGGCTGTCCCCAGAGTCATGACTCTTCATCACTATTCTACACTGCCTCTCAAACTAGAGAAAAATTAGAGTGCTAAGAGTATATGGCCTGCTCGAAATTGTTCAAGCTCTCTGTACTGATTCCTCCACAATGGCCTAAATCCATATAACACAATTTATGGCAAATTAAATGAATTGATATACAGGAAGCACTTAATACAGTGTCTGGCATATAATGAGTACTATAAAGTGCCAAATAACAGCGTTACTTGTTACTTGTTATTCTGTTGGAAAGTGAATAAAATTAGCTGGGTATGTATGGCATGGTTATATATGCATTTTTAAAAGATCACTTTAGCTACAATGAGAAGAATGGATTGGAAGGAAGGCATATGTGGAACAAGAAGATCACTCTTGAAGCTACTCTGCTGCCCAGGACTGAAATAATGCTAGGGGGCTAGGATGGAAAACTGAAGATGGAGAGAAATGGATGGATTTAAGAAATATAAAATCATTAGAATTTGCTGAGGATTGGTTATTGAGGATGAAGATCAAGGTGTTGAAGATAGTTATCCAGGCTAGGTGTAGTGCTCTGTCCACTGGATTTGGGGTTATTAGTACAAGCTTGGGAGAAAATATTTTAAGTTTTATCTTTAATCTGATGAGTTTAAGGATTTTGGACACATCCAAATAGACATATGTCAGTATTTATTATTTCTATGCTGCTTAATTACAAAAACTAACTGGAAGCTACTTATAAGCTACAAATTTATCAATCCTGTGTACCAGAAATTTCAGTAGACATTTTATATCATTTATTTCAATAACAACCCAAAACTATTAACCATTTCTCACATTTTACAGTCACATGTTTACTTCCTTGGAACCTTTATAGCCAGTTTTACTTCTTGAAACATAAGAATATTTGGCTACAAACCAAGCGAAAGGAGTCAGATAAGATTCTTGGATATAACGATGAAGACATGGAGCCCACAGTATAACAAACTTTAAACAGGCAATTTCAACAGTGGTGATTGCATGAAGAAGGAGTTGAATATATTGTAGGAATATGTAATATGTAACGGAGAGGCCTATATTCATCAGGGATATGGGGACATCAGGGAAGGCCTCCTGGAGACCTCCTGGTGACACTTGAGTTGGAACCTAGAAGACAAGGAGCTTTTTGCCATGTGAAAGGGTTGAGATGGAAGGAGGGGAAAGGTAACCAGGGAAGAAATACCCGAGTTATTGTCAATCCATGATTGTCTACAGAGTTCTTATTCTTTTTTTAAGATATAAATATTTTTTTAAGATTATATTTATTCATGACAGACAGAGAGAGAGAGAGAGGCAGAGACACAGGCAGAGGGAGAAGCAGGCTCCACGCAGGGAACTCAACGTGGGACTTGATCCCTGGTCTCCAGAATCCTGCCCTGGGCCCAAGGTGGCGCTAAACCGCTGAGCCACTGGGGCTGCCCTGCAGATTCTTATTCTACAGAAGATATGGCATGTCCAGGAACTGAATGAAGGTCAGGATAACAAAAGCAGTGTGTGTGTGTGTGTGTGTGTGTGTAAAAAGGCACTAATGAGGCTAAAAAGGTTAAGCATGGGCTGAATCATCTCAGGACTTATAGCGACTTGAGGGACTTTAGACTTTTTCCTAAGACTGTGGTGGGAGCATGGAGTAAATAATTTCAAACATTTTAGGGAATTCCTCTGACTATGGTGTATCACAGCTCTTTCTTGGCTTTCAGCTCTTCTGAAATATGCTAATTTCACCTAATAGACTTAATGGAATAGAAAAAATTGCAGACCTGCAAATTCCTTGCGGTTATCTATTTATTTATCTGTCATCTATCTACGTACTTACCTACTACCATCTGCATGCTGCCATATCTTTAAGTTTTCTTTTATTTTAAAATGTGTTCTTTTTTATTTAAATTCAATTAGCCAACATATAGTACATCATTAGTTTCAAATGCCATCTCTTTGTTTTAGGTTTTGTTTCTTTGATTTTGCTTTCCAAAGGAATACCTCAGTCTCTATGTGGATTTTGGTATTTATATCACTGCCAATCACTCTCTCCTCTGCTCCACTTTATTATTTTCTGTATTATATCACACTTGCAACAAAACTGATGCTCATTGGAAAAGTCCATTTTCATTCAAAAGAGGAAAGTGCACACCTGTTTGCTTGAAAAATTTTATCTTGAAATTAAGTCTATACTGGCAAATATCACTTTAAAATTTTGGAAGAATGTTGCAGTTCACTCAAATATCTAATGGAAGTCTACATTTGGCTAACACACAAGTACACATGCAGCATATGCCTCATTGTTATACATCGGCCATGCCTAGAATCTCCATAGAGAGTTTTGTCAAAATGTAATCAGCCCAAAGACACCCTCCTGCCTATGACAGGAATTGGGCATGTGTCAGCACGAGCCGTGAGACAATACACAATCACAGTACAGAAATGAGCATTTATGTTATTGAATGCAGCAAATGCACAGGCCTCAGATTTCTTTTTTCAATCATGAAAAATCCTACAGAAATATGCATGTTCAAATAATAGTGACATAAATATGTTTAAGTTCCAGTTATTTACATAATTCTCCCTAAGAAAAATGAGCCCTATGAACTGAGAGCCTCTCCTTACAGTCTCTCAAGTAGTAACACACTTCTGAATGCCTATATTCTCCATATTCCCACTTTAAGAAAAACGAAGACCAACTGCTGTCTTTTACTTATATAAACCAAGAGAATGTGTCCTCTCCATACTTACTTTGCCACCAACCTCACAAACCCAAAAAGAACAGTGGATAAAAAGAAACATTATTCTCTTTAGTTTGAAGACTTCTTTCAAGGACTCAGCTTCTGAGGCCAGAACTTATCCCTGAGTCTTCTCAGCAGCTTGCAATACCCTTGCTATGACAGTCCCTCATGAACCAAAAGTAAAGGTGAAGGAATTTAATCTGTAGTTATTAGAACTGTTATTGTTTACTAAAATGGGCTTTGTGGGTATTTTTGGAGAATCCTTTCTAAAGTTTTTTTTATTTTTTTATTATTATTTTTTTTAAATGTAAGATGACTGAGTCAAATATGGAGGCTCAGAGCAGTACTCTGCTTCAATAATGCTCTGGAGTCTTTATCTAAAAACAGATGTAGTGTCAATCATGGAGGAGAGTGAGCACATGTTCCCAGATACTTAATAAAGGGGACAGACAGGATCCACCCCAACCTAACAGGATAACAGGATTGCAAAAGTATGTTCAGCTCTAGCAGACCCTAGACTTAAAGTCACACATATGAATTCCAATCTGAGGAGCAAGGTTAGCATTCTATCACTAGCCATGATTTAAACATAAGCTATGCTACAATCTATGGCACCTGGGTGGCTCAGTGGTTGAGCATCTGCCTTTGGCTCAGGTCCTGATCCTGGGGTCCTGGGTTCAAGTCCCACACTGAGTTCCTAAGGGGAGCCTGCTTCTCTGTCTGCCTATGTCTCTCCATCTCTCTGTGTGTCTCTCATGAATAAATAAATAAAATCTCTGAAAAAAAAAGCTCTGCTACAGTCTAGCCCAAAGAGTTGATCTTGTATGTGAATAGTCAAGAGTAAGTCTTGAAACTTGTTTTTCAACCTTCCTCTTAGACGTTTTTTTCTTAGAAATGTAGGCCAACCTGAGGAAGCCCAGTCTATATTAGAACCTAAAAGTTCCATCTTATTCCAGATTCAGTATTTGAACCTGCATAGTTCCCAGAGTGGCAAGCCCAGTACAGGATCATCAGACCTTATTATCTGGCTGCTAAAACTATATTCTGGTTAAAACATATTGTATAATGAACCATCAAGTGCTATAGATAACCCTGAAATCAAATCAACTCTATCCGGTGTTTAGCATATAATAGAGATTCAGTAAAACTTATTTAATCATTAAACTTCTAGATCTTTTGAGAAGTTAGAGTTCCAATGCCCTATTTCCTAGCAGCCCTGATCTCCTGGGTCTACCGTAAGATATAACACTTTTTCAGAATTGATTTATTACCATCATTCCAGAGCAGGTAGCCTTAGTGCTTTTATCTCAGGATAGATAAAAGACTAAATTTACCAAGCAACTCATAGAACATTTACTGTGTTATTTCAACCAGGCTGAGCCATTACCCTTTTCTGAACCAACCAATATAATCTCTTTAGTAGGGACCCACTTGCCACTCCACGGAGCAGTAACTGATACTCCCTGATACTGGACACTGCCTGACCAGACCAAATAACCAGAATACAGAATATGAACTTGGAGCTACATATATATCCTCTCAGGTGGACAGTCCCTGGTTTAGGGCCATCAGGAAAGTCCAACACAGAATATCTGGATCAGGGGTGAGGGGTTGAATATGTTATTAGAGAAGGAATAGGGAGTAAAGTATGCCGGGCTACACGGAGGAAATCTACCACCTTGTGACAGTCCTGGTCTCTGGACTAAGGTTTTGAAAGAAGATTTACATTCTGGGGAGGAGTATAGAAGAAAATCAAGGCCAAACTCCAACTTTACAGGGACTACATTACGGAAAAGAACTTCAGGACTACATCTTAAGGAAGAATCCAGAAATCAAATAATGGAGACTGAAATACAATATGGGAGCACAGTCCAGGGAGTGAGGGAAATGCCCAGTGCTCAACAGGGCTAGCCTTGAGAGCAGTGTCAGTATCAGCCCCAGAAGAATGGGCTAGAAGTAGGTAAATGTCTTTTTCCTCAGGTAAGAAACTGGGAAAGACAGCAGCATGAAGAAAATAGATGCCTTTGGCAATTAGAAGAGAAGACATGCAAAGTTTGCACCAGGGCCTAATGAATGAGAAAACAAGGGGAAAAAAATGTGTCTTTTCTTCTATTTTCCTGCTTATGATATTAGGAGCAAACTAGTATAATCTCATGTTTCTAGCTAGGAGCAGACTTCCACAGAAATGTCCTAATTTAGTTCTTCCTAAAGCAGGTGATGCATCAGAATCACCTGGGGAGCTTGTTAAAAATAAAGATGTGTAAGTACCAAACCAGATCTATGATTCAGAATCCTGAGAGGCCCAGGAATCTGTATTTTTAATAAGATTTCTCAGTGATACTCACACACGGCTAGGGTTGGAGCCATTCTCTAACATACCAGAAAAGATTTCATAAAAATTGTAATGAATCAAAAATTTCCCGAAAATGGAAACATGCCCCTCATGTGACCTATGTGTCTTCCATATCAGAAGGTCCGAAATAGTTAAAATATATCTGTTCCTCACTCTACTCTGTCTCTAACACACTCATTTGTCCTTTAAAGTAAATTTCCCACTTAATCTTTTCTGCACTGATCTGTTAAATATTTGAACTCAATTGTTCAAGTGATTATTTGAAATTTGCATCTGGTATTTAAGATCCCCAACTGAATAAATACAGTACTGTTAATCAAACAGATTCATTGTGAAAAGGTAAAAACGTGCTCTGTATTAATTTCAGCAACTATTTCAGGCACTCAACCAACAAATTAATACCCAGTATGAGTTAATCATCTAATCCAAAGTCCCTAAAAGTTCACAGTCAAATAAATTGAACCCCCCCCCCAGCAATGATAGATTCTTCTAATTATCTTTATCAAGTTAATATCTGTGTATAATTACCCACAATATAAGATTATGTGAAAACAGTGAGTTCTGCAACTGATTCCTAACAAAAGTAGTTTATCTTGTAAACTTATAACTATGGTTTGCACTTCACATACCTTTTCATCCATTGGTTTCACTGCGAAGATGAATTCATTTGATTGTACCATAACTCCCGGAACAAAAACATTCCTCAAAATAAAAAAAAAAATGCTTTCAAATTATTACCATGATGAGAACCCATTTTTTTGTACAGTTTCCTTGAAAATGCATTTTTCAGTTACAAGCCTGTTCCCACAATGTATTAAAGAATTAGAGGAAAGAGACACCTGTGTAGCTCAGTGGTTGAGTGTCTGCCTTTGGCTCAGGTCATGATCCCAGGGTCCTGGGATTGAGCCCTCATCAAGCTACCCACGGGGAGCCTGCTTCTCCCTCTGCCTATGTCTCTGCCTCTCTCTGTGTCTCTCATGAATAAATAAATAAAATCTTTTTTTAAAAAGTGGAGGAAAAACGTCTCTGGAGAAAAATTTATTTCATAGGGGGTTAGGACTTATAAGCCAAATCTCTTCATTTCAAGACCAAATTTCTGTCTACAATATCACCCAGCAAGTAAGAATAATGTAAGGGATATTTCAAAGAACACAGGAACTGCACTACTGCATAAGTCTAAGAAAAATTATCTTTATCCACCTGGTCCTCACTCACTGTGTCCCTTCTATAGTCCAAGGAGAGATATCTATTCAAAAAGCCTCCTTCCCCCAAATCTTTCTTAGGTGTTAAGAATTAGGTCCAATCTCAGTATTCCTTTCCCTTAAGACCATTCACATTGATTTTATTTTTATGAATTTATTGAAAGCATACATAATAATCTTATGGACAAAACAAGCAAAAAAAGACATATGCTGTTTAAACTAAAGAATTCTTGTTAGGTCGAGAATACTATGCCCATCAACTAAAGATAAGGAAAGCCTCAATTGTTGTTCATAAAAGCAGCTGAGCATCCCAAGTATTCCCTCCTCCATCCTTGCTACAGATTGATTCTATACCCAGAATGTGATCTCAGAGGCAGGCCAGGAAAAATAAATTAGAAGTTAAAGGTGTTAGAAAAAAAAAAAATTCAGTGCCTACTTTGGCAGCTTCCACCAACTTCTTTGAATCTATTTTATGCTTTCCAAAAAACTATTTGAAATGGAAAGCATTTTGAAAGTTTTGCTGAAATAAACCACTATTAGTTAGCTATTGCTGTGTGATAAAATTCCCCACACTTAGTGGATTAATACAATGATTTTTTTTAATCTCATAGTATCTGTGGGTCAAGAATTCAGGCACAGTTTCAGTGACTGATTCAGGCTCAGAGTTTTTCATGAAATGCTATACCCAAGATGTCCATCGGAGGTACAATCATCTGAAAGCCCAGAATGGAGCTGGTGGCTTCACTTCCATGGTGGTGCACTCACTGTCATTGGTCCTCAGTTCCTCATGCCATAAGTCAGCTGAATGTCTTTGTGACGTACTGACTGGCTTCCCCCAGAGTAAAGACAAGCAGGAGGCCACAGTACCTTGTATATCCTAATGTCAAACATCACACACCTTCACTTTCTCCACATTCTATTTGTTAGAAGAAAGTCCCTAAATACAACTAACACTTAAGAGGAGGGGTATTAGAGTTCACCTTTTGCAGGGAAGAGTATCAAACCACCTGTTGCTGTATTTTAAATTAAAACCACCGAAGGGTCTTTTCTGGACTTTACCACATTCTTTATATCATGTCAGGGCAGCTCTTAAAAATGATCCATTCCTTAAACTGAATATAATGCTAATCCGATGCATGCCATTATCACTGGCCTATAGTGGAGGAGAGAGTCTGATAGTCAAATAACAAGGGATAATGCAAAGCATTATAATTATTTGTAAGGTTTTAAATAATGGTTTGAAATTGACACTGGCAACTTCAGGACAGTTTGTGAAAGTAACTAACAGGCTTAAACAGTTCTATGTCTTATGGACAGTTTGGCCACCCACTAGACTTGTGTCTGGAGACCTTCAAAGAATACAATAGCATTGGACTGTCATCCTTCTAATCCCCCACACTTTATTTGAGTATGTTCAATTTTACAGCCTTCTCCTCTCTGCTAAGCTAAAATCAATGTATTGACATCTTGGTGGGAGAAGTGGAACAAGAGACAGATAAGTTATTCCCTGGAGGGAAAACTCAAAAGAGGAAGAGACTTCTTGTTACCACAAGTCAGGACAGTTGAGGTCAAATTCTGCTATAAATTCTCTCTGTGGGGTGATGGAGGACACACACAGACCCTCAGATAAATACTCTGACTGTGCTCTGTATTGCATACGCTGCTTGGACCTTCTAGGATGCTAAGTGCAATGAATAATCTCTCTCTCTCTCTCTCTCTCTTTCTCTCTCTCTCTCAGTGATCTTCAGATCTTAAAGGAAAGATAAGGCATAGACTATACTTTGCTTAACTTCTCTTTTAAGTTAGGTAGACGTCAGTGCATTAGGGGCTGTGGAAGGCTTGAGGACATGAAGGCATCTACATACAATCCCTGTTCTTCAAGAGCCTGTATTCTTCTTAGAGGAGAAATCTGGGATGAAGGTAGTACTGCTTTGGAGACCATGATGAAGATCCTGGGATCTTAATCTTTATACAGGTTAGTCAATCTCTCTCTCTCTCTCTCTCTCTCTCTCTCTTTCTCTCTCACTCACACATTCATACATACACCACCCTAACTAAAAGATCAGGCCCTTTCAGAACCTGCATTGAAACTGTCAGAACACTTTTGTCTTTCATGGAAGTGTAAGGAATCCAAAAGACATTCCCAGTTAGGTGGAGTGACACCCTCGAGAAGCTTAGCATCCCCAGAAGAGTGCAAGTATTTTTTTCAAAAGTACAAGAGTAATAATAAAGTCTACATTGTGTTTCATAAACTGTACTAAGTGCTTGAAGTACATTATCTCATCCTTTCCTCACAGCAACCTTGAAATACATATTATGATTAATAATAATAGAGATGAATAATATTATTCTTATCCCCATTTGCTAGATGAGTAACTGAGCCTCGGAGAAGTTCAATGAGTCACTTGAGGTTAGCCAGCTAATAACTGGTGAAGCAAAGGTTTAAACTCAGGACATCTATAACCAGACCCCATGTTGGTACCTAGCACTGATTAAAGCACAGAATGAATACCTGAAATAATTACTTAGCAGAGGAGAGAATGGATAAAGAAGGAAGAGGAGGACAGGCCCTACTGTTTACATTTGTATCTCTTATAACATCATGACCACCAATTACATGGCTTGATCCTTCAGTATTTGGACACGTATTTTTTTTTTTTCTCTCAACTAGACTGGCATCATGAAATGCTGGACAAATAACCTTCACACCACCACAACAAAGACATGATTCTCAGAATTCTCAGGCAATTTATCACCTCTTCATATTACTCGGTAATTTACTCTTCATTCCTTAATTTCTTATATTTAAAAATAATGGAATCCACTTCTTAAAGTTTTATGAGAGTAAAACTAAATGAGGTAATGTTTATAAAGAGATTAGCAATAGCCATCACATACTAGGTACTCAAAGTAATTTATTCTTTCTATTATTATAATATACATGTCTCCAGTGGTTCAAAATGAACTATCTATATGTATATATGTACATTTATAGTTTACTATATGTACTACTAAGATTGCTATTAAAATAGTAAAAATTACTCTTTCTTAAGTATTTACTTTTATATATAAGTATACTTTTATATATAAGTATATATATATACTTTTATATATAAGTATATATATATACTTTTATATATAAGTATATATATATACTTTTATATATAAGTATACTTTTATATATAAGTATATATATATACTTTTATATATAAGTATATATATATACTTTTATATATAAGTATACTTTTATATATAAGTATATATATATACTTTTATATATAAGTATATATATATACTTTTATATATAAGTATATATATATACTTTTATATATAAGTATATATATATACTTTTATATATAAGTATACTTTTATATATAAGTATATATATATACTTTTATATATAAGTATACTTTTATATATAAGTATACTTTTATATATAAGTATATATATATACTTTTATATATAAGTATATATATATACTTTTATATATAAGTATATATATATACTTTTATATATAAGTATATATATATACTTTTATATATAAGTATACTTTTATATATAAGTATATATATATACTTTTATATATAAGTATATATATATACTTTTATATATAAGTATATATATATACTTTTATATATAAGTATACTTTTATATATAAGTATATATATATACTTTTATATATAAGTATATATATATACTTTTATATATAAGTATACTTTTATATATAAGTATACTTTTATATATAAGTATATATATATACTTTTATATATAAGTATACTTTTATATATAAGTATACTTTTATATATAAGTATACTTTTATATATAAGTATATATATATACTTTTATATATAAGTATACTTTTATATATAAGTATATATATATACTTTTATATATAAGTATACTTTTATATATAAGTATACTTTTATATATAAGTATATATATATACTTTTATATATAAGTATATATATATACTTTTATATATAAGTATACTTTTATATATAAGTATATATATATACTTTTATATATAAGTATACTTTTATATATAAGTATACTTTTATATATAAGTATACTTTTATATATAAGTATATATATATACTTTTATATATAAGTATACTTTTATATATATATATATATATATATATATATATATAAACTAATTTTACAATGAGGCTTAGAAATGCCAACTTAATTTATCCATGATCACGTAGCTAAAATGTTCAAGAATTAGCATATAAACCTAGGTCTGTGTGATTTCAAAATCAATTTCTGGTAAAACAAAGGACAGACTCTAAGCCAGATTCTCACTCCTCTTACTCCTCTACTCCCCTACAAGATGTAAAGGTCAGATTCTGACTATGTATACATACTTATTACTGATAGGAATTCTCCTTGTCTCACAGGCCTACTTCCTATCTTGGGAAACAACATTTCCTAGGAGAAATTCCACCTTTCCAGTGATACTATCACTATCAGATCTCTGGCATCCAAAGGAAGACAGACTAGGAGGAAACAGTAAGCTATTTAGGATCTTGTTGGACATTGGAATTCCTCATTGATGGGAAATTAAACCCAGAACACAGTCATCTATTCCCACTGTTCTCCAGCTTGTCAGATAGAAGCAGTCTTGTTTACAAAAAAGAAGTCACTGGTACAGCATATCTCAGCACACGCTAGTCCATTTATGGTAGGGAGGAAGTCCACTCAGACCCTGGTTACCTGTTCCCTCAAAGGGCACTCAACATCTTTGCTGTAGCAAAGGACATCCAGTATCACCTACTACTGTGTGATCACAAGGAAAACAAATTTTATTTAATAAAGCCAAATGCCAGTTTCTTAAAAGCTACCCTAACTTGAAGCATAATGTATAATGAACAATCCCTGCTTTTTAAAAATCAGATTAATGAAGCAAGAGTGTTTTTAAAATACAACCAACCTTGGGATTTGAGTAGGACTGGGGAGGGCTGATAATAACATTCACTAATGACACTGCTTTCAGAGTCTTTACATTTATGCTTAGGTTACTTTTCTGCAAAGTGAGTAGCAAATAGACCATCCTATTTGAGTGGTGATTATATTTATATTGATTATACTTAATGTGTTGATGGAAGTGGGAGTTTATAAGCAAAAGAATATGAGTTATCGACAGTCTTTAATCCCATGGCCTTTTAAAATCTGCTCAGATACTGAGTATCACTCTGCTTCATTCTCTTGTCTCTTCTTATTTTCATAGTCAAAATCAGAAGAAATAGAAATTAATAGCACTATTGATTATAACAGCTAACAATTGCTAAGTGTTTACTAAGACCCAACCACTTAAAATCTCACATCTCACAACAATCATATGAGATAGGCGTTATTATTTCCCCCATTTTATACCTGAGAAAACTGAGATCAGCAGCTTTTAACATAACTTTCCCAAGAAGCTCTTACTACTCATCAAAGGTAAAGAGAGAACTTCCTGATAGGTGTGTATGCCATTAGACTGTTCTTAATCACCATACTATAAAGTCTCTGTAAAAGAGGAAGGGCAAGCCCAGAGGGGTGAAAATATTGCCTCTTCAAACACATCTGCTTGGGTTAGAGTACTTCCTAACTAGGAGCTCCAAGTCATACTACAATTTTTTCGTGGCCTAGACCAATCTAAGACCTTTCCTGGCCTCCAAGATAGGGACAAGCAGAGGAAGTAAGAATTCATTCACTCCACCTATTCCATTAATACTTGCTGAGGCCCTAGTCTATACCCAAACCCGTGTCAAGCACTGAAGAAATATCAAGCACTTGAAGACTTTCTTGCCTCAGGAGATTCAGAGTCTCCTTATACAAGATGTACATAAAAGCACACAGCTGGGCACCCAGCTCAGAATGACTCAAGGGAAGTGTCGATGAAGCTAAGACCTGAGGATGACCTGAGGATTTAGCAAGGCAAAGTGTATTTCTTTGAGAGATGGCCTCAGTATCTGTTCTGTTCCTACCCCTCCAGCACATTCAGAATGCTCCTCTTTATGCATTTGCCAAAATCAAAAATAATAATCCCAATCATCCATCAGTTGAGTAAGAGGAAATGTAGTATTTCATATGAAAAGAAAAACTAATAGGACAAGAATGTTATGATGGAGGAGGTAGAGACAGAGTCACAGCTGCCAGTGACCTTGGCAGACTATCAACATCTTACTAAACAGTCCCCTTCCTTGATATTGCTATATAAGTATGTATATAAAAATATATAAGTACAAATGTAACTGAGAGTCAATGACTTAGCCTTCAGAATGTAATCAACATAGGGTGCTCACAGGCTGGTGCTCTTGTGGTAGGGGGATAGCCTTTCAGCCCTACAATCCCAACATGTTCTTTTCTTTGGGTAAAATATACAGTTTCTGCAGAACTATACAGCTGCTACTCATTAGTCAACTCAAGCATAGAGTATATTTGCTCCTCCAGGTGCACACAAGCCCAGAGTGGGTGTTGGAATCAGCTATTGCCTTGGACTGAAGGCATCAAGGAAAATCCTGAACTGGATACTTTCCTTCCAACATCAACTACATGCAAAATGATGTGGTAAGAATAAGAAATTAGGATTAAAAAGAGCATGCTTCTTTGTTCTTTAGAAGAAACACTAGTTTCTTTATTTTTGGATTGACAACATGGTCATTTTTTTGGTTTACAAAGATATGATTTTATTTATTTATTCATGAGAGACACACACACAGAGAAAGAGAGAGAGAGGCAGAGACATAGAAAGAGAGAGAAGCAGGCTCCATGCAAGGAGCCCGACATGGGACTCGATCCCAGGTCTCCAGGATCACACCCTGGGCCAAAGGCAGGTGCTAAACTGCTGAGCCACCCAGGCGTCCCAAAAGATATGATTCTATAGTGCAAAAGTAGTGTAGTAGGTTTACCATCCCTGGGGTTGGTAAAGGATAGAAGCCACACTTAAGTGTTCATGCAGTAAACCTTGGAGGTCTTTCATAGGAGGAAGTGAATTCCAGGCAAATTGAAGGATATATTGTTAAAAAAATTTTTTTAAGACTTAATATCTAATTTACCATTTCAGCCTTTCCCAGGAATGGAATCTTAAACCACTCAATCCGGAATTACCTGGTTAGTGCTAGAGAGGTAGTCTTTGACAGATTCCTGCCATGTCTGTCCCCTAAAGGAAGGTGACCTTGCCACAACCAATCTGCTTTTTGCTAGTGTAATAACTACTTTGTCTCTCTCCCTTCTGCTTATGTCTTTCATTTTGTACAGCACCTTAGAGCAGCTTTCTAACTGCTAGATAGAATGCTGCCTAATTCATGAATCACTGAATAAAGCCAATTAGATCTTTGAAATAGTTGAATTTTTAACAATATGCAAATAAAAATGGTGTCATCCTGACTTCTCATAGTGTTTTTCTGTCTGGATCATAAAGGTTTTGGTTTTAAAATAAGAGGCCAACAGGATGAACAAGGACCAGGGTTTAAATCATATAAAGAATTTTTGACTGAGTTACCTGGTCTGATCAAATCATCCTATTAGGAGTGTAATCAGAAATTCACCAAAGAGAAGAGGCTATCCCACTATCAAAGAAGTATACTGAATTGCTGGAAGATGATTGACCTCAGCTTTCTATAGCTTCTATCTTCATTACAACTGAGGAAGAAATGTAAAAGGTAATGAGTCACTGTCTGTGGTACATAAAATGCTTTATGCGGCCCTAGTAGAATCACAAGGAAAGAATTTTCTGTGAAGACTACTGTGTTCCCTTCTTCCCTATGAGAGAATGGTACATCCCCGACCACTGCCATGTCTCCTACCTATCCACACCTCCTTGTTGATATTGAGCTTGGCCTTGTCATGCTATGCTTTGACCAAATAAATGTGAGTGATTTTGACGTATGCCACACCAGAGGAAAAGAATTAAGAGGCATCACTTGTTTCTTCTAGCCATGTTGCTAAACTGCGTCTGCAACTTTACCCTGGTTCCTAACAATGCAGAAATGAAAAAATGTGGAGCAAGGTCACAGTGGGCTGACCCATAGTCACCAACATGTAATGTACGTGAGAAATAAATTGGCATTATAAATCACTAAGAGAATGGGACTGTGTATTACTGCAGCAAATCTGAATAATGTATCTTCTAAGAGAGCTCTTTAGATTTTGTTGCTAGCCATACAGGGTAAAATCCAACAAGCTAAATAAACACACAAAGGGAAAAAGAAACCCCACCTTTGAGTAGGGTGGCTATATATGCCTGGGACTGAGCTTTCATTCTATATGGCAACTCCTATGATTTTGTAATGGCTGCCTGGAAGGTTACAAGAATGTTTCTGTAGTTGTCTCCTACCTCAACAGGGAACATTGGCATAATCCATTCATTAGTAACGTCTGCTTTTAGCATGGAATGAGAGGCAGTGACACAGATGACATGTTTGCTGGTCTAGAGCTTCAATATCTCCCACCCTTGCAGCCTTTCAAAGAAAGAAATATTGTGTTTTCCCCACTATCTTTTGCCTTCCTCTGGATCCTTCCAAATACTCCTTACCCGTCACTGGAATCTCACAACTCTGGTAGTGGTAGCTGGGAGAGTAGTGGTAAATGAAACCAGCTTTTTTCCGTCACCAGTAAAATAAAGGGTCAGTGTAAACACTCATCCTTTTTCCCTGGATGATTGGCCCATGTGCTCTTCCTCTCTGATTACTCCTTCCTATACTTCTGAAAGAAGTGATCCATTTTACTGACTCTAACTGGTCTGACATAAAATACGTATAACTCTTTACAGAACAAAAGGTAGCTCCACAAAACCCTATTTCTGCCAATTCTACTAGCTCGTTGAGTTAGGCTGGGATATAAACTGTGGACCACAAACATATTTCATGTAGTAATCAGGCATTAGCACCAAGCATATGGCATATTCCTCACAAAAAGCCACCCTCCAACAAACCACTCTTACATTGTTAGAGCGCCATCTACAGGTCCCTGTAACAAAGAGAGTTTCCTAAGCCTCTCTCTTGGCTTGCTATGAAGAGAGTGACATTAGAAATTAAATGAGGAGGAAAAAAGAAGGTAAGTAATTTTTCCCATGTATTTCTATGTACCAGAGTGTTATTAGAGGAGATTTAATGCTTTATATCACTTATCCATAAAAGGGGTTATTATTATTATTTCCATTCTACAGATGACAAAACTGGGCTAGGGATGTGACTTATTTGCTCAACCAAGAAGCTAAGCTATGATTCCAACCAGGGTCTTTCAATGTCAGCACTGATGTTTCTTCCTGTAGTTAACTCTCTCAATTCTTGATTTGATTCAATGCTCTTAGATTTCAGGAAATTTTGTTACTCCTCAAAAGAATATGTCACTTTCCATGAAGTAAATGTGTCTGTGTAGAACTAAAGGCATTTACTTAGACTGTTCCTATCTCTACTTGCCTTTCTTCTCTATGCCAGATATGTACTAAATAAATTTTGTTGGATGAATCTATGACGAAATGAATGAAATGGATTTTTTCTTGCCTTCTTTTAAATTCTTTGCAAAATTACACTCTCAGAATAGTTGCGCTCATATCTGACCATTCTTTAAATTTTCATCATATGGAAGGTCTCCCCCACCATCCACCTACACAGCCCAAGTCAATGTCATGCTACACAGTCCATGGATTTTGAAGTGTAAAGCAATTCAGAGTTAAAATTAATCAGGGCACTCCCAATGTAAAGGAAGCCCTCTGCAAAACCACTTTTCTATAATAAAAAAGCCATTTAATTTTCTGAATAACCACTTCCATCTGCTTTGATAAGTTTGATTTTCTGATACTAGTTTATGTTAACTAAGATATGGCTATCCATCTACACATTAATGGTCACTTTTCAGCAGCAGGCAGTTAAACATGTTAAAGCATCTAGGACCCTATGCATCATTTCAGTGAGAGTGTGAGCTCTATGAGGACAAGTCCTAATTTTTAAATTATTTTATAACCCTCTAATTCCCACTGCAATGTCTTCAGCTATCTTATTAAATGTTTATAGCTGGCCAAGGATTTCTCCCCTTGTCTAGCTAGTCCTTTGAAAGAAATATTAATGAGCAATTTAATGTTAAAAAGGAGCAAGAGAATGAAGAGCATATTTTCCCAGAATGTAATTATTGAGTGCCTGCCATATTCCAGGAACCACACTGGGTGACAGGAGCACACAGTCTCTGGCCTCAAGGATATAGTCTAATGGGATAAACAGACAATTACAATGCAGTATTCCAGGTCGGCAGAGGCTCAGGGGTATCCTACACTTTGAGGGGAGGCAAAAATGATTGACTACAGAGGTCTCTAATTACAGAGTTTCCTCCTGAAGTGATGGTAAACGCTATAATGCAATTATAATAAATATTACAATGCAATTACAATAAATGTGTGTTGAACTGAATTAAATCAAATTACTACCTTGCTCTTCAGAAACTCGAATGTGAACCATGAAAATTGGATTTTTTTTTAATTCAGGGCTTCCCAATAAGTTTCCCATGGAGATATTTCAGAAGATTTTAATCAATGAGTCCTTAAGAAATTTTATAAGTCTGTCCTACCCTAAAGCCCTTTGGTTTGCTGAATGTATCCTTCCAGAAGCTTCTTTCGAATTTTCCCAGCCATTTAAAGGAATTCAAAAACCTGGCAAAACTAGAATCTAATTTTTCTGCCAATAGAAGATTTAAAGTTAATAATGACAGCTAAATGTGATTGGTGTTATACACAATTTGTACAAAATTATGTCATAAAAATGTGACCCTCAGAAAAACCTATCTATAAATTCTATTCTCTCAGAATAGAGGCATTTTCAGCCCCTTTCCTACCCTGCTGAGTTAGTTCTTTAAGGGCATAACCTGTGTCCCTTTTATTACCATACCCTGGGTCCTGCCAAAGTGGAAGACACAGAATAGGCATCTCGCATGTAATAGGATAAGTGAGTATATGCTAGCTGAATGCATGAAAATGATTATATTTAACTATCCCTTGGAATGGCCTGAAGTTTTGTGGAATTTATAAGCTTCTACATCTCTTCATCATCCTCCATGTTAGGCAAATATATCTTCTTTTTTTACTTAAACTTTCTGCTTTATTGCTTTCTCTTTTTTGTCATACAAGTAAAACATGTTTTTATAGAAATGTTAGGGAAAAATGAGCAAAACTTTAAAAATCAAAAATTCTACTATCTAAAGTTAACCAGTATTAATTTTTGTTGTATATTTTTAAAAATTTTTTCTCTTTTTTTCTTTTTTAAAGTTTTAATATGCAAATACACACTTTTAAAAATACATTTTCCTGATGTATGTGTTATTTTGTGACCCGTATATGTACTATTTATAAATAGCAAATAAATATATTTTGTGTCATAAGTATTCATGTATATTCTCATCTGTAGTGGCTACAGAACAATCCATTGTGTATATCTCAAAATGTATTTAATTTGTACTTATTATCAGACAGGTTGTTTCCAAATATTTGTTATTTTAAACAACATTGTGATAACTATCTTTATCCTTACAACTTCTTGCATTCATTTGAGAATGCAAGGAAAGTAGGAGAATTTCTGGGTCAAAGGGAAAGACCTTTTTTTTAAAGATTTTATCTATTTCAAAAAAATTTTATCTATTTATTTGAGAGAGAGAGAAGGCTCGAGACAGGGTTAAGGGCAGAGGTAAGAAACAAGCTCCTTGTTGAACAGGAACGAGGCTCGATCCCAGGACCCCAAGATCATGACCTGGGCCAAAGGCAGATGTTTTGCTGACTGAGCCACCCAGGTGTCCTGGGAAAGACCATTTTAAAGGTTTCTGATGCTTGGGCCCAATTTCTCTCTAGAATCACCTTGAACACTGTGCCAATCATAGTTACAACTATTGTATAAGCCTATGTGATGAGGAAACCTTTTTTAAAATATTCATTTATTTTCTATATTTAATGGACAAGAACATGATTCTATAAACCGCATCTAGGTATAGAAAAGCAGAATGTTTAATAGTTAAGAAGTGAATTCTCAAGTCAGATTACTTGATCCCACATGCTGGTTCAGCCTTTCACTAATTCTATGCCTCAACCAAGTTAAATAACGGCATTATGCTTCAGTGTTCCCTCATCTAAAAAATAGAATAATTAAAATATCTATCTCTTAGATAGATTTTGTTAGATAGATTTGTTTTTGAAGCTTACATGAATTGATCTATACAATGGATTCAGAATACTACCTGGCACTTGTACACATTCAAAAAATGCTGCACATTCTCTCCTTCTTCCTGACACTACTACTAAATTAATTTTTTAGCCTCCCTTGCAATTAGGTATGCCCATGAGACTAGTGTGTGAAATGAACTGATATGTGTCACTTACTGGCTTGACCCACAGATGCCTTTAAGACATGACTTTCATCAATTTCCCAATCAGCTGAATAGAGGAAACTCCAAGGACTTAGAGAAGCACAGTATGGAAGGAACCTGGCTCTATGAATGAATGTGCAGAACAAGAGCCCTACCTCTACCAACCACAATGAACTATCAGTACATCAGTGAGAAATGAATGTACACTGCATTGCATTTGAAATGTTTGTTGCTCCTGTTATAACAATTAGCCTTTCTGGACTAACAGAGTTGCCTATTATCAGTCTTTTACCAGGTACTATCTTTTTTTTTTTTTTTTTTTAATTTATGATAGTCACACAGAGAGAGAGAGAGAGGCAGAGACACAGGCAGAGGGAGAAGCAGGCTCCATGCACCGGGAGCCCGACGTGGGATTCGATCCCCGGTTTCCAGGATCGTGCCCTGGGCCAAAGGCAGGCGCCAAACCGCTGCGCCACCCAGGGATCCCCCAGGTACTATCTTTTAAAGAAAAGAGAATTTTTATCCCAAAATATGAATATGGGGATCCCTGGGTGGCTTAGCAGTTTGGCGCTTGCCTTCGGCCCAGCGTGTGATCCTGGAGTCCCAGGATCGAGTCCCGCATCAGGCTCCCTGCATGGGGCCTGCTTCTCCCTCTGCCTGTGTCTCTGCCTCTCTCTCTCTCTCTCTGTCTCTCGTGAATAAATAAGTTTTAAAAATTAAAAAAAATATGTGAATAAAGGACAGATCAAAGGGGTTCAAAATTTAAAATTTTCTGCAGAGAGTCCACAACTTGAATTCAAGAGTCATTTATCTGTGTAGAATGTATCTTACCTCATCTCTTTCTTAGATTCCCCATTTTGACTCTAGGCTACAGAGGTTAATCTCAATATAGCCAAATGGGTTTACTCAACTTAAAAACCCAGATACCTCATATCCTCTCTTAGCTTCACTGGTGAACATTGTTTTCCTGTATTTACTATAACATTTGGACCATAAATAGCACAGAAGTAGCTGAGAAAATCCAGAAGGAAAGATTCTTTGGGGAAAAAAAAAGGAGAAATATTCAAAAGAAAAGCTATTGCATTAAAAAAAAGAAAAGAAAAAGAAAGAAAGAGAGAGAAAGAAAGAAAGAAAGAAAGAAAGAAAGAAAGAAAGAAAGGAAAAATGCAACACCAACGAGAGAAAATTCCCTATAATGGTTCTAAAATGTCTAAAGCAAAGTCATACTAAGCAGGAATATATTTCAGAGTTTTCCTCTTGAGGACAACAAACATGAAAGAAAAATGCTCAATTTGAGGTACTGTTCATTTTGCAAAAATGTTATTTGTTACCAAAGGAAGGGAAAGGAAAAGGGATAGCAAGGATAATTACACTATACGTATACACATATATATGTCACTTTATTAGCATTGAGGCAAACATTTATTGAAATATTAACCACATGATTTATTTTCTAGGTTAGAGATTCTAGTTGAGACTAGCTGAAATATTTTCCAGAGTATTTTGACTCTCAAGGGACTATAAGACATTAAATAACACTGTCAAATGTATCTTAGCATCCTGCTGTGCAATGTGTTTTGCATATAGGAAGGTATTATCAGCCCCTCCCCCACCCAGGACGCTTGAATCTAGAAAGGTTAAAGGGCTTGTCCAGATTTACCCAGATAATGTTACAAGGCAATGCAAGCAATTACTCATTAAGTGTTGTGTAGGCTTCAATTTTCATGTATGGATATTCTGAAAATGGTCACAGAGACAGCTATGGTCAAGTTAATCAATGTACCCGAGATGTGCCTATGAGAGAAAAATATGAACAATAGGATGCATTTGATTTAAGACCATTTTAAATCACAGAAAAGAATAAATGAATCATTTAATAAGGAATGAGCAGTGGGTTAAACTCTAATCCAATAATTTCAGTGAAAATATCTGAAATACTAAAGTTTACCAAGCCCCATTCTAATAGTTTACTATTTATAGGAAAGAGTAAATAAAACTAATTTTTAGATGACTAAAGTGATCCAGCAAGTGCTGTTTACCTTTAAATGGTATGATTTAACCTCTACCTGTTTTCCTGAGCAAGAGCTGTAAAACATAGGTTTATTCATTTAAATCTTATTTCCCATTTATTTTCATTATTCCATTTTAGATATAATTCTCCAGAAAAAGAAGAGCAGCTAAAAGACTTTTTTATAAAATCACACAGATATAAGAAAAAAAATACTTGTAAATGATCATGCATTTAAAAGAAAATTATACTTTTGTAAAAATGTAGTAAGAATATTCCAAACAAAACACAAAGTAGGAATTCAGAGTAAGAACTGAAAGACATTTCAACTTGTTTTGTTACTGTTGTATGATTTTTATGCTAAACTGAATAAATACAAAACAGAACAACTAAAGATAGAAATGCCTTTCACTTCTCAATTGGTTTGGCAAATATGCACTGAATACCCTTTTTTAAAAAAAGATTTTATTTATTTATTCATGAAAAACACAGAGAGAGAGAGGCAGAGACAGGCAAAAGAAGCAGGCTCCCTACGGGGAGCCTGATGTGGGATTCGATCCCAAGACCCCAGGATCATGACCTGAGCCAAAGCCAGACGCTCAACCATTGAGCCACCCAGGAGCCCTGAATACCCTCTTTATTAGTAGGCATGCCACCCGGAAACAGAATTCACCCCAGAAGATTCAAATGAAGAGACTTTAATAAACCAACTACTTGGGCACCTGGGTAGAATGCAGATGCTAGGTCAAGCTTTCTTTCCCAAATCAAGACAAAGAAGAACACAAGTATTAAGGGTCAAACTCACCATAGTTATTTAGATAGACACCCAAATTTTGCTTTGATATCTTGGGAGATAAGCTTAAAGAAAGATGTTAACAGTTAAATAATCTCCCTCAATGCTATCATCATCATAATCATCATCCTCATAAAAATATATATTATTTATTGAATGTTAAGGGCCTGGCATGGTATTGAATAATTGCTAGAATGACCAGTCTGGAGTTAGTATGGGGGAAATGAAAGGAGAAAAAAAAGAAACCATGAGCCCAAAGTCAAGTGAAGTCCCTAAGAAGCAAACAGAAATGGAGAAGAAGAAATGGAGAATCTTTGTGGACCAAGGGAGGGACAGCCATCTAGAAAAGGTGAAAAGACAAGGTGGGGCCAAAAAACACAGTAGGAGAAGGATCCGTGGATGTGATGCATGACTATAGCTGGAGGGTTGTAAGACACAGAAAAAGATGTGCATTTCTAAGGTTCTAATTCCAAATGCCCATAAGAATAATGAGACCACTGACCGTAAGGGAAGAAGAAGGGTAGAGAAGTTAGAAATGAGAGTGAGGGAATAATGAAGCATTTCTGATCTCACTAGGCATAAGAACAAGAACCTTGTCAGATACACTTGGATTCAAGTCCTACTTCAGCCTCTTACTTGTGGGAAATTAGGCAAGTCTGTGTCTTTGTTTCCTTACCTAAAAAACTAGGCTAACTTAGTGCCTTCCTCAAAGAGCTCTTTTTTTAATTTATTTTTTCCAATAGTTTTAAGTTTATAAAACACTGAACAGAAAGTACAGCCCAATATATTACCTGCCAACTTCCCTTACTCACATCTTGTATTAGCATAGTATATCTGTTAAAACAGATGAGCCACTATTGATATATTCTTGTTAAGTGAAGTGCATATAAGGGTTTATATCATAGTTCAGACAAATGTGTAACATCTATCCATTACAGTATTTCTCAGTACAGTTTCACTGCCCTAAAAATCTCCCATGCTCCACATCTTTATCCCTGCCCTCTCCCCCAAAGTCATGGTGGCCAATGGTCTTTCTATTGTCTTCATAGTTTGGTCTTTTCAGGGTGTCATACAGTGGGAGTCATATGGCATGCAGCCTATTCAGATTGGTCTCTCCCACTTAGACATATGCATTAAGGTTGACATAGTTTGACTAATGGTTTGCAGACAGTAATACTATAAGTTCTTAACAACTTAACAAATGCCAGTTGTTACCATTATTATTAGCACTGTTATTTCACAAACGTTTCATTTTCCTACAGCTCAAAAGGAGATCATGCATTTTTTCTGGAGTCCTGTAGGTCCTATTTGCTGGTCCCTCTGTTATATCTCCTTCCTTTCACTTCCAACCTTTTTGTTATATTTATGTTACTCCTAATTTGCTCATTTAATCCTCTTCTCCCCCCATACACTGATAGCTTTGTGAGAACAGGGACCACTTCTGTACTTTTGTCTTATCTGCTACTCCATTCCCAGCATTAGCACAGAGCCTGGCAGGTGGCAGGAGCTCTATCAACCTCTGCAAAGTGAATGAAAGCTCAATGAAAGCCTGAAGAGGCAAGAAGATACAGTAGATACAGCACAGCTTTGGAGAATGAACAGGAGAGAAGACTGCTATGAGAACATGTTCCCCCAGACTGGAGTGATGGTGAAGGACTTGATACAGTCCTACAGCCTTCTCACACAGGGACTTCAGTGCCTGCTAAAGGAAGCCTGTATTTAAACTATTCTCTATTTTGGGGCCACCTGAGTGGCTCAGTAAGTTGAGCACCTGACTTATGATTTCAGTTTAGGTTGTGATCTCATGGATCGTGGGTTTGAGCCCTGCATCAGGCTCCGCACTCAGCGGGGAGTCTGCTTGAAACTCTCTCCCTCTTCCTCTCCTTCTGCCCCTCCCCTTACTCTCTCACTCTGTCCCCCCCCCCCTCTCTCTCTAAAATAAATAATAAGTCTTTAAAAAAATAAATTATTCCCTATTCTCAACTTGAGCATGTAAATTTTTGTATAGCCAGGAAGGTCTCAAATGGATTTAGACAGTATGCTAAATATGTTAAATATAAACTTTAATATCTAATCCTAAGTTTTTGAGATGGCTGTTACTTATTGAAGTCCAACTCAGATCAGAGTGAACTTTACCCAAATTTTCCTCTGGATGCAAAACAAATTTCCTACGCACAGTTCTACCTGGAAGAAAATCAACACTGTACCTTGAGTCTCCCTTAGGACTTACTCCAAACAAGAGAAAAAAAAATTGTTAACAAAAAATAATTGCCATTTCTCCTCTGCCTTTCTCCAAACCATTCAAAGCAGGTCTTTTCATTCCTGGGTGTTTTTCTGTTGTTCCATTTTTATTTTAAACTAATGATAATGATACCTCACTGATGTCACTGTAGCAGAAAGGTTAAGTGGAAACTTTCCTCTAAATCAAAATATTCCTTTAATCCACTGGAAATTCTTAAAGCTGGATGCTAATATGTCCTGTAATTAAGAAATAATGAGCTTTCCACCATGATTTATCTCTAGCGATTTAGATTCGATGCTGAGAAACTACAGTTGAAATTATTGCAATGCCCAATAGTAAAAACTCCTATAAATCCTCAGAGGTCAACTTTAAATAAACTTGCATTTCAGCAAAAATAAAGTTAAATGAAGATGTCCTATGATCTTTTCTTCCACCCAAACTAAAGGGACCAGTCAGGCAGGCAAGTGCAGACAGAGAGGTTAGGGACGAGAGGGGGAAAGAGAGGAGAGAAGAGAAAGAGAAAGAAAGAACATTAATATGAAAAGCATTACTCACCGAGAGGTCTTTGGGTGGTGTCTCTGGCTTGGTCTCTCCTCTGAAGTCCTAGGCAGCTCCATTTCCATTCCTTGGGGTGCCTGCAGCTAACTGAACAGTAAGTAAAAGAATGAATGACAAGGTCAGAGGTCCTGATTAAGATACTTCTCAGCTGCCCTGAAGGATTAACGATGACTGCTCAGGGCAGGAAAAAAAGCCACTGTTCACTGGCAAGAAACGGAAATTTAGCAGATCCAAGCAGCTTTTAAATGTAACAGTTACCAGCACAGGCTCTGGAATGAGACGGCTTATTAGCTGTGTGAATTTGGGCAGTTCGCTTAATCTCTCTGAGCTTCATTTTCTTCAACTGGAAAATGTGGCTAATGAGTCTTCCTGGAATGGACTGTGTATGTCAGTGTAAAAAGAATACTGGTACTCAACACATTCCCATTTTTTTTTTTTTTTTAGTCTATATTTTATTAGTTGAGTCAACCTCAACTCATCTTTAAAGAAGATTCTGGAAAGAGGCCAGGGAGGGAAGTCGCAGAGTCCTTGGCTTTAATGGGGAAACCGAGACACATGGTAGATCATGTGCAGGTCTGGGGAACCTTTGACTGGGGAGGGAATAGTTTACTTGGAATGCACAACACTAGGATGGAGAAATTAAAAAATCATAAATAAGGCAAATGAGAAGATTCATGAAATTCTGTGTTATCTTAATTAACATCAAATATATTTATCATTCCATAACAAGAAAATTACAGGATATTGAGAAAAATAAAACTAGATCTTTCTCACTAACCTGCATACCAAACAAAGGTAAAGCAGAGTGTGACTTCTGACAGTCTGCAGAACTTTGGAGTTTGAAGGAATGTATTAAAATCCTATTCATTTTTTTTTAATTTAATAATTCTCCTGAGGTTCTAGGGATATAATAATGATAAAGAAGATATGCTTTTTTTTCATGGATCTTACAGTCAAATGGCGGAAGAGAATCATGCATATATAGTCACGCAAATAAAAAAAATTCAAATATAGTAATTATTCTAAAGAGGCAGTGTGATGTATTTAAAGGTATTCTGATTTAGATGGAGAAGTCCTCTCTGGAGAAAGGCGATTACGGTCTCTCCTTCCTTAGCATGGGTTCTGCCAGAGGCCAGCCTGTCATTAAATATCAGGCATAGGTAGCTTATTTAGTAGCAGGTCTGAGAGACAGGGAGCAAGAGAGCCGATACAGGGCTACATTAAAAAATGTGCTGCCATTCCAGAGACAACTGGCCGCACAGTCCCATAGACGCAGCTGAGAAATCTTGTGAAATGCCTATATATACACTATCCACCTGAGGGAAGAAGAGAAAAAAAATGTGTCGATGGGCTTCTGTCCTACATTAGTCAAAAGTTGCTCCATGGAGGTCCAACTTCCCCGAATCCTGGGCTGTGCAAGCATGAGTGCCTAGCATTGACTGCCAACCAGGCCTGCCATGCCTGCAGCAAAGAAACCGCCATAACAAGAGCTAGGGGATATGTGCTTCAGACAAGGCTCTGTGACTTGTGTGTGCATAAAGCTGGTCCCTGAAGCAGGCATGGAATTAGAGGAAAGAATAAGAAGGTCTGATGTGGAGCACAGGAGGATTCTGATAAGTCTCCTGTCTCTCAACCATCCTACATTCTACTCCAGACTTGTCTTTTACAAGTTTTTATCATGGGACTTCCAGTCATGAAAACCTGCTAGTGGCGCTCTATTATCTACAAAACAAGGCCAAACTCTTCAATATAACACTCAGGCTTTCCCTATTATTTTTACACTACTCTGTCATATATGACACAAACTTATCTTCACTGGCATCTACACTTCCCCAGAATAGAGAGTGTCTTCCACGTATCACATTCCAAAAGTCCTTGTGAACTACATCTCTACAGTGATACTTATGCTATATAAATCAGGATACATATAATATTTAAGTAACACATCCATCACAACCATAGTTCTTTTTAGTTTATAAAAAAATAATAATTTCAAGGGCTGAATTAGACAGGCCAATCAGAATCTATAAGATCTTCAATTGTTTTTGAGCAAAATTGCC
This sequence comes from Vulpes lagopus, assembly GCF_018345385.1. Taxonomy (NCBI): domain Eukaryota; kingdom Metazoa; phylum Chordata; class Mammalia; order Carnivora; family Canidae; genus Vulpes; species Vulpes lagopus. Next base: position 89,247,796 of record NC_054831.1, read on the forward strand.
CTGTACATTGCTGGTAGAGCCAGCCATATTGTGTACCACGTAACCCAGGGCTACCCACTTGCCCTAAGGCAGACTGTTCCATTATAAGTACAAATTCAATGAGGGAGAAGAATTTGAGATTTCTAAGCTCCTGATTAGGATAACCAGGTAACAAGTATTATATTGACCACATTACATGAGGATCAAATTTGAGAACTTTTTAAAGTTTGTGTTACTCATGGAAGCCGGAAAGATACTGAAGATACAAAGGAATATAGGGCTTCAGATTCAGGAGGCAGTATTGAACATATAGAAGGGGCTTGGAAAAAAATGGAAATGGATAAAATTGATGAAGGAAAAAGGTAAGAACAAAGAAGAGAAGCCAAAGATAGACTTCTGAGGAACATCAACATTTGAAAAGTAGCTGGAATCACGGGAGTTCATGAAAAAAAATAAATCATAGCTTGTGTGTTTTGTGAAGTATTTAACTGTATCCAACAGCAGAGAAGTAGGGTGATAAATGACAATAAAATATGAAATAGCCGTTAACAATGACATTTTGACAAAGTCTTCGCGATATGAGGAAGTATTCAGAATACAAAAGCAAATGAAAGGGTAAAATCTCTGCATTTTCTTTTTTAAAAAGATTTATTTATTTGTTTTAGAGGGAGAGAGCATGCGCACACATGTGAGCAGGATGGGCAGAGAGAGAGGGAAAGAGAATCCCAAGCAGACTTCTCACTGAGCAAGGACCCCAACACAGGGCTCAATCTCACAACTCTGATATTAGGGCCCTAAAATCGTGACCTGAGCTGAAACTGAGTCCAAGGCTTAACCAACTGCTGCACCATGCAGGCACCCCTGAAATGCCTGTATTTTCATTACTCTCCCAACTCTTGTATGTGGAGAAAAAAGAAGGATGGAGGCAGGCCCGTGGTAAAATAAAGAGACAACGACATTAATGTTGTTCTCTTTGCTTCAACATACTTTTCAAGTTCTGTACAATAAGCACATTCTCTTTTATAATGAAAAATAATTAACTTAGAGTTCTAATTATAAAAAATGGGTAATATATTTGAATAGAATGGAGAAGACAACTACATTAATAGGAAAAAAAGAATCTGAGAGTCAGGAATGTCACTGCTTTAAGTTTTTCTTTGGCAGTTCTTTGTGAAATTGAAAGATTTATCTGCTCCCTGGCATTCTCTCCTCACCTTAAACTCCAAGGAGCCAAAAACAGTGGAGCAATAATCAGATGCCAACAACTAAATTTAAGAAGGAGGTGTCTCAGGGACCACAATGAAAACTTCCACTGCCAACCCATCATTTTAGGCCATCGTGTGTTCCAGTTACATAAGCTCAATAAATATTATGCTGATGTCTGTTCAGATTCAGGAGCCGTTTTTTTCCCCTATTGCTGTCAGCATATTTCGTGCATATTAGGAAGCATCACCACATTTCTTATGAAATATAAGCTTCATTTTAAAATAAGTTACAAAACCACAAATTAGCAATTTGCTGAAGAATATAAAAATTTAGAATTTTCCTGTTTTGGCTTTTGCACCAAGCCAAAAGAGATGAAGCTGATTAAAACTAACATGCCCTCTTTCCAACTCACCAGTTCCTACTAGTCAATAAGCGTTTTGCTGTCATCTCTCTCATGCTTCTTCAAATTCTAAACCTTTTTATCCTTCCATTACTATTAGCTGATAGCATTCTTTTAATTCAGTAGTATTTGGGCTGTCTGAGCCTTATACTTGATTTTGAGCACTTTGAATATATAAATGCTCTTCTATAATTACCTTCCAAATATCTCAGAGGATTGGACAATGGAATGTTACATTCCCAAAGTCGATTTCCTGTTTTAACAGTGAAGGTCAAAATCCTCATTTTATTTCCTTTCTAGAGCTTTGTCCACTTTAGATAGAGGAATTATATTTTTTCTTTTCCACATAAATCTAGGAACATTGCAACTGTTGCCAGGAAAAATAAATTAGAGTTTTAAGCTGCAAATCTGGAGGTTTAAAGGTTCACCTTCCTTCAACATTATTTTAAAGGAAAAATACTATATTTCAGCCAGCTTAGAAGACAAGTTCTTGGGTCTACTTCCCACTATTAAGTTCAGTTCTCTGTTTTGGAATGCCTAAAGGAATCTTATGATTCTTTCCAGAAAAGAAGTATAATTTAAAATCCTTGGACATTGGCCTCAATGAATAGTGAGGTGATTGAAGCATGGGAATGCCATTCTTTCTGAATACCATTTCCATGTATTTTTATACTGTTTCTCTATATATATGTATTCCTCTATGTCTTCAATGCATGACCAATTATGTGCATATAACCTTGCTGTAAATATTTAATTGGAAATACAGAATCTGAATTTTCTTCATATAGCTAGAATTTTTCAATTGTGTTGCCTTTATAAAATGCAGTTTGGAAAGGCAATACTATATCAGATTTTGTGTTCTTTCCAGAGAAACCACTACTATGTTGGATTACAGTAATCAAAACTGAAATATATTTTCAAATACGCACAAACTTCATCAACATGAATTATGGGCGGGGGGCAAGAATCAGGTTTGCAATGTGCAATTTTTTGCTCAAATACATCTTCTTTGAAGACTATTTTTTAGCTTAAAATACCTTAAGCATATGTGTAGGGAGTTTATTCTGCATCAATGGTTGTGAGGATTAAGGATGTCTGACTTTATTCAAAATGCAGATGTTTGAACCAAGTCATCTGCTTCAGAGAGAATCAGAGTTAGTCTTGTAAAGAAGCTGCTCGACTGACCTACTTGCAATCAAATCACTGATAATTGAACTAGGAAGTTGAAAATGATGATGAAAAAGGACTTGAAGTTTTAGACTATGGGGTTATAGGGTTGGTCTGAAAGGACAGAGAGACTTAGAGAGATGGTGTAGGTAAGAAGTGTCCAAACGCAATGGTTAACAATGAGAATAGAGTGGTTTAGATTTCTGAAATGGAATACAAATACTGTGCAGCCACACAATAGATAGGTAATGATAGGGGTATTTTCCTCCAACATTGTTAAATTTGAAACTCGGATATAAATAGTATGTGGAGCACGATCTCAATAAAGCCAAATCAAAATAAAACAAAATATTGGATTACTTATGGGAGGTAGGATTATGGAATACTACATTATTTGTTCACCACTATATCTGAAATAAGCACTTAGTAAATTACTTTCATCTTTCATACAGCTTATTCCAGTTTCTACAATAAATAAGTAGTACCTTTGTGCTAATAAAAAGGTTCTTTAAAAACATACTTGTTTATGAAATGAGATGATTGTGGTAGAGGATAAAGAGTGGATAGCTTAGCAATCCACAGCTGCTAGATAATTCTTCCCCCTACTCCAAGTAAGATGTACGTCTCTAGATGAAGATGGGATTACAAGGAAGGAATCGAGATTTTCTTAATCTACCCAACAACTTCTGATCTTGACTGTACAGATGAGTCTCCATTAGCACAGCAGGAGAGAGCAGTAGAAGACGTATTCCAGGCTGGGATGATATGGATAACAGTGTTTCTATGCAAGGGAATTATCTTCCTAATTGTGACCTTAAACCAGCAAGTCAATTACTTCTCATGTATAGAACACATAATAGCAACATAGCTAACTCTACTGACCAAGGAAACTTCTGAAGTGAGGGAAGTTCCCAAACTCTGCTTGGAATATTCCACTGGACTCTGACCATCTAAAGCTTTAGCTCCTGGGTAGGGAACTCCCAAGAGTCTGGGTCTCTGCCTATGTAATGTAATCTGCTTTTCCTACATCTCCAGACCCTAGTTTTATTCATGGATATTATACCTTATTTAATGGTCAAAGTTTGTCTTGACCACCCAGCCTCTCCCTTCAGCTCCCTATTGTAAAGTCAGCTGATTAAGCACCTTAATTTCATCTGGAAACTTAGTTACCTTTTACCAGGTAATCTTACATATGTGTAAATTTCACAGATTAGGACACAAATGTCTTTGGAGGATCTTATTCTGCCTAACACACATCAATTTATATATTCATAACTCTCAGCAAACTCCCAGCAGACCAAATAGGAAGAAAAGCATACCTAGGAACAAAAATCACACCTAGGCACCAAACTACTGAGATAACTAAGATTTTTTTTTAAGTCTTACAAGTAGGCAAGGGATGGTGGTGAGGGAGTGGGGATACATTATGTGTATGGTAACAACCAAGAAAAACATCAACAAAAGTTTAACTAGAAAAGTATTAGAGGTTGGAAGACAATAGAAAAGCACTGAAAGAAAAACAAATTAGAATTCTATATCCAGTGAAAATTCCATCCAAAAATAAAGGTCAAATAAATATTTCTTTCAGAGAAGACAACTAAATCACCTTTAGTGAATTTGCACCACAAAACAAAAAATGTTTTAAGTTTCTTAGGCTGAAAAAAGAAATAGCAGATAAAAATTTGGTGAGGCAGGAAGCAATGGAAATCACCATAAAGAGTAAATAGGTTAGTAAATATAAAGAGCATTTAGGGGCACCTAGGTGGCTCAGTTGGTTAAGCCTCTGCCTTTGGCTCACGTCATGATCCCAAGGTCCTGGGATCTGAGTCCTGAGTCAGGCTCCCTGCTCAGCAAGGAGTCTGCTTCTCCCTCTGCCTTTCCCCCCTTCTTGTGCTTTCACTCTCTCTCTCTATCTCTCTCTATCTCTCTCCTCTCTCTCTCTCTCTCTTCCTCATTTACTCTTTCTCAAACAAACAAAAAAATCCTTTAAAAAAATAAAGAGCATTTAAAAATCGATTCTTATTATGTGATTTTTAAACCAGTCTAAAAAACTGATTATTTAAATTAAAAATAATGTAATAGTGTAATGTGTGGTTTAAAGAAAATGGAAAAGTAAAATATATGACAAAAAGATACATAAACCATCAGGAGGGTAAATGGAACACACATTTATAACATTCTTATACTGGCAAGAATACTATTTTGTGAAAGTAGATGTTGATAAATTAAAGATGCATATTATAATCTTTAGAATTACTGCTAAAAATAATGGGAGGAAGTATAATTTCACGAGTCAACAGAGGACACAAAATGTTACTAAAAATACTCCACCAACACAAAAAATGGGGTATAAAGAAGAAGCAGAGGAACTCAGAATGAGATAACAGAATAAAATACATAAATAAGTCAATATTGTCATAAATGAAGTGAAGAATCAAATTAAAAGGCAGAGACTGTCAGAAAAGATAAAATTACAAAACACCAAATTCTACTTCGGGAATGAATAAAAATGCAAAACATTTGAAAATAAAAGAAGGTAACTGCTATACCATACAGACATTAATAAGAAAAGTGGCTTAATTAATACTAGAAGTGTACTTCAAAATGAGAAGTATTATCAGAGACAAAGAAAAACATTTCATAATTATAAAAGAATCAATTAGAAGACAAAACAATCTTAAATGCATGTACAATTAGTACAAGAGCTCCCAAACATATGAAGTAGAACTAGAGAAAACCAAAGAATGAAACAAACCCACAATTAAAGTTGGAGACTTTACTCACATGTCACAAATATATGACAGGAAAAAAAAGTAGATATATCAGAAGACTTGAAAAACACTATCAACCAGCTGACATAATTTGACATTTAAAAAGCACTATATTGGGCGGCCCTGGTAGCCCAGTGGTTTATCACCTGCCTTTGACCCAGAGTGTGATCCTGGGGACTGGGGATTGAGTCCCATGTCGGGCTCCCTGCGTGGAGCCTGCTTCTTCCTCTGCCTGTGTCATTGCCTCTCTCCCTATCTGTATCTCTCATGAATAAATAAAATCTTTTAAAATATAATAATAAAAAAATAAAAAGCACCATATTTAGTGAAAGCAGAATAAACCTTCTCAAGTTAACATTCCTGAAGACAGATTCTTTTTTTTTTTACCATTTGTACATTCCAAAGTATTGAAATTAAGCAGACTAGAATTAGAATTAGGACTTAGAAATCAATAACAAAAAATTATTTTGAATATCTCCAAATATTTGGAAAGTAAACAATCGACTGTAAGTAAATTACCATGTATCAAAGAAGAAATCACAGGTAAACCAGAAAATATTTTCAGCTGATGAAATAAAAACACTACATATCAATATTTGTATGTTACAGGTACAGTAGTGCCTACAGAAAAATGTATAGCTTTAAATGATTGTATTAAAAAAAAGAAGAAATTTGTAAAATTGGTGATCCATGTGTCCCCCTTAAGAAAATTACAAAAGAATGGGTAAAATAGGTAATGGGAGATTAAGGAGTGCCCTTGTGATGAATACCAGGTTATGTATGGAATTGTTGAATCACTATACTCTGTCCCTGAAACTAATATAACACTGCATATTAAGTATATTGGAATTAATTTTTTTTAAAAAGTTCCCAACTTTTGTAAAAAAAAAAACAACAACAACAAAAAAGAATCTCAAGAAAGATTAATAATTAAACCCAAAATAAATGGAAAAAAATGAAATAGTATAAATAAAAACAAAAATCAATGAGCTAGAAAACAGATTATAGAATATTAAAAAGTCAAAGATTTGTTCTTTATAAAGATTTTAAAAATTGATAATTCTTATTAGAACAGGTCAAGAAAGAGAGAAATACTAATTATCAATATCAGAAATTAAAGAAAAGGCAACAATATAAAACAAAGTATTTAAAAATAACAATAGGATATTACAAAAAATTTTTGGTAAAATATTTCATAGCTTAGATGAAATGAATAAATTCCTTAAGAAACAATACTTAGTAAAACTGACTACATTAGTTTCCCAGGGCTGTCATATCAAAATGCCACAGACTAGATGGCTTAATCAACAGAAATTAATTTCCTCACAATATGGAGGCTGAAATCCAAGAGCAAGGTGTTAGGATATAGGATACCTTAGTTTGGTATAAGACCCATCTCCTTGGCTTGTAGATGGTGACTTTCTTGCCTCATACATAGTCTTTTCTCTGTACATGTGCATCATTAGTATCTCTTCATCATTTATAGACACCAGTCCTAATGGATTAAGGAATCACGGTTATGATCTCATTTAACCTTAATTACCTCTTTAAAGATCCTCTCCCCAAATACAGTCACATGAGGGGTAAGAACCTTAAAATATGAATTCTGGGAGACACAATTCAGTCAATACCATTGACTAAATAAGAAATAGAAAATATGAATTGCCTTATAACGAATAAAGAATTTGCATTTTCAATTTTAAAATGTTCTATTTCTTAATAGGCATGTGTGTTGTACAATTAATATCTTTGCATGTCACTACATGTAAATTATATCTAAAATCATGACTATGTGAGTTCCCACTTTCAATTATCCCTAAGGTCAAATCTACACCTTCCTATTAATGCTTGGTTCCCAAAGCCAACACAGTTTTGGTGTGTACTTGGTTGGGTTTTTTTTTTTTCTTTTGTTTTTGTTTTGTTTTGTTTTGTTTTATGTTTAAATTAGCCCCAATTAGTTTAAACTTAAATTAGTTTAAATTTCTGTCCTTTCCAAATGAAGAGGTGTGTATTAGAAGCAGGGGAATGATTACTTTTTTCTTCTATTCTGTTATCTTCCCTTCTGATTTGGATAAATGCACGATATGTTCTTCCACCTACTTGTCCCTTCTTGAATATTAATGCCTCCTTTCAACAAGCCAAAGCCAGAAATGTCGCCATTTCTCTCTTCCTCAATATCCTATCCATCTTCAAGACTTGTGACAGTACTTCCTAAATATCTCACTAGGCCATCAAATGTCACCAGTTTTGAGGATATATGAAGTATTTTTATTAGTTAATTTAAGAGATTCTTGATATTTAAGTAGCAGGATTTATTTCATATCCAGTAAATTCCCTGTAGATTACCTCCCTGATAATATTAACTTTCTTTGGTTGCTCTTTCCCCTGTGGATCCCCTACCCACTTGGTATGGAAATCCTGAAATATAGGAGTCTAGGATGAGGGTATTTCCTATTTCTAGAAGCATCAAATGGCCTACCTTGCAACTATACTGTGCTCATTTATTACTTTGACTTATTGGGAAGACACAATCTTTGCCTCAGGGCACAGGAACATAAACGGCAATAATTAAATGTGATTATGCTGAGAATATTAACATTTTAATCCTTAGCTGGAAGATAAGATGAAAGGTAAAAGATTTGATCAGGCTAGGAAGCCATCTTCCAAAACTTGTACAATCTGCACAGAAGATAAATTCAGCAAATGTTACTATGTGATAAGGACTATATCAATGCTACAAAAATTAAGCAAGATTGTTTTTGGTCTTGGATCACTCAGTCTTATAATGGACACACACAAAAATAAACTCCTAGGGAGTGTCTGGGTGGTTCAGTTGGTTAAGTATCTGCCTTCAGCTCAGGTCATGATCCTAGGATCCTAGGATTGAGCCCTGCCTTGGGATCCTGGCTAGGCGGGTAGTCTGCCCCTCCCCTTTTACTCATTCTCTGTCTCTTGCTTTCTTCTTCTCAAATAAACAAAATCTTTTAGAAAAATAAAGAATAAACTACTATATAAAGCATGATGATACACAGATAATAGTTGTTGAAAACAGAACATTGCAGAGGTAAATTGGGTAGTGGTAAAATAGCGTGAGCTCTGGAAACAGGTCACTTCAGTTTAAGTTTCCATTCTGCTTCTATGAAATGGTGGAAACTTGGATATGTTACTTAAGTTTGGGGCCTTAGTTTCCCCATCTGTCAACAGGATTGTTGACCTGAATTATGTTTTATACATATGTTATCATATATGTTATGTTTTATCTATACATAAAACATGTTTACACTAGTAACTGAAACACTACAAGTGCAACATAATCTTTTTTACATAGGTAGGTAATAATTTTTCTAAGGAAATGTTAAATTTTTATAACAACACATATATTTTAATTTTCTATAAAATTTTCCCTTACTCTTTGTGGGATAAAGATCTGTGAAGACCTCACAAAGGGAAAGCATCTCAAGAGAGTTCTGAAGTATGAAATAAGAGTCAGCCAAGTGGAGAGGAGTGGGGAAGGAAGATAAGGGCTAAGGGACCCAGCACCTTCTGGAGAGTTCTCAGAGCACCAATATTGCCTGGACACAGAGCACTGGAGGAAAAAGAGAGAAGCAGTAGCTGATGTTAGAGAAGTAGGTAAAAATCAGCTTATCAGATCACAAGGAAACTGTTTCCCATGCTGAAAAATGTGGGCATTGTCCCACATTATCCTAAAGGGCAAGGGGAATCTCTGAAGCATTTTAAAGTTTGGGCCCATAATTGTATTTTAGAGATTTTATTTATTTATTTGACAGAGAGAGAGGGAGCACAATTAGGGTGAGCTGCAGGCAGAGGGAGAGGGAGAAGCTGAGCAGAGAGCCTGATGTGGGACTCGATCCCAGGACCCTGGGATCATGACCTGAGTGGAAGGGAGATGCTTAACTGACTGAACCAACTAGGTGCCCCGTATAATTTATTTTAGAAAAATCACTCCCCTGGGGAATGGAAGGAAGAAACATCAGCAAGGATAATCTTCAATTATTTTTCTTCCTTGAGTTATACTGCAAGAAGTTGCCAATATTACTAAGAAAGAGCTTTTTTTTTTTTTTTTTTTTTTGTCTTTCAGTGTTTCTTCCTGGATCAAAAGGAAACAAATGCTTTTTACATTCTTCTCTTCTGGTCTGAAGCCCTCCCCATCCTCCAGCCTTCCCATTTCTACCACTTACCCCAAATACTGGACAAATATGACCTAACCAACTGATCAACAGTCTAAACTAGAGGTTGAGAGGAAGAAAAGGAGCCCTGAGGATGGTGGTATTGGAAGTATGGAACCAAAGCATTTCAGGATGGAAAGAAGAGTGAAGGGCCCAGATAAGAAGACGAGTTTAAGAAATAAGCCACTCAAAGGGGGGGTGGGGGGGAGACAGAAATGTTTTGTAGCGTCTTACATGTGTGTGATTGATAGTCTGAGAGAAATGCACCCCTATTTTTGTCCTTCCAAATATTAGGGACAGAGCTAATGGGTTATTGATTTTTAACATAAATATTTAATGTCATGGTGACCAGTACTCTGAAGAAAACTACCATGCATATTTTGGGACCTATTATGGAATCTGTTATGTCCTGGAGTATTCAGGGAATATTTCCTCCAGAAAGTGGCAGTGAAACAAGTTCTCAAAATAGAAGTTATTAGGAAAAGAACATGGGGAAAATGGTCTCAGATAAAAGCAAGAACATGTGTAAAAGCATTGAGGGTGGAGTGAGCTTGATGATCAAGGGATTAATAAAGGTTGAGTGACTAGAACCTGGTGAGCAAGAGGGACAGTGGTACACAAGAGGATGGTAAGAGTTGGCAGAGTGTGAAGTCACAGCCTTCTGATAAATGTGTAACACTTGATATAGACCATGGGATGCAAACATTCAAGTATTTTGTAAGATTATTAAATTCAAGTGAATCACTTCCTATTTTTGACCACTTTCCATGGAAAATCTTGGTATATTAGATGGAGTAAAATTATTATTTCCCTGAATATCCAAGGCTATACATACGACAGGAGAAGAATGGGGTAAGACCCCATCCTTCTCTATATCTCTGTTTCTAAGCTGAAATTTTATTTGCATTGCTAAAGAATTTCTTTATACTAGGTAGGGAGATTAACAAGCAGTGCAGCAGAAATATGAGAGTCATTACTGCTGATTAAATGATAATTTTCTAGAGCGACATTATGCATCGGAAAAGAAAATAATGAGCTCACTTGAATTTATGGACCCCATGGCAGCTGGGAGAAGTTTTCTCATCTGCTCATGAATAGGTTCCATGCCAAATATTTGAGGAGATTATATAGATGTTTGAGATAGGCACAGACTGGGAGGTTAAAGAGTGGGCACCTTGGAAAGCAAGCTTACATCACTGCAGTCATCCTGCTGGAAGTAATAAATAACACTAGTAAAGACAATAAAAAGCATTTGCATATATATTCTAGTCTATCAATTACTTTGAGTCAAGATGAAGAGGAAAAGAAGACAGAGCCGAGTAGATAGAACATAGTAAAAAGGAAGTCTTAGCTTGACATATGGAAAGCAATGGAAATCAGAGTTTAAGAAAGGCCAGTGTGATATAGAGTGCCAGTCATTACCCTATGTATTATTTTGCTAGCCCTGCCATAACAAAACACCACCAACTGGGTGTCTTAAACAACAGAAACTTATGTTTCTTACTTTGAATGTTTTGACTCACCCCCTTCTAGACTTGGCTGAAAGCCCTCTTTCTCCTCCCAGACTTCCTTCCCCAACCCTCACTCCTTTCACAGTTGTCTCTACAGCACGTGACAAAGGTATGATTAATTACTAAATTACCTATTTACCTAAAACCCTGTAGTAGAAGCCTGTCTTTCCCCCTTACAGTACTTTATTAACCTCTCTAGGCATGTTTCCTCAGCTAGGCATTGGGACACATCATGGTATGCAGCTCATACGTAGAGTTAAATGTGGATACATGTCAAGTACTTTTCACAGTTTCTAGCACATAGAAACATTCAGTATATGTCAACTTTTCTCATTGTGAGGAACACAAAGAGATTAAATCTACATAACATTTAGAAATCACTTGAAAGCAGGGTAAAGGTAAAAAGCAGAATGCTTTCTTAATGATTGAATCAACAAACAATTATTGATTAGCTCCTCTTTCAGGCTCAAATAACATTTTGGTTTATGATACGGGTTTCCTTTAAAAGGCCTTTAAAGAAATTGGTGCAAGCACACTGATGACAAATGAGCATTGGTTAAAAGTGCTGGTGTAGTCTTGGAGATTAAATGTCTTTCACCTATACCATTCCATTAAAATGTTTCATCAAAGTTACCTCTCTCTTTTTCAGCAATTTAAAATTTCCCTTCTCAGTTTCGCCTGTCACCTTCGTGCATGTTCCACATGGTCAAAGCGCACATATTTGATATGAGAAAGACTATGATGGAAAGCAATTGTCTCTGAATTAAAGAAGAGGTCCAGAGGAGAATCATTCTAACATTGACACTCTCTAAAATCACCAGAGCCACAAGCTTTACTGTGTAAAATGCTCTCCCTGATGTTAATAGCATAATTTTCCTACCTTGTCAGATAATGGTAAGTTATCAAATTCCCAACTCTTCAAAAATATCAGCTCAATTTCTTATTCTTATTTACTAAGGATTACTTGACCCTTCTAGTTGGTTCATTAATGCTTTTAATTCTGTCATGAGACTCTTTCCACAATAGTAAATGTTCATGAATGCCAGTATGGCATATTTCATATCTTAAAGATGTGATGATAGAATTCTCAGAAAAAAACTGAATACAAAGTTAGCATGCTGTGGGCGCTCAATAAGTATGTGTTGAATTAATCAGAAATAACTCTTAGAGCAATTCTGCAGGTTAATCGTTATTTCTCCACTTTACAAATGCTGGAGTTGAGGTTATTATGCTTAAATAACTCATTTGAGGCTGCATAATAGTAAACAACATGGGAAATGAAGCCTAGGTCTTCTGATGCAGAAGCCACTGCATGACGAGACATGGAATGTTGAGCATGGTGGAAGCCATCCTGGATGACTCCGAGCTCAGGGCACCTTCTCTGTGCTGACCATCCCTGCTACTTGCCACAGGGCACAGTGTATATCTCTTTCCTGCCTGTAACCCTCACCTGACTACATGAATCACTTCTGTCCAAGCAGTAGTGTAGCACCTGGCACTTACTAAGTGTTCAGTAAATGTGTTGAGTGGTAAGAAAAAAAAAGCTTCATTGTCATTAAAAGAAAAATAGTAAAATTACATGTATTATGTGGAGCCAAAGAGTAATCTTGACTTTACCTATCTTTTAAAATGTGAATATCTGCCTTAAAGATCTCATGTACAGTAAATGTTTTGTGTCACCGAATATGCACCTTTTTGTCCTCCAAAACTTTAGAGTGCTGCTCACTGTATGCAAAACTAAATGCTCCCGTTTATCTAATTCCTCAATAACATCATCTCCTTCTTCACTTCGGGGTGTCCCCGGAATTTCATCCCTGTCCTTATCCCTTTTTACTTCTCAGTATTCCAACTTCCTGAGAGGACTCACAGCCATGCACATGGCTTCAGTTGCTAATACAAAGGACACAATCATGGATGCCCACATTCCCTGTATTCCTCCAGCTTCTCTCAGTACTGGCAGCTAATAAGCCTAAGCCCTCTCCAGGAAATTTCTCTCAGCTGAAAAAAGCTACTTTACCCAAGGTCAAGACTTCACATGGTCAGTCTGCACCCAGTGATCAGCGATAGGGGTAGTATAAAGGTCAAATCCCTTCACTGTCTCATTCCAGCTATGGAGCTCCCCCTGGAGTCCGTGGAAGCCTGTTTTGAGTCTACACTGCATATATATTCTCTCACCATCCCACCCTGTAGCCTTCTCTTCTCATAGAGGTGTTGATTCCAGGACATTCCGAATATAATTCATGCACATGAATTTCCTTCTGAGAGTCTACTTCTGGAGAACCCAATCGGCAAGAACTAGTGACTTCCAAGGCTTGATTTCTCCTTTGACAAACCCCAGAATCATGTATTTCTCTGCCTATTGAACATCTTTCATCTTGATCCCCTTAAAATCACTTCAAACTCTATCTTCACAAACTGAACTCATCTCATTTTCTAACCTCTTAGACTCCCAATCTTCCCTTAGATATTCCTTCTCAAGGAACTTCACCACCAACACCTAAGCCTCCTAAGCCACAGACTTGGTGTTTTAGTGATCTATTGCTGAGTTACAGTATCGTCAACAAGTTAGCTGCTTAAAAGAGCATGCACCTATTACCTTATAGTTTCTGTATCCCAGGACTAGAGGCAGATCTGGGTCCTCTGCCAGGCTAAAGCCAAAGTGTAGACCAGGGATAGAGTCCCATCTAAGTGGAAGGATTCACTTCCAAGCTCATGTTGTCACTAGGAGAATTCAGTTCCTTGCAGGCTGCAGGAATGAAGGCCTCGTGTTCTTAGTGACTGCAAACAAGAGGCTCAATTGACCTCATGTGACCTCAGTTCCTTACCATATGCCATAGGCAGCTCATAATGTGGTACTTTGCTTCTGAAAAGCAAGAGCAAGAGAGTTCTAGCAAGACAAGTATTATAATGCTATGTAACATCATCACAGAGTGACATCCCATTACCCTTGCCCTATTCAGGTGGCTAGAAGAAAGTCACAGGTGCTGCCCTCAATGATGAGAAGAGGCCCACAGAAAGATGTTACACCAGAAGAAGGTGGAATCATGGGGCCATCTTAGGATATGCCAGTGACCTGGGCTATATTCTGTTTATCTTAGCCCTACTGAGAGGCACTCTTTCTTAACTTTATCAATAGAAAAAAAAAAAAACATAAAACTGCCTTCTGTGATGCTTTTAGGCTCTTGGCTTTCTGGAATATTTGACCTAAGGTTTGGAAGGAAAGTAAGAAAACTAGCTATCTCCTAGAGTTAAGAAAATTCATATAAGACTAATTTTTCTGAGGAGAGGGGAAAAAATGTGAGCAGAAAATTCTCGCTTATCCAGAGCAGCAATGCAACATAGTATAAACTGCATGGCATCATGAGTCTGCTCTTTAAATTATCCAGAATATTTAGCCAGTAACATGTATTATCCAAGGAGTTCTCAGTTTCTGCAGCTCTTTCCATTTCTGTCAGGCCCTGCATTGTCTTGTCCCAAAGACTTCCAGAATAGGACACCTATAAATCCACATCCCCATTCTCATTTCCGTATCTGCCAGCCATCATTCTCAGGTTTCTTTTGCCATGTTGGCTTAAAAAGATGTCACCATCATCCTCTCTGATCTAGCAGAGTCACATTCTGAATGACAGGTATGGTAAAGTTCTGAATAACAGGACTTTTGGGGCAGAAAAAAAGATGTGTTCCTCTCCTTTATGTATTGCCTGGCAAGTTCCTTCAGTTCTATAGGCTTCAAAATCCTTAGCAATGAAATGAAGACAATAACAGCACATTTGCAATTATAAATGGGATTGTTTCCTTAATTTCTCTTTCTGTTACTTTATTAGTGGATAGAAATGTAACAGATTTCTGTATATTAATGTTCTATCCTACAAATTTACTGAATTCATATATTAGTTCTAAAAATACTTTGGTGGCTGCAGGAACCCTGGGTGGGCAGTGGTTTGGCACTTGCCATTGGCCCAGGGCACGATCCTGGAGACCTGGGATCGAATCCCACATTGGGCTCCTGGTGCATGGAGCCTGCCTGTGTCTCTGCCTCTCTCTCTCTCTCTCTCTCTCTCTCTCTCTCTCTCTCTGACTATCATAAATAAATAAGTTGAAAAAAAATTAAAAATATTTTGGTGGAATCTTTAGGACTTTCTATATATAGTACCATAATCATCTCCAAATGGTAAAATTTTACTTCTTACTTATCAATTTGTATACTTTCTGTTTATTTTTCTCATCTGACTACTGCGGCTAGGATTTCCAGTACTCTATTGAATAAAATTGGTGAGAGTGGACATCCTTGTCTTGTTCCTGATCTCAAAGGAAAATTTTACAGTTTTTCATTATTGAGAATGATGCGAGCTGTAGGTTTTTCATCCATGGCCTTTATTACTTTGGGGTATGTTCCCTCTAACCTACTTTGTTGAGAGATTTTATCATGAACAGACGCTGTACTTCATTTAATGTTTTTTCTGCATTTGTTAAAACCTTGATGTTTCCAACAGCATGAATGGATCTAGAGGATATAATGCTGGCATATGATTTCACTCATATGTGGAAACAAACAAAGAAAAAAAGAGACAAACAAACAAAAAAAGCAGACTCTTAACTATAGACAACAAACTGGCAGGTCCCAGAGGAGAGATGGCAGTGTGTGGGGGGTAGGGTTGGGCAGGGGGGGATGGATGAAATAGGTAAAGGAGATTAAGAGTACATGTATTGTGATGAGCACTGAGTAATATATAGGATTGTTGAATCATTATACTGTACACCTGAAACCATAATGTAATACTATGTTGATTATACTTGAATAAAAAAAATAATAGCACTTACGCAGTAGTGTTGAATGAGGACCAAATAAACAAACTATTCAGCATAGTGCTCAGCATATGATAAAATTTCACAAATGTTAGTGCCTAACAATATTATTACCAAGAATAGGATCAGTTGCCAGACCAATAAAAATTCAAGAAACATCAAGTTTGCCATTTTTTAAGTTTTCCAAAGAAATTCATCTTTAAAACCATCATTTGATGTTACCACTCTTTTATCAAAGAAAAAATATTTCAAACAAAAAAACTAAAAGGACATAATTACGAATTAAAGGACAGTCCTGTTACATGGAATATATTTAGCTTTGGGAGGGGGACACCTCTCTCTCCAGCAATGATTTTTCTTATTTTGCCAAGGAATGGTGAAAACCTCATCATGGATCTCCACTAATGATCTCACTAGTGTTAGGGTTTAGCAACTGCTCAATTAGAGGTCCAAGCTCCTATCAGACCAAAATGATAGAGCTTGTATTACTACCCTTTGTATCTCAATCATTAAATAAATTATTGGCTTATCCTGCATCAATGCATGTTTTTCATTAAGACACCTCTAATCAAACTGGGCCTCAAACTTGCAAGCTACTTTGATTGATCCATTGTGAACTGAACCAGGGAAACTTCTCAGCAATTGGTCATCGTATTTTTGTGTAAATGGGGTTTGGGAGAGCTATTACAACTTGATGAGTTTGTCTGAACCATGGTAGTCCCATTCTCATGGAGTTGGGAAACTTGAGGGGGAGAGGGGTGGAGGCCTTTACAAAAATCTCGCACATTTTAAACACAGAAACATTATGCAGTCTTTCTGCTAAATTACACTTGATTGGGATGGAAGATAAATGTCACAATTGAGAGCAATTTGTAAAAATGCAACTGGAAATAATTTCTTTGCTCATGTTGTTAAAAAGAAATATACTCCCGATCATAGATTTAAACAGAGTGGTGATGTATGGCATGTATTAACTGAACAATCCTGCAGCTCTGTGTGACAGTTTATTTACATATATATATATATGCATGCATGTGTTTGTGTATTGGCAGTCAAGAAATGTTTGTATTTTAATCTACTATTTCTGTCTGGATGGGAAAAGGAAGAACAGAAATGTGTTTTCTAGACTTGGCCTGCATATAGATTCTCTTAATAAAAAACATGCATTGATGCAGGATAAGCCAATCGCTTATTTAGTACAGTTCATTAAAAAAAAAAAAATAGGGATATTTTCTTATATATTTTTGCTGATTTGTCAAAATATGCTGTATGATCTTGGTTTTAAATGACAGCAACCCAAGTGAAACTGGATTTGGGGGTAGAGGATGAATTAGCTAACGAAATGGAAAAATGTATGGGATATTCTTCTTTAGAAACAGTAGGCCATATGCTCAAATAATGAAATCAAAATTCTCTCTCTCTTTCTCATATCTGCCTTCTTCTTTGTTGGCCCTACTGTCAGATTCTCTCCAAGAAGTGGTAAAATCAGTGACCAACAAATGAACATTGTATCTTAATAGCCTAACAACCTAGGCTGAAAAAGCATGCCTTTTTCTTAGTAATTTAATGATGCCTGGGCTCCAGCTAGGTGCACATGTCCAGTTCAGATTCAGTCACTAGCCATAGAAGCCTGATGGTCTCATTCATTAAAAATCTGTCAACTGTTTGCCTCCTGGACCTGGAAGTGAAGTCAGCCTCCACTACCAACACTTATATGGTCTGTAAAGTGGGGAGGTACATCTCTTAGAGAAAGGGAAAGGTTCTGCTGAGGTACAGCAGGCAGTCAGAAATAGATATCCTCAACATTTCAGAGATTGTTTCTCTCCACAGCCAATTTAAATTCTGGTCTAGTAGTGCGTTGTAGAACCCTTTTAATAATTGACCTGGTAGCAAGTTACCTGAATGGGTAGTATTGACAGCTTATCTTACTCTATCTACCATGAAATAAGACATTAATGACAACACCTTCAAAGGAAATGACTATGGAGATGCATGAATGTTTCACAATGTTCTCACCTAGAATGAGCGAGATTACATGCCTGCCTTCATGATTAGAGAGTCTTGTTTATGTTTGTTCCTTTACCGACAAGCTAGTAACCTAATAATTACAGTTTATTAACTGCAAGGAGAAAAAGACAGCATCAACATAGCTGAATGAGCATCTGACTTAGAACTATACAAATTTGGGTTAAAACTCTATGTCAGGTCCTCAGTAAATTAGAGCTATAATTTTTTTAAAAAATTAATTGAGTGGGGATCCCTGGGTGGCGCAGCGGTTTGGCGCCTGCCTTTGGCCCAGGGCGCGATCCTGGAGACCCGGGATCGAATCCCACATCGGGCTTCCGGTGCATGGAGCCTGCTTCTCCCTCTGCCTGTGTCTCTGCCTCTCTCTCTCTCTGTATGACTATCATAAATAAATAATAATAAAAAAAATTAAAAAAAAATTAATTGAGTGTATCATGCTAGACAAGTTGTTTAGTCACCCCAAACCTAAGTTTTCTCATCTCTGAAAGAGGGATAAAGTATGTACCTTGCAGAAGTGTAGTGAGGATAAGACATAGCAGAAACTAAATGCAAGCGTCATATAGAAATGAAATAAATAATAGCTGTTATCCTTAGGAATAAAAAACAGCCTTTAATATTGATATAAAAAGGCTACTGAGGAAATAATTAATGCTTGGAAAACCAACTCTGGAAAAGAGAAGAATTTGTTAAACAACAACAACAAAAGGGGATTAAAACCAACACACACAGGAAAGATTCATTCTAACCTCTCTATTGCAAATGTAACACAAGGTTCAATTTTTAGAAAAGACACATTATAAAGACATTTATGTACAGAAAGAGTTTAAAAGGCATTGCTATGTATTTTACTCTCATAAAATTAGGGTAAAACCCCCTACATTTTGGCATCATGACAGGGATTAGCATTGAGTACAGGGTGAAACATATATTTGCATGGCTCTACAGAGTTTACAGTTCATTTGCACAGTCTTTCACAGAAGGGTGGGCAGCTAAAGATAGTTGTCATTGACTTTGAACCTTTGGTCTTCCGGAACACATCATTTTTATAACGGGCTTTCACTAATTCCATGCCAGATCTATTAGTTCCCCGGGATTAAAAGCCAGAGAACCTGCATTCGACTCCCAAGTCTGGCATTTAACAATTGTGAGACACTGGTAAGAGGCATAACCTCTTTAAGCCCCTTTATCCTGTCTGCAAACAATTAGAGTACAGCAGAGAGGACAGCACTGTGCTTACATTAACTTCACCGTTAGACTTCCTGAATTATGATCATAGGTAGCCTTGAAATTTGGGCAAATTACTCCACCTTTCAGTTCTCTTCTCTGTACGTTGGGGAAAACTAACACACCTACTTGTGAAGATCAAGTGATTTAACCATGTAATGTATTCACTATATTATCTGGTATACGGTAAGTCCACACACTTAGCTATTGCTGTTGTTGATCATAATAGTCATTTTTATGGTGCCATGAAGTCGTTATAATAGAATTTCCTTTTATTATCTTAGCACCCTACTAGCATATAGTAAATGTTCAATAAATAGCCCTACCGCATGCTTACTATGATTATCATCATTGTACCTAATCTTCTGAATGGTAGAATGACTATGTAGCTACTACACTGAGAATTTCTTCAGAGATAAAACATACCCTTCTTAACTGTGCATCTTCTATGCTTATAACCAGGCATGAAATATAATCATCTTTTAGTAAATTGAATAGAATCTTCTCAGTTTCACTATTTAACCAAAGATATCAAAGCCAAATTCTACTGGGATGAGTTGACTTTTCAGAGTGTTATTCTTAAGTGTCATTTACATACATTGAGTTTATATATTTGAAATTTTCCCTCTGACATTTTGCTTCAATTTTCCTCACTTTCCATTAGTCCTCCATTAAAGGTTTGTCACTTGAGGGTGAGTAGTTAAGAATGGGTTTGCAAATATCTGCATTATTTACCAAACCACAGACAGAAGAGTTTCCAAAGCCCTGGTTTTCATTTCCCCTGCCTCCTCACAGGGCCACAGCTATGCATTCCATTTATTACAAGTTCATTGCAGCCACTTCCAGAATAAGCCTTAAGGGGCTGCTAAACTTTAATTGGAATGAGGAAGTCAAGACCCTCTGCAGCTTTTTAAAGGACAAAGCAATGCACCTTAGTGGTTTGGGGGCTTCTCCAAACTCATGCCACCATATTAAGAGTCTCATTCCAAAGCATAATGCCTTGGAACAATTCTCCAGAAATATAAGCAATTTGAGTGACAAATGCAAAATTACACAATTGGGGGGAAAAGATTGTCAAGCCAAAACATAGAAAGTAATGATTCATTTTAGAAAATAAAATACTCAAAGAAACATCAGGGAACTTGTTTTCGGCTGCAGTTAGCTTAATGAAATGGTTCTCTAAGTGGATGTTTATTGGAAATCTGTGTTTAGAAGGCTGGAAATAAATTCCATTTTTAAGTTATGCTTTTTCCCCCTCTCCCTCTGCATTTGCTGGCCCATTTTATTCAAAGCTGAACACCAGATATAAATAAGAATTCTTGAACTGCTTTTAAACTGCTGGCATCTGTTAGATTAGAAGGAAGTCTGATTTAGCAAAACTTAGAACAGTACAGAACAATTGCCAAAACGAGAGAATCTTTTATTTATGTTGTACAACAATGTTATGTAACCAGGCAAGTTGTTCATCTTCATTCTTTATGATGAGTATATGAGACAATATATCTCTTAATGTTTGGCCAGCTGAGAGCCCATTAGCTGGTGCTGCATTATTTAGATGTTAAATTGATTTGAGAGGAAATTAATTATGTATGTTCAGCTAAAAACCATCACTGCATTCAGTAAACTCTTATTATAAAGACCTCCCTCTGTTGTTGTTTTTTTTTACTTTATTTTACTTTTTTTCTATTTTGAGAAGATAATTGGTGGTTGTTCATTGCCCTTCCTACTTTTCAGAGCCTCCAGAAACCAAGTAGTTAAAAGTAAGAATGCCATAGCCAAAGATACCTTGTCTTGATATGCAGCTCACCATTTTCAAGGTGTTTTATTTTAGAAAGTTATTAATCTAAGCATATCCTCCAACTATAAAATGGGAATAATAATGGCATCTTCTTCACATATTCATTCTGTGGATTAAGTCACATAAACTGCTTAACACCTTGTTTGATACATAGCACATATTCAATAAATGCTAACACTAAAATAATTATCACTACTTCTTCATGAATACAAAGTTAACTTCTGTAACATGAATGCAAAGCAGTTTTGCTTTGTTTTGTTTGTTTTTTACAAATCTCTCTGGTTTGAGTAGGGAAAGTGTTAGCTCAATGATTTTAGATATTTAGAGAAATGGTCAGTGCACTGAAATAAATAAGCAAACACAATAGAAGACTCAGAAAAAAAAACATTTACCATAACTGTTCTAACATTAAAATGTATCAATCATGGCTAGACAATGAATGCTGAATAATATGGATAAGGAATAAAGATAATGGAAAAGTCAAGAATGATTTTTGCTCTTCTTATTTTACTAGGAGAGACCTCTGTCTTGATTAAATAATCAAACTGTGAGACTAGGAGGAAGAACCCCATTTTACCAGTTTAGGAAACTAATCCAAACTTGCCCAAATGAACACAATGAATCACTGGTAGAGCTTATTCTAAAATTAACTATTCCTCAGTTTTCTCCTTGTTCTTCCACCCTTTAACCTAATCCAGGCCCTAACCAAGTAAATATGAAAGTGGTTACTTTGGATTCTGCTGATACTACTTCTTATATCATGGAGATTTCTACACTAAGAATCAACAATTTTTATGTAAACTCCTTAAATTCCAAAAGAAATTTATTAACCCATCCTTGGAAGAATTTATTTCAGGATATGAAGGATACATTCCATCTATCTGTTATTAATAATAGTGAAAACTAATTTTAATTGAAACCTACCATGTGCCAGGCACTGAATAAAAAATTTTACTAGTATTTGTCCAATTTTATCCTTAAAACAACTCTGAGAAGTAGATACTAAGATAACCGGGGTTAAAAATGCTTTCCAAAAGTCATGCAATTGTTAAGGGTCAGAAATAGGACTTATGCCTGGGTTTGTACAATTAAAACCTGTGTTGTTACTGATCTTGCTCATCCGTATCTATTTCTGGTCTTCTCTGTCTCAAGGAACCAGATGATAGCATATAATACTTGTCTTATAGATATGAGGCAGAATTAGAAGAAGCCATCCCCATAAAAATGGACTACAAAGAGGAGTTCAGTTGGAAATACAATTTGGTAGTTGGGACTTTAGGGGTGGAGTGAGGGTAGATGCTCATTGATGAAGACACTATAAAGATAACATGAGGAATAGAACAACTGCCTCCCAGAGTTCTTCACCCCAATATTCCTTGAATACCCCAAGCAGCAAAATTAACCTTGACTTGTGTATTGTGTGAAAAGTGGGCAAGCAATAAATGCTTAAAACGTTTGCATACCGAATTACTCTGATCCAGTGAACACTTTTAAAAATTACTTTTTGTAAGTGAAATGTTTCTAAACGTGATGTAATCATTCAGTAAAAATAATTTGAAGCTATAATATAGTGTGTTCTAGAATCCCATAACTTAAATAAATCAATGAAAGGCCAACATTCATTCCCCAGTTTAATGCGTGGACTATGGAGGGAGGCAGATATCACCTCCAGGACTCAAGTTTTCCTCTGAACTCAAGATCTTGTCAAGTTCCAAGGTTATAGCCAAGAAGGAGGTGGTGTCATGCCACTTCTCAAATGGTAGAGATCCTAAACTTTGGTAAAAAGGCCTAAGATAGTGTGTGATAATGTTAAGCATATGCCAGAAAATATCTGAAAACGGATCCAATCCACAGATATT
This sequence comes from Vulpes lagopus, assembly GCF_018345385.1. Taxonomy (NCBI): domain Eukaryota; kingdom Metazoa; phylum Chordata; class Mammalia; order Carnivora; family Canidae; genus Vulpes; species Vulpes lagopus. Next base: position 89,270,729 of record NC_054831.1, read on the forward strand.
CAGTTGATTACCCAAATCTGGCAGCATATGAACCTCATCTTTCTCATTGCTGAATCTCCAGCTCTGAGTACAGAAATTTCAAAATAAATTTTATGTGACTTCACAACCATAGCAAAACCAATTAGACAGTTAGCTTGAGGTTCTTTGATACAGACACCTCTGTAATAATCATAATTAACATATTGATTAATTAACATGCCAGACACTTTTCTGCATGATTTATATCTGCTAACTTATCACTACTACAACCCAATGAGGAAGGTACTATTATTAGCACTAACTTTAGGTGGAAACAGAAGCACAGTAAGATTAGAAATGTGTCCAATATTGTGATATTAACAGAAGGTGGAAGAGGATTTCAAAGCCAGGGTGTCTAGAGAGCCCATGCTTTTTTATTATCATGCTTGCTATGCTGCCCTTTGCAATACAATTATCAGTTACCATTTGCTCAGGGCTTACTATGAGCCAATGTGAATTGTGCTAACCACAATACACATCATCAATCTAACAATTCAGTAAGACAGATGCAATTATTGGACCTATTTTAGAGATTAGGAGACTAAGTCTCAGAGAAGACATGAGATTTTCCGAGTAACAATAAATCAAAATGAAACTCAAACTCAGATCATTTCACTCAGCCTGAGTGTCTAACCCCACTTTTACCATGCCTTTCAAGAATGGATGTTTCCCATCAGTAAGTCTTTAAGTGCTATGAACCACTGAGCAATAATTACTGACTGAAAATAAACAATGAAAGTGGGATTAAATTCAATTTAACTAACATATACTGTATTATTAGTTTCAGAAGTAGAGTTTAGTGATTCATCAGTTGCATATAACACCCAGTGCTCATTACTTTAAGTGCCCTCCTTAATGCCCACCAGGAAAGTGGGATTGGATTTCCAACATAGTGCTTCCCATGATTACACTTATACATGATTCTCCTGTAGGTATGTTTGAGTTACACTTTGAAACTCTTTTTTTAAACACACTTGATTTTACAATATACAGTTGACCCTTGATTTTAGAATATACACTTGAACAATGTGGGGAGTATAATCCAATACTTTTTGGTTATAATCCAATACACTTTATCTGTGGTTCATATCATTCCAGCTTTGACCGCTGAGAGCTCTTTCAGTAGGTTCCTCCATCTTTCTGAAATACTGCCTTTACTGTGTTTTGTTTTGTTCTGGGGTAGTTTGTTAAGTTCTGGCACTACACAATGCTCCAGACTCTGCTTGTATATTTCCTGCCAGAACCTCACTATCAAGTATTTCTCTTAAGTTCTTTTATTGAAGAATGTTATTAGAAATCAATATCTGAGTGTTTGGTGTATTTGCTGCTATTGGCTGTCATTGCTTCTAGCCTTCCTCGGCTAACAGAGCAAGGATACATTTGCATGTATTTACCAGTTTATATACACATATGTAGAAATATAAAATATATATCTGTACTATATTAAGCTAAACAAAAGTTCATACTAAGATTTCCAGCTCTAATGCTATTACCACTATGTCATTATAGCTTTTACCTTTGTCTATAGCTTCTCACAGCAATGGGAAACTTGGCTTATGCCATTTGCACCCATTGAGTTGTTCAGTTCCAGGATATGTGTACAGCAGCATCTGAGCTGTTAACATATACCCCATGAACAGGAACTTTGTCAAGTATATGCAATATTATGTGCATTTCCATTTGTTTTCAGCCTTAAGACACCCACTTTTTTACAAAGTTATTTGGTCAGGACCTTTCCCCACTATCTCCCTCAGTAGGATTGTTTTACACATTTAAAGTACTATTAGATATTTTTTGTCATATTACTCATTCCATCTCGAGTTCCTCTAACTTCCTAAAAGATTGTTTAAAATGCAGACATCAAAGTTCACTCTTTATGCATGTGGTAGAGTCCTACAGGTTACAATAATTATATACTATCATATATCCATTATTCCAGGATCATACAAAATAGTTGTCCTACCCTAGAAGTTTCCCTGAGCTTCACCTATTCTACCTCTCCCTTCAAATCGCTGCGAATCATGTATCTTTATACCATTTCCACAATTTTGCCTCTTCTGAAATGTCATATAATCATACAGTATGTACTCTTTTAGATGGGCTTCTATCAATTAGCAATGTGGATTTAAGATTCACCATGCCTTTTCATAGCTTGATAACTTACTCACTTTTGCTAGTGAATAATATTCCATTATGGATTACCTCAGTTTATTTATTTAGCAGATATGTGTTTTGTAAGAGGTTTTCCAAATCTGAGGCTTATCTTTTCATTCTTTTAACAGAGTCTTTTACAGAGCACAACTTAAAAGTTTCAATATAGTTATGTGGTAGGTTGAAATGTGTTCCCCATAAAGATGTGTCCAAGTCCCAACCCCTAGAATTTGCAAGTGTGACCCTCATTAGAAATAGAATTTCTACAGATGTAATCAAGTTGAGAATAAGTCATACTGTATTAAGCTGGGCACAAAACCAAGTAAGTGGTGTTTCCATAAAAGAAAGGAGAGAGATCTAAACACAGAAACACACAAGGAAAGATCACCTGATGATGGATGCAGAGATTGGACTATTTCATCTATAAGCCCAAAACACCAAGGGGTGCCAGCAGCTACCAGTGGCTAAGAAGAGGCAAGGAGGGATGCTTACCTAGAGGCTTCATAAGGAACAGGCATCTGCCAACATCTTAATTCTGGACTTCAAGATTTCAGAAATGTGAAGAATTAAACTGCTGGGTTTTTAAGCTATTCACTTTGTGGTACTTTGTTATGACAGCCCTCGGAAACAAATATAGTTGACTTTATCATTCTTATTTCCTTTAAGGACCATTCTTTGGTTTTGTATCTAAAAACTCATCACCAAACTCGAAGTTACCTAGATTTTCTCCTATGTATTATTCTGGAAATGTTAAAGTTTTTTATTTTACATTTATGCATACGACCCATTTTGAGTTCACTTTTGTGAAAAATGTAAGGTCTCTGTTTAGGGTCAATGTTTTACATGCTGATGTCCAACTGTTCTGGCACCATCCATTTTAGTGATGATCCTTTCTTGGTGAAATTGCCTTTGCACCTTTGTCAAAAACCAGTTAACTATACTATATTTGTGTGGGTTTAAGCTATACTTTTTAATATTTGGTTATTTTCCATATGATGTAATCCATTAAATTCTTTCATAATTTTTTTTATGTTTGCAACAGCAGATTTTATTGCTCTTCCTTTCCCCTAGATCATTCATCAAAAAGAAAAACCCTCAATTTCTTTAGGCACTACACAAAAATGGTGATATAAATTTTTTACATCAACTGAAAATGATTCATAATCATTTTCTTATTTGTACCTCCAGGCATTGAAGAAGATAAACTCTCCTTTGGAGTCACAGATTTAGAAAAATATATATTATGAAATTTTAAATGTTGAGAAGGATGATTTTTATATCAGCTGTGAAGGAATTCTGCATTAGGGCTAAATAAGACAAGAGAGAGATTTATTATGAAATATGAGGTCCTGCCCTACAGAGGACTCATTTTATGACTTCATAAAAATGCAATAATAACAGGATACTCCTCTTCCCCCTCCCCACACACAAACTACTATGAGATACACAGATGTTATAAAGCAATATCCAGAAGGATAAGAAGCTCATATTTCTTGGTGACTATTGTATCCACTACTTCAAGCACAGTCTCACACAGTCACAACTCAGCAAATATTTGTTGAATGAAAGATGATGTCATAGCTTGCACAAGCTACAAAGAAATGGATAACATACTGATGGACCAAGACCTGAATAGGGGTCACAGGTGTGTTTCCAATGTCTCATACTTAAAAAGTCAAAAAAAAAAAATAATTTAAAATAACTACATGAATTTCCAGCATTTTCAAATGAGAAAAATTCTCATAAAAACCTAGATTTTAGGAGCACCTGGGTAACATGGTCCATTAAGCATCCAACTCTATGTTTCAGCTCAGATCTTGTTCTCAGAATCTTGAGATTGAGCACTGTGTTGGACTCCACACTCAGCATGGAGTCTGCTTAAGACTCTCTCCCTCTTTCTCTGCCCCTCCCCCTGCTGCATACTGACTCTCCCTCCCTCTCTCAATCTCTCGCTCAAATAAATAAATCTTCAAAAAAATCTATAGTTTAGTCTTAGCTTGATAAAAGGTGGAGGATGCAGCAACACTGAATCTTTATTTCCACTGAAACTGTTGAACAGTTCTGCTCCATTTGAAATAGGCAGGTAGGTGTTCAATAGTTCACCAGAGACTCTATCACTCCCAATTGTCAATCACAAGGCCAGCTTCACACATTTGCCTTTTTTGCCCTTTTCTCATAAACATTGAGTTTTCAACCCTTGTTATGTGTTTCAACCTACTGGAATGTACCACTACTTACAGAGATTTCTGGAGGTGTTAGAAACAAATTCTTTCAAAATAACTTCCATAATAGGGAAATGCTATTTGTTGATAATTAGAGCTATGATAAGTATTCTATACTAGCTATTTGGCATGAAATATTTGTTTTATTCTTTATAATTATCCTAGTGAGTAGTTCTACTTGTTACTTTTTTCCTATAGTGGTGAGGCAACCATTTTGATCAAAGGCATAGCAAGTATAAGAATAGGTATGGAAACTCACATCTGAATTCATAACCATCTCACTATGATTTAAACCACCTTGTCAGCCTCTTGAGAGCAGGAGAATTCATTCCTGGTAATCCTATGGTCATTCAAATTCGTTCTTGGTGGTTTAGTTTGAGTATAATGGAAAGACTAGAGAAATTCAAAACAACTTTACAACTTAACTAGCTCAGGGACTGTCATTTAACTCCTTTACTCGTGTGTTCAATGTGGATAGTAATAAAATAACCTCACTAGTTCCTGTAAGGGTTCGAAAGATGTAGATTAGATTTCTACAAAATTCTTACTGCATAGTTAATGTTCAATCTGTGGTCACTATTGTTTTTAAATATAAGTCAGAAATATATTTTAGAATTACAGAAGCAAATAGGGAATCCAGATGAAAGAAATATAATGATAGGCATTTTCCCCAGATGAAATGGATTGGGAGATAAGGAGGAAAACAAGGATCATAGGGAGTGAGGAAATGCTACAGTTCAGTGATCTATAAGGGATATAAATGCTAGGTTGATTCCAAACTCCAAATTACAGGCCCAGGGATGACCACAGGAGACTAATAAAAGTGGAACAATGACAAGGAACTTAACACCTGGTAACTTTACCCTTTATTTCTTTTTCCAAATGTGCAGATCATTCTCTATAAGGCACCCTGCCATGTGTCACCCTAAGAGGCAGTTAGCTTCCAGTTATACAACTCTTCTCAAACAGTACCAAACACATATATTCTACATCAGGCACTCGGTTAGGTGCCAAAGATTCCATAATGAACAAGATAGAGTTCTGGACCTCCCTCCAATCGCTCATTGTCTAAGTTTAGGTGGGGACAAGGAAGGGGGTCAAGTAAAGAGTCAATTACAATATAACTAAATTAGTTCACAGATTAAGTAAAAGTATCTACTGAGCAAAGGATAGGAAAAAGATCAAAGAAGGCTCTGGAACAAATTGAAATTTATGGAGAGAACAAGGACCATGGGATGTGGGGCAATACCAGGCTTCATCGACCTACTTGAAATGAGTACAAAATACAACAATGAAAGGATGAAAGAATGCCTAAGGCAGAGAAGACAGCGTGTGCAAATACTTACGGATGAGAGAGAGACTATGATTTATTTGTGGGGTTTTAAGCATTCCAAACATCTTGAGCTTAAGAAGAAAATTAAAAGGACAAGAAAAAGAGCCCAACAGATCAAGCAAGAAATAGCTCAAAGAAGACTTAATGGACTATATTCAAATGTTTGGAATTTGTTCTAACAGCTATGGGGACTCATTGAAATTATTAAGAAATGTACACCTGAAGAGGAATGCTCTGGCTCCCAAGTGGAGAAAGAATTGGTAGATGATGGGGAGAAAAGATCAAAGTCAAGAGAGCACCTTGGAGACATTTGCAGTAACCCTGTTAATTCAACGTACTCAGCCCCCTTTATGGTTTCTGTAGCAGGTACTTAGATATGTTGCCCAGATCTCCCATTAATAAAGAACTTTTTGTTCTAGCTGCTGGGAATACTGTCAGCAGGCATCGCTGTCTCTTCTGTCAGGAATGAGCTGAGCTGCAGAAGGCTGCCTTGCCCAAGGTCATACATTCCTGATCACCTAAAGACCCATATCCAGTGACTACATGCTGTGTTAGTATGAAGGCCTGGCCATCTGTGCCCAACACCTGACAGGGCTGGAGTACCATTCTAGGTCCAGAGCTCTATGTTGGGTCATCTGAAGAAATCTTTGGGCCAGCATCACAATTTAACTTCTCTCCCTGTTCAATTATGCACTTTTACAGATTTGATCTCAAGAACACTCCTTAAAAAAAAAAAAAAATCCTACACACAACACTTTAAGTCTAAATCTGTTTTCTGGAGAACTCAACTTGCGATAGTTTCCACAATGTACAGTTACCTAAAGAGTTCTACAATTCCAGTGCTAACTCTGTATGGGCAATATTTGATCATTTTCATCAATTTACAAGATGAAGACGTTTGTTTGCCTTGTCGAGATTATTAACTCAACTTTTATTGGGTAGCTGCTAGAGCTTGTTATTATTTACTAATACTGCAAACTATATTAAAAATAATTTTGTGATTAGCCATATATAAGTAACTTCTGTAAGTAACTTGTTTACTTGAAATAAGCTAATCCCAATTCATGTAGTTAGATGACAGAGCCATGAATCTCTATAGCGATGTTCTATTTCTGCATTTAATGCCCTATTTTCCCAAAGCTCTGCTAACTTACGAGTGAAGTCTCTGCTTCAAGAGACCACTAAACTGTATTGACCTAAAAATGAGAGTTCCGGGGTGGATAAATTTTCTTTTGACAGATATGTTGAAAAGTCTGCTGGCCAAATGACAAATACATTTTTCATTCCATGAGAGCAGAAAATATATCCAAGTTTTCCAAACATTTTGCTGTGAATGAGTTACGGGGAAGTTTAGATATTGATCACCTCAGCTTCGGGACTGGTTGCCTGTCCTGAGCTGGTTGCTGTTGGCTATGAGCAGTCTCATCCCTTCCGCCTGGTGCCTCATACTGAAGTAGAAACATCTATGGCACCCCAGAATACAGTATGGCAAAGGGTAGACTATACAAATGGAAGGTGAGCATTTAATTGAGACCTATATATACAGCCCTCAAAAAATTTTTGATTTCTAAATTTCTCTGATGACAAGCTTATTTTACAACTATTTTATTAGGAAAACTCAATCCTTAAGCTTAGTAATTAGGCACACCCACACAAAAATAAACAACGAAATAGCACATTGATCTAATTTGTTCTCTCTCTCTAATGAGATGAGTAGTGTTCGCTAAACATATCTGTTTACAATTTGTTTACAAAGTACTGTTTCCCAAACATATTTGATAACGGAATTCTTTTTCAATGACCCATTGGAAAATGATGGTTGAAGTGAAGTCTGTTTTGCTGCCAATAAAAAAGAACCAGAAGGAATTGTTGATGTCATGGTCTGAGTGTGATAGAGTACCCAACAGGAAGTACACCCAGGAGGTGAATTAAAATAATGTATGTCAGATTGAAATAAATGATTGAACCACACTCTTCTATAGAATTTTAAAGCTGGAAGAATGCTTTAGAGATCATAAGATTAAACCACATATTTTTCCAAAGTGAAAACTAAGGTTTAAAATGAAAACAAACACTTGTTTGTGTTCACATAGCAAATTGATGGAAGAACCAACCTCATTTATTTGTTAAATTAATGAATGAATAAATAATAATGCCATTTGAAAAGTATATTCTGTTAAGAAAAGGAGAAGGAGATAATTTTTGAGACTAGAAAAATATTAGGAACTAGTAATTGCTTACAGTGGGAAAGACATCTGACAAGAAGATTTTAGTTTAGCTTCTAGGGTAACTGGATGGCTCAGTGGTGCATCTACCTTGGCTCAGGTCGTGATCTTGGGATCCTGGGAGCCTGCTTCTCCCTCTGCCTGTGTCTCTGCCTCTTTCTCTGTGTCTCTCATAAATAAATAAAAATAAATCTTTAAAGAAAAAAGAAAAGCTGCTAAGATTTCTAGAAACAGAACATATTCATTAATGGATGAATTCCATGAGGCCAGAATCCCAATAACAGCAGATAGGACCATCCTTTTATTTTTATTTTTAAGATTTTATTTATTTATTTGAGATAAAGAGAGTACACAAAAGTGGGGGGAATGTTAGAGGGAGAGGGAGGAGCAGGCTCTCCACTGAGCAGGAAGCCAGATGTGCAGCTAGATCCCAGGACCCTGAGATCATGATCTGAGCTGAACACAGATGCTTAACCAACTGAGCCACCCGGGCACCCCAGGATCATCCTTTTAAAATAGATTCATAGCATGATAGGCATTTTAATGTTCTATATTTCACTGTTATATGTTTAATAGGTCACATATTTTGTTATTGCTTTAATAGATTTACACTATCAAATATATAATACACTTTACATATTTTATTTCAAATTACAAGTTTAAAAGAATGTTATGTGCAGCAATATAAAAATACAATAAAGTTCATGTACCGTAATTAAATCTGGTATCTTGTCACATTTGTAGAAACCCTGTAAGTATTCCTGAATCAGACACATATTATGTGAATATTTTCTGCCAGTTTGGTTTTGCCTATTCATTTTCTTTGTGGTGTCTTCTGAAGAGTTAAAATTTTAAACTGTGATTAAACTAAATTTATCAGTATTTCTTTTATGGTTCAACCTTTCAGATCCTCTCTAAAAGATCCTTGCCTACTGCAAGGTCACAGAGCTACTCTTCTATGCTTAATTCTAGAAGCTTTGTACTTTCAACCATTATGTTTATATGTATGATCCATCTCAAGTTAATTTTGTGTCTAGTGTGAGGTAGGAGTCAAGATTATTTGATTGCCATTTGTAGAAAAGTCTAGTCTTTCCCTCCATTAAACTTCATTAACATCTTTGTCAAAATTAATTGCCTGTATATTTTAGGATCACTTTCTAGATTCTATTCTTGTACTATCAACATGAATATCCATTAACCAAAACTATACTATCTGGGTTATTCTAGCTTTATAATAATACATCTTGAAAGCAGGAAACCTTAATTGCTCAACTTTGTTCTTTTTCTCTTATGTCTTTTTTCTCAAGTTAATCTAGGTTGTTTGCATTTTCAAAATAATTTCAGAATCAGGTTGTCAATTTCCACCAAAAAGTAAGATGGAAATTTTTATTGAAATTGCACTGATTTAATAGGTCAACTTGAAGACAACCTATATCTTAAAAAGTTTGGATTTTCCAATCTTCAACTTCATTCATGTAGGTCTTCTTTTAATAATTTTTCACTTAAATTTCATCTTTCTGGATATCCAGATTTTGACCATTGCTCTCCTTTCATTACATCTTGTCTGCTGTATAGTTTAATATCCTTTTATTTTTTACCTTTCTGAATATCTTCATTTTAAGAGTACCTTTCAATATACACATAGGATTGGAGTTTTTATTGTTAGCCAGCATGATTTTTAAAATTCTAAGATGAGTTACACCCATTTGCCTTTACTAATATATAAAATGTGTTTGGTCTCAATCTTTTAAAAATACTAGATCAACACATCCAAGCTATCAATAGAACTAGCTTTTGAACCTATGTTCTACTTCATTTAATCTCTCAATTTCACTCTTGAAAGCTTGATTATGTATGTTCTAATAATTCCCTTTATACTACTATCTTTATATAATACCATTAGTCCCCTCCCTTGGAGGCTTCTTCTCTGCTGTTATCTACTCTGATACTGAAATTATTTAATCCCCATACCTCTCCCACAGGATCTGATTTGAATAGATAATAACTAAAAAAACTGGTTGAAAACTATAAAGCTATCAAAATTATTACACTTTCATACACCTTCCAATTCCCCTCCAACTTTTGATAGTTATAATCTATCTATACTGTCAGAACATACCACTCTAGAGAACATTTAGCTCTCAGATAAAGATATATTTAGTGCTCACCACCAGACTATAGTGAATTATCAATGACTATTACCAGTATACTGTAACTTGATTATTTTTTGAGTTAACATTTTATCATGATTATTTTTCCTACTTATCAACCATTCCAAGATGTCATTTTTATGGTTGAATCATGTAGAATTATTATATTTTCCATAATTTATTTCTGTGATCTTACATTATTGAACCTTTGGATTTGAGGTCATGTCATAGAGCCATATCCCTGACACATAGTAAATAGTATTATATGATGAAAATGTCCATATAGCAACTATGAATCTTGACTCTGCCACTTACTAGCTATATAACTATGGGCAAATTAACACAGCTCCATGAGCCTTAGTTTCCTCATCTGTAACAGGGTTTAGTAGTATCTACCTCAGAACTGTTGCAAAGACTATCATGTGTGTTAAATATCTATTCAGGTAGCCAGTACTATTTTGAATTAGTAAAAAAATAAAAGTGTTGAAAGAAGAAGTACAAATTGGATTCAAGTTTTAATGACTAAGAGTCTAAAAAGTACAAAGTATTCTTCTGAATATATTTAAGAACTATGTGAATATGTGGATAACTCTGCATCCACAGAGTCCCTCCTTTCATAATAGAGGTCCCAAATATCAAGATGGTGCTAATGAGGGCACCTGGGTGGCTCAGTGGTTGAGCATCTACCTTTGGCTCAGGTCATGATCCCGAGATTCTTGGATCAAGTCCCTCATCAGGCTCCCTGTGGGGAGCCTGCTTTTCCCTCTGCCTCTCTCTGTTTATGTGTGTCTCTCATGAATAAATAAATAAAATCTTTTAAAAAAGAGATGTTGCTAATGACATCTAATCAATTAATTATTTCTTTAAGCTGAACATTGGTTTGTTCTTGTTTATCCACTTGAGCCTAGTATAAAGCCACTGTTATAATCCTGAAATTCAACATGATTAGGACCTTGCATTTTGTGAACATAATACAAATGCTCTTCCCCCATCTGACTTTTTAAGCTCTAGCCTCACAGACAACATTGGGAATATCTCAGTCTTGGAATAATGAAGTTATAGATTAAAACTTCAATTCTATCACTAACTAGGAGGGTTACTTTACCTTCCTGACCTTCAGAACTGGACAAGAGTAATATAAATCCTTACAACGTTAGACTTAACTGATACTAGTAAAGCATACCAAAGAGTAGGAGATAAATACAATATTAGCTATATTTTGGTTTAGAGGGAGTGCTTGAGAGTTGTTTCTTATATTTACCTAACAGAAATGGTGAAATCAATACTACCACCTTAACTTCACCACATAATCTTGATGGAACTGCAAGCACAAACAGAAATATGGACACTGGATTGTGTGGCAGTGCTTCATTTAAGGTTATCGTCCAGAACATTCAGAATCTTACATTACTTTTATATTATCAAATAACTAGAAAGTAAGCACATTTAAATTCTTATAGCGAGCTCAGGGTCCCCAGAGAACACATCTGTAGACCCTGGGCTGGGAATCACAGGTTTACTTTATCCTTCTTTCTTTGTCTCCCCAGCAACATGAGAAATGTGACAGCTACAATTGGGCAGCCATCTGTGAGCTTGATGGAAAGCACTGTGTGGTCTAGTATGTCTTTATACAGAAACATTAATTAATAGAATTCACTTTGGGTTCACCAACATTTAATTAACTAGATTAAATGAATTTCTACTGATTATAAAAAGTATGACAGCACCAAGTTGAAGTTGACTTTATTGTTACAATTATAAAGGCTCCGTTTCATGATGATGGCTGTCTGCTAAAACCCCAAAGATGTATTCAGGGACAAGTGAGCCCATTGGAAATTACCATCACAGTGCTATGTCTTTTTATTTCTTCTCTAGCACTCAGAATGCCTCTGTGGGGGCTACATAATTATGCTCAGTGACTGTCATCAGGGTTTGATGGAATTGGAGGCACTGATATGCTGCTTCATTTTCACCTTCCTAATTTGGCTTCTATTTGGAAATATGCAGGTGAAGGAACATTTTCTTCTAAAATCAGTGAAGATGTTTTTTTTTTTTCTGATTAAGAAAATGAAGCATACTACTTGTAGAAAATTGGCAAAATAAAGCAAAAAGAACAAAAGAAATAAAAATAACACAAGATGGCTAACATGTATTGAGTACTTAATATGTCAAGCAGTGTCCTAATACTTTATTTTCAAAATTTTATGAATCAAATTCTTACAATGTCCCTATGAAGTATTAATATTTAACTTGTGCAGTTAAAAAATTAAAGCTGTGAAAGGTAAAATAACTTGTCCAAAATCACACACTAAAATTACTCACAACCCCACTTTACAAGACCAGTACTCTTAATATTCTAATAGTTTTCCCCCATATGTGTGTATCTTATTTGCATCATGACTATGCTAGACAGGTTAAATACTTTATTTCTGTCCATCTTTATGGCAAAATTTTGAAATGAGGTTAATAATTCCTGTTATGGAGATAACAAAACTGAGACTCAGTTTGATTAATTTGCCCAATGTAATTAATACAAGTAGTAAGTACCAGATCCCAGAATTCAACCCATGGTACATCCTTTCCAATATACATCACTGCTCTGTTTTCTCAATATTAAAGTTACATCAGTGCTGAGATTTAAGCCTTATACTCCCAAACACTCAGACTATGCTCTGCTCATTGGGTCACTCCCACGTAAAGATTCCTGTTCTATGGGGTTGGACTAGGTCTGTCATGATGGGACACATTTCTCTACATAGTACAGAAAAGAGATCAAATAAAGGAGAATGTTACTCTCATTTTCAAATTATTAAGATGAAATTCTGTTAATAAGTTGTTTAGTATTCTCATCATTCACATTGAAAGAAATCACGTTTGGCACTCCCACTCAACTATTGCATATTAGTTGGAAAACCCATTTTAGAAAAAAATCTGGCCATGTGTTTTAAGAGCCTTAGGAGTATTAATTTTTAGTAAATTTGCATGGTATGTAGATTTTCATGGCTTATACTTTATTGTGCTTCTTAAATTCATACTACAGTGACTTTATGAGTATTTCTCTACATCACTTTAAAAGTTTTGTAAGCAAAACTTTCAATGCATTAAAATTATATAAATATAATTATATAATATAAAATTATATAATATATAATAATACAACACTTGACATAGTAGAGACATAATAGAGATTCAGAAAACATTTGTTGAGTGAATAAATAAACATGGACGTGCTAATCATTAATTCATCTTCTATTGAGAACACAAAGGATTTTCCTAAGTTGTAACTATGATAAACTAACTGTCATGAATGATGGCAGATTGAATAGATACAACTATTTCTATGTTCAGAAACTTCACTGAAAATTATAGTAAAGGGATTTTTACAGCATAGACATACATCCAAAGGATAAAGAGAATATAAGGGTGGTAGGAACAAAGTTTTGAAAGTTAGAAAACAAAAGGATGAGTAGCAATTGAATTAAGGGATACACAAATATGAAATTAGCTGGCAGCAAGAAAAATGGAAAAGCAAGCCAATCAACAAATGTAGACTCCACCGAAGATCCAGAAAATGGTGGCACCAGGTACTTCTGCAATTGGAAGTGAAGATGCTGCTACAGATAATAATGGTCAGTCCAAATATCCAACTCTGTATTTACAGACAACTGCGCTTTCCACCCTAACCACAGACTGCATAGTAGGTCTCTCAAGGGGGACAAGCAGAGAGTCTTTAGACTAGGAGGCATCAGGCACAGCTAAGTGATTGTACCATAATGAGCACATAATTAGCCACTTGCAGAGAACTTATGTGTAACCACTACTGAGCAGAATAGCTCATTATTGGGAAAGAGGAAAGGAATACATCTGTGGGCTCATTCTCTTCCCTTGTCTTTCATTGGTCAAGGCAAAAGAGGCCATTGGCCTTGGGTGCTGTTTTGTTACAGAGCTTGCCAAGCATAAGCACTTACAGACACAAAAATAATATATTATAAAACACATGGGCACCTCTGTCATTCAACCATGGCATAGAGCAACGCTGAACCCTTAACAGTTGCTCTAGTACTTAACACTGCACAGGTCCCCGGGGAGATGCTTCTCTGCAACTCTTACCCTACATATCATTTTTATACAGAAGCGCATCGTGGGCCACTGCTGATGCAAAGATGGATAGAATGCAGAGTACGATATGATGTGAACAGTGCACACATCAAGGGCAGAGAGTGTAATGAACCATTTTTCTCATACAGGAAGAGTAGAAGGGACTCTTGGATGACTAAGTATTGTTTCCTGGACATACTAAGCATCCATATTCTTTGGGTACCTATTCTACATCCTGTAAGTATCCACAAATTAATGCAGTATTTATAAAAGTAACACATGGTGGTTAAAAGATATTTTGCAGTATTAAACAATATTAGTTTTAAATTTGTGCAAACTATATGTAGATCTGAATATAACACATATGAAATATGTAGCTGATTGCTTACATTGCCATCTAGATGAAGTTTGAACCCTCCCACTGAAAACAGTTTTGCTTAGGGATGCCTAGGTGGCTTAGTCAGTTTAACCATCTGCCTTCAGTTCCGGTCATGATCTCAGGGTCCTAGGATGGAGCCTCATGTCAGCACATCAGGGAGGGAGTCAGCGTCTCCCTCTTTCTTTGCCCCTCCCCCTGCGTGTGTTCTCTTGCTTGCTCGCTTGCTCTCAAATAAATAAAATCTTTTAAAAAATGATTTTGTTTAATAAAAACACTTAATGATTTAGAGAACAGACTGCTCATTGCCAAAAGGGAGGTGGGTAGGGGGAATGGGTCAAATAGGTAAAGAGGATGAAGAATACACTTATGATGAGCACTGAGTAATGAAAAGAATTGTTGGATTACTATATTTTACACTTGAAACTAACCTAACAATGTATGTTAATTGTATTTGAATAAAAAATGATTTTTAAAAATTAAAAATTTTAAATTTAATCTATTTTAATTAAGTTCATATTTTAATACAAGTAAATTTGATTTGATAGTTGATATTAATTTGTATTTTGCTTTTAACAGAGAAATAAGAAGATTACATTATTTACTTGAAAGAAAACTTTGAAAACAAGTGAAAAATAATTTTGTTTTACATCTATTTTACTTTTTTGATAAAATACATTCAAGTTGTGTACAACTGAGTAACCTTATTTTTAATCTTTTAGAGCTCTAGTATCAGTTCAACCCAAGTTACACAAAAATCTTGATTACAATAATTAGGTTTTGCTGAAATAAAGCAAAAATAAGTATATTAATTTATAAATTACATATATATCATTATTTTTAATACTTCACTAAACATCACTTGTCCATCAACAAAATACCAAGATATATGTCATAGTTCTTATATTCAGCATTTTGATAATTTATCAGTGTGCATTCACCTAAGTAATATAGCTTGACTCATAATTTTTTTCAATCTTGTCATTATAAAGGTGTGCCTGTAAAGGCAGGAGACATTTCTTTTCCAGTTTTAGTGAAATATAATTGGACATATATCACTGGGTGAGTTTATGGTGCACAGTATAATGATTTGACTTATAGTGTGAAATGATTGCTGCTCTAACTTTAGTTATCATACAGCATCTCATACAGATACAAGAAAAAGTAATTGTTTTCCTTGTGATAAGAACTCTTAGGATTATAGTCATTATCTAGTACGTTACATTCCTAGCACTTAATTATCTCATAACTTCAAGTTTGTACCTTTGCCCATCTTCCCCCAATTCTCTTCCTCATCCTCCACCACAAATCTGACCTGAATTTGCTTTTGTTTTTTAGATTCAACATGTAAGTAAGATCATAAGTATTTGTCTTTGTCTTATTTCACTTAGCATGATGCCTTCAAGTTCCATCCATATTGTCACAAATGATAGGATTTCCTTTTTTTTATGGTTGAACATTACTCCATTCTGAATATATATATATATATATATATATATATATATATACACACATATATACCACATCTTTGTCCATTCATCCATCAATGAGTCCTTAGGCTGTTTCCACATCTCAGCTTCTATGAATAATGCTGCTATGAACACGAGGGTTTGAATTCGTGTTTTCATTTTTGGGGGGTCTCAGAAGTGGGATTGCTAGATCATATGGTAGTTTTACTTTCAATTGCTTGAGGATCTTCCATACTGTTTTCCATAGTAGCTATTCCAGTTTACAGTCCCACCAAGGGTTCCCTTTCTCCATACCCTAACCAAAATTTATTATCTGTTGTCTTTTTGATCATGGCCATTCTAACAGACATGAAGTGATGTCTCATGGTGGTTTTAATTTACATTTTACTAATGACTTTAATGAATTTACTAATGACTAGTGACTAATGACTAGCACTTTTTTATGTTCCTATAGGCCATTCATATATCATCTATCTTTTTGGAGAAAATTCAGGTTTAACCCATTTTAGTTGGATTACTTATTATGGCATTAAGTTATAAGACTTCTTTATATATTTTGGTTTTAACCAGATATTATCAGATATGTGGCTTGCAAACATTTCTTTTTCCCATTCCGTAGTTTGTCTTTTCACCTTGTTGATGGTTTTGTTTTTTTTGTTGTTTTTGTCTTTGTCATGCAGAAGCTTTTTAGTTTGATGTAGTCCCACTTGTTTATTTTTTTTATTTTGTTGCCTTAAGCCTTAAGGTGTCATATCCAAAAAATCATTACCAAACCCACATCAACAAGTTTCATGGTTTCAGGTCTTACATTTAAATCTTTCATCCATTTCAAATGAATTTTTGTGAGTGATATAAAGTAGGTGTGATATTACTTATTTTTAATTTTACAACTGGTTAACCTGCTCTGTAACTTTTACGTATTTGAGTACATGACCTTAGTAGACTTCCCAAGCTCTGCAATTGTTAACAGTGGATCTGATCAAAAAGTGACACAGAGAGCATTAATTTTCCTTTATCTTTGTTATTTATCATCTGGTGCTTAGTTCTTCCAGGCTGTTGCAGAGGAATCCAGGTCTTATGACCTAAGGTGCGATGTCTGACCTCAGACTGAAGCAATGTGAGAAGCTATAGCCTCCTGGGTCTGATTGGGACCTTCAGTCCTAGGTGCTGAAGCCTTCAGACCTCCCTCTGAAGCAGGTACAAAGGAGGCCAGGCCAAAGCCCTGGTCTCACCCTGAAAGAAGCACACATAACTGGTGTCCTGTCTCTCTGTGGCACAAACCACTAAAATCTAGGTGGGTGGAGCCAAGTGAATTTAGGAAGACACTTGAATTGAGTCTGATATACTTAATAAAGGTTCTCTGCTACTTAGGACAAAATGGAGAATACCACTGTGATCTCACCCCTAACATGTCAAGCCTGATACACTCCACTTAGTTCAGAAGCCCATGAAATAGAATATCCTCTCTCTCTCTCTCTCTCTCTCTCTCTCTCATTCTCTCTCTGTCTCCCAATCCCAATCTTCTGTGTATGACATGCCTACTCAATTAATGTCCACCCACATCCACCAAAAGGGCATGTTAGCTACATTTGGAATAAGACAATTTGAAGATGAGTCCCTAGGTCATTCAGTTAATGGTGGAGCACTCTGGTTGTTGGGATGAGAGATAATCTGATAGTTGTACCCAACAGTAACCCATGTGTCCTCAGCAAGAAACCTGAGTCATAAGACCAAAACGATCAGAACCAGCAGGTACATCAGGGCAAGAAAATAGGGGAGATTTGCTTAGATTCCACTTGCTTTTGGCATTTTTTCCAAAACCATGAGAAAGAAACTTGACTGGAGCATCTATGCATGTTCATTCACCAGGCCTCCTGGCAGGGATAGTCTGATGTCCATATACTAAGGACTGTGTGTTTAACACATAATGTCCCTTAATTGTTCCTTCCTATAGCACTCTCTGTGGGCACTCAGTCTAATTAAAGTCAGAGGGGTGGCACAAAAAGGGGTCTTTCTAAGGGGGAAGGGAGCAAAAAACCCTCATAAAAGCTACCACTAACTAGTCTACCAAAGAGGCATGAGCCATTATCAGACTGAGAGAGGGCACCAGCTGCCTCAAGATGACTGATGGCCACCTACCTATCTTAGTCATTATTCTTGGAGACAAGTGTAGAACCAAAATGCCCAGCAGTTCTGGGATATGTACATATATATCCTGTCTGTATGGATGGGTCCATGATTTAGTGCTAACAAACATATCTCTAGGAGGAAAATAGATGTACTAATCGACAAAGATTTAAGCTGTGGAAAGAATCATCAATCTCCCCTGCTGTAATGGTCACTTTGCCTTCCTTTTTTGTAATGTGAGATTTTTTAAGAGATTTTTTATTGCTTACTTCTCAGTTTTCACACATTATAATTCCAAGTTGAATTTCTTCTAACTATATTGCAGGGTACTGCAATCACACTGATTCAAGAGTGTTCTCACAAGGTAATGCTAAAGATGCTGTCACTGTGGAGATCTGTATATCTGCTTATCTACATAGGTAGATAAATATAGAGAGAAAGGATAGATATGTAAACACAGATATCCTTAATTAAGGAGTTGAAAAGTATTCCTTTATCTAACACAACATATTTTTTTCAGCCAATATTTATTGAGCATTTAATAGTTTGAGGACTCCTAATTGAGCCTTATAGTGGGCTCTGAAATATAGTTTCTATAGGGAATTAGAAAATGGATGTCAACTAAAGATTCAACTAGGATGTAAACATTTTCTGAGAGGCCCATGTCATTTTTACAAAACTGCTTTCACAAAGCCATGATGACTACAGAGATGTTTTGATGTCATCGATTTTTTTTTCATTATCTAAATTAAGGGGCAGAATAGACATTTCCTGGGCCCTACTCCATCCCTGGCTCCACTGAGAGGATCGAACAGCGCTCAGAAATGTCTTGAGCTACAAGGATGAATTAAGAGTCTGAGATCCCTTTTGTATATAAAACAGGATCATTAGAAATTGTTCTTACATTTGAACATATTAAAATATAGCTACACCTCACAGTGCTCATGTCAATAATCAAGCTTAATTGACTACATTAAAAGAGTATTTGATGCCTATAGGCTTTATCTCTCTTATGTATTTGTAAGCAGACATTGAGGAAATACCAGAAGAAATAACACACACAAGAAGTATTAGCAGAAATTGGTATTCCTGAAGCTCCAAAGAGAAAGGGCACTACTGCAAAGCAGGGTGTTCCAAGCAGAGTTTCTGGGCAGGTGACAACCAAACTAGATCTGAAGGATGAACAAGAGCAATGGCATAAGCAAAGGCATAGGTGCTTGTGTAAGGTACTGAACTGAAATGTCCATGTTGGGGAAGAGCCAATTAAGGACAGAAAAAAATATGGTGCAAGATTGCAGAAGGAAGATTACTAAAGAATTAGAACTTTGCCCTGCTGACAGAAAGAAAAACCCCTGCAACTTTGGGAGCCAGATGCAATGAGTGTTTAAAGAAGGTGTGCTGACAATGATAGGAGGTGGGCCTAATAAAATAAGCAAGAATTATCTTTGATCTGGTTCTATGCTTACTAGTAACAGTAGCTAATATTGATTGAATTATTAACAAGGCCAAGTACTGTGCTCAGTCTTTCTATCTCATTTGAGCTTTACAACTACACTGTGAGCTCCACATTTTATAGCTTAGGCGACAAACAAAATGCTTATTAATTTGTCCAAATTACATGACAAGTTTGGAGTAAGGATGTGACCCCAAGAAATGTGACTCCAATGCCCATGCTCTTAAGCACAGAGCTGTCTTTCCCTTCAAGCAGTCTTGTTGAAAAATGGCTATCCTTGTAGCTGCCCTACCGGGAAAGTCTAGGCTGGCCAGCCAACTGAAGCAGTATCATTTGGACAGTGGTATGAGACCACATGGCTTCTTATTACCCCAACATCACAGGATGTCCACAAGATGTCCACAGGATAGACAAAGAGTTCATCACAGCTCAATCTCTTACTATTTACATGACCTTGAATTAGTTCCTCAGTCTCTCTCCGCCCACATATCTGGAAAAAAATTGAGCTAATAGAATCTTACTTTGGGGGTTGCTGGGAGCACAGGAACACACATAAAATATTTAGAAGAGTGCCTGACACACAGCATTTAATAAGTGTAACGGTCATTATTTCCTTGGGGGCAATTTAATCAATTAGAAATACAGCTTTAAATACAGTTTGCGTAGAGGTCAAGAATGTGATGACTCTATTCTAGTCTGCTTGACATTTATATTTTTCCTTATAATATCAACTCTTGGGACACCTGTGTGGCTTAGCAGTTGAGCATCTGCTTTTGGCTCAGGGAGTGATCCCAGGTTCCCAGGATCAAGTGCTATCAGGCTCCTCAGGGAGCCTCCTTCTCCCTCTGCAGTCTCTGCCTCTCTCATGAATAAATAAATAAAATCTTTTTTTAAAAATCAACTTTAAATTTGGAGGGATAACAAAAACCCACACTGTGGCAACTTTACCAAAGAAAATGCAACTTCTAGAGGCCTTTTTGAGGGGCCAGACCCCCTACTCAAGTGACAATTACCTTGTGTGATTCCATGGACCTGTTTGAAATTATAAAAGTGGTCATGATTTACATTAATGGACCAATGAATGCCGAACTACAGAGGTGATAGGTAGTCTGTAAAATTTAACTCAAACTACTTTTTTGTTCATAATATTTGGTCACCCTTCCTTCCCTCTAGTTCCATCAGTTAGGTTTCTTGACCTTACCCAAAGGTTACATTCATCTTGATATTTTCTGACACATCTTCTCTTATTCATCCCTGTCTCCAAGGTGGTTTTCAATTGTAGTTATTTCAAAATACATCTTTATAAATTTTTTATCACTCTCCATGACTACCTAGCAACTTTTCCTCCATATTAACTAAGAGGAAGGTGAAGTCTCCTTTCCTCACCCTCTCTTTTCCTCAAACTCTCTCTAAATAAATGTTCTAGTCCTCCTTTAACTACTTTTCTATTATAAGCCTAAATATTCTCATTCTGATCTCCAGGCCAACTCTTCCTACCTCACCATAGGCAGTCTCTCATTTAGGTTCTAATCTCTTTCTCTCAATTTCATTCATCTGCGATGGGCAACAACTCAGATGAATAAGCCAAAAGGGGCTAGATCTATGAGGCATTAACAAATTAACTCTGAAATCTCAGTAGTTTTTAGAAACAAAAGTTTCTCATTCACTATATGTCCAAAGAGTGTTGGCAGGGGCTCTGCTCCCCATGGTTTCTCAGGGACGTAAGTTGAAAGAGATTCCAGCATTTTATAATGCCAGTCTCACACATGGTTTCAGGAGTTGGCCAGGGCCAGAGAAGAGAAGGGCTAGAATGTTGCCAGGGCTGGTTCACAGCATGTAATGCAGTAGCACAAACTCCTACCCATCCATCCGTTCCGCACTTACAGGGGCTTATGTTTGGTTTAATGCTCTACTGTTGCTGTCCTGAAATTAATCATTTTTTTAACAAAGGGCTCCCTTTTTCATTTTTCACTGGGCTCCAAAAATTATGTAGTCAGTCCTGAGGGTTGCATCAGAACCCTTAAGGCCATGCCTTCCATCTATTGATCTACCCCCACTGGCCAGTACTCAGGTCATGCATAGCCTTAATTTCTGCAAATGTGGCTGACAAATGTAGTTTTTTATACACTGGTTGCTGATGAACACATGATATTTTCCCTACCACATGAACTTCCCTAAGCAATAACCCAAATTCAACAGAAAGCTACTAAGCTCTGAGTCATACAGTTTGATAAAGGAACAATGTCATATTTCATGCAGTCCTACATATTGAGTGATTCCTATAAATCTAGTTGCTGGATGACACGGAAGAACAGAGAAAGATATGAAGTGTTTGCTTTCTAGAAACTTCTATTTTAAAGTAGTGTTTTTCACACTTTATGGACATACAAATCTCCTGAATAAAATGAAAATTCTGACTTGATAGTTCTGAGAAAGGGCCAAGGACTCTACGTTTTTGATAAGCTCTCAAGTAATTCCAATGTCACCAGCCTATAGAACCATACCTTCAGGTGGCAAGATTTAGGTAATACCGTGAAACATACATAAAATAAGAAATTAATACAATATACAATAGAAAGCATTTCCGCTAAATATTCATACAAAAAAGTTTGTTCTGGTCATTAAAAATATGATTTTTTTCTGTTAGAGATGTTTATCTTTCAGCAAATTTGTTTTCTTTGCATTTTCAGTATCCTTGTATTGTTAATTTGAGAAAGGAACAAAGGGCTCTTCGTATTTGCAGGTTTATTCTTGGACTTTTTCCATAATTGATAGTGTCAGAGGAGCATGATTAACACTCCATTTGTGAAAACTCGCTCACCTTAGAATGCACAATTTGGCAAACTCTTCTCCAGCATCTATTCTCAGACAATAGCCTCTTTGTTCTGCTCAGCCACACTACAATGGCTAGTGTGGAATCCCATGAGGCAGAATTGGCAGCCAAGAGGTTGGAAAGTGGGCTTATTTGGAGCAGTGGCAGGAAGGATGTATTTTCACTTCAGTAGAAGATAGCTAGCCAACAACCTGGCTATGCAGAGAAACATTCATCTTGTTTCTCTCCCACCTCTCACCCCCTAGAAAGGAACAATGTCATATTGTTGATCATATTCTAGAAAGTTGAGCATTACATCACTTGGCTAATTTCATGGTTTTAAAATTGAGAAGCATCAAATGGTTTACCCAAGTACTTAGGTGCAGTATAATATCAAAAAATAAAATAAAATAAAATTGAGAGAGGGTGTCAGCATCTTGGTGGTGTGCTTTATTTTTTTTAAAAGGTGGTGTGCTTTATACCTTTTCTCTCTCCCCTGTGATTTACAACTAGTCCAATATACATTACAACAATGGCATAAAGTGCCTCTGTGCAGTACATAGAATACTCAAGAGTTTTAACCATTTATGCATTTTGCAGTGGGTGAGGTGGCAGGAGGGAAATAGTGGTGGAGCTGCTGGGGCAGAGGCAGTGACATCAGAGAAAGCAATAGCCAGCCAGGCACTGAGCCAGCATGATCATTCTAGCAGGGGAGATGAAGCATGAAAGAGTGAGTGGGAGTCTGCCCTGTAGGCCATATGCACTGCACCTGTAGGGACCAGTTGCTCTCTTAGGAGAGACTGTGTGAATTAGGAAAGGGAAAAGAAAGAGGAAAAAAAGGCAGACAATGAGAAATAAAGGATAATGTCTCCTGCTGTCTGCCCCAAGAGTCAAGAGGACCACCCAGAGATCTTGGGGACTGCCCAACTTGAGAATCCCCCTGTAAGACCATTGGCACACTCTAAGTATCAAGTGCTAAGTACACACCCACCTCACTCTACCACTGCCATTTCTATTTTAACTATTTATTTTTTAAAATATGCTGGCTCCCAATCTTACCTGGGAGTTCGCTCCCATAGAGAAGCCAAAACCTTATGTTATAATCTCATGTTCTAGAAAACAATAGGCAGGCTACTATCAATCTGTTTAAACTATTCAAATCAAAGTAAACAAACATTGTAACACTGTTTACAATAGCCAAGTTATAGAAGCATTCTAAGTGTCCATTAATAGACATATGGATAATGAAGATATAGTACATGTGTACGTATACACACACACACATACACACAATTATAAATTGTGCCATTTATAGTAACATTGAGGGGACTTGGAGGGTATTATCTTAAGTGAAATAAGTCAGACTGAGAAAGACAAATACCATATAATTTCACTCCTATGTAAAATCTAGAAGAACAAATGAATAAAAAACAAAAAATAATTGGACCTATAAATACAGAGGACAAACTGATGGTTGCCAGAGGAAAGGAGAGTGGAGTACAAAGGAAGTGAAGCAGAGTAAGAGATACAAGTTTTGAGTTACAGAATGAAGTCACAGGAATTAAAGTCTCAGGATAAAGAATATGATCAATGACATTATAACATTGTTGTATGGTGACAGATGGACTTGTGGTGAGCAAAGCATAACATATAAAGAGGTTAAATCAGTATGCTTTACACCAGAAACTAATGTAACAATGTCTGTCTTCTATACTCAAATTAAAAAAAAATTTAAGAATCAAAGTAAACAAAGCCTTGCCTAAATAAGAAAGACTTTTACTTCTTTAAATGCAGTGGCAGAGGCACTTCTCATACAACATAATGCAATCATGTAATACGATATCATAAAGAAAATGACAATATTCCAGCAACCAAACCTAAAGACATGAAATATTGTGATCTAGTAAATAACTAAAAATAGCTGTTTTGAAGAAATTCAGTAAGCTACAAGAAAACTCAGAAATGCAATACAATAATCTTAAGATAAAATTAATGAGCAGAAAAAGTACCTTACCAAAAAGACTGAAATTCTAAAAATGAACCAAATTCTGAAGCTGAAGAACTCAGTAAATGAGGTGAAGAATGCATTGGAAGTAGAGCAAATTATATGGCAGAGAGAAGTGATGAGCTTGAGGATACAAATATAAACATGATTCAGGAAGAAGGGAAGAACTAAAATTTTTATAAAGTAAAGAAATCCTATGAGAACTGTTTGACTCCTTTAGAAAAGCCAACAACAACAACAAAAAAAAAAAATAGCAAGTATCCTAGAAGAAGTAGAAAGGAACACTGAGGCAGAGAACATATTTAAAGAAATAACAGCTGAGAACCTCTCAAACCTGGGGAAGCAAATGGATATACAAGTCTAAGAGGCTAATAGAACACCTTATTATCTCAATGCAAGAAGACCTTCTCTAAGACATATTATATTAAAATTGTCTAAAGTTAATGATAAAGAGTTTTAAAGTCAGTGAAGGGGATGGGGGCAGAATATAGTAACCTATAAAAGTACGCTCATTAACTTACCAGTAGATTTATCAGAAGAAACTCTGATAGGCTAGAAGAGAGTGGATGATATATTCAAAATACTGAAAGATAAAAACTGCCAGTCACTTTTACTTCTGGCAAAATTATATTTCAGACATGAAGGAGAATAAAGGATTTCCCAGACAGACAAAAGCTGAGGGAGTTCACCACCCTAGATCTGCCTTACAAGAGACATTGAAAGGAGCTCTTCAAGCTGAAACAAAACCACAAAAGTACACAACACTCTGATTAAAGTGATAGTCAGATTTAGAATACTTCAACTCTTAGTAATTTAGTAATTATAGTATACTTACAAGCTTAATTATATCATAAAGGCTAAAGGAAAAGAGTGTTAAAAATAACAAATGCTACTACAATTTGGTAACAAAATCATGCATAAAAGCAGATAATTTGTGACATCAAAAATATAAAAAGGGAAGAGAAAAAATGCAATCTTTATTGATGAATCAAAATAAATTGCTATCAGCATAAAAAGGACTATTTTATCTATGAAATGCTTTATGAAAACATGGCAACCACAAAGCAGAAATCTATGGCAGAGACATAAAACATGTTAAAAAGTGAGCAAATCACCATGGAAAATCACCAACTTACAAAAGTAGAAACAAAAGGAAAAAAGGAAGAATGGAGAAACAAAGTAACCAAAAGGTAAAAGATAAAATGGCATTAGTAAATATTTACAGATCAATAATCATCCGAAGCATAAATGGAATGAGCTCACCCCTTAAAAGGCACAGTGACTGCATGAATAAAAAATAAGACTCAACTGTATCATACCTTTAGGAGATTCATTTGAGTATTAAAGACACACAAAGGTCCAAAGTGAAATGAGAGATGATATTCCAAGAAATGGAAATGAAATGAAGGTTGAGTGTAGCCACACTTACATCAGACAAAGTAGACTTGAAGACAAAAAGAATAAAAAAGGAACAAAAACGGTCATTATATAATGATAAAGGGCTCAATTCATGAAGAAGATGTAATAAGTATAAATATATATGCTGCCAACAGCAAAGCACCAAAATAAATGAAGCAATTTAAAACACATCCTAAGGGAGAAATAGACAACAATACAGTAATTATAAGGAACTTAATATTCCACTATCTATAATGCATACAATGTCCAGACATAAAACCAACAAAGAATCATTCAAAGTGAACCATACTTTAGAACAAATTTACTTAATAGACATACACGGAACATTCACACAACAGCAACAGAATACATATTCTTCTCAAGTGCACACAGGACATTCTCCAGGACAGATCCTATGAGAGGCCACAAAACACATCTTAGAAACTCTAAGAAGACTGAAAAAGAACTAACTGCTTTGAACATGATGGTATAATACTAGTTATCAACAAAAAGAATAAAGTGAGAATATCTACACTTATGTGAAACATAATAACTCACTTCTAATTGACCATTGGGTCAGAAATACTAAAAGGGCAATAGGAAAAATATCTTGAAACAATGAAAATTAAAATACAACATATCAAATATGGGATGCATTAAAAATGATTCTGACAGGAAAGTTATAGCCACATATATAAATATATTAGAAAGATTCCAAATCAACAACTTAACTTTACACCTCAAGTATCAGAAAAAAACAACAAATGAAGCCCTGAGTTGGCACAAGGAAGAAAATAATAAGCATCTATGGAGAAATAAATGAAATAGAGACTAGAAAAACAATAGAAATGATCAGTGAAACTCAGGGTTGGTTCTTGGAAAAGATAAAAAAAACTGAAAAATCTTGGGGTGCCTGGGTGGCTTAGTTGGTTGAGCATCTGCCTTTGGCTCAGGTCATGATACCAGAATCCTGAGAGAGCCCCGTGTCGGACTCCCTGCTCAACAGAGAGTCTGCTTCTCTCTCTTCCTCTGCCACTCCCCACACCCCACACTCCCCTTACTTATGCGCTCTCTCTCTGTTTCATAAATAAATAGAAAGAAAGAAAGAAAGAAAGAAAGAAAGAAAGAAAGAAAGAAAGAAAGAAAGAAAATATTTTTTTAAAAATTGAAAAATCTTTAACTAGACTAAGATAAGACTCAAAATAAGAAATGAAAGAGGAGACATTACAACTGATACTACAGAATAATCATAAGGAATGACTACAAACAATTATATGCCAACAAATTACATAGAATTCAAGAAATTGACTCATTTGTGGAAACATACAGACTACCAAGGTTGATTCAGGAAGAAATAGAATCTGAACAGGTCAATAACAAGTAGAAAGATTTAGACAGTCGTGAAAAGAAAAAAAAAAAAACTCACAACACAGAACACTCCACAGCCAAATGGCTTCACTGGAGAATTCTACCCAACATTTTAAAAAGAATCAACATTATGAGCATGAAGTATTGTATATAAGTGATGAATCACTGAATTCTACTCCAGAAGCCAATATTGCACTGTATGTTAACTAATTTTTTTTTAAAAAATTGACATCGATCTTCCTCAAACTCTTCCAAAATATTAAACACAGGTAAATACTTCCAAACTCATTATATGATTCCAGTGTTACTTTGATATCAAAAACAGATAAGAACAAAAGAAAACTATAAGCCAGTATCTCTCATGATTATAGGTGCAAAAATTCTCAACAAAATATTAGTAAACTGAATTCAAGAACATATTAAAAAGATTATACGCCATAATCAGATGGGGTTTATATCTGGGATGCAAAAATGGTTCAATATCTAAATATGAACTAATGTAATACATCACATCAATAAAATGAAAGACACATTACCATTTCAATAGATCCAGGCAAACGTTTAACAAAATACAATATCCTTGCATGATGAAAACTCTTAACAGACTGGGTATACAAGGAACATAACATAATAAAGACTATAGATAACAAACTTATAGCTAACATTATACTTAATGGAGAAATTTTGAAAATGTTTCCTCTAAGATCAGGAATAAGGCGAAAAAGCCCTTCTCAACACTCCTACTCAAAATAGTACTAGAAATTCTAGATACAGCAATTAGGGAGGAACAAAGAAATAAATGGCATCCAAATTGGAAAGCAAGGGGTACTACTGTCATGACCTGCTGATGATATGACACTATACACAGAAAATCCCGAAGAGTCGGTCAAAAAATTGTTGAAATTAGTGAATGATTTCAGTAAAGTGGCAAGATAAAAAATCAACATGCAGAAATCAATTGTTTTCCTTTGTACAAATGATGAAGCATCTGAAAAAGAAATAAGGAGAATTATCCCATTCACAAGAACATCAAAAACAATAAAATACTTAGGAATAAGTTTAACCAAGTAAATAAAAAGTCTGTATGATGAAAACTAAACTTTACTGAAAGAAATTGAAGAAGGCACAAATAGAAAGACATCCTGTGCTTGTGAATCAAAAGAATTAATACTATTAAAATGATCCAACTACCCAAAGCCATTTTCAGATTCAACAGAGTCTCCATCAAAATACCAAAGACTTTCTTCACAAAATTAAAAGAAATAATTCTAAAATATGTATGGAACTACAAAAGACAAGTAGCCAAAGCAATGCTGAGGTGGGCAGGGGGAAAGCCAGAAGTATAGCCTTTGGCTTTGAAAATAATACTACAAAGCCAGAGTAATACAAATAGTGTGGTATGGCACAAAAATAGATATATTGACCAATGGAACAGAATAAAAAGGCCAGAATTAAACCTCTGCATATATGGTCAACTAATATTTAACAAGACAGCCAAGAATACCCAATGAGAAAAGGATAGTCTCCGCAATAAATAGCACTGGGAACACTGGAGAAACATATGGAGAGCAATGAAATTGGACCCATATCTCATACCACTCACAAAAATTAACTCAAAATAGATCAAATACTTAAACATAAGTAACCTGGTAACATAAAACTCCCAGAAGAAAACAGAAGGAAGAGCTCATTAATATGGATCTTGGCAATATTAGGGGGTGGGAGCATGATGCCAAAAGCACAAGCAACAAAAGAAAGAAATCAACCAATGGGACTAAATCAAACTCAAAAGCTTCTACACAGCAAGAGAAACAATTAACAAAATGAAAAGACAACCTACAAAACGGTAGAAAATTTATGCAAACCAAATATCAGATTAAGGGTTAATATCCAAAATATATAAATAACTCCATCAACTCAGTAACAACAACAACAAAATCTCATTTAAAGATGGGAAGAGGGGGATCCCTGGGTGGCTCAGCTGTTTAGCTCCTGCCTTCGGCCCAGGGCCTGATCCTGGGGTCTCGGGATCGAGTCCCACATCAGGCTCCCTGCATGGAGCCTGCTTTTCCCTCTGCCTAGGTCTCTGCCTTTCTCTCTGTGTCTCTCATGATTAAATAAATAAATAATGTTAAAAAAAAAAAAAGATGGGAAGAACTGGGGCCCTGGGTGGCTCAGTGGTTGAGCTCAGGTCATGATCCTGGGGTCCTGGGATCGAGTCCCGCATCAGGTTCCTCACAGGAAATCTGCTTCTCCCTCTGCCTATGTTTCTTCCTCTGTATGTCTCTCATGAATAAATAAAATCTTGAAAAATAATAATAAATAAAAATAAATAAAAATGGGAAGAACTAAATACATATTTCTCCAAAGAGGAAGGACATCAAACGGACAACAGACTCATGAAAAGATGCTTAACATCACAATCAGGGAAATGCAAATTAAAACCAAAATAAGGTATCACCTCACACCTATTAAAGTGGCTATCGTCAAGAAAACAACAGATGCTGAGGGGCATGTGGTGAAAAGAGTACACTTAATACAGTGCTGATGGGAATTTAAAATGGTCCAACCACTATGGAAAACAACATGGAAATTCCTCAAAAAATGAAAAACAAATCTACCATATGATCTGGCAATTCCACTTACGGGTATTTATCCAAAGAAATGAAAACAGCATCTCACTGAGATGTATGCGATCCCATGTTTAACACAGCATTATTCACAAGAGCCAAGATAGGAACAATCCAAATGCCCATCAACCAAAGAATGGGTAAAAAAAAAAAAAATGCAGTTCATATACACAATGACATATTACTAATTGTGAGAAGGATTTGCAACAACATGGATGCACCTTGAACACACTGATAAGTGAGAACAGAGAAAGATGAGTACTGTGTGGTATCACCTACGTGTGGAATTTTAAGAAGTTAAACCTATAAAAAATAGAGTAAAATGTTGGTTACCAGGCGATGGGGGTAGAGGAGGTAAGAGAGATGATATTCAAGAGTATAAATTTATAACAAGTAGTAAATAAACCACACAGAAATTCACATATAATGAGTACAGACAATAATATTGCAATATTACAATAATTATGCAATGTGCTAAATATCACTATATTGGCAATATTGGAACATATAAATCTATCAAAGTAACATGCTGCATACCTTAAAGCTACACAATGTTACACATAAAATTTGTTCAATGAAAAAAAAATTTTTAAAGAAATAATTCTCTGAAATGGCCCCCAGTTTTTAGTACAAAGGTGGAACCAGTGAATATCATGAGCTAATAGTACGTTAGGCTCTTCTGATGGTCATTTCCAAGTATCTCTTTTCCAACTGAGAGCTTAATAGCCTGGCCATAAGTAATTGGGATACACTAGATAGCACTGTACAGTTTACCAAGCATTTTCAACTACTGTATCATTTTATAATTAGGAAACATTTCAAACAGGGACCACAAGACTTTTGCCATGGATAAGGAAAGGGAGATGCTGAGATAGTGACTTAGCTGAGAGCGCAGCTCTACGAAGTAGTAGTGCTGGGACTGAGCCCAGATTTCATCCAGAATCCCCTTGTCTTTGGTAGGATAAAAACATACGCTGTTTATCTTTGCCTAGCTATTCACTCTTGGCCTCACTCTCACTTTACATGTTTCTTGTAAGCAGAACTGTTACATTTGTTTTGTTTAGTTATTTAACATATCTAAATATGTCTTCTAATAACTTATCGAGATATAATTCATGTACAGTAAATCTATCCTTTTAAAGGTTACAGTTCAGTGATCTTTGTGTATTCCCAACTGTATGACCATCCCACAACCAACTTCAGACTCCATCTTCACTCCAAAAAGGAAACCTGTACCCATTAGCATTCATTCCCCATTTCTCTCTAACCTTTACCCCTATACCCCCACCTCTAGGAAACAAATCACTAATCTACTTCCTATCATTAACAGATTTGCCTATTCCCACTAATAGTTTCTATTTTTTCTACTTTGCAAAAAGTAATAAAAGGCAAGAGCAAAATCTGCTTTTCAGCTACTAGAGACAACTTACAGTTAGTAATTCACTTTAGGAATACAGAGTTATTTATAAATTAGAAAATCAGTAAGAGGGATCCCTGGGTGGCGCAGCGGTTTGGCGCCTGCCTTTGGCCCAGGGTGCGATCCTGGAGACCCGGGATCGAATCCCACATCAGGCTCCCGGTGCATGGAGCCTGCTTCTCCCTCTGCCTATGTCTCTGCCTCTCTCTCTCTCTCTCTCTCTCTCTCTGTGACTATCATAAATAAATAAAAATTTAAAAAAAATTTAAAAGAAAATCAGTAAGAGTGCAGAAAATTTTCAAGAAAGTAACCGGTAAAATTGAAATGGGGTTTTAAAGGGACATTTATTTATTTTTTTCATTTTTCTAACTTTTTATTATTACAATTCTCAAAAATTCAGGAAAACATTAAGAACACAACAAATATCCTAAAATCTACCACAACGATTTGACAATTATGATTTTGCCATGTAGTTTTAAGTTCTCTGTTTGATTTCAAAGTAAATTGCTGTATTATTAGTAGTCACTGAAAATTAAGAACAAGTTTCACACATGATATTATTATGGCTCCTAAGAAACTAATGTGATTTTGCCTGATTTTGTACCTGAGATTCTAACATTTAATAGGAGACATTATATAACTTATCCCTAATTTCTTTTTAGTCATCCTTTACCATCTGTCACCTTATTATTTGAGTCTGAATTTTAAATTTCTCTTTTTATTTAATAATAATTTTTACTGTATGGCTTATACTTTGTTTTCTTTGATCTTGAAAGATAGATATAGGGCGCCTGGGGGACTCAGTGAGTTAAACATCTGGTTCTTGGTTTCAGCTCGGGTCATGATCTCAGGGTCAGAAGATCAAGCATCATGGCTGCTCCATGCTGGGTGAGTCTGCTTGAGATTCTTTCCCTCCCCCTCTGCCTCTCCCTCCTTCCTAAAATAAATAAATACATAAATCTAAAAAAAAATAAATTTAGAAGGTTATAATGGCACGTGAAAACTTCCATTTATTAATATGCTCTATAGTCATTCTTAAATCTACATTTATGTATATGGATATATCAGGAAAAATGACCCCTAGTTCATTTTTATA
Source organism: Vulpes lagopus (assembly GCF_018345385.1). NCBI lineage: Eukaryota > Metazoa > Chordata > Mammalia > Carnivora > Canidae > Vulpes > Vulpes lagopus. Next base: position 89,303,077 of record NC_054831.1, read on the forward strand.
TAAAGTGAAGAATTATGAACATTTTAGTGTCACTCTTTTCAGATTTTTCCCGTCCACCTCTAATTTACCCAAATGGCCTGAAGTTTGTTTTTCCTTTTTCTTTTTCTTTCTTTCTTTTTTTTTTTTTTTTTTTTGGTTTGTTTTGTTTGGGGTGTTTTTGTAGCAGTCATACCAGATAGAAATTCTTTTTAAAAATGGCACATCCTCACACATATGCACCAAAGTGGCAGTTTCAAATATAGGTGACAAGAGGGGAATTCAGGAAATAACATATATGACAATGAAAAATGTTAAGTAAAGAGTGGCACATTTTATATGTAATGATAGGCTGAATCTACACAAGGAAGGGAGACACTGAAAATGGAATCACGTGAAGGTAATAAATATGTTAATTGGCCTGATTATGGTGGTCATTGCACAACGTATGCATTTATCAAAACACCAAGTCATATGTCATATAGGTAAATTTTATATGTCAATTATACCTCAGGAAAGCTGTTAAAAAAATGAAATACTCAAAATTCCTAATTTCCTAATTGTTTTACTGCATTTGCTACTACCTATGCTCTCAAGGCTATTTACCTGTCTTGTGTCTATATGGTGGAAATACTATATAATGATGTGCTACTATGCTTCTCTTTCCGACTCCTCGCTCAGTGATGTCACACCTCTTGCTTGAAATTGGCCATGGTGGGAATATCTGCACCCCAGGAATCAGCAAACACCATGGATCAGAGCCTTGTTATTGTTTTGTTTTAGTGTCCAGACTAAACAAAATGGATAAAATTAGTAATATTGATTACATTTAAAATTGGGTTGTAATTGTTACATTATGAAAAGCACAAAAGAGGTTATCTTTCTAGTATTCAAAGTATTACCTTAATCAGAAAATAAGTTGTTCATGTCATTGGCAAACCAATAACCCATCTTCTGACCTATCTTTTTTGTTTTCTTTGATTGTACTCATTAACGTTAACCAAAGTATCAGCTGACATTCCTCTTGGAACTGTACTAGGATACATTACTGTTAAACATATACCAGTGCACAGTGTACCAATGCCCCAATCATACATCAAAAACCCTACCTATGTCTTCCACTCTAGTGTGCAAGGAATGGGAACCTGATGCAGGACTAATTATTAAGTTTGTTAGGTCAAAAAAAAAAATGTGAAAAGGACAAGAACAGTTCCTATAATGGCATTTCTATCAGGGCAAGAGAGCAAAGAAAACACCATGTTTCTCAGCCTGTTTGGATGAACCCTGTTTTTGTCAGTTCTTAAAGCCATTTCATATAAAAGGAAAGCTCATATCAAAGTCACCAACCAAGTTTGCTCCCTCATTGAAAATGTGCATGCTTGCAAATGATGTCTCATTTAGTCCTTTCCCCCTCATTTACCACAACTCTACTTAACTTTGAAGAATATAGTCTTGCTCATTGTCTTTTAGACATGAGGGCAGGCTGGGGGTTGGGAAGGGGTCAGGGAAGCCCCGAGTTTTCTGGTGGGGCTGAGGCCAGTGGGGAAGCACGTGTTTGGGGGTGTCTGTGTGTGTGAGAGAGGTTACCCTCAAGCCGCACTGCCGGCCAGACCACCTCGCTAAGGACTGTGTCTGGCCCCTCCGGTGGCCCCAACCCCAGAGTGTGAAGGACTTGGAAAAGAAAGCACAATCGGAGGAGAAAACAGACCCAGAACCAGCAGCGCTGGCACGTGGCCTACCCAGAGCGATTTCTATCTGCCCAACAGGCTTCCTGGAGGACTGCTTTCTCTCTCTTTCTTTCTCTTTCTCTCCCTCTCTCTCTCTCTCTCTCTCTCTCTCTTTTTTTTTTTTTTTTTTTTACAGTTGCACAGCTCTGCCCCATGAGGGGCTTTTTTACAAACTGCGAGGCCCAGCTTTCTGGGGGGACTTTTGCACATATCAGGCGGCTCTGCTGGGAGTCGCTTACGTGGAACACTCCAAATAAAGTGTGGCCTGCCGCAGGAAAAAAAATTTTCTAAAAGATCATTTTATCTAAGAAGAAATCAAATTCTATCGAGATATTTCCTGCCCTTTTGGAATCTACTCTATGGATGAGAGTGACAGAAGGAAATAGCCTCCAGTTCGAAGCCCAATGCTTTAAATATCAGAGTGTAGTGGACATAATATCCAAGGTCATTAGTAGATAACTGGGAGCCCAGTGTGGACTCAGGCCAATTCCTGTGTTTGTCTAATTTAAAATGTTTTCAAGTACATTTATCCATTTGGTCATGACAGTGGTTCTTGAAGGTATCAGTTCAGCTCAGCAGCATTTTCTTTTTAGAAACTAATGAACTGGGATGCCTGGGTGGCTCAGCAGTTGAGTGTCTGTCTTTGGCTCAGGGCGTGATCCCAGGGTCCCAGGATCAAGTCCCACATCAAGTTCCCTGCATGGAGCCTGCTTCTCCTTCTGCCTGTGTCTCTGCCTCTCTCTCTGTGTCTCTCATGAAAAAATAAATAAAATCTTTTTTTAAAAACCCAGAACTAATGAACCTGGAAGCCAAGCAAAGTTGAATTAGACATTGCCAAAATGTAGAAAATGGTGCATTTCTAAATGGCCTCTAAAAACTCTGCTGCTTAGAAGCTGTGAACCCTAAGAGCAAGCTGTATCTTGTAAGTCAGTTTCTTCTTTACCCAGACTCTGTTTCCCTCAGATCCTCTCCTTATTCTTAGCTGGACCCTCATGAGGGAAGGAAGATGACTGACCTCTGAAAGTTTTGTTTACCAGGATACCAGGGCATCTAGCTTCTGTCTGGATTCTAACAACAAAGGGACTGATGAGAAATCACTGGGTGGAGGGAAGACAGAAGCCAGAGAACTGCTCTCTCTGGGCCTTGAACATCTTCACCAGTGTGGCAAAATCTCTCCTGTGACACCAGTTCACTCCAGAAAATTCTCTGGAGGTTCATACTTTTGTCAGACAACCTTGTCCCTCAAGGAACAACACCTTTACTCCCTGCATTTCACCAGCTGAGGAATACTATTGCTTTCCCGCTGGTAATCATTTCTAGGGCATTTCTCTCATTCTGAGATGTTTGACCTCCAGCAAATCCTTCACCTGTCTACCCAATGCCTGCTTTAAATTTCATATTTTGCAAATGCTTAAAGTGATTTCTGGGTTCCTACTTAGGTCCTTACTAATACACAGATAATCAAATTCTAGATCTGTAGATATAATAATAATAATAATAATAATAATAGCAATCAACTTCTACTTAAAGCCTATTGGGTGTCAGGTGCTGTTCTAAAGATTGGGGATTCTCAGCAATCCTGTGGGGTAGACATTTTTGTCATTACATCCTACACAGAGAGAAACTGAGGCAGTGTATACCCATCTTATATTATCCTCAAATTTTTAGTAAATTTTATTTAGAGTTCTAGTCAAGTCTCAGCTGGATTACTGGGAAGTAAAGGAAGGATTATTTCTCAATGGTTAATTAAAGCATTAAAAGAGTATCTATGTTCCTAAAAGGCTAATACAGGGGTGCAACCCATAATAAGGAAGATAAAGCAAAAGAATGCAAATCTCAGTAACTGAGCCAAAGTTGTCTGTTCCAGTCTTCTCCTTCTACACACACAATTGTCTTTCTTTGCTAAAACTCTCAGGGTCTGAGTTTTATTTAGTAATGAAGGATCAATTCCATGTGATTTATAATGTCTAAATCGAATTGGATACATTAAGAAAGGTAAGATGACTCAACAATCTAGCCTCTTGTTATTCCATAGCAAAAGCCTGGAAAAGAAAGGTTTCTGAGGATGAGGGTAAGGACATCCCTTCATATACCATTGTAGGATAGGAAAACTTTATCCTTCTTCCTTTCTAGGTTCTTTGGTCTAAAATTAAATTGACATGAGACAAATTAATAGGAGAAAAACAAATTTAATTTCCTATGTAGAGGAGATCATAGAAACATGAGACTCAAAGTAGTGAGTAAATTGGGCAGCTTTTCTATCCTTTAGACAAAGAAGCAATGAATTTGTGAGCAATTGACAAAACAGTTTGGATGTGGTACTAAATCGATGAAGTCACACCTTGGTTGGTTGGTCTGTTAAATAAACCTTGCACAGGGATCCCTGAGTGGCGCAGCGGTTTGGCGCCTGCCTTTGGCCCAGGGCGCGATCCTGGAGACCCGGGATCGAATCCCACATCAGGCTCCCGGTGCATGGAGCCTGCTTCTCCCTCTGCCTGTGTCTCTGCCTCTCTCTCTCTCTCTCTCTGTATGACTATCATAAATAAATAAAAATTAAAAAAAAAATATTAAGCCCTTTTAAAAAAAAAAAAAACAAAAAACCTTGCATATACAGCCTTCTTGGCCCTAAATTCTCTATCTGTGATGATAAGCATCTCTCTCTGTCTCTTGGTACAAGGGGTAACTTTCACGTGGGAAATTTATTTCCTGGTTTCAGGGGGCAAAAGAGGGTCAGAGTTGTCCTTGCATTGGCTGCTTCGTAAGCAACTTTAATTCAAAATAACCCATATGCCACAGTGGCATATTTGGGGGCAGCCTGCCCTGAGCCCCATCACCAAGAGTTCTGTTACAGTGCTTATGGATTCCTTGTGAACCCTAAGAAAAAAGGATTAGAGTTTCCCTAATAATGTCAGCTGAAGCAAGTACTGTCTATCCAGCCTACCCCTGAACCTTTTCTCCAGAGAAATGCAGTTTTCACCAGTTGGAAACTAACCCCACCAATGATTAAAGATGTTTATTTGGGACGCCTTGGTGGTTCAGTGGTTGAGCATCTGCCTTTGGCTCAGGGCATGATCCTGGAGGCCTGGGATCGAGTCCCACCTCAGGCTCCCTGCATGGAGCCTGCTTCTCCTCCCTCTTCTTATGTCTCTGCCTCTCTGGGTCTCTCAAGAATAAATAAATAAAATCTTTTTTTAAAAAAAAAAAAAAAAGGTGTTTATTCATGAAATTACTTTGGTTTCTCAAAGCTGAGCTCTACTCTGGATGATAAGCATGCCACCAGAGTCCAGGTGTCAGAATATAAAGCATCTCAACTTTTACCAGAGCACTACTTTATGTTCATTACCCCTGCAAATGTGTGTGAAATATATGCTACTGCCTTTTTGTCAATACCATTTTCATCACTACCAAAAGCCAATTTAATAAGCTTAGTTCATCAGCCCTATCCCTTTGAGTACTTCCTTTCCCAAAGGGAAATATAATCCATTTTTAACCATTCAGATATTTAAGGGATTCTTTTATGTGTAGTCTCAGTTCATTATGAACAAAATACATTTTATTCTTCTGTTCCATTTACTCTGGTTACACGCTGGATTGAATTTAAGGTGCAATGTCTTATAGTATTTTTAGTCAGGAAATAGGTTTCCTGTGTGCTCCTTAAGCTACCTGTACTTGGTATTTCCTGCCTGCGGTTGCCACATATCAAAACCTGTCAGGGCTCAACAGCTTTGTCTACACAGACAAGTAAAAGCAAACTGTTGAACAATGACCTGGGAGGTAGATTAGCATGGAAAGGATAATCCATACCCAAGTAATTCATACAACGGGTACACCTTTCCCAAAAATCATCACCAAGACATTTCTACCCTTGATTTCACATGTGTTGTGAGTAATGCTGAAAAAGCAATGTTGGGAAAATTTTACCTTGCTTTTTTTGTCACTGTAAAGAGAAAATTAGGAGATATTATAATTTAGAATAATTGTACTATAATGTGTAAAGACTGAAAAATGAGGGAAAAAATGTTGAGGTTTTTTTAATTATTATTGTTTTCCCCTCTAGTTTTGAGAGTGTATAATCCAATTAGACATGTGACTCAACTCATAAGGTTAACTTAGTTATGATGGGCAGGGTCATCGTTATTAAAATTACTAACTACCATCTGTTGGGTACTGTCTACATACCACGCACGGCGATAAACACTTTTCTGCATGATCTCTGCTAATGCTCACTTCATCCCAAAAGTCAGTATTGTTAGTCCCATTTTAGAGATAAAAGAAATTGAGGACTAAAGAGGTTAAATTGGTCAACAATTTAGTTTAACAATTAAATTAAAAACAGATCTTCCCATTTCAAGCCCCAGGTTCCACGCCATTATCTCCTTTTAATAGGTCAAGATAGCAGAGTGTTACTTCACATTGACTGGGAAGAGACCTGTTAGTGATCAGAAATTTAAAAAAAAAAAAAAAAAAAAAAAAAAACTTCAGCTCTTCTGTACATACAGACTTTCCTTTCAAAGTAAGAGAGGGGGAAGAGAAATTACATATTAATGAGAATCCAGACACAGGCAACAAGAATTCCATTTACAGAGAAGCTAATTTAGATAATACTTTTTTTGCAATTTCTTCCTGGGTAGCTGACTGTGCTAGAGAAGTCAATTGAAACTGCCTGTTGCACTTCATAAAAGTCACTGGACGTGTGACCCAGTTAAGGTGAGTACACAGCTTATACTATGTAAATACCGATTAGGTAATTTTTATGGCCCACTAACGATATCAGTTTGAGAGCCTCAACATGACATTTTGCTACTCCACGTATATCCCCCCTAAAAATGCTTTAGTTTCTCCTTTTGTTACCCCAAGGACCCTATTTTGTAACATCAGTCATAAGAGGCAATGGAAAGCACTGAGGTCTGGATATTGATTTCAACTCAAGCCATAGCAATTGCCCCCTCAGTAAAACTAAACTTTTCAAAGCTATAATTTGCCAAGTTTTTGTCTTACAGGAGAAATACGAAACTATCTCTGTGCTGAGAGGAACTCTGTGATATGAGGTAATTTGTGCTGCCCCTCCTTCTCATGCAAATAAATTAATACACAGAAATGGAATCTGGAAGGCACTACCTGTATATAAGAGCCTAATAATAGCCAGCCCAATTCAATGTGGAGAGTCCACCATCATGTGGCTTTGGATTTCATTGCCCTCAGCAGGAGATGTATGTACATGAGTTTGAAATTTTGATTGATTTTTGTGTACAGACATTTTGTAGTTTGAGTTCTACTGCAGAACGATATTTATTCTATTTTATTTATTTGCATGTGTTTTTCTACTCTAAATGTATAGTAATAACTCTTAGTCCTTTTTATGAATTGCTGAAATGATTTGAAAGTGGCTAAACATGCCCATAGGATAAAAAAAAAACTATCTCAGAATAATGCTCACCATAGTAAGTTTCTTTGCCCTTTGTGGTTCATGTGAAAGCACTCAGCACAAGGATTTCATCATTCCAAAATATTCCTCTGGTAACTAGACACTAGGCTGTCCTTTCCTTGCACATGAGAACCTCTTAAGGACCTGAGAGAATAAGGCTTCCACCCTCCACACTGAAAACCAGTTCCCAAACCTCTCGATAACTTCCTTTTGATCTGTTGCATAACTTCCTCTCACACATAATGCTTTTATGGCTAAGCCAAAATGAGAAGTCCACTGAACAGAGTCTACAGACCAGAAAACAGTCATTCACAACTACCAACCCACTTTTATGTTAGTGTATATCATTTCAAGATACTCACCTCCCTGCCTAGTGACACAAGAAAAAAGATAGAAATTAAATTTGAAAATGTTAGGTAATACTTCATCATTTCATTAAATATTTACTAGGAACCAGCCCTGTGGTTGGCACTGCAATCATAACAGAGAGATAAAATAAAATCTATAAGTTTTAAAAGTTAAGAAGTTTTATAACTTTATATATTTATCGGGAAAGTGTTTAGCCCAATACCACATAAACTTATATGCTATGAGCACAAAAACAAACCAAAAAGAGTTCATTAGCAAATGCTTAATTAAAAACAGTGGTGAGAAAAAAAAAAAAAACAGTGGTGAGTGCTAAAAAGCATGCAAACAGAGTGCAATGTGCCAATTTAAAAAGGGTTTCTCCTCCAGCATAGTTCTCAAGACCTGAAAAGAAGAAAAAGCAAGCATGTGAACACTAATGGGGAAGTGAGCACCAGGCAAAAGAAAAATATGGGCTAAGGCTGTAAAGGGCATGCTTGAGGACCTCAGAGTTAAGACTAACTGAAGCACAGAGAATAAGGGAAGAATGGCTTCAAGTACAAGTGGAAGATCAGCAAGAGCTAACGCAGGAAGGCTCTAGAAGCCAGAGCAATGTGGTTTTGACTCCAAGTCCAATGGGAAGACACTGAAGAGCTTTAAGCAGAGAAGGTGTATGATGAGACTTATGTTTTTAAACAATTTGTCTCGCTGCTACATGGAGAATATATTTAGAAAGGGTCAGAAGCAGAAGTTCTCATCAAAGTCACTCTCATTGCTAAATATGCATTCTTGAGATAATGGCATTGTTTCCTTCTCCTTAGGTCTACTTGAATTCCAACTCTGTCCTTGGAGCCAACAGCATAAAGCATGTGCAAAACACTGAATGAGGGACATGAGTGGGACAGACTACAACTTCCTAACGTTTTTATATCTCTCTTTTTACTACTCACTTAAATGGACAGCCAACATAAAAAGACAGAAGGATAAGACTTGAGTGCAAAACCAGGAATTGATTTCATACTAATTTTACATTTACTAAATACCTAATAAGTGCCAGGAACTGTGCAAGATGCTAAGGGCTCAAATACCTCTTTCCACAAAGAGTTCAAACTAACAGGGAAGCCAGACCTACTAAAACAAGCAAGTGCAACTCAAAGAGAGAAATATCATTCATTGGAGATATTCACCCTGTGCTGGGGAATTAATGTGGACATTGTGATGTCACTGCTGGGAAGCAAAGGCCTAGCCCTGTCCCGTCTCAACATTCAGCCAAGGCTGTGATGAAAAAGACATGTCCAAAGATACACAGGCGTTCTCACTCCCCAACCTGTGAAACAGTTGGAACTCTTTATATTAAAAAATACACTTTGAATTCTGAGATTCAGACTCCAAGTTATAAACTGCATAGACTTAGATACTCTAAATATTTCCCCCAACAACTGGTATATTCAATTTTGTTGATGGTGAGTTCCAGGAGTTCCTTAGATCTGGAACAATACTAACTTGGGAATGTCAGGATGCCTATGCACCCAATTCAGATTCTCCAAAAGTCAAAACGTTCTTACCAATAAATTTGTTTCTACAATAAATTTGGTACTATGTATACTAAAAATATAACAAAAGACCAGGAGAGCATTTTTGATAATAATGTTTATTGAATCCTTATATACTTACTACACACAAGGTACTATTCTAAGTAATTTATATAGCTAAGTGCTTTATAATATTATTATATCAGGGGCATCTGGGTGGCTCAGTGGTTGAGCATCTCCCTTTGGCTCACGTCGTGATTCTGGGGTCCTGGGATCAATTCCCCGCATCAGCCACCCTATAGGAAGCCTGCTTCTCCCTCTGCCTATGTCTCTGCCTCTCTCTCTCTGTGTGTCTCTCATGAATAAATAAATAAGATCTTTAAAAATATATTATTATATCATTATATCATTCAATCTTACATCAACTCTGTGTGTTGGTACTCACATTTTACAGATGGATAAACTGAGGCCTAGAGGAGGGGCTCGGACTAGAGACGAGGTTTGGCTTCAGGCTGTAGAGTATATAGAACTAATTAAGAAAAACTGAGTATCTGTGGGTTCTGTTTTCTTTGGTAGAATGAAACAAAGTTACTCCTTTATCTCATAAAATAAGCATTTCTGAAAAATCATGGGCTTCTAGTCTGTTGGAGATGACAAACACTAAACCCAAAACAATTTCTGTTATCAATATATGTAGTCATGATGATTTTCTATAAACAATGTTTTTTAAATTTGATTTTAAATGTTTTAAAGATAGACAAAAATGTCTTAAAAATAATGACATCTTATAAAATGAAAATTATCTTTTTTTTCTAAATGAAAGGAAGGTTTTCTTGCTGTAGCCGTCATGATTGGCTGAAAGCCGAAAGTATATTATTTCTCAGGCCTAATTCCATTGAAAGGAGGAAAATTTTCCCTACAAGGTAAATGCTTTGGAGAGTGTTTCTTTCCAGCTGAGTGCTCAGAGGCGTCCTTGTCTTACTGCAAGCTAAAAAGTAACAGAAAAGAAGAGGCATAAGAGAATCCTGAGACAAAGATCCAAGTAATTGAAGAGGTGGAGAGAAAACTGGTCATCTGAGAGATTTTATTTTACCAAAGAATAATAGAAATAACACTTAGTTGTGTTTGGTGCCTTTGAGTTAAAGGAATGTTTCCACATTCATTCCTTATTTTACAAGGGTCTTAAAATACACCTAAAGAAAAAGCAGGATCAGATTAGGATCATTTTTCTAACAACTAACTTAAAATTGGAAGAAATTAAGTAGCTTGCCCAAGACCACACCAATTTGAAACAAAGCCAATACTCAAGCTTTGGTTTTCCAACCTCTTTCTCTCTCATTTACCTTTCCTGTCTCCTTACTAATAAACTGTAGCTAACTACATTAAAGAGAGTTCTTCAGTATTCTTTTTTATTCCCTTCTTTCAAGGGGATGGGGGGAAATGTTAAAACTAAAACTGGGCAAATTTTGTTTGCAGTTAGAGAAAAATTGCTAGCAATGGCCTATTTGGAATTCTTTTTACAATTAGAATTGTCAGTTTTCCCATTCTGCCATGATAGAATAACCAGGATCGCACTAGTCTTTCTAAAATCCATATGGTAGTACAAAGAGCCTAGTCCATCCAGGATAATCATGAAGAAAAGCAGAACAATATTGGAAGACGTTATTACCTATTTCAAGACTTACCATACAGCTATAGTAATAAAACAATGTGGTACTAGAGTGAAGATGGACATGTAGATCCATAGAACAGAATAAGGAGTCCAGAAATAGACCCATATGTACAGTCCATTGATTCTTGACAATCATATCAAAATAAATCAACAGGGAAAGGAATGTCTTGAACAAGTGATGAGTGAACAATTGTATATCCGTATGAAAAAAACCTTAACTTCCTACCACTACACAAGAAAAGTAACAAAAATTGATCTCAAAACTAAACATAAAAATATTTAACTCCTAACAAAAGATAGGAGAAAATCCTCCCAATCTCATGGTAGGCAAAAATTTCTTAGAGAAGACCGAAAAATTTGCTAATTGTAAAAAGAAAAGAAGAAGAAGAAGCCAATGCATTGGAGTTTTTCAAAATTAAAACAGCTGTTTTTCAAAAGACATGAATAAGAAAGTGAAAATGTAGGCCAAGAACTGGGAGAAAACATTTGCAAAACACATTCTGACAAATACTTCATACTCAGAATATATAAAGCACTCTTACAACTCTAGAATAAGAAAGAAAACAAACAATCCAATAAAAATGGTCAAGGAATTGAATACATACTTTCCCAAAAAATAAACTTTTAATGGCCAAAGGTAGTTGAAAAGATGTTCAGCAACTTTAGTCATCAGGAAAATATAAATTAAAGCGGCACTGAAATATCTAGGTATACTCACTCAAACAGCTAAAACTAAAAAGTGTGACAATACCAACTATTGGTGAGGCTGTGAAGCAACAGGACCCCTTCTGTATTGCTTGTGGGAATGTAAAATGATACAGCCACTTCCAAAAGCAATTTGGCAACAACTTTGCATTTGATCCAGCAACTACACTTCTTGATACTTATCCAAAATAAATGAAAGCACAGTCACTTTTACATAAACATTCCTAGCAATTTTATTTACCATAGTCAAAAACAGGAAACAGCCCAAGGGTCCATCGATACAAAAAATGATAAACAGTTGATATATGCTTATGGTGTAGTAGTTAGCAGAAGAATGAATGAAATGCTAAATAGCAAATGAGTTAGTTCAGGTTCTACAAGAAGCAGACAAGATAGAACTGAACTTGTTGACAGACCTCTGGGGAAAACATCTTCAGAGAAAAATGGAAGGGTTAAAAGGAAAAAGCCAGACATCAAACAGCAATGGAAACCTGGCTCCTGTGAAGGAGAAAAGAAAGAAGAAAGGATTAGGCAAGAAGCCTTTCACAGGGCAGCAGAGTTCTCAGGAGATTTTAGCCAAACTAGCAGAAGATCCTAGAACCTAAGTTGCTAGTTAGAAAGGGCCACCGGATAGGTCCTGCCTACCATCCCTGCCATCTGCATTTACTGGCTGGGAAGAGTTTGAGGGAAGTGGGGCCTCAGTTACAAACACACTGACGAACCTGAGGCACAGCAGCTGAGGCTCTTGGTCAGTTACATTCCCTGCAGCAAGAGAGCTGAGTGGCCCATTTTCACAGCCGCCATAATGCAACAACATGGATGAATCCTAAATATATATACTAAATGAAAAGAAGCCCGACAAAAAGAATATATAATATATGATGCTATTTATATGAAGTTCTAGACCAGACAAAACTAATATTCACTAATATTTAGTATTATTCACTAATAATAATCATTGATATTTCAATGGTAGTATTAAGGTCAGTAATTGATCAGGCTGGTGGTGATAAGAATGTAAACATTTGTCAGAATTCATTAAGCTGTCATGCTCAAAATGTATGTACTTTAATGTATGATACTTCATTAAAATTCATTTAAAATGTAATTTAGAATTCCAAAAAAGAAAAAACTGTTTAAAAGTACTATTCAATAAAATCACATGTATGGGGGTACCTGAGTAGCTCAGTGGTTGAGCCTTTGGCTCAGGTGGTGATCCTGGGGCCCTGGGATGGAGTTCCGCATCGGGCTCCCTGCAGGGAGTCTGCTTCTCCCTCTGCCTATGTCTCTTTCTCTCTCTCTGTCGCTCATGAATGAATGAATGAATGAATGAATAAATAAATAAATATATATATAATATGCTTGCATTTATTTATTAGTCTGAAGTAAAACATTAAAACATGATCACAAAAAAATTTAGAAGTATTACTGTCACTCTTTTTGATCCCTATTGACATAGTTTCATTCTTTCACGTTAGTTTGACCCATTAGACACTGCCCTTGCAGAAGAACTTTGCTACTCTAATTTCAAACCTTTTTTTTTTTTTTAAGATTTTATTTATTTATTCATGATAGTCACAGAGAGAGAGAGAGAGAGGCAGAGACAGGCAGAGGGAGAAACAGGCTCCATGCACCGGGAGCCCGACGTGGGATTCAATCCCGGGTCTCCAGGATCGCGCCCCGGGCCAAAGGCAGGTGCCAAACCGCTGCGCCACCCAGGGATCCCAGACACAGATGCTTCCTTATTTGCTTCTCGGTTGTAATGTTTGTGCCTCTGACTCAAAGTTTGTACAGTTGAACCACCTGCTACACATTTTCTTGTAACAAATCATAATGACCTGCTGCTTTTAATAACCTTGTGAAATGAAAAACAATCTTAACACACACACACACACACACACACACACACTATATAACATATCAGCTTTTATCCTCCTCTGACCAGGCTTTTTTCCCCCCAACATATTAGTCTTTCTTTCTAGCATAACATTTAACATGTGCTTGAAATAAATTTGCTTGACAAACTTTGATGTTTAATACCCTATTAGAAATAATTTTCCTTTTTAAAGTCTACGCCTGAAGCAAAGAATATTAAGTATTACTTTTTAATCACTTACTATCTTCCAGGACAATATCTAGCATATTCTATCGGATTTTCAATCACAGTGAGCCCTATTTTCAAGATAGTAGTAACACTTGCCCAACATCAAACAGCTATTGATTTGTAGTCATAAGATATGAACCCATATTTTTCTGGCACCAGTGCTTATGTACTTAATCACTCTGCCCCTGTATGGATACTTTTAACAACAGTATATATAAATCAAGGTGTAGATGTAAATAATCAGCTAAACTAAGACTTGGTCATTGGGATTGGAGTAGAATCTAGCTTTATCCATAATTACCTGCATATTTGAAATGAATGGCTGAAATTATAAAAATAGCTCAATTTTGACAAGGTTTTAAATATAGGCTATATATTTTAACATACTGCATTATCACTCTCCCTTAAGTATCCTCTCAGCTAAGAGGAGATAAAGTATTTTTAAATGAGTTGCAAAATGAGGGACTCTTCCTTACATAACCCAATTCACAGTACTTCATAGGACCCACGAGTTCTTTCTTACTCTTATATATTCATTACTCTAACATACAAAAAAAATTATATTGAAAGAAAACAATGCGTTCTACCAATACATATTAAGGTTATTTGTAAACAAGTGCACTGTGCTGGACTATTATAAACTTTATTTTTGAAAATTAATGACTTTAATCTTAATTGAGGACCCTGAGATTCAGATGACAATTTTCTTTTTTTTTAAGATTTTATTTATTTATTTGAGAGAAGGCATAAGCAGAGGGAGGACTAGAGGGAGAAGCAGACTCTCCACTGAGCAAGGAGCCTGATGTGGGGCTTAATCCTAGGACCCTGGGATCATGACCTGAGCTGAAGTCAGATGCTTGACCAACAGAGCTACCCAGGTGCCCCTACATGACAATTTTCAAAATAGTTACCACCATTTAATCTTCTACAACAAAAGGAGCTCTTGGTGAAGTCTGGGCCCAGTGATTCTATGTGAACATCTTAAGAGGAACAATTAGCAGCTAAAGTAAAGAAGTGGCATTTTTGCCCCAAGAAAATTTGTCACTTTACAATTGATATCACATACTTGTTATACCATATGCAATTATGCCACCTGAGTTTTGTGGGGGCCAAGGGCAAGCCACTCCCATAGGCAACACTGTAGCATATGGATTATTGTGAATTAAAGTTACTTAAGAAATAGCAAATGCAAGAGCACCACTTTGACCTCCCCCTACCTTGTCTCCAGAAAGCAAGAAATAAGTCCCTCATGTGAAAAGTATCCCCTCCCATGCCAGGAGGTAAAGAGACATCCTGATCATCAAAGATAGGTAATTTGGAACTGAGAAGAGTATATAAACAAATCTTGTTACTTTTACTAACTTACTACCCAGCCTAAATTCTGTTGACAAATCATTACTAATTGAAATTCCCAATCATAAATGTTCTGTATCCTATCAACTCCTTGAAGATTTATTGGTTTAATTTTTTTTTTCTAAAAAGTATAAAAACTGCCTCCCTTGGTCATTTCTTTGGATCTAAGTTTTATTACTGGGCCTCCGTGCACACAGAATTTAACTTCGTTTTTGTTCTATTAATGTGTCTCATGTCATTTCAATTCTTAGACCAGCAAGAACCTTAAAGGGTACAGAAAAATTTTTGTTCCCCAACCATTTCTTCTGTAAAACTACTATTTGCCTGAGAGTCTTTGGAATAATTACTCCCTTTTTCTCTTGCCAGAATATAGTGGAAATGGGTGTTTTCAAATGTTGCTCTTCAAAATCCTATAAGAGTGTTTTTACATAATAAGGACAAAAGGTTTCTTCATCTCATTTAATCTGAGCAGCACCACATTCATTTTTTTTTCAATGTATTGATCATCCTTATAAACTCTCATTAGAAAGAAATAAGGCATACATGGCTTAGATTCATTTAAAAACCACTGGGTCAGACCCTATTCTTAGGTGGAGGGTAGTTAGCAAAAGGGACAAGGACACAAGCATCCTGCATCCTATTTGTAATGGAGAGAGCTTGTGTACTTGTCATGCTTAGAAATGACCATGACAAAGATGGGCCTGGTCACCATACAAAGAAAAAAGTCCTGGATGCAAGTTAATAGACCTGATATTTGAGGCTGGCTCACAACCATTAATTTAATGACTCTGTGGAAATAAACATCTTTCCTTTCATGACCCAAAATGCTTTCCCTATTGATCAAGAAATTTCTCCAATGTAGCAGAGGCTGTTGCTACTCCACCAGGGGATTTTAGCCTTCACTATTTCTATGCATGCCAGTCTGTTTCCAACTTCCAGGATTTGCATCTCTTTACCTGGCAATAAAGAAGGCCAGACATTCTGTGATTTAACATATTCCAGGAATAACTCTCCCCCAGTAACTGATATTAGTTGGTGAATAAATATCCCAGCTCTCTTTCCAATTAGGTGATATTAATTCTGATGTGTGTAGTCCTCACAGTATCCCTCAGTTCCTTAGGAGAGTTAAGCTCTAGTTCCTGACAATAGTGACCTCCTTCATAATGAAAACATAAGCAACTTTCTTTCTACCCCTGTGTGATTTTCTCACTGCCCTGGGAATGTTTCCCAAATTAAAAACTTGCACTTGATCATTGTCTCAGACCCAGCTTCTGGGGAATCCAAACTAAAGCTTCCTATATTCTAACATTTGGCCTTTTGAAAGCACAGATAATTCCATAAAAGATCCAATATGGTTTTAATAATATCCATGAAACAATTTTGTGTTATCCTTCTGTTTTTTTCATCTTATTTCTTTATAAAATTCATTTTTATACATATTAGGTATAGAAAAAAAGAGTGAATACATAGAAAAAGTACTTTGTTTATAATTAAAGAACCACTAGTAACCCTCCTCCCTCATCCAGAGATAGCTACCTTCAGTATTTTGATATATTTGGAGCATTGCCCTTGACATCTTTTCAATTCATATATCATCATATACTTATAAACATATAAAGGTTTTTTCATGCAGTAACAGATTATAAATACATTTCCATGTCAATAATTATAGTTCTACATCATCATTCTTTTTTTTTTTTACATCAGCATTCTTAACAGGAGTAAAAGGTCCCATTATATCATTCCATTATATCATAATTTTAGGATTCTAATACATTCTAATATATTATGATTTTTTAAAGTAAATTCCCTGTTTTGGAACATTTAGGTTGTTTCTAATTTTTTATATTATAAATTGTGCTTTAGTAGATACTCTTGCATATTCATCTCTGTATACTCTCCCAAATACTTCTTAAAAGTGCAATTGTTACATCAAAAGGCAAGCATGATTTTAAAATACTGAATACAAAATAGGTTTCCCAAATACCCCTACCTGTAGTACCTGTGACATCCCATCAATGCTTAGCATTATGTTCTCAAAACTTTTGTCAATTTAAAATCTACAAATGTAGCTCCTTATTCTCAGATATGTAATTTTGTTTAGTATGAGTCAATGTGTTTTCATGTTTATTAAGCTCTTAGATTTCTTCTTTAGTGAATTGCCTGTTTTTCCCCTTTTCTCATTTTTTTCCTATTGGGATATTCATCATCTTTTACTGATATTTAAAGGTTTGTTATACATAATAAGATTAACCTATGCTGTCCCAGTTCCAAATCTCATTCCAAATTTTAATGTTCCTTTTAAACTTTGTCTTGGGTTTTCCATATAAGCACTGAACATTTCACCTGATGGAAACAATCATCCCTCATTTGTGGTTTCTGCCTGTGGCATTACTTCAAATTTATACAAATGTGCACTAGTATTTTCCTCTAGCATTTTTCTGTTTGGTTTTGCTTTCTACATTTAAATCTTTATCCACCTGGAAATAATTTTATTTTTAGGTATGAAGTAAAGATATATCAGTCTTTTTATTTCAGTAATTATTATTGCATTCCTACTAGACCCTGAGGGTACAAAGGAATAAGGTATAGCTTCTCTCCTCTTGCTCAGGCTGCTGAGAGAATGTATGTTCTTGTCTATTTCCTACTCAAGTGACTCTTAACATCATAGGCTCATTTTTTGAGGCACCTGAGGCTTTGCAGTAAGAATGCCCAAACTGACCCATGAGTGGCAGGAAACTCTTGAGATTCACAGACTTGTAGTGTTCCTTCTCTTCAGGAATACTGAAGGAAGACTGGAGGGTCCAAGAATTAAGTCAGGACAGCTCCCACACTAACCCTTTCTTAGCATCATAATTTAAATATCCAAGTAAAAGACAACTCTCTTTAGCTGGCATTGCCTACCTCCAGGCTAATAATAACCTTCTCATTTCAGCATCCTATGTACACAGAGCACAATCTCTGGAAGTGGAGTGCTATGAGAAAAAAAACCACACACGCATTAACATAATCTCAAAGTAACTGCTAACTGCCAGGCCATAAGCTTTTGACTTGTGAAACAGGAATTCTTCAAGATTGGTGAAACTGCAAAATCCCCACCGCCCCTCCACACACACACACTCACACACCCTTACTCAGCCATTTCACACACTTCCCACATGCATCAGAAGCACACTGTGAGGGCAGGCATTTTTATACCAACTTCCAGATATATAAACTGAGGCTCAACTATAAATGAGCAATGGAAAATCACAGTGTCTCTTGGAGTCTGCGGGGTCCCTAGGCTTCTGCAGACAGTGACAAAATACAGAACATTTCTCCAACAGCCCACAACACACTTTCTCTTCTTCTTTCTGCCTCTTTACAACTCTGCAACTGAGGGCAAATTACTCAACCTCTCAGAACTGTGTACTTATCTCCGAAGCAAAGAGACTGGATTAGGTATTAAAAGGCCTCTACCACTAACATTTTATGAATTATTTTTCCAGTGCTAACATTTGTAATTCCTCTACAGCTAACAGTAAAAACTCGAGGCTCTGAAAAACTCACAGGAAGTCAAGCCTACATTTGAGTTGCAGTCAGTAAGAGCTTGGTGATCTTAATCTTCTATTTATTGGGTTGCTCAGATGTGTAAGATTGATGGCATTCATAACTTCTCAAGAAAGAGCTTGAGGAGCAGGACTGCTAACACTGTCCATTGCATTAGCAACATCATTGAAGGAAATTGGCACTCCTCCCCTTCTCCTATCTCTGCCTGAGATAATGCACTAAATTTTTTCAAGAATGGGAAGGGAATTATTGACTAAAGATAGTCTAACAGGCCTGTTCCATTTTAGGAGCTTTAAAACTAATAGCAGCTAAGAATAAGATTTAGAGGGGCTATAATAGCAAAATGAGCATCAGAAACCTGGATCTCCTTTCCTAGAGCCCAGCTATTTCTACACTGTCAGAGTAAATTATTGACAAAACCATCTGGCCCTTTGCAAGAGTACAGCCTACTCCCCAGTTCTGAGCAGGTGATATGTTTTAGTCTGTCAATGTAGAGAGAAGCTGATTTTGTTCTCCAAGCATTGATAATTTCTCTCGACTTGCATTTCCTATGTGTGAACTATTCTTATCTCTAAATGCCAGAAGGGAGGAACATCAGTTTGAAGGCTGAGAAACATGAAATAAAAAGCAAACAAACTGATTGCAGGCATACCTGGACTATGGGTATTCAATGCTGCTTGACCTGGATAAAGCAACATATCTACATTCTCCAGAGCAAACGTGCTCACAGTGGTCACAGTGCTGCACCCTCCACTGTTTTTATAGCATTAGAGTGTCTGTGTGTGTACAGGAGGGAAATGTCTCTGGTTTTCTAGGGGAAAGAGAAGTTTTTATTTTTTTTTTTTTTCAAACTAGACCAGATCTTCCTGGGTAGATATGCAGTCAGAGCATAAACTGCTACATCTCAGGAACTTTCTATTCAGCAGGACAGTGCTTATTTATTTCTGCTCAACTGGTTTCACCCAGGAGTGGTAAAGCTAGATCTGGCTCCATCGCAAGCCTGGCCTCCAGGCTGCCACTCCAATTTAGGAAGCTGAGTGGGAGAAAATAAAAATGGCCTAGCCATGTGCTCTTTTCTGTGCCACCTCTTCGAAAGCTTTGTGATGAGGAAATGAGCCTCAGAAGCAATGCTCGTCTGTTTGTCCCCTAGTTCGTTTAGGTCCACAGTTACTGCGAGTACAGCAATTATACTGCCTTCCAGATCCCTTTCCTGAAAATAGCCAGCTACTCAAGAGTAAGCAGATGCTATCAATTCAGGTTTCCTCTTTGAATTCAGACAAAATTTCGCTGTAGTTCAAAAACGTTCTGGACTTTTGATAGGGGCTTATGATGGCTATTTCACTGTATATGTAGTCTTCTTTTTTCTATTTTTAGTTATTTGTACTCATTTTTAGAGTTTCAAAGTAGTTAGGTTAGTGTTCACTTGCTCATGCCTCTTACTAGAAGCACTTACCCTCTTAAATAAATGAAAAGATGCTGTTTAGGGGGATTTTCAGGGCTTTGAAATTATTTTTTTGATAGTACAATGGTGTATATATAACTTTACATATTTGTCAAAACCTATAGAACCTTATGGCACAAGTAGTGAATCTTACTGCATGCAAATTAGAAAAAAATCATTTAATATTTCAGGATCCCAGGAATGAATGCAGGCTATGACAAGAGAATCTAACTGTGTTACAAATATATGAAACAACAGCTGAAGGGTATGGGAAGGAAGAGGTGCTGACCTAAGTAACTCTGGAAATAAGTAGATTTTGTAAGGTGAGAAGCAAAAAGAACTATATACTACAAACACTGTAGTCCAGCTGATAATATTGTTGCCCATAGGACGGTAGGTAACAATTCTGACCTGCTATGTGTATACACTGGAACTGAACAATTAAATTAAAAGATGGTAGATTATAGAAGTGAGGATTCTCCCTGTTTGAGTTTTTACAGATAAGCAAGGGGAGAAGCTATAAAGATTCATAAAGTAGTGTAGAGAACTCAAGAAGAAATCATGTTTAGCTTAATATAGATACAGATGATTACATAAATATTTAGACACACATGTTATACATGGGTTAATACATACACATAAATTTCTTAGCTCCATCAACTGAGAGGGCATAAAAGAAATGATACCCAATAGCAATAAGCACATCTAGCATCCGGATTTTAATATCTAATGCCACTCTCCAATAAAATGAATGAGAACTCCTTGAAAAGTGGCTAATTCTAGGACTAGAGCAGGAATTATGCAAGGTGAGTCTGGAGCATCTTATAGTGCCAGAAGGTAAGGATGTGGGAAACATCACACTTGCAGTGACTGAAGAACACAGTCATTCAAAGGAACACAGAGACCAAATTCAAGAGCTCCTAGTAGCCAAAACTAAAGCAATCTAAACAACAAAACAAAGCAGTACTACATTTTAACCTCAAGTATAAACTACATTTCCAAGAGTCCAATGATATAAATAAAGAAGTGAATAAATAGAGAAAGGTCCCATGCAGAAGAATTCCAAATACCTCTCTGCTCCTTAAGTATAGGAGTGCATATAGTGACTTCCCTCCAAAGAATACTATGTAGAAAGAAGAGAAAATCATAACTTTATGGTAGAGAAACCTTGCAAATACTTAGCTATGTGCTAACATCAAGAGTATCAAGTCATAATGATAGTATGATAGTATGTAATAATATGTATGTTAATATGTAATAATAATGATAGTATGATAGTATGTATTCTTGATACAGTATGATAGTGTCTTACCTTTGTGTTCTTCCTCCCAAATACCGCAATACCAGTTTAATTATGAGAAAAACATTACTTTTCAATATAAGTGAATACTTTTCAAAATGTGAATGTGAATAAGTACTGGCTGTCTTCAGCCTGTGGCTCAGACTTCTATATGGCCCTTGAAGTCTGGGAGGGACACTACACAGCCAAGGCCAACATCTTTGCCCTGGGAATTATCACCTGAGCAATGATAGAAAGAATCACTTTTATTGACTCTGAGACCAAGAAGGAGCTCCTGGACCTATATCAAACAGGGGACCAAAATTGTCCCTGTTGGTGAAGCGCTGCTAGAAAACCCAAAGATGGAGTTGCATATCCCCCAGAAATGCAGGACTTCCATGTCTGAGGGGATCAAGCAGCTCTTGAAAGATATGTTAGCTGCTAACCCACAGGACCGGCCTGATGCCTTTGAACTTGAAACCAGAATGGACCAGGTCACATGTGCTGCTTAAAATTCAGGGCAAAGCATCTTGAATGTTTTTAAACTAGGTGAGTGTCCTCTTTTTGTTCTGCATGCCCACTTCCTGGACTGGATTCTTCATCTCGGGGCCCCACGGTGGGCCCTGTGGAGCTGGGGGGAGATGCAGGGTTGAAGACCACGAAGTGCTTGTTATGAGAGACCCACACAAGTCTTGAGATCTGTGGGGTGGAATAAGAGCTGGAAAGTCTAGAGAAGTTTTCTGAGTGGACATGGCATTTGAGCAGAGTCTCAAGTGTTGCAGAAATACTTCTTCTCATCAATTAATAAATGTTTACTGGAGAAAATGTGCAAAAAAATATATAGCTATGATATAACTAACCAGTATTCCTCAAACTGCCAAGGTTATCAAAAACAAGGAAAGCTGAGAAACTCTCAAAACCAAGATTAACCTAAGAAGACATACAATGAAATGTAATATGGTATCATTGGAGAGGATTCCATGAAAGAAAAAGGACATTAGGTAAAAGCCAAAGTCATATTTTATTTTATTTATTTTTTAATGTGGACTTTAGTCAATAAAAATCTATCATGTTGATTAATTACTTATAATAAATGTACCACGCTACTATAAGATGTTAAAAATAGAGCAAACTGTGTGACGATGTGGAGGAACTCTCTGAACTAGCCCTTTAATATTTCTGCAAATCAAAACTTCTAAAATATAAAGTCTATAAAAAATATAACCATTTTCTAAATATAGATTTTCCCCTAGCAGAAACAAAGAGTGAGGGAGATTTTAGAATCTTAACCCGAATGTCTTCCATGTTTTAGCTCAGAGGCACTGGCATTTTTTACTTAAAAAAAAAATAAAAAAAGAAGAAGACTAAGCAGGCAGGGAGAAATATCCCCCAAAGAATAACTTAGAAGACATTACTATGCCATAAACAATTTATCCTGAGATCCCCCATGTCAGCAACTAATCCATGATCAGTTAAAGACATCAGAAAATTAAGTGGCATCAAACAGTAGAAATAAAAGTGTTGTCAATAATGATAAACACGCTAGTAAATGTGACCGTAGCTTTTCCATCAAAATCCCTCCACCAACACCCTTTACATTTAAGTCCATTAAAACACATTCAATGCATCCAAGGATGAAATCACAATATTTTCCTCTTATTCTAGTTTTCATTTTGTGTTCTTAATCTGAGAAAATAATATCATGATTCATCACAGTAGCAAGCGAAGGACTTTGGGGTCAACCTTCAAGGCTCCTTTTTCAATACAAATCATATCCAAGCTAGTACCAAATCTACTCATTAACCTCCTGAATATAATTCTCAAATCCATTCATTTCTCATGCCTTCAAGAGCATCACAAAAATCACCAGCAGAATCACTCTACCAAACTACTATTATCTCCCACCTGAATTAATGCAATAAATTCTTAATCATCTAAATGCATTTGGACTGGCTCCTTGCTAATCCATTCTTTATTATGCAGCCAGATTGGGCTTTTCAAAATGCTGAAGTATTTATAACTCTTATTTAAACTTTTCAGTATCTTCTCATGGTCCTTAGGATAAAGATTAAAGACTTTAGGACAGACAACAATGCTCTGTATAATTGGGCTCTGGCCTACCCCTCCAGACTTCCCCTTGTTCTCAGCATTCCAACCATAGTGATCTTCTTTGAGATCCTCAAACTCACCATTCTGCCTTCTGTCCTGAGTCCCTTGCACATGCTCTCCTCTTTTTTTTTTTTTTTCTTTTTTTTTTTTTTTTTTTTTTAAAACCTGAGTTTTGAGACCCTTCAGATGTATATCTGGGGGCCATGTGCTTGGGGGATGATCACCAACATGTATCTTGGGGATTTAGAGATAAAGGAAATTTCTTTTTTTTTTTTTTTTTTTCTTAATGATAGTCACAGAGAGAGAGAGAGAGAGAGGCAGAGACACAGGCAGAGGGAGAAGCAGGCTCCATGCACCGGGAGCCCGACGTGGGACTCGATCCCGGGTCCCCAGGATCGCGCCCTGGGCCAAAGGCAGGCACCAAACCGCTGCGCCACCCAGGGATCCCTCTCTCCTCTTTTTATGAATGCTCTTTCTCCTTCTTCTGCTCATTTTTCATTACTCAAGTGTCACTGTCATAGGACTTGTCTCCTAACTTACAGCATCTCAAAAGCCAGATGCCCTTAGTTCATGTACTCTTAGAACTTTGTCCTTTTATTTCATAGCACTTAGCTTGTACAAGTATACTTCTCTTTTATAATTATTTGAATTATGCTCACCTCTCTCAAAAGGCTACACTCTATATGAAAGAGGCTGTTTAGTTTTTCTCATACTCAAATATTTACTGAATGAATAAATGAAGCATAGGAACTTGTTCCTATATAAATATAGGAATTTGTTCTAGGATAAATTCCTAGAAACATATACTCTTCTAAAACTGAATCAGGAAAAAATAGAAAATCTGAAGTTGACCAATGACTAGTAATGAAATTGAAATGGTAATCAAAAAAACTAACAACAACGTAAGGATCTAAAACCAGATGGGTTCACTAGTAAATTCTACAGAACACTTAAAGAAGAGCTAATACCTATACTCTTCAAACTATTCCAAAAAATAGTACTATGTACTATTTCTTTTCAAATATATTCTACATTGCCAGCATTACCCTGACACCAAAACTAGACAAGGGCATCAACAAAAAATGGTAACTATAGGCCAATATCCCTGATTAGTATAGATGCAATATCCTCAACAAAATATTAGCGAACTGAATCCTACAACACATTAAAAGATCATTTCACCACAATCAAGTGGAATTTATTCCAAAGATACAAGGATGATTCAATATTCACAGATCACTGTGAAAAAATAACGTCAAAAAAAGGATAGAAATCATATGAGCATCTCACTAGATGCTGAACAGGCATTTGACAAAATTTAAATTAGTTCATGATAAAAATTCTCAATAAAGTCCCAGAATAAGATAAGGATGTCCAGTCTCACCACTTTTATTCAACATGGTATTGAAAGTCCTAGCCACAGTGACCCCACGAGAAAATAACAGATATCTATATCAGTTAGAAAAAAAGTTACACTGTCACTATTTGTAGATGACATGATGCGATATAGTGAAAACCCTAAAGACTCCACCAAAAAATTACTGAAATGAATAAATTCAGAAAAGTTGCAGGAAACAAAATTAATACAGAGAAACCAATAGCATCTGTGTACACTAACAATGAAGTGACATAAATAAAATCAAGTGTTAGTGAGGATGTGAGGAGAAAGAAACCCTTGTGCACCATCTGTAGGAATGTGAATCGGTAGAGACACTATGGAAAACAGTATCAAGGTTCTTACAAAACTAAAAATAGAAATACCAAATGATACAGTAATTCCATTACCAGGTACTTATGCAAAGAAAATGGAAACACTAATTCAAAAAGATATGTGCACTCCATGTTTATTGCAGAATTATTTACAGCTACCAAGATAAGGAGGCAACCCAAGTAGCTATTGATAGATGAATGGATAAAGATGTGGGGTGTGTGTATCCATATATACAATGGAATATTACACAGCTATAAAAAATATGAGATCTTGCCTTTTGTGACAACAAGGATAGACCTAGCTGGTATTATGCTAAATAAAATAAGTCAGGCAGAGAAAGAGAGATACCTCATGGTTTCACTCATATATGGAATCTAAAAAACAAAAGAATAAGCAATCTAAAAGCACAATTAGATCTATATATACAGAGCAAAAACTGATAGTTGCTAGAGGGCAGGGGGATAGATGGGATGGGCAAAATGGGTGAAGGAGAATAGTAGATATAAGATTCCAGGTAGTAAATGAATAAGTCATGAGAATAAAAGATACAGCACAAAGCATATAGTCAATGGTACTGTGACAGTGTTTTATGGTGACAGATGGTAGCTACACTTGTGATGAGCACAGTATAACATACAGAGATGCTGAATCACTATGTTGTATGCCTAAAACTAATATAATAATGTCATATAGGGGATCCCTGGGTGGCGCAGTGGTTTGGCGCCTGCCTTTGGCCCGGGGCGTGATCCTGGAGACCCGGGATCGAATCCCACATCAGGCTCCCGGTGCATGGAGCCTGCTTCTCCCTCCGCCTGTGTCTCTGCGCCTCTCTCTCTCTCTCTGTGACTATCATAAATAAAAATTAAATAATAATAATAATAATAATAATGTCATATAGTATGTCAACTATACTCAGTTTTTTACGTTTTTTTTTTAAAGAGAACATATCTGGATGATATTAGCCAACAGTTATTAAGCCTTTGATATAGGCAAATCATACAGGTAAATCAATGAATAAAGGGTTGGAATGCCTGTGTGACAATGTTCAAACACAGTAGGTTCAATTAATCCCAATTTACAAAAGAATAAATTGAGGCTGTAAGATTAAGTGACTTTCCCAAGCTAACATAGCCAATGGGTGTCAGAACTAGGATCCCAACTCAGGTCTGTCTGATTCAAGAGCCCAGAGACTCATTCACTCAGAGACTCTGGAAGAGGTATAAAAGCCTCACTGACAGTCATAAAGGTTTATTCTGAAGTTTCTTCTCCAATCTTCTAGATTATCACTAATTTTTCTGAGCTGTCCCTGCTATATCCAATGGTCACTGTGAAATGAAGCCTTGTCCTTCTACTCTAGGGTTGGAAAGGCAAGACGTTTAGAGAAGTTCAAGTCCTGGGAAAGCAGCCAAGGAATCTGGCTTCAGCACCACAAATCATCTCTTTTGGATGGCACTTGGTCATTTCAGAGTGCTTTCCAAAGACTCTCACTTGATCTTCCTAATAAGCCCATGAGGCTAGAACCATCATCCCAACTCTTGGGGATGAGGAAACTGAAATTCAGAAATACACAATGACTTTCCTTGAGGTGGCACAAATGGCATAGGGCAGAAATATGCTGCTGAACCAGAGTTCATATTCCTAGTCCACTGCATATTCCACTCTCTGAGACACTGTCCAGCACAATTTCAAGAGGTTGCCACAACCCATTTTCATATTTTATTTTTAGGGTTTCCTACTTTTTCTTCCTTTTTCTTTCTTCTTCGAAGAGTATGAGGTGACAGTACTCAGGATTCCTATGTGCTGAGAAATAAAGAAGATTCCTGGTTAAAAACAATCCTTCTACCTTCTTAGATTTGTATTTTCCCTAATTTACTAGTTTTTCTCATTAATGAACCTTTCTACTGACCATCTGTATAATTTATTATGGTAGATAAACACTACAAATTTCCATACTCAAGAGTAAATATCCATTTGCTTTTCATCTCAACTCCTGTGCAAAATTACTTTAATAAGGCTTTTAAAACCCCAACAACAAATCCATCACATACATAGACTGATAGAACAATAAAGGTAGATTTCCTAAGTAACCTTGACTCACAGTATGCCAGAGAGAGGGATGAATAGATGGATCTATATAATCCTTAATAAAATCATGGATTACTGTTAAACGTTTTCATTATGTCACTTTAGGGAGACAAAAGAGATTAGGGAGACCCAATCAACTAGGCAAATTAAATTATCACACAATGTCTCCATTGTTCATTTGAGCTGCTCAAATGATTGAATAAGCTCTCCTTCTATTTGATCCTAACAATGAAGTGTATCTCAACTGGTGCTATTAAAGACCAAACAAAATTGATGATGGAATGAAAATTGGTTCAGTGGCCAGAATCACTAACTAGTATGTAATGAGGCTTTTTATTAAATATAGTGTTTAATATTCATGATTTATAACAATTAGTGATTTATTTTATAATGGGATAGTTAGTTGGGCTTTTGTGTTGTATATTGTAGCAGTGAAACTTAATAATATTTTTCTCTAAAAAGTAATCTACTAATTTAAAAAAAATACACTATAAAAGCAGGAAAGTTTTTTTAAAAACATGGAAAAAAGTGTCATAGGATGAACTAAAATATTGATAGGATGGATTTTGAGCCAATCTTCTGACATATGCAGTAAGCACACAACTAATTAAATTAATGGAAATATTAAACCTTAAGGCAAGTATTCAAGAGGATTTTTAACAATTTTCTCTCTCCGTGTATGTGTTTATGTGTGTAGAGATTGAGGAAAATAGCTATATTTTATTTCCTTTCATAAAGTGATCCTGCTAATGACATTGTCTCTTACCAATGAAAATTTTTAACATTTCAGATGAATTCAGAACACAAACAACCTCGGGAATTTACGGAAGGTAGAGGCAACAGGCCACGCATACATTCATATTCATGCTTAAATGTTCCAACAAGAAGATAGTTGTCTAGACATTGAGAATACAACAAAATGAACACAGACTTTGAGAGTCTGGCAGTCACTGATTTAAACCCAAGTTCTGCCATTTACTAATGTTGTTACCAGAAGTAAACTAATCTCTTAGAATCAGATTTGTGAAATCTGGATAATGACATCTGTTTTATAGATTTATTCTGAAAGTTACATGAGGTGGTAACACCTTGGCTAGCACAGTGTTGCATATTATGTATGTAAGTGTACCAATTATTATTAGCACTATAAATACTGCTAGTATCACTAAAAATACATCATGTACATACTCTATGCCAGAAGGTTCTAATGGACCCTTCAAATATAGCAACATTTATTGGGTGCAAAAACAACTTATGGCTCTGGACATACTGGCTTCAGTGTGAGGAGATGATTTTTCCTAACGAACTTGGCTCTGAGTCCAAAAAGCAGTTGTAATCTGAGTGTATAGGTGCTCTGAAAGCATATACCCAAATCACCCACTTACGAATTTAACATACAATCATTTCCTCTGAAATTCTTTAAGAGATCAGGTATTATGCATTTTTCACAGTCTTTTCTTAGCATAAAGTATAGTTTAACACTAACTCAGAATATATGTTCCATAAGTATGGGGATCTTGTCTTTCTTTGTGACCACTACATCCCCTGCACTTAGCACAATGTTTGCCACATAGAAAAAACCATTTCTGAATGAAAAAAAAAATGCATGACTGAATGGTCTTTCTGAATGATATTGCTCCTATCAGCCAATGAAGTACAATGTATTTGAAGACATGGATTTCTGATGCCCCACACACATGTAGTGACACAGTAAGAACCACAAATATCTATTCAAAAACAAAGAAGGAAAGATCTTAGAATTTATGAATGGGACAATCTCCTTTGGCTTTATGAACTACATCATTTGCAAAGATCTTATTTCAATGAGGAAAGAGAAGTATATTAAGGGTAAAAGTAATAAACTCTCAGAAAACCCAAAGCCAAGCAACCATAATGAAGTGAGCATTAAGAAATCAGATAACATTGGCAGGTTCTTAGAGTGCAGCTAATATCCATAATGAAACCTTATGTATTTGTGAGATTCCAGAATGTTAGGGATATAAAAATTGAAAGATAATGAGACCACAAAAAAGTAGGGATTCACAAAGGAAATATATGAACCGAGACAAGGCAGGGGCAAACTAAAACTTCGTCATAGGCTTGGATTTTGGCCTCTTGCCCTTGTACACTATACTGAATTATGTGGAGTAAGAACAATGCCTTTACAATGTGAGTGGTCCAGGTTTTCCTTTTCCTAGGACTCAATCTGGCTTCTGCTGGCTCTTTAAAAAAGCAACAGGACAAAGCAATCAGAAAAGACTTCTTACAGAGATAGCAAAGACTCAATTGTTTTTGTGTCTCAATGGTGTAAAAAGTAAATAAATAGGGGATCCCTAGGTGGCTCAGCGGTTGAGCGCCTGCCTTCGGCTCAGGGCATGGTCCTGGAGACCTGGGTTCGAGTCCCACGTTGGGCTCCCTGCATGGATCCCGCTTCTCCCTCTGCCTGTGTCTCTGCCTCTGTCTCTCAATCTCTGTCTCTCATGAATAAATAAATAAGATCTTAAAACAAACAAACAAACAAACAAACAAAAAACAACAAGGGAGACAGAGAAAGATTGGACTGTTTCTTTCCCAGGTGAGGCGTTAGCCCATGTTAACTCTAGCCTCATCAGTGAGTATGACCAAAAGGAGAACAGATGAAAGCCAATGAAGAGAGATGTAATGTAATGGAACTAAAACACAGCACCCAAAGGTGGAATCCCATAAGAGGGAGAATGACCCCTTCAATGTTGATGGGTTTTTAAAAGATTATATTCGTTTGTTTGTTTTTGAAAGAGAGAGAGCAGCATGTGCACCCACAAGTGGCAGGGAGGGCAGAGGGGGAAAGAGGGACAGAATCTCAAGAGGACTTCACCCTGAGTGTAGAGCCTACATGGGGCTTGATCTCACTACCCTGAGATCATGACCCAGGCTGAAACCAAGAGTTGGCCTCTTAACCAACTGAGCCACCCAGGAACCCTGACACTTTCAATGTTTTTGACAGTAATCTTTGACCAGAGAAGTAGAGAGAGGTATTGATTTTACTTCCCAAATATACATGCAAAATTGTGATTGACAAATCCAAGTTTCTGGAATTAAGTTTAAACTGGTCCCCTGCTTCTGTTTGTAAACTTTTGAATTACCTGTTGAATGAATTACCCTTAAAAGAGGATTAAGGGATGATAGCACTGATCGTTGCCAAAAAGGTCATCTACTCAACTCAAACATAATTAATAATGAGGACTGTGGGCACCTGCCCATCAAGAAGGGAAGTATCCCAGTAGCAACTCTTCTAGTTCCCTGCTCAGCTGTCAGCTTTCCTTCCAGATGGTGATGACGGATAGATGCAATGACCTGGACCGATCTTTAACTGGTGCTCCAATCCTGTTCTTTTACTGAGGACTCATTAATGCCAGTTATAATCTTTGATTAAGCTTGCACTTGACAAATGAGCCTTATTGCAAGTCTTCACTCAAGACAAGAATTTACAACTCGAGGTTAGCATAATCAATACTCTGGACAGTATATTGTCAGAAACAGGATTGGCCAGAAAACCTAGTGCAATGCACCCAGTGGCATTCAATCCATCACAGCTGCCCACTAAGAATGAACCATGGTCATTCTCTATTAATCTCCCCCTGTTCTCAGATGTACCACATTCAATCAAGAGCAAGGCTGCAGGAAATGAGATTGCCTATTAAGAAAGACACTGTTTAGAATTCCTCTGCAAATGTCCACTAGGAATATCAAGAAAATGAAATTTTCCTTTGCTCTTCTCAAATTAACAAAACATCAATTATGGCCATGTGGTAGAAATAAGTTGCAGAATCAGTTTTTCCAAACTGTTTTCAGAACTATCCTGTAACAGTTAAAAAGTCATTCTTTGGATCAAGTTAAAAAGCTAGAAATCTATATACTCATTATACATTAGCCTCATAGAAGACTCCTTGCTGAACTGCTCTTTAAAGACTATTATCAGAGGTTGCTAGAAGAAAAGGAACTATGAAATCTATATCTGCTTCATTTTGCAGTGGGATCCCAGCTAGGGTGGAGCTCAGGCTCAGTATGCCGAGTCATGTAACATCATGGGAACAAGCCACACCCCCTGCTCTCCTTGGTCCAGAAGAGCCTCATGGGAATATACTTAAAGCATGTTCACAGTGAGGTTCACTCTCATACAAACATATTGGACAGACTGAGGCAGAAGCCTGAGAAAACAGAATTTCTGAGAGAATGGGTGCAAGTGGCAAATAAATCAGATATGCCACGGTGTATGAAATCTGGTGCTTCTGACAGTCTTGGAAGCACAAGTAAAGTTGAAAGAACTATTATAGCGAGGGGTCCAACCACACTCCAGCAGGATCCCTTTCTCCAATAGCAAGGCACACAACAGGAAGGTAATGAGCAGATGGAAATAGAGAGGATGATGTGGAACTAATGAGGAAAACAGCCACTCAAGGATTCTTTGGATTCAAGGATAGGTCAGCACTGCTATGTGGGCAGCCTGTAACAGGTGGCAATAGGAGACCCGTCCTGACATCTCTAAGGTAAAGAGTAAAATGAGAGAGGACAACAGAGCAGTGGCAAAGGACAACACTCAGTATAAATAGTAGGGAGGCAGGGATGTGGCCAGTGCAGAATTACAAGAGAGATCTCACAAAAAGACCAAGAAAAAGGATGAACTAAGATCCAAGCAGATGACCTAGGGAAAAAATTTTCCAAGTGTCCTGAGCTGGAATCCAGAATGAAGAGGCCTACAATCTAGTTACATTTTATTTGTAAAATAACAGCTTCTAAGACAATTAATTTCCATTCAATAAAATGTTGGGTGGGGAAAACCTTTTCAAAATTTCTGCTGAGGAAATAAAACAATGTTGACTCCCCCCGCTTAACCAACATCTGTTCTTTCTGACCATAAGAGATCCATCACTTTTCCATTTTTGACTTGGTTTTTGAAAGCTGATAAGTCAGTTTTATATTTAATCATTATAATAACCCTACACATCTCTTTCTAGATCACAATTTCTCTTTACCATGCTATTATACTAACTTTAGTCCATGTGTCTTTTTGTTTTAAGAGCTGGCATAAGAGTAAATAAGCATGATGTTCTTGCCTATTCTCACAGTAATCTAAACTCCATCGAGTTATAATTCATATCTGTATCTTACTTTAACTCACAGAGGACGGACTTAAGTAGATAGTTTTACCTCAGACCTCTCGTTACCCACCTACAAGGCTATTAAAAGGATTAAATACCATTTTAGAAATAGTTTGTAAACCTTTACAACACTACCCAAATGTTCAAGAGTGCTCTCACACGAAAGACATGGGAAAATATCCTCTATTGTATGTCATCTCCCTTATGTTTATGCTGCATTATTTGATACTGGTATCTTACTCAAATCAAAGCCTTGTTAAAACTCTAAAACCTGATGTTAAAAAAAGCAAGTATTTTCTGAGAGGGTGGCATTATAAACTATAATCAGTGCTTCATACCTTAGTTCAAAATCACATATAGTTTAATCTTGCTAAGCTTTAGAGATTGAGAAAATGAGATCTAGAACAAGTAAGTTTGCAAGGAAAGAAAGTAGGAAGGTAGCAGTTCATGGTGCCTGGGACCAACGATCATTTTGGGATCCTCAGCAGGCAGCCTATAGGGATTTTTGTGCCTGGGAGGAAGTAAGAAATAAAAGGAAGGAATAAGGTACAGAAAGAATTCGTCGATTCATCTGACTGCACAATTCTACCCATGGCCGGTAGCCTTATTTGTGGAAGGCATCACGCAGGTGGAAACTGGAATCGGGAATACCAATTAGTCTATTCCAGTAATCAAGTTAAGACTGACTAATAGTGTGTTTAAGTAAAGCCTTCTCCCATAATTAGAGCCTGCGTGATAAGTTTACATCCTCAAACACACCTTAGCTAAAGTTTAGAGTAGCGTTTGGCAATAAAAGTAGCTAGAGTGAAGTCAACATTGGGCGACATGGAGAGATTGCCTGTTCAATCACATGGTGCCCAATTATGTATCCATTGTCCAGAGAAAGTCTTTAGTGTTGGAGGCTGTATGCCCAGTGGAGAGAATACAGTTGCAAATGCTTTTAAAGGAAAAGCAGGAACACAGTGGTATTTTGGTTATTCTGTTATAAAAGCAGTTCTAAGTGCTTTCTAAATGAGGTTGGAGAGAAAGCCTCATACGATCTCCATGATGTTTCCTAAAGATGCCTGCCCCAGTGGGTATCTTCCCCTGACTACTGAATCTCCTGGAAGAGCTGGCAAGAGTCAGATGCCAGAAACAAAGCTCTGGTCCCTATTGAGACTTTATCCATTTAATCTTGTATTCAGCATTCCTTAAGGAACACAGCCAGATATGTAAAAGGCCCAGAAGAATCTTCCTTTGAGCAAATCTCCAAACAACAGCCAGATGACTCTTTTTCACATGTAGATTGGAGAACTCATTCTGCGTTTCCCTTCTATCCAAACCTTAAAATCTTTGGCTTTTCCCCTTTTGCCAGATCTTTTAAAATGACCCACAAGATGGGGTGCCTGGCTGGCTCAGTTGGAAGAACATGTGATTCTTGATCTTGGGGTTGTGAGTTCAAGCCCCACGTTGAGTGTAGAGATTACTTAAAATAACCCACAAGGCTCCTCATATACCAGCCGTTACAGGGCCTTCTTGAATCACTTTTTCCCGACTTTCCTGAGCTCTGGCTTACACTGGCTGGCCTTCATTCTTTCTTTTTTTCTTTTTTTTTCCATTTGTTTTATTGAAGTTTGATTTGCCAACATATAGTATAACACCCAGTATTCATCCCATCAAATTCTGGAGATTTCACTCAAGCTGTCATCTTCTTTTTTGTGTTTTTTTTTTTTTTTTTCCAAACTGCCGTATTTCCAGGAGAGCGACCTCCCCAGTCACCTTCCTCCCCAGTTTGTGTCTAAAAAATTCTAAATCGGGATGTCTGGGTGGTTCAGTGGTTGAACATCTGCCTTTGGCTCAGGGCATCCTGGAGTCCTGGGATCAAGTCCCACCTCAGGCTCCCTGAATGGAGCCTGTTTCTCCTCCCTCTGCCTATGTCTCTGCCTCTGTGTCTCTTGTGAATGAATGAATGAATAAATAAATAAATAAATAAAATCTTTTAAAAAAAATTAAAAATTCTAAATCATGCTTCAGATCTCAATTGGAAATGTAGCTTCTCAAGGGATTTCTTCTTTGACTCCAATCCTCTAGATTATCCCAGGTCCCCTATTACATGGACATAGAATGCTTTGTAACTCTCATGGTTCATGCTCAACACAATCAGGATTAAATAAGCACTTAGGTTATAATATATTTATGTTCAGTTTCCTCACCAGAACATACTTTCCGTTAGAGTAGGTCCATGTCTGGCTCATTCGCTACTATTCTCAATGTCTAGTTAGTGCTGTGCATACCTTAGGTGCCTAATAAATATATGTTACATGAAGAAAGTAGGGAAAGCCAAACTAGGAATTACATTCTAGACATGAAAATGTGTGGCTGTCATTAATCTAAATAAATAAATAAATACATAAATAAATAAATAAATAAAAGTAATTTTTTTAAAAAATGGACGTTGGGAAGGGAGACACTGGGAAGTCTGATTACCTTCAGGGTTATCCTATCTATACTTCCAGTTTCAGCTCACACAGTTGAGACACCTTCTCTGGTATCTTCAGGAATAAGTAAGTACTTCCCACTACATGTTTCCAAAAGCCACATTCATACCACTACCACAATCTCACTGTATTGCTGTTGTGATGCACTTTCTTGTCTGTATGTTCTGATTCCCTGAAAGCAAGTTTCTGATTGTTCATCTTTGTGTTCTCAAAGCATGACCCAGAGCTTCATATTTAATATGAAATAAATAATAATTTTGAAGTGATTGGATAAATGAATAATAGAACATATTGTGCTGAAGAAAATCCTGACTGCTGTATGTAGGTCAAGGATCTAGGACTAAGGGAGAAAAATGAGAGTCATGTGGTGATCTTAGGCTTACTGAATACTTTTGCGACACCAAGAAAATCATGAAAATAGACATAATCCTCTTTTTTCCATGATGTATCAGTGACAAATGCTGGGCAAAGACTTTGAAAGATATTCTCATTTATGTGCTTTTTTTTGACTACCATGAAAGGAACAGATCTTGTGAAGACATGGACAGTGCCTTATGGCTAGAAGCCAGCATCCACATGAAAGAGATCATGAGAAATTTAATTGTATTTGTTTCAATACCATACCAAGTGCCACCCTTCTTCAAACCCTCTACCTCTTAATTTAAATCTTTAGACCTTACATTTGTAACATTCAGAGATGTGGATCTGGTTTTCTTCCCTTCAACATAGAGGTCAGTTAGTTCTTCAAATAAGTAATTTCCTCATTATTGATTGTAGCCACACATACTGAACACAAGGAGAACCAGAGAAAAGGATGTGGCTAGTTCACCACCAACATATCACCACCTTAAGAAAGAACAGGGGACAAACATGAGAGACTCCAAACTCTGGGAAATGAACAAAAGGTAGTAGAAGGGGAGGTGGGTGGGGGGATGGGGTAACTGGGTGATGGGAACCAGGGGGGCACTTGATGGGATGAGCACTGGGTGTTATACTATATGTTGACAAATCGAACTTCTCTAAAAAAAATTTTTTTTAAAGAAAAAAAAAAAAAGAAAGAACCGGAAATATATTATGTGGCTGACATCAATAACTGGTTACCATTGTTAATACTCAGGAGATGGATCAAAGTTCTAGAGACTGAATAACTCAAGGTCCCCAAAATAAATGTACATTTGGCCCTTGAACAACATGGGTTTGAAATGCATAGGTCTACTTATACATGGATTTTTTTTTCAATAAATGTGTGTTATCAGTAAGGCTTATAGTTAACTGTAGGCTATAACTAGTTAAGTTTGGAAAAAGTCAAAAGTTACAGGTGGATTTTTGACTGTGTGTGTATCAGTGCCCCAACTCCTGTCCCTAACCTCCATTTGTTCAAGGGTCAACTTTGCATCCAAATTAGGGCAATTGTTGCTTTCAGTTTTTGACTTGTTACTGGCTAATTCATTGTGACAGGTTCTCTATATTCGATAGCAGGTAAAATCAATCTTATAACAGCGACTGAGGGACTAGCCATGCAAAATAGGCAAACTCATAAGTGTTATGACGCATTTATAGGTAAACCTTTAAGTTTAATTTAGGCTAATTATGTGAGTGTTATGACAAAGCTCATGACCTTATAGGTCATTTAAAATGTTTCCTCCAACGTTTAATATTTATTACAACTTTTTTTGAGTAACACTGCTAAAGCAAATTGAAGAGAATTTTTAATAATTTCTAATAATTTATTAATTTAAATTATATAAGAATGTATCTATTTCTTTATACTTACATTTTCAAATTAATTAGTTCTTTGGTATAGAGTACTATAATCATAATCTGAATCATAGTCTTTCACTTAAGCAGTGTTGCCTTCCAAATAATATTTGACTTGAGTACAACATTTCACTGTGTTGATATTCTCAAAGGAAGGCTTATGTTTACAGGATTCTGTACCCAAACAATATTTCACTATCAGAGAACATTTTGAGTAGCTGCACATACCTATTCAAATTCTAATGAAACATAGACTAGAAACATTTAAACTTTCAGTAGAATATTATTTGGAGAAAAAACTCAATCTTGTTTGGCTGATTGTATGCTATTGCTACATTTGCAAATAAATTATTCTTGGCTGCAGAAAACTTCACACAACAAATTCTGCTTGGAAGATTAAATGACTTTGAAACAGATACTCAATAATGGAAAAGTCACTATTGCTTCATAAGAGCTACTTTTAAGTTAATGGGTTATCAGAAGAAAATAAGAGCTTGATACAAGTATCAAAGGTAAACAAAACTGGAAGGAAAACTATTTGGCTTGAAATAAATGTAAAGAGAAGTTATTATGTCAATACCCCAATTGAAATGCTCTCTTTTTCCACAACCCTTTAAGTTTCTGGATTCTGGTGATGATTTGATTAGATTTTTTGGCATCTGGGGGATATGCAATAGCTATTGGATTCCAATTTCCAGCAAATGGATAATTTGCCAAGCTCTAAACAATCAATGCCAAGATTCATATAAAAGAAGTTATGTATTTGCCTAATTGTTTTGCCTTTGAATTCTTTAACATATTTTTCTTGTTTTATTTTCCTGCTCCTTGACCAAAATGCCAGCTTCCTGAGGACAGGGAATTTGTGTTATCTCCTCCTGGCTTTTACAAGACCGTCAAGTATGCAGCAGTACTCAATAAATATTTGCTGAATGGATGGAATGAAAGGAGTAAATAGTAGACAGAAAACCAGTCTTTTTCTGTAGAAAGACTGCAGATGGGGAGAGGAATTGTTCCTGGGGAGCAGAGCTAAGCCTTTTAGGTTTTTGCCCAAAACTGAAATTTTATGACATAGATAGTCAACACTCGATGTCACTAAATTATGTAATATCTCATAGATCTCAACTGTGACATGGTCGAAGTTCTCCCTGTTCTTTGATTCTCTGTATACCTTGACTGCCTGACTATAACCCACCACACCAAAAGTCCTTTAAAAAGTCATTTCCGAAAATTTCTAAAAGCAATTATTAATCTAGTACCCGTCAGTGGTAAATAAATATAGGTAGGAAATATAAAACTGTTGGACTATGCAGCATCATCTGAAAAGATTTTTAGTTATGGGCTCTTGATATCTTTCTGGAGAAAACTAAGCTGAGCCATTCACAGATAATGGTGATTTGCACATAGAGCCAACTGTCCATAAGTTCACATGTGGTACAGACAGAGAAATCCCTGAAGGGGACCTTTAACCCAATTTGGGCTTAAGAACCTGCCTTAAAAAGTGCCTGCTGTATTCAGGCTCAGCATACAACAGCAAGAATGTACCTGAATAACCAAATCCAAATGAGACCATAAAAACAATCGGATGGAGTTATTCTGGGACAGGGGACAAAGCACTGGTCTGGCAATGCCTGGCCTTTCTCTATCACTGCCACATGGAGTGGCCTTGATCAACATTTTCAGTGTTTAGGTTCAAACCTAAACAGGACTGTAGGATAGGATGATTTTTCAAAACCTTACTAGGCTAAACTTTTTGGGAATCAGTGAAAAACCCCTGGGCCTGGGCAATCTGCCTGGGTGTACCAAATCCCCAAAATAGTTAAGACATGAAAAAATTAGCCTGAAAAAGTAGAATAAGTGATTCTCTGATAAATATAGGTGGCATATAAAAAAGGGCTCTCTAGATAGCCAGGGCAAAATGGGTGGGTTTTTTTTTTCCTAAACAGTACTTTTGCTATTTCTAAAATATCTGTAGGATTTATCTCACTTCTCTACTTCTATTTACTTGTGTAGACTTTAGGTAAATTAACTTAACATGGAAATGTTGAGGACAGAGTAGGAGAAAAGGATTTTCATGAAATTGTGGGAGGGCATATGTTTCACAATTATTAGACCAGGTTTTTGTGATGTTTTCCATCCACAAATTCTCTCAGAGGATATTCTGAGAGAGGATATTTCCAAGGAGTAACCTGAACATAAATAACTGGAACGGGTTCCCTAAGACACTAATGGCTCTATATTTGTGTCTGCAATTCTGATTTGCGTGCACATTTATGCCTTCAGAATAGGTCCAATTGTTTTCCACAGAAAATTCTGACACTTGAGAAAGTATGAGTGGAGGGAAAAAATAACAAGAATTTGGAGTATTTCTTAGTTGACAAACATGTGATTTGTCAAATCCCACCCCACCCCACCCCCAGGAAATTAACTAAGTGACAATCTGGAAGGAAACAGGGAAGTTCAATTGTCACTAAGTATTGTTGGAGGATTGAACAGTAGGATTCCTTCATTAAAGTATGTCAAGTAACATACCAGAACAAAAAAAAATCCATTATAATTTGTTTCATCATCTTGTTCCACACAGTTCTTAGGCTCCTGACATATCCTGACTATTCCTGTTGTGTCTACATTCTCACAAATCACAGCCTATCTCTATGCCCCATAAAGCAACGCACCATGCTCAAAGTCACCAATCTTGTCTCCTCTTTCTTCCAACAAATGAAGATTCATAGATAACTCAGAATGAGATATATCCATAGATGTTTCATTTCATAGAATTTAATAGTCTCAATGAAATGCTCAAAAAAAAAAAATGACATTCCTAATGCTCCTTACTCTATTGAAATACTTTTCTGACTTAGCAAGTTGGAGGGTGCACCAGGAATCAAAAGGCTTATAAAAAGCCATCATCTGGCAAGCTAATCTAATTGGAACATTGTTTTCTGGAAAGTTGTACATAAGCTAGTTCCTCATCTACTCAAAGCCAGCCACACAACATAATATTAGTGCTTTGGTACATCAAGATCTTTCTCCAAATGTTTCCTCTATCTGAAAATGTCTTGCTCTAAAATATGCACATGACTCTTTTCTTACATTATCTAAGTCAGTGATGAAATATCAACTCAGAAAAGTCTTCCTTGACCACTTCCTTGACCACAAATTGTACATCCTTTCAACCCAATATATATTGCCCTAGTTTCACTCTCCTCAAAGTATTAATTGTATTGTATTGTTATTGTTTACATATTTTGTGCTGGTCTCCTCCAACTGGAACTTGAATTCCCTGAGAGCAATAACTATTTGCCTTGTCCAAAGCCATAACCCAGCAACCAATGTAATGCCTAAAATAAGCATAGCACTCAATAAATATTAATTGATCGAATATGTTAGATTAAGTGCCATAACAAAGTTTTGGGGGTATAAAGTCACCAACTTGCTGGTTGGTCAAAGAAAATGGAAAGAGAATGGCTAATCCACCTACTTCTAGCTGCAAAACTGTACATCCGATTTCCTAGTCCAAGGTCTTCAATTGGTGTTAAGGCACTCCAAATTCATCATGTTCAAACCAAACCACTGCCTTTAACCAGGTCCTCCTCCCACATTCCTCATCACTGTACATGCACCACACCCAATGCCTTAGAAACTCCAAACCCTCAACACCATACTTGACTTTTTCCTCTCCTTTACAGTTTTAACATTCAATCTATCACTAAGAACTGTGTATTTTATTTCATAAATATTTCTCATAGCTCAGTCACTCCCGGGTCCCTCGGGGCCTTTGCTTATACTGTTCCCTCTCAAATCAGGGTCCTTCTTTGTGCCCCACTCTTTGCTAATTAACTTATAGTCTCAGCTCTAATATCTTTTCTCAACAAAATCTTCTGCAATTTTCATTCTAAATCAGTACTTCCAATCTTATACACTTATAGCAAATGCTTTTTTACTACATTTTACAGACTTTTCTGGTTTATTCTGGTTTATTCTTTAGAATTCATCTAGTTTTTAGAGCAGAAATCATTTCAGTTTTCCTGAATATAATTAGCATTAAATAGTTGAGTGAATGAATGTGATTGAGCCTTAAAAATTTTTTTACCTCCACGAATGCATAAAACATTGCCATCTACAATACAGGGGCTTAATAAGTGTTATATGAATAAAATATATCTAGTTACCAGTGACTTCATAACTATGAGAGATACTGAATTTCTGTACATATCTTGGAATAGCAAAAACTAGTTCCATGGCATATGAATGAATAGTTATCACAAATTTCTTAAAATGATCTATTAAAAATTCTGGATCCAATAAAACAATTTTATTTTGTACACTATTAACTTTTCACAGTTAACAACTACAAACTTTGAACAAATTATTTTTTAAAATGCATTAATTTAAAGGCCCTAGGGAATTATCAAAAGCAGGCAAAACTAAAATGACTTTGAGCTTTGAAAGCCTGGAACCAAACAGGATCAGATCCATGATTACACATCTTTTCAACAGAAGCCACATTCCAACAAGACATGTGAATCTCAAGCAGAAAGATGCAGTTTTTCTGAACTGAAGTGTTAAAGAAAAAAAATCCAAGATTGTCAGGGAAGGTAAAAAATGAAGACAAAAATCCTAGAAAGAAGAGTGTCACAGAATGAGGAGCCACAAAATATACATATCAACTTTTCTTTCATCCTTGGCTGATACATGTGTTATACCTGTGTAGTAGACACTACGTAAGCTCAGCAGAAGCCAACACTTAGAAGCTTGAAAAGGTTTGGAGGTAGTTTAGCTGCTACATACTATAGAGGAAACAAAATAATGCTTCAGGAAATTAGAGAAACTTGGTATTTGAAATTCCAGAGCTTTCTCTTGAAACCTCAGAAGGGCCATGCCTCAGGATTAAATACTATGATTTAGAAACAGGATTTTCCTTACAAAATGAAATAGATACCCTGCATAAGAGTAAAATCAAGACACTACAAGTTCAATATAATTAGCCTAGGACAAATATCAACACTGTACAGAGGACCAAAACAGAATATAGTGTCTCTATATAATATCACCCACAGGAAATAACTAGATGGTGAAAAATAGAAAATTGGGATGTATACTCAAGGGAAAAATTTATAAAAATAGACCCTGAGATGACTCAAATGCTTCATTTAGCAAGAAATATTTTAAATACATTAAATAGCCTTAATGGGAGGGGGCATAACTAAAACCAAGGAATGAATCGGGAATCACAGGGGAGAAATGGAAACTTTAAAGAAAGAACCAAATAGAAATCTTAAAACTTAACAATACATATCAGAAATGAAAAAGTCACTAGATGGATTATAAACAAATTGAAGATAACAGAAGAAAGTATTAGTTAACTTGAAGACAACATAAAAAGTATCCAAGCTGTATATAGTAAAAGACTGAAAAAAATTCACAGACTCATGACTTGTGTAAATAGTCATGCAGTCCAGTATAAATATAATTGAAGTCTCAAAACAAGATGAAAGTGTAAATAAGACTGAAAAAAATTAATGAATAGCAGGAAGTACCCAAGTTTGGTAGAAAATGTCAGTTTAGAAATTCTAAAAAGCTTGGAAGAGGATAAATACTTCACAGAAAAATTTCTGAAAAATGTAAAAAACAAACAAACAAACAAACCTTAAAAGAATACAGAGCATAATGATAACTTACTACAGAAATATAAACATTACACTTAAATTTTCATCAGTAACAAGGAGACCTTACAACAAGAAAATAATTTTAAAACTATAAGCATCAATATTAAATAAACATCAATGTTGAATTATAGTTCTAGAAAAATGTATTTCAAAAATAAACATAAGACAAAGACATTTTCAGACACACAAAAACTGAAAGAATATATTACCAGCAGAACTGTACTATGAAAAATGCTATATAAGGACACCTGGGTGGCTCAGTCGATTAAGTGTCCAGCTTTTGGTTTTGGCTCAGGTCATGACCTCAGGGTCATGAGATCGAGCCCTACACTGGGCTCTATGTTCAGTGGAGAGTCCACTTAACATTATCTCCCTGTGCTCCTCTCCCCATTCTCTCTCTCACTTTCTCAAGTAAACAAATACATCTTTAAGACAAAAAATGCTACATAAAGTTTTTCCTTTTGAAAGGAAATCAACCCAAATAGAAACTCAAATCTCCAAGAAAGAATGAAGATTATCAGAAATTTTGTTAACAAAATTAAAAAAGATGGGCCACAAAATAAGTCAAAAAATATTCAAACATGAGGAACTCCTATAGACTTTGTTTACTGGTTACAACAAAATTTGATTAAAAAATAAATAATCAAAATATATATAGATACCCTCTTCAACTATTTGGAAACAACACACTTCTACATATACACAGATCAAAGAAGAAAGTACAATAAAAATAAAAATTATTTGAACTAATGATATGTAATAAAAACATCAAAATCTCAGGGGTGAAACTGCGTTTATAACAATTTATGTCTTTAAGTATTTGCATTAGGATGGAAGCTAAATTAGCAATCAAATTATACCCCAATTAAGTAGAAGGAAGGAAAAAATGAAAATGGGAAGAATCTATGAAATAGAAAACTATGTAGCGAAAAAATGCTAAAAATTTAATAAGACCAACCAAAAGAAAAAAGTAAGTATAGTAAGGGGGGGAAATAAATCAAAACAATATTACAGATATTAAAGATGCTAAGGGAATGTTATAATTGTATGCCAATTAATGTGACAATATACATGAAATGGACAAATTTTTAAAACATA
Organism: Vulpes lagopus; assembly: GCF_018345385.1. Classification (NCBI taxonomy): domain Eukaryota; kingdom Metazoa; phylum Chordata; class Mammalia; order Carnivora; family Canidae; genus Vulpes; species Vulpes lagopus. Next base: position 89,346,227 of record NC_054831.1, read on the forward strand.
GCTTACCAAATGTGAGTCAAGGAGAAATAGAATATACAGTCTTTTAATGATTAAAGAAATTGAATTCATTATCACAAAAAAATCCTCCCACAATAGAAAATTCCAGAGCCATATCATTCAGTGTTGGATTCTAACACTTAAGAGGTATTAGTACCTACAAAAAGTACAAAACCTTTCTGAAAATAGAAGAGGAAGAATCATTTTTCAATTCATTTTATTAGGCTACTCTAGGCCTGACACCAAATGAAAACATACACATAAATAAGAAAATCATGTCATATATCCATGCTATCATGAACACAAAAATTCTTAATATTAGCAAATCAAATCTGACATCGGTAAAAATAATAATAATATACTTTAACACAATTGGTTTTAACCAGAAATGTAGATTATTCTTTGAAAAACAAATCAATGTAAATTACCTAATAAAAGCATAAAGTAGAAAAACCATACAGTTATCTCAATAGACATAAAACAAATATCTGACAAAACTCAGTGTCTATCCATGATTTTTTAAAAGACTCTCAGAAAACTATGAATAAAGGAAAAACTGCTCAATCTAATAAAGAACATCAATAAAATGGCTATAATGAGCATTACATTTAATGGTGACTATTATCTTTGTAATATTAAGATAGATAAAGATTTCTTAGATTTCCTTGACAGAGAGCCCAAAAATTTCTCAGAGGACAGAGACAGGCAAAATGTACATATATGAATACAGAATGCATAATGAACTACCATAAATCATTAATAACATGATAAACAATGCAATTAAAAACGTAGAACACTCTTCATTAAAAAAGATATATAAATGGCCAGTATGCACTTGAGAAGATACTTGAGTATCATTAACCTTCAAGTTAATGAAAATAAAACCCACAACAATTAATCATTTTACACTCAATGGAATGGATAAGCTTGAAGAGATTGACAATACAGAAACTGAACCTTGCAAATATTGCTAGAGAAAATGTAAAATTGGACATACACTGATCAACTTCCTTTGTACACATTTGTCAAAGTTCAGGGAAAACCTAAGTCCACAAAAAAAAAAAAAAGTTCCACAGTATTTAAAACTACTGGATCTAGAGAGTATATTGCTAAGCAAAGTCAGTCAGTCAGAGAAAGGCCAATATTGTATGATTTCACTCATATGTGGAATTTAAGAAACAAAACAGAGGGGAAAAAGAGGCAAATAAACAAAACAAAAAACCCCAGACTATTAGCTATAAAGAACAGACGTTACCAGAAGGGAGACTGGTGGGGGGATGGGTGGAATAGGTGAAGAGGATTAAGAGTACATTTATCCTAATGAGCACTGAGTCATATATGGAATTGATGAATCACTATATTTACACCTGAAACTAGTATAACACTGTATGTTAACTACAGTGGAATTAAAATAAAATAAAAATTTTTTAAAATACTTTATTCATAATATTCAAAACTGAAGACCATGTGAATGTTCATCAATAGTAAAATAACCAATTTGCGCTATATCCATACTATCAGATACTTCTCTAGTAACTAAAATGATTGATATATAAATACGGTAATATGGATGAACCCCCAGAACATAGGTTTGAGCAAAATGAGGCAGAAACAAGCATTTCATACTGCATAATACCATTTATATAAAATGTAAGAGCAGGCAAAATGATCTGTGATGACAGAAAACATAATGGTTTCCAATGGAGGGAAATAAACGTATGTTTTTTAAAACAAATTATACACTTAAAGGTCTGTGTATTATTTTGCATGTAAACTTAACCTCAACAAATGTATTTCAAAATATAAATATGTGTCTTTTAATAAAATTGGACTGGAAAACACCAAGTTTACTAAAGTTAAAGAGATCCCATTCCTGCGGGACTTCTCAGAGCCTTTAAGGAGACAAATATGCATTTTAAGTGTCTGTGAAGAAATATAGTCTTATTATTGACCTGAATTATTTGCCTGGTTTTTTTTTTCTTCTTCTTCTTTTTCTTCTTCTTCAAGAGTGACTTGAAGCACTAGTGTTTGCAGAAAATGCTTTTGGAAGTGCTGCTCTAATGGCATCTTCCATCAGAGGAGATAGTTGCCTCGGCAACACGGTAGGGGAGGAAAAATGAAAAGTGACCACCCTGCCTGATAGGATCCTGGTTGGAAACCAATTCGCCTTAGTGACGGACGAGAAATCTTAACCATCAGATTTTTGCAACTCATACATTTTTTATTCCTGTAACACATGGTAGTAAATAATGTAGGACTTTCTCCTCTTACCAAGAACTCTTGGCCTATAAGTACAGATAGTACCAGAGAACTATTGCATTTTACATTTCCATTCATGGAAATTCATCCAATCGAACTGTTCTCTAGGAGTGGAATTATTTATATTTAGACCATAAATGGTACTGTACCCTTCAAGGCCCAACTTAAATGCCACCCTCATGAATCCTTCATAAAGGCTTTTCAGATTCTCTACAAACATTAACCACCTTTCCTTTCTCTGAACATCTCTCTCTTTCTTGGCATCTATCCCTTTCTGTCTTTTATGGACATTATATGTATAGTTTGCATATCTCACTAGAGATACAGGAGCTCTATCTCTCTATTACGCAAATATCCCAGAGTAAATTCTTAATTCTTGTTGAAATAAGACATGAGCACTTGATATGATCATTTTAATAAAGGAGCTTCAATCTCTAGAATCAGAACAATGTATTCCAGGGAAGTGCTTATTCTACGTTACTTTATCATACTATTTCTCCTGGGAGTGCCTGAAGAAAACTGAATGCCTGGTTTGTCTCATTCAACTCAGCAGGGCACTTCATTTTAAGTGCTAAGTTCCCTGCTAAAGACATAGATCAGGAACGTAGCTTGATCATTCATTATCTTCCCAAAACTGTTTTATGTGAATTAGCAACTTCCCCAAAACTGTTTTATGTGAATTGTCTAACAATAGACAATAAGTAGATATTTTCTTGGCACCTACTTCATAAATCACACTTAACTAGGTAATGTAAATTATCAAATATACTAACAAAGTGATATGATTGGTTGTATCATCAAAACTGAACAACTATAAATTAAATGTTGCTCTGATATATACCCTCCCCCCAAGAAAAACCCCAGATATTTGAATTTCTATGTGAATTCTTAATTAAGCCTTTTGTTTCTCCAATGGGCATGTACACACATGAGTCCCTTGAGTCATACAAATTCCACATACAAGATAAAGAGAGCAACCATGGAGCAGAACCTTGGTTTTCAGTGAGTTCATTCTACACTGAAAATGGAAAGGACCACCCTCTTACCAGTAAAGACAATGCCAGAAGTTAGGTGATATACACAATGTGATAATATGAGTTAAGGAGAGAGGCACATCTAGAATTCACATCACCTGATGCTTGATCCAAGGACATTGCAACTATAGCGCTCACGCTATTTCTTTTCAGAGAATTTATACTCAACTTAACCAGTGAATGCCTATGTACTTGAAAACTGAAGATGTTTCCTTACGACTATATTATTTTGCTACACGTGGCTCCTAACCATCTGGATAGTGGCCTATAGACAATCTAATATTAAAAATTTAAGAGTGACAAAATACCTTTTTAAAAAGAACATTTAGGGAGGCTTGTCATGAAAACACAGTTAAATAAAGTGCTAAACATTTAGTAGAAATCAGAATAGGAGACTGAAGAAATGAGGCACAAGGTAAGAGAAACATTACAGTAAGAATGCATCACTCAACATTAATTTTCCCTAAGATGTGGGTGCCTTTGGGATGAGGAGAAAGGAACATGTTTCACTTTTTCTTTTCTATTTTGAATTCTATGCCCTAGTGTTACTTATTCAAAATATAAAAAGAAACTATAGGCATTTTTGGTATTTTAAAAATTAAATATATAACCCATCTGAAAAGCTCCAATAACTGAGTGTACCTTAGTCCAGCTAGTAACGAGTGAGAATATGGAAACATTACAGAGAATAAAGCTAACAGGTCTCCAGGCATTTGAAAATGATATTCTCTTGCTGCAAGTGCTCTTCTTTTTCCCTCTTTCATTAATTGGACCCATTTTACAAAGCCTAGTGTAATCTCCATCACCTTCGAAATGTCTTTAAAGATTGCTCCAGCTCTCATGAAGTTCTATTTCTTCTCTAAACTCTTGCTGACTCTGCCATCTGCACCACCCACAGCAAGCCACAGCCTACATTCAGTCACTCCATCACTACTCCTCCGCCCTTATTCTTCTCTAGCCACAGGTGGCCTTTTCTTTGTTTTTCAAACATGCCAAGCTCATTCCTGAGTCAAGGGTTGGTCCTTACTATTCCATCTTCTTGGAATCTGTTCCTCCAATTTCTGCATGGCTGGCCACTTCTTGTGACTCAAAACTTCATTCACAGCCTTCTTTGTCAAGTCAACCTGGACCACCCAACCTAAAGTAACACTTCTCCCAACCTCCACCACCCACCTCCTATTATTATCTATCATGTCGTTCTGTCTTTTTTTCCTCTTCTTAGCATTGAGGTCAGAACTTATCTTTTTAATTTCTATGTTTACTTATGTTCTGGTTTTCTCCACTATTTTATAAACTCCATGAAGATAAGAAATCTTTCTTATTTGCCACCATAGCTCTAGCTCCTAGTACAGTGCCTGACAGATAACAGATGCTTGATAAATGCTTGCTGAAGGAATATCCTACATCATATCCTGCAGTCCTGTCTTGCAGTACTTACTTATTATTTCATTCTTTATCTCCCCAATTAAATTCTAACCTCACTATAACTAAGAATCATACTTCATATTTCATCTGTCTCCCCTGTGGCTTGTAGCAAAGATCGAGGCAGATCTGCCTTCTGGAACTACCTGTTGATTGATCAGATCTTGTGACTATTACACAAGATGGTAGAGAGCAGGAAAATACAAACAGGTGATTTTAGAAGGGCTTGTGGATGATATAATTTAACTGCTTCCACATCTCCAGAATGATTGACAAGACAACTTATCACCTGACACAGAGGCAATAAGCACCCCTGCTCTGCAATACCTTATGAAAGCCCAAATGTCAATACCCGTTCATGTCTGAGGTTTGCTGATCCCCAGAGTGTTTTTACTAAAGAAATAAAGTAATGCATTAAAATGTAAATTCTGCCATTCTGCTTGTTTTGCATTTAGGAAACATCTTCCTTCCAAAAAACTCAAACAAGTGGTTAAAAACTCTATTTAGCATAAAATACAGTATACATCTCACATACCCAAGTGAATTGAAATTAAAACCCATGGGAGTTGTTCTAAAATACTTTCCTGGCAGCATGGCATACACACTTGAAAAAAATGTGGATACGGTTACTAGGAATGAAAGTTAGATTGCTCACTTAGTTAGTCTCTGAAGTTTAAATTCTTAGAGGAGTCCAGGGGAGAGAGGTTGAGGTGGCATAGGAGCAATACCTGCACTGCCACATAAGGCATCTACACACATGTAATGTAATGGTCCACTTACACTGGACCCCATTAAAATGCCTCCGATAAATAATAGTAATTTAATATATGAAGAACCTGTATGATTTAAGTATTCAGGTAATATTTATTGAGTACTTACTACATAAGTGCTAGGATTTCACCATGAAAAATCAAGATAGTTGTCTGCTTGGCTAGGGGCTAGGGGAGTTTGGCTAGGGGGATAGGGAGTAAAGAAGCATCTCCAGTACAGTGTAATGGAGCTCTGATGGGGATAAAGATAGAGTACCTAAGAAGGATACCTAATCCTGTTTTGGAAGATTAGAGAAGCTTCCTCCAGGATGTGATATCTCAGCTGGGACATAAAGCATTAGGAGGAGTTAGCCAGATTAACAGCAGGGAGAAGTGTTCCACACCAAAAAATGGAATGTGCCTGCAGAGGAAGTATGGAGTGTAAAGGTATATTCAAACAAATATTACAGATGGATTTTAAAGAATACAAGACACTTCGAAAACAGTCATAATGTAATTGTAATTCATTTTATTAAGACATACGAAAACATATCCTATCATTAAAAAAAAAAAAAGCCTTCATTGGCTTTATAGCCAACCAAATAACACAGTTCCTGAAAGACAAGGATGCTAATATTCTCCAAGCATACTATTCAATTCCCCTGAAAAGAATATCCTGTCAACCATGTTACCCACACTGCTGTAGTGGATGACATGGTTCCCCACTGTCCAGTGGCAGAGCCTGAATGTATGTGTCCAGACACTTTACCTCTGTCATTTGCCTAGCTGAGGACTTTCATCTCCTGACCCCTCTCTCTCTCCCCATTGTACCTTGCTACTTTGTTTGGAGAAGCACCAAAACTTCTCACCAAGAGCAGCTTCAGTTTTTTATTATTCCCAATATGCAAAATTAATGCGTGGAACAACATGAATCTGGTATAATCCATCACACAATCAGATGGTGGCCCTTTAATGAGTGCATTACGGTGAGTGACAATATTAATTAAGTCACAATATGGTAGAGCAGGCATATCAAGGAGAAAAGGCCAACACTATGAGTAGCCATCTGTAGATTCTTTGATTTCAGAACCACAGCCCAGATGTCACTCTTCTCAGGGGACATACAACTTGGCAGGGTCCACTCTACCAAGGCAAGCATCAACGAAGCACCTCCATATGGGAAGAGAATAGCCTGGCTCTGAAACAAGCCTGCCATGGAATGACTGTAGTGAGGTGAAGCACAACTCTGTGCAGTGCATCTGTTGGTGAACCAGAGAAGACATTTGTAGGCATGTATCAAACATCTAATAGATTAAGTGTCTAAACTATTTAAGATAGCCAGGGAAGCAATGTAGTGGGGTATAAAGAACCCAAGAGCAGGAATCATATAGTCTGGACTCTAGTTCCAACTGAGCTAGCTACTTATCTAAAAACTCATGCTTCATTTCCTCAAACCAGAGAGTTGCTGAATTATATTCCAGTATTGACATTCTGTGACTAGCTATCATCTTTGCCATGGTTCTACAGTGAGAACCGCCTCTATACTACCTCCTATACTGCTAATGGCTTCCCCTGCCTTACTTGCTTTAGTTGCTGTGGATTCTGGGAAGTCTGAGTGAAAAAGCAGAAACGGATCTGGAAAACAGAACCTCGGTTAGATACACTAACCATCGGCATCATAGGGGGATGTCATGTTGACTTCCTAAATCTAGTTCAGACAGCAGTCTTTTACAAAGGTTTACATATGATTAAGCATACTTTCTTCCAACCTCATAATTTCTCCAACCATCATGAAAATGACCAACATCCTCAATCAAGCTACTGAGACATTATCAGATAATTGATCGTGAAAATGAAATTATACTTTTTAGCACAGCTATGTGTCCTTCAGAATCTCATGGGAACCTAGGAAAAATTTTGATGTTTTATTATTGACAATACTAGTAACCAGAGTCTCAGGGGTCAGCAAACTGCAGCCTAGAGATAAAATGCATCCTCTGGCCTAGAAGTTAAAACATACAGAAACAAATATAAACTTATTATATAATATATTCTATATACAAATATATAAATATATAAATAAATGTGAACATAAAATATATAATATAAATACATAAAATATATTTATGCCATATGCATATTATGTGTGTGTACATACACATATGTATGATAGAGACAATATTGACTCTACAAAGCCTAAAATATTTATTCTCTGGCACTTCATAGTAAAAGTTTGCCAACACTTGAAATAGAATAAATATGAGGCTTTAATTACTTAAAATTTATATAGTAGACAGAACACTAGAGTCTTCTTTTATCTATGACTCTAACTTTAAAGCAGATGGTGAAGATACTGCCCTCCCCAAAGTAAAGCTATCTGAGACAGAAAGAATGAAAGCTATGGAAGAATGGAGAAATTTAAGAAATCACATCTGAGAATCAATAACATGACATTGAGGAAGAGAATAAATCTTCCAGATGAAGATGAATAGAAGAAAAGCCTCAGAAGAAAGACAGTATGGGAGCTTGAGAAAATACAAGCAGCCCTGTTCGAGTCAGAGTGCAAGGTATTACTTAGATTTAAGGCTACATAAGCAAATAAAGGTTAGAAATGACAAGACTTATACTCAAAAAAATACCTAGATATTATCCCAAGGGCACTGGGGAGAGAATGGAACTACAATCCTTGGCTATCCCTATTATTACTAATCTTAGGGCATGCTCAGATGAATGACTCAGACCCTCTCCCAAATGTGAGGCTGTAATGGTAGTTGTCGAGTGGAGAATAGGGGATATTATTGGATCTCAGATCTGCAAGTACAACTGGGGCCTTCTAAGATCCATAAAACATCCATTTTCCAGCTCACATGATCCTAGAGCCCCCAGGTGAGTCCAGACATTTCAGATAGAATTAAGGATATCAACAAAAATACTCTGAAAATAAAAATCTGAGACTCAGGAGAATCTCCCAGGGAAACATATTTTGACAAAACACACACCAAAAGAAATAGCATGTTGCTTGCTGTCAAGGAATGGTTATCATACTGTCCACCATGGGACCAGAAGGAAGAAGTTATCTCATTTATCATGTATCTAGGAAGGGGAAAAAAAGAAAAAAAAAAAACTCTACTCAGTAAACTGCAGTGTCAAAATATATTGCAACTTGCACCCTTGCAATTTTCCTCTCCATGTAGAATCCACATCTCTTTTGACAATACTTCTGCAAACTCCACTGCAAATGCACCATTTTCTGATAGCCAGCTTTCCATCCACAAAGCTCCACAGGGACTCCAGGAGAAAATGTGAGCATAGAGGGACACAAGACATCCACCTGTACCTTTGCCAGAACATGTAGGAAGTCATGAACCTGCATTTCAGTGTCTGTCACAGGTGCCCACAAATAGTGGGTCTAGAGTCATGAGCCATTCCCACCCCTGCCAGTATGACCAGAGATGAGGGAACTAGATTTTCATTTTCTGAGAGAGCCAACATAGCTAAGACTAGCTCAGAATCAGCAAAGGGAGCTGTGGTAGAGAGTGCAAGTATTAGGAAACGAACCTGTAAAATAGATCATGCCAAATCTATCGGGTTGGGTAAGAATAAAACTATAACATGATGACTGGTGAAATAAAGAATTTATTTAATGAACCAATTACTTTTCAAAGAGGCTAGAGTGTGAAATGACCTTTGAGCACTTGCTATGCATTACTCTCTGCCGCATCTTTTTCCGGCCATGGCTGCAATTACTAGTCCTGTGTAGACTTCAACCAGCTCAACTAGTGTAACCTGACAGTCCTTCATCTCAGCCAATACTTTCCACCTCCCACTTCCTGCTCTGGGTGTCCATTAGGGAACCACTGAGCACTCACTCATGTGCAATTCAAGAGTGCAAAAGAGTTAATACCCCATTAGACAACTGTTGAGCCAAGAATGAGTCATGGCTGCTGGTGTATCATTCCCATTCCTTTTTAAGATGAGTAGTTCTCAAATGCATTTCATCAAGCTCCACAGAAACTCTCTCAGAATCAATTACCAGTTGATTAGCAGCGCCCAAATCAATAACATACCTTTTTAGTGGCCTTCCCACCTTTTAGATTGTCATTCCCTTATCTCTCGTGTCTGCTTCCTACAATCACATTCCTAAATCAACTATGTGCACACCACTCTTTCCCCAGGTTCTGCTTTCAGGGGAAGTCAGGTTAAGACAGGAGCCATTCAGTGTCCTCTAAAGCAGTCATTTTTAACTTGTGCTTCATGGTACTTTTGGTTTATTAATTAATGCAACATACACTTACTCTACTCCTACTATGCACCTGTCGCTCTTCTAAGTTGGTGTTGGGGAGATAGCAAAGAACAATGTTCCTATTCACATAGAGCTTACATTCAAGTGAGGTGAAACAAATAATAAATAAGCAATGTCATCTGGGAAATTGATGAAAAGAAAAAACGAGATGAATAGTGAGTAAAGGGAATACAGCTTTCTCTTAGTATAATGAAGGATGTCCTTTATCACGAAGTGACATTTGAGCTCAGCCATGACTCTCAAGAAGGAACTAGTCACAAGAAGATCTTACAGAAAGATGTTCCAAGAAAAAGAGGCAGTGAGCACAAAGGCCTTGAGCAAGGAAACATGTAATAGATCTTAAGACAGCATGCCTGTATTCTACTGAGCAAGTGGGAGATTGGCCATTCCAGAGACTGGGTAGCTAAATGGTTAATTCAAGTGGCTAACATTAGACTGCACCCAAAATCACCCCTCCTCTTAAAGCATTTGTACTGAGTCAAGTTCACCATTCTTGTCCTCTTCCCCTGAAGGGGAGTCTCCCTCTTAGTCATTATGTAGAAAATGTTCTGTGAGTCTCTTCAATGTCAATGTCTTAGCTACCACACCATCTCATGCTCCGTGGTGATGGAAAATGAGATTGGTCTATTAGCTGCAAAAAAAAAAAAAAAAAAAAAAGGGATCCCTGGGTGGCGCAGTGGTTTGGCGCTTGCCTTTGGCCCAGGGCGCGATCCTGGAGACCCGGGATCGAATCCCACATCAGGCTCCCGGTGCATGGAGCCTGCTTCTCCCTCTGCCTATGTCTCTGCCTCTCTCTCTCTCTCTCTCTGTGACTATCATAAATAAATAAAAATTAAAAAAAAATGTCAAAGGCAATCCTGGTTAAGAGGGTGGTAGGCAAAAGAGAGCTGTCAGAAGCCAATCAATACATACACATCACACAGCAGAATGGGCTTTGAGAAGTCAAAACATCTGTTCCTTCACCCAGCTAGAATGATAGCAAGTTTTACAAAATGCTATGCTCTTCCTTGTAAGACCAAGGAAATTCTGTTCCTCTACCCAGAACCTCAGCAGCTCTCTTCTTCAAAAATTTCTCATTGGAGGGACACCTGGATGACTCAGTGGTTGAACATCTGCCCATGGCTCAGGTTGTGATCCGGGGGTCCTGGGATCAAGTCCCACATCAGGCTCCCCACAGGGAGCCTGCTTCTCCCTCGGCCTGTATCTCTGTGTGTCTCTCATGAATAAATAAATATTTTTTTAAAATTCTCATTGGATCTAATATGAACATCTCATTTTATTGTCCAAGCGGTGGGGGAAACCATTTGTCATGTATACGTGCAGAATCCTGTTTCTGGTGTGTCATGGCTAACCCCGCAGAATGACCCTTTTACTCTCCCACCCCTTCATCTCTCAGGGATCCACATGCTCACACTCACTTCTCATTCTGTATTTCAGTTCCATGCTTGTTTTCCAGCCTTTCACTGGATTAGAATGTAAGGGTCCATTAATGCCTAGAAGTGTGAGCCCTGACCAAATTCAGGCATTCATCATTAGATAAGTGAGGATTGTTTGTGAAATGTATTTACAGTTGTGCAGTCAATAAATGTGTACGGGTAGCCCAGAACTCAAGGAGACAAAACAAAATATTATAAAATGTAACTTTTTCCCATTATATCCTAAAACTTTCTCTTCTACTAGTACCTAGGGGGCTCTGAATGTGTAATCAGAGGCTTCAGGCTGAAGAAACAACAGCCTCCCCAATCAAACTTCCTTCTTCCTAGGTTTTGAGAGGAACTTTTTCCCTGTCACCATTTGAATTGTTAATCCTCTCCTGTTGCTGTTGGCAGAAACATATATCTTATGTCATTTTGATAAAGTTGTGCATTTAATGTTCCTACAGTTAAGTGAGAAGGAAAAAAATCTTAACATTTTTAAAATGAGGTACTTCAAGCAGCAGAGAGAACACGATGTGGAAAGACTAATTCCCAGGTAGTAGGTTACCCCAAGGAACATACATCATTCTCCAGCCTGCAGAAAATAACAGGCATTTTTCATTCTCCTTTGCATACATGCTTAGTTTTAGTCCCTAGTCTATCAGAAGGAGAGTGTTTGGCTTTGTTTCCTTGGACCACCTGAAACGGAGGCAAGAGATATGTTTTCCAAGTCTTTCCCTCTCAGAGGAAGGAAAGACCCCGAGACAACCACATTATAGCAAGAATCTAGGAGCATTTCAGTAAGGTAAAGTGGCTTTCCAAGAATGCACAGGATTTCAAGTGCCCCTACTAAAATCAGACTCCCCGTGAGCGGGAAAAGATAGGAGAATCTCTGTGCTCCTTACTCTCCAGAGTAAATTCATCAAAACTCACTACATTTTGCCCTGAGCAGAGCTACCTAAGAATTCACACTGTGAAGGTTACCAGGTACTTCTGTAAATATTTAGAATCAGTTTATCTCTGAAATATATATGCCCTGAGATTTAGGCCAAAAACTGAATTTATGCCAGTAGACATTTTAGATTTGATTTGAATGGAACCTAGGAAAAAGGAAAATCATGGGAAAAAAATCTAAACTGCTCAGTATAGTAAAGTATGTACTTCAAAGCAAACTTGCTTTGAAACTATTCCAATCCTCAATGGTTGTGTGACCTTGAGCTTAACCCCTCAAGATTCAGTTTCTCATTTGCACAATCATTATAATAACAGTGCCTGCTACTATTAATTATTAATAATAGTGCCTACTATTATAATAGGGTTTATGATAGGATTATATGAGATAAAGCATGTAAAGGGCTTAACATTGTATCTGCCACGAGCGAGTTCATACTGAAGGTCAGATGCCCAAGGTGATGATCGGGATATAAGGAGTAGATACAACACTTGGGTACATACTGGATGTCTGATCCAGGCTTCCTGCAGTTAAGTCCTTTCCTGGACATGTGAGTGAATAGCCAAAGAGTCAAAATGGTCAGGCTGGGCCATGCAGATGCTATAAACTATGAGGTAGGGTTGTTATCATTTTGTAGAAGGGGAAATTAGAGTCCAGAGATACATAGACTCTTCAGCACTCACTTATTGATTAACAGGCAGAGCTAGGACTTGGATTCTATGCCCATACATGTTCTTCCTACTTCAAAGCTCTTCTCCCGAGGGCAGAGCTTTCCCAAGTGGTTACAAAGGAGAGGAAACCCCAAAAGCTCCAAACACTGTGAGGAGTCACTAGAAAACCAAACCCATCTACAGGGGACCCAAAGTGGCTTTTCTCCCCTTTATGATATGAGGAAAAGCCCACAGCCTTGCCAGTGGTTTTTCAAAGAGCAAATGCTGGAGTGCTCTTTTGCCCATGCACAGCGGCAAGTGTAAGGAAGGGGTCCTGTCTGGGACTCTCCTTGTGCTGTTCCCATTCCTCACTGGCCTGGTTTTCTACCCCTGAAGAACAAACTGCAGTAGGAATGCCCTTGGTCATGGCAGGAATGCCACCCCATCCCTCTGCCCAAACACAGAGTATCTTCACTCAAGACTAGTGGGCAAAAGTCAACAAGCTTCACGTCAGAGGTGCTATGTGCCAGGTTCTGTGATGAACCCTTAACAGTCTCCATCATATTTAATCCTCTCAACTATCCTATGACATGGATGATATGGTCTTTTTTTACAGAAGGGAACATTGGTGCCCTACAAGGTTGGGTATATTACTAGGATCATTCAAATAATGAGTGGGGGGTCCAGGATTCTACCACAGGCCTATTAGGCCAGACATATCCTGTCTCACCCCAAATAGAAAGTCCTCAAGAGACAACATCTTTGCAACAGTCCATGTCAGCCCCAGGAAAGCCAAGTGGATCTAGAGCCTTTTTATTAGGACAGTACATCTTTCCCTGGAACAACGTTGGCCCTTCAAACTGCTACAGCATTCACACTGAGAGAAATGTGTGTCTCCAGCTGTCTCATTTGCAGATGGCGGCCACCCTGACTTGCAGGGGATTAAACATCAGCAATGACATCTAGGACTTCTGTGATTTCCAAAGGCTGGAAGGATAAAGTAAATGTAACTTTCTCCACACTATCCTTTACTACTACTGAGTGGTGGATTCATGCACTCTGAGTAACAGAATAAACTGAGAACAGTGAAAATGTATGATATATCAGCTTTAACTTATGCAAGAAAGATAACTTATTTTCCTCTTCCCGTACCCTGTGCACCTCCATCAGCTCAGGCACCCACTGCAGAGCTCTCCTTTAAAGACAGAACAGAGGTGCCTGTGTGGCTCAGTTGGTTGAGCTTCCAACTCTTGACGTGGACTCAGGTCGTGATTTCAGGTCATGAGATCAAGCCTCGCATCAGGCTCCATGCTGGGTGTGAAACCTGTTTCAGATCCTCTCTCCCTCTCCCATTCCTCCACGTGCACACACTCTCACTCTTTCTCTAAACAAAAAAATAAAAGGATAAAACAAGGAACAGAGAATCTTGGACCAAACAAACAGGGATTTGCATCTCAGCTTTGCTTTTTCCCCTGCTGCATGACACTGGGCATGCACATTTTTTCATTCTATAAATATTCAGGGTATGTCCAGGAGCGTGCTAGACAAACTGGACATAAGGAAGTGTGTCCCTGCCCTCAAGGAGCACAATGTAGTAGGACAGACAAATGAACCTATAATTATGATACAGTATGGGATTTCAGGAAGAAAGATGTGAGCAAGGTTATTTGCATATCACTCTGCTGCTCTCAGCTTCTGTTTCCACCTCTGTAAAATGGGAATGAAAATAAAAATCTATTTCACAAGGTTGGTGTGAGGCCTCATTGTGATGCAGAATGCAAGATATTTGAAACCTGGCAAGGAGAACACAGGTTGTAGTATTGATCAGGTGTGTTCCAGTTTAAGGGAGAAACCTAATAAAAGTGGAACAACATGGAAATATAAAGGTGAGCCGAAGGCATGAGGGGCAGACAGAGGTGGTATTATGTACCCACCATGCTCTGCAGAACCTCTCAGATCTCCCCCCATTAGCTCCCACTAGATGCAGAGAGAAGGGGGCAGAATGGAGGCAGGACTTGGGGCTGAGAATCTGCGGTCCCCATTCAAGTCACTGACTTTTTTCAGGTTAATACTTTGGGGCATTACATAAGGTTTCATTTGAAGAAAAAACTCAACAATTAAAAAAAAAAAAAAAAGTTGGGAAGCCCAGGTGGCTCAGCAGCTTAGCGCGACCTCCAGCCCAGGGCGTGATCCTGGAGACCTGGGATCGAGTCCTACGTCAGGCTCCCTGCATGGAGCCTGCTTCTCCCTCTGCCTGTGTCTCTTCCTCTCTCTCTCTCCTCTCTGTGTTTCTAATGAAGAAATAAATAAAATATTTTAAAAGATAAAAATTAAAATTAAAAAAAAAAAGCTTGAAAACTACAATATGTCAAACTTCCCCAAATTCACAAAAGCTCTTTGGTTGAAAGGTGGTACTACCATCCAATCGGAGACTCCCAGAAAGGGGGAATGTCTGCTCTTATTGTTGGGTAATGTAATTAGAAACAAAATATTTTCCCAACTTAAAAATCTCTCCACAAAGAGGGAAGAGCAAAACAACAATTTTATTGTTGAATGAGCATTAAGTCATAATGGGATATGTAACATAAGAAAGCCACTAGGAGATTGCTAAAACAGAAAGAAATCTCACCTTTTCATACAGGCAAGCAGATACAATCCATTGCATTCAAGTCAGAAGACTTGACAGCACCATTTGTCACAAGGTTCATCCTAAATTCACCTGGTAATTGGGATGACCGCCTGTGTTAGCTAATTGCCTTTATACAAAGGAAATATAAACCACTCACATCTGTATGACAGGAGGTAGTTTTGCATCTAGAAATGGTACCCACTGAAGTTAGGCTCCCAGAAAGCAGGTGATGCGATGTGATCCCCCTTGATGTCAATATTTCAAAGGAGTGCCCCCTGGATCCCTGAAAAAGACCGTCTTAGGTTATAAAACTGCCAAGAGGCTTTTTAAAAGATTTACCTGTCAAAGGTCAGAGAAAGAATTCAAGTTACAAGTTTTCTCGATGTTATAAGTTTTCTAAAATAAATGTTCTAAGAAAAGGGAAACCTAACTTCCTCATTTTTAATCTGGAGAATTCAGATTCTTTTACTTGTCCATATACTTTCTGACCTTTTTTTTTTTAATTTTTTTTAATTTATTTTTTGAAGGACACAGAGCTAAAGCATCACCACTGCATTCATATTCCCTCCTTCCCAGCTGGACAAGAAAGAAATTTCCACCATTCAAAATCTCTGGCCATATGAAACTCAACTACTTATGAGGACATGTTTTCTAACATGACTCCTAAAGAATCTTGGCTTAAATCTGATTGGCCATCCTTAATGTAGCCAATGGGGATACACTTCCAGGACCAACACACTGAAAGTAGCCTTTCATACCTCTTGAAAACCTGTCCCCTCATTCAGCATGCTTCTAGAACAGAATGCCTCAAAATCTATAGTAGCCTTCTCCTTCTATTTTCTGCTCTGTAAAACATGTATATTTGTTGAATTAGTGAGTGAAAGGGTGAATACATGATGAATTCCAATATCTAATATCAAGTCAGGCTAATTCCTCTATTATGCCCGAGATACATGCAAATATAATTTGGCAAAAGTTTAAAAAACCAACTCTGCCTTCCAGCCTCTGCCCAGCCTTCCCTTGGAGACCAGAAACACTCAAGCACATGGGAGCTAGCTCATCATCGTCATTATTATTTTACCTGGAGCTCAAACCAAGTCCCACCTACTCCTTTCTTCCTTCCCTGAACTCAGTGTGCCGATTGTTTTCCCCCAACATCCCACTGGGAAAAGAAGAGGTCTCTGCCCCAACTAAGAGAGCTGGCAGATGAGAGAAGAGAAATATAATCCATTTTTAAAGCTACCCTGTGGTTTGCCTGCAGGGTTGGTGTCACTTTCCTCACGTTTCTCAGTGATGTCCAGCCCAAACATCAATGCTCTCTAAAACAGAAATAAGTTGTCCCTCAAGATCAATATAGAAATAACTGACATTTCCTTCAGACATTAAATTTTCATTTCAGTGAGGAAAAGACAGGGAACAGGGAGGAGTAGAGAGTTCTCAGAGAAAAAAAGACTTTCAGCCAAGTATTAAATGGCAAGCGCTCTAACATGAATCGAATGCCTAAAGAGCTGCAGGATCAGGATCCAACTTCCGAGGAAATCCCCCAGGAAGGGCTGAATGTGAGGAAGGATCAGGGTTATTCATTTCTTTCTCTGGTGTAATATAGAGGGAACATTCCAACTAAGGACAATAATCAGCATTTATGGTGCATTTTCTACAGGTTGGGTAGAAGCTAAGCTATCTCCATCCAATGTAGAACCCCCCCCCCCCCGCCCCCATTCTGCATGGCCTTCAATCCTACTGTGATCATTCTTTTACAGGTGAGGATATGTTTTTTGATTACCCTTTCTCTCCCTGGTGCTTATATACTTAAGATCCTTTAGCCAAACCCTTGCCTATGACAGTATTCAGTCACTAGTTCTCACTGTTTCCTCTGGTCATTGGGCCTTTGGAAAAAAAATCTCACAGAGCTTATATGTAATGGGGCTTGGTTGAACAGATGACTTCCTGTAACTGTACCTCTACTTCTGGCTTCTCAAAAACAGTGGGTTGACAGTAATGCAGTGTGGAAGTTTTCCCATTTCTCAGTGACCAGATTGTGAATATTTCCAAATGGATTTTCTATTATTAATGTTACTGTGGTTCTTTGTTTTGAAATAAAAATTCTGAATGTATATGTAAAAAAAAAAAAAAGTGGCTCGGAAAGGTGAACTCACTTGACCAAGGTCACATAGCTAATAAGTGGCAAAGTCAGCATTTGAATTCCGATCTGTTTGACTTCAGGGCTCCCAGTCCATTGTACTGCATGGGACAGAAAAAAATATGCAAGAAGAGAAGGCTAGGAGGGAAGAAGGTAAATTTGGCACTTTCTCCCCACCTAGGGTTCCAGGATTCTAAGATGCTGTGGTAGGATCTCATTCCTGGAGGTTTCTAAAGACAAGCAGTTTACCTATTGCTGAGGCTTTTTTTTTTTTTTTCCCTAAGCCACATTACTCAGTAACTGAATTTACTTGCCTACGCATCATAATTGGGCTCGGTACAGCACAGCTCTGACCTACTTTAAAATCAATTTTAATGTACCCCATAGACTCTTTCAAGCTACTTTACAAACACCACTCTGTTTTTGTTAAATAAATCTAATTGCTCCTGGGGTGTTAACAGATGACACCGCCTCCCAGAAAGAGTTTGCCAAGATCAGAGCTTCTGTGCAACACTGTCTTGCAAGAAAATCCCTAAGCCCTGATTTTTGACAGCCTCATAAACAGTCTGCAGGGATGGACACCAACAGTACCCCAAATGGTTGACTGTGAGTTTTCAACCTCTGATAAATATGTTATCAAAACCCCCTGCAACACAGTCCTTTTTTAAATCAGATTTAAGATTCTTCTCTCCATTCAACCCTTTATCCCAGTCTCAAAAATTTTTTTGAGACCAAGGGCTAGGAAGGATTTAAAAGATATTTTAAATATCCCCCTTAGAATTAACTGGGGGTAGGAGAAGCATCACTGATCAGAGAACACTACAATCTGAGTAAGACAGATTCACATATTCAATCTCATATTCAGTCCCTAAAAGGTATTCATTGCTTGTTGTGAACCAGGCCCTGTGCTAGACTCTGTATGTACTGATGAACTGGTGAACAGAACCAACCAGACTCACAGAGCTCCCAGCCTAATTGGGGGAAAAAATCTATAAAAACAATCACGCCAATAAAAGCATACTTTTTTGTCATTATCACAATTATCTCAATGCTATAATGAAACAGCAAACAGTGCTATCAGGTAATGTAAGGAGACTATGGGCAGAAAATTCAAGGAGGTAACCATTGAGCTTAGATCTGAAGGAAGAGAAAGTTAATTAGAAGAGAGCCAGAGAATCATCAGATGTAGGCACCAGTGAAGAGAACAGATTGGAGGGGACAACAGCAATGCTAAATGCCAGTGGATTTCAAAAAGAACGTCTAAAACAGCTCATTTTCTACTCCCATTGGCATCACAGACTATTTGTTGCACTAACCTTGAAGATTATCTCATCCAATCTGTCATCCATTGTAAGAATCTCAAGCCCTATTTATACAATGGTTTAAAAAAATAGATCTAACATTTCCGGAGATAGAGCAAGCAACAAAGAAAGTCCTGGTCTGCCTAGAATTTATGTTCTAGTTAGAAGAATCAATGATAACCAAACAAACAGGCAAACACGGAACATGTCAGTTTGGAAGGACTCTGAAGAAGTAAAAGTACAGGATGGAGGTAGAGTTCTGGGAGGTGCTATTAAGTATACAGTCTAAAAATTCCTCATTGGGAAGAAGATGACATCCAGGTAGACACCTGAAGAAAATAAGAGAATGAGGCACACCAATATCAGGACAAATGGCAGTTTTGGCAAAGGGAAGGACAAGACTGAAGACCTTGAGGCAGGTGTGTGTTGGTGTGTTCCAGAAGCAGAAAGGAGATCTGCATGGTTGGAGCCCAGTGACCAGGAACAGGAGAGTAGCAGGAAATGAGGCAAGTGGTAATTGGAGACCAGTGCCCTGTAGAGTTTTTTCAACTCTTGTCAAGACTTAGGCTTTTACTTTCAAGGACTGAAAGGGAGGAAGAATCGGGGTTATTCATATCTTTCTCTGGTATAATATTCAAAATACTCTTGAAAAGTCTTAATCAGGGAGGTAACATAAAATGATTAACGTATCTTAAAGAACACTCTGGCAACTATGTCAAACGATTGACTGTAGAGGCTATAGCAGAAGTAGAAACACAAGAGGAAAGGTTCCAATAATCAAGGAACATGGACCCAAGGACAGTGGGAGAGAGGCTGAGAAGTAATTGTATGAAGGATATGTACAGAAAGTAGAGGGGATGACACTTGTTGATGGTCTGAACATCAAGTATGAGAGAAAGAAGACAGACCAAGATGACTCGAAGGTGTTTGGCCTAAGCAACTGGAGCAGAGCCGCCAATGTCTGAAATGGGAAAAACTGGGGCACAATAACATCTAGCAGACAGGAACATAAAGAGACCGGGTTTGTACATGTGAAGTACAAGGCTGCCCATATAAGAGTTAACTGAGATATCAGGTAGGTCACTGCTTTAACAGGAGACACTTCAGGGAAGAGACCTGGGCTAGAGATCTACAGTTGGAAGTATAGGATGAGATTACCTTCAGAGGGAGTGTAAAAAAAAAGTAGAAGACAAGAGTTCCAAAGAACTGTTGTCCAGGCAATCTGGTCCACTATTTATACATCATGCCACCGATGTTGAGCACCTTCCAAAAGCCAGAAAATGGAGATCAAGAAGTGGAGACTATTTTCCCACAACCCAGCTCACAACCCAAGCTGACTTTGTGACTTCCACTCACTAATACAAAGGGGTACAAGTGATGTTGTGCTAGACTTCAGCCTGTAGCCAAAGAGGCCTTGTGTGCTTCTACTCTCCCTTCTGGGATCCTGCCCTAATTTATGCACCATAAATGCAAACCACGGCAGGCCCACTGGAGCATTAAAGACCACGTTGAAGGAGAGGCAAAGAGTAACACTCAAGAGCCAAACAACCTCCAGACATATGAATAAGGCCAACCTACACCAGCCAGCTCCCAACCATCCGCAGCTGTTCACTGATACATAAGAGACCCCAGCGTGCATTATCTGAGTCCAGCCACAAGAGCAGAACCATGGAGCTGGCCCATTGTCTTATGAGGAATGACAGGTGGCAACCACTATGTTTAGAGGTGGTTTTTTATGTAATAGTAGTTAACTAATACAGCTTTTGCCTTCCCAACTCAACATTTGCAAATCCTATCCATCCCATTTTGTATGTATCATCCTCCATGCAATTTTGGCTGATGCCGACAGCAAGAAATCAGCTCTCACTCCTCTGAGATCCTAATGGCATTTGATTCGTACCTTTCTGTACTTGTCAAAATAGGCTGGACCGTAACAAATCCCAGTGGCTCAGGATAACCAAGATTTATTTCTTGTTCATGGTACATAGCTGATGGGAGTTGCCAAGGAGCTCTGCTTCCCACATTCACTCAGGGCTCCTCACCGATGCAAGGAAATACCACCTTGTGACACTTTTGTCTCAGAACGAGGCTTCAGAGAGTGCATGGAGAACTCAAACTTGTTCTTCAGCCTATCTATTCATTATTCAGGCCTGACAATATGGCCTCATCTAAATTTAAGAGAGCTAGGATTTTAAGGGAGCACAGGGGATACTTCCTTATGTCTCTGCTATCCTTTCTCATGGCATTCATTGTTCCCTCAAACTTTTGATATGTGTGGCTTTCTTGCTTATAGCAAATGTAGTATACCAAGGTCTAGCTGCATGGGCACGCATGTCAGACAGTCACACAGGACACCATGCTTAGAACCCCACATTCATTTTAACAATCTGGTGTTTTCATCTTAAAATCTTAATAATTTGTTTAATAATAAATTTATTTTTTATTGGTGTTCAATTTGCCAACATATAAAATAACACCCAGTGCTCATCCTGTCAAGTGCCCCCCTCAGTGCCCGTCACCCATTCACCCCCATCCCCTGCCCTCCTCCCCTTCCACCACCCCTAGTTCATTTCCCAGAGTTAGGAGTCTCTATGTTCTGTCTCCCTTTCTGATATTTCTACCCATTTCTTCTCCCTTCTCTTCTATTCCCTTTCACTATTATTTATATTCCCCAAATTAAAATCATAATAATTTTGAACTAGAGATCTGTCAGTTTCATTCTGCCTTGGGCACCACAAATCATGTAGCTGATCTTATCCAATTCAGTAGTCCTTAGTATAGTGTGGTACTCAACAGAATCACCAAGGGGATGTTAAAAAAATACAGGGACACAAGCCCCACTTAAGAAGAATTACATCAGGCTCTAGTAATGGAGTCCTGGAAAAAGTAATTAAAAAAAAAAGAAAAAGAAAAAAAACCTTCCAGTGATTCTCATGTGCAGCCAGGGCTGAGCATAGCTTCCCTAAAGTCATGGCCCAGATAACCTCTTTTGGTATTTTTTCAGAATAAAATATAGTAAGAAATAAAAATACGGCAAGAAGAAATCAGTCAATGCCATTAAAATAGTCTGAAGAACTATTCCAGATTGAAGCAGAGCAAATAGACAAGTAAATGCAAGACAGGATTCTGAACTGGATGGCCCCACAAAAGACCAGGTGATCCCATATGGATCTTACAGGAACTTTAACACAAATAGGTAAAGGCAACTGTACAAGGATGTTCACTTTAGCATTGTTTCTGGTCATGAAAAAGAATAGTATCTTAACGTCCACCAATGGGATGGAGTTGAATTGTGAAAACTCATGCTGTGTAAAATAAAGGGCAATCTCTACGTGATGACCTGGAAAATATCTCTCACATACTATTATCTGGAAAATGATAATTTCAGACTAATACATGGCTCACAGTTGTATTTTGCATAAATGTATATTTGAGTTATGTGTCAATACACATATAAAAATGCTGTAATACTAACAAGTTTATTTGTGAGGAGAAAAGAATTTTACTTAATTGATATATTTATGCCCTTAAGTAGATTGTTAACAATTTTAACTTTTTTTCCCAGAATTTACTAAGTAACAAATTTATATGCAAGACTGACAATTGACCTTCCTTTTGGCTGCTCTAGTTTAGCCAGTCAATAATTCTTTGTAACCACCCTTGAAGAAATCCATGAGAGCTTTTAATTTTAAGGAACTGCCCATCTAAGTCTTCTGAGTCAAGCAGCATAAAACATAAATGAAAAACCTGACTTGGAAAAGAGGCTCAAGTTGTTTTAGAAAAACTAGAATAAAAGGAATAAAGTATCTGCAAGTAACTTCCATTTCAGCAAAGAATCAATGTTCTTAATTTCAAGAAATTCAAAGCTGCCGGTGCACTAATTACATGCATTGAATTCCTCCAAATGCAGATCTATTACATGTTTGTGTGTCTCTTGAGGCATAAAATAGAGAAATGGGGGGAGATGGGGGACACTGCTCTAAGCTGTTTTCCTCCCTCCTTCCACAAACAATAATTTGGGTGTTGTAAGGATTTGCAAAATAAACAACAAGCTGCACAGGGCTTTGTGTTTTGAAGCCACAAGCATGAAAATCCATGTAAGCCACTATCTCTCCCTCTGCCGAGATAAACAGGTTCTAAGTACCCTATATAAATCTCCAAACCATGGAAGAAAATAACCCCAAACTTTTTTCCTTATTTGGCCCCAATTAAATTTCAGTATAGGGGATTTATAATCCCCATCTAAACAGAGCATCTGCAATTTGTGGCCTGAAATAAATAACCAGCTTTAATGCTGTAAAAGGACATGAAGGGCCAATTCCATATATTTATACAGAATAGAAAGTGATACCAACATTCATCAGCACTCTACCAAGACTTCTCTTACTAAGGGGCCACAATGGATATGTGGCATTTTGCCTCCCCTGCAACCATTCATTCTGTATAGTACAGCCTGTATTTCCTCACGCAGAATTACTTCTTCCCCAGGGGTGTAGCATTGGAAAACAGTTCCAGGAGCCCATTTCAATGATAGAAGAAAATGGTCAATGCTCCCTATCCCTACCCCAGTGAGACAGAGGGTGAGCACTCGCCCTATGTTCTGCCAATGTTGAGCTCTGCAGATATTAGGTCACTGACTCAGCTCCAAACTCCCTTGTCTACCCAGCTTTGTAATACTCAGCTCCAAACTCACTTGTCTCTCCAGTTTTGTAATACCCTGGGTCTCTGTAGACCGTACTTCACTGGTCAGGTGGCTTCCTAACTGGTTCTGTTAATAGGGAAACCGGACAACAAGAGGAGGAAAAAAGCAAGCTGCTCCTCTTCATATGCTTGCTCTCCCTTCAGCATCTCCCAGGTGCTACTCTTCATCCTGGCAGTTCATACCAACAGCTACTGGTCCCTTTCCAGCTTGTTTCCACAACCCTAGAACCATCTCCTCTTGCTCCCTCATAGGTACCAGCCAGGAAGCTCTTGATCCTCTAAGACTGCACCCCAGCCCCATGAGGATTCTTCGCCAACTCTAGAGAGAACAGCAGCTGGCCATGGTCTTCCCCTCAAAGGTCTGGGCCTCCAATCCTCCATGCTTCCTCTCCAAGCTTCTAGTCCAATGACACTGACTTCTTCTCATTCTCCAGTCAGAGAAACACTAGCTTCTTCCTGCAGGTATCATGTTATATCAACACTTATTTTCACCACTGCACATTGTCCGACTTCCCTACATCGGAGCCTCTCTGTTAAAATAACTAGCATGGATTCATTTTCCTTACTAGCCTGGGACTACTTCAGGCACACTCTCTAGGATGTTGGCCCCTGTGTAAACTGCTGAGGAAGATATGGTTGGAAGTTTTCATTACAAAGTGGATGCAGTTGGGGATGCCTGGGTGGCTCAGTGGTTAAGTGTCTGCCTTTGGCTCAGGGCATGATCCTGGAGTCCTGGGATCAAGTCCCACATCGGGCTCCCTGCGTGGAGCCTGCTTCTCCCTCTGCCTGTGTCTCTGCCTCTCTCTCTCTCTCTCTCTCTCATGAATAAGTAAATAAAATCTTAAAAAAAAAAAAAACAAAGTGGATGCACCTGCTGGATGGTCTTGACTCCGTTTTTCCAGTGACAGAACCTTTGCCTGCCTCCCCTTTGCAAGCTCTCCCTTAATCTCTTTGTTTCCTCCTCATCCCCCAGACTGGATCTCCAACCTCTTTTGGATTCTGCAAGACCTTTGAAAACCTTCTAAGAAATTCCTCTCACTTGGGTTAGCTAAAATTAGTTTTTGTCGCTTGTGAATAAGAAAATAAAATGATAATAACACCCTAAGCAGGAAGGTTTGAGCAAACTCCTTCATTCAATCCACCTTTCAATCCATAAGGATAAGTCCCTTAGGACAGTGTACTTGGAACAAATAAAATTAACTCCAGGTACACTAAGTACTTCATCTTTAAGCTTAAATAAAACCAGAAAATGTTATCATTAGTTTCTGGTATCTTCCTAATAACCTCACACACCCACAAAGAGATACACATGCCATGCTCAGGCTCAGCATTACCAAACTCACACTGAAACACCCATCTAGGAATCTTTTATTTATACATCATTGAGCTCATTTCCCTCATTTAGCAGGGCCAGAGAGCAGATGCGATGGACCCAAGGTCATACAGCAGGAATCACAGCCATGACCCGGAGATACAGCCTATCTTCCACCATATCATCTGTATCTGACACAGGGAAATCTTCCTGAGAATTAAAAGAATATGAATAAGTGAGATTCACAGAGTAGTGCATAGAGGAATTACAACCCCGGTCATTACATAAATAGTTTTTAATCTGGGGAATCCTATATCCAAATGTGACAGTCACAAGGGAATCTTCTTTATGAAGTAGCTGACAGGGGGCATTCAGTGGAGAAAGGAAGACTCTGTTCAATTCCTGACTCTACCCTTTACATTTATTATTTGACTTTGAACTTGCTATATTACCACTAAGAGCCCTATTTTATTTTCCATAAAGTGAAGATTATAAAACAAATGCCTACTCTACTTCACAGTTATCTTAACCAGCAAATGCACTCATTCAACAAATATGTGGACTAAGCATGATTTTAGGAGGTGGGAACCCAGTAGTGAGCAAAATAAAATCCCCATCCTCCAAGAACTTATATCTAAGTAGAGGCAGGCAGATAGTACACAAATAAGCTCATTAACAAATATGACATCTCAGAGTGTAATAAATGTTACGGGAAAATAAAATAGGATAATCTGATAAAGAATGATTAGGCTCATTAGGTCAGGAGGTCAGGGAAGACCTCTGAGAAGCTGACGCTTGAGCTGATTCACGAGATAATGAAAAAGAGAAAATCTGGGAGCAGAAGGTTCTAGACAGAGAGAAGAGTGATTGCCAGGGCCCCCAAGTGGGAAGGAGCTTGGCTTTCTGAGCAAGAGAAAAAAAGGGTTGGTATGGCTGGCTCTGAATGCATAATGGAAGAGTGGAACAGAGGTGACCATACAAAAATAAAACTCTTCACAATTTGTCATCTATCGAGACATACTTTACACACTGTACTCAATCATTCTATTCTTCTCATTACTCAATTTTAACTTTCCAACTTCATATTGCATAATTTATTAATTTACAATGGACAATGACTTCCTAATACTCTCTCTTTAAATTTTCTATGTTTGGGCAGCCCTGGTGGCAGCGGTTTAGTGCCGCCTGCAGCTCAGGGCATGATCCTGGAGGCCCTGTATCGAGTCCCACGGCAGGCTCTCTGTATGATGCCTGCTTCTCCCTCTGCCTGTGTCTCTGCCTCTCTCTCTCTATGAATAAATAAATAAAAATCTTTAAAAAATAAATAAATAAATTTTATATGTTCTTCCTCACTCTGACAAATAGGCCCATTCAAGTTTCCTATAAAGGGATTCTAGGATAGTTTTGTTTGTTTTTTAAATAATAATAATAATTTTTGTCTTGTGAGCCTGAGAGGCAGTGTACTACAATGGGTAAGCAATTTATTTTTATTTTTATTTTTTAAGATTTTATTTTTTTATTCATAGACACAGAGAGAGAGAGAGAGACAGAGACACAGGCAGAGGGAGAAGCAGGCTCCACGCAGGGAGCCGATGTGGGTCTCCAGGATCACACCCCAGGCTGCAGGCGGCGCCAAACCGCTGCGCCACCGGGGCTGCCCCGCAATTTAGTTTTAGAATCAGTCTCAGATTTGAATCCTATCTCTCCCAGACAGTAGTAAGATTAACCTGGAGAGGTTAAATAGCTTCTCTAAGCCTTGGGTTTTTCATCTATAGAACAGATTTAAAGATTACTTATGTTACAGTATTGTTCTGAAAATTCTGTGAATGGATATATATATAAGACACAGAGTTTGGCACAGGGAAAGGGTTCAGTGAATGCCAACTAGAGGTGGTCCTTTGCACAGTATTTCTTCTTCAAGACTAAGTCACATATCACTTGGTTGCCATCCCAAGACTTCCAGGCTGAGTTAAGGGCTCACATTATTTTATGGCTTACCATCTATTACATATCAAAATTTCCAGCTTCCCTGTCTATTGTATTAGCTTCTTAATGGCAAGTAGTATGCTCCACCCTCTCAGAGCTCAATATCTTGCACATAATAAAGGCCCAGTGTACTTGGTAAATTCAACTGTAAATTGTTCTTGACCACTCACCAGCCATTGACGATCTCTGATTTGGATATCTCACTAATGAAGAGAATAGCCTTGGTAGGACTTGAAGAAAAGAAGAAACTTTATTATCCTGGCTGAGAGATTACTTTAATGTCTTGTTTGTAACCCAAGGCATGTGCATAATTGCACCATTTACTGAATTGTATGACTTTAACTGTTTGTGTTAACCCAAAGGAATAATCCTGTGATTGCTTAAGTGCTTGGTAATATTATCAGTGCAAGAAACAGAATTCTTTAAAAAACGAAATTGAAGAGAAAAATTCACCTAATCTCCAAAGACTGCTTAAAATCTGACTTTTCAAAGTCAACCAGAAAGCAATTAAATGTCATCAGTACTTTAAAGCTTCCCTGAAATGAGACTTCTACCCATCTCTCAAGTAAGCATTGGCTATACAACCAAAATCATCCCCACTAAAATGGTGAAGACAATATCCCTTAGGAGGGATATTATTTTAGCTGCAGGACTCCTACAAGAACCATGGTTCAATCTACCACATGACTCAACATGCAGTTGACAGTCTCAGAGAGACCTGGGAGGAACAGCTCCCTCTGGAGTCTTCTGTGACCCTCCTACCCTTGGTCCATTCCCTTTCACTTCATTTTCAGAGTTAAGAGCCCACTAATCTCAAAAAAACATCAAGTGTAAGAATCCATGCTTGTTGTGAGAGAAATGTCTTCTGATTTTCTGATTTTTCCACCCAAACATAACGGAAATAGGTTGGAGGCAGTAGATGCAAATCTCTACCTATTTATGGAAAACAGTGCATCTTAGTTCTGACAATACTTCCTTCCCTGAGAGCCATTCATCCCCAAAGTTGAACAGTCAGACAAATGTCATGCTGTTTTCTGTGAGGTTGTTACATTATCATGTCCTCCCTTGCAGAAGGGGAAATGCAAAAATATATCCTCAGTTCTCTTCACCTGAGCCTGGAAGCTGCTTCTGCAGTAATTGAACCGAGGTAATCAAATGTGGTTCACAAATTGATTCTCCTATCAGTAAAAAGCTCATTTAAATAAAATGATTGATACCAACTCAGGACAAAGACACTATTTCCTTTATCCCTCAACAAATAAATCTGTCCTCATTGTTAATGTCAGAAATTCTGGGGGAAAAAAAATAGCAAAGCAAAGGGAAAAAAAAAAGACAAGAAATCAAAAAGCAAATATAGAGTGTATTATCAGGGAAAACTCTATTTGATATTCTGCTGCATTCCCAAAGCCCAGTTACAAAAACAGGACAAATCTCCCCTCTTGTACCACCTGTCCTAAGAATCTCACTGTTCTATTAACCTCTTTTCTCACTCCTTGGGCAATCCGAAGTAAGCTCACACAGGAGAAGATGCTCCAGCTACAGAGACTATCTCACTGTTTTAGAGAAATGTGCCATCTCCTAATGTAAGCAAGTCAGAGTTTTGCTTATTTATTTTTCATTTTTATGCTGGTTGCCAAGGACCCAGCAATTGAAATAGGGAAAACCTGTCAAAAATAATATAAAGTAACTATCCCAAACTGGCCTGTTAGTATTTATTAGTTTGGAACCAGGTTCCATTTTTAATTTGCTCTTTCCACTGGCTCTCAGAAACTCCATCCTTGCTTCCCTGGAGAAATTACAAGACCTGTTGAATTGCAGTTATTGACTCAGAAATGGACTGTGGAGAAAATTTTCTAGCTCTTTATGCATCTTTGCTTGCTCTTGAAAGCTCTCTTTGACCTCTTTAAGGCCCAGACTTTCCTATTATCTTCCTTAATTTCTTTGTTCAATACTGATTTTTCTTTCTTGAAATCTTATTCTCTATAGCCCTTAATCACATAACGTCCTGCATTTTTCTTTGGCTGTTTCATCAGCCTGGTGTCCCAGCTAAATTGTCAGTTTGTTGAGGGCAACAGCCATGGACTATATCTCTCAGTCTCCGGCAGGATGCTAGCAAAATTATAGCCTCTTGGAAAATACCTCTCCAATGATCTAGTTTTAGCTGCATCTTCCCCTTCTGTACCACTTCATAGTAATTCAGGTTATTTCATTGAATCTCACAC
Source organism: Vulpes lagopus (assembly GCF_018345385.1). NCBI lineage: Eukaryota > Metazoa > Chordata > Mammalia > Carnivora > Canidae > Vulpes > Vulpes lagopus. Next base: position 89,375,299 of record NC_054831.1, read on the forward strand.
TCATTGCCCCTGGGCTGCACTGCAGACACCTGGACTTGGGTCATTCAGAAATTTAATAAAAAGAATTTAATTGCATTTAATTAAAGAACTTAATTTATCTGCCAACATTTAAGAATCAGAAGACTTGATATAACATTTCTGATGTCTGGCTACTCTTAAGGAATTGTATGATTTGGTAATACTGGCCCTATTCTTGCTCGACAGCAACTTGCGAGACATGAGTTATAGCTGTGCCTTTATGTGGGGCATGTTCTCCAAGCTCAAAAGCTCTAAATTCCAGTCTGCTTAATTTATGTATTTTTCACCTGGTTCAAAAGTTGTGTGAGTTTAATCAATGTCTGCTTTAGAGGAAAATCAGATTATTTTCCCAAAATGTCTCTCCTTTTTAAAATCACTATTAGTCTTTCGATGGACACCGAGGCTCCTTCCACAGTTTGGCTATTGTGGACATTGCTGCTATAAACATTGGGGTGCAGGTGTCCCGGTGTTTCATTGCATCTGTACCTTTGGGATCAATTGGAGAAAGACAAACATTATATGGCCTCATTCATTTGGGGAATATAAAAAATAGTGAAAAGGAATAAAGGGGAAAGGAGAAAAAAATGAGTGGGAAATATCAGAAAGGGAGGCAGAACATGAGAGACTCCTAACTCTGGGAAACGAACTGGGGGGGGGGGGGTGGAAGGGGAGGTGGGCGGGGGGTGGGGGTGACTGGGTGATCGGCATTGAGGGGGGCACTTGATGGGATGAGCACTGGGTGTTATTCTAGATGTTGGCATTTTGAACACCAATAAAAAATGAATTTGTATAAAAAACAAATTTAATATCCCAATTTTAAAAAGTCACTATTAGTTGTTTTGATTAAAACCAAATCCAAAAAATAAATAAATAAATAAATAAATAAATAAATAAATAAATAAATCCAAATCCATTGTCTCAGACTCTGGGAAGGTACTGGGTTTCATCATTCCCACTTGCTGGCCACACCATCCTAGTTACGATCAAAATGTTGAGGTTTCTGAAACTACACCCCATCCCTCATTAAATCCCCTCCACTCCATCCAAGAAACATTTCCAAAATCCGTCCCTTCCTTGCTGCTTCTACTGTTCGGCTTTATCTCCTATATTTCTTACCTGGATCTCCTAACTTGCCCTGTATCCTTTAGTCTCTTTTCAAACTCATCCTTCATATCCCACCAAATGGTACAAGGCTGATTTTGTTACCCCTCTCTTCAAAAACTCAGAGTCACCCCATTGACTCCAAAACCATCTCTAAACACCATGGCCTCCACCATTTGGTCCTAATTTACTTCAATGGCTGTACAGACAGCTTATCTTCCAAAGACACCTCCATTCCAAGAGACTAGCCTTCAACCTTCAAAATCATCCTGTACTAGTCCATTTCAAGGCTCTGCTCCAAGGGAGGCAAGCCCCTGGATGAGAAACACAATGATGTGTTACCCCTCCTGGGTGAATGGACCATTTAGGAGAAAGGAACTCAAGAACATCACTTTGGCTCTTACCATGGTAGAATTATGTTACTCAGGATAAGAAAGCCACTTCCTAAGAAAATAAAACTTTCCCAGAACATCTTGAATCATCCCAAGCAGGTAGTGATCTTCCGTAAGACCAACTTCAGTCATTTCTCTGATTTGGGGTCCCTTAGAATTCAATATAGAGACTTCCATTGGAAAAGAAAAAATGTGGTTGATTTATTTTACTTTCAGAAAGAGAGTAAGAGTGAATGTGCCTTTTAGGAATCATACTAGGTATATCCTGCTTTCCATTTTGTTTGGTTTTTACCAAGGTTTGATTTTCATTGGCCACATTGGCCACATTGTTAAGCACATGAAAAATTCTTACAACAGGCTGAGGAAAATGCTTTTTTTCAGACCTCCCTTTCTTTGTTTAGCTTTGTATTTCTGTTAACGGTCTTAAAACTAATTAGGGTAAATTAATTCCTCAGAATAATAACAATTGTCAAGGAATTGCACACTAACACTTTAGTCTTGGAGATGAGAGTTTCCTGGGGGTTGGGAAGCGATTGCAACTTCTTAATGGTATATGGAAGTAAAGGATACTGGATTTGTATCAATTATGTTTTATTTATTTGTTTCAGACACGTTTAATGAATTTAAGGGGAAAATTACACATCCCAATGTAAAGTGATTACTGTCTCTGAACTACAGTCCCCTCATGGTCACAAGTAGCTCATCAGGCTAGCCTTACTGCATCTGGGACAGTGAGAAAGCACCAGAGGAAACTGGAATGAGTACTGCCCATTATTTATTCATGAGCACTTTTTTTTTTTTCCTAATTTTCCACTTGCAAAATACTTGAATGTCATCAGCATATGGGATCTTCTGGAAAAATGTCCGCTCACCAAACTGAAAGGAAAAAAGGTGGAGAAGGCTGAGTCACCCAACAGACAAGGGAATCTAACCTTTAATTTTACCCCTAGTTGTTCTCTGACCCAGTATCAATAATAAGTAACTGAACTATAGTCCTGCAATCAAATTATCTCTAGTTGGACAAATAACATTAGCATATAAGGCCAAGAATGCTCAGTGTTTCTGTACTGTGAATGGTCTAATGGCTGAAAGAACTGGCATGTCAACCTCATCTCCAATATCTCTCTTAAACATGTTCCTTTCTGACCATCAACACAGCTGGAGACCTACTATCAGCCCATATCACCCTGAGCATCTCTTACTATCCCACATCACAGTTGGTATATACAATCAGCCTCATTCTAATCTCAGCTTCCTATCTCACCCTTCTCCCATCCTCCACTTACAAACTAGTGTCTGACATGAGTCCTATTATTGCCACTGTATTGTATTGTATTACCATAACCAAAAAATCAGTTAGGTCTGAACTGCAAGCAGCAGAAAGGAACACTGGCCAATTTAAGCATAAAATGATGTACTCTGGGCAGCCCGGGTGGCTCAGCGGTTTAGCGCCACCATCAGCCCAGGGTGTGATCCTGGAGACCCGGGATCGAGTCCCACGTCAGGCTCCCTGCATGGAGCCTGCTTCTCCCTCTGACTGTGTCTGTGCCTCTGTGTGTGTGTGTGTGTGTGTGTGTGTCTCATGAGTAAATAAATAAAATCTTTTTTAAAAATAATGTACTCGATGGCTAACGAGTAGTTTTCATACTCCCTATGAACTTCAAAGATCCATGTTTGACATTATATAGGCAGCATTCCCTTCTCAAGAATGGTCTATTGAGGGCACACAGCCTCCACTACCACACAGAGTGTACAGTTAGCACTGTTAGTACCTCTGAAGCAGGGCTTTATGTGCTGTTAGAACTCCTGGCTCTGTTGACTTTAACGCCATGTGCATCACCACCACTAGCACCACTTTCTCCAGAAAAAAGATGGCATGATTAGTATTCCATTGCTAAAGGTGTTTCAGACTCAAAGTCTGTATCACAGCAGCTAATTCGTGATGCCTCAGCTAGGTGCCCATGGGTGCTTGCCATTGTCAGCCTTTAAAATAGGTTCTGACTAATTAAGTGGGAGATTCCCCAAACAAAGGAAGAGGATTTAGATGCTGAGTGGCCAAAAACAATGACTAATATCCACTTTCATATAATTTATTTAGCACCTACTATATGCCAAATACTTTATATATATTATCTTCACAATATCTCAGCAAAATAGATTTTTGGGGGTTCATTTTATAAATAAAGGCAGAAAATCCTAGGTTTTCATGATCAAGAGAGAACACAAATGATGAAAACTTAACCTAGACTGGAAATTTGTTGCACATATAATTGAAATGTGAGTCCTATGAAAGTAAGACATATTTGTGTCATACAATGATGAATCTCTAATGCCTTTAGTTGTGCCTGGCACAAACCAGGCATTCAATGAAGAATCTCAAGTTGGAGCCAGGAGGCTAGATCCAAGAACTCAAAATATGTCATTGCAACTCAGCATCACCCTCTCTCTCTACTCTGCACTATGTTTTATACCTGCCAGGTTACATTCCCAAAGGCAAAAATCATCTCTTTTCCATCATCTCCCTCTATATACAACAAAATCAAGTCTCACTGTCTCGGCCTAAGTCATATGCCATCTGTGAATAAATCACCAAGGCCCAGGTAATAGAATGCTCAACTGGCCAAGCCTGGGTCATATAACCATTTATGAACTTTTAGAAAAAGCAACCTGAACTACATGGACTAAAATAAAGGGAAAAGCGTTTCCCCCAAATGAATTTTAAACTCTTTCTCCATTAATAAAAGCAGTAGAAATATCACTAGGCAAGTAAAATCAACAAATGTCCACTAAGTAGAGCACAATTCTACACAGAACATTTTCAGCTTTTAATGTACTTAACTCCTAGTTCCCTCTTCTGAGCCCTGAAGGCCGCCACCGAGGTAACACAAACTTTACCTTTATAGGTAAGTAAGGAAACTAAAAGTGAAGATCAGAAAGGGTAAGTGCTCTGCCCAAGATCACAAAGTAAGACAGCAATAAAGTCAGAACTTAAGGCCAAAGCTTCTATTTTTGCCCAGTGTCTTTTCTTCCAGGCCCTGGGAAAATCTACAAAACTATGAGAGAATAGGGAATAATTAGCCTTCTCAAGAGTAGACAGTCTTTGAACTGAGGAACCTATGTTCAGGTAGGACTTCTATTACAAGAATGTTTTATTTTCCTAAAACAATCTACATAATTAATTTAGATCACCTTATTAGCTAAAGCAATATCTTACTGCTTTCACCACTTGCAGCCACAGTGCTGATTAGTGCCTTTCATATCCTATTTAGGAGAGGATATTGTAGGTATTACCATGCCCTCTGTGTAACAAATTTGACATTTCAGATGGCAACAAATGGCTAGAAAATTGGCCCCTTGAGACTAATAGCAGAGCAGCATTTACATGTAATTATTCTACCCAAGAATTTAATTTTGTTGGGTACAAAGTTGTGCTGAGTGAAAAGACCCTGAACAGTGAACCCTGGACTCAAGTGGTAGACATTAGCATGAGCACTAGATTCTGGAACATTCTTTCCAATACTTAAAGATAATTCCCTATGGCTGAATGTGTTTCTGCAACAAATTTAGATAATGTTTCGCTCTGTGTGGCACTAATTACTCAGCAAATGTTACAAATGGGCTCTTTTTGGGTCCCCACACTGTCATTTTTGTCACTGTTCCATAGCTCTGATTGCCTGCCTTCCGAGTCATGGGTCATGAATTAACAATTTTCCCTGGATATTTGTACTGCCCCTGCTCTTTCCACTTAAAGGCCTTGTGATCCCACCAGTTGAGGAGGGCAGGGTAGTTTCTATTAGCTCCCTCTTTTTTTTTTCTTTGACAGATTAAGAGAATAAAACCTAGAGTTATGCAGTGTTTAGCCAACAACATATAGCTAGACAATAAGAGAGAAGTTTATCTGATCCTGTAACTATACCATTCTTATCAGCACATGCTCATTTCTCCATTCATTTTATGCAATTATTGAAGGTCGACAACGTGCCAGGCATCACATTAAGTACATAAATACAAAGATGGACCTGCTTTCAAAAAGCTTATGTTCTAATAGAAGACACACAAAACAAGCAAATTAATAATACAAAAATTTAAATTTGTGATAAGAGCTAAAAAGAAAATGATGTAATTGGCAGGAAAGAAGGAACTGGCAGTAGAAAAAAGCACTGATTCAGATAGAGTAGCCTGGGAAGGGCTCCAGAAAGAGCAATGTTTAAAAGTGAAATCTAAGAAGGAACTAGCCATAGGAAAAAAAAAAAAAAAAAACAAGGACAAAGCAATAGGGATAGTAGAAGCCTCAAGAATCAATGTCCTAGCACACAAAAGAGCTTGGAATGTTCTAAGAACCTACAGAAGGCTGATGTGTATGGCGGGTAGTTTTCAGATACAGTTTGTAAATAGGACTGGCAACTTGCTGGTGGATAGGACACAGACAAGGAAGGAAAGAGAGATGGGTGAATTCTACATTATCATCTTGAGAAGCCAAGTACCTTGTGCTGTCATTGACTGAAAAGGGAAAGTCAGCAAGATGAAAAGGTTGAGATGGCATTTGGGAATCAGAATCCCATTTTTGCCATGACAAGTTTGATAATCTGCAAAAACAACAAATTTGGGTCATCCAAGTAGTACTTGGTTATATAGATCTGAAACCAGAGAGTGAGATTTCTACCTTCACTGAGTTTACAGGGCTAGATGAGATTGAAAAAATCTTTCATAATAGTCAAAGTTGATGATGTTAGAACCTTAAGTAGTGACACTTCACATGACTTAACTCAGGAAATATGAGTGATGGCAGCCATTGCTACCTTTCCTCTCCATCACAGGAAAGAACTCTGGACAAATAGAATTTCTGGTTGTGATTCTCAAGCAAGTGCTGTTACCACTGACAGTTAGAGTGCAATATCTTCCTACACGTGGGAAGTATCGCAGGGTATGAGCTTTAGAGTCAGACTGCTAAGGTTTGCTTTGAAATCTAGAGGCAGGGACAACCTTTACAAATACAAATACATGGACACCTGGATGGCTCAGTGGTTGAGCATCTGCCTTTGGCTCAAGGCATGATCCCGGGGTCCTGGGATCAAGTCCTACATCAGATCAAGCTCCCTGCAGGGAACCTGCTTCTCCCTCTGCCCGTGTCTCTGCCTCTCTCTCTGTGTCTCTCATGAATAAATAAATAACATCTTTTTAGAAAGAAAAAAGAAATATAAATACAAATCAAATACTGTTATTCACACTCGAGTCTCTGTGATGGCTTGCTCCATTCTCTGAAGATGGAAATTACAATTCTTGCATAAGCCTACCAAGCCTCCATGTCATTCAGCCCCCACTTATCTCTTCAGCCTCAATTCATGCTATTTTTACTCTCAATCTCCAAGTTCCAGACATGTTACCTCACTTCGCCTTCTAACTTTTGTTTTTAGTTCTGTCCAACCTCAGGAAATTCACTTATTTCATTTATTCTATCTATTCCTAACCTTCTCTACTTTTTCTTCTTTATCTTATTGAATCCTATATCTCATTCAGCTAAGTGTTCATTTGCCTCTCCTTCAATAAATCCTTCGTAGAGCCCCCAGATTACGTCAGTTCCTAGCAGAGGTTCTATTAGCTCCCAGGATTTCTGCTTGGTAGCAAATATCATCATATGGCCAAGTAATTATACTCATACAGCCTGTAAGCTTCCTCAGGGTAAAGACTGGGTTGTCTTGGCATTCCTTTTATCTTTAGTGCCTAGAACAGAGCCTGCCACACTTCACTTGCTAGATGGTATTTGCGAAATGAAAACATGAATTTTTGACACTGGTCTGCCCCCCTCTGGAGAGAGGAGATTGCTGTTTCTGGGCACCTCATTTGCAAACGCCTAAAAATAAAAATGAAATGCAAACAAAATGTTCCTTGTCAGAATGAAGCTGCTGAGAAAGAGCAGTTTAAAAAGCTGATTCCGAGCAAAAGAACATGGAAAACTAATACTCCTTAAATAGCTTCTTAAATACAGTCATCAATCAAAAGTCATGTCTTTGTGGATCTTCATTACATGGGAACCTATTGAAAAATGCACAGCCCCTTATTGCAAAACACACAGAACAGTGCCTTGCAAAGAATTTACAGAAATTAAAGATTTAAACAGACGCAGCTGAGCCCAAGAAGGTACAGTCCTGCTGTCAATGAGACATAATAATTGAAGTCACCCAACTAAGTACTCTTTTTTATAATATCTTGACCATCTAAAAATATTAGCTAAAGGCCATGATGGAAAAGCTGCTAAGCCAGCACTTTGTAGCATAAAGAGAAGCAACAATCTATCCTCCTGGGCAGTCAGTCGGGAACTTGAGTAGAAAAGGCATCGGTTACCAAGGCTGCACAATGTACTATTGGGAACTCTGCAAGAAACAGAACACTCAGGGCATGACTGCAAACTCCCAATGCTCAGATCAAAAATTAAATATTAGTTTATATCAAACCACCTCCATGTTTTTTAAAGCTGAATTGAGTTTACAGTTTGTTTTGTTGGGTTGTTTCATCAGACTGCATTCTGCCAAACCAGATGTGTGTAAGATGATAGAGATGAAAATGTATCAAAGGACACAATCTACTAAAGCTGGATAAAGAATTCTACAAGGCAAGGGTTGTGAAGTAGAGGATCTCTGGTAGGGAGCAGCAAGAGACTTCAATGAGTCAGCTCTTTGAACTGAATTTTGGAAAAGGGACTTTGTCAAAGACATGGAAAATGTGAGGGTGCAACAGTGTTGGCAGCAATAACTATGATGATCACATGGATCACAAAGCATTTTCACACCATCAAGGTCATTCAACAAGATGCGTCAGAGGCAGGAGGAAACACAGATGTGGATTGAGTCACTTGACTTGTCATGACGAATGAAAGCAGGTGAGTTAAATTATAGAAGGAGTATGGAATAACTATTCTCTCCTACCCATAGGGATAGCTTATCATTCTTTCCCTTAACACTTCTACTTTTTAGGGACTTCACTGGGTCTCCATTTTTTAAAATTTCTCTCCGGACTTCAAAGCCATCCATTATAGCCCATGCCCTGCCCTGCCCTGCCCTGCCTGGTTGAATTTCTTTCCACTTTCCTGGTACTTTGCCTTCACACCTAAAGGACCCACAGTAAAGTACCATCAAAATGATTCAGTCATTCACACCTTCATGACATCAGCTCTCCAGCCTACTGACCTTCTGCTCTGCCCATCCAAGGCTTAGCTCACATATTAGCTCCTCCAGAAGGGTTTTCCTACTGGTTGTCTTCATCTTCTGAACTATTAGATATTGTTCTTAGTGACTCGATGTTCTAATACTCATTTTTTTGTTAGGTCTATTGGTGAAGTGCTTTTATTCTTTTTTATTGAAGTATAGTCGACATACATTATATTAGCTTCAGATGTACAGCATTGTGATTCAACAATTATATACATTATGAAATGCTCATTTGCTTTTTTCTTTCAAACTAGACAACTTCAGGGTAGAGACTATGTCTTGAGTCTCTTTGTTGTCCCCCATGGTGGTTCACTCTGCATTGAGCTCACAATAGTGCTGAACACACACTTGTTATTTGATTAATCTCCCTTCTTTCTATCATGGGTGTATGTTGAGAAACACCTTAAGGGGACAGATTAAAATCTGCAAGGCTTGATACAACAGAATTTCAGGATTAATTTCCAATTATTCCCTTGACAGCTGCCTGCATAATATCCCCTTCGTTATTTTTTAAAGTCAGTTTATATTTTAATGCAGTGATAGAATATTGGACAGCTCCCAAGAGTAAAATTATTATCAAAGAGAAACTCCCTACTTTAAGACTGAGAAAAACTCAAGCTATTTGGGATAGCTAAGGGGGCAGGGAAAAGGAGTGACGATTGATCTCAAAGCAAATCTACCTGGAAAAGCAACACACAGATTGGAAGACCTGGCCTCTGTTCCTGCTTTCACTAATTATCCTATGACTCCCAGAAAATCAGTCAGCATTTTTCTGAGCACCTAGTTAGATACAGCATCTCACTATCTGCATACATAATGCTCTAATTTGTTCATTCTACATTACCATTCTTATATACATCCTTCTATGTGGTCCCCTGACTCCAACCTTACCCCCTTAACCCACTCTCCTTCCCAGACCCAGTATAATTTCTTAAAAAGCAGACATGATCAAGGCATGCCTACTGAAATCACTCAAAGACTCTGTCACTGTAAAGATGAAGTCCACACTCATTAGCATGATGTATAAGACCTTTGTCACCTGTCTTCCACTTACATCCCCTACTTCTTCCACTTCCAATTCTCCCTTTGAATTAATCCCCAGTCAGACTTAACTTCTTTTATTTACTGTAACTCACATGTTCATTATCTCATCTCTAAGCTTTCACATGCTGAATTTTTACTGAGAATGCTCTGCCCATATCCAAACCTTTAACATGATAACTTTTTATTCTTTGGACCTCAACTCCCAGAAGTTGTCCTGACTTCAATTCTAATATTCAGCTACAAGCTATATTCAGCTTATATTCTCCAATATGCACTCTATTTCCCCCCACTGTGCCACTGATCACACTGGATTGCAACTTTCTGATTACTTGTCTGTATCTCATCAAGACTTTAATTCCCTTTTAATTCCCAGAGACTCGTTTTGTCTTTTTGACTGAGCTATTTCCAGGGCCTGACATAGTCCTTAAACATGGTATAAATGCTCAGTACGGAGTTACAGAGGGAAAAAGGGAGAGTATGGAGTTACAGAGGGAAAAAGGGAGAGAAGTAAGGGAGGATGGGGGAAGGAAGGAAAGAAGGAAAAATGAAGGAGAAATGGAGGAAGGATAACAGGGAGGAAGAGAGAAAGGAATTAAGGAAGGAAGGAAAAATTAAGGAACAATGGAGGGAGGGAGCAAGTCAGAAAAGAAGCAAAAAAATGAATTTAGGGAAGCAGAAGGGGGGAAAAAGTGGTTATTACTGGGGCACACAAATCAGTGACATAGCTTTTCCAAAAGACGAAGTCATTTCCTGTGTGATAAGAAAATGAACTTACATTAGTGAAAAATACTAAAACTCTCTCCATGAACAAAGTTTCTATATTTTTAGCAGTTGTTCTTTTTAGCAAAATATGTACAAATGGATAATATGTTAGTAATAGGTTCTGTAGTTGTGAACATGAAAAGCTATGCTGCCAAAGGAGATTTATTTTGAGATCTCAGACCCCTGAGATTGTGACATGTTACTCATTTACTTCCCCAACACAGAATTTTATTTAAGTTAGAAAGTGGTAACCTCAAAATCATGTTGCACAATATTTTGCCAGAAAAAAAGTATCATGCCACAATATGGCCTCAAGGGATGCATGACATATGTTATTTAGATCAGTCTAGGAGGAGACTGTTGGCAGAATGGCTAAAGAAACCCTGATTAAATGAGATTATTGAGTCAAAACTCACAGTCTTCATCACTTTAGTTTATAAAACATTTTCAAGTGCTTAAGAGCACCTGTTTATCTCAACAGTGAATCATTCCATTCTTCTGTTTAGAACTACCCATGGTTTCCTATTTTTAGAATAAAACTCAGATATCTCATCATGGCCTCAAGGCCTTGGATGGTCTAGCCCCTGCCTTCTCCAAGTTCATCTTATAAGAACTACTAAAATTAGCTCATCTTTGAATTGTTACTGGGACATGATGAGTTATGAGGGCCAGAATGCACATCAAGTACATAACAAAGCATCCTGGTACACTCAGCTGCCTTGTTTTTTAGCAAGACTTTCCAAATAAAGGAAGCCTTGTATTGATTTATACTCCTGTGAAAACTCCTAAATTTGTTGTAAACCATAAACAAAGAATGTGAAGATGGCCACTAGTCTATGGGGCCACATTTTGAAAAGCAATGCTTATGGCCTTCTTATCCTCTTTCAATCTCTTAGTAACACTAGTGTTCACACTTTAGAGCCTTTCTATAGCATCATTTTTGGTGACCTTCATCTCTCAGGTCTTCATTACTTCCTCAACAGGTCTTTTCTGGACTGCTCTACCTAAAGTAGCACCCTCAAGCTCCAACCCATTTGTTTCATTTTTTCCTAGTACTTATTGCAATGGGTAATTATGATATTTGCTTTTTTTTTGCTTTCTTATCATATGTCTACCACATGAAATTTCCCCTAACATCAAAAAAAAATGCTTAGTGCATAGTAGCAGGACAATAAATATTTATAAATGAACAATATAACAATTCTGTAACTGGTAGTTATAATCCCAATGTTATAGATAAAAACATTGACATCAGAGAATTTAAATGTCTCTTCAAGTATCAATGTTTTACTTTTCTTGTTTTATTGGAGAGTTTTTAAAATGCTTGCATAAATATGAGCTTTAAATATTATGTATTAAGTAGTACAGCATTTGTAGGGGGAAGATGATCACTCAGAGTGGTTAATGACTAGTAACTAGTGCAGCAAATTCAAACCTAAAGGCTAAAGGGCAAGAAAACAAAGTCATGTCTTCTAAATCCAAGATTGGTGTTTATAAAAGTAGATAACATGACCTTGTAAGAGTGATTTAAAAGCCCTCCAAAAAGTGATGTATATGTTTTTAAGGGAATACAGAGTGTTAAAGTTTTATTGGACATAGGGGAAGTACGGTGTTGGGTAAGATGGGAAGCATCTTGATTCAGCTTTCCTTAAGTACCACATGCAATAGAAAGATCAGGCACTTTGTCCAGGTTCAGATGCCACTTACTGTCTGTATGACATGATTATTACCAGTAACATAATATCAATTATCTCTCAAATTTATTATGAGGATTAAACAAAAGTATGGAAGCAAAGTCCCTGGAACAGGATTTGGCAAAAAGTAGATACTCAGTCTCAGGAAATGCTATTATCTTCCTGCTTTTCTCATCTCTACATTGAAAAGCAATGGCATGAACATAGGTCACAAAGAATACAACTTAGATACATAGTCACTGTATTATCATTTATTCCAGGGAAGACAGCTCATAAAAATTGTTTCTCACTACACTGGGAAGTAAATTGTGATCAAACTAATAGATGATAACATGTGGATAAGTTATCTCTGAAGCCTCATGCTTGATTTTATATCCACTGGATACTACTAGGGGCAATAGAAAGGACTTGAAAAGCAAGTCAGTTTAGTTTAGAAAACTTAGATCTCACTTGTCTAACACTACCATGGCCTAAAGAACCAAAAAAGTCCTAACCAAAGAGGTAAAGGATCTATACCCTAAAAACTTCAGAACTCTTCTGAAAGAAATTGAGGAAGACACAAAGAGAAGGAAAAATATTCCATGCTCATGGATTGGAGGAATTAATATTGTGAAAATGTTGATGCTACCCAGGGCAATTTACACATTTAATGCAATCCCTATCAAAATACCACGGACTTTCTTCAGAGAGTTGGAACAAATCATTTTAAGATTTGTGTGGAATCAGAAAAGGCCCCAAATAGCCAGGGGAATATTGAAAAAGAAAACCATAGCTGGGGACATCACAATGCTGGATTTCAGGTTGTACTACAAAGCCGTAGTCAAGACAGTGTGGTACTGGCACAAAAACAGACACATAGATCAAGGGAACAGAATAGAGAACCCAGAAATGGACCCTCAACTCTATGGTCAACTAATATTCGACAAAGCAGGAAAGACTATCCACTGGGAAAAGGAGAGTCTCTTCAATAAATGGTGCTGGGAAAATAGGACAGCCACATGCAGAAGAATGAAACTAGACCATTCTCTTACACCATACACAAAGATAAACTCAAAATGGATGAAAGATCGAAATGTGAGACAAGATTCCATCAAAATCCTAGAGGAGAACACAAGCACTTTTTGAACTTGGCCACAGCAACTTCTTGCAAGATACATCTATGAAGGCAAGGGAAACAAAAGCAAAAATGAACTACTGGGACTTCATCAAGATAAAAAGCTTCTGCACAGCAAAAGAAACAATCAACAAAATTAAAAGACAACCTACAGAATGGGAGAAGATACTTGCAAATGACCTATCAGATAAAGGGCTAGTATCCAAGATCTATAAAGAACTTATTAAACTCAACACCCAAGAAACAAACAATCCAATCATGAAATGGGCAAAAGACATGAAAAGAAATTTCACCAGAGAAGACATAGACATGGCCAACATGCACATGAGAAATGCTCTGCATCACTTGCCATCAGGGAAATACAAATCAAAACCACAATGAGATACCACCTCACACCAGTGAGAATGGGGAAAATTAGCAACACAGGAAACAACAAATGTTGGAGAGGATGTGAGAAAGGGGAACCCTCTTGCACTGTTGGTGGGAATGTGAACTGGTGCAGCCACTCTGGAAAACTGTGTGGAGGTTCCTCAAAGAGTTAAAAATAGAACTGCCCTACGACCCAGCAATTGCACTGCTGGGGATTTACCTGGAAGACAGATGCAATGAAACGCCGGAACACCTGCACCCCAATGTTTATAGCAGCAATGTCCACAATAGCTAAAGTGTGGAAGGAGCTTTGGTGTCCATCGAAAGATGAATGGATAAAGAAGCTGCGGTTTATGTATACAATGGAATATTACTCAGCCATTAGAAACGACAAATACCCACCATTTGCTTTGATGTGGTTAGAACTGGATGGTATTATGCTGAGTGAAATTAGTCAATTGGAGAAGGACAAACATTATATGGTCTCATTCATTCAGGGAATATAAAAAATAGTGAAGGAGAATAAAGGGGAAAGGAGAGAAAATGAGTGGGAAATATCAGTGAGGGTGACAGACCATTAGAGACTCCTAACTCTAGGAGACAAACAAGGGGTGGTGGAAAGGGAGGTGGGTGGGGGTTTGGGGGGATGAGAACTTCAGGGGGGCACTTGACAGGATGAGCACTGGGTGTTATGCTATATGTTGGCAAATCAAACTCCAATAAATATACCAAAAAAAAAAAAAAAAAAAAGAAAAGAAAAGAAAAAGAAAAAAAAGGTCTCACTTTGGTGCCTCCAAAACTTATCTTTAATGTAGCTCTTTAAATTTATTGGACAACATTAAATTTATTAATTTAATTAATAAAAATAAAGCTCATTGGGCAACAGGCTTCCAATTCTGACATACTTGTGGTCGTGGACATATCCCTTAATCTTGGTTTCCACAGCTCCCTGTAAAGGCTATGTATATGTCGTGTCTACCCCTTTGTAAAGCAGGAACCAGGTGCCTTTGTAGTGGGATTCCTTCACATAAGGTCTTTGGCTATTTTTCATAGGTCTACAACCCCAAAAATTGTATACAAAATCACAAGAAAGAAAAAAAGCCATCCAACAAAGAATTAAAATTGTCATTATTTGCAAATGACATACCACATAGAGAAAACCCTGAAGACTCCACTAGAAAGAACAAAAGTAGAATTAATGAATCACTAAAGGATACAAAACTAATATACAGAAATTTGTTGCATTTCTATATGCTAATAATGAGGTAGTAGCAATGGAAATTAAGAAAACAATCTCATTTATACTTCCACCAAAAAGAATGAAGTATCTAGGAATAAATTTAACCAAGGAGATGAAAGATCTGTACTTTGAAAACTCTAAGGCACAATGAAAGAAATCGAAGATGCCTCAAATGAAAAGATACACCATGCTCATAGATTGGAAGAATATTGTTAAAATACTTCATACTACCCAAAGCAATCTACAGATTCAATGGAATCCCTATCAAAATACCAATGGCATTTTTCACAGAATGAGAACAAATAATACTAAAATTTGGATACAACCATTAAAAATAAAAAAAGAAGCCTGAATACCAAAGAAAACTTGAGGAAGAATAAACCTGAAGTTATCACAATTCCAGATATTAAACTATACTATGCTACAAAGATATAGTAATTAAAGCAGTATGGTACTGGCACAAAAATACACATATAGATCAATAGAACAGAGAGCCCAGGAACAAGCCTGTACTTACATGGTAAGTTCCCTTTTGTTCATGTACAGAAGGGAAAAGACAGTCCCTTCGATAAATGATACTGGGAAAACTGGAGAGCTATAAGCAAAAGAATGAAGCTGGATCACTTTCTCACAACATATACAAAAATAGACTCAAAATGATTTACAGACCTAAATCCGAGATCAGAAACCATAAAACTCCTGAAAGATAACAAAGGTAGCAATATCTTAGAATCAGACTTAACAACATTTTTATGAATCTATGACAAGAAAAGTAAAAGCAAAATTAAACTATTGGGACTATGCCAAAATAAAAATGTTTGTGCCCCAAAGGAAACCATCAAAAAACCAAAAAGGCAACCTACTGAGTGGCAAAAGATATTTACTAATGATCTATCTGATAAGGGTTTAATATCCAAAATATATAAAGGATTCATACAACTCAATACTAAAACACGAATAAGCTACTTACAAAATAAGTAGAGCACGTGAATAGATATTTTTCCAAAGAATACCTGCAAATGACCAACAGACATATGGAAAGAAGCTCAAAGTCACAAATTATCAGGTAAATCCATATCAAAACCACAGTGAGTTATTAGATTGCACCAGTCAGAATGGCTGATGTCAAAAAGATAAGAAGAAAATGTTGGTTAGGATGTGAGGGAAAAAGGGAACCCTGTGTACTATTAGTAACAATGTCAACTCGCACAGCCACTGTGGAAAACAATATGGAGGTTCCTCAAAAGTTTAAGAATAGAAATACCATATGATCCAGTAATTCCACTACTGAGTATTGATCCAAATGAAATGTAAACACTAATTCAAAAAGATATATACATCCAAGTGTTTATTGCAACATTATTTATAATAGCTAAGATATGGAAGCAACCCAAGTGTCCATTCATGATGAGTAGATAAAGATGTGTTCATACACATACACACACACACACACACACACACACACACACACACACACACACACTGGAATATTACTCAGCCACAAAGAATGACATCTCCCCATTTGTGAAAACATTAATGGACATAGAAGGTATTATATTAAATGAAGTAAGTCAGACAGGGGAAGATAAATACTACATGATTTCACTTACATGTGGAATCTAAAAAACAAAACAAATGAACAAACATAAAACAGAAACAGACTCATAAATAACAAGAACAAACTGGTGGTCGCCCAAGGGGAGGGGAACAGACTTGGTGAAGGGGATTAAGAAGCACAAACTTCCAGTTATTAAAAAAAAAAATAGGGGGATCCCTGGGTGGCTCAGCGGTTTGGCACCTGCCTTTGGCCCTGGTGTGATCCTGGAGTCCCGGGATTGAGTCCCACGTCGGGCTCCCAGCATGGAGCCTGCTTCTCCCTCCTCCTGTGTCTCTGCCTCTCTCTCTCTCTCTATGTCTATCATGAATAAATAAATAAATAAATAAATAAATAAATAAATAAATAAATCTTTTAAAAAATAAGTCACAGGGATTAAAGGTATATAATAGGGAATATAGTCAATAATATTATGATTATGCTGTAGGGTGATAGATGTTAAGTATACTTACCATTGTGAGCATTGCATAATGTATAGAATTATGGAGTCACTATGCTATACATATGAAACTAACATAACATTTTATGTCAACTATACTTCAAACAAATAAATAAATAAATCCATCCATCCACCCATCCAGAGAAATACAGCCAGTAGAACATCATCATTTCAAGGCTTTTTAATGATATAGGAAATTTTCCACTATGCAATGTTAGCTTAAAAGCAGAATATAAAATTGTACAGTAAAATTATAATTGTTTTAATATCAAAAAGTAATTCTCAACAGGGGGCAGTGTCTGGAGACATTTTTGATTATTACATTGGATGGAGGGGAGATTCTGCTGGCATCTCTACTCTGCTGAGTACAGGCCAGGATGTTGTAAACATTCTAGAATTCACAGGCCATGCCTCAACAACAAAGAATTATTCTGTTCAAAATGTCAGCAGTGCTGAGGTTGAGAAAGAAATCTTGATATGGAAGAGAAATATTTTCAGAATATATACTCTACTTACCAGAGTTCGTCTATGAATTTATTATTCATTCTAAACATTTCTGTACTTTATAAATGGTCTGAAATGAGCCTATTTTTCTTTTATAAGTGAATAAAAATAACATTTAAAGAAAAAAATCTAAATTTGCCCTTTCCATTTTGAAACAAGTCAATAAGGAATGAGGTCAGCATAGAAACAGGTTGAGAAATTGGTCAGGGCATCAAAGGAGAGGATCAACAGAGCATGAGCATGAATTATCTTGGGACTTTATTTCTGCTCTGAAATTCCATGGGGGATTTGGGGGGAAATGCCATCAGCCACCTGGGGTGTTGGGAATAAAAAGCAGCATGTTATTATGTGATTCAGATACTGACCTTCATCTTGAGTCAAGCAGAGGCAATCACAAGAGGAATGGGAAACTACTAGGCTATTTTGTATAAGTATCTAAAATATCTCTAAAATATCTGGACATCCCCCAGGAGCTGTATCTTGGAATCTCTTAGAAATTCAACAATTTGGAGTACATATAATTTTCAAATTTATACATTCTTCATCTGTTTTTCTCTAGAGCTACATCACAACTGAAAACTCTTGAGACACTACAATTGCCCCGTTAGCTTGAGCAACAGTCTTTTCTTAAGCTGACTCAGAGAACACTTTCATAAAATGTTTGAGAGGGGGAAAAATTCCTACTTTCTTTTCCTGTTAAGTCTACCCTAATCACAGAAATTCACCATTAATTTAAATATGACTTATTATATCCAATAAGCAATTTTAAACTAATTACCAATTTAAGTCAGAGAAATGTATTATTTTTAAATATTGACTTTTTTATCCATGTAGCAAAACTTCCCTGAGATGTAGAAATATTTCCAGGTTTGAAATAGCTTTATTCTGAAATGCACAATGATTAAAAGAAAGGAAGAAAAGCTCATTCACTCCCCCAACAACCCTGGATATATCCTCTTGCTTTTTCTCTGTTTTCTGTAATTTCTTAAATGAAATTTATAGAAAATACTTGCATAATTGCAATTCAACATTTTAAGAGTTGTTACTGCAGCAATGTGAATATGACCCAGAGTCCTCACAGTTATGTTGTGAGCCAGTGAGACTACAACAACTTGACTGCAATCTCCTGTCATTTTCCATGCTACCTGGTCATGTCTCTTAGGGAAGGCCAGTGATTTTAAAGAGAAGTCATGGCCAGTCGCACCACCATACACACCATCCCAGAATCACAGCAAATTGTCCTTAGTTATTATGATAGAAAGACACACACTATATATGCATATTTCTGGGGATAGATTGCAAAATAAATGGTAACATATAACACACCCTTTAATAACACATAAACCTATAATACCCCCAAAAATGGATTTGGATTGAAATGCAGACTTTTTAATTCTATACTTGGCTCCATTTGCCAATTTTTCTTCCCCTAACCTATCCTACCCTGGCCCCAGCTCCACGTTTACAATTGTTTACTTGGCACTCTACAGACATCATTCATTCACTTAACAAATATTTCTAAGTACCTACTATATGCAATCCCTCTTTAATCTTCACAAAAATACAGAAGGTGGGTGATACTTAATTCATATTACAGATCAGAAAATTAACATCAAAGAAATATAAATAAATTGTTCAAGGTCATGTACATACCAGAAGTGTAACAAGGATTTAATTCATCTGCTGAGTTCAAAGTTCATTCTTTCTATTTTAGGGATAATAGTAATATGCCTTTTTCAAATAAGCTCCTTTGAAGGGGTTTTCTATCCCACAACTAGAGATTTATTCTTTTTGGTGGCAAAGTTTTCTTTTTTTAATAAATAAATAACTCTTAAACAGAAGTTATTCAATCATTTTTACTTTAATGTGAGTGACTTTCTGGACCTTCTCATGAGAACAACTGATAATGGAGAAAGAGAATGAGAGCTTAGGGCACATGAGTTTAAGTAAGATAAATTGAGCATAAGAGAAGAATTGCAGAACAGTATGAAAAATCAATTCATCTTATTTTCAACCTGACCTGAGGTACATCCTTTCTTTTATTCCATTATTGGCCAAGAGATTATATAGATAAGTACTAAGAAGCAATGTGCATATATGGAATTGATAGGTTTAAATCTTTTCTCCACTGCTTCTTGATTGTATATCCTTGGTAAAGATGTTTAACCTCTAAGCTTCAGTTTTCTCATCTGTAAAAGGGAAATGAAACTACATATCCAACTAGATGGTCATAAAGTTTAAATTATAGAGTATCTGTTTCATGACTGTTATTTTATAAATGGTAATGAATGTCATTAATGGAGAAATATATGTGATTTCAAAACTATATATTCAAAAATGTAAGGGATTCAACATTGATCAAAGGATTGCATCTAAAAGTTAATGCTCACTAAATATTCTTGTATTCCCCATATTTTTAACTGCCTTATGGCTAGGTTGGGGTCATACAACTAATTCCAACCAGTGAAACTTGAGCACAGGTACACAGAGGAAGCTTGGAGCATAAGTGAAAAATAAACTTTGGTGTGGAAAGTCACTGTGATGTGGGGAGTTAATTTGTTACTGTAGCACAACTTAGTCTATTAATGACTGTTATCCTTGAGTACAGACTGTAGTATTACCCTTCATTTCTCCATCCATAGGTATGCCCAAGATAACATTATTGTCAATGATTGGATAATCATTAGAAGCTGATCATACTTAAGCATGACAAAAAGCCGGGAAAAACAGCAGATAAAAAAAGATAAAATGTCAGGCTCCAGAAAGATCACAAGAAACTTAAACAGTGACCCAAATTAAATTTTATAAAACTAAACTTGTGTAAATATTGAGTCTTATATGCATAGCTCCAAATACAAAGCTGGAGAGAGATGATGGGGCAGTGGTGTGTATGAGGAAATCTGCAGGATATTAACCTATAATTGTTCAGTAAAGGTATATATTGTAACTACAAAAGTTAATTTAGACCTACATTAAAACGTGTCTTAAATAAGCCATTAAAAGTCCCTTGTCTTACACTAGCCAAACACTCCTGAAGTACAGAAAGCTGTCTTCTTTATCTGAAGATAAGTCCTGGAAAAATGCCCATTTAAAGTTGATCCATTTCAAAAGGTATGCTGAAATTTTCCATTTGCCCTCATGAACCCTACTCTCCATCTTTAATCTGCTCTGTGCCCAAGGAATCTGATCTATTAGCACTCTGGCATCCAATTAGTTTAGGCCGTTTGGAGGCATTGATGGGAGAGGAGAGGGCAGGAAGAGAGGGGAAGTCAGACGATTTTTCGATTTTTCGGCTCCCTCTCTGTATCACTGTGACTTGGCTGTGTTCCTAGCCTCTACCAAAGGCAGCACTCTCCTTACACTTACTCTCGTAGTTCAAGTAACTGTTCTGCAACTGGCCTCCCCCTATTGCTAGCCCCAGGGTACTGTATTATCCCTTGGTAGTTTCTCTAAAACCTTTCCATACCTTTGTAAATAGTAAATTCTACTCAACTGCCAGTTTCACTGTGCCTTCTGCTTCTAACCAAGACCCAGACTGGTATAAACAAAACAAAGAGTTCACCGTACACAGAGTAAACAAAAAGATAGTTTGATTAGGAATTTTTATGTTGAAAAATGAAGCTGAACAAAGAAGAAAACAAGTATGTCTTATGTGCCCTGAATTTATGCTGTTTTCAACTTTTTACCTTTTTTTAGAATAAAGAAAGAAAAAAATCATCTTTGGTTGTTTTTGATGTAATTTTATCAATATAATTTTATGACATCACTATGCAGCACTCTTCACTTTTGTTTATTGTTTCTTCACAATTACAAATCTTTGCAAAAAATCTTTTTGATGTCTTTGCAACTTTCAGCAAGACATCTTACCATTTTTCTTCAAATCATCCTATTTGAAGCACTTTCCTTTAATTTTAATTGACACAATCCCATCAAATTCTCCTTTTATAGTATTTCCCCCATGTGCTGGGATTAGCCCTCCACTTTCACCTTAATTAATTTCATAGAATTCTATATCTTCTGCATACTTTTCAATTTAATTTTGCAGTTACCTTGCATTGGACAAACGGTCACATTAATTAGTGAAATATTATTATGTTATGATAACTATACTCCCCTATGCAATTTTATTATGGCAGTAACTCTAACAGGAGTCCTGGACAAAGAAGAATCACTGTCTATCAGGACCCATCATGGGCACAAAACTTTGAGAGACACAAAACATACAGAATGCATCCAGCAGCCTACAGAGGGCTGTGCCCTTGTGGCTGAAAATACCGCCAGTATTAAGGCCCTACATCTTACCAGTTATACCCCACAAAGACCTAATGATAAACTAAAAGAAAACAGAGAACAGCTAAGAGAACTCTAGGGAGTATTCTTTCCCATATCGCATCCACTATGATGGGAATCCAGCAATAATTTAGTCCACCAAGCCTGATATTGAAAGAAATTTTACCAAAGACTTTATGCACATTAATACTAAACAATAGGTCGCCCAATTCCAATCTTCTCTGACCACTACAACAAAATACCCTGCAAAAGAATGGTGAACAGAATTTTATATTTTCTAGGAACCTTACTTTAGACTCTGCAGTCCAAAGAAACTAAAGGCAGGGACTGCAGTGCCCCCAACAGCCTATGTCAAAATCCAAAACATTATAACCGGCAGATTTCATATATCAGATAGAAAACTCTACCATTTGTATCTTTACTAATATACTAACATACATGCTGATTCATAGAGGGGCTCTTATCACCCCAAGAAAATATGCTTCCAGATAGAGCTTAGAAAAGATAGAAGAAAAAAAAAAAAAGGAGCCATTATGCTAATGCATGGGCCTTCAAGACTCTTTTGCACTGAAGACATCATGTCAGAACAAGCAGAAGGGGAGCAACTATTCACTTTTCTTAGTGCCAAGTCCATTAAAACATTAGAAACTTAGTGATTAGTAGGTCTCTAATACTACAGTCTCAAGTCTTGGCAAGCTTAATGTTTAAATATTCAACACCAGGCGAGTGAAATATTTTCCATAGAAAAAGTTAAGTCTGTCTTCATATACCTGCAGGTTTATCCTATAGAAGGAAATTCAAGTGAAATTCTTTCCCTCTTAAGTATTCTGTAAATGGTCCTTAGGACTGTATTCATCCTTCCTTGACTGTATGATACGCTATCTCTTGAGAAGTCTTTTCAGTCTCAATCAACATTTCCCACCTGTGTCTCCATAGTACTTCTCATAGCTTTCCAGAGTCCTGGTCTCAGGCTACCTCATAGTAAAACTAATAGCATAGTTACCTGACCTCCTGATATTATATTGCCAGCAATGTGTGTATCAGAATCACCAGAGAACTTGTTTCAAGTCAAAAATCCTCAGGCCACTATCAGAGAGTCTGATGCATTAAGCCCAGAGAGCAGACATATTTTTTTAAATATTTTATTTATTTATTTATGAGAGAAACAGACAGAGGCAGAGACATAGGCAGAGAGAGAAGCATGCTCCTTGCTCCTCGCAGGGAGTCCGATGTGGGATTCGATCTCTGGACCTCAGGATCACACCCTGAGCCAAAGGCAGATGCTCAACCGCTGAGCCACCCAGGTGACCCAGTAGACATTCTTTAGCGAGTACTCAACCTGTATATCTGATCCCCTCAAAATCAATAATGAGAAAAAGAAAATATTCAAATCAAACCAGAAAAGTTGAGAACCAGGTGATAAATTCCATCAGGCAAAACGTTGCTGCATCAAACCCAGCTGTACATGAGGCATGTTGAAGATGAATAGCAATGAGACAAGTTGACTATGAGCATCAACTCAAGAGTTGACCTGCCGGAGTCTGAACTCTGACTGCAATGGACTACTTAAGTGACCTTTCCAAGCTGCTTAACCTGTCCATGATTCAGTTCCTTCCTGCTCAAGTAATCATCTTAATAATGACTGCCTCACTTGGGAGAACTCCAAGAGTTAAGGACATATCTAAAGTACATGGAACAGTGCCAAACAGCGAGTGAGTGAATGCAATGTCAGTTAACAGTAAATACTGGCTGAAGAAAGGTTATGATGGTAGCTGATATAACCTTTTCTTAGACTCTTCAAATCTCCACAGGTGATCCCAATGCCAAACCAGGCATGGAAGCAAATTCAGGCAGCTTAGTAGGTTTCAACTTTATTTTTCCAAAGTAAAATGGAGGGTCCCTACAGCATTATGATACCATTTATAAATAAATTTCTGACAATCTGACCATTATGAATTCAGCTTTAGCGACATCTATAATTATCCTTTGGAAATTTGCCCTAAGCTGAGTCTTGACAGAATCTGTATGAGCAGATTCTGCCTCAGAAATGTTTCTTTCTACTGCTGTTCCAAATAAGCTAGTTGTTCAAGACACTGGAGTAAAAAAGTCCTTGGAAGGTGAGCAATTTAACAGTTGACCATGATTAATAAAGTGAATGAGAAATGCAGATAAGAAACATCTAAACAGATACTGTAATAGGAAAATCATCTTACTATAGGAACATAAGGTATGAATAAAAATATAAGTGAACCAATTTGGCAAGACTAGTACCTTGAAAGAAATTATGATAGTACTGTTTTTCATTATGATTAATTTAAGAACTGAAAAATAAGTGGCTTTGTGATGCAACTAAAATGAACAGTTATGCATATAGTTTACTACTTGGGAAAAAATGATCAAAGTAACATTAAATCACACATTGGTAATTAAAGTCAAATTACAATATATATTACACAATATACATGTGTATATATATGTATGCATATATGTGTGTGTATGTATGATGCGTGGGTAATACAATAGAAACATAGTTCTCCTCTAAGAATATAAAATTTCCATCTCATTTTAATACTGACTGGTGGTTAAACCACAGTAAAATAATTTAAGACCAGGTTGCCACTTGACAACTCTTGATGGAAACATTTTGGTAGCAAAGAGCTTTTCCCAGGAAATAACACTTTTCTTTTTTCTTTTTTTCTTTTTTTTAAATAACACTTTTCTCTTTAAATAGGCCATGAAAATAACCAAATCCAAGGCTTAGAGTATTTCAGGACAGATTTCTAAAATGCACCCATCCAGACCTCCTCAAATGCAACCATTCAACTTACCAAGCAAGAAAGGTGTACCTCTACCATTACAACCTCTCTCCTACCACCCACCCTCAAGTTCCTCCCATCCCTAAAAATGAGAAATCAACCTAGTACCATGTCTAAAGAAATATATTACTAGTACCAGATCAACAGTCTCAATTTTTCTTGACCTTCCAGGAGCCCATGTTGAGTCTGAAGGGCTGAAGGGTTTTTGATGATTTTGATGATCTTATAAAACCCACCAGCATCTCATAAGAGTAGCTGGCTGCAGAGATTTGTGGCACCAAGATCCTCTCTACATTAAAATATATTTCAAAGTTCTTTTCTGATTCAATCCACCATCCTGGACCACAGGTCCTAACAATCATCGAGGATTAACGTCCAAGCAAAAGGTATTTGTTCTTAGAGACAGAATATGTACTAACTCACAAGCATTGACTCCATCTGCATCATGCAATCCCCAGGGCTTTGGATCTGGATATGCTGCTCACAGTTTTCTGGACCCTCAAAATCCAGTCATAATATGATAACACTACAGGAATTCATAGTGATTATCTGGGAAATAAATGTATGGCAAATAATTCCAAGTCTAAATAGATGCTAATTCTGAAGATAAAATAAAAATTCTAGATCAGTAATATTATTTCACAAATTACAGCCTTATTTTACATTTTATGCTACATTTACTAATATGTATTTAGCACCTACCATGCATCAGGGACTGTGCAAGTACTTTACATGCTTTCTCATTTAGTCCTCGAAGAAAGATAGGGATGGCTTGGAGAGGTCACTCTCAATGCTGGTTTGTCTGATGATGGAACCCTCGCTCTTAAGAATTCATAAATGTTTGTGGCCTTAGTTTTGAATGTCTCATCGTTAGTCATTCCATTCCTATTCTCCAACATTCTAGCTTCTAACCGTATGCTATTTTTCTCTCTCTCTTCCAGAGTCAAAACAATCAGTGCTATTTATGACTGCTATGACTTTGGCCTATGCACATCCACGTTTTAAGCTCTTCCCTGATCCCTGGTGTGCTAGTTTTCTTTAGAAACTTAGCTTTCTAGTCCTGTAACCCCACCCCACACACTTCAGCCTCACCCTAGACCTTCTCAGCTCTGATACTAATTTCTAAAGCAGACATCTTAAACTGATGGCTTAGCGGTGGGATCAAACCAGAGGACACAGTCCAATTGCTCTGCCATATTTTTTGTTGTTGTTGTTCATATTTTGAAGTAATTGCAGACCTCTAAAACTGGGCTGAGATTTTTTTCTTTTGGAAAAATGAGGTATGTCAACAATTGACATGGAACAAGATGGCAGCCTCTGTCTTCAGATGGGACATGAGCTCTTTCCACCTTACCACTAGTATTGTCTGCCTGGCCCCTACAGCTTTTGAGTTTAAAACTCTGGATTTAACATAACAATTTGTTGTTTTGTCTTATGTGGTTGTTGTTTTGTCTTGTTTTTAAATATTATCCAGACAGAACTGTGAATCTCTACCATCTCTTAACCAATATATCATAATCTTGTACAGCAATAGGGAATCCTCAGCTGTGTCTTTGCAGTTGCCATCACCTGAAATATGTCAAAAGAAAAAACAAAGGTGCCTCTTACCAAGGCTAAAATTTGTGTTTCCACAATCAGATTTTCTTATCGAGGCATGTTTCACGAAGGAATAGAGTTTAAGAAGAATCGCCTTGCATAAAAGAATAATATTATAGTTCTCTTATCCAGAGTTATGCGCTCATAAGCCTCTTTATGGATGACAGATGTGATGATCCAGATGGAGAATTACATTAAGCCTGATGACTCTATCCGAGCAACCTATTAGAGGGACCCGGCGGCTGCCACACTGAACAGAAAGATGGAAGCAATGACCAGCCATGAGATTACTTGTGATAGGTAGGAACTTTGATAGTTAACTTCATCTGACAAGTAGTCAATTCCTTGAGCTTCAGTGTTGTTTTTTTCTTTGGGGACTGCAACCTCTGGCTCGATCAAAGAAGCTAATTAATGATAAACTCTGTTACGGGGAATTAGAACTGACAGCTTAATTCTGTACTCAGTTCTGACAACTTTGGTGGGATTTACTATGTCCCATCAGTATATCTGTAAGCACGTCATCTGAGGCGACTCAAATAATTACCTCTATGTATTGCCTGTGTAGGAAACTATCCTATAGATATATTCCCATGTCTGCTGTGTCGTTTATAGCAGAACCACTTACAAATGAAAAACAAGTGGAAACTTTCTGAAGGTCTATTAATTATGAGTAGGGTGAAGAATAAACAATCAAATTACAACCATATATTATTAAGTAAAATCAGATTAAACTGGGATTTTCATCTATTTTTTCCCCCACAAACACCAGGGTTGGCACATTTTTTCTATAAAGGGCCAAATAATAAATATTTTGGTTTTACATGCCAAAAGCACTGTATCGTAACTAGTCAACTCTGTTTTATAGCACAAAAGCAGCCATAGGTATTATTATGCAAACAAATGAGCCTAACTATGGTTCAATAAAGCTTTCTAAAACATCTGAGGCAGGCTAGATTTTACTCAGGGGCCACAGTTTGTCAAACCTCCGTCAACAAGAATCCTATAACATTGCAATTGACCTACAAAGCACCCATCCACAAATATCTTCATGCCCCTCTACTAAATCATAATAGTTAACATTACATAATTACTCTGTACCCTGCTAAGCCTGTCACAGGCACTAAGTAGAGTCATCCTTATAACAAAACGATGAGGTGTGTGTTTCTATTATTCCCCTTTGCCAAATGAGGAACTGAGATTGAAAGGGTTACACAACTGCCCTTGCTTATAGAGCTGGAAAGTGACAGAACCAGGATACATCACCTCATTAAATCTACAGCCCATCTGTGATAAGCTGGGCCATGTGAAGATGCAGCTTTAAATCATTAAGCATGATACAAATGGCAGTCAAATTATGAATAATTGCTTTTGCTTTATAGAGAAGGCGGCAGGCATACAAGTGGAACTGCAAAATCTACACAACAAGTAGGTCCGGAGTCACTAATAGACCCCTGCCTCTTGATCTGGCTGCCGTTCATTATCACACTATCTTCCCATTAAGTCATTGCCACTGTCAAGTCAAAACAGTGACTTAGAAAATTGTTTCTTTAGGGCATTTCTTTGTCTTCAGTGAAACAGCCTCAAATCCTCACTCCTCCTATGGCTGCTTGTCACTCTCACCTGCTTCTAACCCTGGAGATAAATTTTTACTTCTGCTGGGGCAAAAATGAGAATTACATGGCAGGGGGCAGTGATTATTAAGCTATTAACCAAGACTGCCAACAGAGACTTACATAGCTTAGTAATAAATTGTAAAAACACCTAAGAATTAGCTACCTAACAAAAATGAATTTGATGAGAATCCAAACTGACAAGTCTCTCCCCTCATTTCCAGGCTAATTTTTCACCAACTATATGTGGGAAGCTATAAAAATATCTCACAAAGATAGGTGCCCATTAGCTGTACACTCAGAACAAATTCAGAGAGCCTCTCCCTATTGCTGCATGCTATTTTCCTGCAAACCTCCCACTCATTATACAGCAGAACTGCCTTCAACTTCTGGAAATCAGCTAGCAGCCAGAACTGAAGATTTCTTACACCAAATGGCAAATACATTCAGGAATTCTCAGAGGAGCCTTCAAGAGATTTTTTACGATGGACTCCTCTGGGCCTGCCCTATGGCTCCATTGGTGTGGAAAGGAAAATCTGGTGGAAAAAACCTACAAGGGACTCTAGGACACTCTAGGACTTCTCTCAGACTGCCCATAATGGGAGAGAGGGGATTCTCGAAAAGGAAATCATGGTCTAGTTAAGAAAAAGGGAAGTACGCTGAGTGTAGCCACAACTTGGAGATTGAGATCACTTTCTTATCAGCTATAGCCTCGGGTTAGATGTTCTCAACTGCCCTGTGAGAACATCATGCTAAGTATTATTATCCTCATATTCCACAAGAGGACATGCAAGCCCAAATAGGGTAAGTGACCTGGTTTATCAGCTGGTATGGGACAGAGCAATACTCAAACCTGAGCCTTCTGACTCACAGTTTATACGCATGAAGTTGAAGACCAATACAACTGGGGAGGAGAAAATCTCTTTCATAGTAAAATCTTTCCTAATGCCTTGGGGGAAAATTATCTTCATCCACAAATTTAATCAGTCTGAGTAATAGTCCCCAGGCGTCTTGTGCTATCTAGGGTCATGGAGAAAAACTAGGCAGTAGAACCCAGTTCCACTTGTTGTGTGATCTTTGATAGGAAATTGAACTTCTCTGGGCCTCAGCTTCTTCACTTATGAAATGTGGAGAATGCTTTTCTCAATGATTTCCAAATTTATACAGGTAACACGATGTAAGATTACACAACTAAGTTCTTCAAAAAAAGCCCCAAAGGCCTTTTAGTTGCTAGCTTAAATATGATCTGCTGGTCTGCTAAGTACACAGTCACAATTTGGGGGCACAATTTAGGTTTTCACTAAAGGTTTGTTTTGTTTTGTTTTGTTTTGTTTTCCAAGGCATAGTTTCTTATTAATTTGTTCTATATTGCTTTTTTTTTTTAACCTAGGGTAACATATGAGCTCCTAAGCACAGAAAGTAACATTTTCATTTATAGCAACCCACTATCTGTGCTAAATGACAAAATTCAAATTTCATTTACTGTGCATACTCCTCATACACTAAATTCTACCAGAATATGGCATAGGCTTGGTACTCACAAATGTCAAGGATTTGAGGAGTTAATTGATAGCTGATTTTAGGTAAAGTCATTGGCCAGGATCGTTTGAAAGATTTCATCTCTTTCAAAGAATGCTTTACAACAATGTAAGCAAAGAATAAGGGTTTTATAACCAGGTCAATGTGGATTCAAGTCCTAACACAGGCTCTGGCTGGCCATTTCATCTACAGCCAGGCACATAAATGTTTTAATCTTCATTTTCCCATATACAAATTAGGAATTAAAATACATACTTCAGGGGCAAGAAGGCAGAGGAGCGAGGTCCCCAGGTCACCGGGCCCCCAACTCACCCCGGTAACTTTCAAATCATCCAGAAACCTACGACTTTGACCTGAGATTTAAAGAGAGAACAGCCGGAACGCTACACAGAGAAGGGTTTGCGCTTCTAACAAGGTAGGACGGTGGAAAAAATAAAATAGAAAAGAATCCGGTGGGGGAGGGGCCCGAGGCGCGGGGCTGGGCGGAGCCTCCCGGCCAGGGGGAAAGGCGCTCAGCAGGGACTCGGCAGGACCGCAGGGGCAGCGGGGCCTCCAGGTCCCCGGGGGCGCCGAGGGCAGGGGCGCCGGGGAGGGGAGCGCGGGGAGGGCTGGAGCGCCCGGGGCGGGGGCAGCTCGGCGGCGGCTCCGCGGGGAGGGGGGAGGCGGGGGGCGGGAGCGGTTCCAGCGGCGCAGGCCCCGGAGCCCAGGGCGCGGGGGACACGGCCGGGATCCTGGCCCCCGGGACAGGCGGAGGGGAAGGGCCCAGCGCGGCGAGGACGCTCCTGCCCCGGCCCGGAGCCGTGCGGGTCAGCGCCCCCCACCCCCGGGGCATCCAGGCCCCTGCGGACTGGGAGCTGCCTCCAGGGCTGGGGACCGGGCCGCCGCCCGTGGGGTTGTCCCTCCTGGTGTCACCCTGTGCCCGGGACGGAGAGGGGCCCTCACGGGGTCAATAGCTCCCGCTGAGCCGGGCACCTGGCGGGAGGGGCGGGGCAGCTCCCCAGGTGCACACACCTGAGAGTCAGCACAGCAGCCCCCCCCCACCCCCAGACCAGCTGGGAGGGCAGGGGGAGAGCAGGTTCTGGACCGAGCGGCGCTGGGAAGCTCCAGGGGAAGGCGAGGGATTTACAGTGCATAGAACCAGAGGATGCCCCTCCTTGGTTTTTTCTTTTTTCTTCCTTTTCCATTACAACTCGTTTTTATATCAGGCTAAAAGTTTCCAATATTTTTTCTCTTTTCCCACCTTATCTACACTATTTTACCAGCTCTTCATTTTTAAGTTTCTTCTTTTTTGACTTTCATATTTCTACAATTACAGGTCCTAGACATATTTTCCACTTCTAGATTCCCTTCAACATACTCCATTTAATTTTGGGAAATATACAAGATATGGGTTTTTGTTTTGTGTTTTTTGTTTTCTCTGCCTCATTTTGTTCTACAATGGCGGAAGTTTATACCTTCTAAAACATGACCAGCACGCACCCAGAACCAAGTGGTGTACCGTGCTGGTTCATTCTGTGAGATTCATCATTCCCATTCTGCCCCCTCTTTTATCTCATTTATGCATTGGTGGTCAATGTTGAGGCCCTCTACAAGTATTTCTGGTTTATATAAATTTGGGACTGAGCATCTTCTAACATACAGAACTTAATATACTCAGAAACAAGAGGATCACCCTCTAGAACCCCTCAGGTAGACTACATTCTCCTTCCACTACAACTTCATCACAATCGCCATCTCCCAGTACCCCCACCCTTTTTTTCTTCTCCTTTTTTTTCTTTTTTCTGTCTTTTTTGTTTTCTCTCTCTTCTTCGTTAGGATTCCTGGCCTTTTATTTTTTACTACTTTGTTTTAAAATTTGTTTTTCACTTTAATGGTCCTTTTGTTTTATTTCCTTCTGATCTTTGTTTTCAATTTCTGGTCTCTAACCTCAGCAGAATCATCTAGGGTAAAATTTACTTAGGTTGTGGTTGATATTCTTGACTCAGCCCATCCATACAGCCACCTGCACTGAGCAAAATGACTAGAATGAAGAACTCACCACAAAAGAGTCAGAAACAATACTCTCTGCCACAGAGTTACAGAAATTGGATTACAATTAGATGTCAGAAAGCCAATTCAGAAGCACAATTATAAAGGTACTGGTGGTTCTGAAAAAAGCATAAAGGATTCAAGAGACTTCATGACTGCAGAATTTAGATCTAATCAGGCCAAAACTAAAAAATCAATTAAATGAGATGCAACCCAAACTGGAGGTCCTAACAACTAGGGTCAATGAGGTAGAAAAAAGAGTGAGCGACAAAGAAGACAAGTTGATGGCAAGGAAGGAAACTGAATAAAAAAGAGAAAAGCAATTAAAAGACCAAGAGGAAAAGTTAAGGAAAATAAATGACAGCCTCAGAAGGAAAAATCTACATATAACTGGGGTTCCAGAGGGCACCGAGAAGGCCAGAAAGCCAGAAAACATATTTGAACAAATCATAGCTGAGAACTTCCCTAATCTGGGGAGGGAAACAGGCATTCAGATTCATTTGGGGAATATAAATAATAGTGAAAGGGAATATAAAGGAAGGGAGAAGAAATGAGTGGGAAATATCAGGAAGGGAGACAGAACATAAAGACTCCTAACTCTGGGAAACGAACTAGGGGTGGTGGAAGGGGAGGAGGGCGGGGGGTGGGGGGGAATGGGTGACGGGCACTGAGGGAGACACTTGACGGGATGAGCACTGGGTGTTATTCTGTATGTTGGTAAATTGAACACCAATAAAAATTAATTTATTAAAAAAAAAAGATCCAGGAGATAGAGAGGTCCCCACCCCCCTGGGGGGCAAATCAATAGAAACCATTCAACAACTCAACATTTAATAGTGAAACTTGCAAATTCCAAAGAGAAAGAGAAAAATCCTTAAAGCAGCAAGAGACAAGAGATCCCTAACTTATATGCGGAAAAAGATTAACAGCAGACCTCTCCACAGAGACCTGGCAGGCCAGAAAGGGCTTGCAGGATATATTCATGGCCCTAAATGAGAAGAACTTGCAGCCAAGAATACTTTATCCAGCAAGGCTCTCATTCAGAATAGAAGGAGAAATAAAGAGCTTCCAAGATAGGCAGAAACTGAAAGAATATGTGACCACCAAACCAGCTCGGCAAAAAATATTAAGGGGAACTCTGTAAAAAAAAGAGGAAGCCCAAAGAAACAATTCACAAAAACAAGGACTGAATAAGGTATTACGATGACACTAAATTCATATCTTTCAATAGTAACTCTGAACGTGAATGGGCTAAATGATCCCATCAAAAGATGCAGGGTGTCACACTGGATAAAAAAGCAAGATCCATCTATTTGCTGTCTACAAGAGACTCATTTTAGATGTAAGGTCACCTACAGCCTGAAAATGAAAGGTTGGAGAACCATTTACCATTCAAATGGTCCTTAAAAGAAAGATGGGGTAGCAATCCTCATATCAGATAGATTAAAGTTTATCCCAAAGACTGTAGTAAGAGATGAAGAGGGACACTATATCATACTTAAAGGATCTATCCAATAAGAGGACCTAAGAATCATAAATATTTATGCCTCTAATGTGGGAGCTGTCAAATATATCAATCAATTAATAACCAAAGGAAAGACATACTTAGATAATAATGCATTAATACTGGGAGACTTCAACACGGCACTTTCTGCAAACGACAGATATTCTAAGGACAACATCTCCAAAGAAACAAGAGCTTTATTTGATACACTGGACCAGATGGAATTCACAGATATTTACCGAACTTTACATCCAAACGCAACTGAATACACATTTTTCTCAAGTGCACATGAACTTTCTCCAGAGTAGACGACATACTGGGTCACAAATCAGGTCTCAACAAATACCAAAAGATTGTGATTGTCCCCTGCATATTTTCAGACCACAATGCTTTGAAACTTGAACTCAATCACAAGAAGAAATTTGGAAGAAACTCTAACACATGGAGGTTAAACAGCATCCTGCTAAAAGATGAAAAGGTCAACCAGGAAATTAGAGAAGAATTAAAACGATTCATGGAAACTAATGAAAATGAAGATACAACCATTCAAAATCTTTGGGATACAACAAAAGCAGTCCTAAGAAGGAAATACATCATAATATAAGCATCCCTCAAAAAACTGGAAAAAACTCAAATACACAAGCTAACCTCACACCTAAAGGAACTGGAGAAAGAACAGCAAATAAAACCTATACCAAGCAGAAGAAGAGAGTTAATAAAGATTTGAGCAAGTTCAATGAAATAGAGACCAGAAGAACAGTAGAACAGATCAACAAAGCCAGGAGTTGGTTCTTAGAAAGAATTAATAAGATAGATAAACCATTAGCCAGTCTTATTAAAAAAGAAAAAAGACTCAAGTTAATAAAAATCATGAATGAAAAAGGAGAGATCACAACCAATACCAAGGAAATACAAACTATTTTAAAAACATATTATGAGCAGCTATACACCAATAAATTAGGCAATCGAGAAGAAATGGACGCATTTCTGGAAAACAACACACTACCAAAACTGGAACAGGAAGAAATAGAAAACCTGAACAGGCCAATAACCAGGGAGGAAATTGAAGCAGTCATCAAAAACCTCCCAAGACACAAAAGTCCAAGGTCAGATGGCTTCCCAGGGGAATTCTATCGAACGTTTAAAAAAAGAAAAAATACCTATTCTACTAAAGCTGTTCCAAAAGATAGACAGGAATGGAATACTTCCAGACTCGTTCTTTGAGGCCAGCATCACCTTAATTCCAAAACCAGACAAAGACCCTACCAAAAAGGAGAATTATAGACCAATATCCCTGATGAACACAGATGCAAAAATTCTCAACAAGATACTAGCCAATAGGATCCAACAATACATTAAGAAGATTATTCACCATGACCAAGTGGGATGTATCCCCGGGATGCAAGGCTGGTTCAACATTCGTAAAAAAATCAATGTGATAAATCATATCAACAAGAGAAAAAACAAGAACCGTATGATCCTCTCAATAGATGCAGAGAAAACATTTGACAAAATACAGCATCCATTCCTCATCAAAACTCTTCAGAGTGTAGGGATAGAGGGAACATTCCTCAGCATCTTAAAAGCCATCTACGAAAAGCCCACAGTAAATATCATTCTCAGTGGGGAAACACTGGGAGCCTTTCCCCCAAGATCAGGAACACTACAGGGATGTCCACTCTCACCACTGCTATTCAACATACTACTAGAAGTCCTAGGCTCAGCAATCAGGCAACAAAAATAAATAAAAGGCATTCAAATTGGCAAAGAAGAAACCAAACTCTCCCTCTTCACAGATGACATGATACTGTAGGTAGAAAACCCAAAAGCCTCCACCCCAAGATTGCTAGAACTCATACAGCAATTTGGCAGTGTGGCAGAATACAAAATCAATGCCCAGAAATCAGTGGCATAAGGAATCAATCCCATTTATAACTGCACCCAAAAGCATAAGATACCTAGGAATACACCTAACCAGAGGTAAAGGATCTGTACCCTAAAAACTGGAGAACACTTCTGAAAGAACTTGAGGAAGACACAAAGAGATGGAAAAATTCCATGCTTATAGATTAGAAGAGTTAATATTGTGAAAATGTCAATGTTACCCACAGCAATTTACACATTTAATGCAATCCCTATCAAAATGCCATAGACTTTCTTCAGAGAGTTGGAACAAATCATCTTAAGATCTGTGTGGAATCAGAAAATGTCCCAAATAGCCAGGGGAATATTGAAAAAGAAAACCAAAGCCAGGGGCATCACAATGACAGATTTCAGGTTGTACTGCAAAGCTGTGATCATCAAGACAGTGTGGTACTGGCACAAAAACAGACACATAGATCAATGGAACAGAATAGAGAACCCAGAAATGGACCCTCAACTCTATGGTCAACTAATATTCGACAAAGCAGGAAAGACTATCCACTGGGAAAAGGACAGTCTCTTCAATAAATGGTGCTGGGAAAATAGGACATCCACATGCAGAAGAATGAAACTAGACCATTCTCTTACACCATACACAAAGATAAACTCAAAATGGATGAAAGATCGAAATGTGAGACAGGAACTCATCAAAATCCTAGAGGAGAACACGTTTTTAATCTTGGCCACAGCAACTTCTTGCAAGATACATCTATGAAGGCAAGGGAAACAAAACCAAAAATGAACTACTGGGACTTCATCAAGATAAAAAGCTTCTGCACAGCAAAAGAAACAGTCAACAAAACTAAAAGACAACCTACAGAATGGGAGAAGATATTTGCAAAAGACAAATCAGATAAAAGGCTAGTATCCAAGATCTATAAAGAACGTACTAAACTCAACAGCAAAGAAACCAAAAATCCAATCATGAAATGGGCAAAGGACATGAATAGAACTTTCACCAAAGAAGACATAGACATAGCCAACAAGCACATGAGAAAATGCTCCACATCACTTGGCATCAGGGAAATACAAATCAAAACCACAATGAGATACCACCTCACACCAGTGAGAATGGGGAAAATTAACAAGACAGGAAACAACAAATGTTGGAGAGGATGCGGAGAAAGGGGAACCCTCTTGCACTGTTGGTGGGGATGTGAACTGGTGCAGCCACTCTGGAAAACTGTGTGGAGGCTCCTCAAAGATTTAAAAATAGATCTGCCCTACGACCCAGCAATTGCACTGTTGGGGATTTACCCCAAAGATCCAGATGGAGGGAAATGGCAGGACATCTGCACCCCGATGTTTATAGCAGCAACGTCCACAATAGCCAAACTGTGGAAGGAGCCTCAGTGTCCATCGAAAGATGAATGGATAAAGAAGCTGTGGTCTATGTATACAATGGAATATTACTCAGTCATTAGAAATGACAAATACCCACCATTTGCTTCGACGTGGATGCAACTGGAGGGTATTATGCTGAGTGAAATAAGTCAATCAGAGAAGGACAAACATAGGTTTCACTCATACGGGGAATATAAAAAATAGTGAAAGTGATTAAAGGGGAAAGGAGAGAAAATGAGTAGGAAATATCAGAGAGGGTGACAGAACATGAGAGACTCCTAACTCTAGGAAACAAACAAGGGGTAGTGGAAAGGGAGGTGGGTGGGGGGATGGGGGATGAGAACTTCAGGGGGGCACCTAACAGGATGAGTACTGGGTGTTATGCTATATGTTGGCTAGTCGAACTCCAATAAAAAAATATACAAATAATAATAATAATAATAAATAAAATACATATTTCACAGGATTATTATAAGACTTAGAGATCATGTATCTAAAATATCTGGCACTTATGAGATCCCTGATATTCCAAGCCAGTAGTTATCATCATCATCACCACCATCTTAATATAATTATGTAGATAATATTGTTTAATCCCCACAATATTAATAAATACTAATTTTTTTTAACAGATATGGTAACTGAGTCTTAGAGGATTTAAATCTCTTGCTCAAGATCAATTACTAAATAGTAGACTTGAGATTTACATTCCATCAGAACACACACACAACACTCAACTATCACATAATTGTTACTGTTCATGGTCTAGCATTTTCTTCATCTTTCTTACTGGATATGTCTGAAAACAGATCAGAGTAAACTCGAGAGCACAGCTCACTCTGTGGGTGGTATTCAGCACTATGGGAAAAGACCAGGTTTTTGGATTAAGAGGACAGGTCTGCCTCTTCCAAATTATATGACCCTAAAGACCTCTTCTGCTGAGCCTTAATATCTTCATCTGCGAAGTGAGTTTAATAATAATGACCCTATGGCATAGCTTTACAAATCAAATATAAAAATATGTTGGACAGGGATCCCTGGGTGGCGCAGCGGTTTAGCGCCTGCCTTTGGCCCAGGGCACGATCCTGGAGACCCGGGATCGAATCCCACGTCGGGCTCCCAGTGCATGGAGCCTGCTTCTCCCTCTGCCTGTGTCTCTGCCTCTCTCTATCTCTCTCACTGTGTGCCTATCATAAATTAAAAAAAATATATGTTGTACAATACTTTGTATAGTGTAAAATACTGTATAAGCATGTTTATGTTAATTGTTTTAGTTTTACTGCCATTACCAGGAGCCATGTCACAAGGAAGTCCTATAGAAGCTGCCTTACTCTGTAATAGAAAGTGAGGGAAAACATTTCTGGCTTTCTTAGAGGAAAAACCTACATCAACTTTATCCCAGTATTAACTGACAAAAGTATCCAATCCGAAGTCTTGAACCTGCATGTGCAGGATGCGATTCCAAGTCCTAGAAAAGATTAAGGAATAACAAAAAACTGCTTAATCAATCTGTCTTGCTGAGATCAGAGAACACAGAATTAACAATGTAGGATGTAGTTGTGACTAGTCCTGTTTAATTTTGTTATTTAAACATATCGTTAAAGCCAACTCTATACGGTGTTTTCATGGCCTCACCATTACCACCATTGTTCTCTTATTTTCCTGTTATTTGATAAAACTAGAAAAAATGGATTGACTTTCCTAGGCACCAATCCTCAAAACTCTATCTTCTTGTTAATTAAAAACACAAAGCAGCTTGGAAAGTTAGGGGAGAATCATTGGACCTTAGCCAGACCTTGCAGGCCCTCCAATCTTTGAAGTATTCCTTGTGAGTCCTTCCTCCCTGAGAAGCCATACTCTGTAGAGGTGAGCAAGTACTTACACCTACTTGACCTGGTCTAACTATCAGCCTAAGTAGTACTGATGATAATCGCCCCCCTTGGCTGATGAAACCCAACAAGTAGTTCACATCACAGCTGGCCCCTCAAGACAGGCCTCCTGGTCCTAAAGTTAGTCTGGGGGTCAATGTGCATGTTGAAACTCCTTTCTAATGCAGTACACCAGGGTGTGCATGCTGCAGAGTATGAAGTTGTAACTTAGTAAAGGGTACAATTATCTTGTAGTATTTGTGACAGGAATCTCTGCAAAAAAAGTAGTCTGATAATGATAATTAATGGAATAACCTATATATTCCTCATGTGGGGCACTTGATGAAGATGCACCATCATACAGTATATAAAACAAGGTACCACCATGCATGTTAGATGAAATATCTAGTATACTAACAGGTGTCTCATTTGTAGGAACGAAATAACGTTTTTCTGAAAAATAAGAAAAACTATGTCTGCACATAAGACCAGATGGACAGGTAAGCATCATCACCTAATGATAGACCATCAGAGAGCAGGACTATGTCCATGTTATTTAAAACTCCATCCCATGTGCTTAGTACAGTGCCTGGCATACTGCAGGCACTTTATCAAGACTATTGAATGAAGTCAATAAAATAAGTGAGTTAGCCAGAAACAGAAGCTAACATTTGGGGTTATTTACCAATTCTTGAGAATTAAATCTTTTCCCACCTGGTTTATTTAGCTTCGGTGTTTTATCCAAGTATAAACTATGCAAGAATTTACCAAGGCATAGAAAGTATTGTGGGCACAAAGTTCCAGTTGGCCTAAGAAATTGACTAAAACAGCCCCTAAGCTAAGACACTGTGAGCTTCTCTCTCCATCCTCCTAACCAAATCCAACTTCAAGTGGCTTTGTCTACATTACAAGATCTTATTCTCACATCCACCCTTACTATCAGGATCCATTGTACCAATTTTTTTTAAGGCAATACAAATTTCAAAATAAAATTGAAAATTCCAAACTCACATTAAGATAAAAGAAATTTAACCAAGATGTTCTAAGAATTGGAATGAAATATTTAAGAATAAAGTTTAAGAACAAGCCATTTTGTTTGCAAAATGTAATATAAGCTGAACTTTTCTAGCTTAAGCTAATATTGGTGAGCTAATCCCTCATTATACAGAGTTCAGATGCTAATTAAATTAGATAATTATGATTAGGATCTATACTGCTTACCCATGAGTAATTAATAATATTCTGCTAACACACTAATATGTGAATATTTAGAAAGTATTTTTGTGTAAAATGTTTATGATCATTAAAAATAATCATTTGCTATCAGATAGACTAGAGTAGATAAATAATATTTAAATGCTGATGATATAGTTCTCAAAGCCAATTCATGACTTCACCATATCCTAGCAAGCTTATGGAATTTTTTTCCTAAGCAACCAGGTAATTCCAAAACTACAGCATGTATGTGATTCTCCAAGAGGGCTGATTAAAACACAAAATCTAAGACTCTACTCAAAAGACTCTCTTTAGTATGTCTGAGCAAAAGGAGCCCAAGGACATTCATTTTAAATAATCATCCCAAAAGATTCTGATTCACTAGGTTAAGGTCTAGTCCTGGGTTTCTTTTGCTGTCCATTTATTCTAGTCATAATTTTGAAAGATGATCAATTCTTAAGCGTTCTAAAATTATAGTCAGACAATTATGGAGAAAATTAATATGGGATGTGTATAAAGGGGGTAGGAAGAGAGGAGTCTGGGAGAATTAACTGTTCCTTCTTAAAGAGCATGTGACTTGCATAATTTTAAAAAGAATGAAACTCTTCCTACAGAGAAATTTTGCTTTTATTTTTAGTTCCAAAATCATAGTTTTATTTGAGGTTGGGAAAGAATATTTTACCCACCAAAGGACTGAAGAGCTTTGGGAAAGATCATCAAGTATTTATTGATATAATATATAAAACAGAAGATTTCTGTTATATGTATAAAAGAGTAGATTTCTAATAAACATTTGTTGAATAAAGTGAACAAATGCCTTAAAGAATAACTATAGTTGCTCACGAGATGAAATGTATTTTATAGATCTTAGAATTTTCCATTCAACAAAGTTGTCTCATAACATAATTCTGGGATCCATTCTGTGAAATTGTATTAATGTTGACAATATATCTATTTTAAGTTTTTAGCCAGTACTGTTTTCATTCTAAGTAGTGGAAATCCTAATTGAGAGTCATTAGCACAAAAAGCAAAAATAATAATAATAATAATAATAATAATAAAAAGACAATAGAATCAGAGATTTACAAAAATGAGAAGACCAACAGATTTTTTTTTTTTGACTTCAGGTACAGCTGGATCCAGGAGCACAAAAGATTTTTTCATTTTTATTTTTTCAATATTCTAGCCCTCCCATCTCTCTCCTCTGCTTTTATGTTTCCTCCACTCTCAAGAAAGTTTCCTTTCCATTGTGAAAAAAGTCTGCCATTAGCACCAAAATTGGATCTATCCTACTAATACTTTGAGCAGTAGGAATAAAACAAACTACTTCTATTCCAATAGCTCAAGCAAACTTCCCTCCAATGAGCCCTGATTGGACCTGATTAATGTGACTTAGGCCACACTTCCATCACTGAATCAATCACTTTGGCCAAGGACACAAGCTTAGGCATGAGACACAACTACCCCTAGACTCATAACATGGCTAACCACACCAGAACAACATGAATTAAGAATGGAGG
Source organism: Vulpes lagopus (assembly GCF_018345385.1). Classification (NCBI taxonomy): domain Eukaryota; kingdom Metazoa; phylum Chordata; class Mammalia; order Carnivora; family Canidae; genus Vulpes; species Vulpes lagopus. The sequence continues at coordinate 89,416,049 of NC_054831.1, forward strand.
AATGAGGGACCCCTGGGTGGCACAGCGGTTTGGTGCCTGCCTTTGGCCCAGGGCGCGATCCTGGAGACCCGGGATTGAATCCCACGTCAGGCTCCTGGTGCTTCTCCCTCTGCCTGTGTCTCTGCCTCTCTCTCTCTCTCTCTGTGTGACTATCATAAATAAATAAAAAATAAAAAAATGTTTAAAAAAAAAAGAATGGAGGAATGGTAGTTCTCAAAGTGAAATTAAAGCAAGATTCACTGTATCAAAGTCTACTAGAGATATTGTCAAACCAAAGCCCTACTGAACCAAGGGAAATGGGCTTTAAAGAAAAATTCATGTGAAAATAAGTACCTTCTTTATGGCATTCCTGGGTGAGGCATGTATAAATATACCTTTGTAATTTAAAAAAGAAGACAATAGTAGCAAAATACATTTGAAATTTTAAGGTAAGAACATTCCGTTTGGGTTCTTTGTGGTCCTACATTGAGATAGGATAGAGCTTCATACAATTTTACAGTAAGAAGGACCTTAAAGACCACTTATTCTCCTTAACTGGGATGCAGATGAAAAAATAAAAAATTTCAGGATTTGGTTCCTTTCTACATGTCCATTTCCCATCTCTCCGCCTTGAATCCCTTCCTTTACTGTCTAGCCCACAACTGTCCAATGCAGTAGCCATGTGGCTACTGAGCACTTGAAATAGAGCTAGTTCAAACAGAGATGTGCTGTACATAGAAAATACACAGAGAATTTCAAAGACATAGTGTAAGAAAAGTCACACAAACTGTCTCGGTATTTTATAGATTACACGTTAAAGTGATAATACCTGGGACATACTGCGCTAAATAAAATATGTTAATTTCATCTATTTCTTTCTACTTTTTTAATGTGACTGCTACATAATTTGAAATCATATAGTCTCATTTGCCTATATGACTTATATATGTGGTTCATGTTAGGTTGGGGGGTCAGCACCATCCTCTCACATGGTTTTTTAGTACCTAGAGTGTGCCATCCTCCCTCTCATCTCATGGTTACCACACGTATTGGGATGGCTGCCTTGGGACACTCGTGCTTCCCATTCCTCCTCAAGTCCCAGGATAAGGTATCCTATCAGGAAGACTTTCCCTGACTGTTCAGTCCCCTTGTTTGTGTTCTCACAGTTCCTTGTCATCACATTCCTCACTGCATTGTTACCATCTATGTAACTACCTGCCTTCCAAGTTCTTTGAGTTCAAGGCACCATGTTTTCCTTGTTCACAACTGTATCCTGAACACTGAGCCTGGCACATAGTAAGGATTTGGTAAGTTGTTACTGGACTAATGCTAAAGAACTGAGGTTAAGTTACTCTCATAATTGTACAGAAACTTGTCCCCCCTCTCCTTCCAGGAATAAGAACTGTAGCCCATATACAAAGTTTCTAGAACTCATGATCCTTTTCTTCACTCCTAAATGGCAAGAGCAGTTCATTTGTCTTTTTTTTTTTTCCTTATAGGTGACACAATAGAGGGGTTTTGTTGCTAGAGACTCTAGACTCTCTTCTGTTGCAATCACAATAGCAGGTTGCAGAGCTAATGGATACTTCAATCAAAAGGCTTGTGATCTAAGCATCAAGACAAGCAGCTATCATAACATTTAAAACACACTCTATATTTACTTTCCATCTTTTTAATTATAAAATCAATCGAGTGTTAATGATTTAAGCATTAGCTTGCTCACTGGGAATTCCCAAACTCCTCTTTTTGAGGCATAAATTTCTAAGTTGCTCAATTTACCCAATTTGTCAGAACAATTTCCATTAGAAAATATGAATATTTAATGAAAAGAAAACTGACACAAGCCACTTCCCTTAAACATCTAATGACTAACTGGAATAAATGAAATATATTAATGAATTATTTCATTTACTATTTCCATCATGTAACAATCATCTGCAGATGTCTCTGAACATTGTCCCTTGCTTTGAATTAGAACTGGGTTTTTGTTGTAATGTGTTGATTTGGTTGTGGATTTTTGCTTGTTTATTGGCAATAACATAAATAATAATAATTATAATAATTTATTGGACATCAACAATATACCATTTTTGTAGATGTTAATCATCACAAAAATATTTTAAAGTTTTCTCAAACCTCTGTTGCAATGTTTATTCACACCAGACCTATTGTGAATGACATAAATTAAATATATGTGTGTATTTGTAAGAGATTAATTTCTGTATCATTATATTCTCTGCATTTTGTAGCTTAAAAAGTGTCTTCACAAGTTTTATCTTACTGACCCTTAATGGAAGTTATCATTTTTCCTAGCTTACAGGTGCATTAACCCAGAATTGGAGAGGTAACATGCTTGCCTAAGTGCCAGAACCAAAACTCAGTGCAAGATTTGAAGTTTACTCTCTTTACCCAAAACCTTCCTGATATCTGGTATATTTTAAAAAGAATTTGCTTTCATAAATTTTATAATTTCATCTCGATTTTATTATTTGCCTTTCTCATTCAACTCAGAGTGCTTGGCAAATAGTAAGTACTCATTAAATGTTAGCTATATTATTATCCTTTCCTTTAAAGTGAGTTACTAAATAGAAATGGTAGTTTTTTAAAAGCTGGATTCTATTGCACTGAGATTTCATTGTATTATTGTCTTTTTAAGGCACGTAACTAGATTTCTTATTCCATGGCTCCAAATTTATATTGTCTGCCTCTCTATGGTTCTATGATCCTCTAAGGCAAAAGGCAAATTCTTCAAGTAATGTCAATAGCAGAGGTCTCTTAGAATTGTCATAATTTAAAGCCCAATTGTCTCACTGAAGCTTCTATAATGGTGCCAATTAGTACAAATTCTTCTTTCTGGGCCAATGGGAGGGCAAATTTCATACTCTTTGGTTTCTAATTTCCTTCCCTTTCCATTTTTAACTCTTCTCTTTCCACAAGAGTGCTTACAACCCACTTTCAGAATCCTCTAAGAACTTCCTTAATCCTTCAATTCTTGACAATGTCCTCAGAATTGAACAATAGAGGCCCTGAAATAAGCATTTTCCATCTATAGAAAAGACCACCTCCATGTTTTTTTTTTTTTCATATTCCCTGAAAACATTGTGTGTTTGTTTGTTCATGTAGATTTAAGTGGGTCCTAATAATGGTACTGTAACCAGAGAATTTGATCTTCTGACCCAGGTTAGATGTACATTAACCCTACAGTGACAATCTGGTTTGACCAAAAAGAAACAAGGTTCTCTGAGTGGAAGCAAAGCAGAGAAATCAGAGACAAAGAGGGAAGACAAAGAGCAAATAGGACCAGAAAGCTTATGTTTGGTTTTAGAATCTTCTCCTTTCTTCAATGAATGTTAAAGTATTTGATGTGTGCAAAATATCATCAGAAGAGTCTTTACTATCTTGAGTTGTATAGCATAGTGTTTTAGAAATAAAACTCTATTGCTTAGTTTGTCACCGCTAGCTATAATGGGCTAGTTTGCTAGCACTAGTTTAGGTTTGTAACACTCATTTAGTGTAGGAACTATTAGTTTGTTACAGCCAGCATTAGTCACTTTGTTACAGCTAGTTTGTTACCACTTAACCATAGCAGTTAGCATATTACTGCCAAAACAAACTGTAACACTTCACTTGGCTATTCATAATAAACATTTATTTCTGGCCTACTAAAATTCAAAACCAGTTTTTCTCATCTGCAGGCAGTTCTCCTTTGTGGAAATGGAGATTCTGAGTACTGGACTCACTACCTCCTGAGCCATACTGCTCACTGTGGATTAGACCAAATCACATGGTCACACCTATAGCAAGGCTGGTATGTAGTCTGTTTATGTGTCAAAGAAACACACACACAAAGAAAAGCCAAAACCAAACACCACAAACAAACAAACAGATTTGGGGAACAGTTAGAGAGTTTCTGCTACAGGGATGCCTGAGTGGCTCAGTGGTTGAGCATCTGCCTTCAGTTCAGAGTGTGATCCCAGGGTCCTGGGATTGAGTCCCACATTAGCTCCCTGCAGGGAGCCTCCTTCTCCCTCTGCCTGTGTCTCTGCCTCTCTCTATGTGTCTCTCATGAATAAATAATCTTTAAAAAAAAAAAAAAGTTTCTGCTACAAACTTTTCAAGCAAACCTTGATTTGAAACCTGGCCCAACTGACCATGTGATGAGGAACAAGTAACAAACTATCTTGTAAAGTGAGGATTATAATACTTCTAGGTGGTTGGTATGAAGATAAATGATATGATAATAACAAATTTGTAATATTTCTGAAGTGCCAGGTAACACCCCAGCCTTTCCACACAATTTCATATAATTTTCACAATCCACAATCCACAATGTACTATTATCATCTCTATTTTATAGACCAAGATTATACTAAATGAAGGACAGAAAGAGCCAACAGTTGTTCATGGCCCCCTGTAACCATATCCTATATAACGTGACTTTACAGTAATTCTCATAGAAAGATGGAACCCCTACCTGATGAATCTGGTTTGGCCTTGTGACTTGCTTTAGCCAATAAAACGTAGCAAAAGTGACACTGACAATTCTGAGCCATGACGATCAGCTGTTGTAGAGGTCCACAACCACCATGTGGACAAGTCCAGGCTTGCACAGTGGAGGAAGACAGACTATGTATACAAGAGCTATCTCAGGTGAAGCTATCTTAGACGGCTCCATCCACCTAGCTGACTTGTCAGTTCAACACAGACACCTAAGCTAGCAAACTGAAACCAGCCTAGCCTACCCCAGACCAGAATAACAACTCAATCAATGCACAGGCTTATGAGCTTAATAAATTCTGTTTCGTCTACTTTCATATGGATTATTACACAACATTATTTGTGGTAATAAATAATAAAGGCAAGAAGTTGCATTATCAGCTTAAGGTCACATATCTACTAAGCAATAGAGCCAGGAGTGGAACCATAAAGGGTATGGAATCTAAAACTCATGTCCTTATCTACTACAATATGCTAAGATAATTATCTTGTCAAGCTGGTTGCTCAACAGATAAAAGCCATTAATACTGTGCTCTGTTATTAAATTCTACAATCCAGGGCAAACTAGTATTTGCCTTGTCAATGTCAGTTGCTCACATTGTTTCTCCAGAACTAGCATTGTACCTGACATGTAATATGTTTTCAGTAAATATTTATTGAATGAAGTACTGAAAGTTGCATACTCCAATAAATCCGCAAAAAGCTTGCCCTTGAGGAGCTAAGAGTCTAAAAGGGAAGACCAAACAGACATAAATAATGGTAACACAAGATAGAAAGGGTTAAACACCACAGGCAAAGAATCATTAGAACATTCCTGAAATTCAAAAATAGGAGAAATTAGTTATTGCAAGAGAGGTAGTAAAATATTTCATGGAGAGGATCATGTTTGATTACTATCTTCAGCACACAGACTTTGAATATACAAAGATTCTAAGCATGGGGCATTCCAAGCATGGCAATGTGAAGAAGGCTTGAAGTAAGAAACAATAATATGAACACAAGGAAACAGTGCATGGTTTCCGCTGGGTGAAAAATAAATTCAGACTATGCACCAAAGATTTCATGGGATCAAAGAGCCCACCTGGCAATAGACTGACAATTAGCTGTGTCTGGTTTCTAACTCCTACCACTTAATTCATTCCTTTCTTATTCAGTCACTGATTCTTACTTTTATTCATTTTTCCATTCTTTCAGCATTGTTTACCTAAGAACACATCTAAGTACCATTTTGAAAGAAGGGGTATTTTCATCCACTATTTTACAACAGAGTCTAAAATTTTAAAAGGCAAGGGCCCACTTTTACTCTTTGATTTTTTAAAGCACATATCACAAAAACGGTTCTCAAATGTAAGCTGAACACGCAAAGACACAAAAACAGCAACAGGATTTAAATTAATTTATAATTTGATTTAGTAAACTGGCCCCTTTTCCCCCCATAAGGTGCTCAGTTAATATTCACTATTAGTTACCTCTATAAAACTTAATTCTATTTCTCATTAGAAAATCTATACATTAGTGGGAATCTTTTATACCCACTTACTCTCCTGGGCATCAGGCTGAAGGAGTTGTCCAGGATGTGATCCTTGTCCTCTCAAGCATACAGAGATAAGTGCTAATGAGTCTTCTAGGCTCTGAGGGTCCCAAAGTGAATGACACAGAGAAGGCCCTTCTTCTCAGAGTGCTTCCAGACCAGAAGGAGAATACCTACAGTAAAGAAAAATATAATTTCAAAACCCTTAAGACAATTCCTAAAAATAATACATGCCACAAGATAATAAAACAAATGCAATAGAATGAGAATTGAGTCTTACTTGGAGGTAAGTGCTTTAAAAAACTTAAAAAAAGATGCTGGCATACTAGCCAGTCAGAGATTAAAGCCCAAAGCTAGCCACACACTCCGCTCAGACCATCTCACTTAAAAAGTTTCCAGAATGAGTATGCAGAGAATGAGTTTGCTCTGTTAACCACAAATTATCCTTGGCTGTCAACCCCAAATTGGAGCCCACCCCTAACTGGCTTCTCTTCTCCAGCTCTATGTCATGCTGTCAAGTTCTTGGCACCCCTAGATGCCTGTGCTAAAATGGCAATCGTAACCACTGCAATCCACCCACCCTTCCACCCGCCACATGTCTGTCCCTGACCAGTGTCTCCTTGGCATCTCAAAGCCATCAGCCAGCACGCTTTTGTCCATGAATGTAAGATAGGATGTGATCACCCTCCCGCCACATCAAATTGTTTGCAGTTATCACCCCAGGAAACAATTTGTTGATCAAGACAAAAGAAAAGAATTTCATTTAGGAGTTTTGTATTATTAAAAAAAAAAAAAAGGAGTTTTGTATTAAATGCCTACTGCGATCTTAATTGAAATTTGTATGTTATGGGTGAAAAATTATCTATATAGATCTATCTCTGCCTGTAACAAGGACATAGAAACATGTGCTTTACTTTCAGACACACTTCCAACTCTCCTCTCTCCTTCTTTGTCACTGATCCCGATTTTAGAGTGGAAATAAAGGCAGTCATGTTCCTTTCTATGTGAAGTCCCTGATTGTTTTCACCTAGAAATTGGTCGAGGTGACTAGTTAAAGCACAGGGCCAAAGAGCCAATAATTTCATTAAAGAGGACAGAGCCAATTCAAAATCAAGATGGTAACATTTTCCCAGAACCCTTAGATTAGGTGTTCCTTCTACTCATTTCCATAAGTGGCTATACTTTTGTTATGATAGCATTTATGACACTTAATTGTTATAATTTATTTAAAGGCTATCTTTTCCATTAGAGTATTAAGTCAGTAAGGCTAAGAATTATACTGATCTTGCTCATCACATTACCCTCAGGGTCTAGCCAGTGCTGGAAAGTTTATATTCATAATTTGTTGAATTAGTAAGTAAGTGAAGCAACTCCTCAGAAACACTTTTTCAATCTAAAACAAATTCGGGCAATGAGCCTCGTGCCCTTAAAATCTTCCTGCCAGTCACAACTCTGAATGTCACATACCTCATCCTACAGCAAGAACATTAGTTCCATCTTGGTGCGTTTTCCTTTAAAAGAGCTCATGATGAAAATTTGTTGGAGGTACATATACAATGTAAAGTGGTATATATGGAAAACTATATGCACGAGTAGAATTATATCTTCTGCTGCTCCATTCATAGTTGTATTTCCCACCAGTCATAGTCAGTACTAGCTTTTCAGCAGAGCGACCCCCACAAAGAGTACAAGATTTTCTCTATAAGTAAAGGACTCACCAAGTGTCTAGGAATCCACAGAGTTACACAGACTAGGAACTACCTAATCCTAAGAGCACTACTCACTTTCTAGATGTCATAAATTTCTCTATTAGGACAATTTTAAGACTGATGTGAGTAGTGTCTGTTGTAACAAAAACACCAAAAACATCAATTTTCCAATAGATGGAAATAAGTGTCATGAGCCACTCTATGAATTTGTGTACCACAGATATCTTTTGAACAATTTTTTTTTTATTTTATTAGGCAAAGTAAGTTTCTTTTCACTCCAAGTAAGAAATTCCACCTGGTTTATTAAATATCACCATTAGCTATTTAATTCAGCTTCCAAAAAAAAAAAAATAGTGTCAGGTTTCCAATTAGCATCCAACAATAGCAAGCCCTGTTCATTTTAATAATAGTGATAGTATTATTCAAGTTAAAAATACTTGTATCCTGTATTTGCACATTTTACATATATAATCTCAAGTAAGATTCACAATAACTTTGAGAAATAGATAGTGAGGTTATCGCCATTGTACAGGAGAGGAAACAGATAGTCTGATGAAAATTACTTTCCCAAGAGCCACAGGCAGTATGAGGTAGAGGTGGGATTATGCGATGCCCAGCATTCTTTCCTGCCCCAACAAAGCTCTTCCTCTTAAACCTGAAAGCCACCTATTACTGACTACTCAACCTGAAAGAGAGCAGGGATCACATGTACCATCACCTTACTCTCAATATTGATACACCATGATTGTCCCTAATAATCACCAGGTTACCAAGCAACCAGCTGCAAGATGAATAGTACAGTGAGAAATGAAATGATTAGGCAGAGAATTAAGTGATCCATTTTACCTTCAGAATTATGCCTCAGACCTTATTCTCTTCCATTAGCTTTCTTTCAGTAACACGATAGTGTTATTTTCTCAATACTGGGACAGATTATATTTCCACTGCACCCCCCCCCAAAAAAAAATCCCATTATTTTAATGACATCAAATCTTCCTAAATCAGGACCAACTTTGTGCAAGATCTGATGTGAGTGCTTATACTGGAGGATCTGTTCAAATTTTTATAAATGATGCCTCAATCTACCTTATTCCAATGTTATGTTTTTCCTGATATTTCTTTAAAGATTTCGGTGAAAATAAAGTCAACTGAGCTATCATCACACTGCCATATAAAATATATAGAATTTTTTTATCATTAAGTTGTTGTCAGCTTGTTAATATCCAGTTCAAAGATCTTTCACCCAGACCTTATTCATTTCTTTACGCTTTTCCCTAGATGTTTTAAATTCATCCTTTGTGTACTTACAGTTCAAGTCCTGGAAGTTCAGTCTATTCAAAAATGTAATTGTCCACACTTTGCCTTGTACCTGAACTTACATAAGCACACACACACAGATACACACATATATACCCCAGTCTGAAAAAGACCTTTATTTCAGAGTCCACATTTTCAATATTTTTATCACTTCTTTAAGATTTTACTTATTTATTCATGGGACACACAGAGAGAGAGGCAGAGACACAGGCAGAAGGAGAAGCAGGCTCCATGCAGGGAGCCCAATGTGGAACTCAATCCCAGGACCCCAGGATTATGACCTGAGCCAAAGACAGATGCTCAACCAGAGTCACCAAGGTGGCTGTTTTTATTACTTCTTAAGAATTCTTGAAAGTAGTACCTTGCTGAAGAAACCATTGGTATACAAATGCACCATTTACTTGCAATATGTAATAATAGTCATCACTAAATATGCCCAATATTCATCCTAAAGCAAGAGACACTGGAAAAGTGTACATAAATGCTAAATGCAAACAGTAATTTAAATGGATGAGAACATCAACCAATCAGGAACATTGCAAAGGCCTGTTTTCAACTCTTCCTCCTTGCTTTGACCCACAACGGTGTCTAAAAATAATCAAATCTAAAAAAAAAAAAAACAGGAGAAATAATTCTTAATTTTGAGATTCTGGTTTTTCTTAAAAATTTAAAGATCTGGTACTATTGGACAGAAATTCCTCCATGGTAAAAGCTGGACAAAGCTGAGGAGATGCTGCTGCCCTTAGGAGACAGCACAGTTTCCACAGTCCTGACTCCTCCCCATCATATTTACAATCTAACTCCTCCCCGTCATATTTACAATCTAACTGGCTTCATTCATGCCCCTTCCTGCCCAGTCCCTAGAGGCATGAGGGTTTATAGGCCCTAGTCTATCTCCTTCTACCAAGAAGGGTCTTCAAATCGTCTCCTGCATCCTCCATATCTTGAAACATTGGTACCAACTGTAATATTTTCCCTCCTTACTGCCCATGTCCACATGGTTACCATATCATTTGAGGGCCACCTAGATCTATTTCTGTCCTTTCTGTAATTCCAAATGCCTCTGCCCAGTGTTATCACTATGGCTCATCTGAACTACTCTACAGACCACCAACCAAAATGCCACTTCCAGGTTCCCCTGAATCCTCCAACTTACTGCTTCAGTGTCCTGATTTTATGATTCTCTTGCCTAAAACTTGGTTTCTATCATTGCTTATAAAAAGTACGAACACCAAATCGTGGCTTTTAAAATCTTCTAATATCTCCTTACCTCTACCCCAACACACCTGCCACTGTCACCTCCCAATTCAACTCACCTCTCACTCTCTGCCCCAGAGACCTGGAATCATTTACCATCCCTTGTTCCAGCTACTCTGCCTGCAAAGTTATTCCCTCCTTTCCCTTCACTCGTTTCTATGCTTCTCTTCTTCCTTAGCCTTCTTACCCACCAGACAACATCCTAATTCTCAAGAATATCATATTCACAAGGGTGCCTGGGAGGCTCAGTTGGTTGAGTGTCTGACTCTTGGTTTTGGCTCAGACGCTTGTAATCTCTGGCATCGGTCTCCATGCTGGGTACAGAGTCTGCTTGAGATTCTCTCTGCCTCTTCCCCTCTCCGTGCTCGCTCACATAAATATATAGATAGAATATCATATTCATCATGAAGCATTCCTAAAACCTCTCATTGGAGGTACTCCCGTCCTCTTTGCATCCTCTTACCTCTTGGCTTTCATAGGTCTAACTAGCTCCCATAAATTCCCTTGGATTCTGTGTCAGACGTTCTCATTGGAGTATAAATTCCTTGATGTCAGGTATCAGGTTACAACATTTCCTTAACCCTTTAAAACTCAGTCAGCCACTCTTTCATAGTAGTAATAAACTCTTGAACATTTTCTTAGCTGTGCAGACTGTGTTTAACATTTTACAAGCATGTCTTCTTTATTCCTCACAAGGATCTTCCCATTTTAAACAAAAGGAAAATGAGCCTTAAAGATGCGTAGTGACTAGCAGAAAGTTCTAACAGTAGCTGATGGCAGAACCAAGACTGAAAATTAGCTGGGTCCTAGTCCAAAGAACATGCCCTACTAAACTTTATTCCATGTTATGCCTTTTGAAAAACAAACAAAACAAAAGTTATTTTAAAATAAATAGATTTAACACTAACCAAACTTTCAAATACCTGGGCACATTAAACGAGTAGAAAAATACACACAAAGCAGTATGCAAACTTTAAAAATCTTCCTTAGGATATTTTCCAGATATTGTCAAATTTCTAGCTGAAAACAATATGGGATATTATAAATGTCAACCCTAGTATTGATATCAACATTTATGTCCTAATTAGTTAATAGTGGCTTAAACCAAAATCTATCCTGTAGATACAACATCCTGACAAGATCATGCACATAAATTAATGGTAATTGACAAGTCATATCCAAAAGGAAGTAAAGGAGCTAGCTCATCAAGTAATCTAGAGCCATTATAAAAATGATTTTGTGAGCAGGTGAAAACTTTAAAAAAGAGAAGAGAACACTGTTTAAAAATATCCTTACTAAAGATACTGTCAGTAAACAGATGTGTAATATGTACTGCGAGAAGAAAATGAGATCTTATTTGAAAAAAAATCAATTAATTTCCTTGGGAAAAAATGAAATCATAAATGGCTACTGCTAGAAAGCTCATCATTATAGAGATAAGGATTAAGAAAATGAGGAGTGATTTACGCAAAGCCATAAACCTAATCAGATTTTAAGCTAGGCCTGATACACAGGTCTTAGGATTCCTACTGCATATGTCACCATGCTGTTCTTCTCTGATATTCTAATACCTCCAATGTCTAATACCTGAGTACAGTAATTCTGAACTATTAGAAAAACATGTAATTTGAGCTGTGGGTTGTTTTTTTGTCTTTTTTAATAGTGAAGGTTGCTATCAAATCATTCATGGAGTTTATCTCACTATATCAGTTTCCTTTCCTCTCATTCTATCCTTAATCTGCTTCCACAAATTTTTTTGCCTCCACTACTCTGCACAAACCACTCTTCTCCAGGCCACCAAGTGTCACTAAATCCAATGGCAACTCCTCATTCCTCAACTAACTCAGTCTTTCTGTGCGATGGGCACAGTCCATCAGTGGCACAATTATCTGGCCCTCTGTCTACCCATACTTGTGGGCTTAAGATTATTGTGCATAAGGACAGTAGAAGGAAAGAAGAGGGTATGAATGGAGCACCCACAGAGTCAGCTATCACATCTATTTTACACAAGACTGTTCAGGAAATGGGACACTGAATTTCCCACTTGGTTCATCAAAGCACTCTCCTGACAAAATTGCTCCAAGACCCAATCTTGGACTTACTCTTATTTTGCTTTAAATAACCTAAGTGCAGAACCTCTTTTGGTTCCCTTCACCCCAACTATTTCATCATGAATAGACCCAGAGTCACTTGCAAAGCTTAGAGATGCTTCAGATCAGGCACCTGAATTTTCACTTCTATCTCAGAAGATAGTATAAGAGGAGAAAGGAATCTGGGATCAGATAAACCTGGATTGAAACCCATATCCTTTAATTTCAGAAACTTTCCTAAGTGTTCAGAGGCCTAGTTCCTTCAGCTACTAAACAGAGGTAATGGTGTATGTATGTCTTTTACGTGGCTTTTCTGATTATGGCCATGACTTATATAAAGCACTTAGTGTAGTGTATTAATATTGTTAGCTTAATTGTGCTCATTGGAATAGTCTCTGCTGGGATGGTGGTTTTGTTATTTCTTTTAAGGCAGTGTGTGTTCTTTAAAGAAGCACTCAACTCTTTACTGCCTCTGGGTTTTGCACCAACTTTTCACTCTTCCTCACTGAATAACAATTATCTGGGCCCATCAGCTTAGCTCATGAGACTGAGAGTCAAGTATTCAAATACTGTGTGCCCCTTACATAATGTTGCCTTGTCTCCTGCCCCAAGGGTTAGGGAAAGTCATTTTTTCATTTTTTCTCAAAAAGAAAATAGAAATTAGTATGTGCTTTCTTGGGGATAGAGATTAAGACAGGCAAAACCCCTGTCTTTATTGAAGCTTACATTGAAATAAAGGAGAAAGAATTAAAAGTACACATCAGGGAAATATACAAATTTGAGTTGTGTTGGGCTCTATTTTGAACTTATTAGCTCTGGGATGCCTATCAGCATCTTAATATAGAGTTGAATATGTGAGTGGAGAGCTCAGAGACAAGGTCTATGCCAAAGATATAAAACTCAAAGTGGAAGTCATGAGTATATAAATGATCATTAAAATGACATGTGGAGTGAATATAAACAGGAAAAGAGAGAGAAAAAGAGAGATGGCCTGGGAACTTCAACACTACGAAATCTAGAAGACGAAGATAAACCAGCCAAAGGAATTGAGATAGAGTGGCCAGTGAGTTAGGAGGAAAACTATGTCCCTAGTCAAGACCCCACTGGGCTGGACTGTCCCAGACAATGACTGGGTATGGTGGGGATACCAGCATGAGCCCATTCCCATCTCAGTGGGTTAATGCTGTTTGGGGACTCTCTGTGGGCCCCACTGGTGTGTCTTCAGAATGGTGCTGAGGTCTGAGGCTCTTCCTATTGTGTCCTCCTTCCCTCTCCCCCTTCATCAGCCCTACCACGTGGTCTGCAAGCTCCCTTCCTGCTCCTGCTCACATTCTCCTGACCTTCTCATAGATATTTGCCCCACTAAATACCCTTGCATGTCTTTTTCCAACATAGTGTCTGCTTTTCCAACTACGATAATTTTCAGGCTTGTATTTTGCATTGTTATTTCAGAGTTTCTCCGGGGAATATGAGAGTTTCTCATCCACTGAGCCTCTGGGCTAATAAGCTCTTTATTTCCGCCTTTCCTTCCCTGTATCACTTCTTCTTTACCTACCCATTTCCCTCGTACCTTCCAATAAACTACTGGCATTTGAAATTCATCTCCAGGGAAATCCGTACTAAGACAGATATTACAGAGAGAATAATCATCATAATTTTTTAAACATTTTCCAGCAGTAGGGGTGGTATTCTTGTTATGTGGGGAGTTCTATTCAGGTAGACAGAAACACCAGCATATTAGGGGAGCTTGGGAGGCTCAGTCAGTTAAGCATACAACTCTTGATTTCAGCTCAGGTCATGATCTCAGGGTAGTGAGACTGAGCTCCACATCTGGCTCTGCACTAGGCATCAAGCCTGCTTAAGATTTTCTCTCTTCCTCTCCCTCTGCCCCTCCCCCACCTCTCTCTCTCTCTCTCTCTCTCTCGCTCTCTCTCTCTCTCTTTTTGAGAGGGAGAGAGAAACACCTGCATAGTAGTCAGTGAAAGTTTCAGATGGGCACAAAGCTGCCTGTGCTCACTGTGTGTCTCAGATTTCCATGTTCCCAATCGCAAGAGCCATCAGCACACAGATGGCTAAAATATTCTGGGATTTATTTATATGCAGAGATTGTGTAGTTAATGGGAAGAAGCTTAACAAGTGAGCCAAATGCTAGAGCACACATCTGGATGGATGCTTTGGGCAGCTGGTCATAGATCAAGGAGGTTATTACTACTGTCAGAGAACTCAGAATTGCCATAACCTTCTCACGAAGCATCTGTGGAAGTTCCGTGCTTCCCAAAGGGTTGGCCTTGGTCAACCTGAGACCCTGTGTACCCATTTGTCTATACTAGTTCTTCACTAATATTCCTAATCCAGTGTTGGGGAGAATTAGGGCCTGAAAGCCTCCCTCCATGGGCACCACTAACTCTCCAAGGCCCTGAGTTTTAGTGAACTATTAATAATTCGATAATGCATTCTCTATCACTAAAAACTTTCTCATACTACCCAAATCCACCTCAGGATAACTTACTGCTATGGTCTAAATGTCTATGCACCCCCCCCCAAAAAAAAATTCCTATGTTGAAAACCTAATTCCCAAAGTGATGGCATTAGGATGTGGGGCCTTTGGGAGGTTATGAGGGTAGAGCCCTCAGGAATGGGATTGGTACCTTTCTTAGAGAAGCTCTGGAGGGATCCCTGGGTGGCGCAGCGGTTTAGCGCCAGCCTTTGGCCCAGGGCGCGATCCTGGAGACCCAGGATCGAATCCCACGTCGGGCTCCCGGTGCATGGAGCCTGCTTCTCCCTCTGCCTGTGTCTCTGTCTCTCTCTCTCTCTCTGTGACTATCATAAATAAATAAAAATTTAAAAAAAAAAAAGAGAAGCTCTGGAGAGCCAGCTCAGCCCTTCCAGCTTGTGAGGATCCAACAAGAAGTCTGCACCCAAGAGGAGAGCCCTCACCAGGCCACGCTGATATACTGATTTCAGACTTCCAGCCTCTGAAATGATGAGAAATTAATGTCTGTTGTTGATAAGCTATCTCGTTGGTGGCATCTTGTGATAGTAGCCCAAACAGACTAAGACTCTTGTCAAACTGCAAAGCCATTTTAAGAGATCTAGGAGCCATATTAGGAAGCTAACTGTTCCTTGAGCATCTTCTAGAGGAGCCAGTAACTCTATTTGTAAAAATTTATCTAAGTGAAATATAATTAAGAATGATCAAGATTATCTCTATAGCAAGAAGGGCAACATGAATGCTTAACAATATGGTATAAGTTAAATAAATAACGATGTATCTGTATGATTAAAATACTACACAGTCAATTGAAAACTATGAGGGGATGTTCCTGATACATTGGTGAATAAAACAAAACTATAAAACATATACAGAATTCTATGGGTACTATTTTCAAAGTATATTATATGTGTACGTAAATATATTACTTATAAGTGTATGTGTGATATACAGATCTGTGTATGTACATATTATATGTAGAAAAAAAGAATAGAAGGATATCACAAATGGTTATTTCTGCATGGTAACATTATTAGTAATTTTCTTTTGCATATTTTTTTATTTTTTGGGAGTTCACAATTTGTATAAAAAATAAACATGGTTTTCTTTGTTATCAGAGAGGAAAAGCAGTATTAGTTAATAAAGAGAAAGTAATTCTTAGTGTGCTCCAAAGACAACTGGCATCACCTCGATAGGGGGCAGGGGAAGGGATGGAATCCAGGGTCAGTCACCTACACTGAACCTGGCAAAAGCAAGACTTCTCTGTTTTGTTTTTTTTTTTCCTTCTGTGTCCTAAGCTGTCTTGCAGGGCCTGAGGGAAGCTGTGGTCACTCTGCCCAGCAAGAGAAGAATTAGTAACAGATGTAAGGAATCATCAAGTACCCTCTGGGTTATAGGAAAAACAAACTTCAGCTTGTATAAACTCTTGACCCTGCAACAAAAGGACATCACAGAAGGATCCCAGTTGCTCCCCTGCTACTTCCTTTAGAATGAAGAAGGTTAATTCCTTCAAAGACACATAACCAAGGGCTTTGCACTGTTATTCTATACTCAAGTGTCAAATTCCATAGGCTGAGCTTTCTGCACACATACCTGTAAGTCAAACATGTGACTTTAATCTTGGATTACGAATGGACTGGCTCTGGTGCCCTGGGCTTGTCATTTAACCTCCCAGGACTTCCCATTCTGCTATCTGGAAAAGCGTGATCATTATCCTGCCCTTGCTGCCAGGGAGGTTATGTAGCAAGGTGGAAAAATAGTTGCAAAGGGTAGAACTCTTGGACACCTTATTAACTTTCTGAGCTAAGTAAGGGCCTTCCTCAGATCATATCTTTGAGCTACTATTGCTCTGCTCACAGCATAATGAAGGAGACCTTTGGGCCCAAGGGTCAGAAGAAGTTCTTGGTTCTCAGTAACAAATGTATTCTGAATTATTTAAGACAAAAAGGATTTACTGGAAAATTATCAGAGTAGGAAGGCGAGGAAAGAGTGTTGGGGCACGAGGCTTCAAAAGGAGCAGAGATTATTTTAAGTCTGGAGGTCCAAGAAGGAGAGTAACTGCCTTGTAGCTAGAGCAGCTACCAGGTGAGGCTAAGTCCACTGCTCCTGCTATACATTATCTCCAGCATCCTCCCTTGCCCTTAGGTCACTCACTCCAGTTGCAACACCCCAGGTGGCAGAGCATAAATCACATGGCTGTCTGATGACTTTACAAAGGCAAGAAGGAGGAAGATCTGGCCTCCTTAAAACAGCAGTGGAAAGTAGTTTCCTGGAATAACCCTGCCAGCAGGCCCATTCATGATGGGAAAAAGCTAATGCCCTTTAAACTCTTTCTTACAAACACAAAAAGCCAAACAAAGAATCCAGGTCACCACACTATCAACTCAATTGAAGAAGGAAATATCGTGTCCAAAATCAGTGCTCTATTAGAAAACTAGTTCACTGATTTCTGACCTCAACGGGCTTTTCCACTCTCATTTCATTACTGCCTATAGAACACAGACTTCTTATTCAATTAAAGAGGAGCTTTTATTCATCACATAGAGCACAAATACAGAATATACTTATTAATTGTTTCCCCTAAAGAGAATATACTTTATTTTTAGAGAAATAGAAGATCAGTCATCAGGATATCTTCAGTCTCCTAAAAACATTGTTCCACTCTGCAACTTGATACTTAGAAAGTATCCCTTGCCCAGAAGATAGTCTCCCTACACACTCAGTTATGATACAGGAAAGTCATCCATCCTTTTGGGCCAAGTTCAAATGCCATCACCTCCATGATGCTTACCTGCCCATCCACTATCAGGGCAACTCTCTAGCTCCTCTGAATTCCTCAGAGATTCCAGGTCTATGATTCCAGGGAGGCTCTGACCCATTTGGTTCAGTCTCAGGGGGGTGCCCCATTGGAACAAGCACAGCCTTCACAGGCAAAACAATCTCTCGTATCCTAATTCTAAGGAGTGCTCAAACACCAGACACACTGTTCATCATGAAAGCACTCCTACTTGACCCCAGCAATCTATTTCCTGCTTTCTTCTCTCCCATCTTTATTATGTAAATAATAAACTTCTCCACCAAATCTTTCTTTTGGTTTTCTCTGTACATTTTCTGGTTTTGCAGCATTCCCTCCCTCACTGTCTATGTTTCTCATATACACCCTGAGAAACTGGCAGAGTCAGACTCTAAGGGATAGAAGAAGGGAATTAAGGTAGAGGTACCAGGAAGCTCTATTCAAAGGGGAAGTGGTATTAGAGCCAACGCCAGGATAATAAATTGTATCCTGCTTACCTATCTATTATGCATTTGGAAAATTACCTTGATTTCAAGTTTTTTGTTCACATTCAATTTTCTTCCCAGTGGAATTTTGAGATTTTCAAGGGCAGAGACCGTGCTTCATTCATTTCTTTTACTCTCCCAGAGCTTAGCACAATGCCTGATAACCATGTGATATACATGCAATGACTAACCACATTCATTTATTAGTTACCAGTAATCAGCAGGTAACCAGTAGCCACAACTGTTCCTGTAACCAGTAGCCACAACTGTTCTTCCCAATGGCGACACATAGAAGCAAATTAATGATTATCTACTCTTGATCCCCAGAAGTTCTATTTCTGCCATATCTGTATAGACATCACTAATACAGACTTCAAATGAGGGCTGAGAGATAGGCTCCTGAGCCCAAAACCCATTTTGATCTTTCACTTAAAGATGGGTAGCTATGACTCACGCTGTACACACTTTGTTAAAATAAGCTTTAATTTCTTTGCCCCTGGCAGCTCTTAGAAGCAGAAGTGAATGGCTAGGAGGGGATTCGCAAGGGGGTAGAGGCTGAATCGTCTTCAAAGTTGGGAGGTTAGTGACAGCAGACCCCTGGCCAGAGGTGTGAGACACAACTCAATTCCCCCATCACCTGCTCCTTGAAAGTTCCAGTAAAAGGGAGAAAAACTATTTCACTGGAGTGGATCTTCCTCCTTTCCCAAGGCCATGACCCCATTTAAATCTTCCTCCAAGCAATTGTGAGGCCCCGTTTCCTGTTTTTATGCAGACCTACCTTCATCCCCCTAATTTCATACTCTACAGCCACATATAGTAAAAAAAGGCACACACGGTAACCATAGTAAAATATAGAAACATGTATTTGGGCTACATAAAACATGCATGGTATCAGTGCGCATACTCTTAAACAAATAGTGGTAATAACCATGAACTCATATTTATTTAGATTCTATTAGCTGTCAATCACTTGCATGCATTTAATCCCCACATTACCTTTCAAAAAAAATGCTGTTGTTGTTCTATTTTACAGATGAGAAAACCAAGGCAGAGAGAAGTTAAGATACTTGATGAAGGTGACAAAGCCTGCTAGGCTAGTATCCAAACCCAATTTTCCAGTCCTGGGTACTGAGTCACACCATTAACCGTTTCCAAGGCAGAATCAATGTAGGAAACAATGAACCAAACAAAATATCTTTATTATAAGACTTCACTGTTTTTAATATGTTCGTTTGCATTGCAATTCCGTAAGGGTTATTATTCTCAAAATTCATCTTGTGATACACTTTTGTGCTTGTGAAACTAGTGTGCTAGTTTGAGGAACATGCCATAGGTTTAGCCTCTGCCTGGAATTCAAAGTCCCCAGAAAGCTATTTGATGTTTCCAAGGAAGGCACCAAGACTCTCATAACACATGATGAAAAATAAGAAAAAGAAAAATCACCTGCCATTACATCAGGCCAGGCTCTGTAGTAAGGTGAGATTCTCGATTCTGAAATGAAGAAAATGAGGCTTAGAGAGGCTTCCCCAATTTGCCAAATTGGTGGAGTCAGAACTCAAATCCAGGGAGGCTGACCTCAATGCTTTGAATACTGAACTATGATACAATGTTATGGTCACACTGAGCAGTGAGCAAGCCAGCAACTGAGAGCAGCAGCATGTTACTGTGGCAAAAACACAGGCTAGAGGACAAAGCCTGGCTGTGACATTGAGCTGGATCAACTTAACGTCACCAAACCTAAATATTTCAGTCTATAAAATGGAAGCAATAAAATCTACATTCTGGAGGTTGAAGACAGCACAGTAATTGGCCCACAGTACAAACCTGATAAAAAATAAACTAATAAATTCACTTAATTCCAAACAGAGCACCTGTTTTCTAGAAAAGTTTTATTTTTCAAGGTAATGTGGGGGCTACTATCTCCCTTGAAATTTATTCCAATGCACAGATGAAACCAGGCAGGACAGGGAAAGCAATGTGGAATCACAAACACCTGGTTCATTTGTCTGTTTCCCCCAGTTGCCACAGGCAGACACACTTGAACACACAGACTCAGTATGTCCCTTTTAGTTAGTAACTGAATCCTTCCTCATAATCTCCTTCCTTAGCCTCGGTGTCCATCGAAAGATGAATGGATAAAGAAGCTGTGGTTTATGTATACAATGGAATATTACTCAGCAATTAGAAACGACAAATACCCACCATTTGCTTCAACGTGGATGGAACTGGAGGGTATTATGCTGAGTGAAATAAGTCAATCGGAGAAGGACAAACACTGTATGTTCTCATTCATTAGGGGAATATGAATAATAGTGAAAGGGAATATAAAGGAAGGGAAAAGAAATGTTGGGAAATATCAGGAAGGGAGACAGAACATAAAGACTCCTAACTCGGGGAAACGAACTAGGGGTGGTGGAAGGGGAGGAGGGCAGGTGTTGGAGGGGAATGGGTGACGGGCACTGAGGTGGACACTTGATGGTATGAGCACTGGGTGTTTTTCTGTATGTTGGTAAATTGAACACCAATAAAAATTAATTAAAAAAATAATAATAATCTCCTTCCTTGTCCTCTAATCACTGTTTCTACATTCCACTGAGATCCTCTCTCACAGCATAGCATCTCTCTTCATATCTATATCCTTCTTGCTGACTGTTCACTTAATTTGCATATGGCTTATCTAATCATATCATCACCTAGCCAGGTCCCTTTAATTTGGGCTACCAGGAGTGGGGTCGATGCAGCTGAAAACCATCCAGACTTTCCCCAAATGGTTGACCTCATTATGTTCACTTCACTTTTGTGATACAGGCATGTAAAAACTTCAGTCTCTGCCCTGACCTAGCCTCTGTCTTTATGTATGTAAGCAAGCACACCATATTCTTCCAAACCCACTCATTTGATATGTTCTCTCTCAATAACATAATGTCTCCAAGCATTAATAAAGGCAAATGGATACGTTTGCAAATATACTAGTTTCATACCTATTATGTACTTAATTTGATACATTTCTATACTTAATCTGATACTTTTCTTCCTCTGGTGCAGATTTCTCTTCTGATGGATAGGACCCATCAAGTAACCATAAAAGGGGAAAGAAATGACAGAGATCTACTACCACCCTAGTGCAAGCCACCATGAATGCCAAAGCCACCACTAGACCAAATGATGCTTTCACATAAATAGGCAAAAGTACTTCCTCTGGAGTGGGCCAAGTCTGGGTTGGGCTTCACCTCTCAATGTCCCACCCTCTGGATGATCTAGCAATGCACATCCCCAAGAACTATATATATGCCATGATTATCTTTTACTACATTAGTATAGTGACTTCTTATCTGGTCTTCATTCTTTCTCATTCTTGACAACCTGTATCCTAGTCTCAATATAGCACTTAGATTCATCTTTGCAAAATGTAAATCATGTCATATGATGTTCCTACTTAAAATCTTCATCCTTGGAATACAATATTAAATTATTTTCTAAAAAGATTTATTCATTTATTCAAGAGAGAGAACACACACATGTGAGCGGGGTGAGAGGTAGAGGGAAAAGGTGATTAGCAGACTCCGTGTTGAGTGAGGAGCCCAATATGGGGTTCAATTCCAGGACCCTGAAACCACGACTTGAGCCACAGTCAAGAGTCAGACACTTAACCAAGCCACTCAGGCATCCTACAATATTAAATGTTTGATATGACCTACAAAGACCCTACCAGATCTGGCCCCTTCCTTCCTCAATGTGAATACTGCAGTCTTGCTTACTCTGGCTCCAACTACAATGGCCTTCTTTCTGTTAATGGAACACTCCACATTTCTTCCCATGTCAGGGTTTTATTCCTTCTATTAGTCAACTAAGCTGATTAACAAACCACTCACCCAATCAGTGACTCACAGTAAACTCTGTGTATGGTAGGGGGAAAGACGGGAGATGTGCATGCATGGGTATGCAGGTCAGCTGGGCCACTTCAGCTCTGCTGCAGGCTACAAGGTAGATGAACTTAACTTCAAGTTATACATTGGATTCAGACCTGCCCCACATATATCATATCCTTCTTGAAACAATGATACCCAGAGTATATTCTTTCCATCAAAAATAGGAGGAATATAAGAGACTAAGCTGAACCATGCAAGTATGTTTAAAGTCTTAGAGACCATTTCATTGGCCAAAGTAATCATAGGACCATTCCCAGAATTGGACAGGAAAGAAACTACATTTTACCACAATAGAAGGGACTGCAAAGTCACCTGGCAAATGGGATGGATATATAATCCTCTTACAGAGCAGTAAATCACCAGGACCCATTATCCAATCTACTAGACTGCTCATGGCTAGCACCTTGTATCTTCATTTTCAATGTCACCTTCTCATGGAGGCACTCTCCCCATGTACATGGGCTCCCATATCTATACATGGTCCCAAATGACTAGCCCCCAAAGACTCTCTAATCTATTATCCATTTTCATTTTGTTCATGGTATATATAAATTCATTTATTTATTTATTTATTGGCTTACTTCTTTATCATGTCTCTTTCCACTAAGAATGTGAGCAAGTGTATTCCCTGACTTACTGACTGCTTTAACCACAACTAGAGCACCACGTGGCACAGGGAAAGGGCTCAATAAATCATGGTTGAATAAATACATTCCAAAAACTTGATTCTTATGAACACGTGCTTCCCTATTTCTCACTCAGTGTTAGTTTCTCACCATATTTGCAGTCAATCATTGTCATAAGTGAATAAATGTTGTAAATGTAAAGGTGGGAGAGTCAGAGAGGATGATTACATCTATAATGTAATATAGCTGAGAACAAAGGATTTGGAATCAACCTCCAGCAGCCTATGACCTAAGCCTCAGTGTTGTTCTATATGGAGTAGGAATAAGAACTCTGTATTTTCTGCAAGGATTAAATGTGATGATACATATACAACACTTACCTAAAGATGGGAAAGCAGCATGAAGTAATATGGGAAAGATAGACATAACCCAGACAGTGAAGGCCTTGCAGAACCATATAAAAAGTTTGTTAATGTGAAATTCAGATGGGACATGTACTTCTGAGCTTTTTCAATTCCCCCTATGTCTTTTTTAGAAACAAGCAGATCAGAAGGTCTCTAGTCCTGTTGTCACATAGACTCTGCAGGTTGAAGCTGAGAATGGCTACATTCTCTAGACGGCCGGCTCACACTTCTGTGCTGAGGGACCCTTCGTGTCCTTTCATTTGACTGGTTTCCATTCCCCCAGGCATTACTTCAGGTTGTGAAACAATCTCTAAATTAATCCTTAACTATATGGCCACATTTTTTCCATCAGATCCTAATAAAATTCTATTTTGAGAATACAGAGCTGGATTAAAGCTTTGCTTTGTTTTGTTTTGCAAGAAGATTCTAGGCCCATTTCTGAAAAGCCTGCCTCATAGAATAACTGTATTAACAAATTATGTTTCCCATGAAGTAGGGAAGAAATCAACCAGGCAGCCCTATTTTGGCAAAAGAATAAATTAAGGCCAAGAGCAGGAACTCAACCCAGAGTTGGATCTCCTACTTGAGATAAAATGAAGTTAATTCTTTCATTTTAGGACTGATCTTCAATTAGTATTGGCCTCCAATAGAGTCAATTCTCTCATTTTTGTCAAGATGACCAAAATTACATAATATGATAAAGCTTTTGTTGCAACAGTATAAGAAAACAGTCACTCTTGTTTACAGACTGAATATACAGTCTTTCCCAAGAGCAATTTGGCAATTCCATTCAAATTTTAAACACACATTCACTTTGGCCAACAAATTCCATTTCTAAGACTCTAGGCTACAGTTATTCTTGTTCAAATATACATCATATATATACATACCCATGTAGTAAAGAGCATATAAAGATTACATATAGATAAATCTTTTTCTCAGCATTGCTTGAATTTAAATAAACAGCATAAGCTTGTAAATGCTCAGAAAAATTTTAGAAGGCTGCAGAAAACAACCATTCAGAAGGGTGAGGGGCAAATCAAAGGGATGGTGAATGGAGACGCATCAAGTAGAAAGGAGAAACTTTTATTTTCCACTTATGGAATGATAATTTAATTTTTTAAATAATATTTAAATTCTGTAAATACATAATTAATAAATGAAAGGGAAGGAAATCTGTCTCTACAGGATTTTGTGGAACAGGCAAGTGAAGGAACCTAACGTCTTTTGACTTCATGTTCTTTGCTCATATGTGCCCACATTAGACAGCATACATGTTCTTCTCAAAATGAGAGGACTCACTTCAGCATCTCAAGTATCCATCCTCAAAGGATGTGAGTCAAAGGAGAAAACAAGCAAGGAGTCCCTGGCCTGGGAGGGTCAGCAAGCATGATTTTACAACAACTTCACCCAGTGTCATCCTGTGGGAGAACATCTGAACTGTTCTAAAGAACAGCTTTCTGTTCTAAAGGTCCTTTCTGGAATGTAAATTTGTTTCCCCCTATCTGAGGTATTAGAACATAGTTGGAATACTGGCCTTAATGAGTCCAAATTTATAAATATAAACCATGGAAGAGCTTCTAAGAGGGTCACTCACTTAAAGTCAAACACACAGGAGGTAAGAGATGGAGTAGGCACCATCCATCCAGCACTGGAAAATTCAGACTGTTGTAGGAATGTTGGCTGAGTCTCTGTGATATGGACTGAAAATCCCAACAACAATGGCTGTTTGTTGAGTAATGTACTCTGAGCCAGGATGCTGCTGAGCATGCTACCTACACTTTCACATTGAATACTCACAATAGACTTATCATGTTTATCTTACAGATTAAAGATTTGTACAACAGTTTCTCCACCATTCTTGGTGGAGCCAAGAATAAAAATGCACCGACCAGATTTCCCAAGGCCGTGCTCTCAACTACTCTACTCCAAGATGCTGTCATTTTTGTCTTGATTTCCTAAGTGCCTTTTCAGAGAGGCAGGGCTGCAATGATGGTGGAAAATTCCATGAGTCTGAACACTCATGATCTAGGCTTTCTGGGCCAAGGCTCATTGTACCCTCTCTGCCCTTCCATTTGGCTACTTCTGAAAAAGAAGTTGTGCCAGTAGCATAA
Organism: Vulpes lagopus; assembly: GCF_018345385.1. NCBI lineage: Eukaryota > Metazoa > Chordata > Mammalia > Carnivora > Canidae > Vulpes > Vulpes lagopus. The sequence continues at coordinate 89,441,272 of NC_054831.1, forward strand.
GTGATCACTACATGTGAAGTGCACAGTCATCATGGTATTGATCATTTCCCAAGCTATTTTGGTTTGTCTGGGCTCTAAGGATAGAAACCCAATCCTTTGCTTCTTTCTTCATCCCCCTTCATTCTGTTCTTCACAACAACATAACGCTATAAAGGACATGCTGTTTTCTTCCCTTTCCCGTTGCGGAAATAGAGGCTCTGACACATCAAGTGTCTTGCCCAGAGCTATGTAACTCCTTTCTTAACCTCTCAGAATCTGTTTCCTTGCTGATACACTGGAGATGACAATATCCAACCCTTAGAGGTGTGGAGATCAAGTTTTTAAAGTGCGGAGCACAAAGGTCACATTCATTGCACTGCATCTGCTTTTGCTGATAAATAGTTACATCACACTTGGGAGGGATGTACAGCCTGCATGACCCTGCACAAGTGACCTAACTTCTCTAAACATCATCTTCCCAATGGAAATATTTTCACCTGGCTCAGGGGGCAATTTTGAGTATTAAATAGAATAAATACATAAACTAAGCCATTGCCTGGTTCACACTCAAAACTGAATAGTCATCTCCTCCAAAAAGAATGCTATTGATTTGTACCTATGTACCAGTGCCGTATATTTGTTGTGTTGAGTATGAAAGCAACACTGCCCCCTTATCCTACCCCATCTTCTCCCAGACTCCTTTGGAAAATATAGAATATTAAGTGGGATTTTTTTCTTCTACCTCAATGTTGCTTTTTAGTATGATAGAAAGCTGTAACAGGTTCCAGCTTTTTTTCTCACCCTCCAAGTCACTGAGTGCTCTGCAGTAAGATGCCTCCGAGGAGGCTGCATTTCAGGCTTGGTCTGATTCAGAAACACTGTTGATGTGATTCTCAGCTCTGGCCATACGCTTGATCATATTCCAGCACAGCATTTTACGTGAAAGGAAGGAAGATTCCCTCTTACCCATGGCTGAAAATAATTTCAGAGCGCTGGAGACAAAGCAGAGGTGATGCCAACCATCCCTTACAACAGTTGACAAACTGACACCCTCCTGTGAGCCAATTTCACTCCTTTTCTATCATTTTGCTTCCCCATCTACTTTTTTTTGGGGGGGGGGGTAGCCTCACAAATTAAACTAGGAAAATCTGGGTGTCCTGCCATCTCCTATTCAGCCTGAGGTTATAGTTGCCCCTTTGCAAAGTCTTTTCATTGAGTCAGTACCTGATTAGAAGATGTGTTCTCACATGCACAGCCTTGAGGTACCCAGTTTTAGAACTCAGCAGCTCCACACAAAATATGTCATATCTGACAAGAGGCTAGATGATTTATAGATGCCTGGAAGCAAAGCAAAGAAGGCCAGTTACAATATGTGGTGCAAGAAGCAGGCAAACAATACCACCAGGAAGCTGCAGACATATAGCTCCTTGATTCAGAAGGGTAGCAGCATCAGCCTCTAACTGCTCTCCTGAACCCTAGTTCAGCTGAAACTGTCCCTGGCAGCAACTTTCTTCATGGGAACAAAGGAAACTATTTTCCACCCTCTACTTATGATGTGATTATCTTTGTGAAATGCACAGGGCTAGCTGGGACCCAAAGAGGCCAAAGAGGGCGGGTGTTCTAATTTAAAAATTACTATCAGTATATGTTTTCTGAGTGTCAAATGTTACCTCTTTTAAATCTCTCACTATCCGATCAATCCAGTCATCATGAAGCTATGGTCATTTTCACATGGGAAAATAAAGAAACTTGTCCAAAATAAACACCTTGTTCAAAAATCAAGCTAGTGGATCAGTGTGTAAACCGTCTCTAAGGAATAGAAAATTCAGAGACAGTGACTTAGCCAAGAGGGGAATTGTGTTTCTTATGACAGTATAATGGGAGCCAGGCAGCTAAGGCCCATCAGTTTAATAGTTCAAAAATAATCTCATCCTTGTTGATTCCAGGGGTCTGTCCCCCACGGTCACAGAATGACTGCTTCAACTCTGGACAGGAAGCCTGTATTCAAGGTGGCTGAAAGCTACCAAGGGGTAATATCAGAACCTTTGTGTTTCTTCTAGAAAAACAATGTCTTCCCAGAACTTTCTGAAATCTCTCTTCTCCCCTGTAATGTCTAACTGGTCAGAAATTAGTCACATGGCCATCTCTACCTGCAGGAAAGCTGGAAAATAAGTTTCTAGCCTTTGCAGCCTGCACAGCAGGGGGAGACCAGAAAGAGCTCATGCTGATTTCTACCAAAGCGGCAGGGCTGGTGAGAAGTAAATGCCTCAAGAGATACTTGGTGATAAAAATCAGACAGAGCTTCCTGATTGACTGCATGCTAGAGATGAAGGAGAAGAGGTCAGGAATAAATCCTAGATTTCTAATATGGTGTGTTCATTGATACTGGGAGTCTCAGTAGGAAGGAAAAGATTCTGGAGATGGGAGGTCATGAGTGTGTTTGGAGCATGGTGACACTGAAATATCTTTAACATTTCAATTAATGTCTTTAATATGAATATCTTTATATAGAGATTTTTGGCAATTAAATTCAAGAGCCTGAATAAAGAGAAGTTGTCTAGCCTGGAAATATGAGAGATGTAAGTGTGTGTTTATCAATCTATTTTCATCAACTTGGGCTTCCCACCTTTTTTACCTATATCTTTGCTCTCTTAAATTCTCTATAGTGGTGGTTTTCAAGCAAATGTACTTTCATACCCAGGTGAGATTTTAAGTGTCAAAACTCATAAGTGGGGGAGTGGGTAGTGCTAATGGCATCTAGGGGGTAGGAGGACAGAGAGGCTGTCAAGTGCTCTACAATGCACAGGACACCTCCCTGCCCCTACTCTCATCCATAACGAAGATTTATCCAGTCCAAATTGTCAGTTGTGCTGAGGAACCTCGCTCTATGATAAACTCATTTCTGATCTTGACATTCATCTGGCCCACATGGTCCCCTCATGTTCCACTTTTGAGCTTCCCTTAACTCCCTCATACCTTTGCCATCACCACCATCTTTAAATTGCCATGACATCATTCCACAGCAATTTTCCAGAACTAGCTTCTAACACAAAGACTCCTTTGGTGCTAGTGCATGGAGATGAATATGCTGTTGACCTGACTAAAATTATGGTACAAGTCATCCCTAGAAATAGGAGGCTGACCTTGTTTATAATTTACAATTTAAGTATCTCCTGAACATTGAAATCATGGAAGAAGTTATTGTAAGTGAATTTAATCACTACTCCTAAGACATGAAATCTAAGATTTCCTGTTGTAAATCCACCCTCTGAAATGTACATAATCTAGGTTATTTCTTGGAGTAAAACACTCTGCCTATAGTAGTAATTCCTTTTACATGTTCTAGAGGTTACTTTTGAGGCATTCAAGATGCCTCTTAGATTCCCTAAGTTTTTGAGTTTGATGGCAAGAACAACCATGTGCCTGTAAACCACTACGTGATTTCCCTGTAGTGGTAACTGTCTCTTACACTTTACTGATGAACCACTTGAAAAACATGAACTTGCCTTGCCTTTATTAACCATGTTAATTTCAGAAACACATTCTCAGGATAATCTGATTGAGTAGGAACTCTTTTTAACTTGACTCTAATATAGCCTTCATATGATTCTTAAGGACTTATTAAAAAGCTCAGCTACATGTCTGAAATTGTAGACTCTGATCCAATGACGTGGAGAGCAGACCATTAAAATTAATTGAAACTACTGAACCATTTCAAGATTGATTTATTTTGTATTACAAAAAAAAATTAAATAAAATAGGAGGTGCTAGGTTAGCCTCTGCCCTGAAGAATTAGTCTAAAATTACAATTGAAACATCTCAAATGAAATTATTGTAAAACTCATTAAGATATATATTAAGTTTCCAAATCACACTTATGCCCCTTATAATTTAAATACTGAGCTACTCTTATTTAGAAATAACTTGAATCTCAACAATGAACAAGTAGTAGCCAGGGTTCCAACTAATATGAGCACCTGGTGAGAATCTGAAATATCTAACCCCTGTGTAAACCCATCTATTTAAGAGAGCTTCTTTTCTTTTTGTGGGGTAGGAAATATCTAAACAGGAAAAAAATATTTTCCCAAAATGGAGACTGTACTCTTTGTTTGTTTGTTTGTTTGCATTTTGCATTTTGCATTCCTCTTTATGGTTCCTGAGAAAACTCAAGTGGGAGCTTGCTGAGTAAACTACTCAAGAGAAAGATGAAAAATGTAGAGGCCTTTCACCCCAAGCATCCAAACTGATTCCAAAAAGTGGGCATTCCACTGTCATCTGAGCTGATGGGTAAGGCAAGGAAAAGTAGGAAATCATCTTTCTATAAAATCATCTGAAGCAAAGAAATAAAATGACAAGCTTGAACCCTCATATTTGCCATCCATCCCAGGGTACTTCTCAGGCCGCATCTCATACTTCAGTGTTCCTCCACACTGCTCCAGACTTGCCAGCCTTCCTCAGTTCCCCAGACACACAGCACTCCCCTTATCTCTTCACCTGCACTTCTCAGCAGCACAATGCTCTTCCCCCTTGATCCTTTCACCTTCCCCTCCCCTTTTCCCTTCCTTTCTTTCCCACTATTTCACAAGACATGAATTCCTGTAGTTATAACCTTCTTTAGCATTCTGGGCTTCCCATGATGCGATGTAATTGTAACTAAATGATCATATAAGTATGTTTTAATATCTCTCATTTAAGCCTCAAGAAGACATGGATTTCCTGCTTTATGTTATCATTTTATCCCTAGAAACTAGTACATTGCCTGGAACAGACTACTCATATTTGTTAAATGTATCAATCCATGAATCATGACCACATCCTCTCTGTGTTCATTTGCTTCTTTTCTTCAGTATATATGATTGAGTGCAGTTTACATTAAAAATGTAATGAGCTGCAAGCAAGAGAAGACCCCAGATATTTCTCGGGCACATAATTAGCCAATGTGCATAGAGATTCTAAATTGACAAAAGTTAACAAATCTGAAGCCTTCACAGGTAAGGGCAGCATTTCAATCACAGAAACTAAAGATGAAGAAAGTCAGTTAGTTAGTTAATCCCAGGCTGGGCAAAAAGAAACCTTGCAGGCTGCTGAGATTCTAGTCCTTCTTTTGTGGCATGTTTAAATGTTCCAACCATTTACTTATAATTAGACACAGTGGGGAGCTAAAATGAACTTTCCCATATAACGCTTTGCCAGCATTTCTGTACAAGATTGGCACGGTCTACTGCAAAGTGTTAGCTATTGCCTGTCACGCAGTTCCTCTTCATGGGGGACAACATGCTCAAATTCCTGTAGGGGCCAGTTAAGGCCAGCAAAGCTGGAGAGGGAACAGCCCAGCAAACTGAAAGCCCACACCTCAGAGGAAGGAGCAGGCTCGGGTTAGCTGCAGTTGACAGCTGCCATGTTAAAAATGGGGGCGCAGTGTGGTTGTGAAATCTCCCTATTTTTAAACAATTTAAAATCACTTTAAAAGTCACCGTGTAGGCCAAACAAAACCTATCTCTGAGATAGATACATCCGAGGGCCACCAGTTTGGCAATTCTGCTCCCTAATCTTTATCTTTGTGGCTCAAGGACCAGGGAACTGGCCATGGTGGAAAGTGATTCCTGGGGCTGACCCAGATACTGTGTAGGGCAGAAAAAGCAGTCACAGCCAGGTGGCATCTTCTTGGCTCAATGTGCAAAGAAAAACCCTTTGCCAACAACTTGTCGATCTTCCCTCTCTCCCTCTCTGAAAACCAGGTTGGTGAAAACACAGTCTTAATTTACTTTACAGATGAAAAGCACCAGGTTGCAGCTTGTGTTTGACCACACAATGGTGCCCTGCTGGAGAAAATGTTAACCTTATTCAACTTCTCATTCCAATACAACTTGTCTCTCTACCAGTGAAAGAAAATTATTACCACACTGCTTTTCTTTATTTCTTTTACTCATTCATATGTGTCAAGACATTAAAATAACAAAAATATTGAATAAGACATGTATCCATTAACCAAGAAGTAAAAACTGTTCAAATGTTGTTTGCTTCAAGCCTTTTCTTTAAACAAATGAAATAACATAAATCAAAGTAAAATTTCTGTCTTAATTCCCAATCACATTATCTTCCCCCTTCCTCAAAACTATGTCTTTCAATTATATCTATCCAATCCCTTTTATATTTTTACATGTGAATATATAAGAACAGCTCTAGTATATTATTTTAGGTGTTTTAATTAGGACAAATGTCATCATACTCTATGTACCATTATGTAATATGGTTTTCCACTCACCTACATACTTAAAATCTATCCATAGAGGGAGGGAGACAGAGAGATAGGAAGAGACACTTTATTCCTTTAACTTCTGTATTGTATTTCATCATATGAATATATCTTTTTTTTTTTACTTTCCTAAATGATGGCATGTGTACCAGAACATAATGTAGAAAAATTCCCCAAAAATTAACACTCAAAAGAAGTACTCATGTATGAGATTTGACAAAGTCTTTCACATTATGGCACAATCTTGCAATTACTTTCCTTTAACCTAGCATCATTGGGGGAAGACACAATATCCAGAAGGAAAAAAAAAGAAAACAAAAAATGATGCAACATTAACTTTAGATACTAAAAAGAGGTCACTAAATGGAATATATTTTTTAAAAGATGATGACTGAGACATTGAACATAAATCAAGTAATTATTTATGAGGATAAGACCTCATAACTGCCACGTGCTGCATCCCATTATACAGAAGCTCTTTACAGATCACTTTAGATCAATACAGTAATTAGTTAAGTTGTTGGAAAACAACCACATAACTATAGGACAAATGAACAAATAATCTGTCCCAATGTCAAAGCAGATGTGTTCTTCTAGACAGAATAAAATTTCCAGGGGAAAGATCACTGAATCATAAACTACACAGAATGATATGCCCTCTGACACTATAGGATGCAGAAAGTGGGTCTTTTTGATGGGAACCCAGATGTCAGAGGCACACAGGAGGAATTGAAGTCAAATCGTTCTCTGAAATATATAATTCCAGAAAAAGAAAAATACTTTTTAGTTAACATTTTATGTAATATATGATTTCAAATATGTATATTTAACATTATAAACAAAGAATTGGCTATTTCTTTTATATCCCTAAAAGTTTCTACGTGCAATTTTGTTCCAAACCTCTTTTTTAATTTTCTCAGTGAAAACATGGGAGTTGGGCACTGTAGATTTGGAACTGCCTTAAATTTAGTCATATAATAAACCATTTTCATTTTTTTCTTGAATAAAAGCAATATAGCAATGAATGCCCTGGTACAGGTTTCCTCCTGCAGGTGGCCACAATAAGAATTTCTTTGGTGCGCATGCCCAGAAGGAAAATTGGCACATCACTTCCTTACTCTGCTATGTCTGAAACTGCTTCTAAAGGACTTCTTGTATTCCAGGGGTCACCGAGAAAAAGGCGGGAATCCCAGGTCAGCTCCACTCAGAAGTTTCTCTAATAAGGGAGATTTTCACAGCACAGCATCTGTTGTGTGAGATCATCATCTCTGGTTGACCCCTCACCCACTGTTTGTGAATTAAAGGCTGGCCAGAGTCTCCATCTCAAGTCATCATTCACAGGAATGGGTCACAGGTCAGTTGTAAAAGACTGTGGCCCTTACCTATGGTCCGTCTCTGCAGAGTAGACCACCCTTCTCATTAGCATGGAGTTCAGTTACCAGAACAAGAAGCAGTGCATGGCCTCTGGACACTTCAGTCAGAGCACTTGAAGGTCTTGGCCATTTCCAGAGTAGAGCGAGGCCTCAAGAGGCAAAGAGGCCCTAGGTGAAGACAAATCCTCCCCTAATTAAGCTAAATAGTGAAACTAACTGGGGACTTGAGAAAGAGTAGGAGCCATTAGTAGCTTGGAGAAGCAGCAGATCCAGAAGCAAATTACAAAGAGAAAACTTTACTCAATTCTCTAGGTGGTGATTCTGTAAGTCTGCCCCTTGCTCAAGTGCAAGTTCAAAGTGCATCAGAAAGTACATAGGCCCACAAAATGAGATCCTTCCAGAAAAGGCCCAACTCCAGGGTCCCTGGAAAAACTCAGGACCAACCAACCATTCATTTACAGTCATGGGATCTGATTAATGGTTCTACCTCTGGAGAGCTGTGAGGCCAGTCACCTCAAGACTCAGTTTCCTCCTCTACAAAATGAAAATAAAAATCCCAGTCTTATGGGATTACTAATGAGGACTACGTGTCATAATGTATGCACAGTACTGAGTTTGGCTTCCGTTACACTAAGAAGTGTTTGATACAAGTTAGCTCTATTTTTTATTTTTTATTTTTCATTTTACAAGTAATCAAAACCAGTACTAATGCTAATATGAATACCAACACTAATACTAAAGATATCACCAATGAACTTTTATTGTTCTGTGCCACTGACCTATGTCATCTCATTCAACCTTTACTGGCAGGATGTGACTTATTTCATGTTCATTTTTACCAGTGAGAACACCCAGATTCAGAAGTTTCAGTAACTTGTCTAAGGTCGACACTGCGTGAAGGGCAGAAATGGGACTCATACTAAAATGAGGCCATTTCTAAAACCTCTCTATTCTTTAACAAGAGTTTTAGTTATTTAAAGTGTACCACACGATGATTTATGTAGAGTGAAATGATCACTAAAGCCATGCTAATTAAAACATCCTCTCAATATTCACTTATTTTTTTATATAGAATGAGAACACCTGCAATCTACTCTCTGAGCAAATTTCCGGTATTCAATAGTGTATTATTAACCACGGTTATAACTTATCTCTAAACTTATTCATCCTACATAACTGCAATATTGTACCCCTCACAACATCTCCTTGTTTACCCATGTCTCTGCCCCTGGTAGACGCTGTTTCTATTCTCTGCTTCTATGTATTCAATTTTTTTTTCGATTTCATGTGTACCTGAGATCATGCAGTTTTTCTTTCTGTCTCTGGCTTATTTCACTTGAAATAAGGTTCTCTAGCTGCATCTAGATTAGTACAAATCCCAAGCCCTTTACCATCATAAACCACCCTGGCACAGCTTTTCCTGCTGCAGGTAAATTGGAGTGAGAGCAATCTCTGGGAGGATCTAATTTATACATACTACCCAATAGTGAGGCACAATTCAAAGTCCCAAATGATATTGGCTTTTTTAAATTTCTAAGTAATGGGAAGTTAAGGTTTCCCCACAAAGTCTTCAGTCAGTTTATTTCTCTCACCTCTTTACCTCAGGAACTCTGGGAGCACAACAGGGAAAGCCTATCATGAACACTCTTGTTCTCAAGCATGATTGCAAGCTCCAAATCAGGTCGGTGGTTGCCACATGAGACAGTCTCTCAACCTCTTTTAAATCCTTTGCTTCTTCCCTCAAGCAAAAATCAAGGTTTTATTCAAAGACTCAGAGGATTCAGTTTACTCTTAATGATCGAAGAACAACTATGTGAGTAATTAAAAAAAAAAAAAAACACCTACAAGAAACTGACTGTTTCTGCCAGGGCTAAGATGAGCTTGGGACTTGCATTTAAAGATGGAAATCTCTAATATACTAAAACATTGACTTGAAGCCAAACAATGAAGTTCTCCAAAAAGAACTGATCCATTTTATTTCCCTTCCTGGTTTACTTCATTCATTCACCTATTTTTTTTAAAGATTTATTTTAGAGAGAGAGAGAGAGAGAGAGAGGAAGTAGAGAAAGGACCAGAGAGAAAGTAGGGAGTCAAGCAGACTCCCCAATGAGCAAAGGGCCCAACTCAGAGCTCCATCTCACAACCCTAAGATCATGTCCTGAGCTGAAATGAAGAGTCAGATGCTCAAGTGAGCCACCAAGGCAACCCATTCATTCATCTGCTTCTAAGCACTCACCATGTAGAAGGTGCTGGGGATCAAGGGCAACAAAGCACAGTCTTTACAAACAAATTAACACATAATAGACAGTACAACTTATGCTATGCCAGAGGGAAGCAGAGGGTGGTATAATAGTTACTGGGCTCTGGTCCATACCAGACCCTGTGCCTCTTGTGTGGTATTTTCTTTACCTCTTACAATCTAGCAGGGTCCTTATTGTCACAAATATGGAAACGGAGATTTGGGGAACATGACTCATGCAAGATCACACATTTACTAAGTGACAGAGACAGAATTTAAGTTTAGATCAACCTAAATCCAGAACCTGATTTTTTTTTAAGATTTTATTTATTTATTCATGAGACCACACACACACACACACACACACAGAGAGAGAGAGAGAGAGAGAGAGAGGCAGAGACACAGGCAGAGGGAGAAGCAGGCTCCATGCAGAGAGCCCGACATGGGACTCGATCTCGGGTCTCCAGGATCACACCCTGGGCCAAAGGCAGCGCTAACCCGCTGAGCCACGCGGGCTGCCCAGAACCTGATTTTTTTTTTAAGATTTATTCATTTATTTGAGAGAGAGAGAGAGATAGAGAGAGCACAAACATGCACAGGCAGGAGGAGCAGAAGGAAATAACATCCCAGACAGAATTCATGCTGAGCATGAAGCCAGATGCTGGGCTTGATCCCACAACCCTGAGAGCACAACCCGAACCAAAACTAAGAGTCGGATGCTCAACTACCTGTACCACCCAGGCGTCCCACAGAACTTGATCTCTTTGTAACTTTGTAATGCTTTCAAAAAACACAATAAAGGCAAGATTTCATTCTTTTTGTGGATGAATAATATCCCATTATATATATTTATATTCATATATATATTCATATATATATATATGAATGTTTGGCCTGCCTCCATAGTTTGCCTATTGTAACTAATGCTGCAATAAACACAGGGGTGCATAAATCCTTCAAATTGGTGTTTTCATATTCTTTGGGCAAATACACTGGGATTAAAATTTTTAAGAAAGCCAGCAAGCACAGTAAAGGAACACAAAGTCTACAGTCAAGGGCAATCAGGGAAACCTTCTCAGAGAAAGCAGCCTCTCAAGTCTGAAAAGTTATAAACAAGGGCTGGTGGGGAAGGGATAGCAACTGGCTTCCTGCACCTGGAGAGGCTGGAGAGCAAGGTAAGGTCAGAGACATCAAGAACCTACTTGTGGCAAGCTAAGAAGATGGAACCTGGTCCAGAAAGTCACAGGAAGCTACTGAGTGATTTTAAGCAAGGCTATTACATGTCTGGATTTTACTTTTATAAAGATCACTCTGCTCTGTGAAAAATGTATTGGAGAGTGGCAAAACTGGATGACGGGAGATCTAATAACAATACCATCGCTAACAGCAGCAGGTAGCATCAATGCTGCAATAACTCAGGAGGAAAGGCTGAGAGCCAGAAGGGCTATGCAGAGCACAAGGATCGTACAGCTAGTAAGTGATGGCATTAGAAAAGATGCCTTCTCTTATCTGAAAAGCAAGATTTTCTAATTTGGGGAAGTCTTTAGTTTTTTGCTGTTTGTTTTGTTTTTGCAGTGTACTGCTATATGAAACAGCTAATCAAAAGTCAACTGATATGTCTTGTTCATTAATCTCTCTTCAATATGAAGTAAACCACTTACTACTGAACAATATGAAAAGATGTCTCAGACCTATATGATAAATAATGATAAAGTAATATACAAGCCTCTTTTATTCAAAATAATCTGGACAGGCATTGGTGGGGGAAGGAAATATCTGTGGCTCTAAGAGGGTAGCATAAGGAATCCTTGTGATGGAATTGTTCTGTACCTTAACTGTGATGGTTACTATGCAAACCCACATATGCTAAAAAGGCCAAGAACTAAATTGTCTCTCTTTCACTCATTCACACTCACACACACACACACACACACACACACACACACACACAAGTGAATGCATGTAAAATTGGTCAAATCTGAATAAGGTTAGTACACTTTATCAACACCAATTTCCTGGCTATGATGCTATACTGAAGTTACACGAGGTGTTACCACTGACAGAAAGTGGGTGAAGATCACAAAGGGTCTCTGTGTATTATTTCCTGCTCCTGCATGTGAATCTACCATTATCTCAAAGTATTTTAGAAAATAATCTAGAATACTTGCAGTTCTCAGTTTAAGTTACAAGGAGAATGTAGTAACAACTACAGACTTTTCCAGAAAAAAGCACATGCAAAATTTTTCATAGAATTTCATCAACTTCAGGGCACCTGGGTGGCTCAGGGGTTGAGTTTTTGCCTTTGGTCAGGTTGTGATCCAAGGATCCTGAGATGGAGTCCCACACTGGGCTCCTTGCAGAGAGCCAGCTTCTCCCTCTGCCTGTGTCTCTGCCTCTTCTGTGCCTCTCATTAATAAATAAATGAAATCTTAAAAAAAATTAATCAACTTCAGGAAGACCCTAAGATTCTTTTGAATCTCTACACTTTTCCATTATACAGATCCAGACAAGAATACCAGAAAATCAATGCTTTGCCCTTCCAAGGATAGAGTTGGGTTAAGAGCTTTTACTCAAGACTGCATTCAAATCTTGACTGTAACATTTCCACTACTGGACCACTGACCTTGGGCCAAGTTTTTTAAAACTATGTCTCACTTTCCTGACCCATTAGAGGAAATGTATAATTTTACATACATTTATAAGGATTAAATGAGTTAATGTAGTAAAACCTTTACAAGAGTACCAGTCACACTGTTATTATATATTTAGCTGCCATGTACCAGTTTCTTCTCATTTTTTCAGTCTCATCTTGCCCCGTGTTCCATTCCCATGCTCTGCTTCAACTGTAACTGCTCCCACTTCAGAGCCTTCACATACACTGTCCTTTCCCCTAATCATCACCTACTCACTCTTTCAACATGCCAATCTTTCCAGGTCATCCTTCCAAACTTTTTTTTTAGGATGATTAAGAACTTTGTAAAAATTGTATTTAAATTCAATTAATTAACATATAATATATTATTGGTTTCAGAGGTAGAGGTCTGTGATTCATCAGTCTTATATAACATCCAGGACTCATTACATCACATGCTTTCCCTAATGTCCATCACCCAGTTACTCCACCCCTCCACTACCCTCTCCTCCATCCTTCTCATCTTAATGCAACCATTAGTTCCTGAAGAAATTTTCTGATCTCACTACCACTGTTGGTAGTGAGATCAACAGTACATTGTCAAGTTGTTCAGGATGTGTTTTCATGAATTCCAGCTTAAAATTATGACATAGAAAGACCCTGAACTCAAAATCTCCTTGAAACTCACCAAATTACACTTTTGTAAAGAACAATTTCTCCTGAAGAAGAACTAAAAGCCAATATAACAGTTCCTGAACAACCAAAGACAAAGAGAACAGTGATAGAGAACAGCAAGACAGAGAAATGGTCACAACCCCAATGATGTGAAGAGCAGCAAGAAGGGACAGTATGAAAGGATTAGGAAACATCCCTCTGTCCTTGGACACAGAAAAGAAAGTGCAGTTTTAAAAAGCAACTAGCATGTGAGGGAGACAATGCCAGAAATTCTGTAGAGCAGAGAAGGGTAGCTGTGTTACTTTAGGAACTTAAGGTGAGAAGGACTGGAGAACAACATGGTTTACATTCCCACCCCACCTTAAAAGCCCAACCAGAGCAGGACTGGACATTAACCAGAGAGAGCTTGTGACCTCAGCAAGCTCAGAGTCTATAAGCCCACATCAGCCCCTATGGCTTTATGGACAGAAAATAAGCTGTGGGTTTGAGAGTTTTTTCTCTTATCTTGTTTTTGTGGTTTTTTTCTTTCTTTTTTTTCTCCTGTTTTTCTTTTTCCTTTTTCTTTTATTGTCATTATTACAATTATTATCTTTCTTTAAAAATCCATGGCTTAAAAGAGCAACTAGCATATTAAAGAATCAGCCACAGATCCTCGCCAAATGGTGGAGGTTGCTACTGGATTGCTGTCCAGGTAGGAGGGGCTAACAGACAGGGCCTGTACTCCCAGTCACCTGGAAAGCATAGACAAGTGCACAGTCAAGGCACCTTAACCAGCCTGCCACCTCACTGGGCCCTGGGTCCCTAACCCACACCAGCCCCCACTGTCCCACCAAGGTAGCCACAGGGTGGTGCAAACCATAACCCCCATGGGTAGTGCTCACTACAATTCCAGCCTTTATGCCAAAGTGACCCAGGCACAAAGATCCCCTGAACACTCCAGGCCATCAACATTTTGGCTTCAGACTCCTTGCTACAGTGCCCCTAGTGCAGAGCACTCTGGAACATCTTGGCTGATGTCTGCTTCAGATGTAGCCACCCTACCAGGGCACCTACTGTATAGAGCATCCTTGAACACTCCCGCCTATGCTGGCCTTGGCTCCAGCACCCCCTGCACTGAACACTTTGGGACCTTGGCTTATACCTAATTCAGTATCAGTTGTCCCACCATGTCAATTTTAGTGTGGAGATCCCCAGGACATCCCAGCTGGCACCCAATGCAGCTTCAGCTCTCCCATCAGGGCACATTTTGTGCAGAGAGCCCAGAGACTACATCGGCTTATGTTTCTTTTAGCTTTAGCTTTGCCGCCAAGATGCCTCCTACACAGAGCAACCCAGGGCCTCCAGGCCCATAACACACCTCAATTCTGGCCACTCCTTCAGGGCACCCTCTCTATATAACATCTGAGATCAGCCCAATTTACATCCCTTCTACTTTAGCTACTCTGCCAAAGTGTTTTCTGTGTATAGAGCCCCAAGTCCACCCCGCTTGCACCCACTTTAGTTTCAACTATTCTGCTAGGATACCCTCTGTGCAGAACGTTATAGGACCTCCTGGCCCACACAGTTTATCAGCTACAGCCACTCAGAAAAGGAAACCCCTGCACAGGACACCCCAGCCTATTTCAGTTTTAGTTGTCAGAAGGGGTGTCTGCTACGTAGAAGGTTACAAGGAGCCTCAGCCTATGCCAGCCAGGGCCCTAGCCAGCCCACAAAAGTCACCAAATATACACAATCTACATAGGGAATGACCATATGCAAGACCATTCCTTTAAATTTAGGACAAGTAGGTCTTCCACCTAATCCACAGAAACAAAAAAAAAAAAAAAAAAACAAAGTCAAGCAAAATGGAGAAACAGAGGAATGTGCTCCAAAAGAAACAATAAGAAAAAAAAACTCAGAAAAAGAGCTAAAAGAAACAGAGATGAGCAATATGCCTGGTCAGGATATGGTAAAGATATTTGTGATCTTCAATAAAGAGATAGGAAATATTAGAAAGAACCAAAGTTGAAGAAAGCAATAAATAAAATAAAGAACACCTGATGAGCATAGATGCAAAAAATTCTCAACAAAACCCTAACAAACTGTATATAACTATACATTAAAATGATCATTCACCATAATCAAGTGGGATTTAACCTGGGGATGCAAGGATGGTTTAATTTTTGCAAATCAATCAGCGTGACATGCCACATCAACAAAATGAAGAACAAAAATATGATTATCTTAAAAAATACTGAAAAAATTTTGACAAAATTCAACATCCATTCATGATACAAACTCACTACATAGTATGTTTACCTCAACCTGATAATCCTAGTAAAACATAATGAAAGCCATATATAAAAAAACCCACAGCTAACACTGTACCCAAGAATGAAGAATGGAGAGCTTTTCTTCTAAGATCGAGAACAAGACAAGGATGTCCACTCTCACCATAGTACTGGAAGTTTTAGCCATAGCAATAAGAAAAGAAGAAGAATTAAGAGGCATTCATATTGGTAAAGAAGAAATTAAACCATCACTATTTGCAGATCACATGATACTATACACAGAAAACTGACAACTTTACCAAAAAAACTACTATAATAAATGAGTTCAGTAAAGTTACAGGATATAAATCTAACACTCAGAAATCAATAGCTTTTCTATATGCTAGTAAAAAAAAAAGAGCAGAAAAATGAACCTAAAAAAATGGCACAATTAAAAAAAATAGCACAATTTACAATTGCACCAAAAACAATAAAATAATGAACCAAATAAATAACCCAAGAGGTAAAAGGCCGATACTTCACAAACTATAAAACACTAGTGAAAGAAATTGAAGCTGACACCTACAAATGAAAGATATTCCATGCTGATGGTTTAAAAGAATATTGCTGGGATCCCTGGGTGGCGCAGCGGTTTGGCGCCTGCCTTTGGCCCAGGGCGCGATCCTGGAGACCCGGGATCGAATCCCACATCAGGCTCCTGGTGCATGGAGCCTGCTTCTCCCTCTGCCTATGTCTCTGCCTCTCTCTCTCTATCTGTATGACTATCATAAATAAATAAAAATTAAAAAAAATAAAATAAAAATAAAAGAATATTGCTTAAAATGTCCATATTATCCAAAGCAATCTATGTATTCAATGCAATCTCTACTAAAATATCAACAGTATTTTTCTTTTTTTTTCTTTTTTTACCAGCAGCATTTTTCACAGAACTAGAATCAATCTTGTAAAAGAACAACAAAGCTGCAAGTATCACAATCCCATATTTCAAGATAGACTGCAAAGCTACAGTCATCAGAACAGTGTCGTACTGGCATAAAAATAGACACAGAAAAAAAATAGACACAGAAATCAATGGAACAGAAAAGAGTCCAGAAATAGCCCATATGGTGATATGATCAATTAGTCTATGAAAGTGAGGCAAAAATATACAATAGGGAAAAGATAGTCTATTTAATAAATGGTGCTGGGAAAACTGGACAGCAACATGCAAAAGAATCAAACTGGACCACCTTCATATACCATACACAAAAATAAACTCACAATAGATTGAAGAACTAAATGTTAGACCTGAAACCATAAAGAGTCTAGACAACACAGGCAGTAAGTTCTCTGACATTGGACATAGCAACATTTTTCTAGGTATGTCTCCCAAGGCAAGGGACACAAAAGCAAAAATAAACTATTGTGACTACATCAAAATAAAAAGCTTTTTGCACAGCAAAGGAAACCATCAACAAAACAAAAGACAATCTACCAAATAGGAGAAAGTATTTGCAAATGATTTATCTAGGCTAAGGGGCTAATATCCAAAATATATAAGAACTTCTACACTTAACACCGATAAAACAAACAGATTTAAAAAATGGGCAAAGGATCTGAATAGACAATTTTTCTAAAGACTACATACAGATGGCCAACAGATATCTGAAAAGATGACCAACATCATTAATCATCCAGAAAATGCAAATCAAAACCACAAAGAGATACCACCTTACACTTGTTAGAATGGCTAAAATGAAGAAGAGAAGGAACAATTGTTGCCAGGGATGTAGAGAATAAGGAACCCTCATACACTGTTAGTGGGAATGTAAAGTCGTGTAGCTACTGTGGAAATAGGTATGGAGTTTCCCAAAAAAATCAGAAATAGAAATACCAAAGGATCCAATAATGCCACTATTGGGTACTTATCTAAAGAAAACAGAAACACTAATTCTAAAAGATATATGCACACTTATGTTTACTGCAGCATTATTTACAATAACCAAGATATGGAAGCAATGTAAGTGTCTATCAAGAAACAAATAGATAAGGAAGATGTACTGTGTGTGTGTGTGTGTGTGTGTATAATGAAATATTACACAACCATAAAAAGGATGTGATCATGTCATTTGTGACAACATGGATGGACCTAGAGGGTATTATGCTAAGTGAAATAAGTTAGAGTTATACCATAAGTAGAACTGATAGTTGCCAGAGATGGAGGTGGAGGGTTGGGCAAAATGAATGAAGGACAGCAGGAGATTATGAATGAATAAGTCACAGGCAGAAAAGGCACAGTGTAAGGAATAGTCAGGGGTAGTGTAATAGCAATTTAGGGTGACAGATGGTGCCTACACTTGTGAACATAGCATAATGTAGAAACTTGTCAAAGCACTATCTTGTACACTTCAAGCTTATGCCACACTGTATGTCAACTGTACTCAAATTTTTAAAAAATCTTAAAAAAATAAGTGTTTCATTATATTTATTGTGGAATGCTTATGTGACTAATATGCCTCTCCACTAGATTTTAAACTCCATGAGATTAAAAATCAGATCTGATTTTGTTCTCCAGAGTGCACTCAGCACTTATCTCATTCCTGGACTCATTATAAACACTCAGTAATTATTTGTTAAGTGACTAAATTTTTAAAAATCAATAAACCTATCATGACAGAAGGTGACAGACATATGCTATTTCATAAAAAGGCTGTTCGCCCATGAGAGGGCAGGTTTTCTTCTCCTTCATCAGTGCACAAGAGAGAGCACTTGCGCTCAAAGGGATCTTATAGTCTATCTAGAATTTCTGTATCTTTCATCTTTTTATCATAGTTAAGGGATTTTTTTACATTTTATGCTTCCATTAATTTTTTTAACTGAATTATCCAACATATATACATCATTAGTTTCAGGTGTAGTGTTCATTTATTTATCTGTTGTGTATAACACCCAGCGCTCATCACATCACGTGCCCTCCTAATGCCCATCACCTAATTACCCATCTCCCTATCCTCCTCCCCTCCATCAACTCAGTTTCTTTCCCATAGTTAAGAGACATGGCTTCCCTCCCTTCCCCTATGATCCTCTGCACTTTTCTTATATTCCACATATAAGCAAAACCATATAATTGTCTTTCTCTGATTGGCTTATTTCACTCAGCCTAATACCTGCCAGTTCCATCCACATCAATGTAAATGAAAAGTATTGATCCTTTGTGATGGCTGAGAAATATTCCATTGTATATACATATACATATATATCACATCTTTATCCATTCATCTGCTGATGGACATCTCAACTCTCTCCAGCTGGGCTTTATAGACATTGTTGCTATGGCACAATGCATGGGGTACGTGCCCCTTCAGATCACTACATTTGTATTTTTGGGGTAAATACCTACTGGTGCAATTGTTAGTCTTTCTAAGGCATACTAGAATACACAGAAAATAACAGAGTCATAGACAATCAAAATGCCATTCTGCTTTGGGCCATATGCCTTCATTCTAAACTACATACATGCCTACACATGCACGCACACATGGTCTGTCTCATTCACTCACAAAGATACCCAAAGAGAATATTAAATTTTCCCCGATTTTTTCAAGACTCAGATGCATATTTCATCAATATTTATTCATATCCCCACTGTACTGATTCTCAAGGAAGTAAATGGTATTTAATAAGGAAAGAAGAAGCAACTTCGAAAGAAAAAATAACGCTCACATCAGGCTCACCACCATCCCCCAATTATACTCGTAATCTTTCTAGACACTGTGTCCAACATCTCCTCCAGTTTTCTATGCTACGGTGTATTAGCAAAAAGGTCCCACAGTTGGATTAATTGGATCAACGCGGAAGTTTTCATTTGCTATGTGAGTTTAACAAATTAATCTGGCATATAATGAAATATTGTGTAACAGTTTCAGAATGGATATTGCAAATACTGCCTTGTTCAATTACTGTCAAAATGCACATACAGGAAAAATATGAAAATCTGAACATATAATTGCAGACTTAATTACCACTCTGTGCTAACCAGAGGCAATCATACTAAATTTGTCAAAGCATTTAAACTAGTTATAAAGTCTCTATATAATTCCAAGAAATAGGAACACATGACCAAATACAACATAGACTTACTGAGCCTTATTTTCCTTGAGTTGTGAGGATGGCACAAGAAATGGCGATTAAAACCAGAGCCAGAGAGTAGGGGAGGTAGGGAGATGTTAATCAAAGGGTACCAAGTTTTAGTTATATAGGATAAGTAATTTCTAGAGATTTACAGCATGGTGACTATAGCTAATAATATGGTGCCTTATACTAGAAATTTCCTAAGACAATAAATCTTAAATGTTCTCTACATACACAGACACACATCTTAAATTTTCTCTTCTTAATCAAATGATCATCCTAAAATTTAACATGGAAAGAATACATACACTGAGCCCAACAGGCCTGACTTATCCTGTCTCTCGCTCTGTATCCTTAGGCAAATCACTTCATCTTTCTGAGCTACATTTTTCTTAGATGTAATATTGATAATATCTATTTCACAGGGTTGTTGTATATATGATGATGACCATAATAGCAATAATAATAACAATAACATAGGGAAGGAGCCAGGATTTGGCCTCACAACTATCTACTATGGTGGGATAGTTTTGGAGATACAGACCAAACACTTTGGCAGATGGAAGGGTTTCCATCCAACAGAAAAATACTCACAAGCACACCTAAAAACACTGGCATCACCTGTCCTTTGGTTATTAGTTGGGATGCAAAAGTGGAGCAAGCTTATTAGTTGTATACCTAACATGAGGTTCTTCTGTAATTCTCTCCTCAGCCTCTGTGAACAGCAGCTGCTTCTTGAGGCAGTCTGGAGTTTGGCAGAGGGAGATCTGAGGATGCAGTATCTCAGAAAGAGGAACTTAGCCTTTAGATTCATTTGCCAAACTGGAGTCACAAAGCAAGCTAGACATCTGCAGATGTCTCCAGTGTGAACAACTGTAGTGTACCCTGGTTTAGCTCAGGATAATGAATTATGAATTTAAACTGTTGAAAAATGAAAAGCCATAAAAAAACCCAGCACCTGTCAAATACCTACCATGTGCCAGGAACTTCTGTTACCACATTTTCATCTGTGGAATAGGAATGGCAATAAAATAGCAACAAGCAAGCAGGCAAAAGAATGGTCAGACAAGGAATTTTCATTGGACAAAAACTGTGAGCTCGTATAATTTAATAGTTTACAGAGTGCTTAAATGTACATTATCTCACTTGAATTACCTTGAGAATTGTGATTATGAAGATGTGTATGTGTATAATTATGTGTATGAAATTTAGCAATCCTGTCATTTGTCCTCAAAGATGGACTATTCACTTACTAATGATCATTGACTGAATGCCTACTAGGTCTCACATACTGTTTTAAGCACTAGAATACAGATATGAACAAGACAATGATCCTGCTCTAAGGAGGCTGACATTGTAGTCATAGATATAAACAGCAAACATAGGTGAGCTACAAAAACAAAAATGCAACATACAACATAGAAAAAGTGTGTGTCTATTTTAGATTGGGTGGTAAACAAAGAGACAGCATGTGAACAAGTACTGAAGTACATATTTGCATGTCCAGGAATGGTCTCATTCCTACATACCCTGTAAATTTTTTTGTAATTGAAGTAGAGTTGACACACAATGTTACATTAGCTTCAAGTGTACAATATAGTGCTTCACAAAGTATACTCATTTCCTGATTAAATATCGGTGATATTTTAGATCAGTTAACAATCAAGATGCCTTAAGTGACCATTTATGTCGATCTTCCTCCTCACACCTTCACCAGAGCAAGTACTACATATAATCACTATGATCTACTTTACTAAAAGCAACAGTTTGCACTAGAATATTACTTCACGCTCTCAGAGATTTTCACATCTTTTTTTCCTTTGATTCTGAGAAATGGATATGTTTATCTGTGGTGCAAGTGAAGAAAGTGTGCTTGCCTCCTGTCAGACAGCAAGTGAGTGACTCATTCTCAAGACTGGTGACTTCTAGTTCCATGCCTTTTCCAGAATATACTTCTAGCAGAGACCACTCCATTTAACTAACATGTATTAAGTCTCTAGAGTGTTTTTTTTCTCATTGCTAGTAAATAGAGATTACTCAATGATGAAGATATGATATTTGCCTTATCAAGCTCCTATTCTAGTTGGGAAAACATTTAAATTCTAACATATAAAATTGTTAGAAAAGTGTAACATCTTAAGGAGTAAGAGTATTTACTATAGCAAAAGGAAATGGCAAAGCAGTGTTTCATGAGGGCAGGGTTTAATCTAGGCATTGAAGGAGGAACGGAGGTATACCAAAGACACAATGAAGCCAGGGGTTGATCCAGAGGAAAAATGACTAAACAGAAACAAGGACAATGATGAGTTAGCAAAGCAGCAATCTGACTCTTGTGACTGAGACTGAGAGTTGAGAATAACTGGAGAAAGGCAGAGGATGAGTTCTGTAAAGTAAGCAGGAGCTGAACTGTCAGTGGTACTGAATGGTCAGCTAAGAAATCGGGACTTTGTTCTGTCTGAAATGGAAGTCACTGGTGCATTGAGAGCTGTGAGTAACAATAGACCATCAATAACTTCAAAAAGATGTCTGGAGTTAGAAAATGCACTGAAGCCAGGCATGGCTGGTGGCAGGAAAGCACTAGTAATAGTTGTAATCACCCAAGGAGAAACACAGCTGTCCAGAACTAGGACATACTAAGAAGAGGAGCACTCTATTGTGGGTGGAGAAATAATGCGAAGAGGAGAAAGCAAATATCTAGACATCTTATCTTTATCAAAGCCCTCTCCAGGTCCTGGTCTTGAAAAGTGTACACTGGTTTGTTTTATTTGGAAGTTAACTCCCTAAAAGAGCACTGAAGCCCTGAGCTTAAATTCTGCTTGAGAGTCCATATATACATTTATATTCAGCCACTGGGAGAGCTCTTGGATATACCTCATTATATGGATGACGATCATTTGTTGCTTGTTTCCAGAGCATTAATAAATACATCGGAAGCCAGAAACCATCCTGCAGTGCATGCATATTGTCGTCTAACCTTGTGTATGTTGACGAAGCCTGAGCAAGACACCTCCTGGTTCCCACCTTGAGTTGTTATGCTAGGTTTCCAGCTTTGGACTGTTTTGATTTAGACTTAAAGGCATTGCCCACTCCTTCATTTACTTTGTCTCTCCTAAAAGACACTGCTTTGACAAATGAGGTAATTGCCGTTTACTTCTGGCTAGTGTCAAAAGCCACATTTTGCTGGTCACGTGTGAATCAGGCGCTTCCCCCAAAGGGTAAAGACAGAGAACTCTAACCTTGATAATTGAAGAAAAGGGCTGGAAAACTATTTGCCAAGTCTCATCCTGTACTGGGAGTGTGACTCATCTCAAAGCAGTCCCCACTCATCTCAGGCCAAGAGAAAAGTAACGACTGAGGAATCTGGAAGGCTCTTGCTCATGCTGATTTGTAGTTCCCTGTACACTGCATCAGCAAAGCATCTCCCCAGACTCTGCAAAGCCTCTGGGCTGTATCTGGAAATACAAATTCCTTTCTCAGATATAGAAAAGGAACCAGTGGTTCCTGGATCAACAGAACTTTTATGTAGATGCGGGATAAGTCTAAACACCTACCCTAACTTGCTAACCAACATCTACTCTGCAAGTTCTACTCTTAAACTTTTCATAACAAAAATAACCTAATCCAAAGGATCCAGATTCGAATCTTAGCTCTACAACTTGCTGGCCATGTGACTTTGAGAAAGTGTCTTTAAGCCAGTTCCTCAGTAAAAGGATGATAATAGTAGAAACAATTACACAGTGTTACAAAAAATTAGACAACGAAATATAAGGCACTTAGTATACTAGCTGGCACATAATAAGTGTTCAGTAAATGTCTGCTAGTATATTACTGTTATCCTCATTATTATATTATCAATATTCCAATATCCATCTCTTGTTATGTTATTCCTCTATTCTAGTAGTTAAAAGCCTCAGTTATATCAGAAAGGGAGACAGAACATAAAGACCCCTAACTCTGGGAAACGAACTAGGGGTGGTGGAAGGGGAGGAGAGTGGGGGATGGGGGTGAATGGGTGATGGGCACTGAGGGCGGCACTTGATGGGATGAGCACTGGGTGTTATTCTGTATGTTGGCAAATTGAACACCAATAAAAAAATAAATTTATTATTTAAAAAAAAGCCTCAGTTGTAGGATTAGCACTCTAATCTCACCTAGGCCATTTATTAGGTGTGTGATAATTCTTCTTTCTCACCAATAAGGATGTCAGTAAGAATACTTACTCATAGAGTTTGGGGAAAGATTAAATAATAGACTTAAGACAATTAGATGGGTCTTGACACATGGTACATTTTCAATTTATATCATTATAGTCATTATCTCCATCAGTATCATCACTATTTTCAACACCATCTCAGTTTAATTGCACACACACCAGGGATAAGTGCCATAATATCATGTATGTGAATGGAACAGCACAGAAGGCCCTACTCTTATCTTTCTACAAATTATTCCTTATGACCCCTGTCCCTAAGGGTTTGAAGGAATCTAGGCCTAAGTTGGAGTTTTACTTTCAATTCTGATATCATCACCAAACAAGGGAATATGGAAAAGGAATCTTTACACAGTTGATCTCATTATAATGACATCAGATGGAGAACCCTATGTAACAATTGGGAAGTCCTGAGAGAAAATGTCAAAGCCACTTGATGTTGATGTTGTCTCTAGTATTATGAATAGTGAAAATCAAAGAAGGAATCTAAGGTAGAAGAACCCTCTTTAGGCAGGCTAGAAATAAAGGCTTTACTAGGTATTACACACTTTTTCAATATTTTATAGATACTAACTCACTTCTTCCTCAAAATTAGTCCTAAGAGCATACAATTATTAGCCCCAAGTGTGATTTAGGCTTCAAGGGAATAAGTGACGTATCCAAGGGTACCCAGTTTTTAGACACAGCACTGACTAACTGCCACCTTAAAAACTTAAAAAGTATATAAATCTGCTCAAGCTAGATATTATCAGAGCCAGATGAAAAAAGTGGCATATTCAATCAACAATGCCTCGTGGATCTTTGTATTTAAGGTTTCAAATATGTGTATATTGGAAAATACCTGATTCTCTATTGCTACTCAAAGCAAGCATCCACATGACCAACTGATTGGATGTCTCTTTCCATTTGCAAGTCTTAGATGTGCACAAAGTGATTCAGACTGCCTTGAACAGGCTGTCAACTAATGAGCTTACTAGAATAGAAGTATTCAATTGAACACTTCATAGAAGTATTCACGCACCAGTTGATGGATGCCATGACTGGGAAGATTCTATAGGGGATAGGAATTTGGACTCCAATTTTTTATTTAATTTCCAATATGACAGAGTATTTACTATAGCAAAAGGAAATGGCAAAGTTAATAATCATTTAACAAATGTATATTGCTATGAAAGAAAACAACAAAGCAGATAAAGGTCCTTTGATTCATTCACTGTTACATTTGGAAGGTAAGAATTTTACACTAAACAAGCTGATACCCAAGGGAAAAAGAGGCAAGCATTTCTCAAATTGTGTTCCATGATGCACAACCATCTCTCCTTCAAATGTGTTTCTTGAGAAACACAGGAAATAGGTATTTATAATTATAAATAGTAAAAAAAAAAAAATTAAACCTATTTTTAAGAACCTCAACCATATGACTTTGCTGAACATTTGACCTATTATTGGTAGGTATTGAAAGTATCTAAAAAGGGACTAGCATGGAAATAATTTTACCCAAGTTATTTGATCATAAAGCCTTTCACCAGAACAGTTTGGGAAAACACGGGTGCTCTAGAACATGCATGGGCCATAGAGTAAGCCAAGTGATCCTGCCTCCTCCCTTACCAGTTAACTACTTAGAATGAGTCCTCATTAAACCAACTAATGTACTTCAGTTAAAGAAGATAATAAAAAAAAAAAATAAAAAATAAAAAAATAAAAAAAATAAATAAAGAAGATAATAAATGAAATATAGCTGGGTCATTGCAGTAGTTGCCCGATAAAGGCTAGTTTCTTTTTTGTCCTAACCAAGTTGAGAAGATCAAGCTTACTTGTATTGCAAAAGTGATTGAACATCCCGTGCTCTGTTATTTTACCTATAAAAAAGTCTCTTAAAAAAAAAAGTCTCTATTAGGTGACAAAGTATCTCCAACCTGGAAATGGAGCCAGCTCATTTTGTGAGGTGACTTTAAAGACTTTCTCCCTATTAAATCCGTCATTCTGTCAGTATTTTTCTGTTTTTGTATTCTAAGACTAAGGTTTAATATTTGTCTAAGATCTTATTTGTCTGACAGAGTTTCCAGGACGCCTTTGACATAAGACCTTTTCTCTGGTCAACAGTTAGCAAATTCATCTCTGCTGTTCCACTGAATTATAGACCCTGCATAGCTTCAGGACTCCCAGAGGCCTTATTTCTAATAAAGTCATATGTGGCTTCTCCTGCTATATATCTCCTTTAAATGTAATTGATTTAATCATACTTGAATGTGTTATCATCTCAACTTTGCTCTTCATTCAAATGGCTGTCTCTGCCCATCAGTTTCATTTTTTTCCTTTGCATCTCACATTTTCAAAGACCTTTTGGTGATCATGTCCCTCACAACCCCCTCACAATGTAGATAGTTTCAATTACTAACTTGCTGTAGTCCAAAGAACTGAAGTGACTTGCCCAGGATCACACAGCTCACTAAGAACAAATGATACTTAGCCCATGTGCTCCCCACATAGCATAGTCCTCAGGCATCAGAAAAACTAAATTCAATTCAATAAACATATTTAGGACCTCATATGTACTAGGCATGTAACAGCAGATTTTATTGCTCTCTCCAATATAAGGAGATTTTTGTATTATTTTTAAAAGGGCAAAATGTCCTGAACTTATTTACCAAGAGCTATTCTCACAATTGCTTAATTTCAAAGGAAAGAAGTCCTCTAGGGCATGAGAAGGAGTTGATTGGAAGCAACTATGAGATATGTGCATAATTTCATAGCTGCCAATATTCTACAGATCCCATTTTGACCCCTTCAGGGAAAAGATCTTACTCTAAAGATGAAGCAAATGGCCTCAGCCATTCATCATAACCAATTGTTTCAGTCATTTCTTCCAGAACAATAGCTTATTTCCTTTTATCGTTCTTCCTTTAGTTCTAACATGTGACATAGTACAATCTAAGAACGGGCTAAGTTATGTGCACATCCATATGCCTGTATGGTATTTAAAGGCTTGATATTTAAAGGGCTTGACATTTCCATCACAACCAATTCTTCTGAAACCAATTTTAGGGGCTAAGATGGCAGACCAGCCCCTCGCCTCACATCTAATCAAGGTTAGTTAAATGTGCAGTGGAAAAATACCACAAAGTTTGTGTTGGCCTGGCTTCCACAGTGTATGTCTCATTGACCAAAACAAAGCTCTTTAGAAATGAAGACAGTAAAAAGACCTGTGGTTCTCTCAACTGCTCTGTTAAAGGAGGCTAAGGGACAGCTCCACAAAAAGAAATGGGTTTGAAAATTGCTGATGCATCCTTTATCACTGCAATTTCCACAAGGTTATAAAAGTCATGCTTGGATAAAATCTTGAAAGTGCCAAAGCAATGATCTAAGAAATGAATGCAGATAAGCCTTCCCCGTTTTAAATTACGAGCAGTGGGACTGGAATAGAAATGGTATCAGTGCTGAAGAATCTAAAATTAAGTATGTGAGTTTGCTCATTTGTATACAACAGGACAGTAAATCATTTTATGGACATAATGAGTTTGAAACACAGCTGCCAAGAACTCTCAACCTTGGCGATGTTGGTTGGCACTGGTGAAAAAGGGTCTTTATTTCTCTGTGATTTTGCAAAATATTCTAACATGCCCATTGCTTCAAGTCATTCTCTTGTTAATTTCACATGTGGGGACAGAAGCTGGGGTTTGTTTTCTGTGTCTTTAGCCATCAGGAAAGAGAGAAAAATACGGTGCCATCTTTCTTGCAGTCCATAGAGAACAGGCTAGTTCTGTGAAGTTCAAGACAATTAACTTGGTCCTGGCCCCTTGGAGGCTATAATGAAATATTTGCTTTCATGCCCACATGAAAATAAGAACACAGCTATCTTTTCAAGGCTTAAAAAATAATAAAATGACTCAAAGGGTGAATAAAATAAGATGTATTTTGTATCTCTTTTCCGGTTCCTTTTTTCATGAGCATATGAGTCCATGAAAGATTTCTGAGCATTTTCAGAGGAAGCCTAAATGAAAAAAAAAAAAAAAAAGAAAGGAAGTAGAAATTATAAAAATTTTGTTGTGGAGGAGAAAATTTTAAAATTTCAAGTTTTACTGAAATTTTTTAACAAAATAACACAAATATTATATAAATTACTTGTAGAAATGATTTAGAAAAAGAAAGAATTCAAAACAAGAAAATTAAAGTCAACTGTAAAGCCAGAGATAACTACTAGTGCATTTGTGAAAGAAAGTTTTCTATGCATAGTTTTTCCTTAACAAAATTGCATGAAACCATCCACATGGTTTTGTAATCTGCATGTTTTACTCAGTGACTTGATCGATCCTCAAAAAACAAAAAGCCGTGAAATTTTTGAAGGGACCTTGGGGCAAGAGAAAGGAAGGCAAAAAAACTAGGCAGTATGGATTCTATCACCTGATTAAATGGAAAAACCATCTTTTGAACTCTTAACTATCTAATTGCAATTCTGAGTGTGTCTTCAAATTGGGGGGTGCAATAAGAGGACAGAGGAGTTACATTTACAATAAGTAAGACTAAATTTATTTTAAACTCCATCTGGCTGACCTTTATCTAATTCAAAACAGTGAGCACATTCCCTGAATAGGTTAAGGTTCAGTGCTCAATATGGTGGCTATTAACCACATGTAAATTAATTGAAATTAAATTATATTAAAATTTTAGTTCTAAATCATGCCAGCCACATTTCAAGCACTCAATAGCTACAGGTGACAAGTGGTCACAGCATTGGACAGGGCAGATTATAGAATGTTTCCATGACAGAAGATTCTATCACATAGCACCGGTTTAAAGTGCTCAGCTACTAAAATATCTATAGTACCAGAAGAGGGTATATAGTTGTGTATGTTACCCTGTATGCCATCATTCATGAGACTTTTTAATTCTGGCAATAGTTGGTGTTAGATTATTCCTACTTTCATTTATCCTTGCTTATAATTCATGGAGTTACCTGGAGAAATATGAAAGCCTCCTTGCCTGGATGGATGGATGGTCCTGTGCTCAGTGGCATCCAAAGACAGAGGAGTGATTTCAGCAACCAATCTTTCCTGTGCGAAGTTTATTGATATGAGGACACAGTTATGAGCTTCCATGAATGAAGCAAATTTTTGAAGCCCTTGTTAAAGAAAAGATTTATAAAGGCCATTTCCTGCTCAAAAGCACATACTCCATCAGCAGAAAGCCTCACTGCATAACTCAGTACACAGGACAGCATCACCACAAATCATCTTGACCAATCATATAATAGGCCTCCAGGGAACCCAAGAGCAACCTTACCTGCAAGAATCAGAATTACTAAACACTGGGCTTCTGAGGGTGTAGAGGCAATAAAAACAGAAAACCAGACCCAGCCAGAGTGAGGAGTCACCCTCTTCAGAGGAGGAGTCACCTCATCAGAGATAAAAGGATGACCAAGCCAAACTACTTTCTCTTCCAAGTTCTCCCTCCATTGGAGCAAGGCTGCCTGGCAGTAACGGGGATTTTCAAACACTTTGATGTGTCCTCACCTCTCCCACGTAAAACAGAACTGTTTTTGTAGCCAGAGATTTGCTCCTTGTCTTTTGCAGAAAGTCAGCAGTGTTTTTATAATGGGAGAGATCTAAGAGGTAAACAGAGCTAAGGTGAGTTACTCATAGAACATCTATTACCAGTCCTTGAACAGTTTCATTTTGAGGATGCGCAAACAGCCAAGAAACCACCAACATATGAGTACCTGAATGGAAATGAATATCCATTTTTCCCAAATTGTGTGCAAAAAACCATTCGTGGCAGAAACATCCACAAATTTGCTTAAAACGAAATCAGGTTTTTGACCCCATCTAGAACAATTACATAAGCATCTGGGACAGGAGCCAAGAATCAGTATTATAATGCACACTGAAATTTGAGGATCATTGCACCAGGAGACAAATCCGCAGATTTGTCTGGAGGAAGCGGATTTGCTTCCTCCTACTCCACCCCTCCCTTGCCTTTCTTCCTCCTCTATGCCTTTCTCCTCTTCCTCTTTCTCAGATTAAAAAGAATATACTCCAAAACATGGGAAGAGTTTTACATCTGTCATTTAATACGTTTTAACAATAAAGGCATTAATATTTGTTGAATCATAATATTAGCGAAAATGTTTATAATACTGGAACTCTAGCAAATAATGAATACCTCATAATTGTAATATGGTTAATTATGATGAACCCACTCTATAGTTTTATGTATTTATTAAATTTTATGTTTGCACAAGATTCTTACTAATGTGAGAGAAAGCACACTGTCAAGTGAAAAAACAGCCTACAATATTATTTATCAGGTACGTTCACAACTATGGAAACTGTTAATAATACGTAAAAAAAAAAAAAAAAAAAAAAAAAACAGGTACAAAAAACAAAATGTTAGGAAAAGTAGTTGGCTCCCAGTAATGAAATTATGGGTTTGTTTGGGGTTTTTTAACTTATTTATTTCTATTATTCTTACTTTTCTCTATTCCCATTCAATTAGCATATTAAAAGATTATAATTAGTAGGAGGTGAGGTCCCACCTGGCTCACTCAGTCAGTACAGCATGCAATTAACTCTTGATCTGGGGGTTGTGAGTTCAAGCCTCATGTTGGGAGTGCAGCATACTGGAAAAAATAAAACTATGCTAAAATACACTAATTTAAGATTCTACAGTGCCTTCTCTATCATATATCGTACATATGGACCACACTGATCTGCATCTGAGCCTTAACGTGTATGTATGTAATTTATACATACTGTTTACAAATGTTGGAACTAGACTTCTAATTTTAATATCCTGCAAACTAGTTTCTATACATTCTCTTTAGCTGATTCTACCTGTATTTTCTATTATCCATTCATAAATTTTTTTAAAAAGAAAAAATAGTAAGGGGAAAGTAAAAAGCTGTGGATTACTTTATCTCAAAATCTGAAGCCTATCATTTTATAACAGAATTTGCACTTCCCCTCATACACAAGTATATGAAGTACCTGCTCACAGCAGCTCCTTGTGGCATTGTCCATAGAACAACTAAATAAATTATGGCACATTCACCCAAAGGAACACCCTCAGATGGTTGAGAAAGAGGAGTCATACAATGGGACAACAGACTGGGATGCCTATGAAGTCCAAGTAGCTAAGACTCTAGATCTAACTACCAAGCTACAGGAAATATGAGAAATAGACAAACAAGCTAAATGACACCATAAGGAAGCAATCAGCCAAGCAATATATGAGCCATTAGGAAAGATTTCATTTCTCCAAGAAGTGAGTGGCAAAAATGAAAGGGGATAAAGGGAGACTGGTATGAGACAAAAAGAGCATAAAGAGGCACAACAATCAAATGCAATATATGAATTGTGTGTGTAATTTGATTTGAACAAATCAACTGTAAAAAGACATTTTTGAAGCAATCAGAAAAATTCAAGTATGGATCAGCTTTCAGAAATATTAAGGAA
Source organism: Vulpes lagopus (assembly GCF_018345385.1). NCBI lineage: Eukaryota > Metazoa > Chordata > Mammalia > Carnivora > Canidae > Vulpes > Vulpes lagopus. The sequence continues at coordinate 89,472,467 of NC_054831.1, forward strand.
TTAAATGTGAATGGAGGAATTAAATGGCATGGAGGGTTTTTTTTTTCAAAACATATCTTTTTTTGAACTGTAAAATATATGTAAAAATGCTTTGGATACTCTTTAAAACACCCATTTAAAAAGTCATGAGAACAGATAAAACAAGTTCACAAAAGAGTTTATTTCTAAAGCTGAGTGATCAGTATATGAGGATTCTTCATGCTATCCTCTCCATTTGTTAAAAAACTTTCTTAAGGAAAGTTTTAAAGCAAAATAATGTCAAACTCTACATGATAATAATAAACATAATACAGTGATAGCAAATGAAATGATGTAATAGTACATGTTGATATGTTTGTTAACAGCATACAAAGCCTAGTACTTATTAATTACTATTATAATCATATTGTGTAGATTAGCTCACTTCATTTTCACAGTAACATTGTAAGAGGAGGAGGTACTTTCACAACCCCATTGTAAAGACAGGAAAACTAAAGCATTAAAAGGTTAAACAAATCCCCTAAGGTCACAGACCAGGTAAGAAGTAGAGCTGAGATTTAAACCCATATTTAAAAGAAAAAGAAAAAAAAAAAAAACACCTGAACCACTGCTACTCATGGGATGCAAAATGATTCCAGGATGTTCCAGGATGTTTTATTAAGGGATTTAATCAAGGTACAGTCTCTTGTACAGAGTGCTTTCCCCTTTTTGCTGTTTTGTGTATCTGTGAGTATGTGTTATATGTGCATTACGAAGTGGGTTTTTTTCCTTCTCATTTTGTAAATAAGGCAAGAAATGATAAAGGTAATTCACTTTAGGAAAAAGAATCCAGGGGTTGCAGACATTCCATTTTTATGAATTACTGTTCTTACTGTTTTGATTTTTTTAACCACATGCATAAATGGCTCTTTTACATCAAAATGATGACTTGCATTTTGAAATAGGTGAATTTTGCTTTCTCGTTTATAATTTTCTAAAAAAGAGCTTCTAAAAACTTGTTATAAATTAATAACATTTTTAAATTATGTAAGTATACTTAAATGGAGGAAAAGGAGATACATCTTTGGGCTACGAAAGAGCAAACTCATGATAAGTAAAAAAAAAATTATGTATTTTTCTTGCATTTTAGAAATCCATATGCCAATGTGAAAAGTGTATTTTAAATGGTCTGGAATGATACACACCAAATGAGTAATGGAAGTTACCCCCGAAGGTGATTGTCCCTATTTGATGCCTTTAAGCTGTCTCCAGTCCTGCCCCAGACAAGCTGAGCCCACCTTTTGGTCTGTAGGCCCACCCTCTGCTCCTTCCAGTCCTTTCCCAAACAGCACCTCAGTGTGGCTGCCCAGACTGCAACATGTTCCCAGCAGATGTAAGCTCTATGGGCAGGCCGTTAAGTGCTACAGAGTGGCAGTTGGGGAGGGAAGGCATTCGCCTAGTCATAGTTTTATTACCAGTTTACAAAGGCAAAAGTGGAGATTCAAATGGGAAAATGGAATTTATGTTTTTCAGTCATTTAATTCAACAAATATTAGTAATGACTTACTCTGTGCGAGGAGCTCAATAGACAGAAAGTCACTAGCAGTGAATGCAATTGATCAACCCCTGGCTTGACATTCACATTTCCACTCTTCTAAGAAGAAATGATTCCCCAATCATTCAGTCCTTGCAAATATTACAGAATAAGCAAAGATTTTGATAGCTTTGCCTAAGGATCACATGGAAAACCAAAGTAAACCTTTTATCAAAAAGCAGCATGCTGAACAGTTTTGCTTTGTGATTTTCGTCACCTTATTCAAATTTTTGACATTGGCCTCTTGCAACTATTTATGTGCCATTTTTCCCCATCTTCTAGTAAGAACTCATGCTATATACATGGTAAATACACACTGCAACTTCTCTTTCTTTCTTTGTTTTCCTTTCTCGTTCCTTTGCATATGTTACACTTTTCTTAGGACACCTTTTTGTTATTTGTGTGTATGTGGTGCAGATCCTATCAGACGAAGTCCCAAGATCTCTGAACTTCAGTGCTATTCACCTGATTTTAGTCCCATGAACTCACTGCACTGTTCTTGACAAGTGGCCTTTGTTTCATGTTTTACATCTCTACTCATTTGTCACTTCCTTGGGGACAGTTCTCCTTGACCTTCCTCTCTAGGTCAAAATATCCCTATTATATACTCACTTGGTATCATGGCTGCCTTTATAACCCCAATTCCATTTGAAATTTCACATTTGCTCCTGGGATCATTTTTATACCACCTCACTCTCCCCACCTGGCAGCACTCTCCATGAGAACAAGTCCATTTTGTTCACACTGTATCACTAGTGACTAACAAACTGTGAACACTTAATAACTATTCGATATATGTCCATTGAATGCATTAAGGAATCAAAGGCATTTATTTTAATGACCTGTTTCTTTCTTCCCAAAGTTTACTGTTTTCTGTTAGGGCCTAAGAGAAGTTAATCAATTAATATATTCATTATAACATATTCAATACATCAAATAATATGTTCATGGATTTTAAATTGTAGCTCTTTATTCCCTTGGTATAATTTGTGGGGAGCAGACCTTTCTTTGATTTCTGAGTGTTTAGGGAGGTTTGTTTGTTTGCTTGTCAATGAGTTTCATCACCTTATTCAAATTTAAGTGACCTGCTAACATAACCTGAATGAAGTAAAATTTTTATCTCCTTTTCAAATTCTGTCTCTCTGAAAGAACAGTAACCAGTAAAATTCCAATTTGGACTGCCAACAGCTTCATGTTGCATCTGCAGGAAACATGGAGAGGTTAATGAGGTCTTGACAACAGTCACTGAGTTGAAATTGGCGGGGTTTTTCCTTCAAATAACCTTCCTGTATGAAACCTTGAATATAAGTAATTGTCACATTTGGAGGCCATCTAGAAAAAAAATGCACTAAAGCTTCACTTTTCTTCCAGAAGTCAAACAGTTCATAAAGTTGGTCATTGGGTTCTTTTATGAGATAAGAATTTTCTTGCAGTCCACTTTTCTTTCTGAGAAGAGGTAGGGCAGTAAAATTTCAATTTGAAGTTTGAGTGGCTGCAGGGGGTGACACTGAGATGCACTCCAAAAACCAGGAAATAAGGAAGATTGGATTTTCTACCACAAGTCAAGAACTACAAAAAGAATAAAATGAAGTAGAATGAAATTTTACAGAAGAACAAGGTGAGGCTCAAAATATAAGAAGGGTATCAGAGGTCACACAGCTAGCAAGTAGCAGAGTGAGACTTTGATCCAAGGCAGCCTGTGTGCCAAGTTCATGACCGTGACCACTATGATAAGGATGCACTTAAGTACATGAAGGTGGCTTACCATATGATGCGGTAGAGATGGAAACATCACTGTCATAATTTAACCTCTTATAAACTATCAAGATCTTTCAATTAAACTATTACTCTAATCACATGCTCACCTGGCTGATTGTAGATAACAATTTTGGTTTCATGTATCCATTTGTATGGTGAGGTACAAATGTACTGATTAAAAGAAATCCAAAGTCACCCCCTTATAAATTAATATAAGTTAACAAGTTGCATCCTGTATTTTATATATCAGTCGTTTGTGAATTCAGTTTAATAGAGTCCCTTCTAGAGACTAGAGTGTCACCAGGACCTGGCTTAGGACCAGAGCTAGTTACTACCACACTCTGGGGATGTGTCTGCCGGACCAGCTGGCTTCTTGAAGATAAAACATGTCCCTCTGTGGTGATGTGTACTTTTCTGCTCCCACAAAATTAAAGAGAGTTCATTTTAAGTTCACAGTGGAACCTTTGTGAGGTCATATTATAGAAGATAACAGAATTCTAACTGCTTAGAATTTTTGTCAAATCATCTTTCTCTCTAAGAGCAAAGAGGTCAAGAAATGTCCAATTTGGAGGGATCATTAGTGACCAATGAGTTCACAGAGAGGTGAGTTGAGACACAGAAAGATCAATCAACTTAATGAGGGTGACAAAAGTGCCCTCAACAAACTTTACTTGCTTTAAATTCCAGTATAGGTGTTCACGTCAAGTTGGATTTTCTTTCTGCAAACCCACACTCTGATAACTATTTGCAAGTACAAGTTCAATTTGAGGCCAATGAATTCATACAGAGCTCAAAGGGAGTTTAGAGAATCACAAAAATCCTTTGTGAATAAGGTCAATAAATTTAGCATTGGATCGTTTACATCAAAAATGCAATCACCTTTTTGGTAAGTATTTTTTTTCCTTCAGAACACTTTTCTAGTCCCGAGACATCAGAGAACATCCAATTTGGAAATTGAGGTCAGTGCATTAAATGGCAAATTTGCTTCAAGAGCTTTCTTAGATCATGAAATCAGAGAACTGGAAGGAATCTCTGGCATCATCCAGTCTATTCTCAAACTCAAGCCTAGAAACCCCTGGGATGTGAGGCAACAGGAAGTGAAGCCATGGGGTTTGGTTTTTACTCAATGTATTTAATTTCAAACATTATTTTCACACTGCAGTAAGCATTCCATATATGATGGAGTAAAAGGCAGAAAAAAAAAAACTCTTATTTTTCAAAGTAAGACATGACACTTCAAAGAATTTTTATCCAGTAGTGGACACTTGCAACTGCAGTCAAAATTCTTTGAGGACCTGAAAACATTCCTCTGCTCTATTTTGATGGGAGAATCTAACAAACACTGATCGAGCATCCCTTAACAGATAAGAAAACAGACTCAAAGAGGTACAGATTTGGCCAAGGTCATGCAGCCACCATTTGTAACCGAATGAAGACACACCCACACCCACACCCACAACCCCCTGGCCTGTCCAATGTGATTTCTTGCCATTTGGCAGGGTGCCTTGGATTGTCAGTGACTACTCCATACTTGCTCAGTTACCACATCCAGAACAGCACCATTCTCCAAGCTGGAGATTTTCATAGGAGGAGAATCAACTTCAATGTCATAAGTAAGTTTTATGTTACACATTTGGTGGTTTCCCTGTTTCTTCAAATTGTTCAAGGTTATTCCTGTACAGAGAAGCATAAAGTAACATAGCTAGTTTGTATATAAGGATATCCTGGAGCCTACTTCATAGGGAATGCATGCTCATTCATGGAACAGAACTAAGGCCCATTAAAGCAGTATTTCCCAAAATATAACACACAGAACTCTTGGGTCAGATTTATCTGTGATTTTCGTCAAATATATGCATTCTTGGGCCCTATCTTACTGATTCAGAACCTCTGGGGACAGAAACCAGGAATCTGCATGTTTAACCACCACCCTCAGGTGATTCTTACATGTTCTAAGATCGGAAAACTACCACCTTACATATAGTATAGGACAAGAGGGGGCAAGGTGGAGTCAAATGATATAGTCTTAAGGCTCATATGACAAAGTACATCCATATCCAAGTTCTCACGGGGTTAAAAAAAAACTGTGACAGGAAGAGCAAGGGAAGGGGTCTTGACTTGCAGAGGAAGGAAATGAGAGTCAACTGACCAAATGGGTTTTAAACTAGATGTGAAAATGGAGGAAGAGAAACATTCATATAAATACCCATAAAACAACACAGCAGGTGTAAACACAAGAAGGATAATGCGGGCAACAGATGGGTAGGTGGGTATAAGATGTACTTCCTGTGTCTGACATTCTCATTCAGATTCCTTTCCCCTATACATAAATTGGAAATAGCATTGCTTCAGATTAAAAGAAAAAGGGAGGTTCACAAAATATAAAATACCAAAGCATGTATAAGTGTATGAAATTATTACCATCACACTATCAAATGTTACCATGATATCAAGGAAGAAACATAGAAGCAAGAAGGAAAAAAAAAATGCTTTCTATAAGGAACTAGAAAACCGAAAATAAATTAAACACAACCATTTTATCACTCAGTAGTATCTCTTAACAAATGTAAAAAACAAAGTCACTCATCAGAGAAGACACAAAATTAAACCACAGGTAAGTAAATATGATCTCCAGGATTTAAACAAGATTTGGAAGAAGGATACCATGTATAGCAATGTGGAGATGAAAGGTTTTATCTACCCTTTCCGAGACATACACTTGTGAAGAGGGAAAACTAGCACAGCTGTGTGCAAATTCACAAACTTGAAGTAGAACAGCACTGAGGAGGGAGCAAGAGGAAAGAGGAGCCAAGTGAAAGGAATTAGTTAGCGGACAAGACCAGAGAGTCTGGTCAGAGAGACGAAAATGGTCTCCTCTAGACTCAGATTCCTAAGTTGGCTCAGCATCAGGTAGAGAGATGGAACACTTCATCTCCTTCCCTGCCATCATAATTTCCTCAACCACAGGATCTCTCTGGTGATTTCCAGGTGTTGGACAGTAGACACCTTTTCATCTGAGCTACTTCTCATTGAAATCGGAGGCAATGTCTATTCTAATTTAGATGAGATGGACTCATGCTCATGCTGGAGAGAAGAATATCACTAACAAGTGAGGAGAGGACTCAACTAGCCTCAAGTTAAGGACAAGCATTGTAATCTGGAACAAATTCATCTTTCCCTACTTCATGGGCTTTCCTTAAGGATTAAATAAAATACATGTGAAATACTTAGCATCATGTCTGACATATAGTAAATGTTCTATCATTGGTAAGTTCTTATTAGATCTCAGGAAGATTTCTCCAAATCAGAATGTATTTTGAATTGCTCTGGGTTCTCAACATTTGATCAGCAAAGTCTGCTGAAGACAGTTGATAAGAAAACTGGAGCCGCTACCTGTGATGACCTACCTTTGTTTTCTTAATTCTTAGGAAAAGATATACCCAGGGAGAGTGACATGGTGTTTCTGTTGCAGATCATATAAATATATAAATAAAAAAATAACTGGGCTAATAAATGGGGTCCTTTTCATCTCTTGTAGCTCTGAACACAGCAGCCATTCATAAAAATTAAGCCTTTCCTCGGGCTAAGACAAATTCAAGTGAAAAACACAGGATTCTTTTTTCTGATATTTGTATAATAAGTGTGCATCAACTATGCAATAGAAAGTTGATTTGCAGGTAATTTAAGAAATAAAATTGCCTTCAAGAAGAAAAGATATTTCTTCCTTTCTCTGTGTTCTCCTAGAAGGATAGTTGCATGAAGTTAAAAAAAAAAAATGGGTACAGAGTATGTCTAATAAGATTTTTGTACTTATTTGCAAGATTGCAAGAGATGAAAATGAAACCATATAACAAGGTGGATGTAATTATATGCTCAAATCAATATCTACTCTCTACTGCAAATTCTGCTCAGTCTTTTCCCTCTGGTACCTCATGTTGGTTTGGTTTTATCACTGCTTATAAAAATTTATCTGAATAAATTAAAGGAACCAGGCGGCCTTTTCATCAGAGTATAGTCATACAGAGATCATCTGCCAAATGTAATGTTCCTTTCTTTTTTTGAGACCCTGGAAATTTTCACCATTTGACATGCAAGAATCTTCACTCTTTTAACAATCAGTGCAGAGAAAAGGCATTGTAATCAAGGAAAATGCCTACCAAATTGACTCCTCTCCTAAAAGCCATCTGTGTATAACGACTCCCCGTAGCAACTGTAAAGTCATAAGCAATCGGGAGAGTTGCTCAAGCTAAGAGAAAACGCAAATCACAGAATTGAGAATTATAGGACAATAAAGTCAGCCTGGCCACAGAAGATCTAAAATCACCCAAGTTATAAAATGTGGAATGATAAATCTTGTGTTATTTCATGCTTATGAAAGCTAACATATTTACCAGCTTATGCCAGCTCCCCACTCCCTTTCTTTTGTTTCAATTTAAATACTAAGCAATACAAACATTTTCTGTTTTCTGTGTTTAATTGGTAACTAAAGGCTAGATTGGTTAGATGCCTGAACAGCAAGAAGAAAGGGGAAATAGAGAATTTCTCTACAGCTCTAAAATTGCTCTTTGACCACAAGAAGACAAAACAAGATAATCATACAATTTCATTGCTGTGGATAGAACCTTCTCATTTTATAGCTGGGAGAACAAACTTCTCCCCTTCATCATCCTCCCAACCTCAGCCTACTTATCTTGCCATGTTTCCTATTTCAGGGAAGAGCATTTCTTAACACCAGAGAAGAGCACATGAAGAGTACATGTCTGTTGAGTCCACCTCTACACATCTCTCATGGATAACCACTTCCATCCATTCCCATGGTCTCCACCCAGGTCACAGCTTCATCATCTCTCTGATGGATGACAGTGCTTGCATCCAACCTCTTGTTCCACCCTCCATCTTTCCCTCCTGTCCCAATTTGTGCAACCTTTTCAGTCAGGAGGCCAGAGCAATGCTTCTCAAGTGCTAAGCGCATCACTCCACTGTTACATTCTTTGATCATTTTCCATCACACTCTAAATAATCCTCACAGTCCATAGTAGACTCACAAGACTCCCTGATGACTTTTTCAACAACATCTTTTCCATGTTCCCCATTCTTTTTTCATGCATCACATTGTACTTCATGTAATTCCATGCTCCCTCTCACCTTCCCACATTGTGCTCCTTCTGCCCAAAATACTTCTCCCCCTTGTCTTCAAGTGCTGACTCCCACTCATGATGAGGTTGCAGCTTAATTACCATATCTAGAAAACCTTCCTGACCACTCTCTCAGATGCAATTCAGCACTCCTATAATGTATTTTCAAACCTTTCTCTTCAACTGTGACAAAGCACTTGCCCTACTTTATTGCTACTGCTCATTAGTTGTTTGTCTTCTCAGCCAGACCACAGTGTTATGATAGCAGAGACCAAGTCTATCTTGCTAATTATTTTTAATATTTTATTTATTTATTTGAGAGAGCAGTCACAAGCAGGGGGGAAGGGCAGAGGGAGAAGCAGACTCTCCATTGAGCAGAGGGCCCAATGTGGAACTCAATCCCAAGACCTTGGGATCATGACCTGAGCCAAAGGCAGACACTTAACCAATTGAGCCACCCAGGGACCCTATCTTGCTAATTCTTATAGCTTTCATTTTTAGGATACTTTCTGAAACATAAAAGTTATTTAAATTCTATTTTTTGAATTAATTAATAATTAGTTAGCAAAGTAATTGCTCAAATTTTGAGTGAACTAGTAGTGGATTGAGGATAAGATACCAGACTCCCCATTTGGGGGATTTTTTTGTTACCAATTTCAGGCTCTTAATTCATTCAGTGAATATTTTATTAAATGTTACAGCACAAATAACCAAAACCCATATTACTTTGCAGTTAAAGTATAAAGCACTTTACTGCTTAATCCTAAAATCCATCCTAAAAGTAGGTAATTTTTATAGTCTCATTTTAAAAGATGAAATTATTCCCTTCCTTATTTCTTTTCTCCCAATTCCGTCAAAAGCCCTGCCACAGAGCTGAAGAGAGTTGGGAAGGGATTCCAAATGGGACAGCACACTGAGGGAGTAAGGAGTTTGTCTAAGATTTGGGGGATTAGCACTAAGTAAAAGTCTTAAGGATAATGGAAGCCACACTTCCCACTGGTGAAGAAGGACTATAAATATGGTAAGAAGGAAGGGATTCACATGAGCCCTATGGTTTATATTTGAGTTAGTGATATCAGTGTGATATAAAGTTACACTGTAAGAACCCTGGCAAAGGAACAACTTTAATGACTAAGGAACAACAGGGGAGCCTCTGTGTCTAGAACATAATGAGCAAGGGGGAAGAGTGGGAAAAAATGAATACTGGGGCTTACCAGGAAGTATGAAACCAAAATCTCAAAAACTGAGACCAAAGCAAGAATCTATTTCACAAACTATTTTTAAGCATTCAAAAATTCAAGTTTTCTCCCACTAAAGAAAGAAATGTAAGATACTAACACAATCACTCTTACAAACTTTAATGACACGAGAAATATATCCAAAAAAGAAACTGGCAAACCATGGATTATTCACTCAACACTCTATCAAATGGCCCCAACCAACCACCGATTTCTTCAGTTCTAGAATCATTATCAAAGACTTGAATCCTAGAATAAAAGAAATAAAATGTTTACTCTTCTTACAAGAATGTCAATATGATTTTAGGCAATCTGTTCTATACATTAAGTTCAATAGAGATGAAAATTTCCATGAGTAATAAGAGTGGTAAATACCACTTCATGACTATCCAACTACACTAATATTCTTCCTTTAGTAGTTAAAAACTGCACTAATAACTACTGAGAATAAAAACTCCTGCTAAAACCATTGTGAAACACTAAAATACTAAACTAAAATTTGCATTTTTATTTATAATTTGTAGCTAGATGAGTCAAGAGGAATCTTGTCCAATTTGCAAATGAACATGCAAACTGAAAGGAGGCACCTCCTTAACAACTGCTATAAAAAGTCTAGCCCCTCCTGGCCATTGCTTTTGTCCTCAAGTTGCAAATCCCTTAACTTGGTGACTGAATCACAAGTGATCAAAATTGACTGGGGAAGCTGTTTTTGTCCAATTAAAGAAAATTTACCTTTGGCTGATATCATGGTAGTTCTATTTTGGAAATGTGTTACTGCCGTGATTGAAAATATGCTAGGAGAGAAATGATTACCCACTGTATCAGTAAGGGTCTTGGCAGAAAACAGATGGTGTACTCCAACTGGGTAATTTGAGACAAGTTTAATAAAAAGAATCTTTACAAAGGTGTAGGCAGAGTTTAGAGAAATCAACAGTGCAGAAACCCAGGAATAGCAACAGCATGAAGACCAGAAATGCAAAGAATGATTTAGAATCCAGAGTAGGTATGTAGAGAGGCCTGCCTGACAGAAGCAGGGACATAGCCAACCCATAGCCCAGCAGGGAGAGAGTCAAAGGAATAAATTCCCCAATCTTACCCTCCTTCTGTCTTCTGGTCTCCCTATTGGCTAAACCAATCCAGAATCTGGATAACTTGCTGAAGCTGACCATACAGGTAGGTCATCCTTCCATGACAAAGAGCAGACAATATCCAGTACAGCTCCCTTTTAAAATACAGAATGATATAGAGAAGTGATCCATTAGATGGTTTGTCTTACTCCTTGGAAACAGGAATGAGTTGTGAGTCATCTGAAGAAAGCATGGCAATCACCTCAACATCACGTTTTCCCTTTCTGATCTATTATCATAATGGTATTTGGAGGTCATTTCACTAGTTTTGGCTATCCCGAATTCACTTGCCCTCCACTTGGGTTAGCATTCAGGCTTTTCTTAAAGTGCCCACCCTTCCCCCTACAGCCCATGTGCTTGAAAATAGCTGGTACCACGCCAGACTTTAGGATGGGGTGTGGCACAGGACTATCTGATCCATGTGGAGGAATCACATTCCTCCACTACAGTTGACTATCAGGGGTAGGTTTGACCTAAAGTAATGCAAACCAACTGAATCATGTTGATTAATGGAGAAAGAAACCTACTCCTTTCTCCTAGAATGGATGAGCAGGTGTGTAACTTTAGAGCCACAAGAGGAGATGCTCTGTGAAAATTATCCAAAAAAGAGAAAAAAACACTATACCTTATTCTCACCAGAACAAACCTCATCCTGCCACTGTTCTGTTCTATATAACATGAGGCAATAAATGCCTCAGGTTTTCTGTTGTTTATAACAGAGACATGTCTCATCAGCACAGTTGACTGTTTCAGGCAATTGACTATATCAAGGGTCCTGGGTGCTTCAATTGGAAATAACTTTCTAGGTAGTCTTACTTAATGTTCTTGAAAATGCCTGCTCACAACACAGTGTTAACAAACTTTGAGCAGCATACCAAGAGGCTGTGATGATTGTAGATTGACACCTAAACTATTACACTTGGAAATGTTTAGGTTTGACAATAACGATTTAATGAATTATGAAAATACTCCTCCCTCTACATTCTGAAGATATATCCTGAGGACTTACTATGTACTTGACACTGGGAACTTGAGAATGACTGTCATCAGAGTTCACTTGAATTTATCAAACAAGTATTAAGAAGCTCATCTTATACAAAGTGATATATTATCTTTAAAAAAAAATACACAAGATGTCAAGAGAACTCAAGGAGCTATTAATCCTACTATAAGAAGTCTGATAAGCATTATAGCCTTTTAAGCAGAGCCTTGCAATAACGCAGAGGATCTTAACAAGGAAGTTAGACAAGGCAGGCTGAACAAGCAGCATGAAGAAAAGCACATTCACCTGTAAAGGTTCAGTGTGGTTTTAGACGGAGCAGTAGGGTGACTGAAAAGTTTGGCTCCAACCTGGTTCTTCATCCTGTGCGACTTAAGTAGTCTTGGACAAGTTACTTTCCTTGGTACCATTTTCCTAATACAGGACTAATAATACCATGTTCATATTAAAAGTGGCATTACATGAAAAATATCTATCACTCAAAAAATATTGGGAGAGAGATAACTGATGAGGCTGTAAAGGCAGACTGGTACCAGATTGTGAAAATCCTTGTAAGCTCTATCACATAATTGGGTTTGCATAATATAGCCAATATACACCAAACATTACAGATTTTAGGTAGATGCAAACAAGTTTGTATCTTAGAAGTGTAATAACAGGACTCTTGCACTAGAGTGAGAATATTAAAAGCAAAGAAACTAGTATATTACAATAGTCCTTACAAGAGATGATAAAGGCATGAAAGCCTTAACTAGGACAGTAGCAGGAGGGTTGGAGGAAAAGTGACACAAATGCACAAGGGATCAAGGGTGATTGCAAAGTGTCTGGTGGATGCTGGTGCCTGTAAAATAAAGGTTTTTAAAATGAATAACAGGATCAGGGAAGAAAAGAAAAAGCTCACGTTTGGGACCTGCTAGATATGAGCAGTCTATATGCTATACAAATGGAAAATCGCAGCAGTTACTGGAACTGTCTCTTGACATCAAATTTCCAGGAAGGAGGTAGATATAGGAGAATCGAGTACAAATATTCCAGCTAAAGATACGGACACGATGAGCCTGACCAACAACAAGGCTAACATCATGAAAAACATTAAAGCAAAAAGGAGGAAGAGCCAGAAAAGGTTACTTCACAGTTACCACTGGCATGGTAGAGGTTGAGGAAGAACTAAGTAGGGATCTCAAAATTCTTCAAGGAACAGTCTGTAGAAATAACAGGTACAGAGAGGTAGTACTTAATAATAGTTCAAAAGATATCATTGTACTTGGCAAACAGGCATCATTTTCAACCCTACAGAGAGAAGTTTCAGAGAGGTGATAGAAGAAGAACCAGACAGCAATAGCTAAGGGCAAAGAGCAAGGTGGGGAAAGGAAGTGGAACCAGGTTCAAGGAGCTGGTGGGCACCTCTTTCTGGCTTTCCCCTCTCTAAAGTCTCTAACCTTAGAGTAAGACTCTGTTGTAACTAAACAGTGCATGTAATGAGGCTGTCCTGTTAGCTGGCAATCATCAAAATGGATCTTTTATAATCAGAAATGCTTGTTTTTGAAAAACTAGGCAGTTACAAATAGCATTCTATTTAACTTGCCAAGAATTTTCCTCTATTCCCTCTGTAAGAACTTTCCTTTGAATAAGGATCAATGATTTAAGAGTTACATTTACAGTTCCTGAAAGCTGACAATAAAACACTGATAAGGTCTGATTCATTTTGGGGTCATCATCAGGAAATAGTGAGTAGTGAAGATGAATTTGATGTTCAATCAATATAGAGGCTGTCCAGATACATATTAACACCATCTTTCATATTTATGGCACTAGGAAAGAAAGGTCAAAGCTTACTTCCAAAGTTATCTTATTAAGCTACAAATTCCCTTTTGAATATAAGAAAGAGATAAATATTTGGCCCATTATGTGAATGGAGAAAGAGAGGTCCAAGATCTAAAAGGAGCTCCATGTCCAGAATTCACAATAGAGATTTCTGGGCATGATTCACCAACACATTAGAATAGTGTCCAACAAAGTATGGTCCATGGATTACTTGCATCAGCTTTATGTTGGGTACTTTTTTAATACAAAGGCATATTCCTGGAGCCCTCTTCAGACCTACTGGTCTGTTCCTGTGAAAGTAGACCATGAACTATGAATTTTTTAAAATGCCACAGGAGATTCTGATGTGTCTTCACATTTCAAAAATATTTAAAAATCTCTAATGACTCAATAAGGATAATATTTGTTGAGTATCTACTAGATGCCACTTGTTTGTTACTCACTCTAAAAAAATGTCAAAGACCATAGCATTTCTCCTGCCCTGAAGCAGTTTTGCTATACTTATGTACCACTATGTTCTCTGTTCACAACCCCTAGATTTGGGGCAGCACCAGCTCTAACACAGCCCTGACGATTAGAACAGGGATACCACACTGGACAACTGACCATGGTTCTCTGTCGACTCTGACTCTCTAGTTCTATCAGTGATTTTATGTAAGATACAGAAGCTGTAGACAGTTTGGGATGAATGTTGGCAGTGATCAATTAGGATTCCATTTTGGAGCTAGATATGCAAAGAGAGACCACAGAAATGTCTATTCAAGAAAAAGAGAAGACTGGAGGAGTCTCAGAGAGAAGCAGAGATAAATGGGCCTTGAGAGCCAGAGAAAGAGATCCTAGCTCCTGAAAACCTTCCAGTTTCTTTTCTAAGGCCATGCACTACAGCTTCCATCCTATTCCCTGTATCTTTACATAAAAACATTTTATTCAAGCTATTACATGTTGAGTTTCTACTCCCAGAGATTATGAGCTTTACCTGGAATAAGTAATTTATAATTGAGTAAATCCAGTTACTTCAGTTTCATTCTTCTCCCATTGCAGTAAAGAGAATCACTTTCTGAATAGTTGTGCATGCCAGGAAGTTCACCCTTACCCTTATCTATCATATCTCTATCACCAAAAGTGCTCATTTCCTCTCTCCTCTCTCTAATATCACTCATTTCTTTCCCTCTACAACAGCTATCCTAGTCAAGATTACCAACATTGCCTACTCCTGCTTGTTCTAACCGGTCTACCCTTTATCCACTGTCCTGTTGAGATAGACTTGAGCAAAATGACAATCTGATCATTTCCCTACTGCCCCACTGCCATCCTTACCACCATTCAATGGCTTTCCATTTCCACTTAGTATAAAGACCAAAAACCTTAGCATAGCCTACAAGTCCCAAAGTGATCTCTCCCAACCTCATCACATCTTCACCTTGTTTTCCTTTGCTCTCTGTGTTTGAGCCTCACTGGCCTTCTTTCAGGCATGAATACTTCCCAGGCTCCTTTCCACCATAGCTCTCCTTCTTCCAAGCCGCACCACTCTTCTCTTCCTTTTTGTCTAATTAATTCCCAACTATCTCCTGGACCTCATCTCAGGCACCATTCCCTCAGAAAAGCCTTTCCTGATCTCCCTGACAAGATCAAATACCCCTAGTATGAAGTTTCCTAACACTGCGTGGCTCACCTTTATAACACTGATCACAATTGCAACTTTAAATCTGTGGACTATTTGGAACCTGATAATTATCCATTACACTATAAGCTCTCTGTCAAGTTTTGTTCATATGTTATCCCCAGTACTCACACTGTGCCTAATACACAGTAGTAAGATCTCTGAAATATTTATTGAATAAAGGATGCAAAACTGAGAAAGGCAAGGAGTATATCAAAAACAATGCATGAGAACCAGATTTTTAATTGACAAAGCAAAGGTCTACCCAAGCTGAGGACCAGATGGGGAAAGAAGTTGGAGTATTCAGTCATGACTATAAAAAACATGGATTCAGGGCAGGTTGAGACTAAGAGCACTCGGCTATCTGGGGCTTGGTTAGACAGTAGACCAAAATCATTAGTTAATTGAAGTTGAAATAGGAGAACAAGAAATATGGATCAGGAGCCAAAACAGAAATTAGGAATATTTCCATCTGAGAGAGAAACTCCAGATGAGGATATAGATAATTGAGTAACCACAATGTAAATGAACTGGTTTGTCCAAGGGCCAGAAAGAGCACCAAGAGGAGATGGTGCTGATGAAATATAATGAGAAACTGTAAAAAGGACTAGCCACATGGGTGTCAACTTGGTAATGATAGCTATGCAATGCTCTTAATGTATACTTAGTATATGCCAAGTAGCCTTCTAAATGCTTTGATAAATTATTTCATTTTAATTCTCAAAATAATCCAATGAGGTAAGCAGCCTTACTGGACCAGGTTTACAAATGGGAAATGTGACATTCAGAAATTTGCTCCAAGTCAACAATTAGTAAGTGATTTGAATGCAGAAAAACTAATTCTATACCTTTAAACACAATAGTATACTACTTCTTTATGAGATTAAGACCAAAATGGTAATGAGTTGGCCTCTCTCGTCTTAGTCACAACATGAGATCATAAAAGGGTTAAATTGGCAAGGATCTAAATAAGACGGGAAAAATATCTTATCAAAAGGTATCAAATGATCCTAAACAGATTTAGAAAAATGACATTATTTACTGCCACATGACTTAAGGAACAGTAAGCCATAGTGGTTAACAATATGGGATTTGCAATCAGGTGATATAGTTTCAAATATTGGCTATGCCACAACCTAGCCTTGTGGCTCTTCTGTAAACTCTAACGCTTACTTTTTGTTCTTAAAGGGAATATTAATACTTAGCATATATAGTTATTTGAAGGTTTAAAAAGGTAATGTATCTGAAAGTCCTTAGGACAGAGCTAATGAATGTACTCAATAATTAACCAGAAAAAGTATTTTGCAGAGCTAATAGATCATACTGAAGAATGGAGAATACAGAACTTTGTTGTTCTTTTTATCATACCTATGGACCACATGGTCCATTACCTCTGACTTGACAGATACACCTATGTACTTGGATAGCCTTCTTATTAGCTTAATATCTTCTATGGGAAGGTTGAACATCCCCCAGTGAAGGCTGTTGAATGAAGTTGGCAACTGTAGATATGTTTTGCTCTAAGATATGCTGACAGCTAAAGTGAACTCAACTTCTATGCCACTCAGAATCCTCCCAGCAGCTTTAGAGCTGGCTTTACAAGTATTTCTAAGAGTCAAAAGCTTTAATACTTCCACATTAAAGACATGACTTGGAGCATACCCATAAGAGTTGCTCTTCCACAAAGCAGAGAGGGTGGCTTTCTAAGACTATTGTGCCCATCTTTAAAGAGAGAGAGAGAGAGTGGGGGGGGGGCGGAGAAAGAGAATTTGAGTTTTTGATGCATATTCATCAATGGCACTGTAATTCCTGCCTCAAAAGAGGGAGCTAATGAATATATAAAAAAATATATGAACTTTTAAATCCTCTATATGGTAATGTGACACATTTTTAGATTACAATTTGGCAAAGTCTATGAAAAAATTAATGTACTTTCTTTATGATCCAGCAAATCAACTTCTAAGAATCTTTTCCACAAAAATGTTTACACAAACATGGAAAGACATAGGTTAAAAGACATTCTGGGAAATATTATTATGAATATGAATAGTCAGCAGTTAGAGAAATAGTTTTATGAATTTGAGCATCTCCAGGAAATAAAATACCATAGGGTTAATTTTTTCAAATGAGACAGATATAAATCTACTGGCCTGAAAATATATTATAATATTACATTTAAAAAGTTGCAGAAGGAGGTGCCTGGGTCGCTCAGTGGTTGAGCATCTGCCTGTGGCTCAGGTTGTGATCCTGGGGTCCTGGGACCGAGTCCTGCATCAGGCTCCCCACAGGAAGCCTTCTTCTCCCTCTGACTATGTCTCTACCTCTCTCTGTGTGTCTCTCATGAATAAATAAATATAATCTTTTTTTAAAAAGTTTACAGGGGGATCCCTGGGCGGCTTAGCGGTTTGGTGCCTGCCTTTGGCCCAGGGCCTGATCCTAGAGTCCCAGGGATCGCGTCCCGCATCGGGTTCCCTGCATGGAGCCTGCTTGTCTCTCTGCCTATGTCTCTGCCTCTCTCTCTGTGTGTGTTTCTCATGAATAAATAAAGAAAATCTTTAAAAAAAAACAGTTTACAGAATTTCAAAAACACATAATATAGTTTCTTTTCTCTAAAATACATCATATTTGTGTGTATATATGTGAACATATATATTACTGTGTATATGCATCCGAGCTGCAAAAACATTGGTTTTAAGATGGTTATTTGTTGACCAAGGACACTGGCAAGGGGCTTGAGGTAACAAGGTAGGGTGACAGGCAGCTTTTGCTCATTAGTGGATCATCTTTGGTACTGTTTGAATTTTTAGCAATAAACAGTTACAACTTTTGCTATTAATAAAATTATTTTTCTTGGAAACCATCAATAAGCAACAAAAAAAACCCCACAACAATGCATTTTACAATTTTTCCTTTGGCATTCTGGCTCATTTCATGGCTTCTGCACTGCTTGCCCTTTTCCCTCACTTTTTTAGGCAAACTCCTTTTGCTCTAGTATAGGTGCCCAGCATGAGCATCTCTTGTCTTTCCCAATCTATCCCCTCTTCTCCTGTTATTGTCTACTTCTTTCCTTTTTCCCAGCTTATCATCACCAACTGATAAAAACAAAAAAAAAAAAAAAAAAACAGTCCATCAATACAAGACAACTCTTAGAGGGAAAAGAAAAAAGTTATCTAATATTTTTTCATTGGTAAAATAAAGTAAAAAAACTCTTCACTGAACAGGAAAAGAAAAGAGGCTGAGGACAACGATACACTAATAAGTCCTGTGCCATTATACCTGTATTTTTCTCCAGCTTTCTCCACCCCTCCCTCAAGTTTGAGCCCCAGGAGAAAGAAACTGCAGCTTCGTTATTATATCCCCAGGATCTACCACACACCCAATAGTAGGTACAGAATAATGCTAGTTGAATATATGCCTGAATAAGTCATATCCTCAAGTAGCTTATATCCTATTAAGGAGGTATATAATTTCAGTAATTTCTTTTTAATATTATATGTGCTCCCGACTCACTATTACCTGAGAAGCAGTAGCAGCTTTAAACAACCAGCCGCCAATAACTAAGGATTTGCTTCTGCAAAGCCCTGCATGCTAATACAGGCTGTCAGCCAGGGAACCCAGCAGAGCTGTGCTTAGCAACCAGTCCCTTTGCTATCTATTTTGGTTAGCTATGTCAAAAGTTATTCTAACTTCACTCAATCAATGGCTTCATGTTGTGAAAGAAAGACACCACAAAAAGATGAGAAAACAGAATCAAAGATATGTATGTTCAACACCTCTAAAGGCTGTTCCAAAATGCCTTTCTTCTTTCCCAGTGAAGCAGAAGCTGCACTGCACTCTTGTTTACAACCCATTTGGGAGGGATCTGTTACACAGAAGGAAGGTGTCTTTGACCTTCATCTCTCTGGAAGGAGAAATACAGAACAGCTGTCTGTTTACCATTCCGATCTCATTTCCATGACGTTGAACCACTCATTTGGGAAACATGAAAAATAGGATTGATTCACTTTTTTTTTGGTAAGATGTTTTCGAAGACACTAGACCCTTGGTGAGCCAAAGGATGATTGAAAGTGTACGGCCACAAGTGTTTTTTAGGTGGAAACAGAAAGATGCTCAGACTTCAGATTAGGAATAAAGTGCAGTGTACAATTTGTGTATTTTTGTCTTTCAACGTCTTTTGTACTTCTAACATGGTATCTTGGCTCATAATTTCCAGAGAGAAGCCTCTGAATGCAAAGAGATATAAACTTCCCCACAACATGGCACAGGCTCAGGATGAGACCCTAGAGCAAGAACACACTTTCACTTTTCCTGCTGCATTCCTTCCTGGTCCAGCTGAGTGCAGACATGACCAAGCCAGGCCACACTGCATTCCCAAACACAGTCCCCAGAAGGGAGCTCTGTTGTTTCACATATTCTCTAAGAGCCCAATGAAAATGGAAAGAAATCCTGCTCTTTCCTTTCAACAAACTGTCTTAGGCTGGAAGTCAATCTTTTTTTTTTTTTTTAAATTTTTATTTATTTATGATAGTCACACACACAGAGAGAGAGAGAGAGAGAGGCAGAGACACAGGCAGAGGGAGAAGCAGGCTCCATGCACCGGGAGCCCGACGTAGGATTCGATCCCGGGTCCCCAGGATCAGGCCCTGGGCCAAAGGCAGGCGCTAAACCCCTGCGCCACCCAGGGATCCCTGGAAGTCAATCTTGATTTCAAAATTAGTAGTGCCTGATGTCAGTTTGGACTGGAAGGCACCACAGAAATCACTGAGTCTATGCCCCTCATTTACAGAGGAGCAAAATTAGGCCTGAAGAATGGAAGAGAGTTACCTAAGGGCAAAGTTGGTGAGAGAGCAGAAAGAAAAACTGTAACGGCTTCTCTGCTGGGTATTCTTTCCACTGTAGGACATGGCCTCTTAGTCCTGCCTTGAATGGAAACAGCAATCAACATAATGAGTTATCAATTCAATACATTTCTATTAATGCCTCCTATGGCCCCAGAATTGGGCAAGGCTTCTGTGAGAGACACACAAAAAAGGATAGGTCTCTGCCTTTGCCCTCAAGGAGCTAACTCCAGAGATACAAATGGTGCATTTCTGAGGGGTGAATGAGGAGTGGCTGCTATTAGGTTTTCTTTTCAAGGTAATGAATATATTCTGGAATTAGACAATGCCGATGGTTGTATAACTTTGCAAATATATTTTAAAACAGATAAATTATATACTTTGAAAGGGCAAATGTTATGGCACAGGAATTATAGCTCATTTTTTAAAAGTCATGCATTTAAAATAATTAATAATAGTCCAGAATTTAATAGCAAAAGGTTTTTTCTACTAAATGGAAATCAGAAAGGCAGACTAGCAGATGCCAATACTTCATGGAAAATCAAGAACTAAAGATATATGGCATGGCAGTAAGTGTAACAAGAACCAAGGTAGGAATAAAGGTAGAAATAATGGAGTTACTTTGAGGAAAAAGATGGGTTATGTTAAATAGCTGTCTTGATGTTCTCTATGAGAAAATAATACAGTGGGGTATACATGTGGTTTTTAAAGCATTTTCCAAGTTCTATTAAAACCAAGGCAAGTCCAGAATAATGCTGAACAATAAGCTAGTAAGTAATTTTTCTAGCGATTTAACAAATAATTCAATATGAACAATATAAATGAGGAAGCAAATTCTGGCTCTGCATATTTGCGCAGCCACCACATCGATGGGTACACCAAAGCAAATTCTTCCTAAAGTTCTGTGAATCATTGAAAAAAAATTATAGCAGGTAGTCTAGGTACATGCTGAGTTTAGAGACAAAGAGCACATAGTGAAGAAGCTATTTGGTAACTACACAGTTCACACAATATTAACATGCAATGCTGGCATTTAAGGCAAAAGTGGAGGTTTCTTATGGACACAATGGCTAATTTCAACAAGAATGAGGGGAAGGTGCGAAGGACTGGTTCTCCACTACAGGATTCATAGAATTGTTTGAGCCAAAAAGAGCATGCATGAATATGGCTTGTTTGCCTACACCAAACCCATTCCCTCTTTTTCTGTTTTCATATGAATAACCACCCCTGCCCTGTTCTAGGTTCATGGGGGTTCACATGAACTAGGCTTTAACCAAGATCTTATTTCCCACACCTTGGTCACAGTTCAGTCATAGGCTCATGCTCCAAGTCAGGATGGGCCCCAGAACTTTTATTAACACAATTTAGGAGAAAAATATTCTCCTAAGGATTTTTAGCCCTACAAATTACATTATCCTGGAGCTACTGGGCATTATCCATAGAAAGGACCTCATACAGAGTCAAGTCAATATAGAGATGAGACATGGAGAAATCAGATTCCTGTGACTTTATCTAAGCTCCTGGATCCAACATATCTGGAGCCATCACCCTTGGATTGTTCAGATAGATAAATATATTCCTTTACGCTTATGTCCTTTTTCCCCAAGTTCCTAGCACTTTCAATAGTGATGAATACAGCATCCATTCCAACTTTATCATTTCTGATGAGGAACTGAGGTCCAGAGAGGAATATAAACTTGCTAAAGTTGCACAGTAATCAGTAGCAGAATCTAGACACAAAAGCAGACACCTTGAATCTTAGTCTGTCTTTTCCCTATGCTGTCACTGAAGATTCAATTTGGAAACAATCGGATGTCCAAAGTTGAGATGTCACCCACAAGCCAAAGCTGTTCAAAAATAGCATTGGTTTTTCCACCTCAAAAAATTACACACTTGTTCTCAGAGCAGCAAAAAGCAATCACCATCAGCAAACATCCAAGGCTTCCCATTAGAATGAAATTCAACCTTTCTATAGTCTTCACATACCTGACTGCACCTTTGACTGTCTTGCAACCTCATGTCACAGAATGCTCCCTTTCTGTCACTATGCTACAGCCACTCTGGCCTTCAGGCCAGAGAATGTCCCTCACTCTTATCTGTCTACAGCCTTTGCATGTACTCTTCCCCGCTGGCTAAGATGCTTGTCCTGCACTCTGGGCATAGCTGTCTCCTCCTCGCCTTAGCTTTACTATCACTCCATCAGGCAGACGTTCCATCAAAACAGAGCCCTCTGCCTGTAACTCTTTAACTCAGAACCGTTTATTTGAATTCTAGCTGTATTACATTATTGCTTGATTCACTTGTTTATGTACTTGTTGTCTTGCTTCCTCGTGGACTTCATGTCAGCAGAAATGCAGCGGTACAGACCACTATTAAAACCCAATGCCTGGCGCTTAAAATGCATTGAATAAATATTCAAATTGAAGGAGGAAATAAATAAAATAAGTTCCCTTTCCTAAACCGAGCTCACCACTTCCTCCCCAAAAGGCCTTCATCATTATCCCCATCACCAGAAAGCTTCACGGTGCTTCCATTACCTTTCAGAAAACCATTGCAAGAGCAGTTTTGCCATTAAGACAGCACTGATTTCCAAAAGCCATTTCCTAAACCTAAATTGGTTGCCAGCTCAGCTTTACCCAAAACTGCATCTAGCAAAGGAAAGCAGGTGGCTCAGTGCTCCATTTGCCAGTGGCGATAAGGCCAAAGTGATTGAATTGCCCTTCCAGGTGATTTGCCCTGTTATTGTTTTGACATGGAATCATTATATTAATTCTGACATTGGCACTGCTTGCTGCATCAAACCAAGTGTCTTTGCTGCCAGCTTGAATAGCTAAATATTATATTTTAGCCCAATTCAATTGTAAATCTCAAAAGCTAAGTCTTCAGAAAAACGTGTATTTAACCTCTCATATATTGCAGACAATTGCTAAATCAGTAATGCAGGCAGCTATAAACCAAGAAGTTTGGTCACTTCTAGTCAGCTGGCAGATACATCAATTCTTTAGTTCACACAGACCTTGTTAGGACCTTTTTGGTTGTAAGAGACAAAAATAAATGGTTCAAGCAAAAATAGAAATTTACTGGGTCACTTAACTAAAAAAATCCAGGAGTATATCTGTGCCTGGACTCAGGATTTCAGATGATGTCATCCTCAACTCGGCATTCACATGCTTCATATGCAGGCTCCTTATGGCAGCAAGATGGCTGACGGCCATTCCAAGCCCATATGCTAACAGGTCGCAGTCTGAGCACAAGTTTCTCCAAGTTTCACTGGCTCTTACTGGGTAACATGTCCATCTCTGAAATAATCAATGTATCTAGGGGAAGATAATGCTCTAAAGACCAGGCATGATCACATAGCCACCCTGGAGTTTTAGAATGTTATCAACTCTACTTGAAGATTAAGTCAAAAAATAGGAAACAAATTATTCCTCTAGAGGAATTAGGATGTTGTTAAAAGAATAAAGGTTAAATGAAGCTGGACAACAACACCAACAGATTTCTGCTATACAGCTCAAGATACCAAGGCCTCCAAATATTCTGACAGTGGTGACAGCTACTGCAAAGTAACCCCAATATCCTCAAAAAGCTGGGGCCAAATAGAATTAAGAGGCAAGAGACTATGGGATACAGAGAACCTTATAAGGGATATATTCTTAATGCTTTCCACACTACAAATGCTTCTGTGTATGTCTTTCTTGTCAGATGAGCCACACACTCACTCTTCCAACTCCATCAGAAGAAACAGCGAATCCGGGGATCCCTGGGTGGCTCAGCAGTTTAGCACTTGCCTTTGGCCCAGGGTGTGATCCTGGAAGTCCCAGGATAGAGTCCCATGTCAGGCTCCCTACATGGAGACTGCTTCTCCCTCTGCCTGTGTCTCTGCCTCTCTCTCCCTCTCTCTCTCTCTCTCTGTGTCTCTCATGAATAAATAAAATCTTTTAAAAAAAGAAACAACCAATCAAGGACTTGGAATGAGGCACAATACAAATGTCCCCAACATCAGCTCTTTGCCATTCACTCATGGACTTCTCTGGGGGAACAATCGAGATAGTACAAAAATGAAAGAGAAAAAGTACAGAGAAGAGAGAGAGGAAGAAGTTACAAAAAGGAGAGTCATCTGCATTTAAAAGGAGTTTTCTATTTATTTTGTTATCTTTGTTTTCTAATTTTCTTTTATAAACATGTATCACACCAGATGCGGGCTTAGTGATAGAATTTCTTTCGAGTTATCATCTAGTATGGCCAAAATATATATATCATTTTTATATATTAGAGTTTTAATAGTAATAATAAATAACATCTCCATTTTTTTGATGAAAATTCAGAGACATTTGGGAAATAATCACAGGAGCCAAGATAACAAAAATTAAAATATTAATATTATTACCAATAAACATGATAGTGGAGAAATTGCTAAGCTTGCAAGACAATTGTATTGGATGATACTTCACTCTCTCATTTAAGGCAGACTTGTGGACTCACAGCTACTAATAATTCTGGACAACACTGAGCCCTACCTCTAGCGGCCTGCTCCTCAGGGCAGAAAGGAGAAACACAGAAACAATGCTTCCAGCTGGCAAAGGTCTTCCCAGAGACAAAGAAGACAGTAGAAGGTTGAGCTATGAATGCTTAGATGTTTGTCCCAAACTCTCCAACCGAACCCCTCAATCCCCTGGGAAAGAGTGAGCAATGGAGTAAGGAAGAGGCCAGCTAAACTCCAGTGGAGATTCCTTCACATGGAATACATAGCCAGAAACAGAAGGCTCACCCCTCATGCCCCAGCAGACAAGATTGTCAGTTGTAAGCTAGACACCATGTATCAACTATTAGTTCTATCAGTGAAATTAAGGGGAAAAATGTTATTTGGTTAACCATGTCTATTCTCAATGACTGGAAGTCAATAATGAGAAGCATTTTCTCTAAACCAACCAACCAATTAGACCAGCAATCATGACAAATAAACTTGCTCCAGGGAGAATGTGCAAAGCCTGCACTATGATTTTATACTATTTACCATCTGTGAGATTAAGATGATAACATGAAAATGAGTGTGACGCCAGCCTCTTCAGATTGTCCCTCCAGTCCACTGTTTTCTTGAGGGAAGGATGGTGTTCGCTAAGGCACTTTAAGAGCCTCCTTCTTCTCCCAGGCTTGCCTCATAAATAATGATGAAGCCTCGGCTACTTAGACTTTTGTTGCAGCCAGCTGCTTTTATTTATGAACAAGGTGGGCAGCCAATCATTGTCTGCATGCTAGCACACTATTACCCTCAAACAGGAGGTATCAGGTCACTGGGAAAGCTGGCACAGGCTGTTGCACACTGTGCTGCCACTCTACCACCATCTCGGAGCAGAGATTTATTCAGCCTACTGGAATTGACATATATTTTATTGCTGCTATCATAAAGAAACATGGCAGTCTGTTCCTTCTGGTCTATTGCTATTTGCAACTTTTCCCCATTTGCATGCTTCCTTCATGAGGCTTCAAAGAAACACCATCAAGATTTTACAAAGGTTATCAATTACATCATCACCTGGAACATCAGAGAGTATCCTCAACAGTTATGACCCACTGAGGGACAAAAGGTGCAGACTGAAAAACTGTCAAGAACAGTTTGTACCTAAGACATTTATTTCAATAAAATTAAGTTCAAAATTACTTGAATACAGGGCCAAGAAATCAAGGTGGCTAAAATGTACCTCACTCTTACAGATGAGTTAACAAAGAGGGAATGTACTAATTGATTGGAGGTCATAAGAAAACCTGGGTTTATAAAGGCAGAAATTCTAAACCTAAACTTTTTAACAGAACATGCCCAGGTAGATCCATCCCTTAATTATAATTTTTAAAGGACTATAATTATGTTGCTAGAATTTTTACTTCCCATTTCTATTCTCCATTCTTCTCACTACTATGGTCCATGAGAAATAGAGGCTTAACTCTAAAACTTCCTAAAAGCTACTATTTTTGCACTGAAGTATAGCATCTTTATATAATGACAAGGAGTAAGAGAAGACCAGAGGCCCTGTTGGCTACGAGATCTGACTGGGTGACATTGAAACATTTGCTTCCAATTCTGGCTTGCTCTAGAAGGTCTCAAAAATCCAGTACAGCTTGCAATGGTTTTCAATGTCCAAGCTTGTTGACAGGGGAGAAAGAAAATTGTATCTGTTGACTGCCTGCAATGTATTGGGTATTCATATACGTTGGACCTCCTAATCAGGCACCCAATGTTCACTGAGGGTTTACTGTTTGCCTGACACTGCACTAGGTGCTATATCGACAGTACCTACTTAGTCATGAGCAAGAAGGCAGCTCAGCATTCATCTCAGCATGATCAGTCACGGGAAGTTCCCACTTCTTCCTCCAGCCCTCTATCACAGCTCAACTGTGGTTTTTGAACATCTTCATTCAGAAGCCTTGTATTCACTGGTGAGGGCTTTCATACCCAAGTACCCCGACTGGGTGCCTTAAACAAAAATTTATTGACTCACAGTTCCAGAGAACAGAAGTCCAAGATTTTGGTAGGATTGATTTCTTGTGAGGACTCTGAGTATCTGACTCATGCCTCTCTCCTGACTTCTGGTGGTTTACTGTCCATCTGTGGTGCTTCTTGGGCTATAGAATCCTCACCTAGATCTCTGCCCTCATGTTCACTTGGAATTCTTCCTGTGTCCTTGTCTGTGTTCAAATTTCCCCTTTTTATAAGGACACCAGTCATATTAAATTAGGGTCTACCATAATGACCTCGTTTTAGCTTGATTACCTCTGTTGAGATCCTATCTCCAAATAAGGTCACATTGAAAGATACTGGCAGTTAGGACTCCAAAGTATGTTTTGTTTTGTTTTAGGAAAGATGCTTCACCCCTAATAGTGCTACAGAACAGAGGTTCTCATATTTTTCTAGTATTACACATGAACATGACATTCACATGAGGATCACCCTCCTATGTCTATGTTTTTTAAAAAAAAAAAAAAAACCTTTTTACTCTATTTTTGCCCTTGCCCTTATCAAAAAACTTTGCTGGAATCATTTTTCCAATTATTATGAAACTATACTTCACAAGAATTATCATGAGTACAACCTCAACTATCAAAGGCTCTGATGCCAATGAGATGCACTTCAAGTTTTAAGTTACTCTTAGAATTAGTAGTAACTCCAAGGGTGCCTGGTGGCTTAGTCGAGCTTAGTCTTATGATTTGGGCTCAGGTCATGATCTCAGGGTCATGAGATCAAGCCACATGTCAGCTCCATGCTCAGTAGGGAGTCTGTTGGTATTTCTCTCTCCCTCCTTCTGCCTTCCCAAATAACAAATAAATCCTAAAAAAAAAAAAGAATTAGTAGTAACTCCATTCTTTTATCTCAGATCTCAAAATCAACTTATCAATTAACCATATCAGCCCTACCTTCAAAATATATCCAGATTCAATCCATGTCTCATTCCCTCCTCTGCTACCCAGGGGTCCTACTATTACTATTTCTTTCATGGATCAATACAACAGTTTCCTAACTTGGCTTGTTAGCATGCCATGCTTGACCCTCTCCACCCCCAGGGCAGGCAATTTTAAACATAACAGCCAGAGTAATACTTTTGAAATGGAAGTTAAATCATATCACTCCTCTGCTATACACCTTCCCAAGGCTCCCCCATCTTATTGTAAGTAAAACTAAAGTCCTTACAGAAGCTCCAAGACATTAAATAGTCTGGCCCATTACCTCTCTTACTTTATCACCTACAACTCTCTCCCCCTTGCTTATCTTGCTTCAGCTGTTCCTTAAAAACACTGGCTCTTAATAAATATTTGTTGAATAAATGAATCAAAAAGAATAGAACTCAAATGACTGAGGAAAACATTTTTATACTAATACCCATAAATGTACTACAAAGTTTAAAACAAAATCTTTGAAAATGTTAATTTTTTGTATATATATTTTTATTGGAGTTCGATTTGCCAACATATGGCATATCACCCAGTGCTCATGCCGTCAAGTGCCCCCCTCAGTGCCCATCACCCAGTCACCCCAACCCCCACCCACCTCCCCTTCCACTACTTCTTGTTCGTTTCCCAGAGTTAGGTGTCTCTCATGTTCTGTCATCCTCACTGATATTTTCACTCATTTTCTCTCCTTTCCCCTTTATTCCCTTTCACTATTTTTTATATTCCCCAAATGAATGAGACCATATAATGTTTGTCCTTCTCCGATTGACTTACTTCACTCAGCATAATACCCTCCAGTTCCATCCACGTCGAAGCAAATGGTGGGTATTTGTCGTTTCTGATGGCTGAGAAATATTCCATCGTATACATAGACCACAGCTTCTTTACCCATTCATCTTTCAATGGACACCGAGGCTCCTTCCACAGTTTGGCCATTGTGGACATTGGACTGCAGGTTTTCCGGCGTTTCACTGCATCTGTATCTTTGAGGTAAATCCCCAGCAGTGCAATTGCTGGGTCATAGGGTAGCTCTACTTTTAACTCTTTGAGGACCTTCCACACGGTTTTCCAGAGTGGCTGCACCAGTTCACATCCCCACCAACAGTGCAAGAGGGTTCCCTTTTCTCCACATCCTCTCCAACATTTGTTGTTTCCTGTCTTGTTAATTTTCCCCATTCTCACTGGTGTGAGGTGGTATCTCATTGTGGTTTTGATTTGTATTTCCCTGATGGCCAGTGATGCAGAGCATTTTCTCACGTGCTTGTTGGCCATGTCTGTGTCTTCTTTGGTGAAATTTCTGTTCATGTCCTTTGCCCATTTCATGATTGGATTGTTTGTTTCTTTGCTGTTGAGTTAATAAGTTCTTTATAGATCTTGGATACTTGCCCTTTATCTAATATGTCTTTTGCAAATATCTTCTCTCATTCTGTAGGTTGTCTTTTAGTTTTGTTGACTGTTTCTTTTGCTGTGCAGAAGCTTTTTATCTTGATTAATGAAAATGTTAAGTCCAGTTCTACCACTTATATCTGTGTGATGTGGGACATGCTACTTATCTTCTCTGTGCCTTGAGTTCCTCATCTGTCAAACAGAATGAAGTTACCTTAACTGATAGGATTTCTTGGAGGATTAATTGAATACATAAAAAGCACTAGTAATGTATAGCATCTGAGTGCTAATTGTTAGCTATCATTATTGTAATTATTTTAACTATGGTAATTTTCAACTTTAAATTGATTCAAACAGTTAATGATATTTTTTTCTAATAACTTCTCCACCTCCTTTTATCATTCCCAGGGTAGAATAAACATTCCTGGCTCTTTTGATGTAACTTGCAGGGGAAAGGTGTGGCCTAGTCATCACCTGCCTTCTTACTGGGGCCTATTCCCTGTGGTGTTGAGTGGAGACTATATCATATCCTCCATGTTATAGCTCTGAGTAAGGTTCCCTCACCTCCAAGCTGGTTGTTGATCTGTGAGGCTTTCTACAAGATAGGCTTCCCTTTGTAGGTGGGATTCAAATTCTTGTGAGCTACACTTTGTGAGTATTCCTCTAGCCCAGGAAACCCAGTTCAACCTCTTCACTGTCACCAGCTCTTTCCTGGGTACCCCAACCCACAACATCTTGCTGTTCATGTGTAGATAACCCAACAGATTGCCCTCCCTTGGGCAAGAGCACATAAAACAAGCTGCAGGCCACCTTCTGAGGTCTCTACTAATCCAAAGTGAAATTCATACCTTCTTCTGGACCTCAGAGTACAAATAGGGACTGCCTCCTCTTTACCTTTCCCACAATACATATAACTGTATCATTCCGTCTCTCTACTGACTGCTTCTCCACATTCCAGTAACCTCTGGCAACATTCAAAGAGGAGAAAATAATCATGAAATAATTGAAGAGAATGATTCAGCTACCTTTCATCTATTAGAAAGGGAGTGTAAGAGCCCATGTCAAATTTCCATCTATAAGAGGAGGACGGTGGGTAGACATTTTCGGCCACCCCAGAAATTGCTCATTCCCTCTGTGGTATGCAGAGTTATGAGCCCCCAAGATGTCCTATAAACTTTAAATATGTTATGCTACACAGCAATAAGGAATTAAGGTTAATCAGCTGAACTTAAAACAGGAAGATTATTCTGGATTATCCAAATGGGCCCAATATAATCACAGGGGTTTTTAATAGTGAAATAGGGAGACAGAAGAGAGAAACAGAGATTACAGCATGAGAGGGAGTAAACCAAACATCACTGGTCTTTTGGCAACTATTATACCAGTAACTGCTTTATTAGAATGTAATTAGCATACCGTTCAATTCACCCATTTAAAGTGCAAAGTTTAATAGTTTTTAATTCATTCACAGAATCTTGCAACCATTAACGCATTCAATTTTAAAACACCTTCATCATCTCAGAAAGAAATGCTTTACTCATTAGCAGTCAGTCTCCATTTCCCCCAACCACTCTAATCCTAGGCAACCACTAACCTACTTCCTTCTTAATGAACTAAGTCTCTTAAAGACAAGTACTGTCATTGCTTCCTGCTCACCATTGTGTTTTGATCAACAACTATTAGTCAAATATAAGAACAAATAAATGCATAAATCAATTAATGAACTATAGGAAACTCAAAGAAAAATGGGAGTAACCAAAGAGGGCTTTTATTCTCAATATAGGGATCCCTCCTTTCAATTTTCCCAGGAATCTTTCTCACTAAATGCCCCCAGTCTTCTGCAAATTCAACTTTGGATGTAACACATGCCAGACACTCTATCAGTTTAGCTAAAATATGGACAATATGACTTTTCTACCGTTAAGTCTTCTCTCAAGAGAGCAGAATCTTAAAGAAGGTATGTCCCACACTTGTCATGTGCTAAAGGCAAGCATTGGTTACCCCATGTATACTGACCACAGTTACCTGCAAACTTTTACTCAGAAAACATCCAAGCCCCTCTAAGTAACAGCTTGGTGGAGCGGCAAGTGGTAGAAATGAGAAGCAAGTACAATTCAAGGCTCAGGCTGCCAGCTTTTCAAGCATGCTCAGGTAATGTCTAGTTCCCCACTCACCCCCCTGGAGTCAAAGGTAAATGGGGCCAACTAGGAACAATCACCACAGCTTGCTCTGTAAGATGTGTGAAAAGCTAAACCTTTGCCAGCAAAGAGTAAGAAAGAAAAAAAGGAAGCAGACACAGCAGTCCCTGCTGGGGAAAACAGCTCTGGTGAATGAAAGTTGCCTGCTGTTGAATGCAGACAGGGTTTTAAGCTGGTGCTGCTTCCCTACTTGTTTTCTTTTTTATTTGCTGAAATTTCAACATGCCATACTTACAGATCTAGACCATACTACAAAACTATGTGGAATGCAGACCTGGATTCAGCCCTTGTATTACCTGTGTTCGTGTGCTTATTAGGTGATGGACACAACACTAAACACTGAACACCCATCAACTTGCTGAATCCTCACAAATGTGTCAAGAAATAGATTTTATTTATTTATTTATTTATTTATTTATTTATTTATTTATTTATTTTTATTTATTTATTTATTCATGATAGACATAGGGAGAGAGAGAGAGGCAGAGACACAGGCAGAGAGAGAAGCAGGCTCTATGCTGGGAGCCCGACATGGGACTCGATCCCGGGTCTCCAGGACTGTGCCCTGGGCCAAAGGCAAGCGCTAAACCACTGAGCCACCCAGGGATCCCCCAAGAAATAGATTTTATAATTAATTCCATCGTCTAACTGAGAAAACCAAGCATTTGAGGGGATATAAACTTTTTTTTGAGGCGTTATAAACTTCGAGCAAGTTTGTAGCTGGTAGTGCTAGAGCTAGGACTTGATCCCAGGCAACAATTTTAGTTCCATGCTTTTACCATCATGCTAAAAATGTGCAGTCAGAAGACCTGATTCTAGCGCTAGGGCTGAAACTTACTAGCTGTCTGGACCTTGAGTGACTATCTTACTCTGTGCCTCTACCTTTTTATTTATAAAATTGGAGAATATTTAGTCAGTCTTACAGGGGTGTGAAGATCAAGCTGTCCTAAATGCATATCAGAGTGTGTTATGAAAAGTGTGAAGACATCAGAAAAAAAACAAGGAAATGTATAAAACGTGATTATTATCATGCATAGAGTTGTCACTAAGAGTTAACTTGCAAACTTCAGGGCAGGAGGGCAGAGGAATCGATATCCATATATATGCTCCATATAAATTATTAGTTTGGTTGTAGAGGGTTTATAGTAGTTTATTTTTTTAATTTATTTATTCGTGGGAGACACAGAGACATAGGCAGAGGGAGAAGCAGGCTCCCTGTGGGGACCCTGATTAGGAACTCGATCCTAGGCCCCGGGATCATGACCTGAGCCAAAGGCAGATGCTCAACCACTGAGCCACCCAGGTGGCCCGGGTTTGTAGTAGTTTAATTTTACTAAAAAAAAATGGCATTCATGGGTGCTATGTGGTCCTGCTTATGTCATCCTAGCTAATCCTCATTTCATACAGTAGTTATATTGCTCTTGGTCAGAGCAATAATTGTGCAATTGGATTTTTTGGTCCACTGAAGTTTAAGGATACTGTCAAGTCATAACAAGGGGAGTCAAGTATTGGGTGTATTGAATATATAATTTAACCATATGGTCTGCATCCATTTAAAATCAGGAAAAGCAAATAGAGCTGTCAATGGACACTGGTTATAGTGAGCCACGGACTCACCTATCTCTTGATGCTAAATTAGTAAGAAAGAACCTCTTCACATCTCATACAGAAGCATACAGGAAAGAAGCAGAATCAAATTTTCCTTTGTCTATGGAGGTGTGCTGACCAAGTTTCATGACACTTAACCACTCATCCATACTCAAGGGAAAATCTTTCACGTTGTAACAACACATTCTCTCTGTCTTGATTTTTCTCTCCCTTTCTCCTCTGGGTTTTAAGGCAGAACTTCACCTGGTTTCTATCTAATTCTACCTTGCACCTAGAAGAGGGCCCTCTATAAAAGAGACTTTTGTTATATGATTAATAATTGACTAAGTTGAGAGAATAATTTTTCCAAATGGTAACTATCCCTATTCCTCTATAGAATTGAGTGTATGGGTCATTCCCAAATATTTTGTGGTAGGCCCAGAGTCATTTTGAGACTGGTAAAGTTCAGATCAAGACTGCCGTACTCCAAGAATCTGTTATAGCAGCTTGTGGTGTCTTAACTCATGTAAGTAGCAAGACTTCACATTTTTGCACGATGTCACAATAGACTACTGATAACCAGAAACAAACAGAGAACAAGAAGGCCAAATTACAAAACCTTCGGTCAGGAGAAGAGCTATAAGATAAACAGCCAACCCCCTAATCTTAAGGTCAACACTATACTGGTTTATTTAAAAGCTGAGTGATGCCTATTCCACTGTCCACTGGTCTATAAAGGTTAATGCAAGACATTCAGACAAGAAGTCAGTCTGGCTTGACTCCTATTCTGGATTGCTAATATCTACACACAACTCCCTAAAACACGACTCATAGGCCTAAGCTACACTTTTCAGGCCACAAACTATGCCACTAATCCCTGCTGGTCTGGTGCTTAGTTGAGCCATTCCACACTCATCCATCCTCTGTTTAGAATACAGAATGCATCTGTAAAACTGCTGTGTTACCAAAGGAAAATACCCAGACCATGAGGGGACCAAGTCCTCAGGCTTGCTCTTGTCACATTCCTATCATCTCAACTAGTCAGGTCCCTATGTTCAAAAATGCCCCATGGACCCAGGTGACATCTGAAACATGGGATCTTCTGCAATTGAAGGAGGAAGCTAATTCAGGCAGACAATCCAGGAAATCCAACCAAAGATAATTCATTTTGGAGTTGAATGGATGGAGCTAATTATCAGCATTGCCATGTTCTACCACCAGCTGAAATTTGCTTTACAAAATGCCTGCTTGAAACATTTCAATGATCCTTATTGCTCTTAGAATAAACCCCCAATATTCTTCACAATGACAAAGCCCTCTATCATGTGGACCCTGCCTATCTCTACTGTTCCCTTTCTTGTCCCTCGTATTCCCCCTCTGCCTTCTTACGCAACAACCTCCACCACCATGACAACACAAGACACCTCTCTGCTCTGCCTCTTACCCAACCCAACTCTCCTTTGCTTGGTCAATTCCTACTCAAGTTTCAGGCTGAATGGAGATATTCCTTCCTGAGGCTGCTTTCCCTGACTCTCATTTCTATTTCCCATTAAGTGCTGTCCTAACATTCTGTCCTGTTCCTTTCAGAAGAACCAGCATACATGGTCAATGTCATCACACATTTATCTAGGCCATACCAGTAGCTGAAAGTCACCAGGAATCTCTTCACATCTTCTTCCTGTTTTCCTAGTGCTGAGCATGATGTCTTGCATAGTATAGGTACTATATTAATATTTATTTGATACTTAACATAGAAGAACAGGTCAGTTTTGTCCCAAATTGGTACTGCTTTTAGGCAGGGAATTGGGAAGAATGATACCATTTCCATTCACAGGTACAGGTTTGTGTTCATGTAGTCAGACAAGCCTCCTACGTTTTTTTTAATTACCTGACATCCATTTTATAACTCCCTCTATTGCACAATGGATACTTGGTGCCTGCCATGTCCCATCCTTCTCCTCCCACAGTCCACACATTGGTAGGTGTTGAAATCCTAATTCCATCCATGTGAACATCATGCCCCAACATTTAGGATAAAAGTGTTTAATCAAAAGATACATTACTCATTCAGGGTCCCTAACCAGATGGAGGAGCCTGAAAGTCACATGAGAGTGATCATCCCATCATTTTACATCAACCTATGAGCTCCCAGCAAATCTGAGTGCATCACCTGTGTTCTGCACAAAATAAATTGAGGACCAGTCACACACCACATCATCAGGGGAAAATATCATTATTCTAGTCATTATTCTAAATAGCAAATGCTGTTGCTCAGCAAGGCTGGAGGGTTCTAGTGTTACCAGTTATTTTTCTCCTCCAATTACCTGATTTCAAATTAGAAACATTCAGTGCAACTTAAAATCACAGGACACAATTCTCCATGTCAGTGTTCCTCAACTGCAGGGTCAGTCATACTTTCAGGTTATGATCAAGTGTTCCACATGATCTTTTAGTCATATTATTGTGCATAAG
The DNA here is from genome assembly GCF_018345385.1 of Vulpes lagopus. NCBI lineage: Eukaryota > Metazoa > Chordata > Mammalia > Carnivora > Canidae > Vulpes > Vulpes lagopus. The sequence goes on from NC_054831.1 coordinate 89,507,685, forward strand.
AGCACAGTCTCTCAAGTTAGAGAAACTTAGTTTGGATTGCAACTCTTACTTACTACCAGGAAAACATTTGCTTGTACAAGTCTTTTTCTTCCTCAGTCCATTTCACTGTCTATAAAATGGTGATAACAATAGTAAACATTTTACAATGCCATGATTAGAATTAAATAAGGTGATATATTTAAAACACTTGATACAATATCAGGCACATGGAAAAGATGAGCGTAACTCTCCCCACCCTATGAGATTATTACAATGCTTAAATGATATAATCTTCCTCAAATGCTTAGCATAATACCTAGCACACACTAAACACTCGAAAAAATGAGATCTATCATTGTTATTAACTAAAAAATGGTTATATTACCCAAATTTGTAAGGGAATACAAAAATGGCGTGAACTAATGTAGTTCGTAAGCATTACCACTTGTCCTTACTTGCAGTCTGATATGCTTTTTTTCTATGGAAAAGGATGGGGAGAATGCCAGCACAGCAGCTAGGAATACAGTCAAGACTGAGTAGTGAACTCAGTGTGAACTACCCCCCACCCACCCACCAAGTATCATCATAAATGAAAGGTTGTGAGTCCATGAATCACCACTGTGATCACACAATACATCATCTGTGCTCTTGGGACCTAAAGAGTTGCCATGCTCATCTAGAGCTTCTGAGTATGTCATTGCAGACTCTTGATAACCCTTCCTTAGAACTGTTGAAGTAGGAGAAGGGAAAAATGAGATTTGACCCACAAAACAGATTTCTTATAAGCAAAGACATAGTGAAAAATGCCAGACAGAAGCCAAACTCAATGTGTTTATCCAATATCATCTCTGCTCCTGATTTCTTTGCCAAGAACAGATTTTGTCACTGTGTCCTGCATGCCCACCCTCTATATCTCCACCTGTATAAATTCTTTCTGTGCATAACTTCTCCCATTAGAATGGTTTGTCCCAGCCCTACCATGACTACTCCATATTCATTAATAGCATCATCTGAAGAGACCTTAAATGAATGTCTAACACAAAGTTTCATATCCACTGACCACTCAACTGCTAACCATTCATTATAATCCCAAAACAGCTCATTTTGTCATTTAATTATTCCCTCCTTCCCTTTAGGAGAATATATACAACTCATGAGCATGGACTGTGTTTTATGCTTCTCTTCCATCCCTTCTAAGTCCCTATGTATCACATACCACTGAGCATATGATAGATCAAATTCACTGCATTTTAGTAAAAGAAGGTAAGAATATTACATCCAACCCCATGACATTACTGATGACAAATCCCAGCCCAGAGAATTTAAATAATATGCTCAAGTTCAAAGATACAGATGATTATAGAACCCATGGCTGCAACCATAACCTTCTGAAGCACTATCCAGTGTTTCAATAATTCTTGCTGTCTCTAATCTCAAGGAAACCATGACAAAGAAAGAAAGGAGGAACTAAACATAAAATACGCTATTCAGTGAAAGTCACTTGTTATTATAAAAGACTAATAGTCCTAGAGTGTGATCTGGCCTGCCATGAGACCAATGCTATCAATGACTGGTGAGTCATTACCCACACCTGGGTAACTGTGGTCAATAAAATGCAGATAGAGCATGGAGGTAGGGACACTGGGAAACAGAGATCCAGCTACATCATCATTCATTATCACTAGCAAAGAGCACTACACATGGCAGTTTAAGTTGGCCTGGCCCTGATGGCATGGAGCTGGGAAAGGCCTACTTAACAGCTTACTACTTGATGCATGATGGGTTTTTTTTTTTGAAAACCATTCTATCCAAGCTTGAAGAACACAGAGATTTACATTGTTCTTTGGAGCAATGCAGTTTACCTCCAGCCTTTGGGCTCTGGTGGCTGGGAAGTTTTTATACCATCAGCAAGCATGAAAGGCCAATGTCAACTTGACTTTCTCCTCTTCATGTATCTTCAGTTAACATCTGCTGACAGAGCATTTACCCATGAAAAGACTCATAAAATTCAGCTCTAATTTTGCAGGAGATACTAAAATGTATCTTTCAGGGCAATACAGAACCTAGTCTTAATGATGTTTACATAGAAGCATAAATACAAAAATTTTGCTTTTCAGTATCACTTAGAGAAAGCCTAATACTTCATACTCAATTTTTTTAGCTATCCCTGTTGGGCTTCTATGACATTATAATGAGGTACACTGGGCAAACTTCACAAACAGCCCAATCACAAACTCCTTATTCAGGTGCAACCTAACAGTAAAATGTCATTTCCATTTCCTTGGTTCCCTAGTAACTAACTCAGATTCTCCTTGGATGACAACAAGCTTTGAAGATAAGTTAATTTTTTCAGGTCACTGGGGTACCAGTGAGCCATTTACTTTGAAGTATGATAGCAAATGAGTAACAAGGAAAACTTCATTTCTGCCATACCAGCAGCCACCAACTTAAGAGAGAGGTAGAAATGTTTTCTACCAACATTCTTATCTGGTTTCTGGGTTTTACGTACATACAAGAAGCTTCCAACTGCCCAGAAGAGAAAGAAGAAAATTGTTTTCCCTCCATCACCCCACCAGTGTTTGGTATGTTTCCCTTCCTTTGGAATGACTCTACCAATCCCCATTAATGATGTCATTATCAACATCACTAGCATTTATTGAATGCTGCGATGTGCCAGACATTACCTTATTTACTCTATCTTACCGTGTGAAGCAGGTACTTACTCTACTTTATTCTATGGAGTGGGTATTTTTCCCATGATAGAAGTAAAGACAGTGAAGCTTAGAGGTATTAAAAAAAACTATCCAAATAATTCAGTCACTGATCCAGAATGTGAACCCAGGTCTGTCTGAACCTACAACCTAAGATCCTAATTGCTACTTCATACCACCCTCTGCCCAGTTACCCAGAATCATAGATTATTCATGAAGGTGAAAGATCCTCTCCCACAGCTCAACTCCAGATAGGCTCCTACCTAACAAAGAGCACCATATGCTAAAAAGCCCTGCCTTTCCCTTCCCATGAGCAAAACTCCTTTTCTCTCCAATATTTTCAATCCAACCGCTTTTGTCCTAAATCATACTAAAGTATGGAGTATTTGCCAGACCCTTATTCTACCCATATCTTATCATTCTTTACTCAGACATAAGAAGTTATTATCTCAAGTTAATCTCTGATAGGAGTTTAATGCAATAAGGTGGCATCGAAACAATTCAGGGAATTAAGGTAGATGTATTTTTAAAATGAACTGACTTGGCCAGTGGCCACATGGCCAGTGACCAGTCCTGACTCATACTCTTCTGAAGTATTTTCTCTTATTCATTTTCATTCCTTTGCCCTATATGGAACTCCTGGGTTCTCTATAAAGTAATAATAATGACTCTTTCCCATCCTTCCACACAAGGCTGGCCCAGCAAGAGGCAGATATAGAGAGGAAAAAGAGTCCTGTTGTAAATATCCAACACAGACAGTTTCAAGCCTGCATACCTGTGTTTCAAGGGATGCCAGTGATTTTTTGAGGTAACAGCAATTTTTTCCTAATTAGAAATGTAACGTGTTCTTTATAAAACATGTGGAAAATACAGAAAATAATAAAATCTATCTACAACCTTACCTTCAGTTCATTACCAAGTCAACTATTGGTTACATTTTCTTCCAGAAAGAGGGAGAAAGAGAGCCAAAGGCAATGAGCTGTGGATGGCTGTCTAAACACAAAACTGACATTTTTTTTTTGCATGAAATACCTACTGCAGAGTTTAGAATTCTGCTTTTATGCCTATCATCATATCACAAGTATTTCCCCATCCTTTAAATATCAACAAAAGATCCATTTTCATGGTTGCATAATCTTCCTGTTGTACCTTTCCCCTACTGTTGAGGATTTAGGTTGCTACCTGTCTTATTCTGCTTTAAACCATGGGTTGGCCAATATTCTTGCATTTACATCTTTATCTCACCTTGTATTACTCCCTTTGAAAAGGGAGTAACAGATGTCAAATTACTTCAAAGGTGAACTTAAATCTTAATTTTTTGATACACATTCTCAAAATGTAAAGATTACAGTTTGAAGGGGTACCACTGACATGAAAAGTACTTCAATATGTGAATGCCAACCCGCCATCAGAATCACTGGATATCATCTTTTTTTTTCTTGGCCACCATCATAAAAACCACATGACTCCTCTTGTTATCTATAAAATGTCTTTCTACCAAGGCTGACTCTTTTTGCAGTCTAAGTTCAAAGAGTGTGTATATATTCCTATGTGAATCACTTACCCATGTCACTTACTGTTGTATTAGTTGAAATGTTAGGATACTCTTGGTTTATTTTGTGAGCTTTATGTGCATTGTCACATTTACTGCAGGTGTTTTCTATTGTTTTCCTTTGTGATTTCCTTGACTGCTTTTATGAAGTTCTTCCCCACCCCAAGATCACATACATACTTATCCATATTCCTTTCTAACATTTCATGGTTTCATTTTTTATGTTAAAATTTTTCATCTACTTGTAATATACAGAGCTGTCTAACACCACTGTTTAAATGGACCATCAGCTCCTCGTTGTTTAAGGTGTGTTCCTTAATATACACGAAATTCTTATATATACTATAAATAAACTAAGTACTAGGCTTATGGAGGGAGTTTTGAATTGCACTTAATAAGTCTCTAAAACTCTAAAGATTATCAAGTATTTATTCTTACCCAGTGAAAATTACCCCTCAGGTATGCAAGTATTCCCTATCACACTACTTCATTTTCTCATAGTACTTATCATGATATTTGTTTATTTATTTATGTGTTTGCTTATTTATTATTTCCCCCACTAGTATGGAAGCCTTAAGAAAGCTGTGACCTTGCCCATTTTGGTCACTTCGATATTCTTGGAACCTAGAAAATGGTAGATAATCAGCAAACATCTACTGAAAGAATAAAGGGTTTCAAGAATTTCATCAATAGGTTAGTCTACATTTAAATTTGTATCAGACTTCCTAAGTAATTGCAACTCTAAGAAATCATCTTACTTTTTGGGGGCAAATTTTCTTCATTCTATTCTTTTTCCAAAATTACCTTTATTAGTCCACAAATCTTTAGAATCAGTTTTTCCAGATTTCTTGCTTCACCCTTATCCCACTTAGTACTCACATCCTGAGGAAAACACTGACATTAAATTAAACCATGAATACATTAGAGAAGAACTGATGCTGTTTTGTTCAATGATCAGTATTGTTCATGAGACTCATAAGATTATAGGAAAATACATGATGCTCGAGCTTGTAGAAACATGGATTCCTAAATCTGAAATGATCAATTTGCTGCTTTTCCAAATATGAATTTGAGACCTACACTGATTTGACCATAACATCACAGCTAGCACTGGTTCTGTTCAAAAAAGAAAAAAAAAACGTATAAATGATTATCTGTACCAAAATATAGTGATGAAAACAATAAAGGAAAATTTCAATTATTTTCCTACATTGGAGAAGAGACCATTTCATAGTTCTAAGGAGAAAGTAGAAATTCTGCAATTTCCAGGTGAAGTGGACTGTGGAGAGTAATAAGTATGTAATTTGAATGGTGAAAAGAAATTAGTATGATCAAGGCAACACCGTGGCATTGATTTCAGGGCACTTTAGCTGACAAAGTGCTGGGCCTCACTGATTACTCAAAAGCTTTTGAGAATTGTTTTCCACAGAAAAATCACAAATACCACATACTAAATCAAAGCCTCTGTGAAAGAGAAGCTCAACATACAGAGCCTACTAAGTAAAGGACCCACCTAGGAAGCCAGTTCCTTACCAGTCATTTGGGTAAAGCCACAGACTCACCTTATTACTGCTCATATGAGCATTTTACTCCCATACTCAAAACCTTCCCTCAGTTTCCTTTGCCTCTAAAATAAAAGCCGAACTTCCTCAGCTTGACATTAAAGGCCATTTGGTATTGAGTACCACTGTGCTATGGTCTAGATCTACTGTGCTAATCTCATTGCCTGATACACACACCTTTCCCCTACCCCATCCTACTTTCTACATGCCACATGTGCTCAGAGAGGAAAATTTCTCAAGATGCAACAATTCCATCTGGAGAAATATACATTTAAGTCAGCCCCAAAGTGGCTCATATTTCATATATATTAAATGTAGCATTATTTGTAATAACAAAAACCTGGAAATCATACTACCCATCAAAAGAGGACTTCCTGGGATCCCTGGGTGGCGCAGCGGTTTGGTGCCTGCCTTTGGCCCAGGGCGCGATCCTGGAGACCCAGGATCGAATCCCACATCGGGCTCCCGGTGCATGGAGCCTGCTTTTCCCTCTGCCTATGTCTCTGCCTCTCTCTCTGTGTGTGTGACTATCATAAATAAATAAAAATTTAAAAAAAAAAAAAAAGAGGACTTCCTAAAATCAATATGGAGGAGTACACAGCTGTGTAAAAAGAAGGGGGAATACCCATATATACTAATATGGAATGAATGCCACAATAAAATTCAAAGTGCAGGGATTCCTGGGTGGCTCAGCAGTTTAGCACCTGCCTTCGGCTCAGGGCATGGTCTTGGAGTCCTGGGATCGAGTCCCACATCGGGTTCCCTGCAGGGAGCCTGCTTCTCCCTCTGCCTGTGTCTCTCCTCTCTCTCTGAGTCTCTCATGAATAAATAAATAAAATCTTTTAAAAAATTCAAAGTGCAAAAAAAGCAAAGACAAATGTACCTAGTTAGTTTTTTTAATTAAAAAATGAAACCATAAAGTTTTTTAAATTGGTTCTCCTAAGAAGTAATAAACAAAGTTAAGAGAGAAGAACTGAAGCTAGACTTATCTGAATTTTATAAGTTTGACATCAAAAAAATGAACTTGGATAATTATAAAATTCAATCTAAAAATACAGCCTATGAACACTGAAAGCATAATGAAACAAATGAAGCTGATTATGTCTGGAGTTATGGCCTAACAACAGAGGAAATGACTGTTCCAAGTGACTCATAAAAACCATGGGTTGGAGTGTAACTTCCAAGTGTGATATATGTTAAGAAAGAGTTGAAGACGTAAATTATTTTTAGTAATCATGTTATCGGCAATAGTTGTTGGAATGGTTATTTTTAGATTATTATTAATGATTAAGTAGAAAGTGATTATATTGATGTTCTTGAGAGCTCAGAAGTTGAGCAATGGACAAAGGAAACAGATATAAGATTGATAAATAACCTAAAAAGTCTGTAGTCATGAATATGAATTAGAAGTTATCAGTGTAATTCATGATATATTTCATCTAAAAAAATAATATTCCTAGTTCTGTGTATTAAAAAAAAAGAAGAATGAACTAGGCATCCCCAGTATCTAAATTGTGGTCTCCAAAGACCACTGCCCATTTTAAGAAAGCAGGGCTCCTTAGAGAAATGGTAAATACAGATCTGTGGTAGAAAATTTTAAAATGAGCTTGGAATATCTTGTCATCAGGAAATCTGTGAAAGACTTAGTGTCATTTCAAAAGTACCCATAATTCAACAGGTAAAGATACCACTGGCCAAAATTGGGGCAATTTGGATCATAAATGCAATAAGAACCATTAAGTATAATTAGTTCAAACAGTAGTATCAATCCATGAAATTATAATGATAATTAAAAAAAAATCACTGGCCACTTTAAGATGCTATGGAACCACTCATTAGACTGAAAATTAATTAAAAAGAAAAAAAATTCAAGGATAAAGAGAAAAGGTAGGAGAAAAGTATCTCTTTTGCCCTTACCGTAGGAACTGTATATACCTCAAAGAAATCAAATATGTAAGCAAGAACTTGAGATGAAATCAGCAAAATTCAAAATATGGGAACCTTTCAGAAAAAAAAAAATCTGGTTTCCTGAAACCAAAAACCTGTAAGGAAAAAAAGAGAGAGAGAGAGAGAGAGAGATGGCAAATGAACTGATTAAAAGAGACTTGAAAAAGAGGGCGGGGGGCGGGGGGAGACTTGAGACAGGTCATCTAATCACAACCTATGACCTTATTTGGAGCCTGACTCAAACAAACTAGAAAACAAAATGAGAACCTGAGAAACTTGAACATTAAGGATATTAAGAAATTACCATTAAATTTTCTAGATTTGATAATGGTGTTGTGTTTTTTTAAGCAATCCTTGCCTTTTAGATATAATATTAGGGAATCAAATTGCATATTATATTTGCTTTAAAATAATGGACATTGTTGACTAATGAGTAGGGTATAGAGGAACTAAAATTTTTTGACTTTTTCATTTTTCAAACTGGGTGATGAAGATACAAAGAAGCTTACTAATATATTTTTTCTACATCTCTGTATATTTTAAGTTTTTCATAATCAAAATTTGATATACAAATTATTTGTACAAGTAAAAGTAGCACTAGTCCCACAAACTGAATATGGGTATTCCCATTTCCCCATATCCTTGCCAACAGTGAGCTTATCTTTTTGCATCTATATCAATTGCTATGTAGTATTCTAGATTTGATTTTGAGTCTGTATCTAGTCTGTGATGTTTTAGTAATAAATAACATTAACCCTTTTCCTACTAATTATAGCAATGTGGTTTACATTTGATTATTTTCCTGATCCCAATTTCCATTGAAGAACTGTGCCTACTTTTAAAAAGACTATGAAGGAATTATTCTGTAACATGTTCACTCATACTGATATAATCATTTAAATTTATGTATATAATCATTTCAGTGTATATATGTTAATATATTCATATATATTCTTACACTTATATGAATAGGAAGAATAGGAGTAAATGAATAAGAATCCTGTAAGAATAGGACTCAAAATATTAAGGTTGATTGTCTCTGGGTGATAGGATTATGAGTAATTTAAAGTTTTGCTTATTTTCAATTTTTTAAACAATAAACATTTTAGCAAGGAGTAAAATTTTAGAGTCATAATAGACACACACACACACACACCCCAAACTCAAAATCACAGTCAGTAAATGGCACATCACTGTCACCCTACACCATTTATTCCTTGGACACAGCCTTGCTATGACAGGTTAATTGACAGTGACACCAGGAGAGAAAGCAGTCCTTCAAGCCTTCATCTTCAAAATGAAGAGGTAACTGTGAGTTGCAGGATGGAAGCAGCAAATCCAAGAGCAGAAAATCATCATACATAACAGAAATCATATTGCAGAGGCTGCCAGAGCATCATCTTGGCCAGATCCCTAATTCATCCATCCATTCATTAAGTTAAAAACCTTTCACCACTCTTAATGTGCCAGACTCTGGAACAGAAGCAAGTATTATAATACATGACACATCTTGGTCCTTGATGAGTTCAGAATCTAACAAGAAGACTTTGGATTTCTTAGATCTCCAGGTTTTACATGTTACTGTCCCAGTCCCTCTAGAGTAGATTGTAAATCTCTTTCATCTAGTGTTTCTATCCTCTGCAGAACACTGGCATCAATCTTGTGTTCCTTTTTCTTTTTTTTTTGGGGGGGGGTGCCAATTTTAAATACAGTTTTATTTAAGACATTGCATTTTCCACTTAACAATACAATGCTTAAAAGTGCAATGTTTATTTCCTTTCCCTGTGCACATATTCCATATTCAAGTATCAAGAATGCCCAGTATATTTACTAGAGCAGCTTGACTTTAAAACTACCATGGAATTTGCTACAAATTTGGGTCCTTCAAATGTGTGGAACAATGCTAGACCTGTCATCAGGTTGGCTTAATCAATCTCTCCATTGGTAGGCCCAGAGGAGGCACCACCAGAGAGAGGAGCTCCACCAACCGGAAGGCCTCCAGGCATTCCTCCTGGCTTGCTTCCTGCACTCTGGTATAGCTTCATAATGTTGGGGTTGCAGACTTTCTCCAGCTCTTTCTGCTGATGTTCAAATTCTTCCTTCTCTGCAGTCTGGTTCTTATCGAGCCAGTTGATGATTTCATTGCACTTGTCAAGAATCTTCTGTTTGTCTTCGTCATTGATTTTGCCCTGAGGTTTTTCATCTTCAACAGTTGTTTTCATGTTGAATTCATAAGATTCAAGTGAATTATTGGAAGACACCTCGTCTCTCCGCTTCTCATCTTCCACTTTGTACTTCTCAGCTTTCTGGACTATGTGCTCAATGTCCTCCTTGCTCAAGCGGCCCTTTTCATTAGTGATGGTAATCTTGTTCTCTTTTCCTGTGCTCTTATCCATGGCAGACACTTTGAGGATAACATTAGCATCAATATCAAAAGTGACTTCAATCTGAGGAATGCCACGAGGAGCAGGAGGTATGCCTGTGAGTTCAAACGTGCCAAGTAGGGTTGTTATCCTTGGTCATAGCACACTCACCTTCATAGAGCTGAATAAGCACACCAGGCTGGTTGTCAGAGTAGGTAGTAAAGGTTTGTGTCTGTTTGGTAGGAATGGTAGTATTGTGCTTGATGAGCACAGTCATGATTCCTCCAGCAGTTTCAATACCAAGAGAAAGTGGGGTAACATCCAATAGCAATCTTGAACATTTTCAGATTTGTCACCAGAAAGAATGGCTGCCTGGACAGCTACACCATAAGCAACAGCCTCATCAGGGTTGATACTCTTATTCAGTTCCTTTCCATTGAAGAAATCTTGCAGAAGTTTCTGAATCTTGGGGATACGAGTAGAACCACCCACGAGGACAATATCATGGATCTGAGACTTGTTCAGCTTGACATGCCAAAGAGCTTTCCAATCTTGAACATTTTCAGATTTGTCACCAGAAAGAATGGCTGCCTGGACAGCTACACCATAAGCAACAGCCTCATCAGGGTTGATACTCTTATTCAGTTCCTTTCCATTGAAGAAATCTTGCAGAAGTTTCTGAATCTTGGGGATACAAATAGAACCACCCACGAGGACAATATCATGGATCTGAGACTTGTTCAGCTTGACATGCCAAAGAGCTTTCTCTACAGGGTCCAGGGTGCCACGGAACAGGTCAGCATTTAATTCTTCAAACCAGGCATGAGTACTAGAGGTATAGAAGTCAATTCCTTTGTTCAGAGAATCAATCTCAATACTGGCCTGGGTGCTGGAAGAAAAGGTGCTTAGCCCATTTGCACACAGTACAGAGACAGCAGGACTGCCCTCTTGTTTTCACTGATATCCTTCTTGTGTTTGCGCTTGAATTCTGCAATAAAATGGTTGACCATTTGGTTTTCAAAGTCTTCTCCACCTAAGTGGGTGTCTCTAGCTATGGACTTGACCTCAAAGATCCCATCTTCAATAGTAAGGATTGACACATCAAAAGTGCCACCTCCTAAATCAAAGATCAACACGTTCATTTCAGCTCCAACTTTCTTGTCTAAGCCAGATGCAATAGCAGCAGCAGTTGGCTCATTGATGATTTGAAGTATGTTAAGACCGGCAATAGTTCCAGCATCTTCAGTAGCCTGACACTGAGAGTCATTGAAGTATGCAGGTACCGTGACAACTGCATTGGTAACAGTCTTCCCAAGGTAGACCTCTGCAATTTCCTTCATCTTTGTCAGAACCATAGAGGACACCTCCTCTGGATAGAAACTTTTTGTCTCCACCTTGTATTCTACTTGGACCTTAGGCCTGACAGCATCATTCACCACCATGAAGGACCAATGCTTCACATCAGATTGGACAACATCATCATCAAATCTACTTCCAATCAGGCCCTTGGCATTGAAAACCGTGTTGGTGGGGTTCATCGCAACTTGATTCTTCGCAGCACCACCAATCAATCATTCAGTGTCAGTGAAGGCAACATAACTTGGGGTGGTTCTGTTTCCCTGATCATTGGGAATTATTTCCACTTTCCCTGCTGGAAGACACCCACGCAAGAGTAGGTGGTGCCAAGATAGATCCCGACTGCAGGTCCCTTAGACGTAGTTGCTTCTGTGTGGGCCAGGCTCAGCTCGTGGAGAGAACAGCTGTCTGCAGATCTGGCGCCACGTTCAACGAGCTTGTGTTCCTTTTTCAAGATAAAGTAATGTCTATATAAGTTTTTTTTATTCCCCCCACCAATTTCCTAAGCCTCACACATATGCTTTCTCAAGTTATTTCCATCATAGCACCCTGGGTTTTCCATATACCTGAAACATTAATTCAGCTAAATGCAACGGACAGTTACCTTTTCCAAACACCGTTTATTTTAGCCTATATTGAAAAGTCTAATTTGGTTCTGAGGACGAAAAAGAGGAGAAAAGAGGGAATAAAGATATGGAAGGAGGGAAAAGGGAGGACAAATCACATTAAAATATAAAGAAAGATTACAAATGGACTTCCCTCCATCAAAATTACTTAATTACTTATTTTATTTAGGTGGCTCTGACTTTCCTCTTCAGTTAAGTTTACCTGAAGAGAGGTAGTACGATGAAAAAGTACGATGAAAAAGGCAATACAGCTTTATCTCTGTTTTACAGACAGGAAGTGTAAGGATATACTAATTAGGTTTGGCATTTATCCTGGAGGGCGTTAGAACCACAGTTGAGGGGTGGTTCCACCAGCCCAAAAATCAGCTGAAATATTGGAAGAGTCTTGTTCTAACTTAGAAACCCAACTGTTCTAATTTGAAAACTAAGTTCTTGTTTTTGATTCTGTTCAAACTCTAAAATCATGCTTACCTCCCTACAATAAGTTACTAGCCTTACTGACATAAAGCTCACAAAATGCAGGGCACCTCCTCTAGACAACATGACAGATTTCTTCTCAGTAAAGGACCTCTAGGCATCCAGAATCTCAGTATCAGATTTTGCACTTGATATAAATTCCCAACTTTAGAGAAGTTTCCAAGGTGGAGATTCAAAGAAAATGTAGATTATAATGTGCTGAACAACTTATGGATTTGCTTGCACATCCTAAGTATAACTTGAGCAGCAGAAGCAAAATATTTCATATGAGGGAAGCCATTCATCACTGCCTTGTCCTGGTTTGAACCCCAACACTTCTTCCCTCAGTGATTAGTTATTTGTGGATGTTCTGTAGACCATTGAGAAGATGGATAGCAAACTCTAAACACAAATTAAGGACTCCATATGGTCAAATAATACTACATAGCAGAAAACATAAGCACATTAGTAGAGTTAACCTTGCTGAACATAATTAGAAACTGTTACTATTACAAACCCCAATACTGATATGAAAATTAACTTAATTTTTGTTCAAAGATTCCTAGTTCTAAGGAAATCCATGACATATTATTAGTTTACAGGTCTTATACATAACATTTAAATAAATGCACAAATTAGCCTGTGTATTAGCAATAGAATATGATAACACTACCATTTAGTACCAGAATATTTATTTTCATTTACTCTCCTTAGAAAAGGCAGTAGGTAGTCAGTCTTATCCATCTATAGATTTCAAGCCATGTCTAACCATAGCTACACAACCTAAATGATCTGGATATATGCTGACTATTTGATCATAGACTTATAAGTGAACTAATTCATTGACATAAATTCTGACAAGAGTTTCAAGATTTTCACAAGGTAAAAGAGAGTAAGTTTGAAATAATATAAAAATTAAGATCAGGAAGTATTAGGTTAAGTAATATTAACATTCCAATATCTAACCATTTTCTACCTACAAACAAGTCAATTTTATGCACTTCAAATGAACTTACTGCATACAATATGCCACTTCCTCTACCTCTCCTGGGCAAATATAGGAATTGTGATATTGTTCTTGCTGAGCCAAGAATGCTCAACTCTGTGCTCAAAGTATCCAGTATAAAAAAAAAAAGTATCCAATATCAACCGATCACTATCAAAAGAGACCAGTGTTATCCAACATACCAGATATAGATATACTGTTCTTGCAAGATTTATTAATTTATTTATTTGTTCAGCAATTGCTTTTTGAGTGTCTACTCTATCAATGGAACTGAGTAAAGATGTAGGGAAATAAGAATATAAACAGGGGGACTTATAAGATACTTTGATATATACAAGAAAATTTATATGTGAAAATCAGATAATAAGCATACGATGTCATTGGGAAAAATAAAGGGATATTTGGGCTTTGGGACAATAAAGAAGAAGGAATAATCCCATGGGCTAGACTAATGTGGAAGCCTTTATTGGCAGTTGAGTCTTTTAATTGATAGGATTTTAACAGATGGATGAAAAATGAATAGCATACCAGCTGGAATGAGCCATGCCATCAAGTGAGATCATCCATGATATATTTGGAGGAAGCAAGGCTGTTGGAGAAGACAGGCCTGTAAGTATGAATGAGGTAGAAATTTCACCAAGGGAGAATGAGGAGTAACATTGGAAAAGAAAGCTGAAATTAAAGTAGAGGAAGAGATCTGATGAATATTCTGTAGTATTCTCCAAATAATCATGTGTTATTGAATGTTTGAACAGGGGCATGACAGAAAAAAACTGTTCTAGAAAAATTAGTCTAGCATCCACATTTAGGGTGGGTTACAAGCAGAGACTATCAGAAGCCAGCTAAGAGATGCCTTCTTTGCTTTAACAAAAGAGGTAACTAAAATATGTGTCCTAAATGGCACCCAAAAAAATGTCAAAGGAGATTACTTACAAAGTGAAATAAAAGAATGAGGACATGTGCCATGAATCTGGATTTGTTTCACTAGACACTCAGCATTCCACACTGTTAAAGCACTTCAGCACTTCATTTATTCAGCAAATATTTAACAAGCACTGTGTTCAACATTTCTAGGCTCTAGGGATGCAAAGGTAGAACTAGGCAGACACTATCTGTTGTCTCAGATAGGTACATTCTAGTGAGAGAGCTAAAGAAGGAGAAAAAAATAAAGTATGATTTTAACTTGTGGTTAAGGAAAGAAATAACTTGGGTGAAATGATAGAAAATGACAGAGGCAACCTCTTCATGGAACAGGTAAGAAAGAGTTTGCTAAAGCTGACTGTAAAGCTAAAACCTACAAGAATCATTAGTCTTCATTCTATAATAGCAAGTATGCTGTGACTGTGCATTTCAAAGGCAACATCATTTTCCTTCCTTGTCCTTTTCCTCTTCTAACTATATGTCAAAGATTGATTCGGCCTACAGGTTGTTACTCTTTCCAACTAATGATGAACCAAAATAGCTATGGGACACCAAGTACAGGTGAGGAAATCATTAACTTACTAGCAGAGAATCAACACGGAGATGGTAATTGTTGCCCTAAATCCAAACCTCAGTAGTAAATATTTATTGGCAAGAAGGCATCTTTTCACTCCTGAAGGTTCTATTACCATACAGCTATTCAAGGCTGAAAGCCATTTTTTACATCTATCTAACAAAGCCTAGATAGAGTATGTTGTTATACATTTCCAGGGAATTCAAACATCTGGCTCAAATCGCAAAAAGGAAACTCTTTTGTTTTGTTCACTAAATCTCCAACTGACCCAAGGCCTTTAAGGACTCTATTTTTCTATGTTTCTTATCTCTTAAGGCTTCTGATACCTATTCAAGTCTCAACCTCTGGCCAATAGCCCTGATGACACCTGTAGGAATTCCCATAGTTGCTTCCTTTCCAGCACTGAACTTTGTCTAACAATATTGCAAATACCTTACGCAATATACATGAAGGTGTGCCTAATCCTACTATCTAGACTATAAACTCCTTGAAGATGTGTTTTATTTATCTTATGTCCTTTGTAGCCCTTTTCATGTTCACAGTAAATACATGAAGGGTGGGAGGAGGGGGAAGTAGTTGATAAATGAATAACCCTTAAGATGCCAAAGATAGAAGAACCCTTAAATATCTTTTACTAGCAAAAGCAAAGTAGATGTTTCCTAGATCTATGCCTCCTAAATTTGTTTGTACATTAGAATTACCTATTACCTTATTCAAAATGAAAATTCCTGGGGCACCTGGATGGCTAAATAGGTTGAGCACCCAGCTCTTGATTTTGGCTGGGGTTGTGATCTCAAGGTCATGAGATCAGCCTCTGTGCTTACAGGGAGATTGCCTGAGATTCTCTCCATCTCCCTCTGTGCCCTCCACCAACCCCCGCTTGCATACACTCTCTCACTCTTTCTCTAAATAAATAAATCCTAAAAAAAATTTTTTTTTAAAAAAAAGGCAATTTCCTGTGCCTCACTTTTCCAGTTCACCATCACCTAAGAATTTGAGCTGCTATGGATTAGGCTTAAGGAATTTGTTTGGGAGTCCTCCTCGGTATTTTCAATATGTAGTAGGTTTAAAATCTACTGATCTAGTAATAAATTTTTTAAAAGAGAGGACATCATGGGAACAAAAATTACAGCATAGGGAATACAGTCAACATATTCTAATTGCATTGCATGGTGACAGATAGTAGCTACACTTCTGGTGAGCACAATGTAACACATGGAGATGTTGAATCACTGTGTGAACACCTGAAACTAATTTGACAACGTGTGTGAACTGTACTCAAAAAAGAGTTTAAATAAAAATAGAGTACCAATGGAATGCAGCCCTACTGTGAACAAATTTAGGAGTTTACAAAGAACCATACTCCACATGTTGTTGTCTGTGACATTTTTCCCCCAGTATCATCTGTGACGTTTTTTAAATACTTACAAAGACCAGGTCTAAATAACTGGGAGAAAATGAATCTGAATTTAAGTTTAGCTTTCTAAATCATTTGCAAAGTCAACATTTTCATCCAATGAATTTTATTTTGATAATGGACTCTCAATGTCAAATTAAAATTTTAGAACGAAGTTTCTGCTTCTTCCAATATGCTACATTAAGTATTCTGAAGGTTTTGTGCATGACAGAATAACTACAACTGGATAAAATCTAATTTTTATTGCACAGCTGGGGTTTTAGAAATTAAGAAAAATTACAAGTAAGGAGTAAACCGTGTGCTGGTATCAGAATGCTGAGCGGTAACTACATCCCATGTAGTTACCCAACATGGGCTACACTGAGGACAAGAATCTATCTCAGAACTGTGATGTAGAATCTATCTCAGAACTGTGATGTAGAATCTAAGCTTTGTCCCAGACACAAGGTAGAGAAATTGAATCTGAGACACATATTGACTCACTTGGACTGGCAATAAAATCATTGCCCAATAGCACACCCTGACTTTCAGGAGAATAAAAAATAATTTCCTCCTTGAGAAAGAAACTCTCAATTTAGACTCCCAACTTTGCCCCAGATTAATGATGACCAAATATGGTTTACAATAAAAAAAAAATCAACCAACACATAAGGAAATAAACCACTAGAAAAAACAACAAAAAACAGACCACCACCAACCTCACATGCCAGAATCAAAATATAAAATCACTGTGTGCAAAACGTCTACCAAAATAAATATTGAACATGAAAAAACAAGTATGAAGAATATTTTTGAAAAAGAATGAAAAATATTATTTGAAATGACATTTAGAATGCTCTTACAGCAGATTAGAAATGGGATGGAAGAAGGAAAATACCACAAGATCGAACTAAATAACCAGCTAAAATTACAATACAGAAAGAAAAAGAAATAGAAACTATGGTGGAGAACTTAGAAGATATTCAGGATAGAGTGAGAAGGTTTAAAACATATCTAATGAGAACCCCAAAGAAAGGAATAAAAAAATGATACCAAAAAAATGAGGAGGTAAGAGATGATGCTGCCGTATCTGCTAATCGGTGCTCAGTAATTTGGAGTAGCCTTCCCACTGAAGACAATTTTTAAAAATTAATAAAGTATGTTTAAGAAGAACTTCCAAATAATATCCAGGAGTTAACCAGAGATCAAGTGATTACTGAAATGAGATTCAATAGAAGTCAGGCATCTAAGGGCACCTTGATGGGGTCCTTGGATTGAGTCCCAGATCAGGCTCCCTACAAGGGAGCCTGCTTCTCCCTCTGCCTATGTCTCTGCTTCTCTCTGTGTGTCTCTCAGGAATAAATAAATAATTTTTTTTTTATTTAAGAAAAAGACTCCAGGCATCCAGACAAGTGACTCCAGTAATGAGGTCCACTTTTATACTGTGAAAGTTTGCAGATCCGCCAAGATATCTGAGAGACTGACCTTGGCTCTCTAACTTTGGGTTCCCTTGAGGCAAACCACACAAATAGCAAATCATGAAAGAGAGAAAGAGGGAGGAGGGGCAAGACGGCGGAAGAGTAGGGTCCCCAAATCACCTGTCCCCACAGGTTACCTAGATAACCTGCAAATCATCCTGAAATTCTACGAATTCGGCCTGAGATTTAAAGAGAGACCAGCTGGAATGCTACAGTGAGAAGAGTTCGTGCTTCTATCAAGGTAGGGAGACGGGGAAAAAGAAATAAAGAAACAAAAGGCCTCCAAGGGGGAGGGGCCCGCGAGGAGCCGGGCTGAGGCCGGGGCGAGTGTCCCAGGACAGGAGAGCCCCGTCCCGGAGGAGCAGGAGCTGCACCAACCTTCCCGGGTGGAAAGGCCTCGCAGGGAGTTAGAGCAGGACCCAGGAGGGCGGGGATGCCCTTGGGCTCTCTGGGACACTAACAGGCACCTGCACCCCGGGAGAGCGCGCCGAGCTCCGTAAGGGCTGCAGCGCGCAAGGTGGGACCCGGAGCAGCTCGGAGGGGCTCGGGGGCGGCTCCGCGGAGTGGGCGCCCCGGCTCAGCCGGGAGCGCGAATCCAACAGCGCAGGCCCCGGAGCACAGGGCGCCGGGACACAGCCCAGGATCCGGCCTCCCCCGGGACAGGCAGAGGCCAGGAGGGCCCAGGACAGCAAGGACGCTCCTGCCCCGAGCTGAGCAGATCAGCGGCCCTGCCCCGGAGCCTCCAGGCCCTGCAGACAGAGAGCTCCGGAGTTACTGTGGGGGCTGACTCCAGGGCTGCAGAGCTGGCCCCGCCACTGGGGTTGTTCCTCCTGGGGCCTCACGGGGTAAACAACCCCCACTGAGCCCTGCACCAGGCAGGGGCAGAGCAGCTCCCCCAAGTGCTAACACCTGAGAATCAGCACAGCAGGCCCCTCCCCCAGAAGACCAGCGAGACGGACCAGGTCCAGGGGAAGTCAAGGGACTTAGAGTATACAGAATCAGAAGATACTCCCACGTGTTTTTTGTTTTTGTTTTGTTTTGTGGTTTTTTTTTTCTTTCTTTCTTTTTGATTTCTGATTGCTTCCCCCACGCCCCTTTTTTTTTCTTTTTTTCACCTTTCTTTTTCTTTCTCTTTTTATTATTTTTTCCCTTTTTTTCTTCTTTCTCTTTTTTCTTTTTCTCTTCTCTTTCCTTCTCTCTCTTTCTTCTTCTCCTTTTCCCGATACAACTTGTTTTTGGCCACTCTGCACTGAGCAAAATGACTAGGTGAGGTAAACCTCACCTCAAAAGAAAGAATCAGAAACAGTCCTCTCTCCCACAGAGTTACAAAATCTGGATTACAATTCAATGTCAGAAAGCCAATTCAGAAGCACTATTATACAGCTACTGGTGGCTCTAGAAAAAAGCATAAGGGACTCAAGAAACTTCATGACTGTAGAATTTAGATCCAATCAGGCAGAAATTAAAAATCAATTAAATGAGATGCAATCCAAGCTAGAAGTCCTAACGACGAGGCTTAACGAGGTGGAAGAACGAGTGAGTGACATAGAAGACAAGTTGATGGCAAAGAGGGAAACTGAGGAAAAAAGAGACAGACAATTAAGAGACCATGAAGACAGATTAAGGGAAATAAATGACAGCCTGAGGAAGAAAAACCTATGTTTACTTGGGGTTCCCGTTGGCGCCAAAAGGGCCAGAGGGCCAGAAGATGTATTTGAACAAATCCTAGCTGAAAACTTTCCTAATCTGGGAAGGGAAACAGGCATTCAGATCCAGGAAATAGAGAGAGCCCCCCTTAAAATCAATACAAACCGTTCAACACCTTGACATTTAATAGCGAAGCTTGCAAATTCCAAATAAGGAGAAGATCCTTAAAGCAGCAAGAGAAAAAAAGTCCCTGATTTATGGGGAGGAGTATTAGGGTAACAGCAGACCATTCCACAGAGACCTGGCAGGCCAGAAAGGGCTGGCATGATATATTCAGGGTTCTAAATGAGAAGAACATGCAACCAAGAATACTTTATCCAGCAAGGCTCTCATTCAAAATGGAAGGAGAGATAAAGAGCTTCCAAGACAGGCAGGAACTGAAAGAATATGTGACCTCCAAACCAGCTCTGCAAGAAATTTTAAGGGGGACTCTTAAATTCCCCTTTAAGAAGAACATCAGTGGAACAATCCACAAAAACAAGGACTGAATAGATATCATGGTGACACTAAACTCATATCTCTTGGGATCCCTGGGTGGCGCAGCGGTTTGGCGCCTGCCTTTGGCCCAGGGCGCGATCCTGGAGACCCGGGATCGAATCCCACGTCAGGCTCCCGGTGCATGGAGCCTGCTTCTCCCTCTGCCTGTGTCTCTGCCTCTCTCTCTATCTCTCTGTGACTATCATAAATAAATAAAAATTAAAAAAAAAATTTAAACTCATATCTCTCAATAGTAACTCTGAACATGAACGGGCTTAATGACCCCATCAAAAGGTGCAGGGTTTCAGACTGGATAAAAAAGCAGGACCCATCTATTTGTTGTCTACAAGAGACTCATTTTAGACAGAAGGACACCTACAACCTGAAAATAAAAGGTTGGAGAACCATTTACCATTTAAATGGTCCTCAAAAGAAAGCAGGGGTAGCCATCCTCATATCAGATAAATTAAAATTTACCCCGAAGACTATAGTGAGAGATGAAGAGGGACACTATCTCATACTCAAAGGATCTATCCAACAAGAGTACTTAACAATCCTCAATATATATGCCCCGAATGTGGGATCTGCCAAATATTTAAACCAATTGATAACCAAACTGAAGAAATACTTAGATAATAATACACTTATACTTGGTGACTTCAATCTAGCTCTTTTTACCCTCGATAGGTCTTCTAAGCACAGCATCTCCAAAGAAACGAGAGCTTTAAATGATACACTGGACCAGATGGATTTCACAGATATCTACAGAACTTTACATCCAAACTCAACTAAATACACATTCTTCTCAAGTGCACATGGAACTTTCTCCAGAATAGACCACATACTGGATCACAAATCGGTTCTGAACTGATAACAAAAGATCGGGATACTCCTCTGTATATTCTCAGACCATAATGCCTTGAAATTAGAACTAAACCACAACAAGAAGTTTGGAAGGACCACAAACACGTGGAGGTTAAGGACCATCCTGCTAAAAGATGAAAAGGTCAACCAGGAAATTAAGGAAGAATTAAGAAGATTCATGGAAACTAATGAGAATGAAGATACAACCGTTCAAAATCTTTGGATGCAGCAAAAGCAGTCCTGAGGGGAAAATACATCGCAATACAATCATCCATTCAAAAACTGGAAAGAACTCAAATACAAAAGCTCACCTTACACATAAAGGAGCTAGAGAAAAAGCAGCAAATGGACCCCACGCCCAGCAGAAGAAGAGAGTTAATTAAAATTCGAGCAGAACTCAATGAAATCAAGACCAAAAGAACTGTGAAACAGACCAACAGAACCAGGAGTTGGTTCTTTGAAAGAATTAATAAGATAGATAAACCATTAGCCAACCTTATTAAAAAGAAAAGAGAGAAGACTCAAATTAATAAAATCATGAATGAGAAAGGAGAGATCACTACCAACACCAAGGAAATACAAATGATTTTAAAAACATATTATGAACAGCTCTACGCCAATAAATTAGGCAATCTAGAAGAAATGGACGCATTCCTGGAAAGCCACATACTACCAAAACTGGAACAAGAAGAAATAGAAAACCTGAACAGGCCAATAATCAGGGAGGAAATTGATGCAGTCATCAAAAACCTCCCAAGACACAAGAGTCCAGGGCCAGATGGCTTCCCAGGAGAATTCTATCAACGTTTAAAGAAGAAATCATACCTATTCTACTAAAGCTGTTCAGAAAGATAGAAAGAGATGGAGTACTTCCAAATTCGTTCTATGAGGCCAGCATCACCTTAATTCCGAAACCAGACAAAGACCCCACCAAAAAGGAGAATTACAGACCAATATCCCTGATGAACATGGATGCAAAAATTCTCAACAAGATACTAGCCAATAGGATCCAACAACACATTAAGAAAATTATTCACCATGACCAAGTAGGATTTATCCCCGGGACACAAGGCTGGTTCAACACTCGTAAAACAATCAATGTGATTCATCATATCAGCAAGAGAAAAATCAAGAACCATATGATCCTCTCATTAGATGCAGAGAAAGCATTTGACAAAATACAGCATCCATTCCTGATCAAAACACTTCAGAGTGTTGGGATAGAGGGAACTTTCCTCGACATCTTAAAAGCCATCTACGAAAAGCCCACAGCAAATATCATTCTCAATGGGGAAGCACTGGGAGCCTTCCCCTAAGATCAGGAACAAGACAGGGATGTCCACTCTCACCACTGCTATTCAACATAGTACTGGAAGTCCTCACCTCAGCAATCAGACAACAAAAAGATATTAAAGGCATTCAAATTGGCAAAGAAGAAGTCAAACTCTCCCTCTTCGCCGATGACATGATACTCTACATAGAAAACCCAAAAGCCTCCACCCCAAGATTGCTAGAACTCATACAGCAATTTGGTAGTGTGGCAGGATACAAAATCAATGCCCAGACATCAGTGGCATTTCTATACACTAACAATGAGACTGAAGAAAGAGAAATTAAGGAGTCAATCCCATTTACATTTGCACCCAAAAGCATAAGATACCTAGGAATAAACCTAACCAAAGAGGTAAAGGATCTAAACCCTAAAAACTATAGAACACTTCTGAAAGAAACTGAGGAAGACACAAAGAGATGGAAAAATATTCCATGCTCATGGATTGGCAGAATTAATATTGTGAAAATGTCAATGTTACCCAGGGCAATCTACACGTTTAGTGCAATCCCTATCAAAATACCATGGACTTTCTTCAGAGAGTTAGAACAAATTATTTTAAGATTTGTGTGGAATCAGAAAAGACCCCGAATAGCCAGGGGAATTTTAAAAAAGAAAACCATAGCTGGGGGCATCACAATGCCAGATTTCAGGCTGTACTACAAAGCTGTGGTCATCAAGACAGTGTGGTACTGGCACAAAAACAGACACATAGATCAATGGAACAGAATAGAGAATCCAGAAGTGGACCCTGAACTTTATGGTCAACTAATATTCGATAAAGGAGGAAAGACTATCCATTTGAAGAAAGACAGTCTCTTCAATAAATGATGTTGGGAAAATTGGACATCCACATGGAGAAGAATGAAACTAGACACTCTCTTGCACCATACACAAAGATAAACTCAAAATGGATGAGAGATCTAAATGTGAGACAAGATTCCATCAAAATCCTAGAGGAGAACACAGGCAACACCCTTTTTGATTTTGGCCACTGTAACTTCTTGCAAGATACATCCACGAAGGCAAAAGAAACAAAAGCAAAAATGAACTGTTGGGACTTCATCAAGATAAGAAGCTTTTGCACAGCAAAGGATACAGTCAACAAAACTAAAAGACAACCTACAGAATGGGAGAAGATATTTGCAAATGACATATCAGATAAAGGGCTAGTTTCCAAAATCTATAAAGAACTTATTAAACTCAACACCAAAGAAACAAACAATCCAATCATGAAATGGGCAAAAGACATGAAGAGAAATCTCACAGAGGAAGACATGGACATGGCCAACATGCACATGAGAAAATGCTCTGCATCACTTGCCATCAGGGAAATACAAATCACAACCACAATGAGATACCACCTCACACCAGTGAGAATGGGGAAAATTAACAAGGCAGGAAACAACAAATGTTGCTGTTGGTGGGAATGTGAACTGGTGCAGCCACTCTGGAAAACTGTTTGGAGGTTCCTCAAAGAGTTAAAAATAGACCTGCCCTACGACCCAGCAATTGCACTGTTGGGGATTTACCCCAAAGATACAGATCAATGAAACGCCAGGACACCTGCACCCCGATGTTTCTAGCAGCAATGTCCACAATAGCCAAACTGTGGAAGGAGCCTCGGTGTCCATTGAAAG
The DNA here is from genome assembly GCF_018345385.1 of Vulpes lagopus. Classification (NCBI taxonomy): domain Eukaryota; kingdom Metazoa; phylum Chordata; class Mammalia; order Carnivora; family Canidae; genus Vulpes; species Vulpes lagopus. The sequence continues at coordinate 89,531,630 of NC_054831.1, forward strand.
ATGAATGGATAAAGAAGATGTGGTTTATGTATACAATGGAATATTCCTCAGCCATTAGAAACGACAAATACCCACCATTTGCTTCAAAGTGGGTGGAACTGGAGGGTATTATGCTGAGTGCAGTAAGTCAATCGGAGAAGGACAAACAGTGTATGTTCTCATTCATTTGGGGAATATAAATAATAGTGAAAGGGAATATAAAGGAACGGAGAAGAAATGTGTGGGAAATATCAGGAAGGGAGATAGAACATAAAGACTCCTAACTCTGGGAAACGAACTAGGGGTGGTGGAAGGGGAGGAGGGCGGGGGGTGGGGGGGAATGGGTGACGGGCACTGAGGGGGACACTTGACGGGATGAGCACTGGGTGCTATTCTGTATGTTGGTAAATTGAACACCAATAAAAATTAATTTATTAAAAAAATGAAAGAGAGAAAGATAAGAAAGGATGAGAAAAAATCTTCAGAAAAAAAAACACAAAACAAAAAATAAATTGCCAATAAATATGTAACTAGCTTGTAAGTGGAATAAACACTCCAATCAAATGACATAGAGTGACACAATAGATTAAATAAAAACAAGACCCATCTACATGCTGCCTACCAGAGACTCATTTAGGACCTAAAGACACCTACAAATTAAAAGTGAGAGGATGGAGAAACATTTACCTGCAAATTGATGTTAAAAGAAAGCCAGAGTACCAATCATTATAGGAGACAAACTAGGCTTTAAAACCAAGACTGTAATAAGACACAAAGAAGAACACCATATAATAATCAAGGGAAGACTCCAGCAAGAAGGTATGCCAATTGTAAATATTTATGCCCCCAACATGGAAGTCCCCAAATGCATAAAACAATTAATAACAAACATAAAGAAACTAAAATAATAATACAGTCATAGTAGGGGACTTTCACTTTCCATTTACATCTATGGACAGATTATCTAAACACCAAATCAACAAGGAAACAATGGCTTTGAGTGACACACTGGACCAGATGGATTTAGCAGATATATTCACACAACATTCCAACCTAAAATAACCAAATATACATTATTTTCAAGTGCTTATAGAACATTCTCCAGAACAGATTATGTATTAGGCCACAAAACAAGCCTGAACAAATTTTAGAAATCAGTCCTATGATGCATCTTTTATGACCACAACACTATGAAACTAGAAGTCAAGAAAAAATCAAGAAAGAACACAAATACATAGAGGTTAAATAACATGCCACTAAACAATGAATGGGTCAACCAAGAAATAAAAGAATAGAAATATACATGGAAATAAGTGAAAATGAAAACACGTGGTCCAAAAGCAAAAGCTGTTCTGAGAAGGAAGATTATAGCAATATAGGTCTACTTCAAGAATCAAAAACATTTTTCAAATAAATAACCTAAACTTATGCTAACCTCCTCAAAGGAGCTAGAAAAAGAACAGCAAATAAAACCCAAAACCAGGAGAAGGAAGGAAATAATAAAGGTAAGAGCAGAAATAAATGATATAAAAATCAAAAATATCATAGAACAGATCAGTGAAACTGGGAGCTGGTTCTCTGAAGAAGAAAAAAATCACTAAATTAATCATCTCTAGCCAGACTTAAGGGGGGAAAAAATTCTTAATTACACAGAGCTGATCATTACCAGTGGGGAGGTGGGTAGGGGTGGGTTAAATAGGTGATGGGGATTAAGGAGTGCTGTTGTCCTTATTAAAATGTCTATACTATCCAAAACAATCTACACACTCAATGCAATATGTATCAAAATACCGTCCGTATTTTTTCACAGAACCAGTACAAACAATCCTAAAATTTGTATGAAACTACAAAAGACCTCAAATTACCATAGCAACCTTGAAAAAAGAAAGCTATTCAAATAAACAAAAAAATACTTGAAAAATATAAGTATCACTTTTAATTTACTGGGCATACATAAAAGCTTGCACTCAAAAATTTGAGAATACACATTTTTCTCAAGCACACCTAAGAGATCTGTAAAATATAGGTCATAAAATACAGACTAAAGGTAAATATCAACAAATCTCAAGGAATGAGTATCAAATTCAATGTGGCCAAGTGCAATTAAATTAGAAATCAAGAGCAAAAAAATATAAACAAAAAAACACATTTTTAACTTTTTAAACACACTTCCAACTAATGCATGAATCCAAAGAATAAAGAGTAATAACCATTGGAATATACTTAGAACTGAATTGTAACCAATAAAGGATAGACTAAAACCACTAATATTATGTGAATCTGGTACATGGCAGAAAAATATGTGTCCTTATATTAGAAAAGAAGGATGACAAAAAATGAGTGTATTATATGTTCTATGTAAGAAAGCAAGAAAAGTAACACCAAAATTAACTCAAAGATTGTAAGGATAAGACCTCCTAGGGCAAAAAAACAAAAGAAAAAGAAACTCTTGAGACTACATCAAAATAAAAAGCTTTCACACAATGAAGAAAACCATCAACAAAATAAAAATGCTACCTACTGAGTAGGAGAATATATTTGAAAATGATATATCCAATAAGGGGTTCATACACAAAATATACAAAGAACTTACACAGCCCAATATAAAAAAAAGTCTAATTAAAAAATGGGCAGATGACCTGAATAGACATTTTTCTGAAGATGAATACAATGGTGAACACACAGAAAGATGCTCAACAGCACTCAGCATGAGAGAAATGCAAAACAAAACCACAATGAATTATTCCCTTAAACTTGTCAAAATGTCTAAAATCAAAAAGACAAGATAATAACTAGTGTTGGCAAGAATGTGGAGAAAAGGGAACCCTCAAACACTGTTGGAGGAATATAAATCAGTACAGCCACTGTGGAAAACTGTATGAAAGTTCCTCAAAAAATTAAAAACCAAAATAACCTATGATCTAGGAATTCCACTATTTAGTATTTATTTGAATAAAATGAAAACACTAATTCAAAAAGATATATACACCCCTATGTTTACTGTGGCATTATTTACCACAGCCAAACTATGGAAGCAATCTAAGTTTCCATCAATAGATAATTGAACAAAAAAGGTGAGGCATATGTAAGTGGAATATTACACAACCATTAAAAAGGATGAGATCTGCAATTTTCAACAACATGGATGGACCTAGAGGGTATTATGTTTAGTGAACTAAATCAGGCAGAGAAAGACAAATATTGCATGACTTCACTTTTATGTAGAATCTTTTAAAAAGTGAAAAACAAAAGTAAAGTCAGAGCTACAAATACAGACAACACAGCAACAATGGTTGCCAGATGGGAGGAGTTGGGGAGATGGGCAAAATAAGAGAAAGGGTATTAAAAGATACAAACTTCTCATTACAAACTAAGTCATGAGGATGAAAAGTAAAGCATAGGGAAGATAGTCAATAATGTTCTAATAATGTGGTAAATACAGTGATGATACATCACTATACACTTAATGTATAAAATTGTTAAATCACTATATGTTGTACACTTGAACTAATTTAACATTATATCAACTATTTGCAGTTTTAAAAATCCAAAATATACATGTTACTTAAAATAGGAGAATTTAATAAAATAGCTAGATATAAAATTAATATACAAAATCTATTTTATTTCTGTGGATCAGCAATCAAAGCTTCTAACTACCTTTTTTTTAAAAACTAAATTTTATAAAAATTTCAATTTTCCACAAATTTATTTATATATTCAGTACAGTTTCCATGGAATCTGAAGTTCTTTGAGATCAGGCAAGACTTCGCTTGAGAAAGAACAAGGTAGCTAGTGGGGAATATGGATAAGCAAGAAAAATCAACTCTGCAACTAGATATTAAAACCTCCTAAATTAAAGCCATAGTAACTGAAACAAAGTGGCACAGGCACAATTTATTGACCAAGAAAACACTATATAGAGCCAAAATATAGATCTATGTTTCTGAAAAAATCTGATAGGTTATAGACATGGCATTGTAGATCATTATGGAAAGGAAGGGCTATTCATTAAATAGTGCTGGATAAATGGTTCGGTATAGGAGAGGAAAACATGAAACTGTATTCCTTTCTCACTTCATACACAAAAACAAATTCCAAAATGAACTAAAGTCTTGATGTAAAAGGCAAAATTTTAAGCTTCTAGAAGATATACACAATGTATTTACAAAGTCAAAGTGAAAAATTATTTCAAAATCAATACCCTAAAAGCACGAGTTATATAAGAAATATATAAACTTGGGTACATAAAAATTAACAAATTTTCTTCACCAAAAGACAACTGAAGAGAATGTGAAAAAAATCAAACTACAAACTGAGAAAAGGTGTTTGCAACAAAAATCATGAGTTATTTTATCTAAATAGCTTCTACAAATCAATGATAAAAAAAAATAAACAATACAATGGAGAAATGAGCACGACTTAGTAACTGGCATTCCATAAAAGAAGAAAGAAAATGTCGTATGATTATACAACAATAATCAACCTCATTAGTAATCAAGAAGTGCATAAAAATGTGACATTTTATACCCACGAGATGAGCAAAGGTTGATAATATTGACTAAATCAAGTGTTGACAAGTGCTTAATTATCTCTTAAACGCTGCTGACAACAGTATAAATTGGTACAACTGCTTTTGAAATATAATCTGGCAATACTTTTAAAGATTAACTTTTTAATGTATTCTATGATTAGCAATTATACCACCAGTCATATTCAAAAGAAACTCTTGCCCACATGCATCACAAAGCATGTACAAAGATAGTCACAGCAGCATTGTTTTTAACAGCAGTTATCTGCATCCAACTCAAATGAGCACTGCCAAAAAAAAGAATAAATTATTTGTTATATATTTGTACAATCAATTATTATACACCAGTACAAATGAATAAACTCTAGCTGTACACATTATCATGGATAAACCATAAAAACAAAGTGACAAATTAAAAAATGAGTCACAGAGGGCATGAGGTGATGTGATGAGCACTGGGTGTTATATGCAACTGATGAACACTACATATCAGAAACGATGTACTTACTATATGTTGGCTAAATGAATTTGGAATATTTTTAAATCACAAATAAATAAATGAGTCACAGATCACATATCGTATGTGATACCTTTAAAAAAATAATAATAATACTTAGCCTTCCTCAAAGATGGAAAAAAGATCATAAAAAAAGGCCTGGGGGTCCCAGGTGGCTTAGTCAGTTAAGCATCTGCCTTCAGCTCAGGTCATGATCCCAGGGTTCAGGGATCAAGCCCCACACTGGGCTCCCTGCTCAGCGGGGAGTCTGCTTCTCCCTCTTCCTGTGCCCCTCCCCCTGCTTGTGCATGCACGCTCTCATAAATAAAATCTTTAAAAAGTCCCAACAAACACCCAAAATCTTTTGTTTCTCTAATCAGAATTACTGGAATCGACCGTGTACAGAAAACCTAACGTAAGTAACTGTAATTCTCTTGGTTGGTTAAGCAAACCTTTAGAGTGAGCTAATTAGTGCACTGAAGGAAAAACATTCTGAATAGCACTGTCAGTCTCTGGCACTGGCAGGAAATGTAACCTATGGTTACTCAAAATGAATACTTTGGAGTTACTATCAAGACCATATACAGATTACAAAATTAAAAGGACTACCAAAGTCTTGACTTCCCCATCTTCCAAACAACTCAGTAAAACTTCAAGCAAAATGTGTCCAGAACCACCCACCACTCGTCACTGCCAACACAACCTTCCCAGGTCACACCACTACGTTTTCTCAACTGCATCCTAAGAATAGCCCAGTAACTGCTGTCCTTAGGTCAACCCTGGACCACCTCTCCCCCATACTAAGGCTCTTCTCAAAGTAACAGTGACAGTGGTCATTTGAGAACGGTTTATACCAAATCAATTCTCTTAGCAGCCCTCCTTTCCCCTACCAATGGCTGTTCATCTCACATAGTTAAACTCTGTCTTGCAGAGGTGGGGCCCCCAGGCCACCTCTTGGACTTCATCTTCTAACGCTCTTCCAGCCACACTGGCCCTCTTGCAATTCCCTGTATTTGCAAAGCAGGCGCCTTCGTGCCTATTCTTAAAGAGCTAATTAAATAAACATGGGTCCTAGATGAACAAATGACAAAAATACGCCCTGATCTAATGTTTAGGATTCCTCCAATTCTGTGTACCCTTGATGCAATAAAACCAACCATCAACCCTGATACAGAAAAGGTGGCATTTTCCTTTTGAAAAATTCTTGGATATATTTTACACACGACTTGGAAGCTATTTGCACATGGTACGTTATACAGAAGTGTCTAATTACCACAAATATATTGTCTCTATAAGGTCATCAGGCAATCTGCAGAAGTTCTACTGAGCACACGAATATCATCCTCTCATGTCTCACTCATAACCTACCTATACTCATACCACCACCACCCATGAAGAGGTGTGTTTTCTTTATTAAATATTCTTCCTCAGGAACTATGAAGTATTTTCAAGAAATGTATTCTTAATGAGATTTTGAATGATCACCTCAACTTGGAGAAATAACCTCTTTATCACAACCAGCTCCTCCTGTTCTTTCAGGAAGACCTATGATCTCTGGCTATTAACTGAGCATTTTATGGGCAGAAAATGGAAATGGAAGGCAGGAGAACCATAATTTAAGTCATGATCTGGCTTCTCAATTAAAGTGATATTAAAAAGCAGTAAAATCTTCTACCTCAGCCCACAGGTACAAAGGTTGTAGAATGATTAGAATTCCTTCCCAGAAAGTAAGATAAAGGATGCTTTAGCCCAGCACTGCTTGTAGCACATACAGAAAGCCAAGAGAAAAATCAGAAAATGAATAAGAAAGGCGGCTTGAAATTTTGCTTTGCCTATGTTGGCTGGAATTTATCCCTGGTCTCTGAGGAGTAAAAATCAGTGAGCTCAAATCTAATCTACTACAACTGCTGGGTCAGCCAGGCCTTGATGGCCTTGGCTCCAAGTGCCTGCTCACACAGACGGTGGAGTTCAGGAGTGGCTCCTGACACTGCTCCCTTGGCCCAGGAGCTCTGAGAGAACAGGACTGTGGTTGGGCTTGAGGTCTGTCAAGTATCAAGAAGAGATTCTACAGCACAAAGGTGACACTTTTTTGTGAGGGGAGAGGTGTGAGTATTCTGATGTGCCTATCTATATTTGTCTGCTAGCCCAGAGGCAAGTGCCTTCAACTGCTTTTTACTTTCAAGAGCCATCTTGACATTTCATCATTACTTGGGGTTTTTTTCTTAAGGACAAATGAGGAGTGCTGGATCCTGACTGGTGATGTGAAAATTGTGCCTGCCTCTAGGAATGCAGAAGCAAAGAGAGCCACTCAACGGGCAAGCCTGGGACAGGCACATATAGACACCAACTCTGTGATGATGTTAATTACAATAATTACAAACAAGGGAACTTAATATGTGCCAGGTGCTTTGCCCAATTCTTTATAGTAATCAGCTAAATTCAATCCTCATAAAAATGTTATGGGATAAATACTGCCATATTATATTAGCACCCCCATTTATTAGATGAGGAAGCCAAGGCATAGAGTGGTTACTGAGTTCTATACTGCCTCCTCAAGAGGATTATAGTCATCTTGCTTCCCCTTTAGAAATGGCTCTTTTATAATGCTTTTCAAAATTATGACATTAAAAAAGAAACCTTTATTTTTTTAAGATTTTATTTATTTATTCATGAGACACAAAAAGAAAGAGGCAGAGACAGGCAGAGGGAGAAGCAGGCTCCCTGCAGGGTGCCCAATGTGGGACTCGATCCCAGGACCCTGGGATCACACCCTGAGCTAAAGGTAGGCATGCTTAACCATGGAGCCACCCAGGCCTCCCTAAAGAAAAAAAAAACCCTTTGAATTGAAAACCTCTATTAATTATAGTACTAGCTGCAGAGCATAGCACATCACCAGCCACTAAAACCCTAACGTTTTTAAAACCCAATTGTTTTTCGGATTAAGATGGATGGATGATAGGTTTTCTCTGAACACAGCTGGGTTTAATGAACAGTCAGTGAGCAAACTAAAGGCAATGTAGCAGCAAGGGCGATCCCCAAATTGGGGAGAAATGGCACATAATGCCTAGGCCAAGGGAAATTGACGGCTAGGAAAAGGGCTAAGAAAAATCCTCCCATTTTAAGAAAAAAGAAATCTCACACTCTGCTAGTGGGAATGCAAACTGGTGCAGTCTCTGGAAAACAGTTTGGCGATCCCTCAAAAAATTAACAATAGAAATACCTTGTGATCCAGGAATTCCACTACTGGGTATTTATGCAAAGAAAATGCAAACACTAATTTGGAAAGATATATGCACATCTATGTTTATTGCTGGACTATTTACAACCATCAAGATACAGAAGCAGCCTACAAGTCACCAATAGACCAGTGGAGAAAAAAAGATAGGGTGTGTATACACGTGTATGTATGTGATGGAATATTATATAGCCATAAAAAGGACAAGGTCCTGCACTTGCATCCACATGGACGGACGCAGGGAGTATTATGGTATTTGCAGTAAGTCAGACTGAGAAAAACACCCTATTATTTCCCTTGTGTGCAGAATCTTAACAATAAATGAATAAATATATAAAAAGCAGAACCAGACCTCTAATTACAGAGAGGAAGCTGATGGTTGCCAGAGGGAAGGGGGTGGGCAAAAATGGGTGAAGAGGAGTGGGAGATACAGGCTTCCAGTTACATAAGGAGAAACTTACAGGAATAAAAGACACAGCATGGGGAATACAGTCAGTGATATAGCCCTGTATGGTAGCAGATGTACCTATACTCGTGGTGAGCACAGCATAACATATAGAGATACTGCACACCTAAAACTAATACATGTTGCACGTCACTCAATTTTTTTAAAGATCCAAAATCAATTTTCCACTAAAAGAGAAAGAAAAGTTTCCCATTTTACTGCCTACTCTTTTGTACCTTCCACATTTTCAGCCATTGTGGATGCTTTATGTATTCCAAAACTTCTACGTTTCAAGTTGGTTATGTAAAAAGGACAAGAAGAACTGGCAAGACCAATTTTTAAAAATCACATCCAAAAAGCTACGTGGTCTCCATGGACACAATCTTTCATGTATACGCAGCACTTGATAATTCACAAACCACAAGTACCTCATCCTTTGAGACTATACCTGCTCAGGGATAAACAAGACTGAATATACTTATTTTGTGAATGGTTATACAGGATATACCCATTTTGCAAATTAGGAAATAGTCTCCGTAGGTTTAGGGGCCTGCCTGTGGACAAAAGTTGATAGGCAGTTGTGGCAAGCAAAAATTCTTAGATGCTCCACCCCTCCCCCACCTGGGGTTTCCACTGTCTGGCATATACATCCTATATAATCCCCCCTCCCCATGAGGAAGTTCATGAATAAGACAGGATATCACCACATGATTATATTTTTCTTATGTGGAAGAAGGGATTTTTTTTTTCATATGGAGTTAAGATACATAATCAGTTGACTTTGAGTCAATCAAAAAGGATGCTAATCTGGGTGGGCCTGACCTAAGCAGGTGAGATCTATAAAGCAGTCTGAGAAACTCCAAGTCAGAGAGCAATTCGGCTGCTGGCCAAGAAATGGCAAACTGCCACTCTGAGATGAGAGCCATGTGGCAAGATAGGACTGGTGGCCTCTAACAGCTCAGATCAGCTCCCACTTGGCAGCCATCAAGAAAGCAGGGAACTCATTCCTTTAGCACAATAAAATAAACTCTGTCAAGAACCTGAGGGAGTTTGGAAGCAGGGTTTTTACTAGTGGATCCCCCAACAGAGGATACAGCTGATAAAGACCTGGATTTCAGCCCTGGGAGATCCTGAGCAGATGTCCAGTTAACTCCTGCCTGGACTCCTGACCCACAGACACTTTGAGATCATAAATGTGGACTGTTTTAAATCAAGTGTGTAGTAATCCATTATACAGCAATTAAAAAAAAAACACAGTACAGTATTGAAAGGTTCTAGAATGAAGTCACTCTCTGACTAGTGGCTGATTTTTTGGGTCCTGTGTGCTTTATGCCCTCCCCAGTTCCCAGTTCTAAGATCTGAGTGAGTCTCAGCAGGAACAGCAAACGCTGATTCACATTTTACTCTTTCTGTCTTCAAGCATAGCAGAAGCCAATAGCCAGCAACAGAGAGGATAAACTGCATGCCAACAGGATCAAGAAAAGCAGCTCCAACCATCTCTAATGAGTCTACAGGACTGCTCCATTTGACAAGGGTATCAGACAGGCTATGAGATGGCACACTTTGCCTCAACACACTCCAACCCTGTGCCGTTTGCTATTGCGATTTCCTAGGGGACAAAGAACAAGTTCACAAGTGCACTCAATTGCTGTCAAATCAGCCGCCCTATTTGTGTCTCCCTGGAGCAGATGCTGCTGGCTCTGGGTCTCATTAGAGTAAATGGGCACTGTTTCCCCTGCTTGTCACTTCTACAGGCAAATGGGGGATGGGGGTCTCTTGCAAAGTGATGCATCCACTTCTAGACTTATTTTTTGAGAGACTTCCAGCAAACACTGCCCCAAGTTTGTAAAGGTATCTTCCCAGCATCCCCAGAGCAGAGGATAGGATCCGGTTCCTCCTTCCCCTAGGAGATCAGCAATCGCTGGAACTATTGCCTAGCATGATATAAACCACAGGACCCCACCCCACCTCAGGCGACTAAATACATCATGTACACAAGGTGAGAGTAAGATCCTTCCTCCCACATTCTGGTAAACTGTTGGGAAAGATAAATACAGATACATCTGCAAGACCACAGTATCCTCTAAGGTGGTCTTCTTGCCTCCAGCCTTGCTTCCTCCAATCCCTATTTTCTAATATGCTGAGATACAAATGTAATCGGGTTGTGCACATTCTCTGGCCTCCATATGCAAAGCAAATGTTGTTTAAAAGTTTTCTAGGCCCCATAGATAAAATACAGTTTCTCTTGCATGATTTACAAGGTTCTTTAGGACACCACCACCCTACCACCACCAAACTTTTAACTTTTTCCCAATGCTCCACCAATCTTAAATTAACTTGCAATTCTCAAAAACCACCATAATCTGCTTCCCCTCTATGCTATAGAACATATTGTTTCTTCCACTCAAAATATCCTTACTCTACCCCTTCACCTGATTAACTTGATTCAGTCCCTCAAATCCTTTTTTTTTTTTTTTAAGATTTTATTTACTTACTCATGAGAGACACAGAGAGAGGCAGAGACACAGGCAGAGAGAGAAGCAGGCTCCACGCAGGGAGCCTCACGTGGGACTCGACCCCGGGGTCTCCAGGATCACGCCCTCGGCCAAAGGCAGGCATTAAACCACTGAGCCATCCAGGATGCCCTAGTCCCTCAAATCTTAGCTTAGAATCCTTTTCCCTGAAAAGCCCTCTCTTTTCCCCCAATAGCAAACGAGGTCACCTTGTGAGGTGACCTCCCTGACTATCAGGCCACTCAGCACACCCTAATGAAATTGCTTATTCACGAAACTGGAAACTCACTGGCTTTGTCCAGTTCACTGCTTTTTCTCCCTAACAGTATCTAGCAGAGTAAGCAATTAATAAACGCTGGTGAAGGAAGGAAAGAACAAGTGAATGAAGTCATTTTTTTAAAGACGTTTCTGTGTAAATAATATTTGCATATTCAAACCCTTCTAGGGTAAAAAGTCAACCCAACCTCTTCTCAACCTCTTCTACAATATCCCTCCACACACTCTAGAGCATCCAGTCAGACTGAACCATTTGTTTTGTCCCATCCACACCCCACAAAGTTCTACCTTGGAGCCTTTGTTCACACAGCCCCCTCAATAAAAAAGGCAAAAGCCACAGTCCCACTGTCAAGACATTTCTGCCATGAACACTTACTTGGTACCCCCCAGGCATAATTAATTTGTCTCCTCTTTATCCTTATGTCAAGATGCTTGTGCCTTGTGATGAGCACTTTGGAGTTTTTGCCTTATTCATACGCCTATTTTTTCAAATGAAATACAAATTCTCTAAGGACAGCAACAGTGATTAGTCATCATCCCAGAGCTTAAGATGGTCCTCAATAAATATTTATAATGTTATGTAATGTTTAGTCCACTTAATGCAAGATAATTGCATGCTGTGATGTAGTTTAAGGGTTAAAAGAAATTGCAATAATTTTTAATAATAGTAATATAAATCTACTAGATACTAACCTATATACAGCTCTGAATTAATTTTTATTAGAGAGAGAGAGAACATGCAAGCGAGGGGCAGGAGGGAGAGGGAGATGGAGAGAGTGAATCTCAAGCAATTTCCACGCCCAGCACAGAGCCTGACATAGGTCTAGATCTCACAACTCTGACATCATGACCGGAGGTGAAATCAAGAGCTGGATGCTTAACGAAATGAGTCAGCCAGGCGCCCCCTGAACATTTTATATTCATTTCTTATGATCTACTATAATTCCATAGTTGTTATGAGATCACATAGTGAATACTTGGCAGATCCAAGATTGAACTCAAGCTTGTCTGGCCCCCACAGCTGACTTTTTTCCACTAGCACTGTATTTGCTCATTCTGAGTATGTAGTATGACTCCAGAAGTTTGCAGCATTTCAACAGCATAAGCCTCCAAGTCAAGCCTGGTTTTTACCCTTTCCAAAGTCTCATTGTACTTAAGATGAACCAGGCCCATAGTTGCACAAAACTTCTCCTGGAGTCAGGGACACATCTACTGTGGCTCATGGTCCACAGGTTATCAGTGGTCTGCAAGGAAGAGATGTCCTCCCCTATCAGTGATATCCATTAACTAAACAACACTAGTCTCTATCTGGTCAAGAAACTAGTATCTGGCTTATGTATGTCCAAATCTACATAACTGGGATAAAATAATTGCCTCCTCACAAAGTGGCAACTGAGCCACGAGTGGGGACTCTCGGAGGGAAATTCAAAGAGGGTCATAGAATGCAACATGATGTCAGCCACGGGCTGGGGCCTGGTATTTCATCATATCCTTCAAGTTATTTTCCAAGTAGCTTGCACAGCACTCAATACTTAATAGTCACTATCTTGTTTAATCCATACAACCCAATATGTTATTACTACCCCCAATACAGAAATGAAAAAAGACACTGAGAGTAGTGAAATAATATCATCCAGGTTGCCCACCTGAGAAGTAGAGAAGTGACTGAACACAGGTTGGCCTCATCCTGCAGCCCCACTCGTGACCATTCTGATCTAGTGCTCCTACCATGTATCTCTATTCACATCTTACTCCGACAACCAGCATTACCCAAGCTTACACCTAAAATGCATGCTCAGAATTGCATTGTTTCTGCCTAAGTGATTTGAACCAAACAGGGAAAACTCCCAGGCACAGGAACCCAAATAACTTCTCACTCCAGGGGCGTTCAAATCCCAAAGCTAGTTTCCCAAGCATCTGGGTGTTTGTCTCAAGTCCTGACCTATTTCCGACTTGTTTAATTACATTGTCTTTCTAGGCACCCTTGGGTGTTTTGCTGGGTGAACCCAAAGCCCAGCCTGTCCTCAGCCACCCAGCCGTGTTGCTAGGCACCCATTCAACAGCTCTCTCTACATACCAGAAGACAGAGATACATATCTAAAGGAAATAGAAATCTTCTTCCAGAGTTAAAACAACTAAAAATTGCCTGAGGGTTCTTTTGAGGGCAAAGATTTCACACTTTAAAGGCATATACTCTTAAAGGATTAAGCTAGTGATCAAACAGTGGCCTTTGGAGAAGTATTACTGAACTACTGCATTTTTTAAAATTCAAGTGATTCCTTTGGAGGTGAGATGATCACTCTTTTTCCCTTCCTAGGCTATTTCCACTATTTTAATATTCTATCTTCTTGTCAAAACTATGCCATTAATGGGAGGAGGAAGTGAACTGCTGAAGGCATGAAGACAATCAAAGAGAGAATAAACCCCCATCATTTATAGGGTATAAATCAAGGCCACTAAACCTCAGACAAGAGGCTAGATCCAAGACCCTTCCAAGTACAATTATTTCACATACAGTTTAGATCAAAAACTGATCTTTAAAAGATAATCAGTCCTAAAGATATACTGAGATGATGATCATAGCAACTAACTTTTAGTGCGTACCACATAAACAGACATTTTACAAGCATTATTTCACATACACATAAAAATCTAATGAGGTAGATACCATCATTGCCTCCTTTTTACAGGTGAATGAATGAAATTTCAAAAGGATCAAGCTAGCAGCCCTGGGTGGCTCAGTCGGTTGAGTGTCCAACTCTTGGTTTCAGCTCAGGTCATGATCTCAAGGCTGTGGCATCAAGCCCCACGCTGGGCTCTGTGCTCAGTTAAAATTTTTAAAGTCTGCTTCAGATTTTCTCTCTCTTTCTCTCTCTCTCAAATAAAAAAATAAGATCTTTTTTTTTTTTAAAAAAAAAAAAAGAAAAAAAAAGGTCAAGCTATATGTCCAGGGCCACATATCTGGCAAATGCGGAACCAAAACTCAAATTCAAGTCCGTCAGACTCTAGAACCTAACCTCCTCATCATACATTACGTCTGTATATTTTCAATACTGGGTTTTTTCCCCCTTGGAATAGTCCCAAGGACTTGCCTCAGAATTGGCACTTCTCTCTGCCAAAGAAAGCCATTCTCTGAACTGAATCACACACTTCTCAGGTAGAAGAAAACTTTATGAAGATGAAATGAATAATGAAAAACCAACTAGAAGAGAAACCCAGGATAAGGAGACAGAACATAAGAAACTAGAGGATTTGACACTCTTTCATTTTGAAAACAGAGTGGAAGGAACCACAGAGGTCATCGGCTCCAACTGCCTCTTTGATCAGATGAGACAAGAAGTAACTTTTTCAAAGTCTCAGCACCACTGCAGTGGTACAAATGTGAAAGCACTCTGTATCTACTTCACTATTGTCAGTATTACCACTGCTGGTATTACTGTGACTATTAATATTACCACTATTATCACAGTGCCTACTGTATTAGAAATCTGGTTCTAATGGGCTCTATGAAGTACTGTGACACTTGTGCTTTATGGATGCAATGATGGGGCACACTACAGGAATATTTAAACCAGGCCTGTTACCCTAACAGTCCTGTTCTGAGTGTCACATACACACACACACACACACACACACACACACACACACACACAAATACACCCCCTCTATGCCATTCTTTCATTGAACAATCTTCCAAGTACTTACCAATATCCACAAAGATCTTATTTGTATGTTTACTCTCAGTCCCTTTCCCTTGCTATATAATGTAAGCTCCTGGAGAACATGAATTCTGTCTTTCTGGAATGTTACTATATCCCCAGAGCCATGAATAAATTATTCAGTTAAGGAAGATACCATTGACATGAGTCAGTACAATGCGTAAATATTCCCTTTTATCCAGGTCTGCTTGGAACAAGAAGGAATCTATGAACAACAACAAAAAGGTGAGGGGAACACAGAACATTTCTCTAGCTTTGTATCTTATGATGATGTGATCCCTGGCATCATATTTTTATCAGGTAAGGTTGTAAATAGCATACATCCTTTATAGCACTCAGAAATCAGAGAAAGTCCTCATCTATTGTCCTCACTTGTTTTTTTTTTTTTTCTGTAATCAGAGTAAGTGTGTAGCCATTGGTCAATACCTGGCAATTCTCGGTGCAGGAATTCATGCCAGGTTGCACTGAAACCAGTTCAAGCTAAGAGAGTATATGAAATCTTAGATGATGGTCTTAATCTGGATTAAGTGGTGCTTTAGATTTAAGAGTCTATACTTTAAGGCAATGAGTAATCAAATAGATATCAGAATGAGCAAGAAATAGATTGGTCTTTTTAAAAACACGTAACTCTAACTTTGAAAGACCAGTTATAAAGGTCCCTTACATAGTTTTAAAATTGCACTTCAGGGAAAGAGACCTATTATCACCTACATAAAATTCTAAGAAGACAACATTGGGTCATGTTACTTTGTTAAGATGCAGACTCATAAGTATAAAAATTACAGACTCAGTGTGCTAGAGAGTTAGGTGAGAATGAGTTAATTCCTATAACAACAGAACAGAACACAGCTTGAAAAACAGAAAGAGGAGGACAAGATGGGGATAGGGATGTAGAGGTATGAACATAGGTAGAATGCAATGGAGGCCTATTGTTAAAATGTCCCATGCCAAACTCCCTGAGAACTGTAGCAGGTATCCTGAGATCTGGCATTGGGATAATCACTTTGGAGTCAGGGGACTGTTCTCTGGATCCACTGGTAAGATCATAAACTTGGTACTTCAAAGTTTCATCATGACTCCAAGATTCCTCACCTCAAATCTTAGTGTTCTATCCTTTTTCCTACTCAATGTAATTATGAAAATTATCTGAGTTTGATGTCAAGAAGGTCAGAGATATTTTCCTTTAGACCAAAGATATTTTCTTTGGTCCATCCAATGTTTCATTAAAAATTCAATCAACATTCATTCATTAATTGAAAATTCCATATTAACAAAATCAGCTTTCCAGATTCTCTTGAATTTCATTTTCTCTCTGGCCCAGAGTCTATATTCCCAGAGGGCAAAACTGAGCTGAAGCTGAAAACAACCTGCCCTCTTTGGATAGGGCATGTGCTATATGACTTTACATGGTGTCCACCACCCTCTACTATCTCTTAACCTCAAGGTCTGTGTTGGCCTTTATCACTGCACTCACATTGAGGTTTCTTTTTGTTTTTTGGGGTTTTTTTGTTTTGGTTTGGTTTGGTTTTATTAGTACACAAATGTTTTTTGAATTCATATCTATATCAAAAATTGGAAATCACAGGATAAAAAGGGGTACATTTTTCAAGATTCATCAAAATTCACTTGGATAGGAAAAGGCCAGAGTGCTCAAAACAACTTTCAAGTACAAATTGGGGGATTCATCATCCAGACAACATAACTATAGTAATTAAGGCAGAGTGGTAAGTGCACATGAAAAATAATCAGTAGAATAGAATGGATTCAAGAAACAGACAAAAGGTAATTAGATATATGACAACATGACATATGGCATTACTAATCAAGAAGGAAAGATGGCTTGTTCAAATGGTGGATATCAATATTATAAAATAAACTATAATCATATTTTATGCCAGTTCCTGATGTGTGTAAGCCCAAAAATGTAAAAGATGAAAAATTTTTAAATGTGAAGAAATATAGAATATCTTTATGATATTGGGTTAGTACAAAATTGCTTCAGTAATGTCTATAAGTACAAGTCATAAGACATAAATTTGACTATTTAAAATGCAACAGTTCTTCTAAAAAAAATAAGCCACCACAAATAAGTTAAATATAAAATTCATTAAGTAATAAGAGAAATATAAATTAAAATAATGAATGCCATGTCACATATATTAATAACCAAAAAAATGTAAACTCAACAATACCAAGTGTTGGTTATGATGTAGTGAAATGAGGACTTTCATATACTACTGAGGAAAGTAAAAATTGTTTCACCACCCATTTTGATAAGAAATTGGGTATAACTAGTAGAGTGCATTTTTTTTAACTAGTGTTGCAAAGAATATGTGAATACCTTTTAGTTCAGTAAGTCCACTTACAAGTATATCCTGAAACTCTTGCATGGCACTATATCAACATGAATGCATCCCAAAATATGTTAGATTTTTTTAAGTGCACTTAAATAGAATCTATAGAATTAAACACTAAGTAATGTTTTTAAGTACTCAAACAATGCTTTATTTTGTTAGTAGACCTATGGATATATGACAAAAGTTTTCAATCATGAAAATAATAAAACTTCATCTTCAGGATAATGGTTATCTTTGGTAAGGGAAGGTGACTACAATTGAATTTCCATTGTTTATGTCAAAAACACAGTTGTTGGGATGCCTGGGTGGCTCAGCAGTTGAGCGTCTACCTTCAGGTCAGGGCATGATCCCGGGGTCTGGGATCAAGTCCCACATCAGGCTCCTTATGGAGAGCCTGATTCTCCCTCTGCCTATGTCTCTGTCTCTCTCTCTCTGCCTATCTTGCTCATGAATAAATAAATAAATCTTTTAAAAAAAAAGTTGTTAATTTTATTGTTGATTCTTTGAAGATAATTTTGCTTTTCTGTTTTTAGTATTTTCTCCTTGGCCTTGGTTTAACTCTTTTTTTTCTCTTTCTCTTTCTCCATGCCTAGGTCTGGGCATTGCCTCTTTGCAATCCTCCTGTTCACTAATTCTCTCATCAGCTGTGTTTAAGCTGCTATTTAACCTATCCACATAATTCTTCATTTAATTTATTCTGTTTATTTGTTCTATTAGATTTTTTGTTGTTTCCAGTTTGCTGTCAAAATTTCCCTTGTTATCTCTTAATTCCTTGGATGTACTAATTTTAGTTCTTTTATATAAAATATCTGCATCTCTTATGGATTGGTTTTCATTATCTGTTTTTAGCTCTTGTTTACCATAGTTTTGGTCAAATCTCCCCTTGTAACTTTTAGCCTGAAATTTTTATTCAATATTACATTTTGTACATGAAAAGTATAGAGAATATATGATATCCTGAATGATGTTATCTGTCTACAGTGTCCCTAATAATATTGATCCAATTAGAGCACAGGATAATTCAAAGCTGGACATGAGTTACCATGAAAACTTATCTATTTCGAATCCACTTTTACTCATAGGATCCTTAGGATTTTACCAGGGACCATCTTCCTTCACAAGCCCTGAAATCCAATTTTTATCCCTTACCCTGATTAGTATTCTGAATGTTACTTTCAGTTCTTCAGGCTCTTAGCCACTTTCCTTTTTTTCTAAATCAATAATCACCCAGAGGACAGAAGCAGCACTGAACACTGTGAAATTCTCTCCTCTCTCAGATCATTGTCCTTCAAGTCTTCACTTCCTTGGTAGTTCTCTTATGCCTTCAACTAGAATTTTTAAATTTAATACCCAGCCCTTTGAATTGCCTTTATCCAGAGTTTTAGTCACAAATATCATGACCTAAAGTCATAAGCAGAATGCCTCCAAGGTCAATTTTGAGCATCTCCACGCCTGTATATGTATCATGACTGACTCAGACACATTCTTAAAATTTATTCTGCCACTTTACATGATATAACAACAGCCAACAGAAAGAAACTTTTACATTGACACAGAGGGTCTTCACAGGAAGAAGTACAGAACTCTAAATCTATCATGCCTTGATTTTAACTTATTTGTTGTGATAGCCCAGGAAAATGACACAAACTCTCTGTTGTTAGTCTCCTCATGTATAATACAAGGTAATAGCACTACTCTAACTGCCTCACAAGTTTGAGGATTCATTAGAACACAGACATAAGCACCTAGTACAGGGCCTGACCCATAGTAGGTATTCGATAAATACTAGTTCAATCATTTGTAGGAATAAAAGATTAGTCTTTCCCTTGCTATTCAGAAGTTTACTGCTGGATCTGTCCAAAGCAAAGAGTTCCAATAGTTTCAATAGCTAACCCAAGAGAATTCCCAGCATGTGTATAAGGATTCAGTCTTAGCTTAGGGATTCTGGTGCATAACTATGTTATTCTTCCCCTTAAAATGGAGCTGATGTAAATTTTGTTAAAAAAGGAAAAAAATTAGTATGGAAGAGCGAAGTTTTCAAATTAAAATAAAATGACAGAGGTGCCTAGCTGGCTCAGTCAGTAGACTCCGCAATTCTTGATCTTGGAATCGTGAGTTCGAGCATCACGTTGGGTATAGAGATAGCTTTCTTTCTTACTTAATTGAATTAAATAAGAGGACAAACTCAGACCTGACAACTAGTCAAGGATTCTACCCTCTGACCTCATCAAAGGTACATTAGCTAAAAAAAAAAAAAAAAAAAAAAAAAAAAAAGAGCCCTTAAGTGCTGCCAGATACATCAAGCACTAACTCTTGACTCCTTGAATGTTAACTCTCAGGAACAGAGCACTGAAAGTTGCTTATCCAAAAAAAGAAGCAAAGGCTCAAAGAATGCCCTTTTTGTTCATGAAATTTCCACCCTAACACCTATGTTATGCCACATACCCTACATCGTTTTTCCTTCCACCTCCTCACAACATCCAAGTAAAAGAGGCACCGTTATTCTCTCTCTCATATGCAACAGGTTGATCAACTGATGCTTAAAGAAGTCCTACCACATGCCAAAGGCACCAGAAAATTCAGTTAACATTTATTGAGTACCCGCCATGTGCCAATGTGCTAGCACTAAGGCCACAAGCCAGAGTATACAAAACAACATCCCTAGCAAAGACCACGAGCTATGGAAAGAAATCGAAAGAAAACACTCCTGAGTACAAGCTCTAAAGAGGCTCCATTGATTGTAAGATACTGATGGGACAATTTTAAGGACTGTGCAGAAAAAATGCTAAAATAAAGGAGAGTGAAAACAAAACCCCGGGCAGACAGATAAAGTGATCCAGGGGTGGCCTCACACCACCACCCAGTCCCTGCACAGATCCAGCCCCTAATTAAGTACTAAAGAGGAAATAAAACTCGGTACAGGAATAAAAAGACTACGAGGAGTTACTTTCACGGTGTGTTCCAGAAAAGTCTCCATGAAGATGTGGTACATAAGCTGAGATTGTAAAGATGCGCAGTTGGAAGCAGACACATCAGGTTTTGAGGCAGGAAGAGCTCTGCACGTTGAACCGTGCCCAGAGAGGAGGAAGAAAATTGGAGTCAGATAGGAGATAGGCTGGTGTTAGGGAAAGGGCCTCACCACGGAGGAGGTGGGGGGCTCAGGGCCTGTGCACTTTCCAACTGGTAGTAACATATTGTTATTCCCTGGACTACATGGGGTGCTCACCGACAGTGCCAATACCTCAGTGCCATCTGGAACTTTGCAGCTGGTTCCTCTTAACATTGGTCCACAGTTAGAAACCTCAGGGGATCCCTGGGTGGCGCAGTGGTTTGGTGCCTGCCTTTGGCCCAGGGCGCGATCCTGGAGACCCGGGATCGAGTCCCACGTCTGGCTCCCGGTGCATGGAGCCTGCTTCTCCCTCAGCCTGTGTCTCTGCCTCTCTCTCTCTCTCTCTGTGACTATCATAAAAAAAAAAAAAGAAACCTCAGTAACATAGATACTGAAACCACAGCAACATATAGGCCATAACATCGCACTCTAAGTATGTATTATGATAAACATCATTACAGTAGCAGTCATCCTGTAGTATGCAAATGTATCCAAGTATTACAGTGCAGTATTGTATAAATGCAAGATATATGGGTCAAATTTATCCATTAAAAATAAGGAGGAGGGGGGATCCCTGGGTGGCTCAGCGGTTTGGCGCCTGCCTTTGGCCCAGGGCGCGATCCTGGAGTCCCGGGATCGAATCCCATGTCAGGCTCCCGGCATGGAGCCTGCTTCTCCCTCCTCCTTTGTCTCTGCCTCTCTCTCTCTCTCTCTCTCTCTCTGTCTATGATAAATAAATAAATAAATAAATCTTTAAAAAAAAATAAAATAAAATAAAATAAAAATAAGGAGGAGGAAAGGAAAGAAAGAAGAAAGAAAAGAAAGAAAGAAAGAAAGAAAGAAAAAAAGAAGAAAGAAAGAAAAAGAAAGAAAGAAAGAAAGAAAGAAAGAAAGAAAGAAAGAAAGAAAGAAAGAGAGGATGGAAAGAAGAAAGAAACCTCCTCATTCCCATTTCATCCTTTTGGACCTTTTGCATCCATTTTTCTCACTGCACTAGAAAGACAATTTTGTTTTAAGCCAAGGCCCACACAAACTACCATGGTGCTTTGCCCATAGTAAGTGCTCAACAAGTGTAAGCTAAGCATTTGGGTATCAGATGCAGGCATGGGCCTAACTGCTGGAAAATCTGAACATTCGTAACTGTAGACTGGTAAGAGATGCAAGGATTGTTCCTGCTCAGAGCAAGAGTCTAGGGAGAAGCTGCATGGCAGGAAGGGGAGGCACAAGGAAGCCTTTCTTGTCCTCACACCAGTGAGGAGGTGAAAATTAACAAGGCAGTAAGCAACAAATGTTGGAGAAGATGTGGAGAAAGGGGAACCTTCTTGCAATGTTGGTGAGAATGTGAACTGGTGCAGCCACTCTGGAAAACTGTGTGGAGGTTCCTCAAAGAGTTAAAAATAGACCTGCCCTACGACCCAGCAATTGCACTGCTGGGGATTTACCCCAAAGATACAGATGCAGTGAAACGGCAGGACACCTGCACCCTAATGTTCACAGCAGCAATGTCCACAATAGCCAAACTGTGGAAGGAGCCACAATGTCCTTCGACAGATGAATGGATAAAGAAAAGTGGTTTATAGAGACAATGGGATGTTACTCAGCCATCAGAAAGGATGAACACCCACCATTTGCTTCGAGGTGGATGGAACTGGAGGGTATTATGCTGAGTGAAGTAAGCCAATCGGAGAAGGATAATCATTATATGGTTTCACTCATACGGGGAGTTTAAAAAATAGTGAAAGAGATTATAAGGGAAAGGAAGGAAACTGAGTGGGAAAAATTAGAGAGGAAGACAAACCATGAGAGACTCCTAACTCTGGGAAACAAACAAGGGATAGTGGAAGGGGAGGCAGGTGGGAGGGAGTGGAGGTGATGGGTGACGGGCCCTGAGTGGGGTACTTGATGGGATGAGCAGTGGGTGTTATACTACATGTTGGCAAATCAAACTTCAATAATTAATTAATTAATTAATTTTTAAAACTGCTTTTTCAGCCACTTGGACTTTCCCCTGAAACTTTGGGTAGATAAAGTCCCCATGCAGACTTTAGACTGTGACCTCTGGGTCTCCAGCCTCATGTAAATGTACCATCAATTTTTCTAGATAGAGCAATTCAAAGAAAAAGAGAAAGAGGTTTTTAAATTATGCTTTTCAACTAGGAAGAGAAAATAATAGTTGCCATATCTTTAGAGAATGCCAAGCTGACGTCTCCAGGACTCTGCAAGCACCTCTATCAATTACATGTACTGAGAGAGCAGCAAGGAGACATTTGTTAATTGGAACTCTAATGACCAGCCTTTACCAATATCTAATTTAGTGCTCCTGTCAGGAGCTGGGTTATTTCCTCAAATGAGGAGGATAAATAAAAGACTTAGGGTAGGAAAGAAAATACCCCATTTTTCTTTTGTTTCAAGTCCAACTGTCATGTGACTAAATCTCAGTGTTTGGTTCATACTTTCTGCTATTCTCTATGTTTGAAGTACCACACACACACACGCACGCACACACACACATACTCACACACCATTTCACCCTGACCCAGTATCTGCAGCATTCAGACCATCACTGTCTCAGTTCGGCAGAGATAGCTCAGCTTCCTGGAACAAGTGTTATTTGATCACAGTTGCAAAGGTGAGTGAGAGTTCCAAAGGTAAAGGAAGGGGAGTCGTTGTGAATGACCTGACACAGCTTCATTTAACACTAACTGAATTCTCAGTCATTTCTATTTTTCAGTAAATATTGAGTATCAAAGTAGGCCTACGTGGGAAGGGATTGGAGAAGCGTAGCAGGAAGGCACTTAATGCCTAGAAAAACACCTATAAAATATGAAGCAGTAACTCTAGCAGTAATAATAGTAGTAGCTCCTGGATACTGAGCTGCTGTGTCATAGATAGTGATGAATGCTTTACATAGATTATTTCATCTCTGCTCACAAAATCACCATGGGGATCATTACTCCATTTTGAAGATAATGAAGCTTAGGTTGATAGAAGCTAAGACTCTTGCCTAAGGGTTCCTAGTTAATAATGAGCAACACCAGGAATCATATGCATTTCTATGGAGGACAGATGATGCAGTTAAGAACGTGGGCTTTAGAGCCAAAGGAAGAGAAGCATCCTGGGACACAAACCTCCCCTAGACTTGTTTCATTTTTTAAATTATTAAATGTTGGAGTCTATCATCTTCACCTCTTCTAGCTCCATGCTCCAGTCTTCACAATCGAGTATGAGACGGGACCACTTCCCAAATCTTTCTTCCCTGTTCAGATCTTCCTGCACCAGCTTCCAAGCTCTTCTTCTAGTTCCTCTAGACTAAATGGAGGCCAAAAGTGAATCCCAAGAGAAAGCTTCTTGTTACATTCCACCATTGAGGGAAGAAGCCTGAGGGGGGAAAAATGTACTCATTCAACAGCTTCAATACTAACAGCAGCGCTTGCTAAACACCAAAAGGGCTCTTGAAATAAAGAATTAATGGATTCTAGAACCAGCATCAGGGAGACTGGTGCCAATGGAGCTCTGCATAATTTAGTGTTACACTCTCAACTAAGAAATATCTTTGGGCAATAGCCTAAGTTTCTTTTGAACAACATGAATCATCAGAAGGCATATTAGCAAAAGAGTGAACAATGTCAAAGATGCTAATATCAAAACTATAGCTCAAGAATTTGAATAAAGTTGTCCTAAAGTATATACAAGTGGGAAAAAATACTTATAAATCAATCTATTATCTCCTGAAATACACACAGGTGATGAACTAAACTATTATTTGTAGATGTGTAACTCCTTCATCTATAGCCCTTCAAATGTGTATGTACCACTGAACCAAAAAAAGTTTTTATAAATCTTATTCTTTTTGGAGAAAATAAATGCAGGATCACCAAACATTCCAGACTGCCTTATATTTCATCTGTAGGCAAATGGCAGGAGCTAACCTTGATCTTATTCCTTACATTAGAAAGCAGTTCCCGGGGGGTCTTCCCTATGCCAGGTATTAAGCTAGGCTCTGGAAATATAATTACAAAATGCTCTAGAACAGTGCCTTTCAACAGGTGTTTAAGTGAAAATATTTACTTCCTTAACTCTGCCTTTCACAGATGCAGACGAAACCTGTTTTTCTCCATGTTTCCGTCAACACACAGTCTACCAGCTTCATGGTATACTGGTATTTGTCTTTTCTTTGCACCAAACCATACCCAACTTTGTGCAGCATTATATGATCTGCTTAACATTCTGACAGACATGGTATTAACTATATGGAAAAAGGAGCTCATGCATGATTATTAATCATTTAACAACCTGCTCATGCTAGGATGGCTGGCTGAGAGCCACTGACTACAGGTAATCCGACAGAACAAGGAATGCCTTCACATATGATTCAGTGAAATCTCTGTAACCCTAAGTATCTTCTCCACTGGTCTATTAACATTGCCTGTAATCCATACAGGAATAAGATTCAATGACCTGAAAACAAAACAAAACAAAACAAAAAGCCAACAAAAGACAAAGCATTCATTATACTGGGAAGTACTCTTTGGAAGAAAAAATACAAAGCCTATATAGGTAAGAATAACTTATTTTAAATGGTATATAGTCAACAATGCAAAAACAAGGACTCCAAAATACTGTGACCCAGGATGCCAAATGACTTTAAAAAGAAGAATTATGGAGGAACAGATTGTATGTTCCCAAGGAAAGAGGGCTCTGCTCTAAGTGGAGTGAATATGGCAAAATAGCTAAGAAAATAGAGGAGAGTCAAAGGAGAGGTGAGCAGAACCTTCAGTTTTGTCAAGTAGTGCCTAAACTAGATGCATATACAGGATTCTGTTTGCAGATCATTTTTCTCAGTTATGATTTGATACCTCTGGGTATAACGCAGGCACTTGTCTAGATCAATATCCCACTGTGAATGAATCCTGGAAGCTACTGCTTTTTACCCTACTGTGGTACTGATGAAATTTCAAGCAAAGACAACCAATGAACCAATCATTCCTACCTGCTGCCCATCTGCTCTTTGGAAACAAGTAATAGAATCATAGAGAAAAACCAAGGAGATGTCAGATCCAAGGAAAAAAATGATTGGCTAGGATTAGATTCACATATGGAGGAAAAGTGTCTTCCAGGTGTTCTGTGCAAGCTCATTTTGGCCATAAGGCATTACTTTTCTGATCCATTCCTTTCCTGGTTCTCCCTACCCCCATCCTTAAATGCTATATTTAGTACTTGCTGCATTACAGCATAGGGAGAAAGAGAAGATCAGTTGTTCTTTGGTAAGCAACTACCTTATCTTCAAAACTTAAGTGCAGGTTCTATACCCGTATGTAGTCTACAGTGGAATTTGATATAAGCACTTCAGATTCTCTTGGAATTCCAAAATCTGTCTTCATGGGAAATAAGAGA
Source organism: Vulpes lagopus (assembly GCF_018345385.1). Classification (NCBI taxonomy): domain Eukaryota; kingdom Metazoa; phylum Chordata; class Mammalia; order Carnivora; family Canidae; genus Vulpes; species Vulpes lagopus. Next base: position 89,557,684 of record NC_054831.1, read on the forward strand.
ATTGGAGGATCTGTAAACATGCTACATGTTGAGAGAAGTGCAATGTATGAAGAAGCCATAGATGATTTTCTCAGAGACCCACCATCTAGTTGGAGAGCCAAGAATCAGAGGTGACCAACATGTAGCGCACATGTGTCTTCTCTCCTAACCTGCTCCATGACAGGCATTACTAACAGATCATGGTATCCTTTCCTACTGATCTCACATGCAACCTCAGAATCTTCATCAATGTAGCATTCCAAAAGCCAAAAGCCATCTTTCAGAGTTAAGTCATGATCTGAAATGTATTTGCCATCTTTGGTCAAAAGGGACAGAGAAAAACAGCCCATGACCAGATATTACCATGAAAAGCTAGGTTTCGTGGTATAGACAGTAAGGCAGTAGGGATTCAGAGGAAAGCTTTGTGGAAGAATAGGGACATAAACTGACTGTGGACATTTGGATAAAATGCAAAAAGTGAAACAGACTAAACGTGCTCACTCACTCACAGGATGTAACTTTTGAGAAACCAAGGCAAGGAGCTATTAAGATATACATGTTCTTTCAAGGCCTCCCAGGAAGCTGAGCTATTCCTAACTCTCTGCAGTGCTATGCATATCACTTCACTGTGTCTCCCTACTACTCCCCAGCTTAGAGTCCAAGTTACTGCTCAAAAGCAGCATATCACACCACAGTGACTCCCGGTCCCCGGATTTCAGTCTTTCATGAACCACCTTGAACATTTTGCTGTGCCCATGTGTCACGTTATTATTCGCTTAATATTTTATTTAAATCAACTCACTTCTCATTTAAATAAATTCATCTTAAAATAGAAATAATCACCATTAGAAAAAGTAATCTCACCTACATTAATTTAAGTAAGAACTACTTTCAAGTGGTACTTGCTTAGGGGCACTGGGTGGCTCAGTCAGTTAAGTATCTGACTCTTGATTTTCAGTTCTCAAGGCCATGAGATCGAGTCCCGTACATGGAGCCTGCTTCACATCCTCTCCCTCCCTCCCTGCCTCTAAAAAAATAAATTAAAAGTATCTGTTTCTATGTCCCCTAAAATAATCTCATATACCTCTGTTCATAGTTCTATGTACCACATCTGCTTTAGTGGTTCAGAGGATGTGTTTTGAATCTCTGCATGGCAGAGATTGATCCTAACCCCAGTTCTGTCATTCATTGGCTGAAGACTTGGACAACTAAATGGAATCTCTAAATTTCCTCATCTGTAAAATGGGTAAGCAATGCATAGTGTTATTGTCAGAATGAATTAAGGAAATGACTGTAATGTGCTGAGCAGAACACTCATACCCACTGTTTTTAGGGACTTATAAGTCTTTCTATTTTGTCCTGGTTGGGAACATCTGTTCCAACTCAAGCCATTTGCTATACCATAAAGTATGACAGTGGAGTGAAACCAACACAGGCTTAGAAACCATGTGTGTGATTAAATCTAGGTTTCATCCCTTCTCTAGGTGGATCATGGGTAAGTTACTTCTTTAAACTCTTACTTTATTTGAAAAAAAATCAACGAAATAATGGTATGTATCTCACATGACTGAGGAATGTAAATGAGATCATATAGAGAGAATGCTGGCATACTGTCACTGCTTGATAAATGGTAATTCTTTTTCTGCACAGTATTGGGAGTAGGTTTGCTTTGAATTTCTGAAAACACTGGTACTGTACAGGCTTTTGAAATCCCCAATTGTTCGTCTGCTATAGATCTGCTGTCCTTTATCGTAAAATGCTGGATTCTCTAAAATAATGGTGTCTTCTCCTTCCCGTATGAGCAAGCAAAAACAAGACCACTAAGGCAGCAAAATGAGGGAAACTCTCAAAAAGCTTCAGACCTCTACATCCAAGACCCAGAATCCTTTGTATATGGCCTTTGGTTCTGTCCAAATGAGGAATTTCTTTTCTTTCATTAAAATGTAAATTTGATGTAACTCTAAAGTCCTTTGGCTGATGGATCTGGGTGAAAAAGCTCCTCTCTGATAACTGGGGGACAGGCCAACTCTCTTAAACCAACTCTCAAAGCCATTCAGGTTCCTACTTTGTAAACCTGTGTCTTCGAGCCAAGAAAAGAAGGCACACACCACTGCCTGAGTCCCCTGTCTCCAATGGAAGTGCTCACTGTAGCCTTTAACCCAAAGGGCTTCACAGGTGGCTGTGGGAAAACCTCTTTGACAGGCAGATGGATCAGCTCTGTAGGCATTTATTCCTTTGCCTTTCAGTTTAGCACTCCCTCTTCAGCAGTAACTACAGAGCGGCTTTGCTGAAGTGGACTCATGCTACTCGAAATGGTCCAGAGACCCATAATTCATTCCACAGCAGCTGCCAAGGAGCTGTCAGATGGTGGTTCTTATGGCCACAGGTCAGACTGAAAGCTGTGACCTCAAAGAAGTACACGTGCTTCACATCCTATTAAAGTAGCTTGAGCTTCACAGTGGCCCCCACGGAGTCCATCAACTTTGTTTTGGTCATTGAGCCATAGCTATTGCTTGCATTGAGAGAAGAAAAGTTGTAGCCTTTCTTAAAAGTTGAGATTTCACTTCCAATATTCCCCACTCCCAGCAAAGAATTTGTCCATTTACCTCTGGGAGTCAAAAAATTAGAGTTTTCACTCTCTAACACAACCCCCAAACGTAAACCCACCATCAACCCAAGATAATTCAATTTTCATTATAGAATCTGTATGGACTATATCAGATGGTCTGAAATAGTGCATAGGTTTCAACCAGACAGGCAGTCCAACAAGTCACCAGGAAGGCCATGTAGAACAATACTGTGAAACCACCACCGAGGAAGGGGCTGGTCAAGTAGCAATCTCTATTACAGATGCAGGACTGGAAAAAGATAGCAATGGTGCAATATATTTCCTGAGTCCAGTCTGTGAATTTTTTATTTCTTTTCTGAGCTGTTGTCACTGCCTCCACATCAGCTTTCCCACCTGCCTTTCTCTACACTCCACTGCATTTCTCCATTTTGCCACCATACACAGTCATCAACCATCAACCAGGCGCGTTAGCCACATCATTTCTCCCATGGTTCACATTGCCCACAGTGCTTAGTGTGCTGTTTCATGTCCTACATACTACAGCTCCAGCCCATCTCTCATCTCTCCTCACCACAACACAGTGCTGCATCACCTCCAATTTCTCATTTTCCCTGAAATATCCCTCCTCTTCGCATATGTTGTTCCTTTTCTCCAAAATGACTTTACCTACCCTATGTTCCTTGTGAAATTTTACCCATACTTCCAAATAATTCAAATGTCCCTTGTTGGGACACCTGGATGGCTCAGTTGGTTAAGCGTCTGCCTTCACCTCAGGTCATGATCCCAGGGTCTTGGGATCGAGCCCTGCATTGGACTCCCTGCTCAGCGAGAAGTCTACTTCTCCCCCTCCTTCTGTCTCTCCTCTGCTTCTGTTCTATCTCAAATAAATAAATAAAATATTTATTTTTTAAAAAAAGGTGCTTCCTCTCCATCCAGGATGCCCTGAGAACTTTTGTCCCTGTAACTATGATGTTATTTTTTACATTGTCTTACTAATGAGGACTCTCATTCCAAGTGGTAGAAAGCAAAGTGGCATAAGACTTAGGAAAAATACCAATTATTTTCGAAAAGGAATACACTATTGCCTCATGTTAACAGAAAATTCAAAGGTAAGGTCTTGAGACATGACTAGATCAAGGTGCTCAAGTTAATCTTTACAGCTGATTCCTCCATTTCTAGGCATTCTTGTGTTGACCTAACTCCAAACAGTTGGTTCCCACCTGGGGGCTGCTCCAGCTCGAAGTCTATATACAGGGAGTTTTCCCTGTATGTAGGCCCAGAATTCAGTCTTATTTTCCTGTCTTAGGTCATATACCTACCCCTAGACCAACTCTTGTGGTCCAAAGGATAGAATTTGCTGACTGTTCAAGTCTGGGTTACATTCCATCCCTGAAGCAGGAGGAGTAAATCAATTCCACCTGAACTATATGGATTGATGATGGCAAAGAATGGATTCATTGAAAGAAGATGGCAGTATTATTTCCAGAAAAAGGAGGCATCTATTATAGGAAGAGAAAATTTAACAGCTGTACACTCACAATGATAAACTTTGAGTTTATATGTCCCTCTTCCCCAAAGAGGGATGTCTATCTCACCCATTCATAGTACCCATTGGCAGAGCTTCAAGGACAGTATAAGGACAAGCACTTTTCCTTAACTATTTGGGACTATATGGGAGGCTCCATTTCAGTCTCTCGGGAACATGATTATTAATTGTCTGTGTTTATTGTATATCTCTTCTGTGAAGCAATTTAGAAGTCTTGGTGCAGCTTGCAGAGACAAGCATTTCTCGAGTCTTTGCTTGACAAGCACAGAAGGGAATTTATGTGAAGTGTTCTGTGATATGTATTATGTTTACTTGCTAATGAAATTTATTCCAGTTTTTGTATTTATTTATAGCACACTGATTCAAAAATGATGCAGTCATTAAAAATGGCTTATATGTGACCAACTTAAATTATTTAAAACCTCTTATTTTACCAACAAAAGATAAAGGAGGTAAAATGAGTAAGAGAAGCTTTTGTTAATGACAAAAGACTGAATAGGAAATGAGAAATCTCTAGTGAATATAGATATGTATGCATTGTACCTGGACCTTTTTTTGGAAATCATATTTGCTTTTTAAGTCTCACTACACAAAGAAAATCCCTGATCACTCAAGGGTAATCCCTGCAAAGTCTAAAAAGCTTGCAAGAATATTAGCCTTACAGTTATTATCTTTAGTGAGGGTTTTTTCCTAACTCCCCAAAGTGTCCCATTCTGTGCCTGATAGAGGAAACACACTGGTTTTCCAGTTTTTAAGACTAGCATTTAAATTCTAGCCTGCCAAATACTGGCTTTATTATCAAGAAAAAATAACTTGCTCAAAAGTATTACCCCTTCAATTATAAAATGCACAATGACATTAATTCCTAAGTGGCAATATTGCAACTCAGACACATCTATCTAATGTCATGGAGCACATTATATTTACAATCATATACTAGCACTTGCTTTGTGCCAGGAATGGTTATAGGTACTTCAAATATTTATTTATTCATTTAATACTCACAACAAACCTTCGATATAAGTACTCATATTATTCCCATTATATAGGTGAGGAAACTGAGACACAAAGCACCTAAGTAGCCTGCCTAGGTTTTCAGAGTCAGTAAGTGGCAGAGCTATCAATTGGACATGGACACCTGATGTCGCAGTCCATGTTTTGACCATGTGGGAAATGCTTCTTAATACTCTATGCTGTATCCTTTATCTCCAGTAAAGTGGCTTTGGAGGGAGGAAAGCCTAGGGTCAAACTCCACTTCTATCACCTACTAACTAGTTAGTGACTTCGTCAAGTTATGATCTGACCCTAGATCTTCATCTGTTACAGGACAGTAGTAATATCACAATGTAAATCCCTTAGCACAATCCCTTGCACTCAAATGTTAGCTTTCTTTCTGAAGTCACAAGCATGCTAATTGCAGACAGGCTTTAGTGCCTAATCGTAGTCACTCAGTGGGTAAGGTCTTTAATAACATAGTTAAAGGAAGGTACAAGGCTAGAAATCACCTAGTGAATTCAGATAGAGACAGAAAGGGAAGGGCAGGGGGACAGTATTTCAGGTTTTATGCTCAAAATCAAGTTTTGACATTAAATCATCTGATTTATTTTGGAAGTGTCAAGATAGCTTGTAAAGGGCTGCCAGTGGTCCAAAATCTTATTAGGATTTCAGGAAAGAACTAGGCTTTTGATCTTCACATTCAAGAAATATCAAAGTTGATTTAGTGTTCCCAGCATCAGAGTAAGTAAAATCCCACTGCCAAAGTGATCCCCACATTGCAGTCATACATGTGAAATCCTTCAACAAAAGATAGGGAAGCCATAGCCAAAGATTTTGGCTCTAGTAACCACTCAGCTAGTGTTTTCTGACAACCTATTGACCAAAATGAATCATCTGCACAGCCAATCTACTTGTATGTATTGAAATGAAGCATCAAGGAAGAAAAATAAAACAAACAAGCAATCCAGGTGATCTAGGGTATACTTATATAACCTTACAAAACTCTAATAGTCAAGGTAAGTCAGAACAGGAAAAAATAAAGTATAACTTTTTGCTTATTTCCAAACAATTGGCTGGTATAGGACCTATAAACATGTGGCCATATATAATCCAAGTTCATCCTAGCTGACCTGAATATAAAGGTTATTTATCTCCTTAGCAACAACTTATTGAGCAACTACTTGCAAGGCACTCACCTAAGCACGTAAGGTGCACTCAATAATCAAAATCTTCACAACTATATTTCAATACACCATGTGTAACTGTTATCCACATTACAGGTTAAGAAAGTGGCTCAAATACAAAAATTAGCTTTCCCAAACCACAAGTTGCTTAATTGGATATTTTCATCTACAAATAGAAGAAACTTAAGCCTATATTCAAATTAAAGACTTTGGGATCCCTGGGTGGCGCAGTGGTTTGGCGCTTGCCTTTGGCCCAGGGCGCGATCCTGGAGACCCGGGATCGAATCCCACATCAGGCTCCCGGTGCATGGAGCCTGCTTCTCCCTCTGCCTTTGTCTCTGCCTCTCTCTCTCTCTCTGTGACTATCATAAATAAATAAAAATTAAAAAAAAAAAATTAAAAAAAAAAAAACAAATTAAAGACTTTATAATCCCACATAACAGGAAGATCAGAGGCAGTGTGAGCTCTGAGGATGATGGATTCAGTTGACTAACAGCCCAACAGTGCTATTAGAGTCTAAACCTCCTTCATTACTCCCAGTTCCACTACCCATAGTCTACAGCAATTCTAAGTGTCCTATCCAGAGTCGCTTTCATAGATTTCTTTTATAAGATAGACATTTTCCTCAGAAACACATCCTCATGCTCCCCAACCTTCCTACATTTCTCACTGGCTGGAAATTTATCACATACAAGTCATGAACAAATTACTTAGGAAATTACTAGGTAAAGGAATGGAGGGCCCTTCATTGGGCACATAAAGGCAGATTGGCACTGAAAAATATTGGATTTTGAATACTGGACAGGAAAACAAAGAGCAGATTGGATGTTGGCTAAAAATGAACAGTAATAATCCATGCAACTGATTAATGTCAATAAAAGACGACCACAGGTGTTGTCCAAAGCTAGTGCTCTTCATTAGCCACTAGTTTACATAGTTTTAGAGCCTACTGTTTTGATGCCTTCATCCCAGTGCTACCAGACCAGAAAGGACTAAACTCCTATTGACTAGTCATCTTGGAAGATAGCATTTTTGGACACAGACCCTGTTGCAATTGCCCAAAGTTAACTAGTTGTTTCTATTCTGTTTCTCTCCAGTCTCTTTCTCATGACAGCCTAGATGATCTCATTGAAATTTTAGCCTAGTCAAGCCACTCTTCTAGTTAAAATCCTGCAGTGGCTATCCATACCTCACAGGATCAAGACCAAAACCCTGAATATGGCCCAAGACCATGCATAGTTTGCCCCCTGCCTGCCTCTCCAGCCAGCATTCCCTTCCTTCTCTGCTCTGGTAACACTGGTTTCTTTCATACCCTCTTCCCATAGGATTTTGTATGCTGATTTCTTCTCTTTGGAATTCTTTTCCCCCTCGTTTTAACCAAATTAACTCATTATTCCTGTCTAGGTATATTGTCTCTTTATCAGAGAAGCCTTCCCTGACACTCAATGTTGCCAAACCCCACTGAGACTTTCTCAGAGTGCCATGTACCTTGTTTTCAAAACACTCACCAGTTTATTTTGCATTTATCTGAGAGGTAAGTGATTAATTGCATCTTGCTCATTAGCCTGTGTCATAGTCAACTTGGGATGCTATAATAAGATAGTTTAAACATTTAGTTCTCACAGTTCTGGAAGGTAGCAAGTCCAAGGTCAAGGCACCGGCACATCGATGTTCAGTGAGTCCTGCCTGCTTCCTTCTTCAGAGGCAGCCATCTTTTCACTGTGTTTTCACATGGCCAAAGGCACAAAGGACCTCTCTAGGGTTTCTTTTATAACAGCACTAATCACATTCATGAGGGCTCCACTCTCATGACTTATTCACCTCCCTCGGGCCACACCTCCTAATACTCTGGGGATTAAGTTTCAAGTATATGAATTTGGGGAAGGACATAAACATTCAGTCCCTAGAAGCTATAAGCTCCATGATGATAGGGATTTATGATACTGTGCTTACAGATTTATAGCTCTGGTATCTGGCACACTCTATGGCACATGGCAGGTGCTTAGGGGAAAAAATGGTTGAATTTAAAAACAAATTAGAGATTGCAAGGGTTCCATTCTTCTTTCTCTTAACCTCTACACTACTGAAATTCACATCTGGCCCAACTTCCTTCTGATTGCCGGTCTCTGTCTCCTTTGGCTGCAAGAACTCCATGGAGTTGAACTCAGCCCCAGGATCTTTGCAATCCATGCATGGTATCACCTGGGCTGAATCTAGAAAACAACTACAGTTTTTTCAAATCCTTAATTCTGTATTGTAAATAATGAACAAACAAACAAGTAAACTAATTGGCAGTACAGGATATGATTAAGAGCTCAAGTTCTGCAACATAGAGATAGTATGATTTTCCTATTATTAAAATATGTACCCGGGTTGGTTACATAACCTCTCCAAGCATCAGTTTTGGGTTTCCGCCCCCCCCCCCCCCAGAAAATGAGGATAATGATATTGACCACCTACAATTTTTATAGGTTTTCAATAAGCTAATATATGCAAAACATTTAGCCCAGAAATGAGAGGCATTAACAAACCAAATTCCTGTAACTACAGAAATGTTCTTAAAGCTGTCTTTATAAGAAGCCAAAGTCTAATAAAATGATGGGATGACTTAAGGTAAAGGGGTTTAGAACTACTGCTGTACAGATTCCAGGCAAAGGACGTAGTTAATATGAATAATTCATATGGCAAAGTACTTGGCTTTTTGAACCCAGTTAGTCTATATTGTGCTCAGAGTTCCAACAGAACTTTTAGGTCCAAAAGAGTAGTGAAAATGAGGTCAGTTTTTCTGTTTCACAGAGCCCAGTCCTAGATCAGATCCCTTCCATTAAAACTTTTCTGTTAGTGAAATAAGTCTGATAGATAAAGACAGATACTGTATTATCTCCCTTATATGTGAAATCTTGAAAAGCTGGCCTCAGAATAAGACAGTAAGATGTTGATTGCCAGGGACTAAGGGATGTGGAAGTGGGGAGATAGGAACCAGAGTACAAACTTCCTGTTACAAGAGGAGTAAGTTCTGGGGATCCAATGGACAGCACAGTGGTAATAGTTAATTATACTATATTATACACTTCAAAGTTGCTAAGAGAGTGGATCCTAAATGTTCTCACCACACAAAAGAAATGGTTAGTAAGTTATTTGATACCCATGTTAGCAAATGGTGAAGCTATGTTGGTAATCATTTTGCTATATATAAGTGTATCTAATCAATACATTATACACCTTAACCTCTGCAACATTATACATCAATCAGACCTCAATAAAGCTGGGGGGGGGCTTTGCTATGTTAATTAATTCACCCCCCTTTATTAAAACTTGGTATTACACTTACTTTGAAAACAAAAAGCAATGTAAATAGAATTCTACAGATCTCTCACATTAGCTTTACATCACAAATCAAAACATTTTCCAATGTCTGTGCACAAGTCCATGGCATCTCACATTCATGCAGACTTTACTAATCAGAGTGTCCTCTTCCACGGAAAACCACACGAGTTTTTTTAATCCTCAACACAGAGCTCCAGAAGTTATACCCCTAGATCAGAGTAGATGTGTGAAATATAACCTATATGTCAGGCTGAGTCTAAGGAAATGTTCTGTAAGAGACCAGAAAACAAGTTATCATAACTAGAAACAAGTGTAAACCTTGGGGCACCACCCATAAGGACTAGTCTTAGCATATTATTGCAACCAAAGATCTACAGTCCAAAAACCAAAGTATTAATTTTAAAATAACTCAAGCTATTAACTTGCATTCTAAAATACCTTGAGTGGAAAATACTGAGCTCAAGAATAATTTAAATTTCCACTTTCTTTTCCCTCCACTTCCTTCATATTTAACTTCTTCCTTGGCCTATTTGTTCTACTCTTCAAAATATTTGTCACCCAGACCTGTAACAGGCCCTTCTCACCTATCTTGTCCTCCCAATTTTCTCCAATTTTGTATTACCAAAATGCAAAAAGCCAGTCTGGAACGACATGCAAGGGGAAGCAATGCAAAGGATGAAAATCATCTTTAAAAGCAAGGGAGAGAAGAAATGTAAATTCTCATACTTTGTAAGATTTTGGATAGCCCCTGCCTACAATTTTGGACCATTATTTCACCATTCCTCCATTTTGAAAATCATTATTTCCCAGTATCAGTGCTGGAGTTTACAAAAGGGTCCCAACAAGCCAACTCTAAAAGCAGCTTTGGCATAAGGAATGGCTTTTTTGAAGCTAATGCTTAGAATTCCCTGCAAAGGCTGTGAAAAAAACAGCTACTTCAAATGATGAGAGTTCATTTCTGCCTGTATAGCTACTTCTCTCTTCCTCTCTCTCTCTCTCTCTCCCTCTGTCTCTCTCTCATTTCTTCTTCACATAATAGAAAATGTGAAGGGAGAGAAGGACAGAGACTACTTGAGAGAGATAGCCTTGATTTCACTCATTAAAGGCAACAAAAATTCAGAACAAATAAAAATTCCATTGGCTTTTACTTCATTTCAAAACAGGCTCTGAGTAATGGAAAATTCCATTAAAAAAAAAAAAAAAAACAAGAAAAAGGACTGGTAGAAAATATAACCCACAGCCATTATTTCCCTAATTTTAATCCTTCCAAGATGATCTGATGTATCAACTGATATACAGAATTTTTCTTCCAATTTTGGAAAATAAAAACTTTTATACTGACGTCCCATTTTTTTAAAATTCTGAAACCTTTCTAGGATATGTACCCTACACAGCTTCAAACCCCAGGAAAACACATCCTCCAGGATGGCTTTTTCTCTAGTTCAGGACACAAAGCACCATACTCTGATTCTATGAGCAAAGAGTAAGACAAAAATCTAGAATAAATGTGGTACCAGAAAAACTCACACAAGGCCAGACACCTTTGAGTTGGGAAGAATGTGCAGAGATTCTGAAGTCTGAAGACTTACTTGGAAAGAGGAGACATTCAAATCAACAATGTGCTCAAAAGATGTCTCCCCACCCAAAGTTGTAGGCGTGCAAGAAAAGACCAGTGGGTGCACTCCAGCACTTCAGAGGATAGCTCTCATTTCTCCTGTATCCTCCATCCTGAGCCAGCTTTCTGTTTTGCTAACTTAAGTTTCTATCCCATTATCTCATGTGTTTTAAGTTTACTCCATGAGACGAGGTACAAATTTTACTCCACAACCAAAGTCCGTTTTTTATAGCTCTTTATCAGTTGGCTATGTGAGTAATGGGAAATTCTATTTAGTAAAGCTTAAGGGAGTCCCTTCCCTCTCTCATATGCTTGATGACACAGACATAGTTCAGAATTATTTGGGGAAGGGCTCTCTTTGGAGAAGGACTCTTCAAGTCTGCACTAATTTGCAATATTAATCCCATCAGGTGTATTTTCAGGATCTCTTGAGCATAGATGTCAGGGCAACTCTGCTGCAAAACTTGAGTACAGGATATTTCTGAAGAGATGGACCCCAGGGTCCTGGTGATCAGACCCATGGGTAAACTAAAAACAATCTCCTCTCTGTTTTCCCCTAGGGAGCGACAGCAGGCTACTGCTCTCCACAGTGGTTAATTATCTCTCCAGCTTTAAAACACTCAAAGTGTCGAAAATGCCTTCAGAATATTCCATTGCTATAAAGGTAAAGAAGTTACTAAAAAGATGACCAAAATGGTTCCCTTTCATCTATCAAAATATAGTTTCATTTTCCAACCTACCCAGTTCTCCAGGCTCTGGGGGAGAAGAGGTAGAATGAGGTAGGAGTAAAGATGCTGTCATTTTCCCTGTCTGCATTTTCAGGAAAACCCAATCAACATGTAAAGAGAAAGAAAGAGCATAATATAAAGGAAATGAAGTTATGCAACTGCCCTCTAGATATGAGCTGAAGGAAAATGACATCATTTGAGCATCAAATTATAATAGATCCTATGGCAAAAGGATGGGAAGGAGAGGAAAAGACTGCCTGTAGCTAATTTCATTAGTGTTCCTAGAAGGGAAGCATTAGACACTACCCAGAACAGAAGACTTTAAGTGTATTATATAAAGGCGTTCACCTAAGAATAGCCATTAAACCAGAATTCTAGGCCTTCCTAAATGCCAAAAGATAGGAGGTGGGGAGCAAAGAAAGAACAGAATGAGAAAAAGCAATCCAGGTCCACTGTTCAATACTGTATATATGTATCCACACATCACATCATATCACATCATATGAATTGTGACACTGAGGGGAAGCACTTCAGTGAATGTAAATGGGCTTACCATACACATACAATATTTTCAGGTGGGCTAACAAAGCAAATTCAACATATCTCTGAGACATACTCAAAGGAAACATATTAGGAAATGTTATAAGTAAAATGATGTACATATAAGCGAAATTCCTATTAGAAGACACAATGGAAGGGAAAAGCTCATTTTAAGAGCAATAACAATATCATCACCATAGTAACAATAATACTTCAGCAAAATCCACAGGAGAAAAATTTAAATATTTCTGAAAGACACAGAAGTCGAGTTAAGCAAATAGGAAGACTTTCCATATTCTTGGCTAGGGAGAGTCAACATCATAAAGTTGTCAATCCTCCTAAATTTAATTTTTATACTTAATGAGCTCAAATTAAATGCCATCAGGTTTTTATTTTCCTGGAGGTAATGTTGATTATAAAGCTCATTTGGGAAAACTATGAAAAACATGAGAAATAGGAGAATAAGGAGAGATGAGTTTGATACAACATTTATATAACCTGTAAAAGAAAGTTGGATGTTTTATTGGTTTATGAATAGACAAAAAGACAAATGGGACAAATAAAAAATTCAGAGATAGACCTAATCACATATGGAAATTTAGCATTTAATATCTTAATTTATATAATTGAACTTTTTCATTTGAGTTAATTCAGCATATCAAATGAGCTGGCAAGGTACAAATGTCTTAGTAAGTGTTCCCAGGATAACTTGTGAATAATATGGAAAAAGGTGAAACTGGATCCATTCTTCACTCCCTATGCCAGTACAAATTACAATGAGTCAGAGATTTAAAGGTAAGAATACTATTTAAGTAATAAAGGAAAAAATAGAGATGAATTTCCTCTAAACCTGGAAGCAGAAAACACTTTCATAGGATTTAAAATCCAGATATAATACTGATAAAGTTAGATAAATTGGACCCAGAAAAATTTTAAAATAAAAACTTTATAGCATATAAAAAACATTATCTTTAAAAAAAAAACTGTATAGCATGAACTCCATAATTAAAAATAAAAAATGGCAACCTGGAGAAAACATTTGTCACTTTCTGCCAGGATAACGGCTCCACATTTTAAAAATAAAGAAGAAATATATCAATAAATTATAGAAAAATGAACAAGATATATGGACAGCTCACAAAGTAAAGTAAAGAAGCTCAATTTTGCTCATAATAAGAGTAAAGCAAATTAAACTATCTTTAATCACTCATGCAAAGTGACAAAAATTTAAAAGTTCAACAATCTATTCCTGCAAGACTGGAAGAAACAAGCATTCTCTCTCTTTTCTTTTAAAGATTTTATTTTATTTATTTATTCATGAGAGACAGAGGCAGAAGCAGGCTCCATGCAGGGAGCCCGACATGGGACTCCATCCCAGGACTCCAGGATCACAACCTGAGCTGAAGGCAGCACTAAACCGCTGAGCCACCCAGGTTGCCCAGAAACAGGAATTCTCATGCATTGCTAAAGTAGAATGAATTCACGGAGAAGAAATTGGCAATATCTAGCAAAATTCATATGCCTTTACCCTTCAACCACTTTAGAACTCTATCCCAATTACAAAAATAGCAAAGATGTACACAATTATGTTGCAGCATCATTTATTACAGTGTAAGTCTACAAACAGACCAAATAGCTATCGATCAGTAAATGACTTAGGGGTGAGCAAACTACAGCCATCAGGTCAAATCCACGAGTCTGTTTTTGTACAGCCTGTAAGTTAAGAGTGGTTTTATATTTTTGAAGGGTTTGGGGCTGGGGGGTGGGGTGGGGGACAAGGGAACCAATGGACAAGTAAATTTCTATCTTGTCCTTACAGAAAAACTTTGCTGAAACCCTGAGAAGATAAATCAACATGCTACATCCACACAGTGAAGTTCTACACTCAAAAAGAACAATGAGGACTAAATGCAATAACTGCAATAGATTAAAACATAAAGAATCTATTTCATTACATAGGATGATAATAACATTAAGGAAACCAAAAAGAAAACAATGCATCAGTCTCTTCTTGAGGATACCATTTGTGTCTTCCCAAGATTCACACGTTGAAATCCTAGCCTTCAGTGTTACTGTATTTGGAAATGGGGTCTTTGAGGAAGAATTTTTAGTGTTACTGTATTTTGGAAATGGGGTCTTTGAGGTCATAAAGGTATAGTCCTGATCCGGTAGGATCAATGTTTTTCTAAGAAGAGACAGCAGAGAGCTCTCTCTCTTCCTCTCTCTCTTTCTCTGTCTCTCCCCACACCTTTTCCAAATATCAAGGAAAGGCTGTGCGAGTACACTGCCCAAAGGCACCACCTGCATATAGCAGAACAGGATCGACTCACCAAAATCTGAACTCTGCTGGAACTTTATCTTGGAATGAATCTTGACCTCAACAACTCTGAGAAAATAGTTTCTGTTATTTAAACCACCCAGTTTATGGTATTGTGCTACAGCAGCCCAGGAGGACTAATATTGATGCCAAAGATCCAACTTATTTTCTAACAGAAAAATTAAAGGAAAAAAAATCAAAACATTTAACCTGATTTTCTTGAGTAATCAAATAATTTGTTATAGAAACATCCCAACTAGTAAATGAAGATGATAAAATTGAGTATCACCATTTCTGTCATCCCTAATAAAATGCTGTCTCTAGGCCATTATCATTAGTGGCTGCTACCATTGCAAAGTGGGACAAGACATCATATGCCTCCAGATTTTTAAAAAAATCATCATTTATGAGATAATCTCTTTTAAAAAGTCTTACTCTGATTAAGCCTTTAAATGTGGTTGTCAATTTGTAGAAAGTACAGGGGACAGAAAAAATGCTTTTAATCACACTACAGAAAAAACTCAGCAAAACTCAGACCATGGGAAATTCTACTAAATATAGTGACCAGATTTTTCAACAAATGAACTGCAAAGGAGATGCAGAGAAAACTATAGATCAAAACGGACTTAAAAGACTTCTCAATCGATGAAAAGACATGGGCCTTATCTAGATCTGAAGTCAATCCAATTGTGAAAACCATATCTGAAGCAACAGAGGAAACTTAACATTTTAGATTATGAAATCAATAAAACACAATGAGATACCAACTCACACCTATCAGAATGGCTAAAACTAACAACAAAGGAAACAACAGGTGTTGGTGAGAAAGCAGAGGTAGGTGAACACTCTTGCACTGCTGGTGCAAATACAAGCTGGAAAACAGTATGGGGGTTCCTCAAGAAGTTAAAAATAGAACTACCCTACCATCCAGCAATTGTACTACTAGGAATTTACTGAAAGGCTACAAAAGTATGATTTCAAGGGGATACATGCATGCCAATGTTTACAGCAGCATCACCAACAATAGCAAAACTATGGAAAGAGCCCAAATGCCCACCAACTTAATGAATGGATAAAGAAAATATGGTATATGCATATATACATGGTGGAATATTACTTGGCCATCAAAAAGAGTAAAATTTTGCCATTTGCAACATCATGGATGGAGCTAGAGTATTATGTTAACCAAAATAAGTCAGAGAAAGACAAATAACACATGATTTTACTCAGATGTGGAATTTAAGAAACAAAACAGATGAACCTATGTGAAGGAAAAAAGGGAGAGGGAGAAGAGAGAGAAAGAGAAAAAAAACCATAAGACACTCTTAAGGACAGAGGGTTGATAGAGGGAGGTAGGCAGGAGGATGCACTTGACGAGTGATGGATATTAAGGAGGTAACTTGGTAGGAGGAGCACTAGGTGTTGTATGTAAATGACCAATCACCAAATAAAAAAACTATTAGCTATTGCTTAGTACTTTTGATTAAAAATGTTTAATTTTTTGCTAATAGTTTAAAATGTTTTTTGTTAATTTTTTATTAAAAATGTTATTTTCTAACCCCCAAAAAACAAATTAAGAAATTGTGTTAGTATCATGATGTGATGATGGTAGTGAAAGTATGATTTTTAAAGTGTTCTTTTTTTACAGATTGAAATATTTATGGCAGAAATGAAGTCTTGTATTTCATTTTCTTCAAAACAATTCACATGTTGGGTAGTAGTGAGTCAAGGTACAGATGAAATAAAATAACCGTGAATTGATCACTATTGAGTCTGGATAATAAATACATATAAAATAGCATGATGAATCCCTTTCTATTTAAAATAAAATTTTTTCATAGAAAAATGAAACCATAAAAAAGGAAAAACTGGAGTATCACTGCCACTCCCTTCAGACACTGGGGATGAAGTGTGAATCATGAATTTTCAAATTGGTAACCACCTGTGGTTTCATTAACAGTTAAGCACCAAGCATGAGAAGTGCTCTGAAAATTCTGTCCTTGGAGCTCAAGTTTGACATCATCCACAAAGATCCCCCTTTCTAAAGTCACTATGCCTTACATCCCACAGATTTGGTTAAGAAGCAAAATCACCTAAATGGTCTTATTTTTTTCCTCCAAAATACAGATTTTGGAGCCCCATCCCGGAAGCTCTACTGAATCAGAAACTCTGTGGGTGGTGTTCTTCAACCTCTATTTTTATCAAGTTGCCAGTAATTCTCATGGAGTTAGCACAAAACTTACTCTGGCACTAAAATTTAAACCAATATTCCAAGTTTTTAACATCCATATCCCCTTTTGATAAACATGAAGATCTTATATCTACCTTTAATGTTATTAATATAAGCCTGAAAACTTAGAGAACTTAAGAACTTTTATTTAGGTGTATATGTGTATGTGTGTGTGTGTGTATATACATGCCACCCCACCTCTCCAAGATTCTCCTCTCAACCCTTGGGTTTATTCTCAAATTATTTCTTCAATATTAAGAAAGTACTTGTTTGTAGATGATTTAAACTATGTCATATCTCTTTCATCAACTTCTTCACTGCCATTAGCTTCACCATTGGGAGGATAATTCTTTCATTCAACAACTATTTCCTAAGTACCTGATATTGGCCAGGCATTGTGCTGAAGAAACCATGGTACATAAGACATGGTACATTCTCCTTGCCCTTGGAGAAACTACACCCTAGCACAAAAGAGACAGCTAGTAACATAAGTCAAAGTGATGATGACTTCTTTGAAGATAACATGATACAGTGATGTAATTGGCTGTTATTTGCAGTGATCTCTACTTCAGAAAGGGTATTCTGGAAGATTCCTGTGAAGATATTAACATTTCATCTAAGATTCTACATAATGAGAAAGAACTCAATTATGAACCGGTGGAGACAATGTTCCAAGTAAAGGAAACTGCAAACACAACATTCTGAGGCAAGTTCTATATTCAAGAATAAAAGGATGACTGGTCAGACTTCAGCATGATGAGAATTGGGAAGAATGGCACTGGATAATCTTTTGAGGCATTAATTTTTATTTGATTGCTGTAGGAAGATGTGAAGAGTGAATGCCATTTTCTCTCACAAACATCAAGAAGGAAAGAGCTTAGATTTTTTTTTTTGCATTAAAGGATGACTACAATTTTTGTCTTCAGAAACTAAAGCAAAAGTTGCCAAATTCCTCAAAAACACTTTCCTGCCTTGCCTTAGGCTTTTATACTTGGGGATGGGCAGAGAGAATGGTCAAACCAACAAACTGGAAGACTTCTCAGCCAAGGGAAATAGAGAACCTAAGTTGTAGCCCTGGGAACCATGGCCAGACATCTTCAAACCTAAAATAAGCCAAAAAGATGCAGAAGTTCTCACCTTCATGGACCAAGAAGGGCTTGAGCAAGTTCAGCAGTGGTGAGCAAAATAGGTAGAGGCCTAGAGAGCTTTTCCCAAATGCAGAGAATCTACAGAGACTTTTTCACACCCTTAGAAGGGTAAGAACCCTCTAGAATACAACTGAAATGGATGATCTCCCTAGAAAAATGCATAGATCAGAAAAAGCAGTATCACTCAGAGAAATAATAAAAGGTGACTTTTCTGGCACTTGAGAATTATGCAAGACAATTCATACCAACCACAGTAAGTAGTAACTACAATTAAACTCACCACAAAACAAGATTACTGTGTGCTTGGTGAATCCTAAGTATATTTCCTGCCTTGATAGTCATCCCACAAGCAAAGTGTCATTACTCCTCTTCTCTTACCGTTTGAGGATGAGCCCCTGAGACTCACATTAAGACCTTTCCTAAGGTCTTAGCGAATACAGTATAAAGCCACTTACATACTAGTAGGCACAGTACTAGGCACATTGTTGGTACTAGTATTTTTATTTCATTAATTAATTAATTGGCCAGTTGAAGAATCTGACTCGAGGAGTTTTGAATTATCAGTTGGTCTGGTTTGCTATGAGTCACTGACATATTTAGGATGTAGGATTTAGGAATCCACTATGTATGAGGCACTATAACCTTAGAGACCATAAAATAAGACAGATACTGTTCTCAGCGAGCAACAATCTATCAGGCAGTTAAGAGCAGACACACAAGTACAGGGAATCAAGAAAGACAAAGTCTCTCAGAAATTTGGAGGAAGGAAAGATCACCTTTGCCTTGGGACATCACAGAGAATTCCCTGCAGAAGAGGCATGAGACAAAAAAGTAATTTTAGGTCCCCAATGCCAGTTAGAACTACTCAAATCTTCAAACTTTGATGGGAATGCCTAAGCAATTATCTTGTACATATGAATATTATAAACTAACCTAATTAATTCAAAACATCTCCGCCTTCTCTCTCAGCAGTGCATTTCTGCCTGATTTCTAGGAATATCTTCATCAATTCTAGTCTTTGTACAGCTCAAGGGAACTCCACTGTTCCCCCAAAAAGGAAGTAATGAACATACATAGGCATTGCCCTACTACGGACAGTTTTTATGCCATATTGACTCCTCAGCAAATATAAAATTAGGTAACATTACTTACATATAAATATGCAATTACCTTGTGACTGCCTGTTCCTTGACTAATTCTTTTTCTGCCAAATCCACCCCACCCATTGGGGCTGGGGAAAGTGAAGGCCTGAAATAATGTCCATATCACATGACCCCACCACCACGGGTGATAAGACCCAACCTGGTAGCTTCTTTTGGTATCTCAAACTGAGAAGATGGACACTTGGGAATTACGAAATGCCTTCTTCCGCCACGAATAGATGATAACAACCAACTGGCTGGGAGGGGGGAAAGGTAAACATATATGAAGAAACAACCAGAAACACAACTCCATGTAACCTACAAGAGACAGAATTACCAAGAGGGTAACTGCCTTGGCTTCTGTTGATTTTTCTGTTCCTGGGTCTAGTCCCTTAGATTGTTAATATAAATTCTCATTGGTCTGCTTAAGCTAGTTAGACCGTTTCTGTTACCGGCAACTGGAAAAGCACTGATATTCACAGGGGGCAAGAAAAAAAAGTGTATAACACAGACTGAACATGGGAGAAATCACTTTGTTCCATTTGATGAAGCAAACAAAAGCAATTCCATCAGAAGGCAACAGTTCACAAGATGTCATGTTCCGGCACTCGACAGTAAGGCCTGTGCACTTTTGTGGGGGACTAGGACGGCCTGTGCCCTGGCTAGGACTGGGAAGGCACTGTGTCTTTCACACGCTCATGATCACAGCAATTTGACAGCAGAGGCTAATGAATCCCACAGTTGGGGTTGGGAAGCTTTTGCCTCCTTCAGCACTGGAGAAAGCCCAGCTGGCTTCTTTACTGAGGTACTGAAAAAAAGAAAAAGTACACAGGAGGAAACTGGTTTCCCAGGTCAAAAACAATTACTGAAAAATTCTGTCCAGGAGCCATTTTCCAAAACACAATGCGCACGGTAGGCAGCAAAGAGGGAGGTATGAGCAAACACTTCTGCACATGAGTCCCCCTCAGAGGACAGATTTTATCTCTACTGGGCTAAAATTTTTCTCCCTTTCCTTTGCTCCTGCTTCCATGACACAGCCCTCTATCTTGTCTCTTTTCTGAATCTTCTTGGCTACCTATCATGCTGTTTTGTCCTCTTTCTACCAGAAGATAATAAACATTGAGTTGGATCTGGATCAAGCTCATGTCCTTATTTCCCAAATTGCATGGCATAGTGCCTCACCCAGAAAACATGTTGAAGAACACAGGGGACGCCTCTGGGGACGCCCGCGTGGCTCAGCGGTTGAGCATCTGCCTTAGGCTCCGGGCGTGATCCCCAACTCCCAGGATCGAGTCCCACATCGGGCTCCCTGTGTGGAGCCTGTTTCTCCCTCTGCCTGTGTCTCTGCCTCTCTCTGTGTCTCTCATGAATAAATAAATAAAATCTTAAAAACAAACAAACAAACAAACAAACACAGGCTCTGCACCTACTTCCTGCGTGATCCTGGAAAGTTTTCTTAACCTCTCCAACCTTGATTTTCCTTACCTCTGTAACAGAGCTAAGATCCCCTTGCTCTTGGACTATGGCTGAGTGACCACTAAGATGTAGGGAGGGCATAGTATGAGAGATAAGCACACTACCAATAGGAGGCATTACTAGCGAGTCCTGGCCCAAGCAGTGACTGTACCCAATGGCTCCACCTTCCCTCCTGCATATTGTCATCACTGTCCCACCTGATTTCTATTTTAACCCCACAAGCGCCCCAGCAGCAAGGATTCGTCCAGTCTACCAGCAGAGGGAACTAGGCTACGTAGAAAATATGAGCTAACCACGGTAGTAAGTACAGACTAAGTGACTGTGTTGTGCCCAGCTTTGAAATGTGCAAAAATTATACCTGCTCATGCCAAATTAGAGACGGCTTCTAAGTGCCTGATGCTACATTCATCACCATGTCCCAGAAAGATGCTGACTGAAGGTTTTCAAAAACTTCAAAAGACTCTCGAAATAATTGCATATTCATTAGGCAAATTAGTTCTAGATTATTTTTAAAACCATAACTTGGGGGGGAAAAAAGACCAACAAAGAATTCAATAGAATTATGCAGGGGTTGTGTCTAGAATACAAAAAAGTAGACTACTATTCATTCTTTTTGAAAGTATTAAATGATGCTAAAAAAAAAAAAAAAGCAAGTAGAGGACAGAGAAGGGAAACTAAAAATAAAAAGCCCCATCAAGAAAAAAAATCCCTCTTTATGAAATTCGGACCTTGGAAGTATATAGAATTTTTCTATCAGTTTGGATTATGGGAGAACGCACACGGTATTGTCACCTCTGATGGGAAATATCACTGTGAAAATAACACCGACTCTCATCATAACATTACATTGGCTGAAGTAGGTGATTAACACAGTCTGACCCCTAAAAAAGTGTCTGCTGTGATCTTGTTCATTGAAGAGCCACAATCTGGTATAATAGACTGGGCTACATTTTTTTAGACTCCATTATTCCTAAAATAGGCAGCTACCACTTCACCCACAATGTGTTAAAAGAGTGGAAAGTCAGGAAAAGCAAAGCTACCATGTGGCATCAGGTGGCTCACAGCTTCCTGCCTTAAAGCACATTACAAAATGGAAAAACAAGTCCCAGAACATGGGCTTAGGCAGGGCCCTTCATGATAGCAGAGGCAAGCAGTGTAGACGCTGGTGTTCACCATGTGGGAAGGTTAAGGGATGCATGCCACTCCTGAAGCCACATGTGGACAGTATTAAGGTATAAATTGAAGAGCCCAGCAGTAGTTCCGGTTACTTGCCAATGCCCACGGAGGTTGATCATTTCACCATATGCAAAGAGCTGGCTGCCTGTCATCTGGCAGAGAAAGCAAGAGGTTCGTTCCAATACCAATGCCATCTTCTGTGATTATAAGAACAGAGCTACATTATGAGCCTAGAAGAGAAGGTAGAAATTGAAAAAATGATCAGAGAATTAAATTTATAATTACTAACCATAGCTAGTGCTCTGGAATAAAGAAACAGAGAGCCACAGAGAAAAATAAGGGGCATTATTTATTTTGGGGGGAAGGAGAACAGAGAAGAGCAGCATTTTTATTTATTTTTTTTTTTTTTGGACCAGCATTTTTTTTTTGGCGGTATAGGACAGTGTTTAGGAACCCAGGCACAGGTGTCCAAAGACTTCTATTTAGATCCAATCCTGTTCCCCTTCTAGTTCTGTGACTTAGACTTTAGGAGGGTCATTTCCCTCTCCAAGTTTCAGTTCCCTCATTTGCAAAAATGGGAACAATAAAGCTAGATAAAACCTAAAGATATCACGGTGTTATCACATTACCTCTAGAGTGTACAGCACTTCTACAGTACAATTGTTATTTTCAGACATGAGAGTCTAAAATAGATCACACTAGTATAGGAGTTTGCTAAGGCTGTCATGGAAATACCACAGACTAGGTGGCTTCAACAACAGAAATTTATTTCCTCACAGCTCTGGAGCTTGTAAAGTCCAACACCAAGGCATTGGCAGGGCTGGTTTCTGCCGAGGCTTTGCTCCTTGACCTGCAGATGACCACAGTGAGAAAATGGTGGTCGCTTCTGTGTACACACATATCCCTGGAGTCTTTGTATCCACATTTCCTCTTCCTAGACGGACACCAGTCATATTGGATTAGAGCCCATTCTAGAGGCCTTGCTTTAACTTAATCACCTCTTTACAGGTCCTATTTCCAAACACAGTTACATTCAGAGGTACTAGGGGTTAGGGCTACAAGGTATTAATTTGAATGGTAGACAAGTCAACTCGTAACCACCGGCTAACCATGGAAGCTAATGGATCAGAAAAGATGCTGCTTAGCCACTAGCGGTCACAATAAATGCTGACTGTATAGAACCAATAGAGAGAACTGATGCCAACAGGTATTGTTACTGTTATGATTACAATGATGGGTGAATTTTACTCAGGGATATGCCAGTTTTTCAGGCAGAATGATCCAACGTTTCTTAGAGGTTTCATTCCCAGAAGCAAAACACTCCTCAGCCAATGTCAACTTCTACAGCCAGCCTATAGAAGCTTCTTCTGCTCTTTAGAAGCTTTTAGAAACTTCTAGTGAGCCTTTTGAAGGCTTCTAAAGCTTTGAGAAGCTACCTAGTGAAAAGAGGCAGAGAGACAACAGTTGCATGGGAGGGAGGAGAGCTAACAAGACTGGTATTGGAAGACACAGACAAGAAGAAGAAAATTAAGCAGAGAGAAGGAAACCACTGTGAAAAGGGCTAAGCCTCCCTGCAGGAGGCCCATGTCTGGCTCTGGTTCCAGTCCAGGGTTCTAGAGTCAGAACTTTCACGTGGTCAAGGAGGACTCTCAGCATGCCTCATTCACATTCTTCCTTTTCCTCTGAACCCAAATGGCCATTTTGCTTTCCAACTGTGTGGTGTCAGAGTGAAGACTGTAGAACTAAATAAACCACATCACCTTCCCTAGTAATAGTTCTTACTTGTCTCCTTCTCTTTGGTCAGCCTTTATTCTGTGCTGTCTGTGCGCCATATTGTGTCTCTCGTGTAAGCCTTCAGCTCATCCTCCTGGCCTCAAGAGCTCTGCTATTTTAACAAGTAGGATTCAGTGAGTAACCAAAGGTCACTCTAAAAAAGTAACTGCAGAGCCAGGATGTGAAACCAGATCACAGAGCCTGTGCTCTGAAGCACCGTGATACCTGGTGACTGTACACCCAGGACAGAGCAAGTGCTGGAGGACCAAGCCTGGGCCCAGGTGGTAAGCAGCAACAACATGTAGAGGACAGACCGTAGCCATGAGGACTGTCGGTGCCACCAGGGCACAAACAGGTACTCATGGGGCCTGAGGTCAGTGCCAATCTTTGAGGTCATCATATTAGCAAGAACTGAGGACACAGGGAAGCTTCAAAGTCTAAGAGCAAGCCTGAGGTACAAGGTTGGGCTGTTCATCTTTGATTCCTCCTCCCCCTCATTCTCCACATCCAATTCATCCCAAAATATTGGTCTCCCTTCCCACATAGTTGTCATCCTTTGGCCGCCTCGTCCAGGTGTCCCAATTGGTCTCTCTGCTCCCAGTTTTGCCCCACTAGTACTTTCACCCTCCAGCTGCCAGAGTGTTCTTTCTGTCATGTAAATCTGATTCTAGCACTTTACATCCCCATATGCCTTCCATAACTCCCCATGGTCCCTAAGAGATGGAAGTGTTAGATGGAATGCTTCCAAAGCTTTACAGCCCTTTCCAACCCCATCTCTCACTTGTGCCCTGTTCCTTCAGTGTCTCTGAAGTCATCCAGAATGTGCTCTCTGGTCTCCAGGTCTTTCCAAGTTCTGCCTGCTATCTAGAACACATTTCCTGTCATCATGCCTCAAGTCTCCACTTGGACAGCACTTCTCAGAAGCCTTCTCAGCAACAGTAAGAATTGGGAAGATAAACATCACACTGGAAGCTGCCTCACCATTTCTTTCTACCATCACCAGTTACTACAAAGCAACTACAATCCTTACGATCTCAGATCCATTTCACAAGTTGTGAAAAACTGAGCGTACAGATGGAAGTTATATATATATTAACCAAACAATAAAGAAAGACAGAGACCAGACAACAATTATCTATAATAAATACACATAATCATCACTAGAAAAGGCAAGAGACTCAGCATATGGAGAAAGATGGAAAGCCACTTGCTCATAAGGGGAAGGAATCCTGCACACCCGCACCCCTCTCCCCGACAACTTCTGTCTCAGAATTCTGAGCAATCTCCTCTGGACTTTTCTGAGGAAGAATCCAGAAAAACTATTTGATTTCTCTCATCACCCATGTCCCTGTTATCACCATTCTTTGAATTAATGACCTTGGTCATTAATTTTCCAAGTTCAAAGTGAATGGACAGCATGAAGACACCTAACTTTTGAGCAAGCCAAACTAACTCTTATCTGCCTCTGTTTTTTTCCATGAGATAAACGTAGCAGTCAACGAGCCAAATACACATTTAAGCCTGCCCAGTCTACCTCCCTCCAAGCCTGATTTTGCACCCTCTAGCATCCTGTGGTTAGCCTACACAGTCACATCACGAATGCCCCACATACCTAGTTAGGACTAATTTCTCTGAGGGTGGGAGCCATGACTGAGTTATTCATTTGTTAAATCCAGTACCCAGCATGGCGTCTGCATTTAATGGTGTGTTCCATAGGTGGTTTTGAATAAATGTTTATGGTATAAACAGCCCACACATCCTCATCACTGTTCACCAGTGGGACAGAAATACCTGGAATATTTTCCCTCATGGCTCACTCCTTACCACACGCTGATGCTGTGGCAACAAGAGCTAAATGTGGGGAGGGTCTTCCTCCAGACATGCCTAGAGATATCCTCTTCATCTGCTCTAAGGACAAAAGAAAAATAAATAAATAAGGCTCAACTAGAAGTGAAAAGGCTGAGAAATGGCAGAGTTCATTTAGGGCTGGTTTGGACATTTTTTTTAATAACATCTAGACAAATTTTTAAATGTACTTGAGGTCCAATTCATGAAATGGAAAGTAGAACATGGGCTCAGAACACCAATTACTTGCTTCTTTGTCTCCCTCATTTCTTTGAGAAAATTTAGTGAGCTAACTCCTAGCATGCCAATATAATAAAGTACCCAATATTTGGGTAAATTATAGATTAGCTGCATCAATTGTTCAGCTTTTAAAAAGAATTTTCCAAATAAAAGTTTTTTTTTAATTTTAGTGCATTTTGTTCAATGTCCTACAGTTTTGAAAAACATCATAATAGAACTGAAATTGTCTCATGGCATTTTAACCACATTTGGTCTAATTTTCCTAATGTTTTTCCCGTCTGCTCTATTAAAACAGGACAAATTGTCACCTTGAGATGAAGACAAAATGAAGTAATAAAATAACTGAATTTTTTTTTTTAAATTGTCACTCAGACCTGGAGGTACTAAATGACAACCAAGCAAATAGCCAGGTTTAACTGGGAAGGCGGTATCCTCACTGGTTATTACCATTTCAGAGCTGCTGTTATTTCATAAGCTGGCTGTGTCACCAGGACGGCTCTTCTGGGGTTGGGGCCACAGGGTCCTGTGATCTCTGGGCCTCCCAGCAGATTTAAAAGGCATGTGTACAAGACATGAGGTCAGTCTTAACTGTGCCATTTGCTGGCTGCATGGTCCTAAAAAGCACATTGTCAGAAAATAATCAGACAAACCTGAACTGGGAGACCTCCTACAAAACAATTGGCCCAGACTCTTCAAAATGTCAATGCCATGTAAGTCAAGGAAAGGCCAAGAAACTATTCTAAAGAAAAGACAACTAAAGAGACATGACAACCAAACTCAAAGCGTGATCCTGGACTAGAATCCTCGATCAGGGGGGGAAAAACCTGCTATAAAGAACAATGTCAAGGCAACTGACAATAATGTCATTTCTTCTGTTCATTTGTTATCTTTTTACATCTTTTCCTCCTAGTGAAAACTCCAGGAAATAAAGACTATTAAATGTATCTTCTTATGTATCACTAGCATTCAAGAAACCTTCAGTGATGTCTTTGAACAGATGAATGAATGGGATCAGCTCTGCCAATCCAACCATTTCCCACATACTACCAAGATTTCCTGATTCTGTGCACAGGACTTTGCAATCAGTTATTTCTTTTAGTTCTCCTCAATGCAATAAATCAAGTCAAAGAGAGGCTATCAGCTCCATTTTACAAATTAATCATCACCCCATCTCACCCAGGTCCCTAATGCCACTGACAAAACTGAGATTAGAACAAAGTTTCAGCTCCACAGGTTCTGTTTCTTCATCACATGGCGCAGCCCCAGGAAAGCAGGCACATTCAGTCTTCCCCTCTGATCCAATGCCTCTCAGCAGCATCCGGAAACCGTATGTGTGAAGACTTGACAAGGCTTCATTTTCCTCTGCTGCTTATCTTTGACACAACGCCTTCAGCGGCTGAGGGTGATGGGAAGGCTTTTAACCTGGTGAATCAATAGCTGATCCCTGTTCACCTCCATCACTAGAGTGACACATGGCAGCCTCAGAGACATCTCGGGTCTTTAAGGCATCTTGTTTGTTGCCCTTGAGTCCCACTTTGGCAATTTTCACAACATTAGCTTGTCCTTTGACTAGGAGATGAAACCCTTGGTAATCACGTAGGGCACGACTTGCGTCAGCAGCAATGGTAGCTGTATTTTTGTCCTTGCTCCAAGAAAGTAAAAAGCAAGCACTGAGATTTTTCTAAGGAAGTCCTGGACAAATATTCATTATGCTACATATGAAATTCCAGGTACTGCTTGTAAGAAGCCTACAACCCAGTGGGGAAGATGGGCAATTTAACAGTTAAAGGAATGCCTGCAGGGATAAAGTACAGGATATATGGAAATGGGGGAGAAGTCAATAAAAAGCCTTTGCAAGGAAAATGACACCTCTGCTGGCATCTGAAAGACAGGAGAGAGTTATCCAGAAGAAAGAAGGAAGTTCTCAGTGTCCTTGGCAGAAAGAATGGTCCATTCAATGGTCTGAAGGTGATAGGCAAGGGAACACCAGAAGAACCTAAAAGAGTTCTATGTGCCAAGAACTGGAGGGGCAAGCCAGGCACAGCAAGAGAAGCATCTATAAATTCAGGCAGAGCCTGAGCACTCAGACGTTATCTTAAGAGCAATGGGAAGCCAGTATTAATTCTCCATCAGCATGATTTTCTTCAGGCTTACTATGAACGATGGTTAGACTATGCAGGTAGACTGGGACTACTTCTGTCCAGGGTCTACTCAGGAAACAAACAGCACCAGTTATTTTAACATCTTTCCATGAAACTTCATGAAACAATTATTAGTAAAATGTTGGAAAAACAAAGACCAAAAGGAGACATGGAGTTATCAATGTAGTAACTGCCAGAAGCAGTTACCATTTCAAGGGCGCAGAAGCAAAGGGAAGTTGGCACTACCAAAATGTGTGAGCTGAGTGGAGGGGCACTGTAGAGTTCCAATCCAACTCTCTGAGGAGAGGATGCTGCGAAGTCACAAGGTGAGAAGATTCAGCAGAGGAGGGATTTATTTAGACTTCCAAAGAAAAGCTGGCTGACAGGAGAAGAGGTTTCCAAGAGGCCACCATGACACAGGCAGAGGCAGTGTTAGGCCAACAGACTGGAACCAACTGCTGCTCCCTAGAACTGTTACTGGCAAAGTGAAGAAACGCTGCTGTATTACACCAATAGGTAAGAGCGAGGGTCTTCTTCTCCCTCCAGCTTCATACCTTCTTGGCCCCTCTCCCCCACTAGAGGAGTCTCCCAAGTAGCCATGTGAGAAATGTGGTCAGTAGAGTCCCAGCCCCACTATCACCAAGCTGAGAATATAGGCACACCCACTGCTAAGGGACCATAGCTTATAGACTGCCACCTCCAAGTTCTGTAGGCTTCTGTTTCCAAGGAAAGGGGAGCAAAAGAAGGAAATTAAACACATCCTGGAGAGCTAAAATACTAGGGAAGAGTCTGGGCATTGGGAGAATCATGGCGGCCCTACTCTCACGCACTGGAAGGGTTCAGGTTCATCAGGCTCAGCTGGAGGCCACACACTGCCACAGAAGTTTATCCTGGGGCCCTTGAATTTCACCTATAACCCCCACTGCAGATGCTCTCCTGAAACTCCATCTTTCCCCAACAATGGCTCTGTCATACAGGTGGAATCCTTTAACTTCCATTCACCTCTGGGAATCCACATCTTCTCTGACATCACTTAGCATGAAATACCAATTCGGCCTAACAGAGGAGCACTTGCCACAGGCCTGAGCCCATCAGAATACCACATTCTCCTGGTGTGAGTGCTTCAGGAGGTTCAGGGGATCCAGTCTAGCTCAGGGAAATGGAGAAACACGCCCTGCCATCTGAAGCTGGGATCTGCGGCAGCCACATAACCACCACTGGTGGAAAGCCTATTTGAATATAGGACTACAACATCAAAACGCAAAGCCCAGAACCCAGAAATGGATCCTGGTGACCTTAATGGAGTCCTGAGCTACAACTGAAGCCAAATATACTGTCTGGAATTTTCAATTAGGTAAACCACTAAATGTCCTTTTTTTTATTTAAGCTTTTTCAAGTGAGGT
Organism: Vulpes lagopus; assembly: GCF_018345385.1. Classification (NCBI taxonomy): domain Eukaryota; kingdom Metazoa; phylum Chordata; class Mammalia; order Carnivora; family Canidae; genus Vulpes; species Vulpes lagopus. The sequence continues at coordinate 89,587,059 of NC_054831.1, forward strand.
TTCCTCTCACTTGCTACCAAAAATAAAATAAAACGCAACATAACTAATGTGACCCAGTGTTTTCCATCTGTCTCTCCACTCTTTCTCCATTTGCAAAATAATCTTTTCCTGTCCTCCTTCTGGATCACAGTACCAGCAGGAAAATGTCTTCATACAATACAAAACAATACTATTAAACAAAGTGAGAATTGTTTAACTTCACTAGTAAACAAAGAAACACAAATTACAAGGAGAATGAGACCTTCTTAAATTGCTCCCTTAAAAAACAACTTTTGGGGCACCTGGGTGGCTTGGTCAGTTGAGCATCTGCCTTTGGCTCAGCTCAGGATCCCAGGGTCCTAGGATGGGGTTGTGCATTGGGCTCCCTCCTCAGTTGTCAGTCTGCTTCTCCCCCTCTCTCTCTCAAATAAATAAATAATCTTAAAAAAAAAAAACCTTTAAAAATGATGGTAACAACTCTAGCAAAATTATGATAAACCACATGCATTTATGTACTGCAACTGAGTATATTGGCATAGCTATTTGGAAAGCGCATTCCACTATGTATTAATGGTATAAAAGGGCTCAGTATCTTTGCCCCAGTAATCAGATGCTCATACATTTATCCTAAGAAAGTAGTCAAAGAGACAGTGCTCTATCTGGCTTGACCCTCCTGACATAATTGTAGTTCATCAATGTCCTATTTGAAAACTTACTACTTTTTTTTTAATAAATTTATTTTTTATTGGTATTCAATTTACAGAATAAATTGGTATTCAACATACAGAATAACACCCAGTGCTCATCCTATCAAGTGCCCCCCTCAGTGCCCGTCACCCATTCACCCCCACCCCCCGCCCTCCTCCCCTTCTACCACCCCTAGTTCATTTCCCAGAGTTAGGAGTCTTTTTGTTCTGTCTCCCTTTCTGATATTTCCCACACATTTCTTCTCCCTTCCCCTCTATTCCCTTTCACTATTATTTATATTCCCCAAATGAATGAGAACATATAATGTTTGTCCCTCTCCGATTGACTTACTTCACTCAGCATAATACCCTCCAGTTCCATCCACGTCAAAGCAGATGGTGGGTATTAGTCATTTCTAATGGCTGAGTAATATTCCATTGTATACATAGACCACATCTTCTTTATCTATTCATCTTTCAGTGGACACCGAGGCTCCTTCCACAGTTTGGCTATTGTGGACATTGCTGCTAGAAACATCGGGGTGCAGGTGTCCCGGCAATTCATTGCATCTGAATCTTTGGGGTAAATCCCCAACAGTGCAATTGCTGGGTCATAGGGCAGGTCTATTTTTAACTCTTTGAGGAACCTCCACACAGTTTTCCAGAGTGGCTGCACCAGTTCACATTCCCACCAACAGTGCAACAGGGTTCCCTTTTCTCCACATCCTCTCCAACATTTGTTGTTTCCTGCCTTGTTAATTTTCCCCATTCTCCCTGGTGTGAGGTGGTATTTCATTGTGGTTTTGATTTGTATTTCCCTGATGGCAGGTGATGCAGAGCATTTTCTCATGTGCATGTTGGCCATGTGGTCGTGGCGTGCGCCTTCACCGCGCTGCTCATCGCCTGCCTGCTGCTGCGCGTCTTCAGGTCGGGAAAGAGGTTGAAGAAGACCCGTAAGTATGACATCATCACTACTCCAGCTGAGCGAGTGGAAATGGCCCCATTGAATGAGGAGGATGATGAGGATGAGGATTCCACAGTATTTGACATCAAATACAGGTAAAACCTATTTCCAGCATGTTGGCATCCTGTGGAACGTTGGTCAGCTGCAGCCTGGGGTGTGAAGGATCTGGAATCTGTCTCGTTGGAGGTGTTGAAACCAAAACAAATCTTGTTGATGAAACTCTGGCACAGTTGTGTCGAACATCAGCTCAGAATGTCACTGTAGGAGTCTCCTCTACCATGCTCTGGAAGCCCCTTTAAAATGCCACCCTTTCCTCCTCAAGAAGGCTTTTGCCTTGCTAAGGGGCAGAGGTCAAAACACTTTGACTTAAAAAACAAGGTAACTGTTGATAAAAGTAAAGAGTAAAGATCAGTAGTTAACAGGAACCTAAAAAAAAAAAAAAAAAAAATCTGTGAGATCTGTGAAGAAATCTGTGAGATTTCTCTTCATGTCTTTTGCCCATTTCATGATTGGATTGTTTGTTTCCTTGGTGTTGAGTCTAAGAAGTTCTTTATAGATCTTGGAAACTAGCCCTTTATCTGATACATCATTTGCAAATATCTTCTCCCATTCTGTAGGTTGTCTTTTAGTTTTGTTGTCCTTTGCTGTGCAAAAAGCTTCTTATCTTAAAGCAAAAGCTAAGAAGCAAAAGCTTCTTATCTTGAAGCAAAAGCTAAGAAGCAAAAGCTTCTTATCTTGATGAAGTCCCAAAAGTTCATTTTTGCTTTTGTTTCTTTTGCCTTCTTGGATGTATCTTGCAAGAAGTTACTGTGGCCAAATTCAAAAAGGGTGTTGCCTGTGTTCTCCTCTAGGATTTTGATGGAATCTTGTCTCACATTTAGATCTCTCTTCCATTTTGAGTTTATCTTTGTGTATGGTGAAAGAGAGTGGTCCAGTTTCATTCTTCTGCATGTGGATGTCCAATTTTTCCAGCACCATTTATTCAAGAGACTGGCTTTCTTCCAGTGGATAGTCTTTCCTCCTTTATCGAATATTAGTTGACCATAAAGTTCAGGGTCCACTTCTGGATTCTCTATTCTGTTCCATTGATCTATGTGTCTGTTCTTGTGCCAGTACCACACTGTCTTGATGACCACAGCTTTGTAGTACAACCTGAAATCTGGCATTGTGATGCCCCCAGCTATGGTTTTCTTTTTTAAAATTCCCCTGGCTATTCGGGGTCTTTTCTGATTCCATACAAATCTTAAAGTAATATGTTCTAACTCTCTGAAGAAAGTCCATGGTATTTTGATAGGGATTGCATTAAACGTGTAAATTGCCCTGGGTAACATTGACATTTTCACAATATTAATTCTGCCAATCCATGAGCATGGAATATTTTTCCATCTCTTTGAGTCTTCCTCAATTTCTTTCAGAAGTGTTCTATAGTTTTTAGGTTATAGATCCTTTACCTCGTTGGTTAGGTTTATTCCTAGGTATCTTATGCTTTTGGGTGCAATTGTAAATGGGATTGACTCCTTAATTTCTCTTTCTTCAGTCTCATTGTTAGTGTATAGAAATGCCACTGATTTCTGGGCATTGATTTTGTATCCTGCCACACTACCAAATTGCTGTATGAGTTCTAGCAATCTTGGGGTGGAGGCTTTTGGGTTTTCTATGTAGAGTATCATGTCATCGGCGAAGAGGGAGAGTTTGACTTCTTCTTTGCCAATTTGAATGCCTTTAATGTCTTTTTGTTGTCTGATTGCTGAGGCGAGGACTTCCAGTACTATGTTGAATAGCAGTGGTGAGAGTGGACATCCCTGTCTTGTTCCTGATCTTAGGGGAAAGGCTCCCAGTGCTTCCCCAGTGAGAATGATATTTGCTGTGGGCTTTTCATAGATGGCTTTTAAGATGTCGAGGAATGTTCCCTCTATCCCTACACTCTGAAGAGTTTTGATCAGGAATGGATGCTGTATTTTGTCAAATGCTTTCTCTGCATCTAATGAGAGGATCATATGGTTCTTGGTTTTTCTCTTGCTGATATGATGAATCACATTGATTGTTTTACGCATGATGAACCAGCCTTGTGTCCCGGGGATAAATCCTACTTGGTCGTGGTGAATAATTTTCTTAATGTGTTGTTGTATCCTATTGGCTAGTATCTTGTTGAAAATTTTTGCATCCATGTTCATCAGGGATATTGGTCTGTAATTCTCCTTTTTGGTGGGGTCTTTGTCTGGTTTTGGAATTAAGGTGATGCTGGCCTCATAGAACGAATTTGGAAGTACTCCATCTCTTTCTATCTTTCCAAACAGCTTTAGTAGAATAGGTATGGTTTCTTCTTTAAACATTTGATAGAATTCCCCTGGGAAGCCATCTGGCCCTGGACTCTTGTGTCTTGGGAGGTTTTTGATGACTGCTTCAATTTCCTCCCTGGTTATTGGCCTGTTCAGGTTTTCTATTTCTTCCTGTTCCAGTTTTGGTAGTTTGTGGCTTTCCAGGAATGCGTCCATTTCTTCTAGATTGCCTAATTTATTGGCATATAGCTGCTCATAATATGTTTTTAAAATCATTTGTATTTCCTCGGTGTTGGTAGTGATCTCTCCTTTCTCATTCATGATTTTATTAATTTGAGTCTTCTCTCACTTCTTTTTAATAAGGTTGGCTAATGGTTTATCTATCTTATTAATTCTTTCAAAGAACCAACTCCTGGTTCTGTTGATCTGTTCCACAGTTCTTCTGGTCTTGATTTCATTGAGTTCTGCTTGAATCTTTATTAACTCTCTTCTTCTTCTGCTGGGTGTAGGATCTATTTGCTGTTTTTTCTCTAGCTCCTGTATGTGTAAGGTTAGGTTTTGTATTTGAGTTCTTTCCAGTTTTTGAATGGATGATTGTATTGCGATGTATTTCCCCCTTAGGACTGCTTTTGCTGCATCCCAAAGATTTTGAACAGTTGTATCTTCATTCTCATTAGTTTCCATGAATCTTTTTAATTCTTCCTTAATTTCCTGCTTGACCCTTTCATCTTTGAGCAGGTTGGTCCTTAACTTACACATGTTTGAGGTCCTTCCAAACTTCCTGTTGAGATTTAGTTGTAATTTCAAGGCATTATGGTCTGAGAATATGCAGGGGACAATCCCAGTCTTTTGGTATCAGTTCAGACCCGATTTGTGACCCAGTATGTGGTCTATTCTGGAGAAAGTTCCATGTGCACTTGAGAAGAATGTGTATTCAGTTGAGTTTGGATGTAAAGTTCTGTAAATATCTGTGAAATCCATCTGATCCAGTGTATCATTTAAAGCTCTCGTTTCTTTGGAGATGTTGTGCTTAGAAGACCTATCGAGTAGAAAGAGCTAGATTGAAGTCATCAAGTATAAGTGTATTATTATCTAAGTATTTCTTCACTTTAGTTATTAATTGATTGATATATTTTGCAGCCCCCACACGGGGCATATATATTGAGGATTGTTAAGTCCTCTTGTTGGATAGATCCTCTTAAAGGATCTCTTTAATGAGGAGTATGAGTATGAGGATATCATACTTAATATGATATAGTGTCCCTCTTCATCTCTCACTACCGTCTTCGGGGTAAAGTTTAGTTTATCTGATATAAGGATGGCTACCCCTGCTTTCTTTTGAGGACCATTTGAATGGTAAATGGTTCTCCAACCTTTTATTTTCAGGCTATGTTTCCTTCTGTCTAAAATGAGTCTCTTGTAGACAGCAAATAGATGGGTCCTGCTTTTTTATCCAGTCTGAAACCCTGCACCTTTTGATGGGGTCATTAAGGCCATTCACATTCAGAGTTACTATTGAAAGGTATGAGTTTAGTGTCACCATGATATCTATTCAGTCCTTGTTTTTGTGGATTGTTCCACTGAACTTCTTCTTAAAGGGGAATTTTAAGAGTCCCCCTTAAAATTTCTTGCAGAGCTGGTTTGGAGGTCACATATCCTTTCAGTTCCTGCCTGTCTTGGAAGCTCTTTATCTCTCCTTCCATTTTGAATGAGAGCCTTGCTGGATAAAGTATTCTTGGTTGCATGTTCTTCTGATTTAGAACCCTGAATATGTCCTGCCAGCCCTTTCTGGCCTGCCAGGTCTCTGTGGAGAGGTCTGCTGTTACCCTAATACTCCTCCCCATAAAAGTCAGGGACTTTTTTTCTCTTGCTGCTTTAAGGATCTTCACTTTATCTTTGGAATTTGCAAACTTAACTATTAAATGTCGAGGTGTTGAACGGTTTGTATTGATTTTAAGGGGGGCTCTCTCTATTTCCTGGATCTGAATGCCTGTTTCCCTTCCCAGATTAGGAAAGTTTTCAGCTAGGATTTGTTCAAATACTTATTCTGGCCCTCTGTCCCTTTTGGCGCCCTCGGGAACCCCAATTAAACGTAGGTTTTTCTTCCTCAGGCTGTCCTTTATTTCCCTTAAACTATCTTCATGGTCTTTGTCTCTTTTTTCCTCAGTTTCTCTCTTTGCCATCAACTTGTCTTCTATGTCACTCACTCGTTCTTCCACCTCGTTAACCTTTGTCCTTAGGACTTGTAGTTTGGATTGCATCTCATTCAATTGATTTTTAACTGCTGCCTGATTGGATCTAAATTCTGCAGTCATGAAGTCTCTTGAGTTCTTTATGTTTTTTTCTAGAGCCACCAGTAGCTGTATAATAGTGCTTCTGAATTGGCTTTCTGACATTGAATTGTAATTCAGATTTTGTAACTCTGTGGGAGAGAGGACTGTTTCTGATTCTTTCTTTTGAGGTGAGGTTTTCCTTCTAGTCATTTTGCTCAGTGCAGAGTGGCCAAAAACAAGTTGTATTGTGAAAAGGAGAAAAAGAGAGGAGAGAGGGAAGGAAAGAAAAGAGAGAAAGAAAAAAGAAAAAAGGAAGAAATAAAAAGGAAAAAAGAGAAGAAAAAAGAAAGAAAACGAAAGAAAGGGGAAAAAGGGGGTGGGGGAAGCAACAAATCCAAAAGAAAAAAAAAACCCCACGTGGGAGTATCTTCTGATTCTGTATACTTTAAGTCCCTTGACTTCCCCTGGAACTGGTGCCTCTAGCTGGTCTTCTGGGGGAGGGGCCTGTTGTGCTGATTTTCAGGTGTTAGCACTTGGGGGAGCTGCTCTGCCCCTGCCTGGTGCAGGGCTCAGTGGGGGTTGTTTACCCCTTGAGGCCCCAGGAGGAACAAGCAGTGGCGGGGGCAGCTCTGGAGCCCTGGAGTCAGCTCCTGCAGTAACTCCGGGGCTCTCCATCTGCAGGGCCTGGAGGCTCCGGGGCGGGGCCGCTGATCTGCTCAACTCGGGACAGGAGCGTCCTTGCTGTCCTGGGCCCTCCCGGCCTCTGCCTGTCCCGGGGGAGGCCGGATCCTGGGCTGTGTCCCTGTAGCCCAGTGCTCTGGGGCCTGCGCTGTTGGATTCGTGCTCCCGGCCCGCAGCCCCCTCCGCGGAGCCGCCGCCCGAGCCCCTCCGAGCTGCTCCGGGTCCCGCCGTGCGCGCTGCAGCCCTTAGGGAGCTCGGCGCACTCTCCTGGGGCGCAGGTGCCTGTTAGTGTCCCAGGGAGCCCGAGGGCATCCCCGCCCTCCTGGGTCCTGCTCTAACTCCCTGGGAGGCCTTTCCACCCGGGAAGGTTGGTGCAGCTCCTGCTTCTCCGGGACGGGGCTCTCCTGTCCTGGGGACACTCGCCCCGGCCTCATCCCGGCTACTTGCGGGGCCCCTCCCCCTTGGAGGCCTTTTGTTTCTTTATTTCTTTTTCCCCGTCTTCCTACCTTGATAGAAGTGCGAACTCTTCTCACTGTAGCATTCCAGCTGTTCTCTCTTTAAATCTCACGCCGAATTCGTAGATTTTCAGGATGATTTGAAGGTTATCTAGGTAATTTGATGGGGACAGGTGATTTGGGGACCCTACTCTTCCGCCGTCTTGCCCCTCGTCTGAAGACTTCCCACTTAAACTGTATACCATTTTCTACATATAGAATCCAGCATTCCTACCCATTTAAGGATGCTCCATGGTATTCCTGTCTATCCTAATGAAGCATGGGTTAACTTTTCTTTTGGAATTTATACTAACCTTGTTAAATCTCTTTTACATGTAACAGTTACTCATATTCTTTATTGTAAGTAGAGTCCTTTGCATGTTCCTAACTCATTTCTCCAAGAAGACTTGAAAGTTCCTTCAAGTACTAGCTCTCCTGTTTATAACCATCCAATACTCCAAGCAACAAACATGTAGCACATAACTACTATGTAGTGCAAACCGCACAGTAGCTGGCACAGATCCAGGCACAGTTGGTGATGGATCCAGAGGCTATATAAAGGTCTTTCTGGGAATATCTGCACTCAGAAAAGTGGGAAACAGAGCCAAGACTAACCCCAAATGAAGCAATCCTAATAGAATTCCAAGCAGCCTCAGAATTGATCTCCAACTCAGAGTTTTCTCCCATTGTACTAAAATCTTAACACAAAGATGACCAATGGCTGCACATATTCAGTGGTCCCTTTCTGGAGACCAAGGATAAGCAGAATATGGACGGCTGCTACAGGAGCTCAGGTTCCTGGGACTGCAGGAGTTCTTGGGGACTGAAATTTCCTGATACCTCACGCTATTTTGTAACTGTGTCTTTAAATATTTTCTTCTCTGTCCAAAATACCCTTTCCCACCCTGGCTACCCGATGAGCATTCATCAAGGCCTGATATCAGTGAGGCCTGCTCTGTGCTATTTGCTCTAAATCTCTCCTTCCCAGATGCATGATAATGCTATATTATTATTATTCGTGACAACGTAACATGGTCTCCAATTCCTTCTTTACCTGGCTAATGTTTCCAGAATACCATGAACTCTGACTTTGTCTTTTATCCTTGTATTCCAGCATTTACTATAGTATGGACACACGGTGTGCTCAATAAATGCTTAAGTAGCAAATAAATTTTACAGTGATTGGAAATGTTTTTGAAAGTTCTAGCTGTTGAGGTAAAAATGTTTATGCACACTCTTGTCCAGCCAATTCTGCAAGTTTGTATATACACATACACACAGATAGGGACATATGTGCACAGACCCCCAGGCCTCAGGTGTAACCATGCTCTATGTGTTTATCAGCAAAGGGAGTGCTGGACCAGCTGGAGACTTACCCCGAACTGCACCATGCATCAATCACAGGAGTTTGGGTTGACACTGTAAGAGGTAAAAATGTTCAGTGTTTTCACCCAAAGCATGACATTTTGTCTAATGATGTTAATTTTGCACCATAAACACTTTATACTACCAAGGGGAAAAAAAGGAAACGCTTGTCAGGTCAACAGTTACAAATGGATAAGGAGAGATAGATTAATTCCTGCAACAGTGAGTTTGAATTATCCAGAAGACAAGTATTTAAAAAATAATTTGACATAGATTAATTAGCTCTGTGTCTCCATAAAGCAAATTCTTCCCATTTGGCTTGAAATAACACTCTAGTCTGCGTGGAGCATTAAGTATACAAATATGGTTTACTTTACTCATTCAGTCTTTACCTGAATTACCAATTTTCATTCTGAATTCTCCATTATCACTCAGAGCTCTTCTCACAGTCACATAATACCTCCATTAAGGAACACCTTTTCAGGGAAACCTGGATGGCTGCAGTTGAGTGTCTGCCTTTGGCCTAGAGCATGATCCTGGGATTTGGGATCGAGTCCCACGTCGGGCTCCCTGCCGACATAATTAAACCATGGAGCCTGCCTCTCCCTTAGCCTCTCCTAATTAAACCATAGAGCCTGCTTCTCCCTCTGCCTCTGTCTCTGCCTCTCTCTCTGTGTCTCTCATGAATAAATAAAATCTTTAAACAAAAAAAAAAGGAATACCTTTTCACTTGTACATGGTTCAAGTACCATTTTCAGGAGAAACAACCATTTGGTAAGAGGAAATGCAGGTGCACATCACTTGAAGAGACCCATGAGGCAGCTGCCTAATACTCCAGATGTATTAAAAAAAAACATACTTTTCAAAATTGTTCCCTATAAATCCCTTAAATTACTGTATGTACTCATGTTGAGCTTTGTATACCAGTTGGAGAAATTAAACCTAAGTAAGCCATCATACAGGTGTGCATTTACCTTCAAGTTGCTTTTTTGTAACATTATTCATAGTAGCAAAAAAAAAAAAAAAAAAAAAAGAACCAAACAATTCCTAACTTTTTTTTTTTTACATAGAAGAACTGGATAATTCAAGTACTCAAACACTATTTAGCCTTTACAAGTAGCATTGCAAGAGAATACAGAACTATTAGGAAGATGTTCTTGATTCAGGGATAGGAGAGAAGAAAAAAAAATCCAGTCATAAGCAGTATATAGAGGGAGTGAAATTTGTGATTAAAAGCATGGATTCTGGAGCCCGATTGCCTTGGCTCAAGGCCCAGTTCTAGACTCACAAGCTTCAGCCAAGTTATTTAATTTCCGGGTGCCTCAGTTTCCTCCTCTGTAAAATGAGGTAATACTAGCACTTACATCATCAGATGTTGTACAATATAAATAAGTATAAATAAGGCATTTAGTACAGAGCTTTTAACCTAGTAAGGGCAACATTGACACTGGCTCTTCCTAACGTTTAAAGTAGGTTTGTTTTTAAATACAATGAAAATATTACACACAAGAGAAAAACTTGACCGAGTATGCCCCCAAATATTAGCAATAATTCAGTCAATGGTGGTAAGGGCAATTATTAGTTGTTTTTTTTCACTCTTCTAGAATAAAGACATCCCATTCTTTTTACTTTAAACATTTTTCATTTTTAATTAAAATCACCTTTCCATCTATGCTTTTGCTATTAACAAGACGCTGTTTTCAAAACTAGCATATTACAATGTAATACATTTTACTTGAAATATAGCACAAATCCATTGTACAAGTTAAAGAATTTGGAGTCGTATAAACTGTGGTTTTATTTAAGGTCTTATACCCTGGCATCAATTATCCCTCTGTGGTATTCAGAAATGTCACTCATTTATTCACTTAAATATTTTAAGTAGCTATGCTGTGAATAGAACACATAAAAACCCTTTGCCTTCATGTATTTTATGTTCTTGTGATGGGGAGAAGGAGGGAACAAAACAAAGTACCAAAGTAAAATTTGCAGCAGGTTAGTAGAGGATAATTGAGTCTGCAAACAAGGAAGCAGAGCTTCAAGGGTAGAGCCAAGTGGAAGGAACCAGGGAGAGAGCAACAGTTTTTAAAAGGGGGGACTTATTAAAGCCTCACCAAGAATTTGTTATACACCAGAACTGATTAAAACATTTCTGGTGAGCACAGATACTCATTCCATCACTCCACCAAGAGTTACTGAGCACGGAGTATATGCCAGGCCCTGGGCCAGAGGCAAAGGATACCATAGTGTCCAAGCAGTCGTGGGCCTGCCAGTCTCAACAAAGTCTAAAAATCTTATGGTCACGGTACCAGCTGACCCCTTACAGAATGTTCTTGACTCTCTGCTCTTAGCCATTATCTAATCTAAAAAACTAATTTGAGGGTTTGAGGAAAATCATCCTAATGGCAGGCCGTTTGAATAAGAGCGGTCACAGTGAGTTGGGAAATACAGACTGTGCCTTTAAGGTTTAATACATTTAATGCTTGAGAGGAATTACAAGAAGACATTTTGTGACATTTGAAGCTGTTTCGATTTCAGCTGCCAGTTATCTGACACTCCAAAATTTAAAAAAAAATCACTAAAAATCTGTAGCCTTACTTTACTTCTAAGTTCACATATGAGACCCATGATTCTCCTGATGCAAAGATCCTTTATGGAGATGTTGTGGTTTACAAGGCATTAGAAAACTCTAAATTCAGGACTTCGGGTATTATTAACTAAAAATAGCATCCATGCCCCCTTTGCAAGCTCAAACACCGAAATCTCCATTTTAAGTCTGAACGAAATTTAGGTTTCCATTACATTCCACGAAATCTCAAGTATTCACTCATTCAAAGTATTTTACTCCAAACCTACTAGGTGCCCAGGATTGCCATTGCTTTCAGAACCGTTACACTTCTGGCATCAGGAGTCTCCCCCTCACTAATGCTATTTTCACCTTTTAAAAAAAAAAACTTATTTTTATTTTTCAGTAATCTCTAGATCCAACATGGAGCTTGAACTCACAACCTTAAGATGAAGAGTCACACAGTCTCGGAGTGAGCCAGCCAGGCACCCTGATACTTTCACTTTTAAGTGAGATGAAACAAGTATGTCCCTCTTTTCTGGGAGTCTCACAGTGCACTGAATAATAGGGATTTAAAACAGATATAAATAATTCTTTCACTAAAATTGTACAGAATGTGTGAAGAAGGTTTTTAGAGAATAATAGGAATTCTCAATATTACCTGAAAACTGAGAAAACTTCTTAGAGGAAGTGGCATTTGTGTTGGGAACAAGAGGAGCAGGGCCAAGCCAAGTAAATTATATGGGGAACAGCACCCTTGTCCCTTGTTCCAGTATTTACACTCTGAAATGCTAGGGATTTGGCTAAATGGGGAGCACGACAGAATATTTAGCATACTCAAGTTGGGTATTATATTATTACCCTTCTACATACAGTCATGAACTTACCAATAGCTCAACTGAGACTGAAAGAACAGCCAATACATCCAGTGGCCCAAGAAATGGCAAATCCTAAATCAAACGTAGCTTAGCTCAATGACCAAAGCTTTTCATTGCCCCCTCATGCACACTCGTTACCAGCTCCTCGACCCTAAAGAAACTGGCCAGCCTTGGAAATACTTCTTAGCTCCCATTTCAGTTCATAGGACACTGGACTGTTTCTAAGGAGAAACCAATTTCAGAGCTATAGGATTTTACTATAAGATTTCCAAATGCAAAGACAGGAAATGTCAAAAGCTGTCATTTAAGCTCAGCCCCATATTGTCCACAACTCTGGCAGCCCACTCGCCCTGCCCTCATTAACACAGCTGCTTCATGAATTTCTTTTCTGCAAAGGAAACCTAGCCATCAATTCTTTGGACTCTTGAGACATTCTGAAAGCAGACATTGGTGCTTTATAAAGTGCTATCTCCCCTTTACCCGCTTTATTGGTCCTGACGTGGTTTCTCACTTGATGGAGATGCAATATGGAGCTCAGGAAGCAGAGTGTAGGATATGCAACCTCTGCAACTCACAAGCTGTAGGTTTTCTACCTAAGTAGAAAGCCATTTTCACTTTAGAGCAAACACATATGTGGACAGACATAGCCACACATCTATTTGTGGTCATTTAATTCCCACTTGACAGTGGAGGGAAAAAAATGATTAGAGAGGAGTGATGTGAACTCCCCAACTCTAATGGTTAGTTAAAGGTGGTTTCCTAAGCATCAATGGTAATCTAGAGGGTTTTCTAGCTATCACCAGATTTCCCTCTTTCCTGAACATTAATCTATAATGATTCTGGAACCAACAGAGCTAGATTTAAATCCCCAGTCTTGCACACATTGACTGTGTGACCTTGGGCAACTCAAGTGACACAGCTGAGCCTCAGTTTATGTATACTACATGCTCAAAAAATATTAATTTACTTTCCTGTAACCCCTTTGATTGATATTCTGGCTTTCATAAGCAGGGCAATAGGGATTTAAAAATGTTAAATTTATCTGTCATTTTAGTCAAGAGCAACTGCCTTGAGCTTTCCAAGGAACATCCCTCCCAGTATCCCCAGAATTTCTTCATAATCTAGCAACAAAAGGGTAACTCACACATCTGAGACTTCTAAGATCTCACAGCTGGTATCCCTTCTGATTCAAGGATGCCCAAGACATTCAAAGTGCCCCAAAGTGACTGTACTTGCTCCCAGGGATACTCAAAGGCTAACAATGCTTCACCTATGCACTCCTCCAGGTCCTGGGGATCCCTGACCATCCTGACACACACATATGGGAGCAACCAAACCACTCTGCTCCCATAGGCCATTATTTGTTCCACTGCCAGAATGTGTTCTGATTGGCACAGTGGGGTGGGTATGCCTTTGGAGGCACTGCTAACAGCCAGGTAAGCAAGCCCTCCATGCCCATCTGGTCCCTAAAGGCTTTCACTCTCCACTTTGGGATGTTATCTGCATGGCCACTTGTGGAAATTTTAACCACTGTCAGGTTCTGAGAAAACCGGAAAAAGTTTGGTATAACAGATCCTCAGGCCAGGAGTTAGGAGCCACTGCAGGCTCAGATCAATGGCAAGAAGTTCCAACTCTATGGCTGACACTCCCCAGAGAGGATAGCAAAGTCCAAATATAAACCTGGTTACTCAATGACAGAGGCAGAGAATGCTTAACCTTCACACTGCACCACCTCTCATTTGGCCTTAAGTATATTTTCAATTTAATTAAACATGACATTCCAGTAAACGATTTTCATGGCTTAGTTAACAGGACAGAATTTGGCCATATAAAAAAATCTTAGGAAACACTTTAAAATCTAGAAAATAATTTTAGTGTAATTGCTTAGTTCAGCAGAAACCCAAAGAAGACCTTAAGCAGTATTAGTAATTTTAGAAGAAGTTCTGTAGTTGAAGACTGCAACTCACCTAAAGACTATCAGTTGAACAAAATGGTGGATACAAGACTTGGATGTAATACCCTGTCAAACCGCAAGGTGTCATTTAGTAGGTGACCGCCATGCCAACAGAAAGAGCACACCAATGCCTAAGAAATTAAAAATCACAAGATCAGTAAATTTTTATTTTAATGGACTATGTGCGGTACAATTTCTTTCTTGATAAGGAGTTCCTTGAGTTCAGGAATTTAAAAAGAATACAGTTAATTTTTTTACATATAGCATGATTTATACATTAACTCCTCTTACTGTAATGCTTCATAAGTATTTTTACATACCACAATTGCATTTACTTACAAAAAAAGTGTGTAGGTGAGTTGAGCTAACAGAATTATCATCATCTGAGTAGTTACTCAAGCACCACCACTTTGCACACTTCAGGCCTCCAAATCTGGTAGTCCCACAGACCACTCCTTGTCTATGGTTGAGGGTAGAGCTGGGCCCAATCAGGACATCCAGATAATGGTCAAGGAAGAGATCCACTTAATGTGCAGCAGAGAAGAAGAGATGCTATGACTAACCTAGTTTTTTTATTGTTGTTTTTTTTTTTTTTGCCATTTGGGGTATGAGAGGGGATACTCCCACCATCCCTCCTCAGGGGGATCAACTCTCCCTTACTTCATGATGCTTTCTGTGGCCTGTGGCCTGAGTTAAACAGCAAAAAAAAATGAAAAAATTTTAAAAGAAGCCTCATACCTAGTACAACAGTGAGAATTTGGAAATATGAGCCTCACATTCTAAGAAGCCAAAAGGGAAAACAGTTCAATACCATCAAGGTATCCCATTCTTGAAAGACCTAAGAAACCCTTCCATGGCAATCCCTCCTCCAGCAAGTTTTCATTCATGTCTCATTGGCCAGAACTGAGCTACAGACCTCTACTAAGCCACACTCTCACAAGAGTGAAGAGAGGGTCTCAGTGATGCCATTCAGGATATTCCTCACATTCCAGAGCACCTCTAAGGCAACTTTAGCCAAAAAAAAAAAAAAAAATCAGAGAAACCTTCTCAGACTGGAATTCCACCTTCCTTACACAAATTCATTGAGGTAGAGCTTAAGAATGCAAATCATTTCATAGATTAATATGTATTTGTTTCTATCAAAAGACAGAAAATACTGTAAAATAAACCAACCACTCACCTTTCAACCCTGACAAAAATGTACAGTAACTGTGCAAACGTGAAGTGGTGTCCAAATTGTGGACAAGATTTATTATCCTTCCTTTACTTTCCATGCAGTACCTTTTGGCCGAATGTGTTAAGCCTCTGGAAGACATCAGATCATCAAGCAAACAATTTATTCAGAGCAAATAATTACAGATACGACCTGCAACTGATGAAGCATTTTTTAAATGCAGATTGTTACAATACAGGCTAAATGACTTCAACCATCCATGCAGGGTGGGCATTTAAGGAAACTTGCAGATTCATCTTCACCAAGGACTCTTCGCATCACACCTTTTCTTGGCTTTTCCTCCAATGGGGAGAGCTTCATCAGCAGGTGCCAGAGGGTACACAGGTCCTCCACATATGCAACAGCTCAAACTTCACTCTTCTGCCAAAATGGCTGCCTCACATTTAGGTGCCCCATTCTTATCGTAAGTGATCTTTGGAAAACAGAACATCAGTTCCTATCACATACCCAGGGCTTGGGACTGTGCATTGTCCAGAACTGACTTATTTGGCTAAACCTAAATTAGTAACTGCAACCAGGGGGAGGAATTTGGGTTAGTCATAGAATAACTTCTTCTAAAAAAAAAAAAAAAAAAAAAAAAAAGAATAACTTCTTCTCTGCCACACATTAAGTGGGTCTGTTCAGAACACAGTCCAAGGGAGAGAGGGAGAAGAAAGCCATAGTTACTGATCCAACAAAGTCCTGCTGCACCTTCTCTTCACATCTGAATTCCTATCTCCTTCAAGAAATTTTTCCAGCAAGCCTCCAATTCCTAGAACAATATCAGAGCTACACTGTACCAACCACATGACTCATTTAATTTACTCAAACGTAGACAAAAATAATTCATAAAATCATGCCATGTTTTATTCAACAAGTACCCCAGAATCAAAGTCAAGATACTGGAGGTATCTTCCTCGGATGGTTCTTGACGTTTTGTGGCTACAGCTCTCACAGACGAAACATCATGTCAAAGTGGTTTCTGGATTCACGCTTCCTGTGAACGTAACCATCCCTAATCAAACTTGGAAATTGAGGTGCTGGCATTAGACAAAGACGTGAAACCAAAATTGGACTAAGGGATGACGGGCCAGCCCAGATCAGCACACTGATCACTGTCACACCTAGCACTCTGAGCACTGTGGTCAACCAGGAGAGGATTCCAAAACCTGTATCTATCCATCCAGATCCCAGCTGCAGCCTAGACAGCTAGAAACACAGAGGGAATTCTCAGCTTCCAAGGATCTATCAAGCAAGGAGATGAAAAATTAGCCAACCATGACCTGCAGCCCAAACAGGAGGTTAAGGTTACAATTTCAACATCTCCAGCGCACAACAGTCAACAAGCAGTAGCAGGTTGCACTCTAAACACACTTGGAATTGGAGTCTAAAGACTTATTTGGCAAATTACTCGCCTACTTGGGTATTCATTTGGTATCTATAAGACTCCATTTCCTCCTCTGTGAAATGGGAGCAATAATGAAATAGGTTACTTTTAAAGCATCTGTGTAATTCACAATTACCCTCTTAATTATCCCCCGTGTATAGAGGAGCCATATTGTTTCATAATCACTGCAGATGATTGGATCAGGAGTAAAATCTGGCCAATTCTGGGCCAATTATATTTCTCTCCCACATAGTATTTAGAATTAGGCCTGAAAGAGAACAATTAGGCTCCTTGAGAGTGGTGGGACCAGGAACACAGAATTTCATGCTGTCATCATGTTCACCAGTTGTACTAACAACAGAGAAAGACAGTCTATGCAAAAAGATTTTAAAAGACACGCTGAAGAGCTAGCTGAAAGGGAATCATGAGATTCCCTTACGCTTTCCAGGCCTTTGCAAAAGCCCAGCTGTAGCCCTGCCAAAGTGTTCCATGGCAAATCCCTTAATCTTTTATCAATCCTCCTCAATTCTCTGCTCTTGTTTAAGACATTTAAGTTGGTTTCTGCTACTTTCAAGCAGAGGATTTTTAAGATTTCCTTGTGTCTCACTCACTAGGCAGCTCTGAGAATTAAGTGAGATAATAATGCTTTCTAATATGCAAACTACTATAAAAATTGGTAAGGATGATCTATTTCATGACTGACAAAAACAAAGTATCCGACAAAAATGTAGTTTAATGAAAAATTATTTGGCAAAAGGAATTTGTTAACATGTAAAGATGTTTAAGACTTGTCATTAAGGGATGCCTTGGTGGCTCAGTGGTTGAGCATCTGCCTGCAGCTCAGAGCGTGATCCTGGGATCTGGGATCGGGTCCAGCACCGACTTCCTGCAAGGAGCCTGCTTTTCCCTCTGCTTGTGTCTCTGCCTCTCTCTCTCTCTCTCTCTCTCTCTCTCTTTCTCTCTCTCTCATGAATAAATAAATCAATCTTAAAAAAAAAAGACTTGTCATTAAACTGATCATCAAGTTACCAAAAATAGAATTTTGTACCAGGAGTAAAACTTTTTCTGTAAAGGGCTAAATAATGAATGAATATTTGAAGCTTTTTGGGCCACACGATCTCTGTCCTACCTACTCTGTTGAATCAAGAAAGCAGCTATAGGTAATATGCCAACAAATAAATGTGGTATATTCCAGAAACACTATTTATGGACAACAAAATATGAATTTTATATAAATCTTACAGGTCACAAAATTGTATTCTCCTGACTTTTTTCCAGCCGTTAAAAAATATAAAAATATATTCTTGGCTGTGAGCTGTACACACATACTAATATATACATCTTTGAAAATACTACTTCACAGGGCACCTGGGTGGCTCAGTTAGTAAGTATCCAACTGTTGATTTCAGCTCAGGTCATGGTCTTAGGGTTGTGAAATCAAGAGCTGGGTGTGGAGCCTTCTTGAGATTCATTCTCTCTCTCTCTCTCTCTCTCTCTCTCTCTCTCTCTCTCCCTTCCTTCCCCCCCCCCTACTACTTGCACACGTGTGTGTGTGCATGTACACACACTCTCGTTATTGCTTTAAAATTTTATCTATTTGTGTGTGTGTGTGAGAGAGAGAGAGAGAGAGAGATTGAGAGAGAGGCAGAGACACAGGCAGAGGGAGAAGCAGGCTCCATGCAGGGGGACTTAATCCCAGAAACCTGGGATAACACCCTGAGCTGAAGGCAGATGCTCAACCACTGAGCCACCCAGGCACCCCTCTACTGCTCTTTAAACAAAAGCAAAAACAAAAACAATAAAAACACCACTTCACAATGTTAGTTTAAAGTGTTAGCTTTCAGGAATACTTATATTTTCTATTTTCCTAGCATAGGCATGTATTACTTAAATTAGTTGTAGTTATATTAAAAAAAATGAAAGTGAAGTCATGAAATGCTATTCAAAGATGAGGAGGAAGGAAAATGTCAGGATTGGAATGTGCAAGCCCTCCTGAGCTCCCCAAGGTGCTAGCGCCTTTCTGGGGGTTAGGCCAGATTTAAGAGTCACTGAAGGGATGCCTGGGTGGCTCAGCAGTTGAGTGTTTGCCTTCAGCTCAGGGTGTGATCCTGGTGTCCTGGGATCAAGTCCCACATCGGGCTCCCTGCATGGAGCCTGCTTCTCCCTCTGCCTCTTTCTTTGTGTCTTTCATGAATAAATAAAATCCTTAAAAAAAAAAGTCACTGAAAAGCAGGACTATACCACTTGGGAATGCAGGAAATCGGTCTGAAATGAGGTTCCTACATCAACACAGAGATACCTTACCAAGTGCACAACTTCAACTATCCTACCCTCCAGTTCCAGATGTCCTATTAAAAAACCCACAGCCTAGAATCCTACTGTTTCCAATTGTTTTGTATTCAGATGAACAGGGAGTAGCTGCTTTTCTTTTTAGAAGGTGGTTCAAGGGAGGATCCACCCAAACTAACCAGGACCAGAAGGCCTCCCCATAGTAACCCTTCCCAATTCTCCACCAGCCAGGACCAGTATGAACTGGTGTGTACTCCGAGACAACATCTGTGTTTACCGCCTGTGTGCCAGGCACTATGCTAGGGGCTATTCAAAAAATGTGCTCCCTCTAACTATAGCAGCACATCATGTTCTCCACATCCCTCTTGTTGGGGCTCAGTTTAATATACATGAAGGTAAAAATTGCACTAACAATAATGGTGCAATACTCTTGGAACCCAGGTTCTCATTTTAAGCCTTCACTTTACCTTTAATGTATTGAGCTGAAAGAAATAAAACCTTGAACAGAACAAAGATGTGTAGGGTACATACAGTCTTGTCTTGTGCTTGAACATCTTCACCCCAGTTGGGAAGAAGAGGCTCAGAAAGGCAAAGTGATTTACCACCCCACCCCCCCCACCCCCGCCCCCAGCACATGGTCAGGTCAGGATTCAAACACAGATCTTCAAGTCATTAACCATCCATGTCCTGGGGCCTATGACAAATGCAGAATTCCAAGCCCCATGCTCAGACCTGATTCTGAATCTGCATTTTGACAATCTCTAGGTTTTATGTGCCTAGTAAAGTCACTGCCCTAAAAATCTTCTTCAAATTACAAGGAAAGAAATAGGCTGTACTAAGTGCCTGTGGGTGAAGCATTGTACTACTTGGATAGATTTTTCTTTTTGACAAAAAGACCCCAATTTCATACCTATTATGTTAATATATAGGTGAAGAACCAGAGGCTCAAGGAAGTACCTTACCCATGTGAAGAGCCTGTGAGGAGCAGGGCCAGGATTTGACCCCAACACCTCTCCATCTACCCTTCCTGCTTTCATGTCAGGGGCTCAAGTGAGGTGAATAACACAGCCAACTTGGAAGATGGCTCAGGTGATCTTGGGAGTTGAGTTTATAACTCATGTTGGAAAGAGAGTCATTTCTATTTTATACATTCACATTTTTAATAGGCAACATTAGAGCACAAGAGGTATAGTTTACTGAATTTGTCCATCAGAAATTTTTTTAATCTCTTTTAATTAAGGATGCATAGTATCCTTAGGAGGTTTGTTCAAAAGATGCTGAAATGGCAGCCTTTGGAATGGACAAGCTCCTCGTCAGTAATAAAAGTGGAAACAGAAATTAGTCTCAGGGCAACCGTTAAACACTTCCTTGGTCAGCTAAAGAGAAATCACTCTGAATGACCACTGAGAAATGTTGGATCTTTTCAAAACAAGACTGAACTTTTTCAAATAACATCAAGAAAAATAAATAAATAAAAGACTTGCAGGATGGTTTATATCATGTGTTGTCCCTGACTCAAGTCATAAGGGGCATCACAAACTGCATGGAAGGAATAGGAAAAGCTATTACAGGCAAGCAGAAGACAGACTGCTTGTACACTGCACACCTTTGTTCTCTTCAAGGCTTTTGTCCTTTCACCTCAAAAATATGCCTGGGACATGGTAAACATTCAGTCCCTTGTTGACAAGTAAATGAGTAAGTAGTATCAGGCATGGGTTACCTAATACATCCAACATCACCCTAGGAAATGCGGGGTGCTCCACAGGGGGGTCCTCTCGTGCTGGGGATCCTAGGTGGGTAAAAAAGGCGGGCAGCAGCTCCTCCCCACATGCTTCCATCCACTTGAATGACACCTGCTCTATATACCTGGTTCGTAATTAAGAGATACCTTGAAAAGTCTCCTCAGTACAAAGTGAATAAAATGTGGAAATCCCGGTACAAGAAAACAAGATGAATCAAGAAAGAAAAGGACCCTAACTCTATTAGCTGTAGAACACTGAACAAGTGGCTTCATTCCCCTGGGCTCCAGCTTCTTCCTTCATAAGGTATTTGGAGTCTGGTAACGTTATTTTCGAGGTCCTTCCAGTTTTAATGTAGTTTTAGTTCATCATTTTAATTACCATCCAATTTCATTTTTTCTTTCTTCTTTTCTCTTTTGCTTTATTTTCTTTACAACAAGCTTTTATTTTTTTGCAGGAAGACTTATTTTCAAAGACATATAAATTAAATTAAACTAAAAAAGCCCTCCCAAGCATTCCCTGAATTTGCATTGCTTTTAACAAAAGCTAGCAGAGATGTTTTCCACGTTCTCGCCTGGGGAGAACAGAATTTAAAGTCAAGCTGTAGGGAGAGCTGGAGCCTTCAAAAGCAAGTAATGCTTAATCTGTTCTATTCCTGAAGCACAAAATAAAACCAAACAAAAAAGAGAAATAAGCTACCGCTTCACCAGTGCCAAGTTTCCTCATGCATAAATAGAGATCCATCCAGAAAAACAGTGTTCTCAGTCGGGTGGGACAAATCCTTGTGTGCTTTTGTGGAAAATTCCCCAAACTGGCATCAAGGACACGGTCTACAGCTGCCTCCATGTATGGCCAGAAAACCATACACGAGTTGTGAGATGCCATGAGTCCTGCTGCGGTGAAAGAAAAGCTGCTCCATCCCTTGATCCCATGGAGTAAACATGGGTGACACTTTTTGAGCTGATTCCATGATCATACAGAGCAAACCTTGTGTAAGAGAGGTCTGATATTAGACCTCCAGTTGCCATTTTTGTGTCTTTTCTTGGCCCACCAATGAATGCCTTTCCCACCCCCAACCCACCCATCATGAGTTTGAGTGGTTAGTGCTGCTTGGACCGATGGCTAGTCCTGACCACCAATCTAAAGTAGACACCAATCGGGTACCAGCACCAAGTCCGGCCATAGAAGCGTTGTACTTTAATTATCTGCATGGCATTTGTCCTTGAGTTTTTCTTTCTTATTTATTTGTTGCTTTAAGTCTCAGAATGATGTAAAATTCAAAAACTTCCCCCATTGTTTACATCGAATACTACCTCATACACAGTGAGCTCTCAATCAATAGGTACTGAATGAATGGATGGTCTTGACTCACTCTTTGCAAAGCCATGTTGGGGGCCCCAGTCTCAGGATGCTTAGGAATCTTTCTCATCTTCAAGGGCAAGTCAGGACTACTTCATCTTTCTCTACATTTCTTTTTAATGTTATATTATACTGCTGTAACATTAAAGATATTTTGAAAACATGAAAAGGCAACCCATCATACCATCATCGTAGCAAAGCACTTCTGTTCACACATATATTATTTCCTTTCAGTTTTTATTCATAAGCAGATACAGTTTTCACAAAATTATAGCCAAGGAATGTACACTATTTTACTGTGTTACTTTTTATACTTACTGTTATAAACATGTTCTAGGCTACTGAGTTTTTTATAATATTAATGATAGCTAACATTTCATAGTTTGCCAGGCATTGTTCAAAGCCCTGGTATTATCTTGTTTTATCTACACAATAACTCAAAGGCAGGTGGCATTATTTCCATTTTATAGATTCCCCTTCTACATAAGGCCCTTACACATGCACGCCGTACTTACCAACCGATCTCAGTAGGAGATTCTTGTAAAGAATAACTGGCTAAGACATATCCATCAATGGAATGCATGAATCAATAATGATGCATCTGGTCTGTACAGATTATACTGCCTTTAAAAATAATTATTCAGAGGGACACCTGGGTGGCTCAGCGGTTAAGCATCTGCCTTCAGCCCAGGGCATGATCCTGAAGTTCCAGGATCGAGTCCCACATCAGGCTCCCTGCATGGAGCCTGCTTCTCCCTCTGCCTATGTCTCTGCCTCTCTCTTTCTGTGTCTCTCCTGAATAAATAAATAAATAATCGTTATAAAAACAACAAAAGAATTCTAATATTTATAAAACAGAGTTAAGTGATATCTCGTTTTTTTCAATTTGCATTTCTCAAACTACCAATGATTCTGAGCACTTTTTTTAAAAAAATATGTTTGGTAGCTTTTGGGGTTTCCACTGTAAATTGTTCATAGCCTTTGTCTTTTATTCTGTTGAGATCACTGGGGGGTTTTTTGCTCTTTTGCATGAATTCCTTTTACATTCAGTCAAGTCCTTGTGAATTTTAGACATTCCAAACATCTTCTCCCATGCTTTCAACCACTTGTGAACTTTGTCCATATTGTGACTTATTAAACAGAAATGCCCGTTTAAAACGATTTTGAACTTCACACTTGCAGAAGAGCTGCAAAACTAATACATAAGAATTCTAATATATTATTTATTCAGGCTCACTAATTTCAATATTTTATCCCTTATACTTGCCATCCTCTCTTTCTACCTCCACTATATGTCCATAATATATATTTTTAAAGAGCCATTCGCTAGTAAATTGCAAACATCGTATTTCTTTGCTCCTCATTATTTCAGTGTTTGTTTCCTAAGAATAGGAACAAGCTATAACCAGAGTACAAGCATGGAATCAGGGAATTTATCATTGATTCAATTTTATTATCTTATCCACTATACTATGCAAGTTTAAATTTTGCCAATTGTCTTGATACTGAGTTTTATAGTTATTTTCTCCCTCCCATTCAAGATTCTACCTGTCATGTCCGTTTTATTTCCTTTCTTTCTGTCTGTCTCTCCGGATTCTTTATTTTTCATACGCTTACCATCTTATTCTGTAGATTGTTCCTAAGTATGTGTTTGTGTGATTTTTTTTAATGATTATGTTTTTCTGTTTTTTGTTTTGCAGAAATACTTCAAAGCCAATGTTGTATTTTCAGGAAGGCATCATGGCAGGAGGCACATGATATCAATTTATAACATTACTGACAGTGTTAACCTTGGTCACTTAATTAAAATGGGTCTGCCAATGACCATTTTTTTTCCTTTGTAACTAGTACTTTTATATTGACACTTTGTGTCTATGGGAAAATAAGGGAATATAAACATACCTGCATTTTGCATTAGTCACATCAATATATGCTGAACTCACTTCATGTTAGCTCATAGAGATCTTTTTTATTCTTTATTATAAAGCACCCCATTGTGTATATGCATCATAATTAATTTTACCAATCCCCTATGTAGAGACATTTAGGTCATGGCCATTAATTTGGACTTACAAATAATGTTCCAGTGGGGAACCAAATGCATATGCATTTTCTTACTGTTAGAGGTGTATCTTCAGGGTAAATTCCTAGAACTGGGATTTCTAAATGAAAAAGGAAGGTATATCTAACTTTGTTAGAGATTGCCAAATTCCCAGTAAAAGGATTCTATCATCTGCACTCCCACCAGCAATGAGAATGCCTCACAGTCTCGCCCGGACAATGTAGTGCCAAGCTTTTAAAGTTTTTGCCAACCCGAGAGAAGAGAAATGGCATCTTAGTGTAATTGTATTTTCTTTTCTCTTATTATGAGTAAAATCAAAATAGTTTCATGTGACTAAGGACCATTGTACATTTTTTTATGACTTGTTTGTGCCTTTAATTCATCGTTCTATTGAGGCTTTGGTCATTTTTCCCCTTTATGAATTTTCAAGTATATTAAGGATAATACCTTTTTATCTGTGATGTATTGTGATGCAAATATTCTTCTCTAGCTTGTCATTTGTCATGTTACTTCAACTGTGGTTTTTCCATGAGAAAAATTTTTGATTTTTATATAGTTGGATTTATCTTTTAAGAAGTCTTTTAAATGGATTTAAAATCTTAGTTAGAAACTTTTCTTATATTTATGTAATAGATAAATTCAACCATGTTGTCTTCTAGAACTTGTATGGTTTTATTTTTTTACCTGTACATTTGCATAAGTAAATTTTACCTTTTATATCTCTAGATCCATGTGGAGTTTATTTTTACGTATGATGTGAGGAATGCATTTAATTGCATCTTTTCCAAAAGACTCTCCAATTGTCTCAGTACCACTTTCTTTTTATTCGTTTCTTTTTTTTTTTTTTTTTTTGAGATTTTATTTATATATTTAACAGAGAGAGAGAGAGCACAAATAGGGAGACCTGGGGGTGGGAGAAGCAAAGTAAATCCTAGGACACTGGGATCATGACTTGAGCTGAAGGCAGATGCCCAACTGACTGAGCCACCAACGCACCCCAAGTACCATTTTCTAAAAAAGTTCATCTTTGCCGAGGGGTTTCAGAGACACCTTTATCATATGTAAAAGTTCTATAGGTGCCTGGGTCCTTATCTGGGCATTCTACTCTATTCTTTTGCAACAGTCTGCCTGCTTTTTCATGTGCCAGTACTAATACACTGTTTTAATTATAAAGCATTTATAGACTTTTATTTTTTATTATTTTTAAAGATTTTATTTATTTATTCGTGAGAGACACACACACACACACAGAGAGAGGCAGAGACACAGGCAGAGGGAGAAGCAGGCTCCATGCAGGGAGCCCTAATGTGGGACTCGATCCCCGGTCTCCAGGATCACGCCCTGGGCTGAAGGCAGCACCAAACCGCTGAGCCACCCAGGCTGCCCTATAGACCTGACCAGGCTCGTCCCTTTTCATAGCTGTGAAATAACTAGCTATTCATGCCGGTTAATTTTACTTATGAGCTTTTGTTGCAATTTACCTAGCTTTGTAAAAAAAACAAAAACAAAACAAAAAAACCTTATTGGTATTTTTATGGTTATTGCCTTAAGTATAAATTAGCATAGGGAGGAGTCATCTTTTTATGATGCTGAGCTGTCCCGTCCAAGAACAAGGGCTGCCTTTCCATTTGTTCACATCTGATTTTGTCTTTCAGTAGTGTTTCTAAGGTTTTTCTTGTATAGGTTGCACTAGTTATCTCTTGCTGCATAACAAATTACCTCTAAACATGGTGGCTTAAAGCGATAATAACTATTTGTTACCTCACACAGTTTCTATGGGTCAGGATCCAGTGTCCTAGCTGTGTGATTCTGGCTTCCCGGTGTCTCGTGGAGTGGGTTAGTCAGGCTGGGGGTGGCTGGGGCTGTGGTTGGCTGAGACAAAGCTGCTGCTTCTAAGACGGTTTCACTTGTGTGGCTGGCAAGTTGGTGCTAGCTGTTGGGAGGCCACAGTTTTTCACTATGTGGTCCTCTCCATGGGGCTGCTTGAGTGCCCTCAAAACATGGCAGGTGGCTTTCACCTGACAAATGATCCAAAAGAGAGAACAAGGTGAAAACTACAATTGTTTCTCATAACTTAGCCTTGGATGTCATACAGCAGTTCTGTGGTTTGTGTGATTTGATGCAGGGAGCCCAATGCCGGGCTAAATCTCCTAACTCTGAGATCATGACCTGAGCCCAAATCAAGAGTCAGACACTTAACTGATTGAGCCACTTAGGTGCCCCTACTGTTGTTGGGTTTTGTTTTGGGGTGTTTTTTTGCCTTTTTTTTAGATTTTATTTTTAAGTAATTTCTACACCAAACATGGGGCTCCCAATCACAATCCCAAAATCAAGAGTTGCACACTCTTCTGACTGAGCTAGCCAGATGTCCCTCCATTATTTTGTTTTTATGTGTAGTTGGATATCCTTTGCTTATCTCCCATTTAAACTACTTTCTTTTTTACCTTTTCTCATGTTTTTATCTTTTATTTATTATCTTGGTTGGTTTTCTATTTTCTTTCCTCTTATCAAATGTTCATTTGATTCTAAACTTTGTAGGGCAAACTGCTACTTAGTTTTTCATTTCCAAGATGACTTTTTTCTTTTTCTTCCAGTTTGTTTCATCCACTTTTTCTGTGTTTCTTCCTGTTTTATGTTCATTCTGATTCCTTAGATGTTGATAATCTGATTCAGGTGTTTTTCATAGTCCCACATGCTTGCTCGAAAAAACTGGATTTGGTTTAGAGGACTGTGCCATATAGTTTCTTCTGTTTTGTTGTTGTCTTAGGGGTGGTTTGGGAGAATTTTCACCAGTTTAAATGTTTCAATTTCAAGTTTCAGTTTTATACTTCCAAGTTCATATAGAGGTAGACTGTCTTGGAGTCTGTTTTGTGGATCAGGTTTGGGAAGACTGCAAGTGTTTATTTCAGAAAGTTCCTCTTATGTCTGTGAAGGGAGATGCACTGTCTGTAAAGGGTATCTATCTACGTATCTATTTATCTATTTATCATCTGTCTGTTGATCTATCTAGCGTCTCTCTGTCCTAGCAGGAAAGTTGCCAGATACTCCTCAATTAAAAAATGTGTCTTTAGGGGATACCTAGGTGGCTCAGCGGTTTAGTGCTTGCCTTCAGCCCAGGGCATGATCCTGGAGTCCCAGGATCAAGTCCCACATCAGGCTCCCTGCATGGAGCCTGCTTCTCCCTCTGCCTGTGTCTCTGCCTCTCTCTCTCTCTCTCTGTGTGTGTGTGTGTGTGTCTAATGAATAAATAAATAAAATCTTTAAAAAACGTTGTGTATTTGTCTTGTAGGATATCAAATTTCCTTCACATGCTTCCTTTTTTCTTCACCAACCCAGACTCTATAAAATATTTCTTCTCCCTTCAAATGTTTACCTTTCGGAGGCTGCCACCTTGGGTCATGCATACCTTTAACTCTCTTTTCTAGAGTTTTCCTTATTAAATTTTGTCACAGTTAGTATGCACTTTCTCTCTCCGGGGGTGCTTTTGATTCAATAGTAGGCAACTACACCCTGTTGGAGAAGGGCATCCAGACATGACCTTTGGTTGACCCTGGGGCTAGAACCCAGGCAGTCAGAGTTCCTCCCTCCCTCCCACCCACCCTTTCCACAGCTGAAGCCGTTTTTAAACAAGCAGCTTGAGAGAGCTATGTGCTACTGAGAACATCTGTTGCATGTCCACAGCTGAACCCGGTGAGGGCCTCTTTATAATAAACTCTTCAGTTGGGGCAGGTTGGCATAGAGGTCTTTAGTTTTGCAGCATCCAAGAGGAGCTTCCGGGGTAAGTTTTCCTGTGTGTTAGACGTGTCCCCTGCTTGTGCAGAGGGGCCTGTGCCTGCCCTTCAGTCTGCCTGCCCTCGTGTAGAGGGCTAGTACTCCCTTCTCTCTTCTCCCCCGATTTTCCTGGGTTTCTGTCACTTTCCGCAGTTGCTTGCTGGGGAGCTAGTGTTGTTGACCTAGCAGTACAGCCGAAGCCTGGAGTCGTCTGTGGTTTTGTTTGTTCTTCCAGTTATCTGTGTACTTTGGTAAAATTGTGGCGTTGAATCTGATTTAGGTGCAATCTTTGTTCTCAGCCTCCCCGGGGAGGTGATGCAACCAAATCAATCGCCTTATCTCTCCTTTCCCTCATGGTAGTTGGTTTGTTTTTTTGTTTTTTTTTGTTTTGTTTTGTTTTGTTTTAAGTTTATCTCTACACATAACTTAGGGCTCAAACTCGTGACCCCAAGATCCAGTGTCCCCTGCTCCACCGACTGAGCCACCCTGACTCCTTGTGTATATTTTTATTTTATTTATTCTAAGAAGCTCACATTTTTTTTCAGCTAACACTATACTTCTGTTGCTTTTGTATCTCAAGCCTAGCCAGAGACTCCCTATTTATATATTGTTATGATGTTTTTATAGTTTTATTTTTCTCCATCTAGTGAACAAATTTTCCCAATACCTTCTCTTAAACAACCCTTCTTTCATTTACTTGCATTTTGTCACATAGGAGGTATTCATATACACACAAGGGTTTCTAAGGTATTTATTCTGCTCTATTGGTTTATTTTATTATTATGGCTTTCTGGTGTGTCTTCGCATCTGGTTGCCAGCTTTTTAGCTTTCTATTTTAAAGTTGACTGAACTACACGTATTCAAGTTGAGATTTGGACTCTACAAGTTAGTGATGGCAAAGTTTACATGTAAAATATTGTTGAAATTTCTGTCTAATCTGACCATCTTTGTCTTTCATTAGATTTTAAAATTACTTTCTAAAGAGATACTGTGTTTTACTGCTCAACCTAATTCCTAAATATCTTCTATTTTTGTTCTCATATTTTCTAATTGGTTATTGCTGATATTGAGTAAATATGATGGATCTTTATAGGTCCGTCATCTATCAGCAGTGCTGCTAAGCTCCCTCACTTATTCTAATAGTTCGTCTCTAGATTATGTTGGTTTTCCTAAGTAGCTGATCATAGATAACTTACACAGAAAGCCTTTGTCCACTTTCTCACTCATGCATTTTGAGTATTTTACTTTTAATTTTTGGGTGAGATGAAAGGAGGAAAATACACCAGTGTTAGATTGGTTCTTGGCTGTCCATGAACTTCAATATTCCTTACACTTACTGTTTAGTGTGATTATTAGACAGCTGGCAGTTCCTATATGTGTGTATATTTTTATTGTAGCAAGTTTTTTTTTTAAGATTTTTATTCATGAGCAACAGAGAGAGGCAGAGACCTAGGCAGAGGGAGAAGCAGACTCCATGCTGGGAACCCGACATGGGACTCGATCCCAGGACCCGGGATCATGCCCTGAGCCACCCAGCCATCCCTAATGTAGTAATTATGTTAAAGCCATAGAGAAAATACTCAGCCTCTGAAGCCAAGTGATGTAAGGAGGAGAAACATGACCCTGAAATCCTTTTATTTGTATAATTTCTGTTGATCCTAATACCCTAGTGAGCTAACTAAGGAAAATGTTTTAGTTACTTGATTTGAATTTTAAAAATTTTACTTTTTATTACACAGTGGGTTATATTAAATTAAAAAACTAATTAAAACATTTGTGAATTATTCCCATCTGATGATTCAAATGACATAGAACTAGAGGGGAAGAAGTTCTTCCTGTCCTTGCCCCTAGTTCCTTCCTCAACTGTGAACCATGTTCTGTGCATCCTTTTATCCCTTTTCTTGATTTTTTAAATTATGTATGCATATATGTTCCACTTCTTCATTCAGTTACTTTTTTTTTTTTTTTTTCATTCAGTTACTTTTTAAATATGTTCTTCATTGTAATACAACTCCTATAGCAAGAAATCCCCACTGTTTTCAAGTGTAAAATTCAGTCGTTTTAAGGGTGTTCATAAATTTACAATCCTCACCAGTGTCTACTTCTAGAACATTTTTATCACTCTCAAAAGAACCCCCATATCTGTAGTGGTCCCTCTTCATTTCTCCTTCCTCCTCTCTGACAATCACTAATAGTTTACGTCATTTTGATTTTGTGTGAATGGAGTTAAACACTATGTGGTCTTCCTTAGCCATGTGTGACTTTAAAATAAGTATTCTATCTCTTTCATGTTTTTATTTTTATATCTGCATTTTTCTCCACTTGGCTTAGGTACTTTAAACCTATTTTATGGGGCATCTGGGCGGCTCAGTCAGTTAAGTGTCTGCCTTGGGTTCAGGTCATAAACCCAGAATCCTGAGATGGAGCCTCCCATCGGGCACCCTGGTCAGTGAAGAGTCATCTTCTCCCTCTGCCCCTCCCCATGCTTGTGCTTGTTCTATCTCTAAAATAAATAAAATCTTAACCTATACTATGTATTTCTGAGTAATTATTTTTAAGATTTTATTTATATAAGAGAGAGACCGAGACATAGAGGGAGAAGCAGGCTCCATCCAGGGAGCCGGATGTGGGACTCGATCCCAGAACTCCAGGATCACACCCTGAGCTGAAGGCAGATGCACTTAACTGCTGAGCCACCCAGGCATTCCAATATTAGAATTCCAAGTAAGCCTAAGGGTTGGTAGAAATATGGGGATATAGGCATTCCGATGCCTTGCTAACAGATATATATGTGGAAATATAAACCAGTATAGCCATTCCATATAACAATCTGGCACTCCTTAATCAAAATAAATATATGTACACTGTTAAAGAAAAACTTCACTGGACACTCCTTAAAAATGTTAAGGAAGGCTTTAAAACTATTGCAGTAGGGGAGAGAGACTGAACTCAGCTCTGCTGAAACAAAAAGGCAGGAGAATGTTTAAATGCTGAGACGAGCTAACAGAAAACTACTGGAGGACATTTACAGGAGGTTCATGTGATCAGGACGTCTGAGTTAGGCTCCTACCCTCCCCACAGAGACTGGGTTATAGAAACTCTCTCCTTCCTTGATGACATTTCAAAGTTTCTTAAGTACATTTCTGGGTTATAGAATATTTACATTACAACTGCAAGCTTTCTGAAGTAAGTATACTGAGAAAAGTCAGGGGCCTATAATCAGGTAGAAACTTCTCCAAATTTTGTAAAGCTGAGGGGGATGATCAGGCAGTCTTGGTCAACATCCACCGGCAGCTCCACTCCCGATGATGGAAACATGAAAAGATGAGAGAGATAGAAGAGGGAGAGAGAGAGAGGGACAGGCAAGTAGATATGTACTAGTACGTCCACTGCAGAATGTATTCAGGACCAGTTGGAGCCCTCCATGTTGCCCAAGAATGGCTAGGTCAAATATGGTGGGTACACATTGTGCAGATGATGCATCAGTTATTCCTCACCATATCCCTTCGGCCTGATTTTTGCATCAGCTGTAGCCTTTCCTCCTGACAGCTTCCTACCCTACTACATGTCTATCAACTTTTCAAATTTAGGCTTTGTCCCAAACAATGGGAACTTGCTCCGCCCACACATATTGTATACTGGCTCTTATGGCTTCTGTTGGCAAGTGGCTCCGGTCTCTTCTAGTAGCATTCCACTGACCAAACTAATTCATTTGGTCATGTCCAAAAGCAACGAATGATAGGAAAATTCACTCCTACCATATGCACAAAGGTACAGGTAATATTTAATGAGCTGCATTAATTCTAGCATGCTATCAAAATGCCAGACTTAAAGGTGGTTTTGAGTATTCATGAGAGACCTAAAGATCCATGGCAAGGAATCCTTTGTGATCTTACTGAGGCATGAATTTGAATCCTGCATGTTAATGAAGATGGTTGGAGAAAGAGCCAAAGGGAGTTTCTTATCTTTTTTTTTTTTTTTTTTTTTTAATTTTTTTATTTATTCATGGAAGTCACACACACAGAGGAGAGAGAGAGAGAGAGAGAGGCAGAGACACAGGCAGAGGGAGAAGCAGGCTCCATGCAGGGAGCCTGATGTGGGATTCGATCCCGGGTCTCCAAGATCGCGCCCTGGGCCAAAGGCAGGCGCCAAACCGCTGCGCCACCCAGGGATCCCCGGGAGTTTCTTATCTAAGAAGGAACCAAGTTTAACTGCCCAACATCCACATCATATCCTATCATATTGCAACTTCATTGTTCTATTGTCACAAATGCACTCATGCTTATAAAGTAAACTTAAGTTCCATAGTGGAAATGATCTGCCAATAAATTTGAGGGCTATCAGAGTTCTTGGACATTGAGTTTTGAACACCAGGGTCCATTCATTGATTCATCGATTGATCATGGCAAATATTCATATCAATGACTGTTCTGAGTCACAACACCTCTCAATTTATAAGACTTAGCGTGACTAAGATGTTTCCTGACTGGAATTCAAGGAGTCCAATGTATCAGACACAGTCATACATCAAAGTGGTCTGGGAACTGTGGACTTCTTTAGCCCAAGTTCTTAGTGTGACATGCTAAAGTGCTCCAAATTCAGAGCACAGACTCACTAGCTGAACAATCTTAGGAATGACACTGACCCATTCTTAGCCTCAATGTCTTTATCAGAAAATGAGGCTATATACTCCAGTGGATCATTTCCCTCTTTCTTACCTCATTTTGTTCCTTGTACTCCTCATTCCTATTAAAATCATACTATAAGAAACTTTCACATTAGGAAAGAGAAGTTTCTTTGTCTCCATTCTGAAGAATATCTAAACACCCAACTATCCTATAAAAGGAGACCAGGCCATATGGATCTACTTTTCACCTTTCATCAGGAACCGGAAGAGAGGACTCCATGCCCTGATTCTAGAAAGGAAACAGAACCTTAAGAAACAGCAAAGAGAGAAGGAAATCAAAGAAACTAGAAGCCTCTGAATGATCTCTTAATGTGGATTGAAAGCGGGTTCAATGAGGAAAGTAAAAAGCTCTCCTACATCGCCCTCTGTATTTTCATACCTGAATGCCAGTCTGGACATTTCATGAACAACCAATGGTTACAATAATAACACTATCACCAAAGGCAACTGAAATCAACAGGTTTTCAAATTATAAAATGTTATTTATAAATTGAGGGATTATAGTTATCACCTCAAGGATTAGAGTGTATGTCAGGTGTAGAATTCCTTAGAGAGCACCTGGGTAGGGGTAGATTTGAAGTCCTTTAATTTGCTGGATTGAGAATCATTACTTACAGTTTTAATGCCCTGACCCCCTCCCCATCTGCTTTATCAGGGACTCTTTCAGTTTTGAGGAATGAGTTATTCCACACAAGCAGAAAGGCATGCCAGTTGGAGAAAATGTTTCCAACTAAAATAATCCTTAGAGCTGGGAGAATTCTTATGGATCACTTGGGAAAGTGTTGTCCAATAGAATTTTTTAAGATTTTATTTATTCATGAGAGACACAGAGGCAGAGATCAGATCTAGGCAGAGGGAAAAGCAGGCTCCATGCAGGGAGCCCAATGTGGGACTCAACCCCAGGACCCTGGGATCACGACCTGAACTGAAGGCAGACACTTAGCCACTGAGCCACTAGGTGCCCTCCAATAGAACTTTCTATGATGATAGGCATGACCTATATCTGTGCTGTGCTACTCAGTCAACAACCAATAGCCACAGATGGCTATTGAGAACTTGAAATGTGGCTAGTGTGACTGACAAATCTACTTTTCAATTTCATATAATCTTAATTTAAATCTGAACTTAAATAGTCACACAAGGCTAGTGGCTACCATGTTGTATAGTGCAAATTACAGAGAAGGTTCCTGACCCACAGACTCCTAGTGTCCAAGAATAGCTTTCAGAAGACACACAAATTGACCTAAAATTGGATATGAAATATCAAGTATGCAAAAACAATACTGTTTATCTTCCAATAATACATAGCTATCGAAGAGTAAATATTAGAGAAATTAGGGTGAGTACCTACAGGGTTGGGGATGAGAGGCAAAGGTGAAAATAAAATAACATAAAATGAAATAAAATTAAATTAAAAATAAGAGCACAGATCTGCACAAACTAAAAATTATAATGGACCAAGAACTGAAGAGTTTAATAACTTAACTCTTTGTACCCAAGATACAAAAAAGAAAGAAAAAATTATCTGTACGGGTATTTTCCAGGTCAGACTAAGCTTTCATCGAATTCTCAAAGAGGTGTAAGATTCCACCAAGATGTCAAGAATCTCTCAGCCAGGGGTGAAAAGCCTCAGAACAGAAGGATGAAAAACAGAATGTGGGTTGGTTAAATAATATAATAGACGATTTTTATCTGACACAGTTGGGTTTGGCAGTTGGCTAGTTAACCAAGAAAGTGAGAAATTTTATCTTAACGTGAGAAGGCATAAAAAATAGTGCTCATACATTTACATTATTTTATTTCAATTTACAATAAATGAAAATACATGTATTTGCCTTTACCAGTCTTCTAGTGTGGAGCCAAGGACTTTTTTTTTGTGAATGAGTGCAATGACTAGATTTCTACATTATATTTCCATCCATAAAGCATTTTCTGATTTCCAGTGAGTTTCTCTAAGTGGAGCAAGAACATAAAGACACTTCTGAAACAATTTAATTGTAAATCCTTGCCTTACACAATTTTGCCAAAATGTTAGAGCTATCTAACCCACATGGACAAGGACTTGACATAGTTTAAGTAATATAGTTTGTAATCAGGAAATATAAATCGAGCTATATAAGACCATTTTCTTCGATGTATCTAGCATTACACAGCATTACTATGAAATTTCACTTGAGGTTTGATAAGGACTACAGTTCAACCAATTATGCCCCATGTCACTTAACCCATAGTGAGCCTTTGATTCCTCCTCTATAAATTGCCTCCTAGCATCTTCACAGGGTTGCTTCAAGGATTAAATGAGATGATGGATATGGAAGTATTTAGTAAATAAGCCAAAATGAATGTCCCCTACAGATAAGAGAGATGAAGATCAACATAACCAACTATGTCATGAGATGAAAGCAATCTATTTTGGGCTCCCTCTAAAGTGAGTAGAATTTTAGCTCATCAGAAAAATGCTGGGTATTGTTTAAAACCTTGCTGATGTTACAGGCTTGTCACCCAGGACCTCTCATCACTGCCTCTGATGTCTGGGAAATGCAAATTAAGTATCATTTTAAAATAAAACAAGATGACAAATTAAGGTCCAGGCAGGTTCCTTTGCAATTATAACCTAACACTGCAACTGGTTCTTGTTATAATGGTTTCATTAAATCCAACTGTTCAATTCCCTTTTGTAATGTATGGTGTTTAACTGTTGCTATACAGTCAGGCCACACATGCATTATAAAATTAATATGCCAAAGCCACAACACTTCAGCCTTTAAGTTTTACTCAAGTCCTTTAAAATACAAACTATAATAGTGACGACTGGGCTGCCCAGACCTCTTTTTTGAGAAAAGTGTTTTTGTTTGTATGAACTGATGAGTCAGAATAGATGCTAAGTAAACTGTGAAAAGGATTATCTTAATTTTACATCTCTCATACTCCTAAGCAAAATATTTGTTGAACAAGCACTAGAAAGGAGAGGGTGGCAGGTGAATGAACAGCTGATGCAAAGAGGCAATTCATAAAATATATGTAAATGATCAATATTTCTTAAACTTAAACTGTAAGCTCCATGAGAACTTGAACTTTGGTGGATGGTTCTATCTTCACAGCCTCCCACAGAGGTTGGAACATAGTGAATAACTCAATATTTATTGACAGGATAAATTAACTTTCCTAGTATTCAAATAAGTACAAAATTAAACTGTAATAAGTTGTCAACATTTATCTAACAGATAACCAAAATTTATGTATGTATGTACTTATTTAAAATCTTTCCAAAGAAAGATTCATTCCTTTTTTTTTTTTTTTTTTTAAGATTTTATTTATTTATTCATGAGAGACAGAGAGACAGGTAGAGACATCGTTTTGCTCCCTGCATGGAGCCTGATGTGGGACTTGATTCCAGGTCTCCAGGATCACACCCCAGGCTGAAGGCGATGCTAAACCACTGGGCCACTGGGACTGCCCTATTTTGTCTTTCATGATGAAACCCTATGTTGACAGGGCTCAGAAAGAGAACATTTCAGTCTCATCCTATTTTGGAAATTATTTGGGAGATGGGGAAAGAGAAAAGAGAATAACTGAAGGAGAAAGAAGGAAAAGAAGGTAGAGATTGAGAGTCTTTAAGTTCATCTATTTTAGCTGCCTCATTTTGTAAATGACAATGTCATTTATTCAAGATGGGACCAACTCCTGCCCTCAAGAAACTTACAGTCAAACGGAGGAGATAGTGAACAAAGTTACTGCAAGGAGAAATGCAAAGTGCTATGCTGGAAAAGCCAGCAACCGAGAACTGCCTCTTTTTTGAAAAATAACAACAGCAACAATATCTTCCCCTCTAGGCAGAGGACCAGGAAAAGGGCCACTCAGCAAGACAGAAAACATTTAGAAGATAGTCACTATATCAGAAAGGGAGACAGAACATAAAGACTCCTAACTCTGGGAAATGAACTGGGGGTGGTGGAAGGGGAGGAGGGCAGGGGGTGGGGGTGAATGGGTGACGGGCACTGAGGGGGGCACTTGACGGGATGAACACTGGGTGTTTTTCTGTATGCTGGCAAATTGAACACCAATAAAAAATAAATTTATTTTAAAAAAAGATAGTCACTATATTTCATGCCATAAAAAATACTATGCTACCCCAACCCATGCCAGCAAAGGCCAAGTGAGGAGCCCAGACTTCCATTCTCACTGGACTTTAACAGAGGTTCCCAATTCCCCTGCCAGAATGGTGTCAGAGAAGACTGAGCAGGGAGCTGGGACTTTCATCCCCACTGACTGGTAACACATACCACTCCTCATCCCCTCGGCGGAGACTATATGTGGGCCTTGGACTTCTATCTCCACCTGGCAGGAAGGAGGTACTCCCCTCCCTCTTTGTGCCAGGGGAGACCCAGTGAAGAGTCAGGATATTCATCAATACCATAGTATCAGTGGATACCAGGTGGGGAGCATAATGAGGTACTCTTACCCCTCCTAGCCAGGGAGATATCAGTGGGGACTAAGAGCCAGAATATCCAAAACTGCCACATTGCAACAGAGAAGGTCTCCCCTCCTTCAGACATCTATGGAGACCAGGTGGGGAACTTTAATACCTATGCAGCAATTAATAAGGCAGTACACACCCTCTCCTCTGCTGGAGTGGTATCCCAATAAGCCAGCTAAAATGGACTGTCTAAAAAAGCTCCAGCATCTCATAATACCCTAAATGCTCACATTTCAATCAATCATCATATCACAAACCAGAAAGACTTCAAAATAAATACAAATGGTAATCAATAGATGTCAACACCAACCTGAAAGAGAGTAATCAAAGTACTTCAGTGAACAGCTACAAACATGTATGACACAAATAACAAAATATATAGCATAAGAAAAGAAAGGCTAGGGATCCCTGGGTGGCTCAGCAGTTTAGCTCCTGCCTTTGGCCCAGGGCATGATCCTGGAGTCCCGGGATCGAGTCTCGCATTGGGATCCCTGCATGGAGCCTGCTTCTCCCTCTGCCTATGTCTCTGCCTCTCTCTCTCAATCTGTGTCTCCCATGAATAAATAAAATCTTAAAAAAAGCAAATTAGAAATTTTAGAACTATAAAACATAATAAAGTAAAAAAGCTCCATGGATGAGGTCAAAAAGAGAATGGAAGGGACAAAAAAAAAAAGATTTTGTAAACCAAAAGACACAGTAATAGAAATTACTCCTTCTGAACAACAGAAAAAAATAGAGTGAAGAAACAAAAATAAACAGAGCTTCAGGGACCTATGCGGCAGTAACAAAACATCTAACATTCATGTCATCATAGCTCCAGAGGGGAGGATAAAGAGGCTAGGAAATACTAAAAAGAGTACTTAAAGAAATGACTGAAAACTTTCCAAATTTGACAAAAGACATAAATCAACAAATTGAAGAAGCTGAGAAAACACCAAACAGGTTAAGCTCAAAGAAATCCACATCAAAAATCCACATCAAAACACAATGTAGCTAAACTTCATAAAATTAAAGACAAAAAGAAAAAAAAATTGGGAGCAGTAAGAGGGAAATGACAACCTACCTAAAGGGGAAAAAGTAGTGGATTTCTCCCATCAAAAGCTATGGAGGCCACAGGAAGTGGCACATTTTTCAAATGCTAGGAGAAGAGAACTGTCAATCCTGAATCCTATCTAGCCTATGAAAATATCCTTAAGGAATTAAGGGGAAATCAAGACATTTTCAGATGATGAAAACCTGAAAAACTTCGTTTTCAGAAATTCTATCCTAAAAGAATAGCTAAAGTAGTTCTCTAAACAGAAAAACGGTGATAAAAAAGAATTTTCAGGGTATCAGAAAGGAAAAAAGAATGCAGTAAACAAAATATGGGCAAATATGGTAAACTTTCATTCTCCTATTGAGACTTTTAAATTATATTTTATGGTTAAACAATTATAACACTGATATGGTTCTCACTACATGTAGAAGAAATATTTAAGGCAATTAATTATAAACATGAAGAGGAGGCAGGATTGTAAGGGAGGTAGTAAGTTTTCTACACTTCACTCAAAATGGTAAAATGATGACACCAGTAGATTGTGATAAGATATATACACACTTGTACAAGGAAGGAAAAACAAATTAAAAAAATGGAAGACTTAAGCCCTAATATATCAATAATTACATTAAATGTAAATGGTCTGAATCACTAATTAAAAGTCAGAGATTGGCATGGTGCTTCAAAAAACATGACTAAACTATATGCAAGAAACTCACTTCAAATGTAACCACACAGGCAAATTAAGAGAAAAATTGAAAAAGATATATTATACAAATATCAATTAAAAAATTTGGGGATTCCTATTAAAGGCACTTCAGCTAAAGGAGACTTTGAGGCAATGAAAATTAGCAGGGATGGAGAATAATATTATATAATGATAAAAGGCATAAGCCAAAATGAAGAGATCTGAAACCTAAATGTTTACATACTAAACAAGAGAGCTGCAATATATGTGAAGCAAAATCTACAGAAATAAAAGGAGACATACACAAATCTACAATTGTAGTTGGAAACCTCAGCATCCTTTTCTCAACAATTTATAACACAAGACTGAGCATCAGATAGTATATAGAAGAATTTGACACCACCATCAACAAAGAGGATCCAATCAACATTTGTAGAATGCTACACCCAAAAGCAGAATATCCATTCTTTTTCAAGTGCCCAGGAAACATATACCAAGATAGTTCATACATCCTGGGCCAGAAAACAAACCTCACCATATTTAAAGAAATGAAATTATATAGGTATGCTCTCCAACCAGAGTGGAATCAAACTGAAACAAACAGATAGCTGGAAAATCTCCAAACAATTGGAAACTAAACAACACACTCCTGAATCATCCATGGGTAAAAGATAGAGTCCTAGGGAATATTTAAAAAATACACTGAATGGAATAAAAATGAAAATCCACCATATCAAATTTTGCAGAACACAGTTAAAGCACTGCTAGGAGGGAAATTTATAACACTAAATATATATATTTATATATATATTTTATATATATAAATTTATATTTATATATATATCTTTTCCTATATATATATATATATAGGAAAGGTGAAAAAGTCTCAAAACAATAATCTATGGCCTCACCTGAAGACCTAGAAAAAGAACAGAAAAATAAACCCAAATCCAGCAGAAGACAGAAATAATAAAAAGCAGAAATCCATAAAACACACCAGTAAAACAACAGAAAATCAATGAAATGAAGAACTGGTTTTCTTTGAAAAATCAACAAAACTGACAAACACCTAGCAGCAGACAAAGAAAAAAGAGAAGACACAAATTACTAGTATCAGGAATTAAACAGAGCATATCATTAAAGACCAAGTAAATATCAAAGGTTAATATGAAAATGCTATGAACAATACTACACATGTAAATTTGACAATTTAGAGAAAGTGGACCAGTTCCTCAAAAACACAAACTACCACAACTCATCCAAAATGAAATAGAACATTTGAATGCCCTCCAACTATTAAAAAAAAAAGTCACATTTGTAATTAAAAATTTCCCTCAAACTGAAATCCTAAGCTCTAGATGGTTTCACTGGAGTATTATACCAAATATTTAAAGAAAACCAACTCAACACAATCTCTTCCAGAGACTGTGGAGTGCTTACTACATGCCAGGCACTGTTTCAACAGTTCTTACACGTCTTGAGTCATTTAATCCTTGGCCCTGTTATTCTCTCCCATATGAATAAAACAGAGCCCTGAGAATTTACGTGCACATCTAGGACATGACATAACCAGGACTCCAATTTAGGTTTCTGGGATATATCTGAACAAACAACACTCAGATTTCTTGTATTATAATCTATCATCCAATATATAGTCAAATTTCACTTTTGCAAAGGGAAGTGCGGATCTAACCAGGACTTGTTCTTTCAACAGGGAACCTGGGATACTACCGTAGTTGGCATTCTCAATAGAAATATATGTTTTCTAAATAAAAGTAGAGGTTATTCCTGCTGGCAACTGCCATACATTTTCCATCTAGATGGATGACCATTAAAACTTATCTGAAAGAACACAATGAGAAAAGAGGTTTATTATTGGAAATGGTAAAAGCTTCACTATAGGAAAACCAGCCACACCACTGCAATTACAAGAATCAAGAATCAAAACACTGCTTCATTAATTTTTCCTTGTGTTTGTTATTATACCCCATCAAGACTAATTATAGCCCTTCTCATGGATGCTAACAAGCACGATAGAGTGGACAGAAAAGCTATAGTATAGGTGTATCTGAACTTCTCCATTCAGGGAAAACACGATGTGTCAAAAACATTAGACTGACAAAATATGTGCGACTGGTGTTTTCCCTTAACTAAAGAGGAAACATGACTACCTCCCAACAAGTGAGAGAAAAATAATTTAACCTTTAATACTTTAATAAATACAACTTGTGCTTATGTACCTTCTTCTACAACAATGAAGAGTCATACATTAACTCAGCCCTCAAAATAATCCGTGGTACCCCTGATGGCAAGTTTGCGGGATACTTGTCCCATTTTGTATCACAAGATACTGGAAGGCGAGGGCCGTGCTGTTGGGATGTGAGGCCGCCTCTGAGGGACATGGAACTTGGGGGAGTTCCAGGGATTGGCATGGCCTATGTCAGGGTTTCTCCAACTTTTCCAGAAAGGAACGTGACTCCCACTAGCAGAAGAGAGCTCTGGAGCATTTGGGATATCATTGCCGAGTGTTCAGAGTAGGCTGAAGCACGTGCAACTGCCACTCTTTGGCATTTCCATTAGATTCAATCTCATATAACCCCTGCTATGCTCTAGGCAGCATGCTAAGCAGTGCTCCAAGCAAAAGGACTTCAAGGCTTCTGCTTTCTTCTAAATTAAGGATCCATTCCAATTTTACATTCTACAAAGCTATATGTTCAATACAAAAATGCTTCCCACAAATCTTTGCGAAAAAGAGATGCTCTAAGAGGACCATTCTGTCCATCTACCCTGATGGGGGATGGCTTCATACATCGGTCACAGAGGTGACTATATTTTCCCAAGGATACAAATACCCTGTTTTGAAAATTGCAGGCGACACTCCCCAGGAAGAGGTTTCCAAGGTGGGGGGTGGGAATAAATGCCTCGCTGACACTCTACTCTTCCCCAGTTCTTCTCTGCAAGATCCTTGCCTTATTCAGGCCCAAAAGCATTGCTGGCACTTATTTTTCCAGGAGAAAAGTTCTCATAGCACTTGACAGGACAATTAACACCTAAGGAAACAAAGTTATAATGCTAGCTTCTGACTTCACACATACAAAAAGACTACTTTCTACACTGGAATAGTTCCAATTGT
The DNA here is from genome assembly GCF_018345385.1 of Vulpes lagopus. Classification (NCBI taxonomy): domain Eukaryota; kingdom Metazoa; phylum Chordata; class Mammalia; order Carnivora; family Canidae; genus Vulpes; species Vulpes lagopus. Next base: position 89,629,019 of record NC_054831.1, read on the forward strand.
AATCTGATGCATCATTTAATCCAATTTAAAACTGTAATTAAAAACTGTAGCCATGTAGTGCCTCAGATGTGACTCCTAGTTTTCCAAAGTCTTTAGATCCAATCACCAAGGGCGGCCCGGGTGGCTCAGCGGTTGAGCGCCTGCCTTCGATCCAGGGCGTGATCCTGGAGTCCCAGGATCGAGTCCCACATCGGGCTCCCTGCATGGAGCCTGCTTCTCCCTCTGCCTGTGTGTCTGCCTCTCTCTCTGTCTCTCATGAATAAATAAAATCTTAAAAAAAAAAATCCAGTCGCCAAGATATGAGGAGAAAACTTCATTAAACTTTTTTTTTTCCTTCTGTGTCTATGAATATACAGAGATAGACATGAACTGAGGCTCTAAACCTCCATGCTCTACCCTCCAATTCTCTGAAATGTCATTTGCACAAGAAAGTACCAGGCAACCAAGATTTCCTCAGGGTCACCCTAACCTACTCAGTGAAGGTACAACCTTGATAGGTTTTTCCCCTTTCTCTCTCCCTTGCCCCATGTCCTGTTTCCAGCGAGGACTACACTCTGGGGTAAATCATTCGGTAAATTCTTGCTGGGTGCTTTATGTAAGCCTCCTGTCCTGGAGACCAGGGAGAAAAAAAATTTTTTTGGCAGATTGACTAGAATGACTTTGGTTTTGACGAGATTAATGGCTACATCTCTAAACAGAGGAGCTTCAGTTGGGAAAGTAATTTTCCCCCTAAACTCTAAAAAAAAAAAAAAAAAAAAAATTGACAGTGCGGTAATTTCCAAGTTGGCACAATTGATGGACTTCTGAATTTAGGGGGACATCTAAACTCACAGTAAGAAAACAAAAACATACAACTGAACAGTTCACATTTTCTCCTTCGTCATCAGATCTAAAAGTTCACTCTGGCACCAACACAAAGAAGGAATGATTCCATCAGCAGCCTAACAGATGGCAGGCACGAAATGGCTGTAACCTTCTCTGACAATGCTGGCGAATAGCTCCGTGGAGTTTAATTTACCGGGTTGGGGGCTGCTATTTTCTGCCTGACGCCTCGTGCATAGCAGGCCTGGCCACAGCTTGGAGAGCTCCATCTCAAGGTCAAGCGGGACAGCTACTCAGGTTAACCCTTCGAGACAAGTAAGGGTCTTGAGTTATTATGGCATCCTCGTTCTGCCCTGGACTCTCTCCCAACAAATGCAACTCAAACTTTTGATCGTAACAAAGCCAACTGCACATTGTAGTGTATTTTTAGGATCCCTTTTCTTCTACTGGCATTTTAGAGACACTGGAGGACTTTTTTCTTGGACAGTAAATTACATTTTTCTGAAGGCCTAGAGGCAAAATTCACCAAAAGGGAGAGGTCTCATATTGCCAACTCCCTCCTCCAGCTAGCTACTTAAGGGTTCCCACTTAGGGAAGAACAGACATTATTTCTGAAGGTGGTAGGAATCTCCACCCATGGCTTCAGGATCAGCTGGGGAGCTTTATACAGTCCTGATGTCAGGGCTGCAACCTAGAATCTCTGGGGCTGGCACACCAGCATCAGTAGGTTTTAAAGCTACCCAGGGGTTTCCCATTGGCTATCAAATATGCAAGAAATATTGCACTTAAAATTTTTAATATTGCGTTCTAAATGTCTATAAATTGTTGCAATAACTTAGCATAATATCTATTCTGAGCCAGCATCACATTGGGTTTGTCATTCTTAGGATTTCACCTCTCTACCTGCCTCGATCTCTCCAATGCTTGTGTGAAGGTTCTGCGGTTTACAGAATTAGGCCGCACTCGTTAGCATGCCCCGCCCAGACATCAGGGAAACACTATGCTGCAGCCCTGAATTCAGGAATGTTCTCAGACCAGGTGTAATAGAACAATCTGAAAGTAAGAGAAGTTTGCGCCTAAATATTCTGTACCTGGCAACCATTATGCAATGCAAAGTTCCTATGTGGCTCAAATGAGGCAGCAGTCTCATGCAGGGCAGCTCCACCCTTCTATATATAAGGTTGATCCTAGAGAGAACTGGTTATCTCCCGAAAGGTATGGTGTGCTCCTCACTAATTCGGACAGGGTCATCTACAACCATGCAATCTGCTGGTGAGGCTTCAGGGCTGCCAAAGCTACACGTTTATGTGCTGATCTCTCCACTGTGTGTCCTGGGCTGCTTTTTTTTTTTTTTCTGCATCCTTTAAATAAGTAACTACTGTTTGATTTACTCAGGAGGTATGTGCATTTGGTCTTACGATCAACTAGTGACTACTGCTGCCATCTGTCCGTATAATGTTACCCCAAGCCTTCTAGAAACCCTTGGGTCAAGTCAAAACAGAAGATAAAGTATGCCTTTTTTCTTGAACACAATAGGTGCTCCATAAATGCTGGCTGAACTGAGGCCATACCCCTAAAGGCACCTGGGCTCTAATAAAAGAAAGGCATCGATGGGGCTTGGACAAGGCATTTTGGAAACAAGGCACAAAGCCAAATTCATCCAAGTGAAGAGCAAATGAAAAGATCTCATGGAAATCTCACAGAAACAAAGTACAGAAGGCAGAACTGAGCCTCACAACTCAACAAGCAGCTGCTGTGTCTCCCTCCCTCTGGAGGATCACATGACTTCACATTGCTGTTCTGTGCTGTGCTTCGTTTCTTCTCTCTCGGCCGACCCTGGACCTTTGCTCCATTAGCACATGGCCACTCTGATCACCCAGTAAGAGGAGCCTCTGCTTATTTCTGGGAGAAAGTTTAATGGCTCACCTTGGGTGAAGCAGGGAGCTAACATCATGTGGTTGGTATAACACTTGCATCTGGGGCTCTTGCAAAGGATTAGGATCATCACTACCAATGATAAACCCAAGCTCTGCTGAGTGATGTGATACCCCCAAGAAACTAAAATTCAGGCATAACTATTAGTCATAACACCTTTATTTCAGAATGTCTACAGGCTTGAATTTTACAGCTATACAACTAATGTATAGATCCAAATCACAATAACACTGCAATCAAAAATACTTCACCGTGCACAAAAATGTGGCCTGAGAAATGTTCATTTGAATTTAATTTACTTACGTTTCATATTATACAACTATACATATAAAAACATGAGCACAACTGGGGGAGACAACGGCTTCTAATTCAAAAGACATCATTTGTAGCAATATCTCACTTACCTTGAGGTCAAAGATTCAACAAGTGTAGCTGAGAAATCAGGAAGTGATAGGAAAATAGTAAAATAACATCACGAAGTCAACGCAGCAACCTTCATTCATTTTACTGTTCTCAGAAAAGTCCCTCAAAGCCTCACTCAGATCCGGCTTATTGTTACTTGAGACATACAGGGCAGGGCCATGATTTCTCAACCCCAGACAGAGTGAGAGGAAGTTTCCTTGAGGCAGGTGAGAGTCATGGTAGAGAGAAACAACAACAGGTACCAGTGAGAGAAAAGAAACACCACAAAAACCACTGCACGACTCAGCAGAGCCATTCGGTGGAGGGACTTTAACAAACCCAAAGAGCGCCTATAAGAATGAAAAACATAAAGGATGACCTTAAAATTTTCCCATTACTCTTAGTAGGTTCTGCAAAAGCAGGAAAATGTGTACGAAGAGTTACATTAAAGCAAAAAAGTTGTGTAACTTAAAAGAACAATCCTGACTTGTCTGCACCATATCCCCTACAATGTCTGACAAATGGGATATTACCACACATCTACTGCTTATAAAATACAAAAAGCAATTTATATACAAAGAATACAGCACCTTTTTTAACCCACCTACGATTGAAACCACAAAAGCCCCTTGTAAAAGCACCTCAATCACACAGGGATAGCCTCAGTCAGCTTATCTCTGTATTAAGAACTTTATAGTGTGTCCTGAGTGGTCAATTGTGTTCATCAGTGGGTTCAAATGACTGCAAAACCTTTTAACACGATAGGAGACACAGCAGGCAAAAACGCTGCCCCCGAAATCAGTGTTTCTCAAAATATGGTTTGTGTAACAGCACGACTGACTCTCCTGATAAATTTGCTTTAAAAACAGACCCCCGAGTCCCAAATGAAGTTTCATGAATCATCATCTCTGGGGGAGGACCTGGGGGAGCCTACAGTTGAGCACACTTCCCCCAGCGATTCCTCGTACAAGTATGGAAATCACTCTACAAAATCATCACCTTGAAGTGTGGGCTCCAGGGTGCTGGATGGCTCAGTTAGGTATCTGATTCCTGACCTCCGCTCAGGTCTTGATCTCAGGGTTGTGAGTTCAAGCCTCACACTGGGTTCCACACTGGTGTGGAGGCTACTTTAAAAAAAAATAAATAAAAAGGAACCACCCAGTCAGGAGGCAACTGGCAGGGCCTGTGAATTAACCCCTTCCCACCTTTGTTCCTAATATGCTCAGTAAGGCGAAACTCCTGGTTTTAATATTTCTAATTAGTCTTATCACAGGAAAAGGATTCTGACCTATAATAAAAATAAACTCTAACAAGCTCTAACTTCAAAAAGAGCATAAGATTCCTAAGCCATATATGTGAAGCTCAATGCAATGGGTGCCTGCAGAGTGGTAAAAGGAAAAATACTGAGTGACCAGAGGATTTCTTGGGAATGGGAAGAAAATACATCTCAGAACAGTCTTGCATAAGAGGCAGAATGCAGTTTACGTCCAGAACAGGGATAAGCAAATCTATTAAAAATGGGCTGGGATATTTAGGCTGAGCCTTACCGACTCTTGAGGCAGAGGCTGGAAGCTACTGGCAAACATGTTTGGTTTGGCCAACACAATGTTTTATAAAATTCTGAATTATTGTCAACTTGTAAAAATTGGGAAGAATTCTTTTATTTAAAAAAGCTGTCTTTTCTTATCAAACTGGAAATTCAAATAACTAAAGAGTGCCAGCCACATGGCATGGCAGGGGATAGGGGATGGGGGGGCGGGCAGCAGCGGCACAGGTGTGTGCCCCCACAGTCTCCCCAGCAAGCGGCCACCTGCCTGCATTACTCATCAGGTCACCTGCCAGATGCCCAAAGCCATTGGCACTGGCCACCCCGGCTTCAGGCACTTAAGGCAAAAATCCATCTTCTCTGTGCTTCACTCTTTCTAGTTCTCACAAAAGTTATTGCTACAAAGCTCCTTTCCTGCTTCAGAAGTGTTAAGAAAGAAATCAGATAATGTCTGAAAATCATCTAGAATTCACTATAATGCCCTCATCCCTAGCTGCCTATTGGAACCACCTAGGGAGCTTTAAAAAATCTGGACACTGGGTTCCACCCCAGAGATTCCACTGTACTGCTCTGGGATGTGACCAGGTCAGCAGCAGGCAGTGTGTAGAGCTCCCTGGAGGTTCTAAAGAACACCCAGGGCTGAGAACTCCCACCTGGAGAGGATGCATGTTGTTGAGTATGAAGCATTAAGTTTATTCCAATGTCAGCCTCCAAATACGGATTTCTAACTTCTCACCTCTGAGATAATTTACATCACCTGTTATTTTGTGAAATGTGCTACCATTCCAAAAGCCTACCAAATACCGTTTACAAACTGAAAAAGGAAGTCAAAGCGTGTTCTGGTTTCTACCATTCCTTTTCCCTCCAATACACCTCAAGGATGAAACACTAAGAAAATGAAGTCATCCTAAAGGACAAAACTCAAGCAGCACAAGCAGCTCAAACACAGTAAGAAGCAGCACACACTGGCAGGCTTGTATGAAAAAATAAAATTGCTTTGAAATTCATCACTGCGCTAAGTGGAAAAATTTTCAAATATTAAAAAAAAGAACAATTTCCCCAAGACTTTGCAGTAATGGCCCAATTTTTATCTTAAGCAGATAAACCCCAAATTATTGCCTCTCTTCAAGCTTTCTGTTAGGTAGTGTGCATTTATATTTTGGCTTCCAATCATGGGAAATGCAAACTACTGTCACCTAATTTTCAAACAGTAATACTACTTTACATTACATCTGAAAAGCACATTTTCAAAATGGTTTCGCATAATAATGCCTTCTGTTTATGAGACTTCCACTCTGCAACAGGTGACATACTAGGCACCTGATACACGGTGATCTCCAATCGGTCCAACAACCTCACAAAGTTAATTCTCTAAGCCCGCTGCAGTTACAAAGAAGGAGCTTCAAAAGGACTGAAAATTACATACATGATGGGTCAGTTAGCTAGTGGGTGGAGACCACCACTCAAACACAGGTCTGTCAAATTCCCAAACCTGTGCTTTTTTTTTTTTTTTTTAAGATTTTATTTATTTATTTATGACAGCGAGAGAGGCAGAGACAGGCAGAGGGAGAAGCAGGCTCCATGCAGGGAGCCCAACGTGGGACTTGATCCCGGGTCTCCAGGATCACACCCCAGGCTGAAGGCGGCGCTAAACTGCTGGGCCACCGAGGCTACCCCAAACCTGTGCTCTTTGCACTAAACTCCCCTCTTTGTTTAATCATGATGAGACAGAGACCTCTGTACCCAGTTCTCCCCACTTGCCAACGAAACACAGAGAGGTTAATGATCTGCTCCACATCTCGCTATGCCAAAGCTACACCCTGTCTCCCCACTCCCCCACGCGTACTCTTCAGAAGACCAAATCACACAGCTGAAAGGTCAGGTCATCAAATATACTGATAGCCCTTAGGTAGTGCTTATGGGTAGACAGCAAATGCTCCCAATTTCTGAGAATCAGACATTACTCTAAATATGGCTTGTCTTCAACACAGGCCTGGTACATTCTGTTTTAGCCCACCTATGCATCAGGTATCAGGTTCAACTCCATCTGTCCCACGATCTTCTCATGAATCCCATGAGCAAAGATGCTGATAACATATGGGCACAAGTACCACTCGCCAGGCCTTTAGCCTGTCCTTGGCTTCCCTGACACCATCACCAGGCAGGCAGCAGGACATCCTGAAGAAGGGGAGACGTCACCTTCTAGGGGTTTTTTCCTTTATTTTCAAATCATAAAGACACTGTACCATAAAAATCTATCTAGAAGGTCTCATGTCCCAGAGTGCCACTCTCTGAGGCAGGCTCCTAGGAGAGTATATTGTGTCATGTCCTGGCAGAAAGGAGAAAGGTCTCCTCTTCTTTAAGCTGCCAACACTGTATCCTTAATCTTGCATTTGGAAAACTGCATCAGCGATGTGTTATGGCCATGAAGTGATTCTTGAACAGAAGCAGCACAACACAATTCCCCTGCAAGAGAAAGCAAACAGGCTTTATCACCTAATAAACATGTCTCGCCAATCAATACTTATTTGCCTCTTTTCCAAAGCAACTCTTAAAAATGACTTGAATTCTATCACTATGGATAATTCTTAAAGAAACTGCATTTCAGCCTCCTAATGATCTTCGAACGAAGCTAGCACCTTATTTTATTAAGTCCAGTGACCCAGAGGAGCTAGTTCAAAGGGGAGTTAAGATATAGCTAAAACTGAGGGCTTAATCATTCCAGTGTGAAAAGACTCTGCTATGTTATCAAACCGCACCAAGCCCAGCCTCCCAACTGCCAACGGCAAGAGCAAACAGATGTCAGGGCTATTTGTTTTATTAAAAAATGACAGGAAATCAAAAATCTATCAGATGGACGTGTCAGAAGCAACACCACAAGCATATTGGTTAGTGAGATTTATGCACCTCCATTTTGGCTCATGACAAAATCACCTTCTAAACTTTCTAATTTTCAAATGCCCACATAGATACACAAGCCAAAGCATTCTGGGGAGCATCTTGAGGTCTGGGCATGGAAGTGGTCATGTTCCACGTGAATTTAAATTATGCAAATTTGAAATGTGGTATGATATAAAAATAGTACGTAAGGTCTCCCTATGCACATTCATCCAAATCCCACAAAATGTTTTTTTAATTAAGAACTGCCAAATTCCCCAACTGGCAAACTGAGTCCACTGTAAACAGCACCTAGATTACCACATCACATGCTACTTTATCTGCTGTACAGGATGTATGCACAGGCACTGAACTTCATAAGCAACTGTAATCATCACTGTTGCTATTTTAACTTCATTGTGATAATTTCAATGCTTTTTTATGCCTCAAAATCATCTGAGTGGTGAGGTTACAGCTAATGCAAAGAAGATAAACTGTCACACTATTAACTTCGGAATACAGGTAAGAGGTCAAATGCTATATGGAAAGGGCTAAACAACCACCACAAGGCTCCTTGATCATAACTTAGGAGGGACATGACTGAAACCACAGGACAGAAAGCTTTTTCTTAAAAGGCAATCCTTTCTTTAAGGACCAGACAGTAAATATTTTAAGCCTTGCAGGAGGTGAGCTCTTTGTCACAGCTATTCACTCTGGTGTTGTACCCATGACAAAGCCAGCAACACAGCTGTGTTCCAATAAAACTTTATTTACAAAAGTAGAGAGCAGGTTGGATTTGGCCTGAGGGCAGTAAATGACTGACCCTTCCTCTACAACCTTAGTCCTGATGCCCATCTCCCGCTTTTAATGTGACATTTTATTGCTCATAAAAACAATAGCTACCCTACACTCAACCATTCTTCCATTTTCTGTAGAGCCAAGTTTGAGAAAAGAAGTTCCATTAAAACAGGCACATTTCAAGCTTGCCAAAACTTTGTAATAGTCAAGAAAAAAAAGGGAAACAATAAGCTGGCAAAAACATGGCAGCAACATCAAAGCCTTAAAATGTTCTAGATCATTTTTTGCAATGCTTCCATAATTCTAAATAATTGTCAAAACTTACCAAACTGTACATTTAAAATTGATCAGATGAATTGTACATAAATAATACTTCAATAAAGTGGATACTGAAAAACAGCTTCAAGCCTTGGCAACGGGCTCTAATTTGCAGTAACTGCATTCATGAGGTAAGAGTATATATCCCTTCCTCTCCATGTGCACCCCTGAGTCATGAATTAAGAGAGCTTGAATTATGCAAATCCTTCAAAAACTCTATTGCATTAAATAACCTGAATACAACTGTCCCACACTAAACTGGTAGTATCCAGACCTCAACCACTTCACCTGAAAGAGGAGAGTAAGTTGCTTTTAGGAACAATACAAAGCCTTAGTTCACGGCTTAGTCAAAACAAAACAAACAAAAAAATAAGAACATGTGGGTAATTTATGACAACAGGCAAGGTTTAATTTCCTCGTTTCACTTAAAATCAAAACTACAAGTTGGTGTGAGTGTCCTCTCATTATTTTCAGTTGTCTTTCCTCCAGTGTGGAGTATGTCATCATTTAAGCAGAGAAAAAAAAAAGTTAAATATGAAGTGGGTGAGATGCTAAAATCAGGGAAAAACCACACAAGAAAATCATTCCTCTGATTATCTAAAGGCAACAAAATACATGAAAACAATCTGGAAGCCCTAGCTACTAGCTTCCTCGGTGCCCTTATATTTAATCTGTCTTTACTCAGAGACCTGACCTCACTTGAAGCAATTGTTCTCAAAGTACGGGCCCCAGACCAGCAGCAGCAGCAGCATCACCGGGGAGCCTGTTAGAAACACAAGTCCTTGGACGGCACCCCAGACCTATTGACTCAAACTCTGAGAGTGGGCCCCACCAATCTATGTTTAACACATCCTTCAGATGATTGTGATATTCAAGGGCATTCCAAAACATTAATCTCAAGTTTGAAAACCAACGTATACTTGTAAATAGAGTCCCCTCACATTCTCTCATTTAACATGGAGCTGACGATAGACCTCACCCTTAGGAGTGAGATGCAATCCACATCAAGTGTGTGAGCTCTAGAGGTACTTGGTGAACCTCACAAAAATGCCTCAAATTTTTTTTTCAAAGAACAGAGTGGATGTAGGAACAAACACACCATATTTAGATTCCATTTCAACATTTTTGAGCACCTGCCATGTGCCGTGCTGGTGCTAAATGAAATTATCTTAGCCTCCCTGGTTATGAATAAATCTATTCACGGGCCTGGCTAACATGCGTTCAGTGCCAAAGAACTTGTACATAAATGTTCATTTTGCTTCTCCTTTGGTTAATTGTTCTCAAACTTTATTGTATATCACAAAGAGAGTCCAAGGTTGGTAATACAATAAATACCCTGTGTACTATAGTTCTAAGCCAATGTAAGGAAATTTTAAGTAATGATGAATTTACCCAAGACAAAAAATGTTTGCCTTACTCAAAGGTCTTACCTTCTCTTCTCTCACATGCTAAAAATCCAAGTCCAAAAATCTGGTAAGGCGCAAATCCATTACACTTGTTTAAGCTTTGGTTCGCTCTTAAATAACTTTGTTCTGTCCTCTCCACTATGGAGACCCTTCTCCTTCATGTAGACAATGAAAACTTAAGGAAAAAAAATTAAGTAACTCTAAAAACCCCCTGCTATCTGTGAACCCTATAGCATTTGTCCTCAACTAGAGGTGCCATGTGCCCCAGCATGAGAGCGGTCTTTCTACCATCCTCTGCATACAGCAAACTTTGCTAATCACTCTGGGCACCTTTACCCAGAGCCCAATACTATGCACAAAATGTCAGAATTCTTCTCAGTAGCATCTCAGGCAGCCACTCCCAACCAGTGGAAGTATATACAACTAATAAAATATATTTATTTCACTGGCCAATCAAAGCATGCTCCTTTCTTGTTTCTCTTCCTGCTTCAAATACAGTTTATAAAACCCTCCTTTCATTGTTCCCAGAACAATAAAATTCAGCTTCAGTTAATCCTGAACCATGGTCTACCAATGTGTGACACCTCGAGGGTCGCAATCATGCTGGATTGTGCTGAACAGTTTAAATAATTTGGATGCAGTTGCAACCCAGCACGTGGTAGCAAACTGCTCTGAAAATCAAAGAACTAAGTACATGAAGGTACTGAACAGAAAACAAATGACCTGTGAGACAGTATCCTCTGTCCGTAACCGGGAGATGTACAGCATGAATAAATATCCCAGGGAGGCTGATGCGTGACACAGAGCTTAAAAGCATGAAAACATGGCTGGAGTAAATAATTCTGATTTTGTTTTTGGTACTCACTGATGATTCTTTATTCGGCTAAGGGGGCACCACACTGTTCCTTCAGCAGCATCTCCATTATTCTAATTCCCTAGAGAGAGAAGAAAGAAAAGTCAAAATGCCATACTTCCTGGACAAGCACTTTTCCATTTATCATGACACTTTCCCTTCAAGGAATCCAAGTCATGGCCCTATACTCATTTCAGAAAAGTAAGCTCGTGGTCCTACCTTACATTTTATAGTATTTTTCTCACCAATTTCACATTTTTTTCTACATGTGCTCAGAATTTGTCAAGGGAAGTGAGCACAGGAGTGTTTAGAATCTCCATTTTAAACATAAGAAAACAGTCCAAGAGAAATTAAGTCACTTCTTGCAAGTGGCCCACCTGCTAAGTGGCATCACCAGGGCTAGAATAATATTGGTGATAATTAGTATTTATTGAGCACTTAACAAGTGCATCACACTGGCTGCTTACCTTTTCATGAACATGGTCCTGGGCAGTGGGTGCAGAGTGTACCACAGAGAACCCTCCAGCAGCTGGGCACCCCTTCCCCGCAGGCCAGCACTATACACTGTCGATAGCACGCAGCCACCCTCAGCCAAAAGGGGCTGCCTTACCTAAGGTCATGTCCCCTCTCCAGGGGTGGCCCACATCCAAGAACCCGTGGATATAAGAATCTAAAAGCCCAGTCCCCTTTCCTCAACTCCAGACAACTGTGAAGGGCACCCCATGTCTAGGCATCCCCCTGGGATCGACTGAGACCTGCACAGCAACATTACTACAGTTCAGTCCCCTCCTGCCTGACCCTGTTTCCCCCACTCCCTCACGAGAGAGGAGTTGGCAGGAACCTCCGTCTCTGAGTCTGTGTCCTGAGAGCCAGCCTAGGAATACATACAAGCCCCTGAACAAGTACTATTCTTATTCCCATTCTACATGAGGGGGAGAAAACAGTAACTCCAAGAGGTTTAAGCAATTTTACCAAAATCCTGCATCTGTTGAGTAATAGCACAGGGAGAGAACAGAGAGCCATTCTATTCTGGCATCAGAGGGTCCCCCTGACCCTGCTGCAGGCTCACTCACGACTGCACATTCCCCCTGCCCACACACCCACCTTGCCAAAATCTGCCTGGAGGTTAGAGGGAAGCAGATATGCCCTCTTTGCCTCCTTCAAGAACAAGTTCTGCAGACCAGAGGATAAGCCTCCACACGGGTAGAGGATGATGATATAATTATGAACTGGAGTTTTAAGGAAATCAGAGTTGGATCTAGGGGGAATGGGAGACACTGTTCACAGAGACTGGAGAGCAGTTTACAGGGAACAGTAATGATCTAAGGGAACTTAAAACACAGGTCCCTAGACCCCTCATAGGAAGACATTGACTTAATAGGACTCAAGCAGGCCCCAGGGTTCTGCACCCAAGCACCCAGGTGATTCCTATGATCTGGCAGGTCTGGAAAACACTGAAGGAGCTACAAGAGAAAGACCAGGGCTTCCTATAAGGGGTTAATTCTGTGCCACAGCAAGGGGGTGAGCCTCTAGGAAAGACCTTAAAATATACTCAGTGCCAAAGGACACCGAACAAAATGTGACATTTCCTTGAGGTTTCAGATGCTGCTTCAGATTGTGGCGAGCCATCGCCACCAACACTGCCACTGTCCTGCTAGAAGGAGTATCAATTAAAGGATCCTGACAGAAGTCTGAGAAGCGCAGAGCAGGGGTGAACTAAGCAGCGAACACTAAGCCCAGGAGCACTGCTGTCAGAGTCAGGAGAGACCCAGCTTCTGGTCACAGCACGGCCGACTGTGGGGGTACTTAAGCTGAGTTCCTTTTTGCCAAGGAATAACTGAGCCTGGAGAGCTCAGGGAACAGCAAGGCCAAAGGGATAGGGCAGCTGCATGCGAAACTGGGAGGGGAACCCATGGGAGCACAAAGGGAATTCCCAAGCCTTACTGAGACCCACACCATCAGAATTTCTGGGGCTGGGGTCTGTAACCTGTAGATTTATAATATACCTCATGTGGTTCTGAAGCACAACTGGTTCATTTACTAGAATTTGTAAATGGCAGCCAGACACCACCTCCAAGATCCCCTCTAGCTCTACCAATCTGAGACTGCATGGAATAGTCCTCCCTCATGATTTTGGAAGATACAGTACATACTGTACTCCTACTTCAAGCTACCTGCCTTGCAAAGAATTAGGTAAGGAGGCAAGTAGGGATGAAACAACCAATGAAATTTAACCTAATTCTTAATCTAAGGTCTGACTATGCTCATTTCTGCTCTCATTCCATCATCAAGAGATCCACTCAACAAATATTACGCACCTCCTGTGTGCACTGGAGATTAAATGGTGAACAAACGAGACAAAGCCTGTGCCCTCATGGAGCTCACAATCCAGTCGGTCGTTTTCATCCCCCTTGTTTCCATTTGTTTGTTTCAACAAAACCCTGAACGACAATCAAACGCCTTCCTTCTATTTTCAGGAAGAATAAAAACGGTTGCGTTAATTCCATTGCAACCTTCGTTTTGCAGAGTGGGCCCCTAAATCCGGTGGTATGTCTTTATAACCAGGAAAGCACACTCCCTCCTTAGGAAGTAAGCACTGCCAAACTCTCCCCATCTGTCTAAATTAAGAATGCCACCACTTACCCAGCTGAACACTAATTGACATAAGTGAAGACTTTGAGGTTTGCCTTGGGAATTGAAAGACGTTATTTATTGAATCAATTATGTTCACAATGTGACAGTTGATTTTTCTTTCCCTCCCCCCCCTCATACCACTTTAGTCTTTTTAAGGAGAACAGTTAGAAATAGAAGGTGGGGAATGGGGGCAGAGAGAGAGAGAGAGAGAGCAACCTATAAAGTGAATTTAAGAGAAAAAAAAATCCTAACAGGGAGGCCAAACCATTATTTAGTACCTCTCTTTAGTATGGAGGGACCAAGTAAAAGCCCAATCAATAGAGTCCTTTCAAATAAAGTTCCAATGCTTAAAACTCAACCCCTAGGAGATCAGGCTTAAAGAGGCTAAATTTACACCACTTATCACACAATGATGCCTGAAATGCAGAGCAAACATTAAGTGAATCCACCTTTATAGATATGGCTTAAAAGCTTTTTGGGCTGACAAACCATAAACCAGCTTGATTTTATTATTCCTTTCCCCTCTGAGATTTTTTTCTATTACAAGGCTATCTTTCTCTATTTGCCAATGTACAGATAAGTGAGCCCTCTCACAGTCTCATTTCCCTAATACCAACACTGCTGGCCAAGCACATCCCCACAAAGATGTCCCAGAGTCTCAAAGATTCAAAACACTTCACATAGCCCCCACCCTGAGTCTCTGAGAAATAGCTGATTATTTTGGGAAACAAAAAAGCTCATTTGAAGTGGAGCTGAAACAAATTGGAACTAAAGGTGGCAAGATCCAGACAGTATATTTATTTTGTTCTCCAACCAATGCCTTAAGAAGCCCTGATTCACCGAGGAGGTCCCAAAGAGAGAGATATTAGACTTTATAAAAATGGCAAAATTCTAAAGCAGTTCTCAAAAGATGAGTCTATGGGCGCTCTTAACTAAACAAGAACTGTTCACCTAATTATCACAATGATAAAGATGGGTGCAGAATCTGGCACACAAAAGGTACTTGATGTTGATGGATTACAACACTGATAAACTGATCACTTTCGAATGCCAGGCTGATGAGTCTGAATTTTAGCATTACCGCAGCTTTCTGTCCAGTAGTTAGTATTCTTCAAAGTGCAATGGAAAAGGCCAAGATAACAAGGGCTGCCACGGGAGATGAAAGAACAAAACAAGGAAAGAATAAAGAATGAAAGTTTAAAAAAAAAAAAAAAGTGGGAAAGAATGATGTGAAAAGAATTTGCCAGCAAAGGCTGGACTTAAATGGGTCCCGAAGAATCTGGATTAGTCAAGGGTTTAGAAAGTACAATAATGTCACATGCTGAAGTTCACATTATGAAACCACTCACCGTTTGATAAAAACATTTCCATCAAGTTTATACCTCACTTATTTTTCTAATTTTTTTTTCATTCAGTTGGTTTACATAAAACTTTCTTCAAATCTTTTCATTTACTCTGTGTAGAATCCTAACAGTATGAATAAAAGGAAAGATAAGAGTATGTCTCTCCCTGCTTCAACCCTCCTAGGGTGTCCCATTGCTCTTAGTATAAATGCACACTCATCATGGCTCCAGGGCTTTCCTACGCAGCTCAGTGTCCTGCAGATACACAGGCCTGCTCTCTATTCATGCAACATGCTCAGTTCCCTTCCCCTTTCATTCACTGTTCCCTCCAGCAGGAACATCCAACTGGCTACCTCCTTGCGATACTGAAATGTCAACTCACCCAGCACCTCCTCAAGGATTCCTGACTGCCCTAGACAGCCTGGATCACACAGCTTGGTCCTACTGTCTTTATAGCATTCATCACTATAAAAAATTATCATGCTTTTTAAAACATTTTGGACTGTCAGCCATCCCCTCTCCCCGATAGGAAAAAAGTTCCAGGAGATGGGAGAAACATGTGGCCAGTGCACTTTATCTGTGGGAAAAAGGGAGGAATCTGCATCCAGTTTTCTCATCAAAAGGTAAGAGAAATACTCCTCAAAGCTTCTCCAGGAAGATATCTTTTGCCCAATAAAGCATCTTTTAATCTAATGTAGGTTAATTCTTTTACATTTAGGACTTCCTCATCCATAAAACTGAGATAACACCACACAATACTAATCAAAATTATTGGCACATACTGCATGCCAAGCACTGTGCTTAGTGCCCTACTTACAATTGGCTTAGTTTATTCTATCTGCTTTAGGGGATTATTCTCTCTCTCTCTCTCTCTCTCTTTCTCTCTCTCTCTCTCTCTCTCTTTTTCTCTCTCTCTTTTTTTAGAGGAGATCTAAGGTTCAGAAAAATCTGGATGCTTATCCAGACCAAAATCCACAATAAAGGAAAGAGTTGTGATTTGACCCAAAACAATCAGGATTGGGAGTCCAGGATTCGTGATGTTTCAGCATAGGGGGGGGGCTGAAGGCATAAATGAGACTGCATATGTGAAAATGTCTTAAAAAAAGAAAAAAGAAAATGTTTTTTATAATGTTGGGTACACAGCAGGAGCTTGTTCTTCCCTTCCCTATTTACTATGTTCAAAAAGCTCGTGCTCCCAAATTAAATGGCATGATTCTTAATATTGGAATCAATATTTAATCACCTCTACAAATTATTTTAAACACAATGTTTTTCAAGTAGGAATATCTGATAGAATGTCTGACTTCAATGTAATTTTCCCATAGTACCTAATAAACTCTTGAATAAGATTCATTTTTATTTTGATAAGTAACCCAAAATCTTTAGGTATAACTGGAGAACATTAACTGATATAATAATTCAGATGTCCGTGTTTCCCTTTATAAAACTCCTTCTCTCCTTAAAGAGAATATTTAATCTCATAATTAGTAATGGAAAAGAATACATTCCCAAATGATAAAATCTAAAAATGGGAAAGGACATTATAATGTCTAGTCCAGAGAGAAACTCTACAAAGAAGTGAAGGGAAGGGGGCCCTCTGACTTAAGAGAGGTGTCCCAGGATCAAGTATCAGGATGAAAGATTACCAAATCATCTCCATACTGCCAGTTCTCAAATAAATTCTGACCTGGCATGAATATTCTAGTAACTAAAAGGCACTTAGGCACTGGTGTTTTCCTATTTTATGAAGTTCCTTCCCCAACATTCCAATGAAACCCCATTAGGTCTATTTTCATTTTCAGGGTTTTTTTTTTAAATGACCTATATGTAATTTTATTTTTCCTCCCTTAGACTTCATGTAGATTATGGCTTTTTCACTACTAACTGTTCAAGAGACCAGCCTCCTACCTAGTGCCATCCATGACATTTCTGACAAATGATCTTCTGTAACCTGCTTAGAAACCTCCATTGAGGGACACCTGGGTGGCTCAGTGGTTGAGAGTCTGCCTTTAGCTCAGGTCGTGATCCGGTGTCCTGGGATCGAATCCCACATCAGGAAGCCTGTAGGAAGCCTGCTTCTCCCTCTGCCTATGTCTGTGCCTCCCTGTGTCTCTCATGAATAAATAAATAAAATCTTAAAAAAAGAAAAAAATCTCCATCGATGGGAGGCTTTCTACCCCTACTCCATCTGTCACTCATTATAAGACAATCTTCCCAACACTAAGCCAACACTGCCTGAGTGCCCGGCACACTACAGAGTCCAGCACCGACTCTTCCTCTTAACAAACTAAAACACAACAAAGTTCCTATCAATTCCTTTTATTGGCATTTTTATCAAATTTAAGCTCCATCATAATTTCACCTTGTTTCTTCCCTGTTCTGAAAGATAAAATGATTGCCAGCATACTTGTTGTCTCTAACAGAATCAATGAATCTACTATGCCCAAAAAATTCTTTTATCTTTGATCTCTCCCCTTCTCTTCACCCATATCCACATCAACAATTTCCTTTACATGTGAGGCCAGCCTACACGTCTTCAAATTTCATGTGTCCTTTGAAAAATATAATTTTCCAAAGCCATATTTTAGTCAAAAACCCACTACATCAAATCTCACCAACACTGAGGATAATGGGCTTGAGCTACATAACCTCAATTAATCCTCTCAACAGTCCCCCGAGGTAAGACAAGTTCACTCTCCCCATTTCCAGGTAAGGAAACTGGGTCTCAGGAAGAAAAGTAACTTGCTCAGGTCACAGAGAGAGTACATGACCATCCAGGAATTTAAACCTGATTTTCTCCAACTCTTGCGACAATGAGTGTTTTCCTCAATGAGTTTGTTTCTGGGCCTGTACAATGTGTAGGAGGAAGAAAGCACACATGCTCCCTTGCAGGACTGCTGGGAAGAGTCACTGAGGCATCATATAAAGCTATAGACACACGACACTTTTGTCAGGCATTCCCGCCCATTCACCCTGGGGCCTTTTGAAAAACAGCTACTGATTTCTTTGTGGACCCAACTGTGACTAGGAGCCCCTCACCATGGGACTCCCACAACCAGGTACCCCCAGTCCAGTGGATGGTCAGTGACCCAGAGGAAATGTCAGCGAGGGCTCACCTCATGCCTGGATCAGACCTCACCAAGCACATGCTACTTCATCTTCACTCTTCTAAGAGTTACCAAAATTTCTGTTCGATGACACTGGGCCCAGCATGGTAAACCAGCCTTCTCCAGGTCAAAGAATCTTCAGCAAAAGGAAAAGAACTGAATCCAAGTCACAGGAAAGAACTGTATATAGAAAGGCGATGGCCCAAACTGTGTAAAGAGCCTAGATGTCCATCGACAGATGAACGGATAAAGATGATGTGGTATGTATGTGTATACATATATATACATACACAATGAAATATTACTCAGCCATCAAAAAAGAAATCTTAACCGTTTGCAATGATGTGGATGGAACTAGAGAGTATTATGCTAAGTGAAATAACTCAATCAGAGAAAGACTATTATGATTTCACTCATATGTGGAATATAAGAAACAAAACAGAGGATCATAGGAGGAGAGAGGAAAAAGTAAAACAAGATGAAATCAGAGAGGGAGATAAACCATAAGAGATTCCTAACCACAGGAAATAAACCGAGGGTCGCTAGACAGGGCGGAGTAGAGGGATGGGGTAACTGGGTGTTGGGGATTAAGGAGGGCATGTGATATGATGAGCACTGGGTGTTTGTTTTTTTTTAAAGATTTTATTTATTTATTCATGAGAGACACAGAGACACAGAGGGGAAGCAGGCTCCCCGCAAGGAGTTCGATGTGGGACTCAATCCTGGGACCCCAGGATCACGCCCTGAGCTGAAGGCAGATGCTCAACCACTGAGCCACCCAGGCACCCTGAGCACTGGGTGTTATATAAGACTGATGAATCAATAACTTCTGCCTCTGAAACCAATAATAGATGACATTTTAATTAAGTGGATTTAAATAGGAAGGAAGGAAGGAAGGAAGGAAGGAAGGAAGGAAGGAAGGAAGGTAGGCAAGCAGGCTACTGCCCTACTAGGCCATGCCAAGCACATTATAGGCCTGGTCTCATTTAATCCTCATATTCAATGTACTTCAGTGACAAGAAGAAAATGAGACTCAGAGAGGCTCAGAAACTTGACCAACAGCACCTGGCTACATAAGGGTAGAATCCAGATTCATACCCAGGTTTTCATGACCGAGCTCACAATACACTCCCACCTTAAAAAGGGAGAGTTGCAGGGTTCTCTTCTCAAATCACCAACAAATGACATGTTGCCTTAGGCACAGTCCTTCCTGCCATCCCAAAGTTAATTCCAGCTACAGCTGGGTAATTTCCATTTTATCTATTTAGGGGAGACAAGATCACATGTAATTCCTGAAACTGCCCAAAGGATAAAAGCACCTCACCACACCTCCAAATGCCCTTCGTCTTCTGTTGACACCAAGTGAAGCCCTCTCGTGAACTAGGAAGCAGCTAGAGGACAGGCGTGTGCACAGGAAACATTTCTAGTTCAACACGGTATCTGCCAATTGGAATTCCTTGGTTTTACCGAATGCCAACTAGTGAGGCAGTTACTTCCCACAAAAAGCTTTTCATCATTTCTTGGGGATACAACCTGGCGAGGATGAATGAGACATAAGGTCACAGCTTTGAGTCGGGGGGGCTGTAACAAACATTAGTTACAGAAATATGAGGGCTCACCCTCACTCCCCATCCTTCACATCACCAGTGTGATGACAGAACCATGAAGTCCACACCAAGTATAACGAAGTGACGCCTTTTAAAACATTTCAAGCATTTAATGTGACAAATTAACACGAACACTCAGAACAAAAGCTACAAAAAAGAACTACATCATAAAATCACTAGATGCAAATAACATTCTAAAGATAAACTACCTGCTGTTTTGAAGAGTCAATTATTTGCAAAAGGGAGAAAAAATACCACGTAGTGCTCACAAATGCAAATATTCTTGAAAATCCCCAGCCATTATCCCCATTATCCCCCATTATTATCAAATAATAGACTGATAAAGGGAAAGAGAGAGTGAAGAAATGGTTGTAATAACACAGTTGATACTCTTCAAAAATTGCTCTATTTCAATTGCTAACTAAATGGAAGCATTATTGGTTAATCCCTAGGATCTTATCCTTTCTATTGTTTGGTCCCAGATATTCCTTCATGAATTAATAACTCCCACATGGGCGATGTTCTAAATCTACCAGCTGCCTTGAATGTTTAACACTGTAATAAAATTCTTCCCTTGGATAAAAAAAGCTAAGGTTTATAAAAAAAAAAATACATCCATACATCCCTCACTTGGTGAACTGCAAAGGTGGGACTCCTTTTAAGTAACAAGCACTTGTAAACGATGCTGGCTCTCTCATTCTGAGACTGAAGCAAAACCCTCTAGGCTCAGGCACACCTGATTCACACTGTTTGGAATTTGGCCAAGAAATTCAGGTTCCCTGGGAAATCATTTGTTAGACTGGCTCAAGTGGAAAGGGGCGAGCTGCTCGAGAGTGAATTAGGAGGGATATGGAGTCTAGTTCATCAAGTACAGAGACTAAGGGTCTGACTGCCTCATGGGAATATGGGTTTACCGCTCACCACTTGTGGGATTTGGGGCCAGTCGACTTACCCTTCTGTCTCCTCATCTATAAAAATGGTCATAACAGTACTTACTATAGAGCAGTGTTCAGCAAATTAAAGGAGGTGTAAGGCACATAGGTCCTGAGTATGATGCCTGGGGCACAGAAAGTGCTCAATAAAGATGACCTATTACTACCTTTCCTATTACCCCAGAGGCTAAAAAGTTTGGCTGTTTTTAAGGCTATTTTAAAAAATAAAATAGGACAGAAACAGGGACACCTGGGTGGCTCAGTCAGTTAAGCATCTGCCCCCGGCTCAGGTCATGATCCCGGGGTTGTAGGATTGAGTCCCACGTCTCTGCTTCTCCCTCTCTCTCCCAGCCCCTCCCTGCCAGATTATGCTTGCTCTAATAAATAAGATAAAAATCTTTAAAAAAAAAAAAAAAAGGATAGACACAAAGTTTTAGCAGATTCAGAAAATCATACAACAATATGCACATCTGTTCACTAATTCAGTAGATATTTGCTGAGCACTGGCTATGTGCTAGGTCTAAAGCTAAAGCGGTGAACCCACACTGATGCCTTCTTGTTCACTCAGGAACACACAGAATCATGGCAACAGTCACTTCAGGGAATTGTTTTTTGTTTTGGGGGGGGGGGTTCTTTAGATTTTATTTATTTATTCATGAGAGACAGAGAGAGAGAGGCAGAGACACAGGCAGAGGGAGAAGCAGGCTCCCTTTAGGGAGCCTGATGCGGGACTTGATCCCAGGACTCCAGGATCACGACCTGAGCTGAAGGCGTCAACCACTGAGCCACCCAGACATCCTCAGGGAATCGTTTCTAAGGTAATGATACAAAATATAAAAGAGTCTACATATAAAGATGTTTCACTTGGTCTCGATTCCAATGGGACACCTGGATATAAATAACTTCAGTGCTCAATCCTCAAGAAACAGGGAAATCAATTATTATAGAACAACTTAATGAAATATATGTAGTCATTAAAATGTTGGCTTAGCGGTTTCTATAGTTGCTGTGGTAGGCATTTGTGCTATAATATTTCTTGAAAAGAGCAAGATATGAAATTGTACTTATACTGTAATTATGACTTTTTTAAATCTGCATATAAAAGACTGAAAAGAACATGCCAATTTGAGCTATAGTGAGTGGCAAGAGAGTTATCATTTCTAGAGTATTTAACATGTGCCAAGATATTTTAAGCACTTCTTTATACTATTCCCTTTTATTCTCCTGCTCCGAAGGTAGGTACTAACATTGGCATTTCACCCAGAGGCTCGATCTGTACACACCCTATGAGAATGGGCCCTGAGAATTAAATTCAGGTTCCAGTGACTCCAAAGCAAGACTTATCATAACCACTAAACATCTGCAGCCTTAATAGGAAAACTAACTTTTGCTTATAACTTCCTTGCACTTTTCTTTTTAAATATAACTAATTATTTCAGTGTGCCAAGTCCTATCCTGAGCATTTCATGAATGTAATTCATTTACCTCTTACAAGTAACCTAATGTAGTAGGTTCCAGTATTATCCTCACTTTACATACAAGGAAAATGAAACTCAGAAAATTAAGTGGCTTACTCAAGGTCACATAGCTGATCAGCACGGGGCATTCTGCTAGTTTTCAAAGAGAGCTAGGGCAAAAGAACATATATGGCTCTGCTGAAAATATATAATTTAAAACATTTATGTGCAAGCAGCACGTATTCAAAAACATTTTAAATAAAACCTTAATATTTTTTTGTTTGATTACAGATTGAAAGTGTCTTTTGGGGAGGAGTGCAGCCATTTTTTAAATTATGAAATACTAGAACATATCAAGAAGAAAAGGGAATAGAAAAACCAGTAAGCTTTAAAAAAGTTTAGTATCTTATAAAGTAACAAAGCTACATCCCCACCAGAGACCACTGATTGAGAACATTTTTAATTAATAGCCTTTAAATTCTTCTTAAACTGGTGCCAATTTGAAAGGAATAAATTAACTCTCAAAAACCCACCATTTTCCTTTACTAAGCAAATTCAGAGAAAAATAGTTTAGCTAGAATCTAAGGAAGAAAGCTAGACAACAAACAATGGTTCAAGAGGCACCTGGGTGACTCAGTAAGTTAAGCGCCTGAGTCTTGATTTTGCCTTTCAGGGTAGTGAGATCAACCCTCGTGTTGGGCTGGGCACTGAGCCTGGAGCCTGCTTACGATTCTCTCTCTCATTCTCTCTCGTTCCCATTCTGCCTCTCCCTCCCCCTTCTCTCTCAAGGAAGGGAAGAAGAAAGGGAGGGAGAAAGGGGTCAAATCCCAGGCAGCAAGTAGGATTCCAAAGAAATGGAAGGTGACAAAGAAATATCATCCTAACAAACCTGGGTTCACAAGCCACAGGCTTCTTTCTTCCTTACCAGGCAGATACTCCAGCCTTCTCCCCTTCTCCTGCTGGGGCTTTGCCTGGTACCACAAGTCCCACAAAGGGTGGGCACCACCGTCATTCAGCAAGAGATGAAATTCTCCCACAGAGTGGGGAGACAGAAAAAGAAATCCCCACCGACAGAGGAGGAAGAATGATCAAGGGAAACAGCTGGACACCTCAGAGAACTCAGAGAGCATTTAATTAGTATGCTGCAGGGCTTAAGCTCACAACCGAGTTTAACTATTGGATGTACCTTTAAGGAATTAAATTACCTTTGCAATTCAAGTTGCTCGACCCAGAATTCTGTATTAATTCTTGATCTGAGAAGCCTCAATGACATTTTCCTGGCCTTGTTGGTCAAACTAAAAATCTTAATTTAGCACAAAGAACCCTGCTGAATTCAAGTCCAGTCCTACAATAGATTAGATCCACAAAAGATTTGTGCCTCAAATGCACTTAATCCACACAATCTGCAGACACAGCCCCAATTTTCCCAGTATTTCAATGCCACCTGGCCAGAGCTGTTTCAGTTTTCAATTCTGTGTCTGCCTTAGGTTTTTATGAGGTATGTGAAGATTTATGGTGGCCACAAATACCTATTTTTCTCATTGTCTTTGTTTTTGAATTTAGCACAACTGAGTGGGAATGTGAGCTCAGAAAAGCAATAGGTTTGGTCGGAAATTCTATCGAGAACAGTGGGGAGAACATGGCTCCCAAATCCCCAAAGATTCCTGGGTCGGAGTGAGAGTAAAGGAGCATCAGGAAAGCAAGCATCACAGTGTTAGGGAGACAACGACATTTCCTCCATGTTCTGACAAGTATTGACTTCAAGGTCATCTGACTTCAAGGTCATACCCCCTGCTGTCCTGTCACCTCACCCAAGCTTTTAGGGGGAAAGGATTCTGTCCTGCAAGTCAGGGAGTCAAAGAGTACCTCAGTTAAGAGGATGGGCTCTGAAGTCAACACCTGGAATTCTAGGTCTGCCACCTGCAGCTGATGACCCTGGGCAAGTAAACCTCTGTGCCTCCACTCCCTCATCTGTAAACCGGGGAGGGAGGTGGAGAGTCACTGGGAGAACTCTGTCACGCGGAGTCACGAGGATAACTCACTGCTCATAAAATAGTGCAGTGCTTGGCTCAAGGTAAACACTCAATAGATTATAGTTAATATTGATATAGTATCTTATTTTCTCCAAATTTCCAGAACAGTCTGAGTTTTCAGAAGGCATGGATTAAAAATAAGACAACCTATCTATTATCAGTCACCAATACCTCAAAGACCCCTACAACACCTATAAATCTTTGTAATACACAGTTTATTTAGTTCACCTGAACAGGACTATAAAATGAAATTGCAACACCCCTACCACATGTTTACCATCCACTCCCTTGCTAACTAGTGTTTTTTGAAAGCATGTCTATTATTTTAAAATATTTTACAGCTACCACCTCAACCCTTGACCATCTACCTGTTATATGAATCATCTCTGATGTTGCTAGATCCCCATTTAGCTTAAACTCCTGAATTTTTATGCTGGCTTAAAGACTATCAGAAAAAAAAAATTAAGTCTTGGTATTTACACACTGAGGGAAAGGAGGGACAGCTCCAAAAAAACCCCATAACATGTCAGAATTGAAAACAACCCTCCTAGTCTAGTCCAATCCCCAATTTATAAAAAATGATACTGAAGTTCAGAGCAGTCAGTCCAAGCAATGTGGCCACTGAGAGCAGCCAAAGCAGGGTCACCACCCAGATTTCCTGAATCTTGGCCCCTGCTTTAGATGATGTGCGGAGACATGATTCCTGATCACTACGCAAATAACACCAGTGACGCATCTCGGGGTCAAGAAACCACCTTCTGGGGCAGCCCAGGTGGCTCAGCGGTTTAGCGCCGCCTTCAGCCCAGGGCGTGATCCTGGAGACCGAGGATTGAGTCCCACGTCAGGCTCCCTGCATGGAGCCTGCTTCTCCCTCTGCCTGTGTCTCTGCCTCTCTTTCTCTGTGTTTCTCATGAATAAATAAATAAAATCTCTAAAAAAAAAAAAAAAGAAAAGAAAAGAAACCACCTTCTGCCATTTCAGCTAAAACCTAACTTCTCAGGTTCATCTAGTTTTACAGAAGACAATGCCCCACAGTTGCAGCTGGCCCATTTCAGGGATTCCCCAAAGTTTTACCACTGAGCAGCCTATCACACAACCCTGTTGAATTCCAATGAGCCATCAAGGGATTCTGGATTCCTAAATCTCATGGTTGAGGTAAAGGCATTGACTTAACCTCAGGGAAAGGACCAGACTGTTATCACTCACAGAACACTCATTTTCACCGAGTGGTTTTCACTACAAAGGCTACATTGCTCAGGACTAAAATTCTAGAAATAGCAAGACAAGCTGAGCTGATGGGGAGGGGATAGATATGTAAGAAGAGGGCAGTTACTATTATCATTTAACTACTATTATCATTTTGAAATAAGTTGTTAAAAATCAGAATTCCTGGTAATATCCTCACAGCATCTAATGAATAAATACGGTGTAAATTAACCTATTTGAGTACTCAAGAGTAGGATTAAAAAGTATTATCAACAGAAGTAATTTGAGAGGTAGGAAATAAACTCTCTGGAACCAAGGACAGAACATAGTTCATCAATTATTTCAAATGGTTCAAGTAATGGAAAAAATCTTGAAAAGATTCACATAACCAAGAAGGAAATACAAGTCTCCAACATACAGTCAGCAGAATATTATACTGATGTGCCTATGTCATACTTGTGACTTTTATTTATTCTTTTGAATGACCGTTTTATCTGCTGTCTCCATCTCAGAATTATTGGGTTTTGAAATGTCCACTCTATTTTAGGGTTGTGACTACCATACATGGGTGTCTACTAGACATTCATTTCACAGATGAGGAACTGAGCAGCTCAGACAACCAGTCCGAGGTAACACATTAGTTTGGGGGAGGACTGAAGTCAAACAGCTAGTTAATGACAGAAGCATTAACTTTCAGTGTCTTCAGAGGAGGAATCAGCAGACTAGAGAGCTAACAATTTCATTTCCTCTTCACAATAATCCTATGGGGGTAGAATAATGAACGCTGCTTTCCTAATGACAAATATAAGTTCTAAGAGGTTAGGTCCTTCATTCAAGTCACACAGCAAGAAAACCAGAAATATCCGGTCGGCCTGCAGTGAAAGCTACAAATTAGTAAAATTCTTTTGTAAGGAAATTTAGCCATTTGCATCAAAGGTTTTTAAAAATGTGCACACTCTTTAACTGAGGAAGTGATGAGAAATACACACAAGTATTTATACCCATGGAATTACCACAACATTATCTATAATGGTGAAAAAAAATAGAAACCAACAATAAGCAATTATGCCAAAAGAATTATTATGAAGGCATCAAAACTCATGTCTTCAAGGCAAATGTTAATGATATGTCCATAAGTGAAAAAGATGGGCTAAATAAACAGAATAATCCCAACTTTGTCTTTCAAAGACTACCAAAGGTACATGCATACATATGCCAACATACACAAAGACACACAGAAGGAACTAAATCAAAATGTTAAATGTGGATACACTGAGTAATAAAATGACAGATCTTAAAAAAACATAAAAAGTCATATATAAAGCACCATAAACTGCTACAATCTGAAATTTTTGTTCAGGTAAGTACCTAAGAGGGCATGTTATAAAAATGATCTTATCAGAGAACTTCCATTAGACTAATAATTCTTGAAGTTTCTCTATGTGCCAGCTATATTTCATATATGTGCCCTCATTTAATCTTTAAAATAACCATATGAAGTATGGCCACTATCACTCCATTTTAGAGATGAGAAAAATGAGGGTCCAGGACATGAAATGTGACATCTAGGAAGTGAAAAAAAACAGATCATGAACCAAAGAGCACTTCTCTAAAGCTTCACATTTAATCTTTATGTTAAACACGTTTCGTACGTGTGAATAATTGTGGGACCAAGGAAATTTAACAAAAATCCCCTACCCCTGGACAAGCAGAGCAGGACTAACTCCATTTTGTGCTACACCTGCCATCTCATGTATAACCCTCACATGACCTGCTTATTGCTCAAGGCACTCCCCCACCCTAGTCTAGCCGCTGAGCACACCCTTACCAGAAATCGGCTCATAATAATGTAACCCTGCCTTTTGCCCGCCAAAACTGTGCGCCAATTCTGACCAGAGTGATAAGCTAGTTCAAATGGTCACTATAGGGTAAATTGTGATTCAACTGGCCACCTGCATGTGAACCGACATGACTGTGCAACTTTCTATGTGTGTTACAATCTCATTGGCCACTGGCCCCTATAAAGCTGCTATGCCTCTTAGCCTCAGGGTCCCAGCCCCTGCTCTGCTGTGTGCAGTATACTTGGACCCAAGCTCGAGCTTGTAAATAAACCCTCATGTACTTGCATCAGTGTCGGCTCCTTGGTGGTTTCTCGGATTTGCAATCTTGGGCACAACATAATCTTTCTAAAGGCAGAATATACTAGGTTCAGGAACTGATGTCTGGTTCATGATCATCAGGATATCTATAATTTTTTTTTAAAGATTTTACTTATCCATTCCTGAGAGACACAGACAGAGAGGGAGAGGCAGAGACACAGGCAGAGGGAGAAGCAGGTTCCATGCAGGGAGGCCAATGCGGGACTCGATCCCGGGTCTCCAGGATCACGCCCTGGGCCGAAGGTGGCACAAAACCGCCGAGCCACCCGGGGATCCCCAGGATATCTATAATTTGCTTCAAAGTACTGCAGCACACATACACTATAATATTATGGTGCATGTGTTAGTTCACATCATACACCAGGGACAGTAGGGTGTCCCAGTGCACCTTTCGGGTTGGGCTATGAGCATTTTAATCAGAAAATTCACTCCCCAGAAACTTCAGTTACCTTTATGATTGAAAACAGCAGGGGCTTTGTTAACTGGAATAAGGAATGTTAAAATTGACTTTTCACTGGTAATATTAGCAACATCCTAGTGAATGTGAGAAATGGACTCTCAATAGAATTAGTGGAACCTAAGATACAGGGATCAGCTCAAATTTCAAGATATACCTGTCCTTGCACAATGAAGGTCTAAGAGTCTACCACCAAGCCCCAACCAACTTTAGGGATGGCACCGAAGTTCATGCCTAGATGGTCCTCTGACCACCCACTGCATCAGAAGATTTGGCTGCCTGATGCTATCCTTAAAACAGTTGAATCCTGCCTTGGGAATAGTGTCAGCTCTGCTCTCTGTGAGCTAGCTGTTTATGCAGTTCATGGTCAGAACATCCAAAAGGACAGAGACTTAATCAGATTTATAAAACAGGTAAACTATTTTGTGCCTACTTAGAAACAAATGGTTAACAAAATGTCCGTTTGTGTTGCAGAACTTTTTTATAAGCTGGCAGTAAGGTTGTGAGGGTGCAACCCTTACCAACTTTTTTTTTTTTTTTTAAGATTTCATTTATTTATTCATGAGAGACACACAGAGAGAGAGAGGCAGAGACACAGGCAGAGGGAGAAACAGGCTCCATGCAGGGAGTCCGATGTGGGACTCATCCCAGGACCCCAGGATCACACCCTGAGCCAAAGGCAGACACTCAACTGCTGAGCCACCCAGGCGTCCCCTCTTACCAACTTCTAATTATCATTAATTCCCAATATGTACCATAAAGAATTGGCGACTTGGCATTCCATTCAGCTGAGGTCAGTACCGTAGGCAGCACTGATGCTGCTCCTAGTGAGCCAGGCCTGCCTTGTTCAATCCCCTTCCCTTGAGTGCGGGCTACATCTAATGAACACAATACAAAAAATGAAATGAATGTCACTCCTATGATCAGGTAAAACTATGGTTTCTGCCTTGCGGGCAGTCTCCTGCCCTTTCTTGCTTGCTGCCATGTTGTGAGAACCCCATATGGCAAGGAACCAAGGGAAGTTGATAAAATCCTATCAGCAACCATATGAACACATTTAGAACTGAGTCTTCCCCATAAGAGCCTTCCCCGGAGATCACAGCCCCAGTGAACCCCTTTATTCTATCTTTGTATGACCCCGAAGCAGGGGACCCAACTAGCCATGGCCAGACTCCAGATCCACAGAAAATGCAAGACAATAACTATGTGTTGCACGCAGTAGAGTGGTGGGATAATGTGTTACACAGCCATAGATAACCAAGATAGTTTGCAAAAATGATGCAAATAGTAGCCAGGTTTTTCAAATGTCCTTTTGGACTACTACATATCGTGTGTGTGTGTGTGTGTGTGTGTTGTGTACACTGTGTGTGTACACATATATACATACACACACATTTATATATACTAGTATATACACAAGAATAGTATCTTCTGTCTCAGAGAATTATATTCCACTATTAAAATGTATTTTTATAAACACCCTAAGGAAACAGCATGTTCAGATATCTTTAGCTGTAGCGTGTGTAGGCCAGACCTTCTCTAAAGTGATGTTCAAACTGTGTGACTTGCCCACATTGTTTCAGTGACAAGTATTTCACATGCTGTTGAATTCAGCCTCTCTCCACTTCAGCCTCCGGATCAACACAAGAATAATGATGGGACTAATAATGGGGCCTTGCCAGGAGAATGGCTAAGATAACAAATTATTTTATTACACATTGAAAATGTATTTCACAAACTTAAAAAAAAAAAAAAAGACAAGAAAATCCTCTAAGCAAGTGCATAATGAGAGCTCTGCATTTCCATAGCATTTGCAGTGTCTCCAAGCACAGAGACAAGTGGGCTAAAAAAGAACACTTGCATGACAAGAGTGTTATCATCCACATTATCTGCTAAGCCTCTCCCAGAAGAATAAAACAGGAAATCTGCAAGAACCATGTGGGAGTTCACCAAAAGGTTCTTACCATTTTGGTTTGGAATTTTGGGGGTTGAGGGCCAGGGGATTGTTTGGACGTGGAGAGATGGAGACAGTTACAACCAGTGTGGTATGAAGCATACTTTCTCAGCGGGAACCATATCAACACAAGGTGATAATTTGTTTTGGGGAGTGAAAAATACCTTACACTTTGCATACATAAAAGCAAAGGTATAATATGGTACATAAGCAGATAGTCAGTATATCTGTGGTATTGGTATTTCATGGGAAGGGGTAAAAATAGAAAAAAAATTCTAAAAAGGCTCACTTGGTATGGGTGGGTGATAATGGAGAAAAGGTTGAAAACCAAGACCCAAAGGCTACCTTCCCCAAGCTGGGAAGCACCTGCAGAGCCACACATGCCCCGGAGACTATCCTGATCTCTCTGTGGTGTCCTTCTCCTAGGATCCCTGAGGTAGGACTTGAGTGGCCTGGGCTCCACCCACCTCTGCTTCACAGCTGTTGGCCATTCCCATAGACTGCAGAAATGTGTATGAAGCTTTTCATGTGTCTCAGACTTCCTTCAATTCCTGTTTTCCTTCAGATCTGTTTTCCTGATTTGTTTTTTGAACGTGCTTACTTACCTCAAGGCAAGTTAAAATATGTACTTGGCATGCAGTGTGCTACTCGTCTACAGCACTTTTCAACACTTCCAATCCATCGTGGATCAAAACTATCCACCAGGACATGAAATTATGATAGAGAGACAAAGACTATGGTAGCATCAAGAGACAACTGCATGCTTCTCAGACTCAGGAAGGCACCATATGGCACACTCACTAGTGTCACCAGCCAAGAGTATAGTATATATAGCACCATTCTTCTGGACAGACTTGAGAAAAATATGTAGTAATGGTACAGTCCATTGCTGCCATGGACAAAGATAGACTGCTATCTCAAACTTTTAAGCAGCTACTCAAAAATTTAAACAGAATTACCTTATAATGAAGAAAAAGAATTGAGAGCAAAGACCTGAACAGATATTTACAGACCCATATTCATGGCAGCCATTATTCACAACAGCCAAAAGGTGGAAGAAACCCAATATCCACTGATGGATAAATAAATAAATAAGATATGGTATATACAAATAATGGAATACCATTCAGCCTTAAAAAGAAATACTGACACATACTCTGACATTGATAAACCTTGAAAACAATATGCAGGGGATCCCTGGGTGGCTCAGCGGTTTAGCACCTGCCTTTGGCCCAGGGCGTGATCCTGGAGTCCCAGGGAATCAAGTCCCACATCAGGCTCCCTGCATGGGGCCTGCTTCTCCCTCTGCCTGTGTCTCTGCCTCTCTCTCTCTCTGTCTCTCATGAATAAATAAATAAAATCTAAAAAAAAAAAAAAAGAAAAAAGAAAAAAAGAAAACAATATGCAAAGTGAAATAAGCCAGAAACAAAAGCACAAATATTGTATGATACCACTGATACAGAGTACCTAAAGTAGTCAAATTCACAGAGACAATAAAATAAAATGGTGGTTGCCAGGAGCTGAGAGGAGTGAGGAATGGGGAGTTATCATTTATTTAATGGCTACCAAGTTATTATTAGGAAGATGAAAAAGTTCTGGATTTGGATGGTGCTGACAGCTGCACAATACTAAATGTACTTAATGGCAGTAGACTGTGCACTTAAAAATAATTAAACTGGTAAATTTTATGTAACACATTCTATCACAATAAAAAATCTTTAATATATTTTTAATATTTGGAGTGGGGGGGAATCAGGAGATCTTCACTGTAGGTTTACCTCTACGTCTTGATTTACAATTTTGGCAAGTCAAATAACATATGGAACACTCATGCTTCCTCTTCTCGAACATTCTGCTTCCCAAACTTACAGATCAACACAGGGACTCAAGAGCTGATCCACCATTGTGCCCCTAAGAGTCAGAGCTGGAGAGTCTGTGTGTCGTGCTTGAATCTCGATTTGATCAGCGGCTCAAGAAGTGAAGGTCTTCCCATTGAGAATCCATGATTCCCTGAACTTTCCAACTGATGGATGACATTCTTCCTCTCATCTTTTGTATGTTACCAACCACACCATTCCCAACATCACCTTCACGTGTATGTTTTCTTTTTACTGAGGCGCAACTGGCATACAACTTTATATTAGTCTCAGGTGTACAACAGAATAATTTGATATTTGTATATACTGTGGTCCAGTTAGCGTTCATCACCATACAGAATTACAGAATTCATTTTTCTTGTGATGAGAGCTTTTAAGATTTACTATCTTAGCAACTTTCAAATATGTGATACGGCATTCATTAACTACAGTCATCGTGCTCAGCAGGGAGTCTCCTTGGATTCCCTCCCCCTTCTCTCTCTCTCTCTATCTCTCTCTCTCTCTCTCTCTCACTCTCTCTCTCAGTCTCTCTCACAAACAAGTAAATAAATCTTTAAAAGATAAGAGGTAATTTGGGTAATGTATACCATACGTAGTGCTTCGCATCTAGGAACCCCTTCTAAGTACAGTTGTTATTTCAATATCCTTCCCAGCACTGATCATAGTGCTAAGCACCGAACACCAAGTGGGGCTCAGTAATTCTCACCATCGACAGATGTTTATTCATTGCCTGTCAGGCTTTCTACCCTGAGTTAGATACCTGTGAAGTAAAGCTGTATAAGCTTTACTCCACTCTTCTAAATTCTGTCTCTTTCCTACCTGTGTCTCCAGAATCCTACCCCAATGCCTGACACATTGTTGATTCCCAAAGTATTTGTGGGACTACACTTCTGAGTTTAAGATCCAGTGTGTGTTCATATGACTTTGAAAAGAAACAAAAATAAACGTAACCACAAAAGTATGAAAGTTGGATGTGAGTTGGATTTTTTTTAATTCTTAAAAACAAAAAGAACACCTTATGTATATTTGACCTGTGTTTTTCAATTTACTGAAAACTTTCAAGCATAGTTCATACCTACTTGTGGGGATGCATTAAAATTCCCACCTTGTTGACAATAAAACTTAGGATTGGGACGCCTGGGTGGCTCAGCAGTTGGGCATCTGCCTTTGGCTCAGGGTGTGATCCTAGAGTCCTGGGATGAGTCCCACATTGGGCTCCCTTACAGGGAGCCTGCTTCTCCCTCTGCCTGTCTCTGCCTGTGTGTGTGTGTGTGTCTCGTGAATAAATTTTAAAAAAATCTTTAAAAAAAAAGTTAGGGTCTGAGGGATAAAGTGATTTGTGCCACAGTATAATGACAAGGGGCTTTAGTGGACTAGAAATTAAAACAGCTTCCATGTCAAAAACATAGTGGTTGACTTGGCTACCAGGGGGCAATCCCCATTCTCCTGCCCACATACTTTCATTCTAAGAGGAAAGTGAGGTCCTTTCTGAGTAATATATGAAAAGTCAGCAACTGTGTCAAAAAAGCCCCTGAACTGCAAGTCACCTCAGAGTGGTGAAGGGAGGAGAGGAAAACAAATTGTGGAAGGCTCTGGAGGAACACAAGTGACCTCACCTTGGGGATCCATATCTAGGGCCAGCTTCTAATTTACAAACACAGAGATATAAACTTTGTAAGTGCCTCATTGTGCTTTTTCTGGATAAAAATAGATATCAGATCCACCTTTACTACACAGCCTTAAGGATAAAGTCCTAAAGTGAAAATTAAATCACCTAAAACACTCTCATGGTAACTTCCACAAAAGCCATTTATGCAGGCTCAGCTGTGAAGGTTTATCACAAAGTTAGGCTGATACCAGAAAACATCACTACTTGGATAAAAGGTAAAAGACAATTTAGCACAAGTGGCTCCTAAAATTGAAAAGCTAACTCATTAAGCCTCTTAAAAGAGAAAAAAAAAAAAAGAGGAAAGTCAGAAAAGGCAAAACCTAGTAAGAAAAATATATTCTTACTTCTGAGCAGAAGTAAGATAAAGGAGAAATTAGTTGGGTTCCTGGCTTTAAAAATTTAAAGTCACTTGGCGATTTCCAGATAATATTCATCAGAAACCAACTGAAATGTAGCTGTGCATTCTATTTTCTTTCTGCTCATTTCCACATAAATGTAGGAGCACTACACAAGCTACTACGGGCTGAGGGGAACTGGGATTAAGATGTATATACCCTCTGTCTGCCATCAAGAACATAGAATCTATTGTGAGATTATGCCAGAAACCTTGGGGTATGGACACATCCCACCACCCTTTTCCCTGGGAAGTGACCCATCCCAACCCTGACCCACACAGTCACAGCCCAAGTTGAGCCCTATTCGTAAAACTCGACTTCTGCCCATGAAAGGACAAGAGGCCCTTCCGAAGATTTTGGAAATGAAGGAAATAAGCAGACAGTCTCTTTGTTGGCCAGAACTCTATGTAACACACACACCTGGACACGCTCTACAGTCTGTGGAGGAGAGAAAGAAAAAACAGATGCATATTCTTATATTCTTATATAGTGCTGAAAAAGGAATATTATGGGTTTCTGGCAGCTCCTGTCCCAGGACAGACCATTCTGAAGCCCATCTGCTTCATTACCCTTGTACCTTTACAGTGAGCTAAAGTAGTTTCTGTTACTTGCAACCAAAGAGTCCTAATTAACTACAGAGGGATTAAGACCACCATAAGTGCATCTGATACACAGCACAGCGCTAAGGAGGCAAACATTCTGAGTCATTTATCTGAACACATCTTGCACAGTAAAGGGGCAAAGATTTGTTGTAAAAGATGGCGATGTGAGTCCAGACTCTACCCTCTGCCAGTCCCATGACCTTGAGTAAATTCATCTAGCCCAAGCTTAACACAGTGCCTAGCACA
This sequence comes from Vulpes lagopus, assembly GCF_018345385.1. Taxonomy (NCBI): domain Eukaryota; kingdom Metazoa; phylum Chordata; class Mammalia; order Carnivora; family Canidae; genus Vulpes; species Vulpes lagopus. The sequence goes on from NC_054831.1 coordinate 89,663,654, forward strand.
AAGAACGTACTCAGCATATATGTGTAAGAAAAAGGAAGGCAGATAAACAGCCAACCACATATCCCTTCAAGACATTTCTCATCAATATAAGGGGACTAACAGTGTCTACGCATCTCACAGGATCAGAATATATACAACCAGTGTATGGTTAAAAGTCATTAATAGGTTCAGACTGATGGACGAGTCAAATATAGACCTGCCTGAACTAATCAAAGAATATTTATGTATCTAAAGCAAGGGTTGGAAAACTGAATAGCCCACAGGCTAAACCCAGCCCACCACTTGTGTTTGTATGGTCCACAAGATAAGAACGGTTTTTACAAATGAACACTGCAATTTGATGGTAGGGAACACTAACTTTGAGTCACAATTTAGCTAAATGTTATGTTCCCCCACAAAATAGAACACCATTTTTCTCCTTAGAAGAACTACATTATAAATAAAATTCAATTATCATATTTTTAATTTTCTTAATGAGAAATCTGTGGAAATTTGTTTCTCTCTTGTTATAAAGTACCAACATACTATCATACATACCATACAAAAGGCAGTTTGCCTTTTGGCCCACAATTCCTAACATATTTACTATCTGGTTCTTTACAGAAAAAGTTTGTCAATTTTGATCAAAACAATGTACAAGAAAACTGACTCAGGGATATAACAATGAAATTATTCTTCTCATCAGCCCCATTAATTTTAGCCCCATTTGCAGAAACATGCATACTTTGCAATATAGCAGAAAAACCTGCAGTCACGTCTGAATGAGTAAAGGTCACATCAGACCTTCCAGAGGCTTGGCTACTTCACAGCCAGCTTAAACAGGCCGGGCCAGTCTATGCACCTCTAGGCCAGGAACACATCATTAATCTTGATGGTATGTTTAGGGGGTACAGTACAGGATCACTTACTCATCGTCACCTTCAGCCTCCCCAACTACCCACCGTCCAGGTTCATTCTTGAACCTAGACTTGCAAAGGGAGAACAAAGTTCATTACCCAGAAAATCTGAGTCCATTACAATATTCCTTCAGACCAGCCATTAAACCTACTATTAAAACTATTGTTCCACAAATAACAGCCATTAAACCTACTGCCATTAAACCTATTATTACACAAAACAAAACGAGGTAACACATGTATAGCATTCGTCCTGAGTAAATTTTGGAAGTAAGTGATTATGCTCATCACAATTAATAACAATTGAAAAGTACAATATTATAAATAAAACAAGGTATTGAAAATGAATTTGTCACTAATTCAAAACGCCTGAAACAGATATATACTCAGGCAAAAGGAACAGACTTTATCCTAAAGAAGTTTTGAAAATCATGCTGTGAAGGCAAGAAAATAGTAAATCTGCAGCTCTACATAAGACAGATGTTAAGACAGATGTAAAAGTAGAATAGCACTACTTAAAACAGGGTATAGACCTTAAAACTATTTGGCGGCCTCTGAATCACCTTCATGGAAGCCTAAGTTCCCACAAGAACAGCGTTTGAAAACCACAAGAATTGACAACCAGGAGCTCATATAAATAGTCACTTCAAAGGTTTGTAAAATGAAATAAATAAAAAGTGCTTTTTACAGTGAATGATACTTAGTAAATGCTCAATAAATATCAGTTATTACCTTTTTTATGAAAAAGTTGTCTTCATACTGTATATATTGAAAATATAATTATTCATTCTAATTATATCTCTTAATTAGACTCTAAGAAGTATTTTCCATATTATTACATATTCTTCACTGGCATATTTTTTAATTTAATGGGTCACATATGGCACTTAAGTTTTACTTTGAATCGGATTTATGTAGTAATTAGTAAACATAATTATTTTTGCATCTATTTGCTTATTTTTGTTTGTTTATTAACTGCATTTTTTTTTTCATGATGTCTGCTCGTGAGCCTTATTCAATAACCCAATGGGAATCTCCATGGTTTCTTAAAATGAACGTTGGTTCAAAGCAGAAGCAAGCTTACCTTCTGGGCTCCTTGTCTTAAGAATGTGCTGGCAAAAGTTTCCAAAATGCAGTTGAGAAAGCCAGCCCCTGTGATTGAAATCCTCCCTCTCTGAATGAACTCTGTCCTGTAAAAAAATTTAAAAATTAAAAGATTTTTTAAAATCTTTGATGTCATTCTATGTTTTGGATATTTAAACTACAGAAATTTCCAACAGCATAATTACCACTTACAATCAACACAGAACAATATCTGTAACAATTCAATAATTGCCTATTATAACAAAAGTTTTGTTAAAAAGAGTTTATATAGGGGAACCCTGGGTGGCTCAGCGGTTTAGCACCTGTGTTCGGCCCAGGGCATGATCCTGGAGTCCCAGGATCCAGTCCCACACCAGGCTCCCCACATGGGGCCTGCTTCTCCCTCTGCCTGTATCTCTGCCATCCCCCCGCCGTGTGTGTCTCTTATGAATAAATAAATAAAATCTTTTAAAAAAAGAGTTAATATAAGCAATTATTTTACTCAAAGAATATTTGTTTCATGTTGCTAAAAGAATAAATTTTAAAAGTTCAGATCACACACAGAAATAATTGTAACTATGAGAGGTGATGGGTATGTTAGCTAACCTTATTATGGTAATCATTTCATAATACCTACATATATAAAACCATATTGTATACCTTAAACTTACAGTATGTTACATGTCAGTTATATCTCAATAAAGCTCAGGGGAAAAAAGTTCCACACACTGACTGGCTACTGTACACTAAGCACCTCACCTAGTGCTAGAGACTCACAAAGGAGAAAAGTCTCTGCCTTCCAAGATCCCACTGACTCGTGGGAAAGACAAATAGGCAAGTGGCTGAGTGTCACACCAGCAAAGAAAGGCAAAACCATTCCAATCAGGAAGACCACAAGGACTCAGGCAAGAGAACATGAAGAAACAGAGAATGTCTGAGAAGCCACAAATTACCTGAAAAAGCCCAAAACTGACTAAGGAGCTTAATAAATTCTGTTCATCAGAAAGACCAGGGCATAAGGTGGGCATGAGAGATATTAGGAGAGGAAGAGGCTGAAGGACAAATGGAGACCAGATTGCAAATTGTCTTCTCATGCTGAGAAGCTAAGACTTGATTGATCCTGCAGGCAATGAGGACTCCCCTTCTGAGGCCACCAAGTCACAGGTACAAACAGTTACATGCACACCACTGACTAAATAGCTTGTTGCCACCCTTTAATGCTTTTAGACAATCTCCTATTCCCCATTTGCAACAAACTCACTCAATGAGTTCAGCAAGCATTTGCTATGTGAATAAATTCATTAATATTACATTTCTTTACAACCAAAAGTGTTCAACAAAGAAAATATTTCCTCTATTTTCTTCTATCTCTATGGAAAAGAGACAGGAGCCATGTCTCCTGTATGTGTATTTGGGGGTCTGTGTGTGCATATATAGATATCTCAATATAGATATATAGATATACAATATATAGGTACATTTCCTCACAGTAAGAAAGATATTTTGAGAAAATTATGGATCCAAAAAGCTGTGATTTTGGTAAAAAATAGTTATCATAACTCTTATTAGACTGATATGATCATTTCTGATTCTCTAAGAGCAGTAGCCTCTACATTCAGATTGTGCATTCTGTAAAAGGAAGCCTTCAGCTCTCTCTCTTACACATACACACACACACACACACTCACACACACACACACACACACACACAGAGTTATCCTAGCCAATCTGACATAAATAGTCTAAGCAAATAGTCACTCTAGGCAAAGCAGCTTCCACCTCTTAGATTTAAGCCTATTTAAAATGATTTGTTCATGTAAAACTATATCCTAGTGACACTAATCTTTCCTGTCTTTATTCCAGATTAGTCAGTGTAGAATTTTACAGTGATTTTAATATTCAAAAATGAAAAGTTGAGCAGTCTTACACTCCTGGGAGAGATAAACTCTTCAGTCCTCAAGGCAAGTGTAGGTGAGGGATTAATAAAAGTCTCTCTTACATCATATTCTAACCAATATTTCTTTCTGCTACTTTTGGGAGATGTAAGTGCTCAGAAAAGCATTCTCATGGTTTGCCCACATATCAGAGAATAACAAGGCAGTAAAACGGGGTCATGCCCTCACCATCATTGAAATGAGTTTATCCTAGTATATTTTAAGACTGCTAGAGAAGGAAATGTTGCACTTTCCCTCAATAATTCATTGACAAAGCACATCATTTTCTTCTTACTATACATAGGCAACCTAAATCCCACATGCTAGATAAGCCTTCTTTTAAGTTCCCTGGCAAAACACAGCAGGTTACACAACAATATACAGTTAAATTTCAGCTCAGAGAAAAAAAAGAAAGAAAGAAAGAAAAAGAAAGAAAGAAAGAAAGAAAGAAAGAAAGAAAGAAAGAAAGAAAGAAAGAAAGAAAGAAAGAAAGAAAGAAAGAAAGAAAAAGAACGAAAGAAAGAACAGAGGTGAAATATGAAAAGAATCTCTGGACATTAGAATTATACATATTATTTTTTTAATCTTTTTCCTTTTACTAATTTTCTATAATATATACCACTTGGTAATCACCAAAACTAATAAGGACCCAAGGATCATTTCTTTTTTTTAATAAATTTATTTTTTATTGGTGTTCAATTTACCAACATACAGAATAACACCCAGTGCTCATCCCATCAAGTGCCCCCCTCAGTGCCCGTCACCCATTCACCCCCACACCGCGCCCTCCTCCCCTTCCACCAACCCTAGTTCATTTCCCAGAGTTAGGAGTCTTTATATTCTCCCTTTCTGATATTTCCCACACATTTCTTCTCCCTTCCCTTATATTCCTTTTCACTATTATTTATATTCCCCAAATGAATGAGAACATACACTGTTTGTCCTTCTCCGATTGACTTACTGCACTCAGCATAACACCCTCCAGTTCCACCCACGGTGAAGCAAATGGTGGGTATTTGTCGTTTCTAATGGCTGAGGAATATCCCATTGTATACATAGACCACATCTTTATCCATTCATCTTTCGATGGACACTGAGGCTCCTTCCACAGTTTAGCTATTGTGGACATTGCTGCTAGAAACATCGGGGTGCAGGTGTCCCGGTTTTTCATTGCATCTGTATCTTTGGGGTAAATCCCCAACAGTGCAATTGCTGGGTCGTAGGGCAGGTCTATTTTTAACTCTTTGAGGAACCTCCACACAGTTTTCCAGAGTGGCTGTTCCAGTTCACATTCCCACCAACAGTGCAACAGGGTTCCCTTTTCTCCACATCCTCTCCAACATTTGTGGTTTCCTGCCTTGTGAATTTTCCCCATTCTCACTGGTGTGAGGTGGTATCTCATTATGGTTTTGATTTGTATTTCCCTGATGGCAAGTGATGCAGAGCATTTTCTCATGTGCATGTTGGCCATGTCCATGTCTTCCTCTGTGAGATTTCTCTTCATGTCTTTTGCCCATTTCATGATTGGATTGTTTGTTTCTTTGGTGTTGAGTTTAATGAGTTCTTTACAGATCTTGGAAACTAGCCCTTTATCTGATAGGTCATTTGCAAGTATCTTCTCCCATTCTGTAGGTTGTCTTTTAATTTTGTTGATTGTTTCTTTTGCTGTGCAGAAGCTTTTTATCTTGATGAAGTCCCAGTAGTTCATTTTTGCTTTTGTTTCCCTTGCCTTCATAGATGTATCTTGCAAGAAGTTGCTGTGGCCAAGTTCAAAAAGGGTGTTGCCTGTGTTCTCCTCTAGGATTTTGATGGAATCTTGTCTCACATTTCGATCTTTCATCCATTTTGAGTTTATCTTTGTGTATGGTGTAAGAGAATGGTCTAGTTCCATTCTTCTGCATGTGGCTGTCCTATTTTCCCAGCACCATTTATTGAAGAGACTCTCCTTTTCCCAGTGGATAGTCTTTCCTGCTTTGTCAAATATTAGTTGACCATAGAGTTGAGGGTCCATTTCTGGGTTCTCTATTCTGTTCCCTTGATCTATGTGTCTATTTTTGTGCCAGTACCACACTGTCTTGATGATCACAGCTTTGTAGTACAACCTGAAATCCAGCATTGTGATGTCCCCAGCTCTGGTTTTCTTTTTCAATATTCCCCTGGCTATTTGGGGCCTTTTCTGATTCCACACAAATCTTAAAATGATTTGTTCCAACTCTCTGAAGAAAGTCCGTGGTATTTTGATAGGGATTGCATTAAATGTGTAAATTGCCCTGGGTAGCATCAACATTTTCACAATATTAATTCCTCCAATCCATGAGCATGGAATATTTTTCCATCTCTTTGTGTCTTCCTCAATTTCTTTCAGAAGTGCTCTATACTTTTTAGGGTATAGATCCTTTACCTCTTTGGTCAGGTTTATTCCTAGGTATCTTATGCTTTTGGGTGCAATTGTAAATGGGATTGACTCCTTAATTTCTCTTTCTTCAGTCTCATTGTTAGTATATAGAAATGCCACTGATTTCTGGGCATTGATTTTGTATCCTGCCACACTACCAAATTGCTGTATGAGTTCTAGCAATCTTGGGGTAGATCTTTTGGGTTTTCTATGTAGAGTATCATGTCATCAGCGAAGAGGGAGTTTGACTTCTTCTTTGCCAATTTGAATGCCTTTAATGTCTTTTTGTTGTCTGATTGCTGAGGCGAGGACTTCCAGTACTATGTTGAATAGCAGTGGTGAGAGTGGACATCCCTGTCTTGTTCCTGATCTTAGGGTAAAGGCTCCCAGTGCTTCCCCTTTGAGAATGATATTTGCTGTGGGCTTTTCGTAGATGGCTTTTAAGATGTCGAGGAATGTTCCCTCTATCCCTACACTCTGAAGAGTTTTGATCAGGAATGGATGCTGTATTTTGTCAAATGCTTTCTCTGCATCTAATGAGAGGATCATATGGTTCCTGGTTTTTCTCTTGCTGATATGATGAATCACATTGATTGTTTTACGAGTGTTGAACCAGCCTTGTGTCCCGGGGATAAATCCTACTTGGTCATGGTGAATAATTTTCTTAATGTACTGTTGGATCCGATTGGCTAGTATCTTGTTGAGAATTTTTGCATCCATGTTCATCAGGGATATTGGTCTGTAATTCTCCTTTTTGGTGGGGTCTTTGTCTGGTTTTGGAATTAAGGTGATGCTGGCCTCATAGAACGAATTTGGAAGTACTCCATCCTTTTCTGTCTTTCCAAAAAGCTTTAGTAGAATAGGTATGGTTTCTTCTTTAATAGTTTGATAGAATTCCCCTGGGAAGCCATCTGGCCCTGGACTTTTGTGTCTTGGGAGGTTTTTGATGACTGCTTCAATTTCCTCCCTGGTTATTGGCCTGTTCAGGTTTTCTATTTCTTCCTGTTCCAGTTTTGGTAGTTTGTGGCTTTCCAGGAATGCGTCCATTTCTTCTAGATTTCCTAATTTATTGGCGTACAGCTGTTCATAATGTTTTTAAAATCGTTTGTATTTCCTTGGTGTTGGTAGTGATGTCCCCTTTCTCATTCATGATTTTATTAATTTGAATCTTCTCTCTCTTCTTTTTAATAAGGCTGGCTAATGGTTTATCTATCTTATTAATTCTTTCAAAGAACCAACTCCTGGTTCTGTTGATCTGTTCCACAGTTCTTCTGGTCTTGATTTCATTGAGTTCTGCTCGAATCTTTATTAACTCTCTTCTTCTGCTGGGTGTAGGATCTATTTGCTGTTTTTTCTCTAGCTCCTGTATGTGTAAGGTTAGGTTTTGTATTTGAGTTCTTTCCAGTTTTTGAATGGATGCTTGTATTGCGATGTATTTCCCCCTCAGGACTGCTTTTGCTGCATCCCAAAGATTTTGAACAGTTGTATCTTCATTCTCATTAGTTTCCATGAATCTTTTCCCAGGATCATTTCTATATAAATAAAGGTATTCTTTAAAAGGCTCTGCACTCCCAAGAACCATTCCCAGCAAAGGTACATGCTAACTTCTGACTTATCATTTACTTAAAGTCTCATTAAATCACATCTTGGCTTTCCTTTTCCTACCCTATGTAAACCAAGTGTTTGATGTTTCACTCAAGAGACATAGAAATGATTCAAGTTTTCCTACATGTATCTTTTTTCTCTGCAAAGCCTAAAGGAAGGACTGCATCACATTTATGAGGTTATATACCCAGGGTCACTTTTACTCTTCAAAAACTCTACAGTAACATTGTATAATGTATCAGACATGGTGTTATCTTCTGAGGTTGTTACTCTTAAAACATTTTCCCTCTTTTACACACAGAGGAACCTGTGGCAAAAAGAAGTTAAATAATTTGCCCAGAGTCATATAGTTTGGTGAATATAGATTCATCATTGACCGCTTCAAAGCCTCAGTCCTGCTCCTATGTCAGCTAATGACACAGCCACCCTCCTAGTCTATGATACCGGAGACCTCAGCAACATGTTACATAATTATTCCCTTTCTAATCAAACCAAACATTCCTTCAGTCAGAAGATAGTGTTTATTTTACTTCTAACGCCCCCTCAAAGGCCATGTCACTCTTCCCTGCCACTGCCTGCAGTTAGCTTAGCAATTTTCTCTTTCCAGAACCACAACTGCCTCTCAGTGGGCTCCTGTTCTCCAGCGGGCACTCTCTATAATCCACGCTGACCAAAGTCAGCTTCCAAAACACATGCTGATCTTGTCATGGGCCTCTTACAAAGTCTAAGAGAATACAGCCTGCATGCTGGGTTGAGATCCATCCGTATCACTACATGTAGCTATTGTCCGCTCGTTTTTGTTGGCGGACAGTGTTCCATTGTTTGAAAATACCCCAAGTTGGGACGTCTGGGTGGCTCAGCGGTTGAGCATCTGCCTTTGGCTCAGGGAGTGATCCCAGTGTCCTGGGATTGAGTCCTGCATCGGGTTCCCTGCGAGGAGCCTGCTTCTAGAGAGAGGCAGAGGCATAGGCAGAGGGGGAAGCCTATGCCTCTGACTCTCTCTCTGTGACTCTCATGAATAAATAAATAAAATCTTTTTAAAAAAAAAAAAAGAAAATACCCCAAAGTATTTATCCAATCTACTGAAGATGAACATATTACAATGCATCCACGTACATAGGTCCCCAAATGTCTCTAAAATATCAAAAAGTTGAATGTCTGGGTCACAGGACATGTGAGGTTTCACCTTTAGTAGATGACATCAAATGTTTTTCCTAAATGGTTTTACTTGTAGGGTTTTGTGGTTGTTTTATAGCTTCAGTGCCAAATGCAACGTGGTAGGAAAATGGCAGCACATGGTAGAAAAATAAATAATGTATTAGGAACAAAAGGATGGAGAGAAGGGAGAGGGTAGAGAAGGAAGCAAAAGAATGAGAGAATTTATAACACATCTCAATACATTTGTCAGAACGATTGAACAAATATCTCAAGATTTCCCCCTGCTAACGTCAGTAGGGGGCAGCCTTCACCTGGCTCAAAGATGAGGCACCAACAGCATCTGGAAAATAATGTTGGAAGAGGAGCCTCATTCACTCTGGTTGTGCCTGTATCAGAGTCACATCTACTGCTCTGCCCACAGGCAGGCATAATTCAACATAGAACACAATAGAATCATGACAAAGTTCACCTCAAACCTAGGAACCCCTTTGTGAAAGTGAATGCCAGCTTATCCAATCAGTCTCCTACTTTTAGATCATTGAAAAACGTGTTTCCTTCTGGATTTGGGAAAATAAAAAAGTTCAGAGGAAACATGGATAAATTAATTCCCAGAGCACGCAGCCACTAGCTCTGAATCCTCAAAACGGCAGTTTCCGGGAAAGCAAAAGCTCTTAATGAGATCCTGTCCTTGAATTATTGACTGGTTAGGTATGGCAAATCTTGCCTAATTGTTTTCATGATGGGAATTTAATTAAAGTGTCTTTGAGGGGGAAAAAAGTTTCCACAGATATTCCTGTTATGATGACATCTCAGTTCTAATCATGGTGCTCCTGCCATTCCCCTGTAACCACACACAAGGACGGTCTCTCGTGCTCCCTAGGTCTGACAGTGCTGCAGACTGCCTGGCTCATATGTGAGCTCTACCAAGCCAGAATATGTGGTCTCTCCTATTCCATCTTACAAACCCATTTATGTCACAGTGCTTCCTCAGAGAACCAACTCAATTTACAGAGTTCCCAATAAGTACTAGACAGTCTTCAGCCTACACACACACACACACACACACACACACACACACACAAAGGGAGAGAGAAAGAGAACATAGATTAACGGTGTAGTTTCTGGAGTCAGATTCCTTGGATTCACAACATAACACAGGATGGAGATCTACCAACATAGGCAAGTACCTAATGCTGTGTAAGGTTCAGACACCAACATAGGCAAGTACCTAATGCTGTGTAAGGTTCAGACACCTCAGTAAAATGGGATTGATAATACTTATTACATGGCTGTTCCAAAGGTGAATAAGGTAATATGTATAAAGCACTCAAGGTAATATGGGTAAACATTCAATAAATGTTAGTTAATAATACTAACCTACTACGATTACTAATAATAATAATAATGCTATTTACTACACCACCATTAGGATTCCCATTTACACAAAGACAAACACTGTATCTGAGAAGTTAAATGCTCATAGCACAAATCTAACTCTGATCAACTCCCGAACCTTTATACCTCATTAAATTCCAGGTGACATTCGATCATCCTAAACTTCACTTAGGGAGGCAATGAAACCCTCCCTACCTGTTCTGGCATTCAAAGCCCTTGGAGCTCCAGAGCCCTCCCATCTTACCAGCATCTTCCTCACCTTGCTATCACACATCACACTCACAGGCTCTGCACGATAGCCATGTGAAACCAAACACTCCTCTGGCCTCGCTAGCCCTCGCTCCTGAGGCCCTCCCCCTTTGAGTTGCTCTCCTCTAACAAGTCCCAGGAATGGGTTGTTAACAATAGCCCTAAATTATTAATAGTGAGCTGCAGCAGGGAATATCCCAATGCTAAGGAATTATCAAGTGGTAGTAGAATCTCAGGAGCCAAACAGCCTAGCACAGGTATATATTATAGGGAAAGGCGGCTTAGTCTCTTAAAACATGGTATTTAAGAACTGATAATCAATTATAATAGATAACACTTGTTTTAAGTAGGCTCCACACCCAGTGTGAAGCCCAAAGCAAGACTTGAATTCAGGACCCTGAGATTAAGACCTGAGCTAAGATTAAGAGTCGGATGCTTAACCAACTGAGCCACCCAGGTACCCCAGATAACATTTGTTAATAGCCTACTGTGGTAAAGTATTAAGTCCGTTGTATACACTATTTCAGTTAATTCTCACAACAGTCTTATGAGGTAATATTAATGCCATTTTACCAATTAAAAAAAAAAACAGGTTCAATGAGGCAAATTTGCTAAGGCCTCACAAAAATAAGTGGCAGGGCTACTATTTAAATCCACACAGTAGGGATGTGGGTGGGGGGTGGGGGTGACTGGGTGGCGGGCACTGAGGTGGGCACTTGATGGGATGAGCACTGGGTGTTATTCTGTATGTTGACAAATTGAACAACAATAAAAAAATAAATTTATTTAAAAAATAAATAAATAAATCCACACCGTTAATCTCAGATCCCATATCCCTTCCTCGAATCCTATGACCTAGAAAAAAATGTCTATTCAGTGCAAACTTATTGGCATCCTGAATGGTGGGCAAAGTTTCAAAATCTACAAGTTTGTGAACTGGTCCACTCAGAGTCTTGCCTTGGGATATCAGCCTCCCGTCCCACACACCCCATTTGGTGCTGGCTTCAAGGACATGCCACCTATGCTGCTGCACAGCTGTACAGACTCTGCTCTCAGAAGGGCTACACACTTGATTAAATGATCTGATGTCACTGTTTCTGAAATTCTCAACCACTTTGAACAAGGGGCTCTATATTTTCATTTTGCACTTGGCCCTGCAAATTCTGTAGCTGTTTCTGATCCCACTTTCCAATGGAGATCTATACAATATTGCCAACTCTCATGCCCTGGGGAGTTTTCTAAGATGCGTTGAAATGCTTGCTTCAGTTTAGCTATACCTAACCTAATAAAAGCCTCAAACACATGCAAACCCTTAGACTCATATATCTACTTCTAAAAATGTGTCCTAAGCAAATAATCTTAGTTGAGGGCTTAGAATAGCCTATAAAGATATTCATCACACCATTATTTAGAAGAAGCAGATAATGAGAAATAATGCAAATGCCCAATACAGACATTTAATAAAACACACTAGAATAATTTTTATCCAACGAATACATCTAAACAGCCATAGAAAATCATTTTAAAATGACACATTTAATAAGGAAAGACAGTCCCAAATGTAATGTCAAATTAATGTAAAAGTCAGGACATCATGTACAGTATGATTCCATGTTTATAAAAATGATTTTTCTGCAGAATGATTAAATATATTGTAGCAAGTGCAGTATGCTCCTAGGATGAAATGCTACACAGCATGGAACAAGTAGTACGGATAGGATGAGGCTCCCAGACACAATATTTAGCAAAAGAAAACTGATACAGCTGGGCACATACACTGATTCCATTCCACCCAAAGATCAACTGTAGGTAATAGTAATCTATAAGGATGGAGGTCAGAATATTGGTTCCCTACGGGGCCACTGACTAGAAAGAGCACAAAATACCTGAAGAGGGCATGAACATACTCTGGGTTTTTTATATGTATATTGTAACTATCCTATGATGCATATGCAATACTTAACAAAAAAAAAGAGGAAAGATTATTTTAACATATGATAACAAAGGGTATTGGAGTTAAGACTTGTCCAAACTAGACCTACATAAGGGCAGGGTTTTCCCATCTTCGGCCAAAGGGCTGTTGAGTCATCTCAGAGCAGAGCAGAGAATCAAGAACTAGCTCGAAATTACCACCTCAATTTCTCTCAATCCTCCAACCCTCTTGAGGTCAGACATATATGAAATGGAGCTGCCTCCACCTCTAAGCACAGGAAATGTCTCAAAAGGAAGCTCTAAGTGCAGACCAGGAAACTGAACTCCCCTTGGATTTTTTATTTTCCATCTCTACTGAGCTACCAATAGTATCCTTGATTGGAAAGATGACAACCAAGCACCCAGGTGTCAATTCTCAACCTGCTGTAGAAGGCAGATCCTTAGACTAGGTAAATGGGCATCAGATTCCTGCTCTGTTGTCTTATCATCTTTAGATTGCTCTGCATATCAATGCATGGTGATAAAATATCATAATTTTTAATACACAACATATTTACTTCCTACAGATACATAAAAAGCTAACACAAAATTAAAAAAAAAAAAGAAAAGAAAATTTAACCAGCATCTCTGATCCATAAAAGCAGCGACAACACAATTTTGACACTTATCAGACCACTCAAGTCTCCCTTCTTCCTCCTTCACTTCCACTGAAAATTCCTTTCCTACATAAAATCAAGAGGGCCCTCAACTGAATTGTTAAACTTTTCAGGAGAGTGTTTCTGACAAAAAGTGTTTACTATTTGCTGAAGAACCAGATTATCAACTGGTGATGCTTTATAAGATTAATGGGAATTTTGCAAAAAAAAAATGGAGTTCCAAAGAGGTGCCAGCAGCATGTTTGTGCACCACTGGGACCACAGGATATGGACTAGGTATCCGGGGCTCCCAAATCTGTGTGCACAACAGATTCGCCTTAAGATCTTAAGAAACGTTGATTCTCAAGAGCCAGCCCAGGCCTATAAAACTAGAGCCAACACAAGGAATCTGCATGTTTAACCATCGCCCTGAATCCTACACTAATACACAACCCAAACCAAAGGGCAAGAAGGACGAAAACACAAAGTCAACAGGCATTACCTAAGATATTTCACAAGTCCTTCCTTGCAAATGACACAGAATGCTCCCCTAGCTAAACATCCTTGTTTCCAGTTCAATTATCACTGCTATTTTCAATAAAACAGCTTACTCCACTTTTCAAAGTTAGTACCTTTAAAGAGCCACCTCCCTTTGAAAACAGCATTTATTCACTATTAGTTCCAACAACAGCTTCCACGTGTCTGGTGCCTTATACTCTCCAAGTACAGAGCATTCCCACCTATTATCTTATTAAATCTTCACACTACTTTATGAGGGAGTTCAAGCCAGCTTTGTGTCTTTTCCCAGAGTCCAACTGTATGTAAGTAACCAAGCAGCAAAAACCAGAAACAAGGTCTCCGTATTACTGGTAATTTCAAGATTTCCTCAATGTTGAAGTTCCTACCAAATCATCTGGGACTTTCCCAGTTTGCACTTGCCCCTCCTGTTAATTCCATTCCTTTTCACTTCCCTTATCCCCATTTCACCTGTAAGAAGCACAAACTGCCATTCAGTCAACAAATAGCACAGAGCATCCTCTGCAGGCATCTGAGCACTGTGCTACATCCTGAGGATACAGCAGGATAGGAAAACAGAGAAGACACTGATTATATGAACACAAACATAAAAAGCAAATGAATATCTTTTTTTATGAATATCTTTTTGAAGGTCATCTTATTGAGTCAAAAATAAGACTCCTGGCAAAATGTCATATTTACACAGAAAAGGCATTGTTGCCCAGTTTCCTATAATCAGGAATGCATTCTGCTAATTGTCTAACTACCCCACTGGTGCCCTGGAAATTAAGATCAACATAAGTAACAGGGTGTCGTGTTTGGGGATGAATACCTTGGTATTTATCTGGGCTAGTTGATAAATACACCTTTTAAGCCCTTTACTGTCAGGAATAGGGCTCAAAAGTAATTCCTGAGTAAAGTTAACACAGCCAGAATACTCTAATATTTCAGTGAAGGCAAATGTGAAGGTCAACCAAAAAGGCTAGTGCCCAACACATGGAAGTCACCAAACTGTCAAATTTGCTACTAGAGGGATAAAGGTTTCAAAACAAGGAAAACATGGACACACACTCAAAAAAAAAATGCCCAACCATCAGCCCCTTAAAACATGCAAATTTTACTATTTGTGATTCACCAGATGAATACTCAAGACTTGGGATGTTTTAATCCAGAAATTGAAAAATAAGAAATAAAAAATGTACATCTTATTAGGATCAAAAATATTCATACATGTAACTTCAATTATAATGAATATTTTTTGAACTAAAAACGGTTGTTCAACCCATTAATTTAATACGGGTGTAAAGTTTGATTTTGGCTTTTCTGTTTCTTTTCCTACATTTCCGAAGGAATTTGATATTCTATAAATGTTAGGTCACTATATCCCACATTATTAGCCCACACTCTACTAGGCTGCACATTTTAAATCTCAGAAATAAGGTTTATAAGCATTGATGAATAAGGAAAAGCTGTTCCACAGGGATGGGTAAAGACACAGGCCACTAAGAATCTCACCACTGAGCATCGGGGAATGATCCTGTTAACCTAAAGCCAAAGAAAGCCAGCTGGGCAACAGCATGAACAGTGAGTCTGCACTAAGGTCTCCACTAACAGTAATAAATAAAACCTTGCTTTAAGATAACAGAATAGTTACTGCCGACCACAAAACCCATACAGGTGTGGTGAGAGAAAAAAGCCCATGAAAATACTTTTACAAGATGATTATCTTTTTTGAATTGCTTAAAGTAAATATCCATCACGAAAGCCAAATCAAATTTATATCAATTGCATGCCCACACAGTACAGTAAAAATCCATTTTAAGGAAAAGAACCAGAAACTAACAAATAAATACATTTTTAAAAATAGGACCAAACACAAAATAGTAAGAAATTAATAAATTTATCTTGGAATGTAAGATGTTGGCAAGCAAGAAAACCATGACTGTCCAACCAAGGAGCTTACAGCCCCAGAGCTGGTGCACTTGAGGGAACTTGAACTTACAATGTAGCTCTTGCCCAAGAAGGTGCCATAACAAGTACAGAAACATCAGCAGGAAGCCAAAACTGGATCCACGTAAAAAAGCACAGATCAAGGCTTAGTCTGATTCGAAGAGAACTCTTTCAGAGTCCATCTCTGAGTTGAGCCAACAGGCCATGCATAGGGACAGAATGACATCTGCTTTCCCAACACATACCCACACCTGCTAACCAGAGCACAGCTTGAGAGTCTAATTTTAAAATTTTTTTTTTTAATTTTTTTATTTATTTATGATAGTCATACAGAGAGAAAGAGAGAGAGGCAGAGACACAGGCAGAGGGAGAAGCAGGCTCCATGCACCGGGAGCCTGATGTGGGATTCGATCCCGGGTCTCCAGGATCGCGCCCTGGGCCAAAGGCAGGCGCCAAACCGCTGCGCCACCCAGGGATCCCCGAGAGTCTAATTTTAGATTCAACAGCTGTGACAGCTTTTTCTCTTTAAAAAAAAATAATCAGTCCATATTTCATCTTCTGGGTATATAGGTAGTCATCATCCTCATATTCCCTGGCAAAGGAGGGGAAAGAAATAATGTCCTTTCCTTGATGTTCCCCCACGATTACCCACTCATTTAGAATGTCTGCCTAGGGGTGCCTGGGTGGCTCAGTGGTTGAGCGTCTGCCTCTAGCTCAGGTTGTGATCCCGGGGTCCTGGAATCAAGTCCTGCATCGGGCTTCCCACAGGGAACCTGTTTCTCCCTCTGCCTATATCTCTGCCTCTTTCTATATGTCTCTCATGTATAAATAAATAAAATCTTTGAAAACAAAACAAAAAACTCTGCAGGGGAAGGATCTAGCTTTGACCTTGATACAGTAGGTGTCAATAAATATTGGCCTGTTGTGTCAAAAATCTAAAAGAGTGTTTGGGAGAAACATAACAAATCAAAGAAAGAAACAAAGTATGGGACACCTGGGTGGTCAGCGGTTGAGCCACCTGCCTTTGGCTCATGGCGTGATCCTGGAGTCCTGGGATCAGGTCCCACATGGGGCTCCCTGCATGGAGCCTGCTTCTCCCTCTGCCTCTCTCTATCTCTCTCTCTCTCTCTCTCATGAATGAATAAAATCTTTAAAAAAAAAAAAAAAAAGAAAAAGAAAGAAAAAATATAATTGGCCAAACCTTTTTAAAGAACAAGCTAATAAAATACATCAAACTATAAAATACACATAACCTTTGACCCAGAAATCTACCTTAAAAGGTTATTGAAGAACTACAGAAATACATAATAGGGATTTCATTACAGTGTTACTTGTAATAGCAAAAAAATGCAAAAACAATCTAAATACCAATTACAAATGAACTAAGAAAATTATGTGAATAGACACTATTGCTAGGTAATGAAAACTGGGGTTCCCCCCCAGAACTGCTTAAGATTATAATATGTGTTTAATATATATAATACAAGACATATGTACTGTATTTTCCAGAATCAGAATATTGGAAAAATAATCTTCTAAAAACGACACAAAGGAAAAAGGTCCTGAAGGATATTTTCCTTGGATTCTCAGGGCCAATTATCACTTAACATTTCACTGGTCAAGGTCCAGTTCAGACTAGCCAATAGCCAGGATCTCTTAGAAAACTGAGGCTAAAACCACGCAGATGAAAGACTTTTGTGTTTCACACAAAAATCAGATTTTATACAGACAATTGTGTCCTTTTACCACTTCTATGTACAAAAAAAAACTAAAAAACAAAAGATTCCCCTATTCTCTGGCCATAGTCTCTATACTTAATGCCAAACACCCGTGTCCTGTGTGAAGCTCCTGTCACGGGAGAGGTTAAGGAAAAGCCACTAGTAGGTGGTTCCAGGCAAACCAGCCTCAGAGGCTAGTAAGACGTGGCTTTCACACTCCTTCAGTGTGCTGCTGGAGCATCTGGGAATTGCCACTTCAAGACCCAATTGTGGGGAGCAGTCATGATTTGTACAAGTGATGGGGCTCCAGAATGGATTTTAAATTTGGGAGTTTTAGTTATTTGAGCTTGAGAGTCTTACTATTTCCATTAAAATGACAGGTGAATAAAAAATTCAAATTATACAGAGAAACAAAAAACAGTACATTATCCTCTGAAATTAGAGCTCACAGCAATAATCACTACCAACACTTGGCACTTGTTATATTTTGCTTTTGTTTTTAAGCCTATCTCAGAAGAAATCATCATTTCTCACCCATTACATTGGCAGGAAATTTTAAATATGTTAATATGAACTGCTCCCATTTTGAATTAATTTTTTATTCCGTATGAGATAGAGGTCCAACTACATTCTTTTGTTTGTAGATATCCACCATTTATTAAAAGGATATTCTTTCTCATTAAATAACCTTGGCATATAGCTTTTTAAAATCTTCCTTTAATGTTCTAAAGCTTGATAGTGACAGTGTTTACACAACTAAGCCAAAACTCATAGAACTGTACACTAAGAATAAACTTTGTTGTATGTAATAATACATACAACAGGGTGGCTCAGCAATTGATCGTCTGCCACTGGCTCAGGGTGTGATCTCAAGGTCCAGGGATCAAGTCCCACATGGGGATCCCTGCATGGAGTCTGCTTCTCCCTCTGCCTGTGTCTCTGCTTCTCTGTGTCTCTCATAAATAAATAAATAAAATCTTTTAAAATTTTTTAAAAAATAAAACTCCTTTAGAGAGACATTCTCATATAGTATATGTGAGGATCACATGCTTCACGAACACTATACTACTGTTTGTAATAAACTGGAAACCATCTGAACCTTTAGCAAAAAAAAAAAAAAAAGCTACACAGGGGCTCAGCCAGTTAAGCATCTGTCTTCGGCTCCCGTCATGATGATCCCAGGGTCCTGTGATCAAGCCTTGCATCGCATTGGGCTCCCTGCTCATGAGGAGTCTGCTTCTCCTTCTGTCCCTCCCCCAATTTGTGCACGTGCACTCTATCAAATAAATAAGTAAAATCTAAAAAAAAAAACAAAAAAAAAAAAAAACTAAACAGATGTAGTATAATCATAGGATTGACTACTATGCAACAGTACAAAGGAATAAGCTAGGTTTTATATAAACGAAACGGATAAAGTTCTATTAAGCAAAAAACCTAAGTGCACAATGACTGATACAGAATGAAAGCATATATGTAAAAACATATATATAAAACCTTGCTATTCAGGCTCTATGAGTACACATGTAAGTACCTAAGAGTATCTCTTAAAAGTCTGGAAGAATCTTCAGCACACTCACTGCCTCTGGAGAGGACAAAGAGGCACCAGGACTGGACAGAGTCAAGCTCTGTTATTTTTCCCCCAAAGGGAAATCTATTCATTAACTACTTGTAGGATTAAAAATTACTAATGCGGGACACCTGGGTGGCTCAGTTGGTTAAGCGTCCAACTCTTGATTTTAGCTCAGTTCATGATCTCAGGGTCATGAGATCGAGCCCATGCACCGGGCATAGAACCTGCTTGAGATTCTCTCTCTTTCTTGCCCTCTGCCCCTCTCCCCACTTGCCCATACATGCACTCTCTCTCTAAAAAAAAAAAAAAAAAAAAAAATTAATAATGCATACCTTATGTGAGTTGTAAACAGAGGTTATGAGTATGGAATCACAGCTTTTTTAATATATGCAGTCATTTGTGCATCCCTGCACCCAACCTACACATACACACACACACACACACACACACACACACACACACACACACACACACACACACAGGTGATCTTACCAATTTGGATTTTCCATACTTTCCCGGAAGACAGACTCTTCCTTCATGGATGCATATTGTGTCCATGTAAGGCAGTGACTCCGTATAGCCATGTTTCTTTCCTGAGGATTGAGCCATGATTCTTCTTCCAACTGGATACTTGGTACCTTTAAAATGCTCACCTGTCCAACAGAGAGCAGACGGCTTTCTCAATTTAGGAAGACAAGCTACATTAATACTGAGTCCAGAATTGCTTTTAGTCTTGGATAATTAAGAGGACAAGTGATGCTGATATATCAATGATGGCTCACCAATGGCTGTGAGTCCTTGATAATCAAACACACTATGACCTTCCTAAATGCTGCTGAGGACATGCAAATGGCCCAGGATTTATGCAGGCTGTACAGTCCCTGGCCTGATTTTCCTAACTG
This sequence comes from Vulpes lagopus, assembly GCF_018345385.1. NCBI lineage: Eukaryota > Metazoa > Chordata > Mammalia > Carnivora > Canidae > Vulpes > Vulpes lagopus. The sequence goes on from NC_054831.1 coordinate 89,683,592, forward strand.
CTAAACACTAAGCAAATTACCAACCTCCTTCGTGTCTCCTCTAGGGCTGGTTATGGCCTTCTTAAATTGATGGATTCTAATTGGGCCCACTTACGGGCTCGCATGCAGGACAATATCAGATAAAATATTTTCTTCATTTTAAACTCTGTCCAATACCTCAAAATGTCTGTTTTCCAAGGTGGAGGAGACATGGGAAACTACAAAGGCAGCATGGTACAAGTCAGAGGTGTCTTTAAATTATTTAAGAATTGAGATACAAGACAAAGTTGAACAACTTTTTAAATAATAGATTCAAAGTGTGTATATAAGGCAAAGGCAGGGTACACACCCTGTGGAAAAAGCCAGTGATAATTTGCTGCACACAGTGTAACACAGTTTACCATGTGGAAAATAAAATAAGGTTCTTTTTCATTGTCATATCAGCTTTCTTTCCTCCAAAGAATGTGACACAGTCTTCATGCATGAACAGGAAGTGATAGAAGCCACCGCTTGTTCTGCAAACAGCACAGCAGTAAAATCTGCAAACTAATTGGCTTCTCCATCACAAAAAGAATCACTTCCGGGTTGAAACAACCATCTGAGACATCGCTAAAAAGTGCACATCAAAATGCTCTCCTCTTATTTCCTAATGATTCTAAAAGGACTCTTGTCAATAATCCCTTTATGATTCAAGAAATGTTTTTAAAAATTCCCACTTACCTTTGCCAACAACCACCAGAATGCTTAAGAATTTCAAAGAGAGAAAACAATTTGCTATCATGAAGATTTCATCCTCACCACCATTACTTTACAGAAACACACACAAAAAGAATTACAGAGAGCACTAGAACATTATACTCCCTGAAATAACTATACTCTCTGACAATGAAATAAAAACTGAAGTTTTTATCTTCCTTGCTGAAGATGAGACTAAATATTTACCATCTGCCCACTTCTCATCATTCTTATCTAAGACATTCTATCTTATCATGATAGCAAATATCTAACCATGGACAGATGAGGAAAGCTAGCTGGTCACTTCACACAAAATGTCCAACGTATCTTTACAATAATTATAGGCCATCTCCATGTCCACTAAGAGCCTTCCACAAAAGAGAAGCAGAAATAGATGGAAAAAAAAAAACTATCTCTGGTGGCATCTGCCAAAACTGAGATCAGATATCAGAGTACCTCCCACGAGGTACAAATGGGAAAATTCTAATATTCCTGCACATCAGAAAATGCTGTCTCTTTCCAGGACGACGTAAAAATCACCCCATGTTACACACCAAATCTGATTACATTTTAAAATGAATTTACCTTCCTTAAAATTTCTGGAACCACATTCTGACAGACTGCAATCCTCTTTCTATAGATGATCCCTGTTGACACATCTAGAAACAGAAAATTTTTACACTCAAAAAAATTTTAAGGAAATGTATTCTTGTCCTAATGTCAATAAAACTTTTCACGTTGATGTCAATTTTCTGTTTGTAGAATTCCTAGAGAAAAATGTTTGACTCACAACTCCATGTCCCTGACCACTTTTCTGGGCCAAATCATTCCAAATACACGCATCTGTGATCAAGGAATAAGGGTAAGACAGCTCCTCGCATTGCATAGTCTAATGTCAAGGACAGAGAATCACAAACCGTTCACTCCTCTGGTCTATCAATGTCGACACCCCAATGACAAGAGCCAGTGAGCCTTCTGCTCAATTCCAACAAACAGAACATTTTAACAAAAAACTGGAGAATCTGATTCTGCTACTTTCTGCACCAACCATTTTTTCAAGCATAGGCTTTTGGCTACAAAATTTTAATCTATAATGAATTATACTAGTCACACTCTTTACTTAAAGGGAAGCAGATTCCCTGTGACTGGCACTACTCTGTTTTGGAACAAAGTTTCCAGAACAGCATCCATGATATACATATAAATAAATAAGAATTAAGAAAAAGGGAGGTCAGTTCAGAGGAAAAAAAAAAAAAGCCTTTCAAGTTTTATCTTTTGCCCTGTAAATTACTGTGACTCAGCCAAGCTCCTATAGGGCTTCTCAAAGCTCTGGCTAGAGTAGCATTGAATGTTGGTACAAACACCCAGACTGCCCAGAAGCCACTGACAGGGTAGAAGCGGGTTCATCTCCTTGCTCACGGGCATTCTTTAGCCATCCTATCCAATGTTTGTGGCACACATACTTAAAATGGATTAGCCACTCCTACAGAGAAAGATGTCCCTACCAGTGGCAGAAATCATAAGTAATGTTTCTACACCACTGTGGAATGTGCACATTGTTCATGTGATCTTCACAACAACCTAGAGCAGGATTATTCTTATTTTCCCATTTAATAAATGAAAAACCTGAGCCTTCAAGAAGTCAGGTCATGCAGGTAGTAACAAAATCAGGGCTTAAAACAAGATTTCTTTGATGTCAAATAACACATTTCTCCCACAGAGAGCAAATACATGAAAAAAAATGTTTTTTAAAATATATTTTATAGAATTATGGGCATGAAGAAAAGACCCTCACAAGCAAAAGACAGTTTTGTGTTCACCAAGGACAGACAAGACTTTATAATCACATAATGAACAGTGGCACTCATATGTTTTCTTAGGAGGCTGAAGAGCATGTCAAAAGTGGGTTTGCATGTCTCCAAAGGTTCATACACTAATTCTGTGCATCACTAGAGCTCCTGCAAGAAGGCCCAGTTCTCAAATCCAAGCAAGACCAGTGAAAATGTATCCAGTGAGACACAAATGACAGTGAGCAGTAAGGACTCCTATATTCTAGTTCAAGAATGAGTAAACATTTCCTGTAAAGGCCATATGGTACATATTTTAGGTCCTACGGGCCATACAGTTTTGTCACAACAACTCAACTCCACTATTGTTGCAAGGAAGAAGCCATAGATAATATATAAACAAGGGGGCATGGTTGTATGCCAATAAAATTTTATTCACAACATCAAGCAGGACAAGTATAGTTTGTCAACCCCTGCTCTGGTCAATATGGAACCATAATATCAAGTACAGTTATGATTCCATAATCAAATTACTTTATGGTCGCATTTTATAGACATGCTACTAATCACAACTATTTTGCCATCTATAAAATAATATATGAATATATTATAAGGACACAGCCATGTGATCTTGGGCAATTTATTTAACCTGTTTCTTGGTTTCTTCAAACATTAAATGGAAGTAATAACAATAATACACAATACATACATTAGTCTGAATTAAATGAGTTAATAAGAATGAGAATGCCTAGCACCTATTAACTGCTCAGAAATGTTAGCTGTTACTCTTATCATCAGTTATTAATTGAGAGAATGACATGACCATATTAAGCAAGCCCTCTGCTGCTATAAATGCTGGGTACTCTTTTCTTACTTCAAATACAGAAATACACCTGTTCATATGCCTGTCTAGAAAGTAACAGGCCAGAGGCACCTGAGTGGCTCAGTGGTTGAGCATCTGCCTCCGGCTCAGGTCGTGACCCCGGGGTCCTGGGATCGAGTCTCACATCGGGCTCCCTACAGGGAGCCTGCTTCTCCCTCTGCCTGTGTCGCTGCCTCTCTCTGTGTCTCTCACAAATAGATAAATAAAATCTTTTTTTTAAAAAAGGAACAGATTACACACACACACAAACACCTGTACAAAAATCAGTATCACTTAATGATCATCACGGAAGTGAGGTATATTCAGAGAACTTACCTCTTTTCTCCTCCACAATTTTTACAGAGATGACATTTTTATCCATGGGGTTGGGATACTAAATGAAAACACATAAAGAAGAATTACCATTCATCTTTTACCAAAGTGAATTCTTTCCCAGAAACCAGAGTTATTTGCAGGAACAGTACATATTTTCCAAGCAACCTCTAAGGCCAGTTTTTAATCAAGGCTCTCCACTTTACTACTTGGGCCTAGATAAGCAGGAAGCTATCATCAACTGGACCTATATAAATCCAGGGAAAACCTTCTTGAGATCTAACCTAACCCTGGCCAGAGGAGGGAGGGTGAAGTTAAACTAGGTTAATTTTGGAACCAGCCTTACATAAATGAAGAGTGTCCTTTATGCCACACACTGTGCTACATGCTTTATTTACTTACACACTCCTGTTTAACTCCCCAAACAGCCTCTCTGCTGTGACTGGGTCACGTGTTATCATTGTCTCATCTGTCAGAAATGGAAACTGAATAAAGATCACAGAGTCTAGGATCACCCAGCTAGTCAGTGGCAGAGCCGTGAAATTAAACCAGGCCTAAAACAAAGTGAACCTTTCACTATGATTGTTTACCATCTCCTGGCAGTTGGGTTGGCATCACAGGAGAACAATTACAGAAGCAGTCTACTCCAGGTGCTCAATAAATCGTTTATCTACTAATTCCCCTGAAAGACGATTTGGATAGAACAAGGCGGAAAAAAAGCTACCATTTTTGTCTTAGGCAGTTTACATATATTATTTCAGTTTAATTCTCAAATTAATACCATGAGGTATATGCTGCTTTTTCTGTTTCACACAGGAAAAACAAGGCCCAGATAAGCTAAGCAATTTGTGCAAAATCACCCAGCTAAAGAGCACTGAGACTGTAACTTACCCATAGATGTTTTCTATTGCATTCTAAGCCTGTCTACCTAACCTACTCTTAAATCACCTCAGAATTACTCAAATCCAATCCTTTCTCTTGCGTGGAAGTGACTTCCTGAAAGCCATAGGACAAGGAGGCCCCTGATCCAAGCCTGCTGAGCACCCTTTGGGCTCTTTGTCCAGAAGTTTACACTGCTATATCGTGTGACCAAACCTGAAAAGAAAATGACAGGAAAGTCTTGTCCAAGACATCAGGAAGTGTTAAGCGGGAGTAAAAGCAGTCAACAGGCTGAGGAGCAGGAGAGGAGGGGCTCTCCACTCGGTGAACTTGAGCTTCAAGTCTTTGGAACCCAAGGACGTGGTAAATGCGATTCAGGGAGTGTGGGTCTCCCCCAGCTCAGCTACCAGTATGCATGCACATGTGTGTGCGTATGTGAGAGAGAGAGGTTGGCTAACCAGTTGATCTTCAGAGAAAAGGGTCCACTACTTTCACACATATTAAAAATATCTAGGGCCCCAAAGGACACTGGATTAGAGCACAGGTTCTGTTAGAATAGGAATATGATCTATTTCAGTGACTCCCATATCTCTACCATAGCACCGTGGGTGGCACATAGTAAGCACTCAGTTAATTTTTGCTGAACGAATGATTAGGAAGATGAACCTCGCTGACCTCAGGGGTTGATCTGGAAAAGAAAGTTTACTTTGCTTGGGGACCCATCTGTCAAGAGAGCACAGATGGTCAGTCCTCAAGAGTCTTGACACTTCATCATGCCCCAGGCCAGAAACTCTGTCATTCACACTTCCATTCTGGCGACTGCAATCTTGAGAACTAATCACAAAATGGATTTTCAGGTATTCATTCATTCATTCATTCATTCATTCATTTTTGCTCCAGAAAAAAAAATGCTCAAAATTATGATGACTGCTTTCTTGAAGTTTACCCTTCAGATAATGTCTGCTAGGGAGGGCCAGGTTTAGCTACTCTGCTACTTGGCAAGGGGCCTCAATAGAAGCAAGGAAGATTTCCCAGCCTCACACAGATCCCCCGAAGTGTGTGTGTGTGTGTGTGTGTGTGTGTGTGTGTGTGTGTGTGAGAGAGAGAGAGAGAGAGAGAGAGAGAGAGAGAAAATAAAAACTTTCATTCTATAGTAAAATGAACTATTTACTAGTCCTAGGTTGCTCATTTCATATTCATCAATATTTCCTGACTGAATATTACAAATATACTGTAAGTTGTAGTTAGATTACTGAACTAAATTATGGAAGAGATCTGAAATGTAATCACCAGAGAAGGATAGTGATAAAAGCTTTCAAGTTCTGATTACTTCACTAAGTGATCAGTGAAATTCCTGAAGAATATAAACTCAGAAACTTCACACTTTTACATAATTTTAAGATTTGCTTATTAAGCCAAAGGGCATTGATTAAAACAATACTGAGGGATCCCTGGGTGGCGCAGTGGTTTGGCGCTTGCCTTTGGCCCAGGACGCGATCCTGGAGACCCGGGATCGAATCCCACGTCGGGCTCCCGGTGCATGGAGCCTGCTTCTCCCTCTGCCTATGTCTCTGCCTCTCTCTCTCTCTCTCTCTGTGACTATCATAAATAAATAAAAATTAAAAAAAAAAAAAAAACAATACTGAAACTTTTGTATTCATTCTTTGCTTAAGAGGTTTTGAGTACCTACCATGCCAAGCACTGTTCAAGGCACTGGGGATATAGTAATGAGACAAACCAAACTGTAGCCTCTTACAGAGTTTACATGTTAGTTGGGGAAACAAACAAAAAAATAAACATGTCAGGAGAAAATAAGTCCGACTAAAGGATAATAGGGAGACGGGAAATTGTGGAGAGGGATCACTGTAAAATATCTAAGGGTCTCCCACTAGCCAATGCTTGTAAATAATAAGAAAAATGAAGGTTTTAGCTCAACACAAGAGATCCTGAACCATTCACTGTAGTCAAATCATCTGCATGATTCAAATCATTTTCCTACCCAACTACTTTTGGGAATTGAATAGACACAAGCCTCATGTTTCCACATGAGAATGAGAAAAGAAATAAGAGGTCTGTTTATAATAGCTAAATAACATGACATGAAAGGCATACATTCTAATTTTTTTAAATTAAAGATTTATTGTGCAGAGGCTCCCCCTACCTAATATTACTTGAAATGATCTGATGCCATCTTGTGGTAACTTCAATATTCATGATTTAATTCAGAAACCTTTTTTTAAGTCAGAAAATGAGGGATTGAGAGAGGGAAGGCTCTCAGGGAGGGTGATCACCAGGAATGCGGATCTGAGAAGACAAGAAGCAGTGGACAGGTTTCTCTGGACACCTTTTCAAACACGGTGTGACAATGGAAAGACCAAGCTAGGTCAGGATCAGACCATCAAAGACTTATAGCCACTGATCTCCTGCACCAGGTGTTAGAGGCTCTCACATGCATTTAGTACTCTCATTTAGCACTCCACCAAAGGAGTAAACCTATTAACTACTAACTATTAAGATAAGGTGTCTGTGCTATGCTATAAACAGAAATGGTGTCAAGACTACATACAAGCAGGGTCACAGATTTTCAATCCCCCTCCACACTAGGAACTCTCACAGAAACAAAGTGGTCTAAATTCCCAGATTATCTGTCAAAATGCTTGCTGTCCCTGGACCTGGCTCAGTGAATCACAAACTGTAGCAGCATAAGAATCACTACATAGAGCCATGTATATTCACAACGTGTGCCATATATTCTGAGGGACTTGTGGGATTTTCCAAGGTATATTCGACTTCATTTTGAACTTACTGATTATTTTACTTCCTTACAGAATGTATAAATGAACTCATTTTTCATTCCCCAAGATATAAATCTGTTGCAAATATCTGTCTAACAAGGGTAAAATGTAGACTCCTCTACAATGATGACGTTACTCTGCTTTCATTTACATTTTACATATTAAAAGAGACCTAAATAAATAAATGAAAGGTAAGAGGCCCCAAATTACAAAATACCAAATAAAAAGGAAAATATACATTAAGACAAACACAGAGCTAGGACAAGTGAGAGGCCAAGAAATTGAGTCCATCTAATTACAGAAATAACAGTCAATATATTTGTGGGAGGAGCTTTATGAAGATAGTTACCTTCCTTATTTACAAGGGAAAAATATCAAGCTTTCACAAGGCCTTCTCTTAAGAGTGAAGAGTTTTAAAAATACCAACTTGCCAAAAAGCTCAGAAGTCAATGCCTGCCTTTAATAATACCCATCCCCAAAAAAAGAGTCAATGGCTTCCAAAGGAGCCCGTGTTTACCAACTTCCAAATGGCATTATCGAAGAGTTCACAAGGAAGCACCTGAGCTGACAGATCTGTACAATTAGTCCTACAAAGGCCAAAGGACCTAAAATAAATCTGTAAGTTAATATTTCTGTTTTATAAGCACTATGAGAATCTTTGTTCCTCAGGCTATTTTTAAACATGCATGTGTATGGGTGGAGCTGCTGAAAAGAGATGTGGCCTTTAGCTACACCAAGAAATCACTATGGATTGTGCCAAATTTATGAGCTACATGCAATAGCATACCTTAGAGGAAAGCAAAGTTGATTTTATACCAAGATCAAATAAATCCTCAATTAATCGAAATTTCAATGATCCAGGACAAAACATATATAAGTCAAAAAATTTTGAATACTTGTTCCCTAGCCTTTCAGGCCAGTAGGAGGATCAAGTAGAAAGAACAAAGGACAAGGAGCCAAGACATACAGATGATGCTGCATCTATGAAGCCAGGGGAGGTGGACCATCAGAGGATATTCAAAGCCCTTCTGGCTGGGACAAGGCCAACAATGTCATATCACCCTTATTCATTCAAAAATGTACTAATAGGGGCCCCTAGGTGGCTCAGTGGTTGAGCATCTGCCTTCGGCTTAGGGCGTAATCCCGGAGTCCTAGGATCGAATCCCACATCAGGCTTCCCACAGGAAGCCTGCTTCTCCCTCTGCCTGTGTCTCTCATGAATAAATAAATAAAATCTTTAAAAAAAGAAAGTCCTAATAATTGGCAATGACATAATGTTTTTTAAAAGAGGCAACTCCTGTCATAATTATGACACAAAGGAAAACCTACAAGCTCAATGTTAAATGCAAACATAAACCAAATGCATTTAAACCAAATGCATTTAAGTCTACAGAATAACTGACCAGTTCCCTTCAAAAGTACTGTGGTCCAGAAAGACCAAAAAAAAAAAAAAAAAAGGAGAAAGGAACTGTCCCACATTGGAAGAGACAAAGACAAAAAGACATGACAACTAAATGCAGTGTGGGATACTGGACTGACTCCTAGACTAGAAAAATGGTATTAGTGGACTACTGCCAAATTTTAATAAGGTCAATGACAAATTTGCATTGTATCAATGCTAATTCCCTGGTTTTTAAAATTATACAGTGGTTCAGGAAAGCTGGGTAAAGGATATTCTCGAATTCTTTGTCTGTTTTGCAACATTTTATAAGTCAGATTACTGTTGACCCTTGAACAACATAGGTTTGAATCAACATTTTATAAGTCAGATTACTGTTGACCCTTGAACAACATAGGTTTGAACTGCGTGGGTCCTCTTCCATGTGGATTTTTTTCCAACACAGTACAGTATTGTAATGCATTTTCTCTTCCTTATGATTTTCTTAATATTTTTCCCTCTAGCTTTCCTACCATCAAAATACATTACACAATATATATAAGATATGTGTTAATAATTCATGTCATCAGCAAGGCTTCAGCCAATAGAAGGCTACTCATTGTTAAGTCTTGGGGGGGGGGTCAAAAGGACACAAATGCCATGCTGTTTAGGGTCAACTGCATTTCTCAAAGTTAAGAACTGAAAAACAAAATGAAAATGACAATAAAGAGTGCTGAAAACAGAATGAGTTTTAGAATCCCAGAGCCCTCAGTCTGAAGTCCATCTGTGGGAGTCTTCAGCAAATTATTTTATTTTTAAATTTTTTATTTATTTATTTATTTATGAGAGACACAGAGAGACGCAGAGGGAGAAGCAGGGTCTCTGTGGAAAGCCTGGTGTAGGACTCAATTCCAGGACCCCAGGATCACGATCTGAGCTAAAGGCAGATAGATGCTCAGCAACTGAGCCACCCAGGTGCCCCCCAATTATTTCATTTTCAGCCTGCCTTAGTTTCTTCATCTTTAAAATTATTATAGGGGAAAAAAACTACTCTCAAAGAGCTATTATAGAAATTAAAAGGAATAATTTTATGTAAAGTGTAACACCTTAATACCTTAGCACCTTGCAAGTTCTCAATAAATAGTAGCGGTTTTTTGCCTCTGAAGAATGAAATCAACATTTTTAAAGACTTAGTTTCAGAACTTCAGCTTTTATCTTGCAATTTACTGTGGTGTGGCATTAAGTATACTCCTAGTATCCACCTGCAAACCAAATATACTTAATTTATAAATCTAAAAATTATTAGAAGACTTTTTTTTCCAGAATAGTAAAACTCCACACGCTCATGCTTTACCAATTCAGAGTCTGTGTGACAAGAGCTCCTGACACATCCCTCTCTACTAGCATTAGGGAAGGCATCGCGTCAGAGAAGGAGGAGTACTAGAAAGAATATTTACTTTTTTAAGAAGGCAATAAACCCTTTCTAAATACTCTAAAAGCTCTCATATATTTGTAATTAAAATATGGGGTGCCTGGCTGAGTCACTGAAGCAAGTGACTCTAGATCTCATGGTCGTGAATTTGAGCTCCACCATGGGGTAGAGATTACTTAAAACCTTATTAAAAAAAAAATATGAACCTTGCTCCACACTCTATGTCTATAACATGCCCCTGAGAAAGCATTTATCATAAAAATTAACATATTTCCCTCTGTCCCCTTGACAGTGAGCTCCCTGAAGGCTGGGCCATGTTTTATTTACCTCTTCCTTCTTCCAGGAGCAAAATGATAAACAGACTTATTACAAATGTCCATTAGTAGACTTATGAAAATTTTCCTGTTAGTACTTTGGTAGTTAAAAACCTTGCCCTACCAGGATGCCTGTGTGGCTCAGTGATTGAGCATCTGCCTTTGGATTAGGGTGTGATCCTGGGGTCCTGGGATTGAGTCCCGCATCAGGCTCCCTGCAGGGAACCTGCTTCTCCCTCTGCCTCTGTGTGTCTTTTATGAATAAATTAAAATATATATATTAAAAAAAAAACTGGCCCTACCTTTCATAAACTGATTAAGCCACAACCACCATTAGATAAGTGTCCAAGTACCCTTTATCATTTAAATAACATTTAAAAAAGAAGTCATAATTCAAATGTGCACCGTTATTCATGCTCTTTCTTCTGTTTATTACTCCAAGTTGATAAAGATGTGTGCAGACTACTTCTCTCAGCTTTTTATTTTCAGGTTCATAAAATAAATGTGAGAAATTATTATTGTTAGGATGACTCTCAAGATTTTTAACAAGTACTTTAAAGCACCTACTGTGTGCCGACATGCAATTCTGTGGGTTATCCACTTAATTTCCCCCCAACAATTCCAGAAGACAGTTACTGCTATATTACTCTGCAGATGAGGAGCCTAAGGCATAGAAAAAGAACTGACTTGCCCAAACTCACACAGCTAGAAGCGCTCCGGCCCCCCGTCTGATGTCAGAGCCCGTGCTCTTCCCGCTTGCACCATTCTGCTTCATGTCGAACCTAATCTTCTAGTAGGACTGAAGATAGGAAGATAAAAGAAAGACTATTACAGTGTAAGGAAAAAGATAAATAACCATTATGTTAAACTAGCCCTATTATCATTTGTCAGATCATTTATTTGGGAAATATGGGTTCACCCCCATATGCAGGAGCTTTTCAGAAAGAGATGTTCTCCACAAATAAGGGGCAGATTCGCAAGGGGAAAAAAAAAAGATAGGATCAGAAACAGAAACATTATTAATTACCCAATCAACTTGCTACTCTAAATGGAAATAGCCATTCATAAATCGCCTTTATGAGTTTAAGGGTCAACACTCCAACCATTTTGTTCGGTACATCAGGCTCCTGGTAGAATAAATAAAAACCCGAGGCCACTGTGTTGAGGCAAAGAAATTATTTTAATCTGTCCATTTTACTATAGTACCTCAAGTAAGGACATGCAACTGCACCCCACACAAACTTCAGTCTGAAATTACACAGGGCTACACTCCAGAGCAGTATATTTCATTCATTCACGCTGTAAGGATTTGCTGAGCACCTACTATGCTCCAGGATCTCTTTGGGTGCTTGGGATGCATCAGGAACAAATCAAAGATCTCTGCCCATGAAGCTTACATTTTATTCACAATGACTCTTGCCTATGGCACAGAAAGAAAATCAACCTGAACAACTCTGTAGTAACACTGAAAAACTCTTAATTTCTCTGGCCTCATTTGAGAAGAAACAGACATCCAGTCAACACAATGGCCCTCTGGGTTCCGTTTTAATGACTTTTCAGTTTTAGGTAGACAAAACTGGAGCAGTGTTTGAATCTAGCTCATGAATGCAAGCCCAGTAAACAGATCCACGTGAGCTTGAGTTTCTAGAGCCCGAGTGAGCTTCTAGACTGCTACCTTCATCCATGCAACTTTGTGTGCTCTTTGTAGGTGGTTTGAAGTAAAAGGAAGGAAACAGCTGTAGGTGTTAAGAGCTGGAAAGCTACGAGTCACACAAAGAAAGAAACCTAAATGCACTGTCAGGTGTACTTACAATATAGTGCATGGAAACTACAGTTTAACATCTGATGAATAAACCATTTTGGGTTTCAGAGCATTCCTCCATGAAGGGTTCATTGAGAAACACTATATTCCATGAACAAAGAGTTCTGTGGTGTTTGTTTTCAAGGTGCCACTTAGCTTTGAAAGCATGTAGCTAATATTTTGCCTGTGGTATCCAACAGGCAGGTGTAAGAAGAGCAAACATTCCTCAGGTTTTAAAAATAGTAGTATATAATAACTTGGAAGGCAAGTCCTAACATACCAAAAGGCGGAGATCAGTAGACGCTATTTAAAATAGAACATCCTCAGTGCGAAGCAGCTTCAAACATACCATTGTGCAAAATCAGATTAAATGCTTCCCAGAGATCCTCAAATGATTGTCCCTTCTGCCAAGTGCCTTCCTTTGAAAAAAAAAAATACATAAAGACTAAGAGAAAAATAAAAGTATATTTAGCCACAAAGATCGTTCTTACTACCTTACACTTAGAAAAAAGCTTATGCTTGTCAAACTATTACACATTTGATCCTCACAACAATCCGGGGAGATAGGTGAGGTACACGGCGCTATTATTTCACAGATACAAAATTAAGACAGTAGGGTTGTCATACACAGTTATGGTTGTTGCTCACTGCATAAGGTCTTCCAGTCAAGCAGACCTGGGGACACATGGCTACAACCACGTAGCGGAAGGAGTGCTGAGACAGAGCAGGGATGGGACTTTGGTCCCCACACCCAGGCTAACAAATCACAATAACCCAGTTTTCAAGTCCTTCCAGCAGGTGCTGCTTGCCATCAGAAACTAAGGCCAGATGTCAGAGCCACAAGCTCCAAACAAACCCCCCAACCCCCCAGTTTTCAACCGATCTGATCCACTTCAGACACTGTGCTAACCGTACAGCACCTAAGAGGGTTGCTCAGCTGCGAAAACTGGATCAATTTGAGCCAAGATGGGCCCCACTGATGACCTTTCACCGGCTTTTCCCTTCATTATAATACTAAAATCCACGTACAGGTGTGAGATTTAACAGGCTAAATTAGACATGCAATTCAAGAAGCAGGAAGCACTGATCTTTAAGTGTGCAAGCACCAAAAAATCCCCAAGCCTACATGTTTAGATGTCATCCCTTTTCAGCTTAAGCCTCCTTCAAACTCTCCCAGACCTCTCCTTGGGGAGCCAGACTCCAGACTGCAGACTCTGGCCTGCCTCCCCTGCACTGGAGCATTATGTCCTGATGAGGCCTTGCCTGGAATTCTTGCTCAGCCTTCATTTCCATGGCTTGGCCCAAGGGCCTGATTGGCTAACAACCCCTCTTGCTAATTTGCATGAACAGCCCAGTTTCCTTTCCAATAGCCCCATATACTGTAAGCTTGTGGAGTCAACCACCTAGATGAGGCCCCTTTCTAATTTGCACAAGGGCACAGACTGCTTTTTAATGAGGAAAGCACAATGAGTGGCATCCAGATCTACTGACTTCCAATGCAGGGCTTTAAGTGATGGAAGGTGAAAATTCTCACAGCAAGTGGATTCACTGACATCTCATAATTTATTGACTCACATAGTCCCTCTGAGGCATTGCTTTGTGAATTAAAAAAAAAAATTGGATGTGTAGTGTCATCCATACTGTTCACATTGTCCCATTGCCAAGCCTTTTCCGAAAATGTTCTTTCCCTAGCCCTGCCTTCCAAAATATCCTACTTACTACATACCAGGCACTTTGCCAAGTATTTTATAATAATTCTTACACATTGTTACTGCACGCAGCTATGTAAGTGACCTCAGCTATAACACACAGCACACAAAAACCACCCAGCTGAACCCAGTCAACCCACAGAAGCCTGAGCCTCCCAAGTCTTAGCTGATTGCTTTAATCAACTAAATCACAGGGGTGATTTGTTACATAGCAACAGAAAACTGAAACACTGGATTTTCTCATATTACCACACATCTACACTATGCCCTTACATGAGGCAAACAGGTCCACCAAGATGAATATACTCTTAGACACTAGAGGAAAAAAAAACTGAGACTGGACACAGAGCAAAGCAAAGATGATGCTGGAACATTTTTTTCCCCTCAATAATCCTCTGAGGGCCTATAATGTGGCAGGCAGCACTGCCTGGGGACTAGGAGTTTAGACTTTGGATTCAGATGTGCTGAAATCCTGGCTCTCCCAAATGCTGACTGCAGGAACTTGGAAAAGTTGCTTCAACTTCTCTGAGCCTCAGTTTCTCTAGGCAGTGAAATGGAAATCGGTCCTAATTCCTTCCTGCACCTGTTGGAAGGCATAAACATGATAATGTACAAAAGCAGTTCCTCCCCATCGGTTCCTCCCTAAGAAATTCCTATTCACACTTCAGCCATCATCTCACAAAGGCCACTTTTTTGAGAAAGCCTTTCTTAATGGCTACCCTGGCAGGACTTCAGCAGACCTTCCCTGCCCTATTTGGTCCCAGCAATATGAATTTTCTGTGTAAATACACGTCATCAATGGGAAGTATGTGTTCATTAGTTGTTCCTATATTAACATCAGTCTCACCCACTAGAGACCATCAGCTTCATGAGAAGAGGGTCTTTCTGTTGGGCGCTAGCACCCAGCTCTTGGTAAGGACAATCCAGAATGGCATTCCAAAGGAACAGTGGCATTAGAGAATCCACACTCCAGATTGCCAATCCTAATAAAAAATGGAGTGCTGTTTCTCATCTGGGCCCAGAGGTCTGGCCTAAGGCAAAGACTCCAGCAGAATCACAATTCATGCTTTCATTGGTTTATTCACTCATCATTTGCCAGATGTTTTACTGAGCATCTACTAGATGGTGGGCACTATTCTAGTTACTGAAGGTCCATGAACAGTATCAGCAAGTTGACATGCTCCTGAGAAAAAAAAAGGGGGGGGAGGGGGCCTCTCTGGTGACACCATGTTAACCAGCATCCTAAATCACTCCTTGTGACCTAAGTCCTCAACTGCATCACCTCTTCTCATGGAGGTCAGGTCTTATTTAAAAAATTAACTTCCTCTCTCAGCATCTCTGTTTTGCTTCTGGGTTGTATATGGAGTGTATGGCGTGGGGGCTGCTGCCCAAGGCAACACTACAATCCTGGAAAATGTTGCTTAAAATCGTCAAAGCTAAAGGGGAACCAGCTTTGAAAAAGCATCTGATACAATACTCTTATCTTAGATGCAGAAACCGAGGCCTGAAGAGATGACCCTTGACCAAATGAAGTAACTAAAGGCAGAGACAGTACAGTGCAGGAGTCTCCAGGTCTCAGACTTCCTGTTCTACTACCAGGAGCACAGGCCTAGCAGGCGCCCCTGGGGTCGGGAGGGCCACGCAACGCTGGGCCTAGGGTGCGGGTGTGGCAGCACCAACTACTGTAGGGACGTTTCGGAGGCCCAACATCAGCACAACAGCACCTCACACGAATGATCTCACTGGATTCCTCACAACCAACCTTTGCGTTAGCACCATCATTTCCCCCATTGCACACATCACAGAACTGGGGCACAGAGGGGGTAAGCCACCTGCCCCAAGTCCCACAGCCTTTCATAAAAGAGAAAGTAGCGAGGTGGCAGGTAGCACGGCAATGGGCGGCGGCTTCCGCGGCTCCCACTGGCTTTCACCGGCCGAGGGAGCGGGGGTCCATGAGGTACTAGAAAGATCGACGAGTCAGGAGCATCCCCAGCCAGCTCCAGAGCTGAACATTCCCGGCGACCGCGCGGCAGCGTGTGAACGTGGAGCTGCGCACGGGCCCTGCCCCGCACCGCGTCCCGGGGAGGCCTGGGCCGCCTTCGAGGAAATCCGCCCGACGCGGAGCCCGCAGCGCCAGCGACAGGGCGCGGGCTCCGCGGGGAGCGGGGGGCGGAGGGAGTGGGCGGGGGCGGGGGGGGCTCGGGGCCGCGCGGGGCGGCGGGTACCTTGCGGAGGAAGCTGGCGACCACCTGCTCGAAGGGGTACTTGTACACCTGGTGCACGTCCACCGTGACCCCCATCGTCGCGCCGGGCGCCGGGCTGTGCCCGGGCCGCAGCGTCCACACCCGCCAAAGGGGCGTGGGGGTTGTTTTCCCTCCCTTTTCAAACTTCGTAAACTTTATTGTCCTCGCGGCGGCGCGGACAGGCGCCCGGCCCCGCCCCGGCCCCGCCCCGGCCCCGCCCCGGCCCGGCCAGCCCGGCCAGCGGAGTGGAGGCGGGGGGCGGGGCCGCGGGGCAGGGGGCGGGGCCGCGGGGCAGGGGGCGGGGCCGCGGGGCAGGGGGCGGGGCCCGCGGGGCAGGGGGCGGGCCCCGCGGGGGCAGGCGGCGGCGGTGCTTCTCCGTGGTCGCCCGGCCTGAGCCCGGGCTCGGCGGCCCTCGGACGACCGATCCTAAACACCGAAACCACCCGGCCTGCAACCTGAGTTGTAATAGGACCCTCCTCCGCGTTGCGGAGCCCGGGTGACGAAGGTCGGCAACTGCGTGACCCACACGACCCGGGCAGCTGTCTCAAAGGCTTGAAGCTGCCTCTGAGTGCAGCAAAAATTGCCCACATGCGCTGGGAGTGTTCAGGGAGTAAAGAGCCATGGCTCAGCGTAGCCGACCGTGTGAAGGAAATTCCTGTGCTCCTCAAAGTGGAAATACCACCGGGCCAGGGAGAAAAGGGGAATGTGGGTACTTTTCCCTGGACCATAGGAATTCTGCAAGGAGGAGCAAGGGAATCCGTGTATTCAATAAGTCATTCAACGCATTGCTCACTGAGCATCTGCTCTGGGCCAAGCACTGCGGCAGGCACTGCACATTCAGTAGTTAATAACGCCTGTTCCCTGCGGCCAGGTACAGGGGTGAGCCCGGTGGTTGGACACCCAATAAACAAAGTAGGGAAACAAGCAGGCTAACAGATTATAAAGTTATGGGCGTGGGGCCCGATTTTAGCTGGGATGAATGAGGAAGGTCTCTGAGGTGGTGACTTTAACCTTTATAATTTTATAATCTCGATTGCTACAGACACACAAAATCATACTGGTGCTGCAAAACCATCGGCCGGGATAAATCCAGCTCTTCCTTACTCGGTGCTTCACTCCCACCACTGCAAGAGACTGGAGACAAATATACGCCCATTGTAACAGGCCTCCTCTTAAATTCATAACCACTAACTTCAGTGGGCCTTTTAATGGCACTGGACAAAAAACAAAAACAAACAACAACCAAAAACCCCACAAACTACATGTCTGTAATTCACTGTCCCATAGCCTTCTTTCCTCAAACCCTCAACACTTCCTTCCCAGCCTTATTCTCAGGTGACTACCTTGCTTCCTTTTTCACTTACTTAAATAGGAAACCTATCTCTACCATGTCTGTCTACCCACTTCTCCAAATGCTCTGCCCTCTGTCCTGTTCCTGTGAGTGAACTGTCAGCGCTTAATTTAAGGCCAGTCCCTCTACCGGTCCACTGAATCCAGCAGTGGGCTCGCAAAGGTTAACAAACAGCTCTCCTTTTAAAAAAACAACCAAAACAAGGTCCGGATGTCTAGTGGTTGCAGTTTCTGTTGCATAAATACTCCCACTGTGGCCAATTTCAAACTACCAAAGTGATGTCGCTAAATGTGGAGTTGGGAAGACAAGCGCAGGCATGCACCACTGTGTGGCATTTCCACCATCCACATGTAGTAGACATAACAGCTAGGACATAGCTAACGGAGCCAATGCAGAACAAAGAACAAAACTGGAGATATCACAAATTCTAGATTTCCAAATATACTACAAAATATAGTAAAACAGTATGGTACATACACTGTTGGTGGGAGTGTAAATTGCTGTGGCCACTGTGGAAAACAGTATGGAGGGTCCTCAAAAAGTTAAAAATAGAACTACCCTATGATTCAATCACTCCACTATTATTTACCCAAAGAAAATGAAAACACTAACTCAAAAAGATATATGCACCCCTATGTTTATTGCAGCATTATTTATAATAACCAATATATGGAAACAACCTAAGTGTTCAATAGACAAATGGGTAAGGAAGATATTGTGTGTATACACACATGCACGCACACACACACACATATACATACATATATAACAAAGGATAGCCTGAAGAAAAGCAAGCAGGAACAAGGGGTCCCCATCCTAAGAGGCTTTACTAAATGCCCCAGATTTAAGTCTTCCTACTGGGAGGACTTAACAACTTCTCTGTGACAGACAGGAAGGGAATGGCCTTGGGTGTCCTAACCCAGGCCTGGGGGCCAGCTCAACACCTAGTGAGATTTTTTTCTTTTAAGATTTTATTTATTTGGGCAGCCCAGGTGGCTCAGCAGTTTGGCACCGCCTTTAGCCCAGGGTGTGATCCTGGAGACCCAGGATCAAGTTCCATGTCGGGCTCCCTGCATGGAGCCTGCTTCTCCCTCTGCCTATGTCTGTTCCTCTCTCTGTGTGTCTCTCATGAATAAATAAATAAAATATTTTTTTAAAGATTTTATTTATTTATTTGAGGGGGGATGGAAGCGGGAACCCCAATGCAGGGCTCCATCCCAGGACCCCAGGATCATGACCGGAGCTAAAGAGAGACACTTAACCCACTGAGCCCCCCAGGCACCCCAGCCAACATGGTATTTAAACAAAGAGCTTGATCTGGTGGCCTGCCTGCTGCTGTCCAGCATGATTCATGGAAGTGGTGGGGCCACCACCCTCTCCAATGGGGGAGGCTACGAGACACCACCCTGGAAGGAGCCCTCCACCCTTTCCCACATGAACAACTACCTGATTGGTAGATGAGAATGTGGACAGAAACCTGATTGAGTGACAGGTGCATGGAGGGTTAATCATATTAAAACAGCCCACATTATAGAGCCCATAAAATCCCATAGATTTAAACATCAAACTTGCAACCCTCTTGGGTCCCCTCCCTCTTAGAGAGCATTGTACTTTCACTCAATAAACTTTACTTTGCTGCCACCACTCTTTGTCTGGTTTACCTCTTCATTCTTCGAAGTGGCATGACCAAGAACCACGGGCACTGAAGGAAAAGAAATCCTGCAACATATATATAATGGAATATTCCATAGCCATAAAAGAAGATGAGATTGTGGCATTTGAGACAACATGGATGGAACTAGAGAGTACTATCTAAGTGAAGTAGGTCAGAGTGAGAAAGACAAATACCATATGATTTCACTCATATGTGGAATGTAAAAAAATATATATGAATAAAAAAAAGCAGAAGCCGACCTATAAATACAGAGAACCAACTGATAGTTGCCAGAGCAAAGGGGTGTGCTTGGATGGGCAAAATGGATGATGGGGAATGGGAGATAATAGGCTTCCAGTTACAGAATGAATAAGTCACAGTAATAAAAGATACAGCACAGGGAATATAGTCAATGATGTAACAGTGATGTATGGTGGCAGAGGATAGCTACACTTGTGAGGAGCATAGCATAACATATGAAAAAGTTGAATCAAGATGTTGTACACATGAAACTAATGTATCTCTGTGGATCAACTAGACTCAAAAAAATTTTTCTTTAAAGGAACACAGGGCCACCTGGTTGATGCAGTTGGTTAAGCAACTGACTCTTGGTTTTGGTTCAGGTCATGATCTCATGGGTCATGAGATCAAGCCCTGCATAAGTCTCTGCAGTCACTGGGGAGTCTGTTTGAAGAGTCTCTCCTCTGCCCCTCTCCCAAACTGTTCGCAATCTCTTTCTCTAAAATAAATAAGTAAATCTTTAAAAAAAAAAAATAGAACACAGTTAATGGCAAATGTAGTAATACAATTAAGAAGGGATGAGTTTTGAATACCTATTACCTTCTTAAATATAGTTTACTTAACTGCAAATTTATATAATTTAATATTGTCTGTTCAACAACCAGCTAACAGGGTTCAGAACACAGCAGTCCAAAATATGACAGCATGGCATTTTGAATATTTTAAGCTGAAAGAGTTTAAGAAAATAGCAGAAGCAGTAAGTTCTCTGACCTTCCCCTCTCTTTCTTGCCTGAAGCAGGTCGTAAGACCTTCTTCTGAGAAATGTTCTCTGTATACCAGAAAGAAAGTAGCATCCTTAACTCCAGGATGAGATTGTTTCCCAGAAGAATCCAAACAAACAGGCCTTGCCAAGTTTCCCAGTATTGATTACACTTACCTTAAACTCTTTGTCCTATTATATTTCTACATTACTGCCCGCTCTTCATCACACCTTGTATAAAAACCTTCAGGTACAGCCATTTCTTCAGGCCCTTATTTCCGTATGAAGGAGCCCATCCATGTTCCATAAAACTTTGAGTAAGTAAATGTCTACACTTCTCCGATTAATCTGGCTTTGTCAGTTGAATTTTTCAGACCCTGCCAGGGACCCTAAGAGGAAAGGTCAAGGAAAACTTTTTCCTGCCCTATAGAGCTATACCGCATCACTGAAAATTTCCTTGCCCTCTTTCTTGTTCAAGGACATTTCTTTATCCATAGTTCCCCTTTATTCTATCATCAGTTTTGGCTCTTGTGGAACATTCCAACCAGGACACACATGTACACTGTGATTTCTTCCATCTTAAAAAAATTCCACTCTTAACCCCATACCATTTTCCAGCTCTACTCTTATCCTCTGTTCCATTTTTGCTCCTCAGGAGTTGCCTATAATCTCTTGAACCTATTCCAATCAATTTGGGCCTCTGCCAGTTCACTGAAACTACTATTGTCAAGGTCACCAATGACGAAATTGCTAAATTCACCAGTTAATTCTTAATCCTCACCTTACTAAACCTAAAAGCAGCGCTTCTTTGAAATACTTATAAGGAGAGAAATGGAGGGTTAGATGTCAAAGCCTTTGACTATCTGTACAAAGAAACTCTACTATATTACCACCCCTCCTTACAGAAAAACAAACAAGCAGCAGTCTCCCTGGGAGACCACAGAGACCCACAAAGGAAAGATAACTCATTTGCGGAGTTGATGGTGACCCTTACCTACCTCTGCTACCAGAGAGTAGCTGGAGACTGGGTGTGAAACAGAAGACCTCTGCCACATTGGGTCCTGCACCCCCACACTACTCTGACAACTACTTTCTTCTAGAATGTATCCTTGGGCAGCTACTTGCCAACTCCAGATTAGCTGCCCACAAAAGGCCAACAAAAGGTTGTGTCCTGAAAGATTAAAGGACCCAGAATCTGTTGGCTTTAGCTGGGCTGGTTGGCTGTAAGAACACAGGCCACCTGCCTCCTCCAAGGACATTGGGGTACACTGAAGGTGGAAAAGTGTGCCAGGCTTGACAAGGGAAGCTACTGCCAAAGAATCATGTGGCTCAAAATCCCAGCCAGTTTGCACAACAGTAGTCTTACTTGCTATGTCCTCAAGGAAGAGAGAAAGTACTACAAACAATTCCCATTGCTTTGAAACTGGGTAGGTTAACTAGTCAGGAACTCAAGTCTGGAAACGAGCAAAATTCACACAAGTTCCTCGTTTGGTCTTTAAGATACCACACTCATCTTTGTATCTTGAAGGCAAGGCACAGTGGCTTGAACATAGTAGAAACCCAGTACTTTGAGGGAATGGATGGATGACTGGCTCTTTATAAAGGGAATGGATGGATTTTGAGGGAATGGATGGATGACTGGCTTTGAGGGAATGGATGGATGAGGGAATGGATGGATGACTGGCTCTTTATAATGGCCATGAGGCTGAAGTGGACAGGGGCTATAGCCCCGGCCCTCTCTCTCACTCTCTCCCCTCTTCGCTTTTCTCACCCTCTTCAGGCTGGTTAACTACCCTCTTCTGACTATCCTGACCATCTCTCCATCAGTGATCTTTTTTACCCAGTCTTATGGTTGTTTGTTTATGGAAACTCCCCCCACTGAACTACCAGAGTTTCCAGACTGGAAAGAATTGTGTGCTATTCACTCTTCCCTACCCAGTGCTGAGGAGGAAACCCCCAGTCCTCCTCCTGGGTGCCTCCTTTATTCTATTGCTGCTACCACACTTAAAATACTTTTGACACCAGCTGTGGGGGTTTTCTCCACACCACGCAATTCTGTGAACCAGCTGGGTGTCCTCTAATTTAACTTAATTCTGATACTAACTATCTGGAGATAGTGCCGGATCTCATATATTAAGGGCTCAGTCCTACAAAACTTCCCCCTCCCACACCACTTCAGGTACCAATCATAAGTCCAGATTGCTACCTGTGCTTCTGACTGATGGGCTATAAATCAAACGTTCCCATGACCTCCTCCTCAGTTTGATTTACTTGCTAGAGCAGCTCACAGAACTCAGGGAAACCATTTACCTACTGTTTACCAGTTTATTATAAGAAGATATGATAAAGCATACAGATGAATGTATAGATGGGAGAGATGCATAAGACAAGGTAGGTAGGTGGGAAAGAATATAGAACTTCCAGGCCCCCTCCAGGTACACCACTCTCTACAGTTACATGTATTCACCAACCTGGAAGCTCTCCCAAACCCATACTTTTGAGGTTTTTATGGAGAAATCATATAGATGTGATTGATCATTAACCCATTTCTAGGCCTTCTCCACTCTCTGGAGAATGGAGTATGGGGCTGAACATTCTAAGCTTTTAATCATGGCTTGGTCTTTCTTGTGACCAACATTCATGAAGGAGCCCCCCAGAGTCACTTCATTAGAACAAAAGACACTCCTATTACCCAGGAAATTTCAAAAGCTCAGGAGCCCAGGTCAAAACTCAAATATTAGAACAAAAGATGCTTTTATTTATTTATTGCTATTTATTGATACTTCAAGGGTTTTAGAAACTCTATAACTGTAAAGGAGTGAAGGGGAGAGTAGAGAACTGGTAGAGGGGGAGAGGAAGCAGAGACCAAAATTTTCTATTATCTCACAAGCACTCAGCAAAATGTCTGGCACATAGTATATGTTGAATAAATTCATGAATATACTTAACAGAGAATATGACCTTGAGCAAGTTCTTTCCTGCACCTGCACCTCAACAAAGTGACCAAGAGGGCCAAGACTATTTCTAAATTTCCATATAGCTCCCCAACATTTCAGGGCAGGCAACATGGATATAGTTACTATAACATGGATATAGTTACTATAACCATGGATATAGTTACTATTCAAGAATGAATTTGTTGGGAGAACAAGGCAAAATCTCAGAACAAGTTCACAGTATCAGGGTGAGTAACCCCTGTGGCATCACTGAGCCAGACTTTTCATCCCTCAGTTAAAGATGAGAGCGATCAGACAGTTTTAAGAAATTTAAGAACTTTAATCAGCCAGAAAGGAAATATTTTATGGCAAGGAGATCCTCCTAGGTCATTATACCATCCCATGGGTTACAGAGGACTTAGGAGGTCTATCACATTCCAGTGACTAGTGAGAGAAATATCTAAAACATCTACTATTACACAAGAATGGATACCAAACAGAAAAAAAATAAATTAGGGAAGATGGATGATAAGTCGTGGTGGCACAGAGGGGAAGGCCTTCCTGATAAAACTGACATTTAAGAAGAAGAGTTTAAGAAGAGAGGGAGCAAGTCATGCTCATGTTTGGGGAACCATCATTCCAGGCAGAGGGAGTGGCCAGTTACAAGGCCCTGAGACAGCAATTCTTTGCCTGATGTGTTTGAGAAATGGGAGGAGGCCAGTGCAGCTGGAGCAGAGTCCTGGGAGATAAGGTCAGAAAAGCAATAAGAATCTAGGTCACACAGAGTCTTCTAGGCCCCCACGAAGACATTAGCTTTATCACTGTTATGAGATATTGAGAACTTTGAACTGGGCAGAGACATGATCAGAACTCTGTTTTCACTGAACCATTCTGGCTGGTAATGGTGGAGAAGTGACCTTAGGGAAGCAAGGGAAGAAAGGAATCAATTAGGAGGCCAGTGCAATAATGTGGATAAGAGGTGACAAGTGATCATGGAGGTGCTAAGGGAGCCATGGTTAGATTCTAGATCTTTTGGTAAGGTAGGGATGGCAAAGCATGCTGAAAGACAGCGAAGTAGAGTGTGACAGAGGAGCCAAGGATGTTACAAGGCCATACAGAATACCACCATGGAGAAAGCACACCAGGTTGTAATAGGAAATAAAGAAATACAGACTCGCTTCCCAGGGATGCCCAAACAAAGTACACTAGGAAACTTACACAGAAATTTATTGTCTCCTGGTTCCGGAGGCTGGAAGCCTGAAATCAAGGTGTAGACAGAGTTGGTTCTTTCTGAGGGCTGAGGAGGTATCTGCTCCAGGCCTCTCTCCTGGCTTATGACAGCCTCCTGCATTCCTTTGCTTGTAGATGGTGTACTGCCTGTGTTTTCACATCATCCACACTCTATGCTCATCTGTTTCCTCTGGGTGCAAACTGGTGTAAGGATACCAATCACTGGATTAAGACCCACCCTAATGACCTCATCTGTTAGGAGCTGAATTATGCCCCCCTCAAAATTTATTTTTTTATATATTTTTTAAAGATTTTATTTATTTATTCATGATAGTCACACAGAGAGAGATCTGGGAGAGAGAGAGAGAGGCAGAGACACCGGCAGAGGAAGAAGCAGGCTCCGTGCAGGGAGCCCGATGTGGGATTTGATCCCGGGTCTCCAGGATCGCGCCCTGGGCCAAAAGCAGGCGCTAAACCGCTGACCACCCAGGGATCCCCCCCTCAAAATTTATATGTTAAGCCCTAACCCCCATATTTCAGAATGTGATTATATTTGAAGATAAAGCCTTTAAGGAGATTAACCAAGGTAAAATGAGGTCAAACGGGTGGGCCCTCATCCAGTATGACTAGGGTCCCTATAAGAAGAGGAGATGATGGAACACCTGGGTAGCTCAGCAGTTCAGTGTCTGCCTTCAGCTCAGGGTGTGATCCTGGGTCCAGGAATCGAGTCCCATGTCGGTCTCCCTGCATGGAGCCTGCTTCTCCCTCTGTCTATGTCCTTGCCCCTCTCTGTCTCTCATGAGACAGAGAAAGAAAGAAAGAAAGAAAGAAAGAAAGAAAGAAAGAAAGAAAGAAAGAAAGAAAGAAAGAAAGAAAGAAAGAAAGAAAGAAAGAAGAAATTTGAAAATAATAAATCAATGAAAAATAAATATGAAAAATAAATAAAATCTTAAAAAAAGGGGGGGGGATGAGGACATAGACCTGAACAGAGGAAAGACCATGCAAAAACAGAGGGAAAAGGCACCTGTCTATAAGCCAAACAGAGAGGCCTCAGAAGACACACACTTTCTCCCTTTTTTTTTAACCTTGGGAGATGTAGTATGTATCCTTTGTCATGTTTTCTAACAAACTGAGAGCATTAGCTTCAAAATATGGTATGAATGAACCATCATTTTAAATTACATTTTTTTAAAGATTTTATTTATTTATTCATGAGAGACACAGAGAGAGAAAGTGAGAGAGGCAGAGACACACAGAGGGAGAGAAGCAGGCTCCACGCAGGGAGCTGGATGTGGGACTCAATCCCTGGACTCCAGGATCACGCCCTGGGCCGAAGGCAGGCACCAAACCACTGAGCCACCCAGAGATCCCCTAAATTATGTTTTTTATATTATTTTTTAACTACTGTTCACAAAAATCCTTGTAGGCAAATTTTTATCACCATATTTTATTTTATTGCTTTTTAAAAAATAGAGTCCTAGAAGGGTCGTTCCTAGGTAAAAAGAGAGGATCATTTTGAAGGACATTTCAACCCTGTCAACACCTTGATCTTAGACTTCTAGCCACCAGAATGATTTGGAAATGAATTTGGTTGTGTACACCACCCAGCCTGTGGTACTTTGTTATGGCAGCCCTAATGAACTAATACATCATCTCAATTTAATCATCTGCTAAAATACTCTTTCCAAATGAGGTCACATTCCCAGGTCCTAGGAGGTCAGGACTTGGACATCTTCTGGAGGACATACATCACCCCACAGCACTAGACACAATACAAGCAGAGGTGAAAGATGGAAGACAAAGGCTGGTGGCACCAGACCTCCAGTTCTGGCTTGGGAGCACCACCAGATGCCTGGTTCCTGCAGCTTCTTCTTGAATTTTCTGAGCTTTTCCAAGATCCTTCCAGTCAATCTCCTTTTGTGCTCCTTTTGTGAGTTCATGTATCAGAAGAAAAAGAAAGGAAAGGAATGAAAAGGAAAGGAAAAGAAAGGAAAGGAAAGGAAAAACAGAAAGAAAAAGAGAAGAAAGAAAAAGAAAAAGAAAAAAGAGAAAGAGAAAGAAAACAAGAAAGGGAAAGAAAAACGGAACTCTTCACTCTCATGTCTTTTTCCATCTCCAAATCAACCCAGATCCTGATACCTCTGAAAGGTGAGCTGCCGAACACATTTATAATTTCAATTCTCTATTTTGACTCTTTTCCTCTTCATTGTTTAGAAATCCAATATGAATTTTGTTCATTTTGTTTGTTTGGCAAAATTGCATCCTTTAAGGGCAATTCACCTTACGATGTTAGTACAAAAGGGGAAATCTTCTTTGTAATAGCAGTAGCAATTAATGGCATGAATTTCAAGAGTCTATTTAAGATATTTCCTGTCTGGGAAGACCAACTTTGAAAGACTGATCTCTCACCAGACTAAAGACCAGAAATTACCAAGGACAGCTATAGTCATAATACAGAGAATGATAATAATAAAACCAAAGGTACCCAGAAAGAATTTCAAATGAAGTAAAACTTAGACAGCTAAGGGGTAACATATTATATACCTCAGTGTGAATAAGTTTACCAAATCTTTTCCCTTCCTGCAAATTTTCCAGAGGAAGAAGGAGGTGTGCACAGTAAGGTACAGAAGGATTGGAATGGGTAGAGGGTTTTAAAAAGAAAAAACACAAGCCAAAAATGGCATCGCTTAAGCCAAGTCACCAAACCAAGGCTCAATACCTAACCTGATTGCCTTTCAACTTCCCCCCAAAATGTAAATTTTAAAGGGTCAGTCAGAAACTTTCTGAGAAGCACAGTGAGGTAATCTGTCACATGGGCCCTCTGCTAGCCCCAAAGGAAGATAAGGTGATTTACATAGTAAGACTAGCTGTGAAGACATACAAAGGGCCAATAGACACATGAAAAAATGCTCAACCTCACTGGCATCAGGGAAATACAAATCAAAACCACAATGATATACCACCCCACACCCATCAGAATGGCTAAAATTAACAAGTCAGGAAATGACAGATGTTGGTGAGGATGTGGAGAAAGGGGAACCTTCTTACACCATTGGTGGGAATGCAAACTGGTGCAGCCACTCTGGAAAACAGTGTGGAGGTTCTTCAAAAAGTTGATAATAGAGCTACCCTACAAGTCCGCAATTGTACTACTAAGGACCTACCCCAAAGATACAAATGTAATAATCCGAAAGGGCAACTGCACCCCAATGTTTGTAGCAGCAATGTCCACAATAGCCAAACTGTGGAAAGAGCCCAAATGACCATACACACACACACACACACACACACACACACACACACACACACACACAATGGAATATTATTCAGTCATCAGAAAAGTGAAGTCTTGCCATTTGCAATAACCGATGGAACTAGAGAGTATTATGCTAAGCGAAATAAGTCAATCAAAAAGATAATTATCATATGATCTCACTCATATGTGTAATTTAAGAAACAAAACACAGGATCATAGGGGAAGGGAGGGTAAAATAAGATGAAATCAGAGAGTGAGATAAACCATAAGAGACTTAATCATAGAAAACAAACTGAGGGTCGCTGAAAGGGAGAGGGTGGGGGCATGGGGTAACTGGGTGATGAGCATTAAGGAGGGCATCTGATGAAATGGGCACTGGCTGTTGTAGAAGACTGATGAATCACGGAACTTTACCTTTGCAACTAATAATATACTATATGTTAATTAATTGGTTTTCAATTAAAAAAATAAAAAATAATTTTTAAAAAAAGTAAAATAAACCCTTATTGTTAACGGGTAAAAAAAAAAAAAAAAAAGAAAGAAAGAAATAAAGGCCAGCTACTACTCTTCTTCTGTCCTGGAACAATGTTTTGTTTTGTTTTGTTTTGTTTTGTTTTGTTTTGTTTTGTTTTGTTTAAACTTCCTTACCTCACCTTCCTTCCTATAAAACCCTTCTATTTTGTACAATTCCTCAGACCTTCCCTTTGCTTGCTAGATGAGATGTCGTCTGATTCATGAATCACTTAATAAAGCCAATTACATCTTCAGATTTACTTGATTGAATTTTGTTTTAATGAGAGGAAGCAGGGAGAAGAGAAGTTGTGGAGAAGGAGGCAACCAGGAAGCACCCCAGGCAAGGCAAAGGAAAAGTTGAGGGACAAATAACAAACCTAACACTATGTCACTTTGCCTTGAGCTAGTTATTAAATTATTTTTCTCAAAGTACTATCTGATTGATCAGAAAGAAATGTGAACAGCATCAGTCAATGGCATACCACACAGAATAATGACAGCTCTCAAATACTAAATCCATTCCTCACTCCAAAGGGATTGCTTCCCAAAGGGTTTTATACAATCAATCTTGCAACAATTTGAAGAAGTGGCATTTGGCTTAGACTGGGTTCCTTGGAAACACACTTTGAGGCAAGAACTTAAATACAAGAAGATTGGGGATGCAACTGAAGTGAAAAAGGCAGTGCTACAAAATCTGGTTCCAACTGAGGCCTCAGCCAATCCTATTAGGAATCTCTGGAGTTGGGTGGCCCTCCACTGAGGTAAGGGGGCTGGGAAAGCCAATTTCCTTGCTGTGGAGGACAATTTCCAGTAAGGAGCACAGCTTTGGGTTGGGGGTGGGAGGGAAAAACTCTGAAGAGGGGAAATTGGTGGAGCAGTACTACCATGTCAATTACCACCATGATCTCATGTCAAAGGGAGTAAAAATCCAACCCCCCCCTAAATTTTTGTCTGCAAAGATATAAACTAAAAGATGCAAAGTCACTAAAGAATGAAATGAAGGCAGAACACACAAGAGTGTCCACATTAAAGGCAGTGATGTTTCCAAAGAATGAATAAGCCAACCAAAAGAGGTATTGGTGCCTAGGGCCACACCACCCTGAACGCGTCTGATATCAAAAGGGTACGGTGGCTTATGAAAGCGTGAGGAAATAAAATCCAAGAGGTAAACATAGATATTGAAGCAATTACCCCTGGAAATAGATGATTCATGTAAGGACTTTGAGTAATTCTTTCCTCAATGGAAAAGAATATTCTTTTCCTAAAACGGTTACATCAAGATTAACCTAAGCCATCAAGCAACTGCCACCCATCTTTGCTCACAGAGAAGTCTGATCTCACTAATCAGAACATTTCTAATTAGTATGGTAGTGATGTCTCAGAGTAAATAAAGGTGTTCCTGATTTTAGCTGCCCAATAGCTTAAACGACTATTGTGGATGATGTTATGCAGTGGTTGTGTATACCTGGTCGCCCCAAGTCTCCCCCTAAGACATGGACACTCTCTTAGAGATGAGATAAAACAGCTGCAGAGAGTGCAAGTTAAAGAGTTAATTCCCAGGATGTAACAAATTCACATAAATCCTAACATTATCGTTACATACGACCAGGCACAACAGACTTGGTTTTTTACTATAGTTATTATGATTGTGTTACATATGGTGACCAGTAGGCGAGGCCAACCTGCAGTTTCTGCATAAAATAACATTTCACTAATGCCCTCAGACTCTTCCTGGACAAATGATTAAACAACTGTTGAAAGATGGGGAGATAGCTCTTAGTCCTCCTAAGATACTAATTAGTCCATCAACAGCTGCTTCCTGAACCTCAGAGCTGGAATTTAGAGGAAGCTTAAATGCTAATTTCTCTGGGCACAAATCTTAAAAGATTGACTCATCTAACAGGATATAATGTTACCAACCAGCCAAAAGAAGCCTCATGACCTGAGAATGAATGATGAATATCATAGTTCATAATTAATCAATGAGGGGACTCCAAAAGAAAGGGCTAATCCAGACTGCTCCTCTGGAACTCCTCTGAGAATAGCTGGAGTTCATGGTCATGTTGTTAAGAGAGAAGGCAATTAAATGAGAAAAATTGGTTATTCTAGTTCTGGGGTTAAGTATTTCTACAACTTTGGAGGCTTATGTAAGGCAAATAAATAATTCTTTTGCTAAGTCTATTCATTCATTCTCTCTACTAGTACTAGTATTTATGTTCTCATATTAGAACATAAAGAGAAGTAAGATATGGTTCTCCCTTCAAAGGGGGGCACTGAGAATTGTTGATTGTTTCCTCCTCATTCATTCTACTCTTCTGTCTTCAAAATAGAACTCCGTTTTCCATCAAGTTTTCATCCCACTCCCAGTTCCAGAAGTGGACCTTATTACTCTAGGACTGATCTCCATTGCCAGGGATGGGCAAAAGAACAGGCTTATGGCCCAGTCTGGACCAATAGACACTAAAGAGAGGTTTACTGAGGCCTTCTGTTAATTAGCTTCCCCTCTCTTGAATATGGACCAGGAAATGTCCCCTAGCTCTGGCAAGCAAATGTTCTATGGGCAGAATGCCCTGATTTGACACCATCCCTGTGATGAAAGAATCCAACGGATGGGACATTGTGGGTCTTCATTGAACACTGTGGAGCCTCAGAATAATCACCCATAAATAGCACACAATTTTCATTGTCCCATGCATTAGCTGACAAATTTGCTTTGTAGTTTATAGCCGGCTTAAGCTGGATTCCTAGAGAATCCTAACTGGCAAAAAGCTGACCGTCTGAATTCAGCCCTCCTAGAGAGATTTTCTAGAATCAAGCTGTAGGATAAAATACTCAAGCTATAGATAGTAAATTTCTCAAAGATAGAACTGAGTCTAATATTTCTGTGTATCTCTGGCATCCTGCAAACACTAAATCCTGATTCTCTCATGGAATTCAGATAAGATAATGTATAAATAAATTCTCTGGGAGAGGAAATTCTCTCAAACAAAATAGTAAAGGACATAGGCACTAATACAAGCTTTTCATAATAACAGATAACATTTCTTGGGTATCTAACAGCCTGGCACTGTTCTTTGTGTAATTGCTTTGAGTAATTTGCATGTATTAACTTATTTAATCATCATCATAATAGCCAAGTACTGTTTCTAACCACAGTTTACAGGTGAAGAAGCCCAGGCACACACATTTACTCAGATACATTTTTAAAAGTTTCCTTGGAGGGCACCCAGTTGGCTCAGTAGGTTAAGGACCAGGTCTTGGTTTCAGTTCAGATCATGATCTCAGCATTGCGACAGAGCCCTGCACAGGGCTCCCTGCTCAGTGCAGAGTGTGCTTGTCTCTCACTCTCTCTCTCTCTCTCTCTCCCCCCCTCCACTCACTCTCTCTCTCAAATACATAAATCTTAAATTTAAAAAAGTTTGCTTATTTAATAGGACACTTCTTGGTAGTTAAATAACTAATGACTTATAAAAATACTACTTTAAGACTGTTTCCACCAATAGGACTTACCTTAAGCCAGTTCATAATAGGACTGAGTTTCGTCTTCTAGACAGGATGAGGGGATGAAGAATAAAGATTTGCATAGTTTGTTTATGACATTTAAGTATGCTATGTTCATTCATAGATTCTTGGAAAATTGTTTTTTCATTTTGCTGCAGTCTAAAGATTACTGAAAACCTCTAACACTCTCTTCCATGTCTTTACCTTAAAATCAATAAATATCCCTTGGAGGGCACTTGATGAAATGAGCACTGGGTGTTATATGCAATTGATGAATCACTAAATTTTATCCCTGAAACTAATGACGCATTACACATGAACTAAATATAATTTAAATAAATTTTTTTAAATCAATAAATATCCAATGTGTACTATGTGCTGTTAATTCTTTCACTAAGAAATTTGGGGCAACCTACCACATGGTAAGCCATTTGTTCCTAAATCCGTTCCTCCAAATTTAACAAATAGACTGAGATGCAGAAAAGTATATGAGCAGCATTGGACAAGGCTATTGTAACACTATTCACTATAGTGAGATTTCCCAAAAGGTGTACTTATGCGATTTTACATGGACAAATATGTATTTTATTTTGGGTATTTTTAGATTTATTTATTTTTCAGATTTTATTTATTTATTTGAGAGAGAGAGTATGTGCGCACACAGGGGTGGGGGGCAGAAGAAGAAGCAGATTCCCTGCTGCCAGGCTCAATCTGGGGACTCCAGAATCATGACCTGAGCTGAAAGCAGATGTTTAACTGATTAGGCCACCTAGGTGCCCCTCAAATATGCATTT
Organism: Vulpes lagopus; assembly: GCF_018345385.1. NCBI lineage: Eukaryota > Metazoa > Chordata > Mammalia > Carnivora > Canidae > Vulpes > Vulpes lagopus. Next base: position 89,716,074 of record NC_054831.1, read on the forward strand.
TAATAGTTATTTCCCTGGTATTGTTTTCTCTATAGAAATACCATTACCTCAATGTTCCTGCCCCTGTCTCTTCCCTTATTCATTCCTGCTCAATTAGTGAGTTTGGGAGAAAAACTAAATATGGTAGCTCAGTCTTTCCTTAACTATCCTTTCTGAATCTGTTTCCTTCAGGGAAGACGATTTCTGTGCTGTCCTTGGCTGTGAGGTAAATCGAGCTAACGTGCTGGGAAAGCCTGCAGGCAGTTATGTCAGTCTAAGCCTGAGCTCCACTCCTAGGGAGCCCGTAGTTGTCCAGCATCTAAGCAACATCCCCCAGTGCAGCTTTTATTAGTAATGAACCTGATGTTTTGAGCTCCATTTCCCTGATTCATGTCTTATCTTTCAGGTAGTGGTTAGCCTAAGTGAGGGAAAATGGTGTTTATTGAGTCTCCTCAAATTCCAAAATCTATGTATCCACCTTAACATACACTGAAAAAAACATCCAGCCAGTTAATTAAATGCTGGATTCCATGGATATTACTGCTTTGATATGAACCTAATTCTTTTCAGGGGGCCAATTTGATGTTGATTAAACAAAAATATTAAAAAAAAACAGTAATAGAGATGGCATAAAATTGTGAACCTGGAAAATACACAAAAAAAATATGAATTATGTGAATAATAGAAGTTTGGAAATTACTGTTTCCAAAGGGAAAATGTGATATAGGGCATGTCTTGTCTCCACTGAGGAGTTTCATTATACTGAAAAGACGGTTAATTCAGGAGAAAAGCTTAGAGTTGATGAGACCTTATATAAGAAAAGTATAGACTAGCAATAAGAGTAAGTTAAGATGGGAATATCAGTGTGAAATAATAACCTTAATAAGTATGTTTTCAGGTCTCAGTGGCCCAGCAGCAACATCACTGCATTCTTGCTCATCAGACATTCTCAAGTGTACCCCCGGAGCCCAGTTCCTGGTCTTTAGAATTACTGCCTATTCAAAGGAAATAGAATCTCTTGGAAGCTAGCTAATTTCATGATTTAGAACAGAAAAAAAATTAAGAACATTTCCTCAACATCTTATTATTGCCAAAAAGCAAGAATGTTTTCAAGAATGTCAGGAGCATTATATAAAGGGTAAATAAGTCAGCCTAAAGGGCCCCTCACTGACTATGCGGTGACAGTCTTTTTAAATAAAATTTTTATTGTAAGAATAAAGTGCTGATAACACACACAGAGAGAGCATCAAATGTATGCCCAGGTCAAAAAGAAGAACTCTGCTGCTCCATTCCATGGAGCCTCTTCTTCCATGAACCTCATTCTGACCTCCTTTGCCTTCTGTATAATATCATTTTTATAAAAATGACTTGCCTTTATTTTTTATGGACTTACTATCCAAATGTATACCCCTAGGCACTATTCTTTCCCACTAAAAAAAAAAAGTTGTCTTTTAAGATGAAGTTACAATCTAGACACCAAAATCACAGTCACTATCATCATCACCACCACCATTGCTGACATCAGCATGGCTTGCAGGATAGGATAAGGCTTGTGAAAAGGCCATGAACTCAAAATGCCTCAAAAGAGAAAAGCTAATATGAAGTCTTCCCAAAAGGTCACTATAATAGAAAATGGTGAATATAGCAAACCACATTTATTTTTTATTGATTTTAATAATCAGGAGAGTTTGATATTTCTTCTGTTATCCTCATATATTTATAAAGCACAGTCATATGCTTACCTCTATCTGCTTAAAGAGAATAAACACTGGAAATTGTAAGCCAAGTAAGTCCCAGAAAAAGTAGATGCCAAGAACAGGAAGGACTATTCAGCTTGGGTGGGCACCCACAATAACCAACCAGAAAGAGGACTCCACAATATTTATCAGTATAATGCATTAGCCAGATGACCTACAAAGGAACACTGACTACACAGACTTAATCTTTCAACTCTTAAGAGATTAAATCTCAATGCTAATAAGGGAGATAGAAGTTTTTAATGCTAAGAGATGAAATCAATTTTTGATTATGACAGGATAATCGGTTATATAACAATGGCAAAGTGATAATTAAAAAACAATTTCAGAGATACTAGTTTGGAAAATTAAACCTTAAGCATAAGATAAGGCCTGAAATAGCCTCACTGACATAACGGATATCATTTATCCATAGAAAAGCTTACTATAAAAAGGTGGTTTGTGTTAGAATCACCTTGGGAGGAACAAACATGTCTGACCAAGAATTAATCAGTCAATAAACCAAGTTGTACAATCTAGGTGGTTCAGATAAGGTAATCTTTTCTTTGAGATCTGCTAAGAATTTTTTATTTTATTTTATTTTATTTTATTTTATTTTATTTTATTTTATTTTATTTTATTTTATTTATTTATGATAGGCACACAGTGAGAGAGAGAGAGAGGCAGAGACACAGGCAGAGGGAGAAGCAGGCTCCATGCACCGGGAGCCCAACGTGGGATTCTATCCCGGGTCTCCAGGATCGCGTCCTGGGCCAAAGGCAGGCGCTAAACCGCTGCGCCACCCAGGGATCCCAAGATCTGCTGAGAATTTTGTGACCCAAGGAAAGGAGTAAAAGTAATAATGCTATAGCAGAGAAAAATAAGAAGAGAAAAAAGAAAGGCGTTAAACCCATGATATTGATGCTTTGGAGTAGATTTAAGTGAAATTACCGCAATAAATTCTGTAATCTTTGTTTTATATGTTTAGAATTAAGGTTTCAAAGTGTTTAAAAGGATCAGTCGTTCTAAACAGATAATTGCAGTTAAATTGCTTAAACTTATATGTTTAAAATTATTTGGTTAATAAATTTGTAATCAATGTTTAAAGGCCTCAAGAAAAATTGGTTTTCAGTTCTGGGAATTAGATTCATGAACTTAATAAATGGAGCATTAAACGAAGAATAAACAATTGTATTTCTCTCCACAGGAAAATCCTTTGGAGGTAAAAGGATCTGTCATCTTACCTTAAGTCCCTTATCTATCCCTTTGTTACAAATGGTCCCTGTACTTACTGGCTTAGAACATTTATTATCTCATGGTTTATCATCTCACAGGTCAGAGATCCAGCAGGGCTTAGCTGCCTGCTTCTAGCTCCAGGTCTCTCACAAAGCTGGAATTAAGATGTCAGGCTCAGCTAGGGGAGCAGCACCTTCCAAGCTCACTCACATGGTTGTCAGGATTCAGTTCCTTAGTGGGTTGCTGGACTGAGGGCCTCAGCTCTTCTCTGGCTACTACCATGCTGTGTGGGCCCCTGTTCCTTGCCCTGTGGACCTCTGCATAAGGCAGCTTATAATGTGGGAGCTGGTTTCAGCAAGTTGGCAAGCAAGAAAACCAAAGAAAGAATCATAGTTTTTTATAACCTAATCTCAGAGGTGACATCCCATCATCTTTGCCACATCCCATTGTGAGAAGCAAGTCACTAAGTCGGGTTAACAATTAAGGGGATTGTACAAAGGCAGGAATACCAAAAGGTGGGGGATCACTGGGAGTCATTTCAGAAGCTGTGAAATTTTCTTTAGATATTGGCCCATAAGAAAACAATACACTGAGGGTCCTGCATGTGTAACCAAATATCATGTTTCTGTAAACAACCAAATCACCAAATATTTATTGGAACAGCTTCTATACCAGGCACATGGTAGATGCAGGGGATATAATCATAGATGAGGCACACTTTCTGCCCTTAAGGACCTCACAGATGAATGAAGGAGACCAACAACTAAAGTAGAGTTAGCCACTCTCAATTCTCTTCCCCTCCTATAATTTTTTTGCAAAATTTCATTGTACTTTGCAAATATTCATATAAATCTCTGGTTCCTGTGAGACTATACTGTTCCTAAGAGAGGATACTATGTCTATTTCATCTTCTGGCTCCCTGTTTTTTCACATGGCCTTACTCACAAGAGTCCTTCAACAATTTAATACTTTGAACCTATAAAGCAGACCTGGTCAATAATCTATTAGCTATTCACATCTAAGTACAAATTAATGGCTCCAATCTTGTGAGAAATAATCATCAGCAGGGGAAGAAGTGTTTGGGAGCTGGATAGAAATGATACTAAAGGGGGCACCTCGGTGGCTCAGTCGGTTGGGTGTCTATCTTTGGCTTGGGTCATGATCCCGGGCTCCTGGGATCAAGTTCCTCATCAGAGCTGTGGAGTCGGCTTTTCCTTCTGCCCTTCCCCCTGCTCATGCTTCCTTTCTCTCTCTCTTAAATAAATAAACAGCATCTTTAAAAAAAAAAAAAAGAAGTGATGGTAAGGGACTGTACAAAGTAGAATTTGGTACGTTTAAAGAAGATAAATGCTAACTCTAGTTTTGTCAAGGCCTGATTTAACTGCCCCATTCCCACCACCTTCCCTTACTTCCACCACCAAACAATGAGGAAGTTATACTGCATTATGGTTCCAGGTCTTCTCTTCTCTGGGTTTTACATGTTCTTTACCAATTATATGCCATAATTCCAACATTGACAGAACTCCATTTCTCTCACATAATGGCATGAATGTGAACTCTCTGTAATTACTGCATTTAATTAGAAAATAAGATGCAACTAATTAGGACAGGTGATAAAAACAACTGCGAACACTTCTTTCAAATTTACCTTTATCATAAAATTCACTCAGATTAAACTCTAGTGAACCATAGAAACTTTTTATAAATGTCACAGGCATCAGTCTAAATGAATATATTACCAGAATGATTCATATTTGTGAAAGACATAGAGTAAGAATGTCATCATCTTTCTTACAAATGTAAGCTTAATTGATGTCTTTGGTCAGTTTCATTTGGAAAGGTATATTATGGGTTACACAGTTCATGCTTAATGTGGACTTCAAAAGACATTTTCAAAGTGCAACTCTCTCTTTAAAAGCGATTTTATCTGGAAGCCAAAATACACACAGAAAGGAGCAGAGTTGTTCTAGCAGCAAAGGTTTAAGGCAGAAAGGTACGGTCTCCTTTACCCCACAGAATCAACAGGCAGGGAGGGGAAGATAAGAGACCTTGCAAAGCACAAGCGACTTTCAAGAAGGGTGGGGTGTGTGAGAGGAACCTTCTGGCCCTGCAGATCTTTGCGTGAAGGAGAAGATAGGTGTAAAGGCTAAGCCACATTTGGGAAGAGGGGCCACAGAGATGAGTTATTCCGTCTAGCAGAGTTAGAATGACAGAGAGTGCACTGGGATGGAAAGGCAGAAAAGACAGAAGGAACCAGGAGGGATGGTTCTAAGGAACCAGCACACCAGCAAAACCAATATTGCTAAGTTAGGGTGAGGTGTTACTACAACATGGTCTCAACGCCCTGCTTACCACCCCCATTTTCAGTACAGTGTGTTATCTTCACAAAAGCCTAGTCCAGCAAGATGTGTGTGATGGTCACTGAAAGGTTTTGCATGTTCGTGGTCTGTGTGGATGTGATGTGAGAAGGAATGGCATGTGTGGGGCTAACAGATGACCGATACACAGGATGAATTCAATTGTTAGGACAAATGGACTTACTGTGAAGTGCCTAGAACAGTGTCCTGCACACAGTACAGGTGATATGTGATTGTTCAAATAAGTAAAGAAATAAAGAAATTCAGTAATAAAGCCCTCATAGCGGACCCAGCTAACCTGGCCAAGCAGAGGAACAGAATCACTAGGAGTCAGTAGCAAAGGGTAGTGGAAGTGTCCTCCAGAGTTCTACAACCAGATTCATTTATCATGCTGACTCAGAAGCCTGAGATTATTATCTCATTAATGATAAATACTAAGAGTATTTTCATCTTTCAATCCTGACAGTCTAGTATAAATACTTGGACAATAGTAGAAAGTCAGTGAGAAATGCCTCAATGAATAAGTAAATGGATAGATATTATGTCTTCTGAAAACCTTCATATTAATTTAGAACTTTTTTAATTGAACTATATCTGACATAGTTAAAACTTTTGGAGCATTTAAAAGGCATAGTATTATTTTAATTATAGCATCACTAGGATTTTTTTAAGATTTTTTTTTTATTTAGAGAGAGAGTGTGTGTGGGTGCACCCACACGCACTTGAGTGGGGGGCAGAGAGAGAGAGAGAGAATCTCATGGACCCTGGCATGGAGCTTGATCTCACAACCCTCAGATCATACCTGAGCCAAAATCAAGAGCCAGACACTTAACCGGGTGTCCCAACCAAGAGTCCCAGCATCACTAGGATATTTTTAAACCATCATAATTGTTCCTAGCTCTGAAGGAACTCTTGCAGTCTTAGGAGTATCAGTTGGCCAACTATACTCATGACAGTAAGCTTACCCATGGCAGTGCTCAAACCAGAGGCAATGCTTGGAGATCACAAACCAAGAAGTGGGTATTTTACTTATCTCCACAGATAAGGTTTGCACACAGCAGTCATGGGCAATATCTCTCGGTACAAAGGACAGGAGACAGACTCTATGGATCTAACCTTCAAAATATATCCATAATCTAACCACTTATACCACTTTCTCTAGTACCACACTGGCCCAGGCCACCACTAGCTGTCACCAGAATTATTGCAATTGTCTCCTAACTGGGCTCCCACTTATACTTTGGCTCCACGATGTCTTTTGTCAACACAGCAGCCAGAGAAGCTTATTAAAACACAATCAGACTGTGACCTTCCTTTGCTCAAAATATTTGTATCACCTGGCATTCAATCAGGAAACCCAGAAACCACTGTAGACATTTCAAAGAGAGGGAATATATATTGTAGGGGATTGATCACAAAGATAAGTAACTGCAGCAAGCCATCACCACTCTTAGGCTAGAGGAACAAAAGGGGGAAATGGTGTTACATTGAACCTACAATCAGAGCCACCAAGGTGATTACAGCTGGAACCAGGCTTCCTTAGCCAGCATTCTGGGCCGCTATAACTGCTACTGCCGTGGCCACATGGGAACAGCTGTCAGGATTCCCATCAGAAAGAAAGAGAAGGCTCCTCCTGCCTCCAGTTCTGCCAATACCGCCTGTTGGCAGAACTTAATGGGAAGCCAGCCCGCCAGACTTCTGGGAAGTGTAGTTTGCAGGTCTCCTACCCCAGCAAGTAAGAGCAGGGTATGGAAGGAGGGAGTGTGCCTTGAGAGAAAACAGACCCCATCCAGAACAGCACTTCACTCAGTAAACCCAAGATCTTACAAGGGCTTTGAAAGAAAGGGCCCCCTCATGCCAAGACTCATGGCCTTTCTTCCTGACCTCATTTCCTATCACTTGTCATCTCACTCAATGCTCTCCAGCCACGCTGGTTTCTTTGCAGCTCTCCAAACACGTCAGGCTCTCCTTCTTATGAGCCTAGCACCTGCTATTTCCTCTGCCTGGAAAAATCTTACCTCAGATACTTTCACAACCCACTCCTCATCTCCTTTGGGCCTTTATTTAAAGGAAACCTTCTCAATGATGCTTCCCTGAAAGCTAATTTAAAATTTCAACCCCTGGGACGCCTGGGTGGCTCAGCGGTTAAGCATCTGCCTTCAGCTCAGGGTGTGATCCTGGAGTCCTGGGATCAAGTCCCACATTAGGCTCCCTGTGAGGAGCCTGCTTCTCCCTCTGCCTGTGTCTGTGTGTGTGTGTGTGTGTCTCATGAATAAGAAATTTTAAAAATCTTAAAATAAAATTTCAACCCCTTCCAACTCTCTATGCCCCTTATTGTTTTCTTTTTCATCAAAGCATGTATCCTTTTCTAACACCCTCTACACCTATACATTATAGGTACATACATAATTATATATTTTAATTCTCTGTTGCATACTTTTTAGTTGTCTCTAAATATATGTATTACATATTTAATAAATGTTGTTAGTTGTCATTATCTCCCCACCAAAATGTAAGCTCCATGGGGGCTAGGATTTTGTCTGCTTTGTCTACCGATATATCTCCAGGACTCAATAAATACTTGTTAACTGAATAAACAAATGTAATTATTAGTGGATATATTTATCATGGGATGGAAAGTATTAAAGGCCCTGAAAAGCATGAAGGAAGGAAAAGAAGCAAACAATGCTTACACTTCTTCCTCTGGGAAGCCTCTCCAACCCCACTCAGGCTATGTTAGATGTCCCTTCTATGTGCTTCAAACGCTCCTTGTAATCCCCCTGTCCCAGAACTTGTCACACTATGTTGGAATTATCTGTTCATAGATCTGTCTCCTCCACTGAGACTGTAAGCCTCATGCACTACCAAAGGGTTGCTGCCCATCTGGGCAACAATGCACATCAAGCATACAGGACTCAAAATATTTGTTGTCGAATCTTCCTGTCAAAAAAGAGAACAATACACTTAAAGGTCTCTTGTTATCATTCCTTCATCTGGTCCTCTGGAAAAACAAACAGAGTCAAAAGCTGCGAGAAAACATAAGCCAAGGGGCATCTGGGTGGCTCAGTTAGTTAAACATCTGCCTTCGGCTCAGGTCAAGATCCCAGGGTTCTGGGTTCAAGCCTCACATCACGCTCCCTGCTCAGAAGGGAATCTGCTTCTTCCTCAACCTCTGCTCGCCCCCAACATCACTTGTGTGTGCACGCTCTCTCTCTCTCTCTCGCTTGCACACTCACTCTCCTCTCAAATAAGTAAATAAAATCTTAAAAGGAAAACACACAAACATAATCCAAGTGAGGAAATAGTTAAGTACAGAAGCAAAGAAAGTTGGTGAGCAATAGTTCTATTATTCTGGCTCAGAGAGAAAAGGCAAAATGTATTATTGGCTTCAAAAAATATTTTAATCTTTTTATAAGTGTTGATATTTCCTGAAAAGCATTCCACCATTGGATTCTTTTAACAGGTGAATATTAGAGGGTAACCACAAATTTTGAAAAAAATTAAGTTATGAAAATAAAAATTATCATAGAAAAGCCATGTGTCTCTATAGATAACAGATTTTACAGTGTTATTCTCAAGGGGTAGGGGGAATGGGTATTAGAGCTACAAAAGGTCATTAACAAAAGTATTTTTCTAATTTTATAATCAACTTTAAGAGGAAAGAATTACCTTCAGCATGTGTATTCACAGATAGTAGAAAGATAATTCTTAAAAATCTGCCCAGGTTAGTTTTTCTTTGAGAGGTTTCCAGCAGAGAACTATAAAATACCCAGTCTTTTTTGAAGAGATTGTGGCTGTATCTTAGATTTAAAATACATTTATTTACTTGCTAATAATTCAAGAAGTCATATCACACACACATACTTAAGCACCAAATTTATAATAAATAGCTTTGACTTGGCTTGTAAATAACCTCAGTAGTTTAGAGGCACACAGAAATGTCTTATCTCATCTGGTCTTAAGAAGTAGCATTGCTCATTGCCTGCATGAATACTACCCAAGCACATCACACAGGAGAGACTCAGGACTTGGAAAGAAAAGCCTTCTCAGCTTGCCTATCTTCAGTATGAAGCACGTACATGTTATTTTGTTTTCAGTGGCCTGCTAATACATTCGGCACTGGACATCCCTGTCCTCTTCTGCTTAATTAAAAATTCAATCTGACTGATAATGATTTCAAATACATTACAAGCAACAGGAATTCAGTTCATCAGAAACCTGCCTTTTTTATTCCTTCCTCACTGCATAATTTTGCAAAATAACTCCCAACCAGAAAACAACTTCAACCTGCTGCCTGAAATGGACATTTATTTGCTCACTAGTGCAAGGGAAAAAACTGATCTAAGTCAAATAAGATGTACACACACGTTCCTGGAAGGATAATTTTAGAACCCATTTCAAAGCAGACTCTAATTCAAAAATGCCTCTGCCACTTAGGACCACACGGAGATGCTACTAGCCTTACGAGATGTCATCAAGCGATTGAGTTTTGCCAGTGGTGGAAGTGGTCACAGCCACCATGGCTTCCTTGCTTGGAGAAGGAAGAGAAGGAGGGGGCAGTTTATTAGAAATCACTTCAGGAAGGAGGCAATAACAGCGGACATACAAAGCCACGGGCTATTGATTGCAAATCTGGCAAGGCTGCAGGCCATTCTCATTGCAGGCAGGGCACCGCAGGGCCCGATAGGACTCCTTAAATCTGTTGGCCAGCATGGAGAACTTGCTGCCGTGGCACAGGGAGCAGGTGGCGCTGCCCGACCCTCGGCAGCGAAAACAGTTGTCCTCGGGAAGCTCCCCTTCCTGCAAGAGACAGGTCAGGGTTTAGTTACAGCAGTTCGAGACCTTTCTTCCAAACCAGGTTGAAATAGCACTGGGCTGCCAAGAAGGCAGAGGCAAAATGAGAGAATGGGAGGACAAAATGCTTCCTACAACTGGCAAAGGGGGAACAGGCCAGAGGCACAGAAAACTCACTTTAATTTTATCAGAGAGGATTTCCCTGATGGAATCTCTGAGACAGCATTCCCCCCCCCCCCCGCCCTTGCACTCTGTACCTTCTCGTTCCTCATCGCCCTTGTCACCATGTGACATGTTATTTCTGTATGTTCCATCAGGACAAGGACTTACTTTCCCTCACTGCCAAATGCTAATAGTGAACATTTGTGGCATGCTAAGTAGGTGCCAGGAGCTGTTCTAAGAGTTTGCTCTACATCCATCTATCTAATCCACACAACATCCCAGAGAGATAGGGTGAGTATTATCATCCTTGTGGCAGATGAGAAAATGAGAGACTGAGAAATTGCCAATGGTCACACAGCCTGGAAGAGAGGAGGCAGGTTTTGATCCCAGGCAACCGAGCCCAGAGTCCACACGACTACGTACACAGCCCCTCACTGTAGCTGTCCAACAGCAGGCATTCAAGAAATATTGTTTTTATGTGACCAAAGACTGAGTAGATGGACAACTCAACTCAACAACAATCCTCTGAAGCTTAGCTCTGAATTCTTGCAGCGCTTCATCTTTATTTTCTTTAAGAACTGTGATATGGCCTAAGACAGCAATCGTGCACCGTGGACAGTTCTCCCCTGGCCTCTCTAAACCTTTTTCTTCACCTGCAAAATGGGACTCGTAATGCTCACCACTCAGAGTAGCTAGAATATTAAATGAGAGAGTATGTAAAAGGACCACAATATATTATCTGGCATATTATAGGTTCTCCATAAAAGTTAGTTCACTTCTAAGCCTTGCTATTAAGTCTGGACTTACTAGTCCTCAACTCCCATCCTGCAGATAATGCCCCTTGTCTACTGCCATGCTCCTTCCCTAAGGACATCCATCCCAAGGAAACTGGTAAACTTTGCACTCTGTGAAAAGATTGTGCATAGACCATGAACTTCCCAAGAAATAAGGGGTAGTACTAAATCAATAACAGGTAGATCCAGTACCAAGTCCTCTCTATTTTACCTGCTAAACATCTCTCAAATCCATCCAGTTTTCTCCACCCACAACCACAATCCTAGTCCAGATACCCACCAATTCTGGCACAGATTCATAGTGGAACCCTGCCTCAGATCCTGTGGGCTCCTCTCTCCAACCCAGCCAACTCCTATTTGTTTTCAGATGTTGGCTTAGCAGTACCTACACCTCTAGCCCGGAGTCCTGATCCACCTGTACTGCCCCAAGCATGGCACATCTCATATCTACTGAAGGTTTCTGCTGACCACACAGCAAGTTCTCTGTGCTAGTCTGTCACCACCACTTCCAAGACTTAAAGTATGGTGACTGGCACAATATTTGTTGTTCACATGTTTATTGGACAAAGAAACAAAATAATGCTATCTGGAGAACCCTCCCAATTCTTAATTCTAGGAACTAACAAGAGAGCTGGAGTTCCCTAGGTAGCTCCACCCAGCTAACACAGCTTTCTTTTATAACTTAAGAATAAAAATAATCTTGAAAAGGGAGGCGTACATTCTGAAAATAGTTCTATTGTGCTAGAAAGTGCCTAAGAAGGTATTAAATTTTATTTATTCTAGATTTAGGAAACTGAAGTGATTATCCAACTGACAAAAACCTAAATGATGTCTATGTCTTCTTTTCTTAATATATTATCGGTTGCTGCCATATTTTATTCTATTTTTAAAAAGATTTCATGTATTTATTTGACAGAGAGAGAGAGAGAAAGCACAAGCAGGGGGAGCAGCAGGCAGAAAGAGAGGGAGAAATAGATTCCCTACTGAACAGGGATCCTGACGACCCTGGGATTGTGACCTAAGCTGAAGGCTGATGCTTAACCGACTGAGCCACCCAGGCGCCCTGACTACTGCTATGCTTTAATATATTAACAGTGGAGAAAAAAAAAAAAAAAAAAAACAGTGGAGAGGGATCCCTGGGTGGCGCAGCGGTTTGGCGCCTGCCTTTGGCCCAGGGCACGATCCTGGAGACCCGGGATTGAATCCCACGTCAGGCTCCCGATGCATGGAGCCTGCTTCTCCCTCTGCCTGTGTCTCTGCCTCTCTCTCTCTCTCTCTGTGTGACTATCATAAATTTAAAAAAAAAAAAAAAAAACAATGGAGAAACTGGTTTTTCTTCTCTTAAAGTCTTCAAAATAAGTGTATTTGCCAAAATATTCTTTAAGCAAATTATCACGGTCCATTTTGCTGCCAAATCCACATTTTTGTTTTGTACTGGGTCCTAGTGAGATTTTAATGTTGTCAAAGAAAGTACAGTAAAATCCTACCATAGTGCCATACATGTTAGCCAAAAATTAATTTGCATAGAATGCCAGGTTCAGGTATTAAAAGATTAATAAAATGACCTGGTGAGTGTGCTGCAGAGAACAAAAATAAATCATTGATCAAATTTTCTCTAATGCCACATGGTTATACAATGCAGTATTAGGGGCTTCACTGGAGTTTGCACTCTTACCCTAGGTTACCAACCTCCTTCCAACTACTGCCCTCAGCACATTCACTGAATCATTTAGTGATTCATTAAATCAAGTGTTACTGAGCCTCTACTCTGCACAAGGCATGCGGGATATAAGCTTTTGCCTTCCATTCTCAACATTTTTAAATTCTTCTCAGAAAATATTCGGTAAGAAGACTTAGAACATAGTTGTATTGCACAACTTAAGTTCTAGAACCAACAGACCACCTCACCAAACCACCTCTTACTGGCTCCATGAGCAAGGAAAAGGGCCTCAGCTTTCATTGTAGATTCAAAAGCTTGGGTGGCCCTAAAGTAGCCAACGAGTACCGATCTGGAGGCTTCTCAGTAGATGGGTTAAGATTATAAGATTGGTAGTCAGGTGGACCTGGGTTTGACTGCCAATTCTGATGACGTGTGGCAAGTTACTTGAGTTCTCTGTGCCTTGGTTCCCCTAGCTACAGAAGAAGACTGCTAACAATTACCTCCCTCAGAGAGTCCTCATGAGAAAGAGACTAATGCATGGAAAGCAGTGGGCATGGTGCCCAGCTATCATGGGCTCTCAATAAATGGCAGTTATTATTATTATTATTATTACTACTACTACTACTACTACTATTATTTCAAAGGCAAGATCACATAAAGCATAAAGAAGCCCAGATGAGTTACAGTCTTGGATCCAGCAAACATATGGCCAGATTTTTCCCCTTCTGTATTTCACTGTGGCTCAATTCAATTATTCCTCTCCTTTTCTTTTATAGTTAATACAGAGGGTTGGCATGGCCTGGCTTTTAGCCTTGGCCTGCTCTTTCATCAAGGTTCCCACTGTTTCCCTGTTCCATCTAACACAGCAAAGAGTCTCCTGGTCAGAAGGGGCTCCTTGATGTTCTTTGACCTTCTTTTTTAGAATAAAATCTGTCTGGGCATTTATTGCACAAGGGATTTGGCAAACAAATAGCAATTTAAAACAGTTTAAAAGACAGGCAAGTGAAGTATAACCTTTCACGACAACTTTCGGCTGCATACCTCTGTCCTAGTTTATGGTCTTACAGCGAAAAAACATGGATCTCTCCAAATTGAATTTAAAGATAATTGTCATGTCAGGCCTGTTGCTGCTTTTTTACTCAGGCCTGCAGCATGACCTGCATTTTATCATTTCTGGCTCACTTCTGCAAATATATGCTCCTGCAAATTACAAAATAGGATGAAAAAGAATAGAATTAATGAATTTTAAAGTGGGAAAGTAACGCTTTGGATCACAACGTTTATAGTCTGCCTGCTGCTCTGCTAGGTTCTGAGCCATGCCACGTAAAAGGCAAGAGAAGGCTGAGGCATGATACTTCTACCAGATGGCTCTCTGGTCCCAAATTCCAATACTATTTCCATGAACATTTAACTAACATTTACTGCACACCTACTCTGTGCTAGGTTCTATTTTTATTTTTATTTCTCATTTTTTTTTTTTTTTGACATGAGAACTACTTTTCTATGCTTAACATTAAATACGGCCCCTGGACTCATGGAGACAAAATCTGGTGAGTGACAGTAAACATTAACCAAAGATTTACACAGGGAAATATAAGATCACAACTAAGGAGGGATGTAAGCTGCTCTGAGGGGTCCATCCTTGGGTATTTTATCTTCATAGAAGTGAGGGGAGGCCCCTCTGAGCAAGTGATGCCTCCACTGAGATTTCAGGTGCTAAGAGCGAAGCAGAGGGGAATCTGGAGAATATTCTAGGCACAAGGGAGTTGCTTCTGGTAGGAAAGGGCAAAGAACATATATGCGTGGTAGCTAGATGGGCAGTGTGTCTAGGACAGTGAATGAGGAGAGATGTGTAAGAGGAGGCTAAAGAGGCTAACAGTGCCCAGGCTATATACTGTTTTATTCCAGTCAGAGGTCACTGAAAGTTTGGGGTGGGGAAAAGAGTGAAGAAGGGGTGACATGATCATACTTGCATTTCAAAAGTATCTTATCAACCTGAAATCAGTTTGGAGAGAGATAAGAGTCTTTGTGAGCAGAACTTTAATAAGAGTCTTTTGCCAGAGTCTGGTCATGACTTTCCTATTCCTGTCCTCTAAACCCTACTGAGGTCAGGACGTCACTCACGTACGAGGATGCCCCTGGCCCATTTTGTCACACTGATCCATGGGAGGTGAGAGTGAGTCCCATAGAAAGCTTCAACTCCCAAAAGATGGAAACTGAAGAGAGAGAAAATTCATTTCTCCTGCTATCCAAGCTTTTACCCTCTTAGCTTAAATCCATCAAAGTTGCTTTTCCCACCGCCAATCCCAAACTGTGAACTAATGACTATCATCACTCTACCCCTTCATCTAAGCATGTCCAGGCAACGGTTTCCAAGGTGAGGAGTGCACACCTCTAAGAGGTGTCGGAAGAAAATCATTCTACTATTTCTACTTACTTTTTATCTTTAAAAGGCAAGAAATTAAGCTTCAAGATATTTTCAAAAGAAACTGTTATGCTCATTTTTAATAAATTAATTGACACTGGCCCCTTCACTAGGTCAGGCAGTCACCAGACAAATAAGGGACCCAAGGGACCCTGCTTCCCTGAAGTAGTATGATGTAAAGTGACCCCACTGCACATCAAGTGACAGTGGTGTCCCAGCTCATTCATTCACTTTGAGCACCTTGCAACATATGGAAGTTCACTTGTCGTTGGTCTAGTGGATTTGCAGATAACACTTCGTTTTGGGCAGCCCTGGTGGTGCAGTGGTTTAGTGCCGCCTGCAGCCCAGGGTGTGATCCTGGAGACCCTGGATAGTCCCACATCAGGCTCCCTGCATGGAGCCTACTTCTCCCTCTGCCTGTGTCTCTGCCTCTGTGTGTGTGTGTGTCTCTATGAATAAATGAATAAACAGATAACACTTAGTTTTAACTAAACTAAGTCTCTACAAAATCTAGACACATGGCTCAATAAGATTCTTTAAGGAAACTGGATTGAGGGTAACACCAATAATAGAAGTACAAGCAAACCCATAAGAAAAAAGAATAGAGCTGATTTTTTTCCATGTCCAGAATAAGCTGTTCTGTGCCACAATGCAGAATGAAAAAAATAAATACCTAATCAGATCTCAAAAGAAGTCACTGAAAAAAATAAAATTATGCATATTTGAAATACAGACATAACCATTATTGCTAATAACATACCATTAAAATATAATAAATTTAAAATTCCCTAATGTCTTCAACAGTTAGACATCTCAAGTATTTATATTCAAGTTTTCACTTAAGTGTGCACAATCAAAACCATTTGAAGACCACTGCTGTAGGGCCAGCTCCAAGTAAGACAGTGAACCATTCTGACACACCTGTGGGTACTGGTTATGGGGGAATGTGCCTCCTGCGTCTGGCAAATGCCCATCGTTCTGGTCACTGTCTCCGTAGATTTCTTCTTTGCTCATCAGAGACTCCTCCTCAGCCTCCTCTTCCTTCTGGAGAATTTTCCTCATGAAGTCTCTCTTGTCCATGGGGGTTCGAATGATTTTCAAGTTATTCGTGTAGATGATGATCTTTCCAAAATCTATAATAGGTGGGGACTAGAGAAATGGAGAATGAGCAATCACCAAATATATGGCTGCAGGACCTGTTCAACATGCCAGGAAAGAGTCTGAGAGAAAGAGCTTGTAACTGTCTGGCATTTAGGATTCCAACAAACCCCAAAGTTACAGTTCACTCCCTGGTTCATTCGCTCTCTCTAAAAACACTGAAAACTAGCTTCCTTTGCCCTGTTGATGATAACCAACCAACGCTGAACCAATCATATAACTGCAACGTAAGACTCTGCAGGACAGAAGCCAGAGTTTCTATTCCTCTAAACCACAGTACATGATACACAGCTGGGCACAGTGAGTGTCTCATAAATACAGAAGAATGCTTAAAAAATTAAATAGCTCTCCAAACTTGTATGCATAAATAATAATAGTAGATAATAATTATAGAACTATTATTATCTTTATTTTATTATAGTGGATAGTGTTTATTTTGTGTCACGCATCATGTTAAGCATTTTAGAAACATTACCTCACTTTCCCTTCAACATCCCTTGAGTTGGGTGCTATGCTATGATTTCTATATTTTACAGATAAGGAGGCTAAGTCACAGTGGGGTTAAGAGTCTCCCAAGGTTACCAGTGGTCAGGGTCTGTGGCAGGGATTCAAATCCCAGTCTGCCTAACTCTAAAGTCCCTATCTTAATACCTACACTGTACTATTCACAAGCATTTCCCCCAAAAAACCCTGTAATATCATTATGTATATAATGATCATATACATATATATTTATGTATATATAAAATGTGTAGTGATTTTATATATATGCAATGATCTTACATATGTAATATTTTTATTGTTTGTACAATATATAAATCTTTTTATGCCAATAAATATATTTCTGTAGCATCATTACTAATAGCTTATATTCCTTTGTGTGGGTTTACCATGTATTTCTTGGTGATTTCCTGAGGAATAATTTAGGCAATACTACAATGCAGCAGAGCAGCACGGGGGAATAAATGTTTAGGGATTTCCTAAGAACACAGATTTTCTCGCAGAGATACAACAGCTTGGTGACAAATAACACCAACCTTAATTCCACCGTTTACCAACTGTGAGATATAGGCGAGTCATTTGGCCTCTTAGAATCCCCAGTTTGCTCATCCACAGATGGGGTGACATCTAACTGGTGGGCATCACCACAAAGTCATTACTAAAACAGGAATACCTGGGGGACCTGAGTGGCTCAGTCAGTTAAGCATCTGCTTCTTGATTTCAGCTCAGGTCATGATCTCAGGGTTGTGAGATCAAGCCCCAAGATGGGCCCTGTGTTCAGCCTGGAGCCTGCTCAAGATTCTCTTTCCCCTCTCCCTCTGCCCCTCCTCTCCTTCACTCACATATGCGCTCTCTCTCTCTCTCTCTCTCTCTCTCAACACAAAACAAAGCAAAACGAAACATAGGAATACTTGGATACTGGGTGGTAAGCAGGTGCCATCCTGAGACTCCTGAGTGCCCTCTTTTTAACCATGACTCCCTTCAGGGAGCCTCCAACATCCCCAAACCTAGTAACATACCAGCTAATGATTAGGATCCCAGGTTTCAGGACTCTGCCCCAATACTCTGCTTTTCTGTGCTGACTAGGCAATGCTCCCATGGTCAGAGATTTTGATGCTCATCCCTGAGGCCAATTATACCAATTTCTAGGGGTGGGGGTGCAAAGCAGAATATATAAAACAGGACTGTGAAAGATACTGTGCAGAGATGGCCTTGTCGCTGGTATTAAAAACTGTTCATTAGTAATGCATGCACAATCATGCTACACAGCTACATACTCCGGCATGAAATATTCCACTCTGCATTTATAGAAGTGTAGAAACCAAATCCGTCGGGATACCACAATCAAGCAGTCTCCTATTTACAGCCCTAATGCATTCGGTCACACCCTGGCTTAAATGGGACTTCACTACTGGGATCCCCTTCCTTGAAACACAGAGTTTTCTATCATTATTTATGAAGCTACCAGCTTCCTACTTGGCCCTGCTTTCTCTCTCTCTCTCTTTCTCTCTCTGTCTCCAAGGGATCATGTGGCAGCTTCCATTTCCTACTGTTTGATGTGCACTGGGTTCCTGTTTCACACTCTGGACTATCGGTTTCTGAACATCGGAAGATAAAGATGGTGGTACTTTTAGAAGGTTCCATTTCCACTTCCACTAATAGCCAAGGAGGTTTAGTTACTAGGGAACTTTTTTTTTCACATGTAGAACTGGCTTTTTCAAGGTGAAACTCTTAAGCTACTGAAAAAAAAAAAAAAGCCTGTGGTCATGTGGTCCAACCTCCTGCTTCTACCCTGGTTTATATCTGAGACACCCAGGATAGTAAATTTATTTTTAATGTACTCAAAAGAAGGAGGGTCCCAAAACACCTGTAAGGTGTGTTTATGTTTCAGTCACCTCGACAGCCAAGTTCTTCCTTGCATCTAAGGAAACCCTCCAGGTGTAACCAAAGTTATCTGGTGAGACCCAACTGCCCGTGAGGAACACCCACTCTTATATTACAGAGGGCCAGGATGAAGCCAGGAATTTTTGCATTTCCTTCCATGGTGCCCAGAATGGCAACTTAGATGACTGAGCTTCATAAATGCTCTGACGCCAGTGGCCACACACCTGGAGACGGCAATACAAACACCATGAACCCTTTCCACTTAAGATGCAGAGACACCTTCCTGAGTCCTAGAAATGCAATGGGTTGGAGGCAGGCAGGTCTGAGGTCAATTTTTCTTTTTTCTTTTTTCTTTTTTTTTTTTTTGAGGTCAGTTTTTCTGTACAAGATTTGCAAGTTACCAAGCTCCATGCACTGTTTTTCCAATATGTAAAATCTTTCTCAAAGAATTACAGTGAAGATGAAATGGCATATGTACAAAGTACATGTTCAGTAAATGCCATGTCCCTTCCTTCCCTTTCATTTTTTTAAATGAATCTTATAAACTTCAAATGGTTTCAATTCTGTAAGATACTTGTTTAAAACCACTTTCTCTATCATGTAAAGTTTTTTTTTAAAAGACTCCATATTTCTTTGATGAGAACCTGGTCATTATCACAATGATAGGGAATATTTGCTAAGCACATCCAATGTTCCAGGCACAATGCTAAGTATTTCTCATGTATAATCTTTTTTAATCACCACAATAATCTTCCTAAGTACTTTTATTAATCCCATTTCGTAATAAAACATTGAAGCCAGGCAAGATTAAGTGGTCTGCTCAAGCTCCCACAGTAAGTAGGTAGAGTGGACAGCAAGCCCAGATTTAACGGGTATCAGAGCACCTGATTTTTTTCATGATTATTTCTTACTGGGAAAAGTGATAGAATATGAAGTGCATAAAATTGACCACTTTGGGGCACCTGGGTGGCTCAAATGGTTAAGCATCTGTCTTCAGTTCAGGTCATGATCACGGGGTCCTGGGATCGAGACCTGCATCAGGCTCCCTGCTCAACGGGGAAGCCTGCTTCTCCCTCTCTCTCTGCTCCCCACTCTGCTTGTGTGCTCTCACCATCTCTCTCTCTCTCTCTCTCAAACAAATTAAATCTTTAAAAAAAATTTTTTTTACCACTTTAACCATTTCTAAGTGTACATGTCAGTGGCATCAGTACGTTCACACTGTTGTGTAGCCGTTATCACTACCCATCCCCAGAACTTCTTCATTTTCTAAGAGTGAAACTGTATCCCCATTGAACTCCTACCTCTCCTCTCCCCCAGCCCCTGGCAACCACCGCTATACTTTCTGTCTCTGTAAATCTGACTACTCTAGGCACTTCACAGAGGTGGAACCATGTAATTCTCTTTTTACAAATGGTTCATTTCACTTCGTGTGTCTTCAAGTCTCACCCACGTTGTAGCCAGTGTCAGAATAGCCTTCGTTCTCAAGGCTGAGTAATGTCTGACTGTGTGTATACACCACATTGTATCTGTCCATTCATCTATTGGTGGACATCTGGGTTGCTCCCACTTGTGAGCAACTATGGATAAAGGTGCTATGAACATTGGTGGACAAATACCTGTTCAAATTCAGAATCTTTACTTATAATTATTGTGCTTAACTGCTACCCAGTGTTGCTTCACAGCCAATATTTACCAGGATCTATTTTACAGTTGGATTCGCTACTAAAAAATCATGGCTTTCCAGCTTGTCTTTTTTTATTTTTCATAAATACCACACTGATGACCTGTTTCAGTGGGTGGAGCTACAGGTCTCCATCCTCACCCCTCTCTTACCCAGAGGCTGGCTAAGATGGGGAGGTAAATTGGATCAGGCAACAAAGGAATCAAGGATAAATGGATCAAGAAGGAATCAAACTCTGAATATGGTCTCCAGAGCACTGTGTTTAAACCAATGGTGTGGTGCTGCTATGAAGACTCAATCATCTGGTTTTATAAGTCCCTATCAAATTATACATTAATGTAAGCGTCAAGTTTGACACATGACTTGTGAAGGTCAAGCGGTCCAATATTATCTACCAGACCTTGTACAAGGTCTGCATAAACTACAACTTTGTAAAGTCTCAACCTACAAATAAGATTCAGTTTCAAAGAGATACTGTAAGTACAAGACATAGTCAAGAACCTAGGATATAGTAGGCATCAGTAAATGGCAACTATTACTGTTAACATCATGATTATTTATGGTGAGAATAGAACAACTAGGAATAAAAAAGAATAATTTTAGAGAATAAAAAGGAACATTCCACATGCCCAAAAGCATGATGAAAACCTGGGTTCTTATTCTGATTTTGCACCTAATGATCCTCTAATACTGGGTGGATCCCTTAACAACTTGGCACTCAGTTTTCCTCATCTGCAAAATGGGAATGACCATGTTTTGCCTTTCCCTCAAGGCTGTGATAAAGAACCACTGAGAAAGTCTGTGATACTGCTTTGTAATAATGCATGAGTCACTCCACTAACATGAGGGCTTATTCACTCCAGCCCCCTTTATTATAAAAAAGAAACCTGGTATTATCTTTGATAAATGTGGACTGCCCATAATTACACTTTTACCAATGCCAGAGAGGCCAATGCATTTGTCTGCCATAGATGAATTATCTGTTCCCTAAGGAAACTAACAATAAAAATGATTAGAGAGTAATTATCTGAATTTCACACTTTAAAGATGAGAGCATATCCTGGTGTACCATTCATTAATAACCTGGCACATTATATAATTGTATTTAAAGAAAAAAAGGCAATCATGGTCCCAATGGCAGGCATATACAATCTCTTTTTCATTTTTAGAAATCAGTGAATATTTTCCAAGTTCTTCTAGCTTAAAAGAAAATCATGTATGGGCTTTTGACTATCTATGGTACTGGGGAAGAGAATTGAAATTAACAGATAAAATACATGTTTCAATTGAACTATTAGCTCAAACTTTTTCTCCAAGTAACATTTCCTCTGGTTGACTTGCTTTTCACTATTTCTTCCCAGGGCTCCAATCACTCAGTGTTCATGCTAATGAACAATGGAAAGGCAAAATACATAAACAATAACAAAAAAAAACATTTTTTAAAAAGCAGGCACAGAGACAGAGATAGGAAATAAAATAAGACATAGATAAGCCACAAGCTGAATGGTTGGCTGGAATGCAGTGAGCACCTTCAAACACTCAGCTCTTTCAGGAAACAAAACAACCGGTTGCCACATAATTTTCTAAAACGGCAGTCTGGCAAGCTGAAAACCACTGCATCCCTGTTTAATTTACTTACCCAGATAACCTAGCCAATTACTGTAACCCAATTACAGTTGACTATCCAGGATGGAACTGAATACTATACATGCTTATTGCACTTTCCAATAAGTAGTCAGCAAGCATGTTATTTTTGTTCCAGAAATATTATTCCAACAGCAGCTTCCCATTTGGTATACCCACAGCTTTGGCTGGTACCAGAGCATGAGCAAGATACAAATTCGAATGAGTTAGTGTTTTCCTATCTACATTTTAGTCCTTAAAGTTTATACACCACACAATACCAACCTTATGATCATTCGCCTTGTAGTCATTGAAGAAAGGCTGACTGCCCGTCAAAGTGTAGGCATTGCCCTCTCTAAACACGCTGATCCTTTGAGCAGTCAGCTTAGGGGAGTATGGCTGGGGTTTGGGGGCTTCCCCAGACCCATAAACACCATCCATTGGTTCAAGGGACTCTTGGAGAAAACTGTGAGGGTATTCCTCCTTTGGTGACTCTAATTCCTGCCCATCCTCAAAGACCTGCTTCAACACTCTGCCACTGTAGGAGGAAGAGATTTTAAAGCGTACTTTCCGTGGTTTGCCATCACTCTTCTGGTTCAGCTTCTTCTCAGGGTCCTCCATCAGTAGAAATTTCACTCTGTGGTTTCCAGGCTTCAGTGTGGCCAGTAAAATTTGGGGCTCTCAAGGAAAGGCATTTTATTTTCTCTCCTCTTGCATATAATTAATTCAAGTTGGTGCTGGGGTATGCTCAGTTTACAGCAACTGACACCCACACATTAAATATTGATAGACGTTCATGCAGAGGTAGGCGATCATGAGTTTATGGTGTGGACAGAGCACAGCATAAGACAAGATTGGGTATCCTTTGATTCCCAAACTCCCCCCATAACTTCACCCTAACCCTGGCTCTTCCTAACCTGAGCAAGAGTAGATTTATTTAGGCTGAACAAGTATCAATCCAATAAGGATCAGTTATTCCATCAGCCAGCAAATGTCTTATTATTATTCTTACCAACAACTACAACCTAGTTGTAGATAAGAGCACTTAATAGGCACCACAGATTTTTGCCTGCATTGCCTTACTTTGTCCTCACAATAAGCCTATATTGGAAGTATAATTATCGGGATCCCTGGGTGGCGCAGCGGTTTGGCGCCTGCCTTTGGCCCGGGGCGCGATCCTGGAGACCCGGGATCGAATCCCACGTCGGGCTCCTGGTGCATGGAGCCTGCTTCTCCCTCTGCCTGTGTCTCTGCCTCTCTCTCTCTCTCACTGTGTGCCTATCATAAATAAATAAAAATTTAAAAAAATAAAAAAATAAAAAAAAAAAGGAAGTATAATTATCCCATGTTTTACAGAAGGGAAAGCGAGGCTCAGAATTGTTTCCCCATTTGTCTATTCTAGTACAGCTAGGTAAGAGACAGAATGGGGATCAGAACTCAGTTCTGACCCCCAAACCCACAGCCAGTCCACTAAGCCAAAAGTTTTCAAACTGTGTTTCATGGAGCCCTAGATAGGAGGAAACCACGGATCCTGGACTCCAGGCCTTCATCCCTGCATGAATCAGAGAGGCTACATTTCCCATCTACTTTAAGTTAAGGTTTCATTTGGAAGCACAGCACCAAGCCCCGCTGCCTACTCTAGACAACATCCAGTAAATGGCTGACATTGTGCACTCGTCGCTGTGATGACTATCAGGGAAGCATGAGACATGGGGCTTGTGAATGACAGTCCTGCATCTAGTTCAGGAAACAGACTTAACACACATGAAACAAGAGCCTTCTGCTTGCTAAGCAAATTGTCCACTGCTGACTCCCAGAATATCTATTCTGGGAAGAGAATGGTCCCTAAGGGAACAAGGATGAAAGAAGACTTGTAAAGGAATGGGCCCTTGAGATAAGTCTTAAAGGGTGGGTTGGATTTGAGGAGCCGAAATGGTGGGGGTTGAGCCTTTCTCCTTGTTTGTGTTAATGATGCCATCACTTACTCAGTTGCCCAAACTCATTTGTATTCCTGCATCCATTGCCATGGATTCTATCACGACTGCCATCTTTCATCTACCACCACCACCCTGACCCTTATCACTTTGCTGTTTGAAATTACGACAATCTCCTAATGACCTCCACACCCATCCATTCTCCACATTGATGCCAGAGCCATGTTGTAAAAACCATCTAAAGTCATCAGTCTCCTGCATAAAATGTCCTAACCTTTCTGTGCAGCAAGCAGAACTCCCCGGAACCTAACTGTACCTTCATTTCCACCCTCGTCCTCTGTCACTCTTCTGGCTGCTGCCTGAATCAGTGTTCCAGGCTCACTAACAAGCTCACCGAGTTCTTAAAACCGTAGGTTTCTCTTATCCAACACTCTGTTTCCCCCACTCAAATGTCAAACTTTCAATCCTCCTTCAAGCTACATCTCAAATGTCATTGCTTCTGGGAAGTCTTCCCACTTGCCCCAGTCAGAGGCCATGGAACCTTGCACCAACCACCATGAAGCGCTTCTTGCTTTCTCTTATCATTCCTGTGTTTCCCTCCACTAAACTGGAAACCCCTGAGACTCAGAAACTGCCTTTACCATTTCTCTATCCCCAATGTTCATCAAAGGACCTGGTACATTAAAGAATTCCATTAATAACTGTTGAGTGAATGACTTCCAGGCAAGAAAAATCAAGTAAATCAAACGTTTAAAATAGGAATTGAGCATATTTAACAGAGAACAGGTAGGATCAGAAAGCAGTCAAGAAAAAATTTATATTTCCACTAAGGAGGAGTTTCACAATTATAAGGTCCTACATAATCAATGGAAGGAATAGGTTACACACACACACACACACACACACACACACACACACAAAACATTTTTAAAGAAGATGTGCTCATAACAAGATCAGAATATATGTTCCTCTAGGTTTCCTAGGCTGCAGAGCTGGCCCTGATGTATCATGAATGCATTATAGGAGACTGATATATGGTTTCCTCAGTCCTCAGGACAACCAGGTAGGGAGGGCCTCAGACTTCTAGAAGTCCATCCCTGACTACATTAGTCTCATTCATTTTCTCCAGTGTACAGAA
This sequence comes from Vulpes lagopus, assembly GCF_018345385.1. Lineage (NCBI taxonomy): Eukaryota > Metazoa > Chordata > Mammalia > Carnivora > Canidae > Vulpes > Vulpes lagopus. The sequence continues at coordinate 89,741,136 of NC_054831.1, forward strand.
TGAATATCATTATCCTATATTATTAGAGGAAAAAATTGATTTTAATCAAACAGCACCAAACTAGAAGTGGTTAGGAGTGTTCCACCAACAGGTGTGCAGGGGAGAAAGTTATACAGAGAAAAGGCAGAAGCAAATTCAGGAAATTACTGATTGGCTATGAGTGACTAGCTGCCCCCAGCATTTTCATTTCATACCCACTAGGCACATATGGGCTTAGATTTGGGTTATATAGGTCACATAGGCTACCACAACATTAAAGCCACATCAGTTTAACGACCTCCTTCTTTAATTAATTTAACAATTCTCCCATTTTGGTCATCCTCTTATACATGAGAGATTGACCAAATACCTATTAGTGTGATTCTCAGTCACCATCAAAACTAATTTACTCTTGTCTCATCGTGAAACTTCCAGGAACAGACGTCAGATCCGTGGAAGAACTGTCTTTGCATTCCTCTCATTGTTCATCTTGTTTCTGTTTCTGCAGTGAGACCATCTGATGTACTGTTGATGGCTGCAAACATGCACTTAAGACCTTTTAGAGAACACAGCACACAAGGGGAGACTACAGTGGTAACTATTAGGAGGATAACACCAAGAGACTTAAATATATTCATTAGCCAGGGCATCCATGAACCACAGCAACTGGTATTAAATAACTTTTAAAAATGTACCTGAAATGGCATCAACCTATTTTAGCCAAGCAGCATATTTATTAATTTCTTGTAGTTGCTACAACGTCAGAAATATTGATTCACGTACAGCAGAAGTTATTTGCAATGGCACAGACCCCTCTTTGTTCAGCCACTAATTAATCTAAAGCAATTCTATTATCTAAATCCACCTTAAGCAGCAAAGCTGAGGGACTTCTACTATGCAGCTATGTGTGGCCTTATTTGGTAGATTCAGTGATAGTTGTCAGAATTAAGGGCACTGTCCTTCTGAGCATTAACAGAGAGAAAAAAAGCAAGTAGCAAAAAAGCAAAAAGAATAGACTTTTCCTGATGGATATGAAGATCTTGATCTGTGAACTTGAGAGACCTGTCCCCTTGAGATGCCATCTATTTCCAGGGAGTCCCCTCCCTCGTCAATTTTAATTTTAGATTTCTAGCTGATGTGCAATTCCAAGAATCTGAAGTCTTTTTTAACTGGGAGACGTGGACCTAAAAGTCAAGTTCCTGAAGTTTGACTAATGTATGGGTAGTGAGGAGGACCGGGTATGGTCTCTTCCAAGGAGGGTTCAAGGCAGTCTTTCTTCTTAGAGATTCCAAATCAGAAGGATGGGAGAAAATTGACTTTAATATGGAGAGTTGTAGGGACTAGACTTCAAGATCCCCTTCAGTTTATAGGTATATAACAAAACCTCAAAGACAATAAATAGGACTAAAATCTGATGTCTACAAGTTTGTGTATAATGTCCTATGAAATACAAATTTTTCCTCTACAGTCACCCTCATCTCTATCAAGGATCATCACAGTAAGACTAATTTGTTTGTAAAATATGTCTAGTCTTATTAGATTTGGCCTGATTATTTACACAAGTGCAGCAAGCACAGTGATCAACCATACAGCCTCTTTTTTTAAACCTTCTTTAACTGGACCTTTTCATAATGAATCTTAGTCTGGACTGTTTTTGCCTCTTGAGGCTAAAAAACCAAGCCAAGAACTCACCATTAGACTTCACCTGGAATACCTAGAGATTTGCATGAATTCTTCTTTTTGAAGGTGTCCTGAGGGTTCCTAAGGGGCTGCTAGGAAGTGACCTCTCTTATGCCCACCTGGTAAGTATACAGGCAGCCACCCTTAAGCAAGGTATCAGACTAGTTTTTCCAAGGGGCTTTTTATTGGTTGCATGAACTCAACCTTAGTTCCTTCAAACTGTCTGGTCATATTTGATCATATACATGTTCTCAAACATGACATTCCAGTCAAAGATTTGGTAATATAACCAATGTTTGCAATTGTGTCCTGGTATAAGGAGAATAGATTCTATTAAATTTATGCAAATAACTATATTGCCATGAGAATAGGAATACTCAATAGGTTTCTGAATTATGGAGGGATGAGATAGGAAGAAAAAGTAAATGTTTCATTTTTGTTTACAAAGGTATACTTTACAAAATTACAGTCATAGATGGCTTAAGAGAAAAGAGTAAAAGCTTTCCTTAAATCTAGAAGAAAACAAAACTAAGGAACCAGCAATGTTGCAAAGAAACAGTTGTAAAAAAATTAGAATCATCTTCATCAATTCATTCCATCCCATGAATGAACTGGGATTTATGAACTTCTGTTCTGCTTGAATCCCATTTTTCCATAAGTTCTAGGAATTCTTTTCCACCTTAGTTTTATAATCTTAAACTTATAAGAAACTTACATTCTAGAGAAATTAGAGTCCTTTCCATGAATCTCTCTGAAGATGAAGCACCTTTGCAAAAGCATCAGAGTAAAATAATAATAGTCTATAAATGACAAAAGGATTTTTAACCAAATAGCCATGGTTATAGATCTGATGAGAGTTCATTTGATAAGGAAATGTAGTTATTTTTGTGGCATACAATAATTTAGTTTAGTAGTTGGACAATGAGAATATTGACACATTTCTAGCAACTTTAAACAATTTCTGAGATATGTATATTAGTAACATTCATACACAAAGCAATCCATTCCCATTTTAATCAGCTTGACCACACATAAAATTCCTTTTCCAAGATTCCCTTTCCACAGACCTTCTAAAACTCTTTTTATATTCATTTAGGTTTGGGCCTATGTTTTTCTGTTTCTCGCTCTGGAAGAACTGGTCTTTCTACTTCCCCTACCTACTTTTCATACATAGCCGTTTCTTTTTACTCTTATAATTTCTAAGTGGTTTTAATGATATGTAATAATTGGAATTCTTAAAACTTAGAATCCTTTATTCCTAGTGAAAAGTAAGAAACAAGCAATTCTGAATTGTCTGTCACTCTACCATTCTGCTCATCTGCAAATGTGTAAATCCTTTTCACAATTTCTAGAAGTATATGCTTCCTCATAGGCAAATTTTTGGTGTGGCACAAAACATGTTTACTAGAGACCCAAATATATTTAAAAGGAAGCCAAAAGTGGATAGACTATGTTCAGTAATTAATGTTTCAGTCCTTCATCTTATTTTTGAATAATCTAGATATTCAATGAATAGCAATCATTCAATTTATCTCAGTATATCTTTAAGGTTTTAAGGTACCAAAAAGATTATGGTAACTATTTTTAAGTAGACATACCATAAAGCATAATTGTTGAAAAGTTCAGATATAAACTTTTATTTAGATCTATTAATTTACTTGTTTTTTTTTTAAGACTTTTATTTATGCATGAGAGACATAGTGAGAGAGAGAGGCAGAGACACAGGCAGAGGGAGAAGCAGGCTCCATGCAGGGAGCCTGACGTGGGACTCGATCCTAGGTCTCCAGGATCAGGCCCTGGGCTGAAGGCGGGGCTAAACCGCTGAGCCACCGGGGCTGCCCAATTTACTTGTTCTTAATTATGTTTAGAGGGGCACCTGGGTGGCTCAGGGGTTGAGCATCTGCCTTCTGCTCAGGGCATGATCCTGGGGTCCTGGGATTGAGTCCTGCATCAGGCTCCCTGCTTTTCCCTCTGCCTGTGTCTGCCTCTCTCTCTCTGTGTCTCTCATGAATAAATAAATAAAATCTTTTTAAAAAATTATGTTTAGATTACTCATGAAAATTTCAGCTGTCATTTTAAGTTATCTTTCTTGCTGACAAATTCTGTAACAGAGATAAGTTTATTTGAATTTTAGTAAACCTAGGTAGAATAAAAGATTATATTTGAGGGGTGCCTAGGTAGCTCAGTTGGTTAAATGTCTGCCTCTGGCTTAGATCATGATTCCGGGGTCCTGGGATCAAGCCCCTGTCAGGCTCCCTGATCACGGGGAGCCTGCTTCTCCTTCTGCCCCTCCTCCCAACTCCTGCTTGTGCTTTCTCTCTCAAATAAATAAATAAAATATCTTTTTAAAAAATATTATATTTGACACTGATAACTCTAAAGATATGTATTTAATTAAACCAACAAGCTTAAACTAGCTCTTATATACCAAAGACTATCCTACATCACATGAACTTGAAAAACATTTGTATTAGTTTCTATATTTCTGAGAGTCTACTTCATTAATATAAATGCTTATTTGTCTTTAAGCCAATTGAACAGAGCTCTTTACAAATTAATTAGGCAATACTATCCAGAGGCAGAAAAATATCACACATCTGTAGCATACATACATAAACTTACACAAACATACAGACAGATGCAGAGATTTTACAGCTTTTGTTTTAAAGCATGAACCATAAGACAGATGTGATCATACAAAACTCACTAGTTTATAAAAGAAGAGTTGGGTTCAAACTGTATATTTATCAGATAGAATAAGTTAAGGTTACCTCTCAGGTGGCTAATAAATTCTATTATTATCTGTGGAGAAGATTTTTAAGATTTTTTTTATTCACCTAATTTCCAAATTATTGTCTTTTCTTCCCTTCTGATCAGAATTACCTCCCTGTAGTTCACATTTCAAGAGAGGGCTCTCAGTTCCTAGAGGGGACAGATAGAACATTTACAACTCAAAGGCAAAGAAAAGAGGCACCTGGGTGGCTCAGTCAGTTGAGCATCTGCCTTAGGCTCAGGTTGTGGTCTTGGGGGCCTGGGGGCCTGGGATCAAGCCCCCAGTGGGGCTCCCTGCTCAGCTGGGAGCCTAATATTCCCTGTGGATACATAGTTTCATTTTAGCTTAGGGGAGAAGGTGTAAAAGAAGTTCCCAGCAGACTCTGAACATCAAAGTACAACACACATTTCTCTCCAACCATACCAACCATATTTCTGGAGCCTATAACCTGACAGTTGCTAAGCCAAGTTTTCAGAACACAAAATGAGACAAATAAGAGCCAAAAGCTATCTCTGGGAGAAAAAGAATTGATAACCAATGTTTTTTTCCCTGCCAATCTAAATTTGGAAAGAAAGAACAATGTGAAATTTACCTCCCTCTCTCAACCAGGCACCAAAGAGAGAGACTTGGGAGAGTTGACTTTGGTTAGGATTCTTAAAATACAGATGAATTTATGTAAATGGCTGGAGAAAATTAAATCTTCAACCTTCTGCCATTTCTTTCCTCTGGTTGAAGTCAAACAACAGAAAATGTTTTATTGTAGAAAAATAATATTTTTCATAACATTTTAATATAAAAAAGAGTGACTTTACCTTAAATCAAACTTAGGGTAAAATCATTTACTCAGGATTTTGCCCATTTGCAGAAAATTTTGATTGGTTACTAAAAGTAGAGATGACTTACATGATAAAACCAATCAATTTATAATTTTATAATGGGGCTCATTATCATTAAAAGCTCTGAAGGAGACCTAACCAAGTGATTAGACTTGGTGTCCCCACTGGTGGGACAGACTGATATTCTGTGCCTTCTAATGTGATACTTCATTTGCTGACTATGTGTTCGAAACAGGTCATTCTTGATGGAGAAAGGCACTATTTATTTTTTTAAGATTATTTATTTATTCATGAGAGACACAGTGAGAGAGGCAGAGACATAGGCAGAGGGAGAAGCAGGCTTCCAAAGGGGAGCCTGATGTGGGACTCGATCCCAGGACCACGCAATCATGCCCTTGAGCCAAAGGCAGATGCTCAACCAATGAGCTACTCAGGTACCCCTGAAAGGCACTATTTAATATTACACTAGGACAGAAGGCAAATGAGAATAAATAATCCTCCCACTGATGCGGTATAGTTAAAAGCTTAATGTTTATCTCATCCTGAATTTCAACCTAACTTTTTGTTTACAAGCTACACAGAAAATCAAAGAATGAGCTAAGTTACCCCAAGAGATGACAATCAGATGCACAAAACCACTATGTGGGACATCCTACAGGACTACTAGTCTCACCACAAAATTAATATACTGGGAAAAAATGTTGGGATGAAGGGGTCATTCTGCATTTAAAGTGACATAACCAAATGTAATATATGAACTATGATTGTTCCTGAAGAGACTTGACTCTAGAGTTGATATCAGACGGAACTAGAGAATTATTGGCAGAATAATGACATGTGATAATGTAGGAAAATGTCCTTTTTCAAAGAGATACATGCTGAAATATTTTAGGTGAGGTGTCACAATGTCTGCAATCTATTATGAACAAGTTTGTCCCCCCAATATGTATTTATATTTAAATACATGCATATATATGAAGTAAAAAATTGAAAAAGTGTTGACAATTCCTTGTGGTTGTTTATCATACTACTCTAATGTTTTCCTGTTTGAGATACATAAAATACAAATTATGGCAAATAATCCTCTCACAAAAATATTCAAAAATATCTAGGTCTACTCCTACGCATTTTGATTTAGACCCTGGGTATTCTGAATCTTTCTAGAGGTAGAATTTTTATCCTCTCCTGTCTGATGTCATTTACTGGACTTTATTTTTATGTGTACTCTGGGATTTGGGAGATTATATTAGATATGTGTCTTGATGAAAGAAATGTGTAATTATTGTAAATTGAGTATGAACATTATCCTTTAGCAATCCTTCCACATCTATCATTTCTAATCAGAGTGGTGCTTATAAATTAAACATATCCTTTTAATCTGCTCTTATATAACTACTCAGAGTGTGTGTGCATATGTGTGTGTGTGTGTGTGTGTGTGTGTGTGTCTGTGTCTGTGTGTATTTAAAACCCAGTCTGGCATTTTGAAACTCTTCTGAAATACTGTTATGGCAGAAGATTATGATAGCTATTGATCATTTGCAGAGAGCTATGAGAGTTCATGGGACTTTATGTCTAGTTTACAGTCCCCCCTGCTCCACCACCAACCAAAATAGAAATTTCCAAGGCAGTGCTTCAAGAGACTGTATTTCACACCACTGTTTTTCCCTGCAAGGTTGTCTAAGCTCCCTAAGGGATGGGTTTTTCATTATGGACCTAGGTGACATGGGATATAGTCTGCTAGCTTGTCCCATCTGTCCCCCCATGTCACAGGGCAATCTGACAAGGAGACTAACCCATCCAAAGTGTAGGATTGGGGTGCCTGGGTGACTTAGGGGTTGAGTGTCCGCCTTTGGCTCAGGTCATGATTACTTGGTCCTGGGATGGAGTTCCATACTGAGCTCCCCGCAGGGAGCCTGCTTCTCCCTCTGCCTGTGTCTCTGCCTCTCTCTCTCTCTGTCTCTCTCATGAATAAATAAATAAAATCTTTAAAACACACACACACACACAAAGTGTGGGATCAAGGATTTCTGATTAGGTCAGACATTTTCACTCAAGCCATCATTTCCCAAAGTATGCTTCACATTGCTGAGAGTTATTTCCTGCGGGGGGCAGAGAAGGGAGACTAATAAAGTTTGAGAAAGCCAAATTAAACTAATTTCTTTACTGCAAAGTGTGAACTATGCTGAAGTACTTTATCAGTCTCCACTGAGACATAGACCATTTCCAAAATGTAGTGACCACAGAACTCATTTTATTGTTAGAATTCTACTTCATGGGACCAGTGTCCTGAGGAATATGGTCTTGGAGATGCTGTTCTAAGATGCTTTTCTGCTTAAAAATTCTCATCTACCACTCTCACTTCTTTATGTGAACAACAGTTACTGCTTACTGAGTATTTGCTATATACAAAAGAGGCATTTCAGATAGGAGACCTGGAAACTGAAGCTCGGAGAGGTTATCTGTCCACAGTTCCACAGCCATGAAATCTGACGGTTGTTATTCTCAACTCAGTCTGACCTGAAAGTTCAAGCTTCTCAGCATTTTTGCTTTTCTCACCTCAGCAAACTGACCACTTGGGGGAGAAAAAGTCAATTCCTTAAGAGGGGGACGGAAAACCATTTTAACTAGTCTAGTTTGTAATCTAAAACGCTTAACACACTTCTGAATATATGATCAGTGAGGCCTCTCTGTGGCTGGAATGTAACTGAGCTGCCCATGTGGCTGGTTCTCTGTGCTCTGCCTCAGAGGAGACCCCGCCATGTGCTTTGAAATTTAACCACCTGTATTATCTGTAAATCACTGGAATGGAGTGATAGGCCATCTTCTAGGTACTTTGAAATGCTTTTTCCTCATTGCCTCTGAGTAGAGCTGGCGCAAGGCTTTGTATCACAGGCCAAAACCTCCTTGTCAGAATGTAAAGGGAAGGTTCCCAGAGGACCAAGCAGAGGGTGCATGTAGTGGAAAAACATCAACCCTGCCAGAAACCATGGGCCAAAATCTGGGGCTTCATTAAAAAATAATAATCACATGGGATTATTCTACCATTGCAGACTGTCCCTGCAGCCCCTGGTTTGCCAGCTAGAGAATCAGACACTAATATTTCTAACTCCTCTCTCACTTCAGACTACCAAACAAAAAGCCAGAAGGGATTTCAGAGGCTGCAAAATGGCCATGACTTTTCTCCATCCCAGCACTTTCCAACACAAATATAACATGATCCACATAGGTAGTTTTAAATTTTCCAGTAGCAACATTAAAAAAATAAAAAGAAACTAGTAGAATTAATTTTAATAACATTTAATCCAATAAATCCAAACAGATCATTTCCATATGTAATCTAAGAATGATATTCACAGCATATTCTATATTCTTTTTTGTTTGCTCAATCTTCAAATTCCTCTGAGTATTTTACACTCAGAGCATCTCAATTAGCCCAGTAAACTATTTGAAATATTTGGTCTGTTCTCAGATTTCAGGAAATTCACAGTGGACAAAGTAGATTCACATACCCAGCCAAGCTAGTCCAATCATACTCAAAAGTTTCCCAGTATTAGTTTTAAAATGTGTAAATTAGATTAAATTTAGTTCTTTAGTTGCACTAGCCACATTTCAAGGCTGAGTAGCCACGTGGGACTTGCAGCTACCCTATTGTGCAGCGCAGCTAATGCCCAAGTTCTTAAGGGGACCAGGAGTGCCCTCTGAGGGGCATTCTGGAAATGTACAGGAACATTTATTTCTCAGTACTATACTCACAGTGAATGAACACCACAGATATTTAGTGGGTGTGAGGCCAGAGATGCAGAACATTCTGCAATATGAAGAGTAGTCCTGCCCAACAGAAAACTGTCCAACACCCCAGACTTTCACATAGGTCAAACACTTGTTTATAATTATCCAAGACTAGAACCTGTTCGTTCGTTTGTTGGTTGGTGAGAGCAGGGAGCTAGGCTTTGATACATAATACACGGTGGGCAGCTGAGAATCCATACACATTAAGGGAAGTTGGTACATTATTTTAATCAGAGCTCTGCCAAGCATTGTCTACCATTTTAGAAACTCACTTCACAGACTGAAATGCTGCTCCTCTCTCGAACAGCATGGGTAGCTGTTGCATTCACAGGGGTCCTAGACACAGACAGGACATCTAACCACGTCATCATATCTCCTAGGGAAATCACACCCAAGCATTTGCTACTACAGACATAAGATTTTATTATCAATTACTTTCCCTTTCTGTCTATTTATACTCAAGGATTTTAAAGAACGAGGGAGTTGTATTGGTTTTTGAAGTTATATTTCTGGGTGGATTATTTAATTGACAGTTTCCTTCTCTAACAGTAAAGGAGAGTCAAGGAAGTAAGCGTTACTGAAAGCGTGCATTGCAGGCGTTGCCTCTGAGGACAGAGAATCACCGCTCTGGGAAGTCAGCTACTTCAGCCCAGCCGATGAGGACTGCCACCTACAGTGAGGGAAGCGAACTGAGGCTGCACCCAGGAACCCACAGGAAAAAATGTGGGTCAGGAAAGAGCTACTGCATTTAAAGAAATAAGTACTTTGCACCTCTGACGTCCAAAGTCCTGTGCTCCTAGAAGATAAGGCTATGGAATTGACCAAACAACCACAGCTCTGCTCCCAAGCAGTTCGAAGTCTCCTATAGGAGAGTACTGGAGGTGGGTCTGGGGGAGGTGACGATGAGGTCACATAGACAAGAATGATTAGCCAGTCAGTGATACTCCCCACCCACTTCAGAGCTCTCTGCTGGCAACTTGTTCGGGTTAGTTGATCTAGGAAAATGTAACAAGAGTACTAAATTTTCTGCACATATGTATTTTTTTCAAAATTTACACCAACTTAGAAAATCTATATAAAAACTTAACGCAAGTGATGCGTGAATACAACAGCCTTTTGGTAGGATATATTTTAAAAATTAGAGAGGTATAAAGAATAAAACAAAAGGTCTGCTTCGCTCTTCCAAAAAAAGTAACTATTACTGTAAGTCTAGAATATGGTCTTCCCAACATTCTATGCTTTTATATGCATATGTTTGCAAATACAAATAGCTGGCTTTGTTTTTTAAACATAAATGAAATTATAATATACACATATAGGCACAAGAATACAGACATATATGTGTGTATCTCCATTTATATTCAAATATATATATTAATAGCTTTACAGCTTCATTTAATTTAAAAATGTATCTTAGATACCTTTTCATGTCAATTCCTGGAGTTCCCTCTCATTGATTTTAAGAGTCCATACTAATTCATTCTAAATCATTCATTCATTCTTCAACAAATATTTATTAAGCACTGACTATATGCCTGAAACTATTCTAAGTGCTGGTGACATAATAGTAAACAGCAAAAAATGGGGGGGCATCTGGGTGGCTCAGTGGTTGAGCAACCTGCCTTCAGCTCAGGGTGTGATCCTGGGGTCCTGGGAGCAAGTCCCACATCAGGTGGTAGGGAGCCTGCTTCTCCCCCTGCCTATGTCTCTGTGCCTCTCATGAATAAACAGATAAAATCTTAAAAAAAAAAAAAAAAAAAGGCAAAAATCCTGCCATCAAAGAGCTTATGTTCCAGGGGCAAGAAACAGCTTAATAAGTTGATAATACATGAAAAACTGCTAACTCCTAAGAAAAAAATAAAGCAGGGTAAATAAGATTATACATTCTAAACCCAGAGTGGGATGGAATGCAATTAAAAAGAGAGTACATAGAGCAGGCCTCAGTGAGAAGCAGGCTCAAGCAGATGAGGGAAGTAGCTCTGAGGACATTGTGGAAAAGAGTTTTCTAGACAGTAAGAAAAGCCAGTATAAAGGCCCTAAGATAGGATTCAAAGAACAGCAAGGATACTACAGTAGGTAGAAAGGCAAAAGGCAGGAAGACTAGGTCAAAGTAATTGCAAAAATCTACAAAAGAGGTAAGTGGCTTAAAGATCAGGTTAGTAGCTGTGCAGGTACCGAGAACAGGTCACAATGTGAACATGTTTTAAAGGTAGAATAGCACTGACTTGATTGATGGTATTCACATGGAGAGTGAGAGGAAAAAAAAGAATCAAATATGATTCCAATGTTTTACCTAAAGCATCTGGAGATACTCTGGTGCATTCACAAAGATGTACCTGTTCTTTATGAACTAATGTTTAGGTAATTTCTGGGTTTTCTCTATTATAAATGATCCTACAAAGATGATCTTCATACATGGATCTTTGTGCACACTCGGTTGGATTTCCCACTGAACACTTTCACTTTGGAATGAGCTGATCTAATCTAACCAACCAGAGAGGACAGTGCTCAGGAGGTGCAAAGGAATCAGTGAGCTAAGCTAACGGAAGCATGAAGAAGAGGTAGTCTTTTCTCTTCCCCTTTCTGCATCATCTCATTCCACAATTTTTTATTTTTTTTATTTTTTTATTTATTTTTTTCCATTCCACAATTAATATTGGGCATGATAAAACCAAATAACAGCTGACATTTCTGAGCACTTAAGTGCCAGGCACAGTGTTAAGTGATTTACCAGCATTATCCCCCTTTTACTCTCCTAACAACACCATATGAAGTAAATTTTATGTGATGTCCATTATATAGATAAAAAGTAAAAGAATTCTTTGGAGGGACTGAATGATCCGCCCCGTGGTCACAGTGAGTTATGGAAGTTGGATTTTACCTGGACAATCTGACCCTGGAGGCCACATCCTCAACCAGCCGTACTATGCATCATTTAAATATAAATAAGCTCCTTTATATTCTCTGTGATTTTTTTCCTTGCACAAGCAATTCCACGTACAGTAAAGATTATGCCTAGCCCCCTAAAAGGCAGTGCAGGATAATGCAAAGGGCATAGGGTTTAGACTTGACTCCTTTTGGTTGTGTGATCTTGGGTAAAGTGCTTAACCTCTCTGAATCTCAGAAAAGTGGGTCAGGATCCTGAGAAAATGAGATGTAGCATGGCTAATTTTCTAGAGGGACTTGTGAGTATAAAAACTTCTTAAAGATTAATATAACACTGTATGTTAATTATACTTCAATTTTAAAAAAAGAAAACTCTTAAAGATTTTAGATCCAAGTGTCCTGTTTGTGGCTGAAGACTGGTAATAAAGTTCAGAGTCTCTACTGGTGAAATCTAGATCATTCTGTTCACTCTTTGAGGTCCCCTCCCCCATTATAAATCAATTTCCTTTAACATTTAGCATCCTCTCTATTTCCCTTCTTCACAACCTCCTCTCTATCCTCTGTTAGAGCTGCCCCAAAGGCGCCAAAAGATTTCAGGGCCATGGTTCTCATTTGCCCTGAGTCAATAATGAGAACTCTTATCCCAACCCAATCAATGGAATTACTGTGTGACTGCTACAAGACCTTTGCACTCTCTGGGCTTCAATTACCTCATCTCTAAAAATGTCAGTTGACTAAATAAACTCTAAATTCTCTCTCAGAATGAACATCCTACAACTCTATCTCTAGCAGTAATGAGAAGATGGGAAGGAAGACAATGATGGATATAGCGAACATGAAGAATTTGGTTTCCTACCTATATTTATTGATTTGTCAGAAGCCACAGTTGATTACATCTCTCTGGAGTAGATGCGCAACTGTTGTTCATGCAGCAGAAGTCGTTTTTTGCCTGAGGAAACAAAATGTCCTGGGAAATTTCACAAAAGTTGCTCTTAAATTGTCTAAAGAGCTACAAATGCACATCAAGCAGGACATTACAAACAGGGCATTACATGAAGCCCAAGATCCCAAATGTTGCCTCTAAGTCTTCCTCCACAATGGAAATTTTTACAACATTTCAGAGATGTGTCCTGGGCTGCTTGGTTAAACAATCAATTGTGCCAAAGGCTGAACAGCACATATGGCTGGAGCTGAATTAGATCTTACTAATTCCAAATCTAGGGAGCTGACTTGTATGTAAATATGGGTCTCTTCCCAGAGGGGTATCAGGTGCTGAAAACAAAACTCTGGGTGGATTTTTTTAAAGATTTCATTTATTTATATGAGAGAAAGAATGCACAAGTTGGGGGGAGGCAGAGAAAGAGGGAGAATGCAGGTTCCACACTGTCCTGGGATCATGACCCAAGCCGAAGGCAGACACTCAACTGACTGAGCCACCCAGGTGCCCTAGAATTCTGGGAAGATCAAATCAATCCCCCTCCCCCCACTCAGCCCTAGACCCTTCCATCCCACCCAGGTCAGACTCTCAGAAACACACACACACACACACACACACTCATATACACAAACCCCACATCCACCCCACTCCTGAGAACCATCACTGCTGAGCAAACAAGGCGATAGAAGGAGACCCACAGTCGGAGCCAGGATACTGTGGTTCTGTCCTGACTATTGGTGGATCTTGACCCTGGAAATGGTCTTTGGGACTTAACTGTACTATTTGTAAAATGAAACAGCTGGACTTGAACTTGTTAACTCCAACAATCTATGATTCTTGCCTGATCTACTGAAAAGCTATGCTGGCTTTTTCCAGGCTCTCCTAGGCACTGGTAGCTACAATTTTTGTCTGTTCTGCACAATTTCCCAATTGTGGAAAGATTTTTTTATCATCTCTTCCCCCTGCTCCATGTGGTCCTTGCAAGAAGCAAAAAACCCTGAAACCCTGGCCACAGTAATTTGCTCAAAGTTGAGCAGATGAACTCAAAAAGAATCTATCAGATACTGTCCTCCTCTTTTTACTACCTATTGCTGAAGACCAAAATGCCCTGAAATCTAATAGCTTTAAATGACAACTCTTTGTTCTCTGTCATGGCTCTGTAGTGGGGCTTTTAGTCATATGGAGGCTGGGCTGGGCTGGAACATCCAGGATCCTCACTCACACCCAGTATGCTCCCTCAAGGTGGTGGTTGGTGCTGGGTAGCAGCTGAAGGCTCAGCTGGGACTGCTGACTGAGCATCTCACTTCTCCCCCATGGTCTCTCCATGTGGCCTGAGCTTCTTAGGGCATGCCAGCCATGTTCCAAAGAGGGACCATTCCAAGCCTACAAGTCCCAATTTGCCAGCAATAAATCAAGCTTCTGTTTACACAATGCTTGCTAAAGTCCCATCAGCCAAAAAAAAAAAAAAAAAAAAAAATCACACATCGAAGCCTAGAGTCCCTGAGGGATGGCACTATGAAGACCAAAAAGCATAGTTCTTTGAGGGGCACCCATTAATCAATAAATTTCCTTCTGTATTGGGCAGCCTGGGTGGCTCAACAGTTTAGCGCCACCTTCAGCCCAGGGCCTGATCCTAGAGACCTGGGATCGAGTCCCATGTCAGGCTCCCTGCATGGAACCTGCTTCTCCCTCTGCCTGTGTCTCTGCCTCTCTCTCTGTGTGTCTCTCATGAATAAATAAACAAAATATTTTTTAAAAAACTTCCTTTTGTACTTAAGCTGGTTTGAGTTACTATCATTTGTTGCCAAAAGACTCATAATTAATACAGAGTCAAAAGATCTGAATTCATGAAAAGTACAGCATAAGGAATATAGTCAATGATATAATAACCTTGTATGGTGACTGCACTTGCATTTTGCATTTCAAAATGTATATGATCATCAAATCACTATGCTGTACACCTGAAACTAATATGTCAACTATACCTCAATTAAAAATAAAGCTTAACACATTTTTTAAAAGTTTTTATTAAATTCAATTTATTTAACATAGTATATTATTAGTTTCAGGGGTAGAATTTAGTGATTCACCAGTTGCATATAATACTCAGTGCCCCCCGTAATGCGCATCACCCAGTTACCCCCTCTAGCCAACCTTCAGTTTTTTTCCTAGAATTAACAGTCTCTTACGGCTTGCCTCTGTTTTTATCATTTTATTTTTCCTTCCCAACCCCTATGCTTCTCTGTTTTGTTTCTTATAGTTCACATAAAGTGAAATCATATGGTATTTGTCTTTCTCTAATTTATTTTTCTTAGCATAATAACCTCTAGATCCATCCACAGTGTTGCAAATGGCAAGAGTTCATTCTTTTTGATGGCTGAGATAGATATACACACACATACATATACACACACACACACACACATAATAAAATATTATAACACATCTTCTTTATCTCTTCATTTCAGTGGACATCTGGGCTCTTTGTATAGTCTGGCTATTGTGAACATCGCTGCTGTACACACTGGGGAGTAGGTGCCCCTTTGGATCAATGTTTTTGTATGCTTTGGATAAATACCTAGCTAGTAGTGCAATTCCTGTATCATAAAGTAGTTATAATTTTAACTTATGGAGGAACTTCCATATTGTTTTCTAGAGTGGCTGCACCAGCTTGCATTCCTAGCAATAATTAACACAATTTTTTTAAAGCCCTGAATTCAATGCTTGTCCTTACCACTGTAGAATCAAAAAGTTACCTGCCTGAGATTCAGCTTCTTTATTCTTAAGATAGAGATAATATCCATTTCAGAATACTATTATGAAAAGTAAGTAAGATGAAAGGCCTCAGAACATTTTATAATTCCAAACATACTCTACAAATAGTTGTGCTATACAAATAAACATATCATAGTGATGACAAAAAATGACAAACTGGAAGTCTAATTAAATTCATTTTGTTATTCATTCATTTCACAACCAATTCTTAGATAATTCTTAGGTTTACAATACTACTATAATTGGCTGGCTGTGTAGGCGGAAAAGATGTCCAAGCTCTCAAAGATTTTAGACTCCAATAGGGGAAATAGGTATGTACAGATGTAACATCCACTCAAGGCCAAAAAAAAAGGCTGCCTTAGGAGAGGAATATAGTACTATGGAGAGAGATGGAGCGAATAAATCATTTTGAGCTGCATGGGGATTAGAGAGAAAAATGAGGACATCTTAGAAAATATGGTACTTAACCTGGGTCGTTAAGAATATGTTGGCTTTTATATGCATAGAGAAAGCAAAAGACATTCAGGAGAGAGGTCACTAAATGAACAAAGGCTGGGACACATAGAAGTATCATGTATGGGGGATTCCTGGGTGGCTCAGCGATTTAGCGTTTGCCTTTGGCCCAAGGCGCAGTCCTGGAGACCCGGGATCGAATCCCATGTCGGGATCCCAGCATGGAGCCTGCTTCTGTCTCTGCCCCCCTCTCTCTCTCTCTCTCTATCATGAATAAATAAATAGAAATATTTTTTTAAAAAAGAAGTATCAAGGGATCCCTGGGTGGCTCAGCGGTTTAGCGTCTGCCTTTGGCCCAGGGCGCGATCCTGGAGTCCCGGTATCGAGTCCCACGTCGGGCTTCTGGCATGGAGCCTGCTTCTCCCTCTTCCTGTGTCTCTACCTCCCTCTCTCTCTCTCTCTCTATGTCTGTCATAAATAAATAAATCTTAAAAAAAAAAAGAAGTATCATGTATGTGTATGTATGGACCGATAAATGAACAAATGGTTTTCTAAGAATAGCACACGGGGACTCCTGGATGGCTCAGCGGTTGAGCGTCTGCCTTTGGCTCAGGGCGTGATCCAGGTCTGGGGATCGAGTTCCACATCCGGCTCCCTGACGGGAGCCTGCTTCTCCTTCTGCCTGTGTCTCTGCCTTTCTCTCTTTCTGTCCCTCATTAATAAATAAATAAAATCTTAAAAAAAAAAAAAAAAGAATAGCACACAGTCCAGCGTTTGTGCAGTAATGGAAATATGGGAGTGCATGATGACACAGATTAGGACTACATTATGAAGAGTCTTAAACACCAGACCAAGGATTTGGCATTTATTTCAATGAGGAATTCACTGAAGATTCTAGAACATAATAGTGACAAGATCAGAACCATGTTGTACAAAGATCAGTCTGGTAGTAACGTGGGATGATCCTGACAATGATATCTATACTTCCCTTTAGTGAA
Organism: Vulpes lagopus; assembly: GCF_018345385.1. Lineage (NCBI taxonomy): Eukaryota > Metazoa > Chordata > Mammalia > Carnivora > Canidae > Vulpes > Vulpes lagopus. Next base: position 89,758,242 of record NC_054831.1, read on the forward strand.
GCAGTCCTCCTCTCACTTAGTCTATTGAGTGTTGGTGGGCCTGATACCCCTACTTTCACATTCTACTGCAGAGGTGGCTAGATAAATCAATTTGACCAATGGGAGCATTTTGTTACCCTAGATCACAGTGACTGGTTCAGAAAGAGGCACCTTATTCAACCTGGGCCAGTGAGATTGTCTCCTGAGCTTGTCCTCCTTGGGATTATTTATGTAACATTATGTAATACCAAAGTTTATGGTGACCAAGAAAGCCTGCCTGAGAATGAAGCTAACAGGGAAGAAAAAAAGACAATGGACAAAGAAAGTCAATGACCAATGGCTTCATTTGATTTCCTGAATAGAGCTACCCTAAAAGTAATGTACCTCTGAATTTCTAATCACATTAGAAGTGATCCAATCACATTTAATTTGCATTGGTTTTCTGTTTGTAATGAAATGATTCCTGACCTCATAGAGTTGGGCACTATGGTCATCTCTTAACAGTCATTCATTCATTCATTCATTCATTTAAAAAATATGCTCAAGTGCCTACTTTGTGCCAGGTACTATTGTTGGCACTGGAAACAGAGTAAAAAAGACAAATATTCCTCCTTCATAATACTTACATTCTGGAATGGATGAGAGGGTAGATTAGATGAGACTAGAATTATAATGGAGAGGGGCAGGATCCTGGAGGGCTTCATAGGCCATTTTAAGGATTTAACTCTCATTCTATGAGACAGGAAACCACTTTGTTTTGAACAAAGGTGGGGCATACAGATTTAAAATTTAAATCCAATACAGATTTAAAAGGATCGCTGTGGCTATCACACCTAGTATGAAGAAGGAGGGCACGAATGAAAGCAGAAGACCAGTTACAAGACCACAGAAATCAGGAAAGAAGATAGTAACTTGGTCCTTGTTGCCAGCTGTGAAGGTGGTGAGACATGGGTCAGCTTTCAAGTCTATTTTGAAGGTGAAGTTAGCCTTCAATCAGGTATTGCTGATTGACTGGACATGGGGTCATAAAAGGGAAAGGAAAAGGGTGGAGAAGACTCCAACATTTTCAATGGAACACAACAAAGGACAGATTTGCTATTAAGAGATATGGGGATACTGAGAGAAGAGCAAGTCTGTGTTCATAGGTCAGGAGTCTGTCTTCATCACATTAAATGTGAGTTGCCTGTTAGACTTCTAAGTGGAGACATGGGGTAGATCTTTCAAGTCCAAAGACAACATCCAGATTAGAGGCTTGTGTCAGCATCAATCTTAGCGAAAGATCAGAAGAAGCGTTAGCCTCATGGATAACAAGAGGAGAGATACTCTTGCTGCCTTACTTTTCCTCTCATGCCCTCTTTCCATTTATAAATGTAATTGCCTGGCAAGGCAGAGAGCTCAGATGTGCTTTCTTCCATTCTCAGAGGTAGATTCTATATTACAACAATCCCATCCAAGAAGACTTTTTTAAAGAGTGAACTTCAAGTTTCAGGTTCCACTCTAAAAATCCAAAAGAATATGAATGACACAGGCAAAATCAAAACAAACAAAAAACCCTCAGAGACAAACACACTTAGGAGCAAAATTTCCTACCTGAGAAGCCTCAGGGAAAGCTGAAATTCCTGGAATGAACACAAGGAGGAGCAAGATGGGCACAGAGAGCAGCGCCCAGGCAACAGGTGGCAGATTAGGTGTCCATTCAGAAACCTGGTAGGCTTCATCAGCTGATGAACACTGAAATGCTCTGATGATTTCTTAGCTTAAAATAGGAACAATGAATATGGAGGGATCTTTTAAATGTTAATAGAAGCAGTATTAAGGAAGAAAATTGAACCTATTATTTTGAAAACAGCTGGATCTACTGAAGCAAATTTGGTGTGTATTTCTGAGAGTTCCTTTCAAAATATGCTTAATTGTCATAAGCAAAAACTCTGGGGAGGCACACTACGGGGAAAAGACCTAGAGATTAGGCGTCAGAAGATGTTGCTTCCAGCTCCAGCTCTATGGCAGATCCCTGATTTCTGAAAGTCACATTCTAAAATGCAGGTTCTAAAATCAATCACAGTGTTGTAAAGTGGAAGAAAGACAATGTGTGTAGTAACGATAGATCTAGAAGCACTGAGAGCTACCTCTTGCAGGCACTGGGCTAGGTACCTAAAGGAAACTGTTGTAAGGCTTCCGCATCTGGAAGATACAGCAGGGAGTGGGGGAAAGAGGGTAAGGTTGAGCACTTTGGAAGAAAAGAGCATGGATTCAAATCTCAACTCTGAATGGCCATGAGCAAGTTACCCACCCTCTCTACACTGAGTTTCCTCATCTGCAAAATAGGGATTATAGTGCTTCTTACTTTATTAAGAAAGTTATCAAGATTAAGTGTGGTATTATATGTGAAGCACTTAGCATAGTGCCAGCATATAATTAGTACTTAATAGTTACGAGCATTTATTGCTATCACATTTAATTCTTGTAAGAAGGCCATGGAAGGAGGTGTGTAGACTTTATAACTGTCATGTTACAGCTGTCAAATTAGAGTGAATGAATAACTTGTCCAAGGTCACATTGCTAGTAAGTAATAAATATCACTAGGAAGTAGTTAAGAATATGGAAATGTTAATTATTTGTATTTCAGCATTTAGAGGGGATTGAGGGGTCCTTTTTTCTTTCTAATGTTGAACTCATTCCAGGCACAAGGCTTCCCCCCATTCTGTTCCTTTGGAGGCATGCTTTTAACCTCCATCTCTGCAGCTACTTCCAGCCAAAAATCCACCTTTCATTCCCATGTCACATTTTCAGAGAAGTCTTTCCTAACTATTAACCTAAAAGTCCTCCCTACTCCCATCCTAAAGTCCTATTAACATTACCCTGATTTATTTCCTTTACAGAAGTTATTAGTTAACTTGCTCATTTAGCTGTTGTCTATCTCTTCCCCCCAGAAAGTAAGCTTCTTGAGAACAAGGATTTTGACTGACTTCTTAACCTTTCCATTCGCAGTGCCCAGAAGAATGCCTAGCACATAGTAGATGCTCAGTAAACGAAAGATGAATGACAGATAACAATTCTCTCCATCTATCTGAGCCTTCTCATCATGATTTTATGTATATAAATCTTTTTCAGTTAGTCTTCTTAGATTCATGAGCAAATGACCAAAGAGTTGGTATAAATATTCCTGCTCATTTTACTGCCCTCTCCTGTGAATTTACAAGGCTAACAGGACAGTACAATCAGACATGATTTTCTCCTCTCCTGGAGGCTGATGCTAAATTGTGAGGATTAATGAGATTCCCATTGCTTTCACTCATTCTAAGTGTCATGCCAAGGCTGAACCAATATTGAGACTCATATTGTACATAGGAGTTCATTTCATTCCTACGCTGTTGTACCTGCAAGCAAAGTCTCTGTCAAGTTTGTTTTAATAACAGGGTTCCAGGGGGGAAAATGCCAACTGAATTCATTACTAAAATAAATCGAAACTACACAAGCAGACTGGAGGGCAAGAGACATCCAAGAAACTTTATCTTCTCAAACTCAGGGGCTGATCATAAATTGACAGCCACTGAAACGCATGCCATCTCTCAGTGGAAGACAAGATCCTCTTGGTCAGCACCCCCTGAACATAGCTTGACCTTTGTGGATCTAAATTAGTCTCTCCATTAACCAAGCAAAGAGGACTCTTTGCCCAGAGATGTGATTTTCCTTCTTTCCAATAATTTCCCCTCTGTCCATAAAAACAGTGAATTATTCTTAATGTCATAATATTATGACAGTGCCCCTCTAGGGGCACCTGGGAGGTTCAGTGGTAAAGCATCTGCCTTTGGCTCAGGTCATGATCCTGGGGTCCTGGGATCGAGTCCCGAATCAGGCTCCCCACAGGGAGCCTGCTTCTTCCTCTGCCTATGTCTCTCTCTCTCATAAATAAATAAAATCTTTTTTTTAAGTTTGTTTTTTGTCTTTTTTTGTTTGTTCATTTGTTTCTTAAATTCCACATATGCATGAAATCATCTGGTATTTGACCTTCTCTGACTTATTCATTTGGCATTACACACTCTAGGTCTACCTCTACTCTTGCAAATAGCAAGATTTCATTCTTTTTATGGCCAAGCAACACTCCATCGTGTGTGTGTGTGTGTGTGTGTGTGCACACGCATGCAGAACATCTTTTTTATCCATTATCTGTCAGTGGACACTTCAGCGACTTCCATAATTTGGCTATTGTAAATAATGCTGCAATAAATGTAGGGGTGCATGTATCTTTTCAAATTAGTGTTTTTGTTTTCTTTGGGTAAATACCCAGTAGTGCAAATACTGAATCATACAGTAATTCTATTTCCAATTTATTTTTAAAGATTTTATTTATTTATTCATGAGGGACACACAGAGAGAGAGGGGGGCAGAGACACAGGCAGAGGGAGAAGCAGGCTCCATGCAGGGAGCCCGACGTGGGACTCGATCCCGGGTCTCCAGGATCAGGCCCTGGGCTGAAGGCAGCACTAAACTGCTGAGCCACCCGGGCTGCCCTATTTTCAATTTCTTTAAGGAAATTCCATACTGTTTTTTGCAGTGGCTACACCAAATTGCATTCCCACCAACAGTGTACCAAGGATCCTTTTTCTCCACATTTTTGTCAACACTCGTTATTTCTTGTGTTTTTTATTGTAGCCATTATGACAAGTATAACATGATATCTTAATGTAGTTTTGATTTACATTTCCCTGCTGATGACCAATATTCAGCATCTTTTCACCTGTCTATTGGCCGTCCTGCACGTCTAAGACAGGATTTTTAAACCTGGTCTAGCTCCAATTTACACACTGTTTCCATGGTTCTATGGCATTTATTTCAATCAGAGAAGATGAAGGCTAACATTTATTAAGGCAAGAGGTTGTTTCTTCCCCTGGGTGTCCCCTGAACATTATGGTGATTGCTGAGTAAGGTTGCTAGGGAAGCCAAAGTAGCAACTGTAGGTTTACAGTTTGGAAAAGACCTGGATCATTAACAGAAAGGAGGTAGGAGAAAAGGGAGACTGAAATGAAAGGAAGACAGAAAGAAAGAAAAACTCTACCTGGAGAAAATGTGACTGACAAGACACCCAAGGTAATAGATAAGAAATAAAACACAGGAAGACAGAATGAACATGAGAACTCAATTCACTCCTCCCTTGAGAGTATACTCTGGGCAGTACTTAGATATTGGCTGAATTTCAAATCCATTTCTGACCTCCAATCCCATAGCCAGCCTGTTTTATCTCATTCTCTCCTTTATTTATTCAAAATGCAGACTGAATGTATTCCAGTGCAAGGCACTGACAATACAAAGATGAATGAAGTGGTCGGTGACAGGTCTTGCCTAAACCAGGGTTCACTTCTGGGGTGCCTGGGTGGCTCGTCAGTTAAGCATCCGACTCTTGATTTTGGCTCAGGTCATGATCTCAGCGTTGTGAGATGGAGTTCCACGTCAGGCTCCATGCTGAGTATGGAGCTTGCTTAAGATTCTCTCTCCCTGTTCCTATGCCCCTCCTCCCTTCCTCACATGCTCGCTCATTCTCTCTCTCAAAAATAAATAAATTTTTAAAAATAAGATCACTTTTGACTTCCCACACTGCCCAGCAAGTGTCCAAGCCAGGGGTCCTAATGAGTTTTACCACTGTTGGGGTGTCAATGGTGTCCCAGGCATTGTGCTATCTCTAAGTGTACAACAGTGAGTAATATCATTCTACCCATCAGAGCTCAAGGCCTAGTGAAGGAGACATATGAGTCAGCAGAGAGTTACAGCCCAGTGGGGCAAGAGCTGTGGGAAAGAGAAGTAACAGAGGACATGGAAGCTGAATGGAGGGTTTTGACCTCTGGCCAAGAGTCAGGAAGGTTTCCCGGATAAAATGTCCCTTCTTTTGTTCATTCCGCAAATAATCCAGAGCCCCTATTATGTGACAGACGCTGCCCTAAGCAATGCAGATACAGTGCTGAACAATAAACCTCTGACATCCCAGGGGGAGGAGAAGGCAATAAGCAAATAAATCATTTAAATAATTTGACAGATGGTGTTAAGTGGAGTGAAGAACACAAAGCAGGGTGAAATGAAGGAGAGGATAGGCAGGAAGCTACTTTAGGGTGTGTGGGCAGGAAAGGCACTCAAATATCAAGACAAGTCAGCCATATGAAGACCTGGAGGAAGGGCATCCAAGACAGAAGCCAGTGCAAAGGCCTCAAGTGGGGACAAGCATGGCCTAATCAAGAACCTGGAAGAAGGCCAGTGTGAGTAGAATGAAGTGGTCAAAGACAGAGTGGACAGACAGGAGAATGAGGTAGGGGACTGGTACTGGGACACCAGTAGGGGACTGGTATGTGAACATATCAGTTCACAAGGGCCTGATACAGATTTGGAATTTTACCCATAGAGCAGCAGGAAGCCATTGGAAGATTATATAAGAAAGATACTGACATGCTCTGATTTATATTTTTTTAAAGGTAACTATGGTCAACTAAATTGTTTAGGATTGACTCAGGATTGTGAGCATTTATCTTTTTTTTTTCCAATAAATTTTTCATTTTGGAATAATTTTAGATTCCTCGAAAATTTACAAAAACAGTACAGAGACTTCTTATACTCTTCACCCAGTTTCTCCTATTAATATCCTACCTAACTGTGGTATATCTGGTACAATAAAGACATTAATATGAGTAGCCTGCCATTAACTTAAACAACAAACTTTATTAGAATTTTGCCAGTTTTTCCACCAGTACTCTTTTTCTTTTCCAGGATCCAACCCAGGATAGCATCCTGCAAGTAGACCCGTCATCTTTTAAATAGCCTTTCTGTATTTGAGAAACTACCTCAAGCTAGCAAAAGCTAGAATCAGCTTCTCTGGTTTGTCATGAGAAGTCCTGATAAATAAGAGGGATGTGGGGGCTCAGGCAGGCTACTTCTGGAGTCACTGAGGCAAGTCACCTACTCAGCTTCAGTCATGTAGACAAGGGACGTAGGAGCCTCTGCAAAAGAATGGAGTGGGAATCAGTTTAGTCAATATAGTCACATCTATCACTTGGCACCTCAAAAAATAAAGGTAATCTTAATACACCCAAATTAGGAAGAACACAGGCTCAAAATAGGCATTATTTTTACACTAAATAAATTTAGTGTTATGAAAAAAAACAACGTCCTAAATTTTCCCATTTTTGTCTGAGAAGAATGACATTTTATTTGGACTTACACCTATCCAGCCCCACAGACTCATCTGGGGACAGCAGCAAAGAAAAAGAACAAGAACAAGAACAAGAAAAAGACCTGTGTGGAAATGCAAACTGGTGCAGCCACTCTGGAAAACAGTATGGCAGTTCCTCAAAAAGTTAAAACTAGAACTACCCTAAAATCCAGCAATTACACTACTAGGTATTTACCCAAAGGATACAAAAATACAGGTTTGAAGGGGTGCACCCTGACATTTATAGCACCACTATCTACAATAGCCAAACTATGGAAAGAGGCCAGATGTCCATCGACTGAAGAATGGATAAAAAAGATGTGAAGTACTTCTAGATTCCCTTCAACATACCCAACTTAATTTGGGGAGATAAACAAGATATTTTTTGTTTTGTGTTGTGTTTTTTGTTTTCTCTGCCTCATTTTATTCTACAATGGAAGAATTTAATACCTTCTAAAACGTGACCAGCATGCACCCAGAATCAAGTGGTATATCATGCTGGTTCATTCTATGAGATCCCTCATTCCCATTCTGCCCTCCTCTTTTATATTATTTATGTTTTGGTGGTCAATGTTGGGGCCTTCTGCAAGTATTTCTGGTTTATATGAATTTGGGACTGAGCATTTTTATCATACAGAACTTAATACACTCAGAAACAAGAGGATCACCCTCTAAAACCCCTCAAGTAGACTACATTCTCCTTCCACTACAACTTCATCACCACCACCATCCCCTCCTTTTTATCTTCTCCTTTTTCTCTTCTTCTTTGGGATTCTTGGCCTTTTATTTTTTACTACTTTGTTTTAAATTTTTTTTCACTTTAGTGGTCCTTTTGTTTTATTTTGTTCTGATCTTTGTTTTCAATTTCTGGTCTCTGACCTTGAAAGAATCATCTAGGGTGAAATTTACTTAGGTTGTGACACAGCCAACTCATACAGCCACTCTGCACTGAGCGAAATGACTAGAAAGAAGAACTTACCACAAAAGAAAGAATCAGAAACAGTACTCTCTGCCACAGAGTTACAGAATTTGGATTACAATTGGATGTCAGAAGGCCAATTCAGAAGCACAATTATAAAGCTACTGGTGGTTATGTAAAAAGCATAAAGGAATCAAGAGACTTCATGACTGCAGAATTTAGATCAGGCCAAAATTAAAAATCAATTAAATGAGATGCAATCCAAACTGGAGGTACTAATGACGAGGGCTAATGAGGTAGAAGAGTGAGCAACATAGAAGACAAGTTGACGGCAAGGAAGGAAGCTGAGGAAAAAAAGGGAAAAACAATTAAAAGACCATGAGGAAAGGTTAAGGGAAATAAATGACATCCTCAGAAGGAAAATATTTGTATAATTGAGGTTTCAGAGGGTGCCAAGAGGGCCAGAGAGCCAGAAAGCATATTTGAACAAATCATAGCTGAGAACTTACCTAATTTGGGGAGGGAAACAGGTATTCAGATCCAGGAGATAGAGAGCCCCCCCACACACAAATCAATAAAAACAGTTCAACACCTGGACATTTAATAGTAAAATTTGCAAATTCCAAAGATAAATAGAAAATCCTTAAAGCAGCAAGAGACAAGAAATCCCTAAGTTATATAGGGAGAAATATTAGATTAACAACAGACCTCTCCACAGAGACCTGGCAGGCCAGAAAGGGCTGGCAGGATATATTCAGGGTCCTAAATGAGAAGAACATGCAGCCAAGAATACTTTATCCAGCAAGGCTCTCATTCAGAATAGAAGGAGAGATAAAGAGCTTCCAAGATAGGCAGAAACTGAAAGAATGTGTAATCACCAAAGCAGCTCTGCAAGAAATATTAAGGGGGACCCTGTAAAAGAAAGAGAAAGCCCAAAGAAATAATCCACAAAAACAGGGACAGAATAGGTATTACATTGACACTAAATTCATGTCTTTCAATAGTAACTCTGAACCTGAATGGGCCAAATGATCCCATCAGAAGACCAGGGTTTCAGACTGGATAAAAAAGCAAGACCCACCTATTTACTGACTACAAGAGATTCATTTTAGACCCAAAGACACCTACAACCTGCAAATGAAAGGTTGGAGAACCATTTACCATTCAAATGGTCCTCAAAAGAAAGCTGGGGTAGCAATCCTCATATCAGAAGAATTAAAGTTTATCCCAAAGACTGTAGTAAGAGATGAAGAGGGACACTATGTACTTAAAGGGTCTCTCCAACAAGAGGACTTAACAATCATGAATATTTATGCCCCTAATGTGGGAGCTGCCAAGTATATCAATCAATTAATAATAAAAGTAGAGACACACTTAGATAATAATACACTAATACTGGGAGATTTCAACATGGCACTTTCTGCAAATGACAGATATTCTAAGCACAACATCTCCAAAGAAACAAGAGCTTTAAATGATACACTGGACCAGATGGATTTCATAGATATATGCAGAACTTTGCATCTGATCCCAACTGACTACACATTCTTCTCAAATGCACATGGAACTTTCTCCAGAATAGACCACATACTGGGTCACAAATCAAGTTTCAACCAATACCAAAAGATTGGGATTGTCCCCTGCAGATTTTTAGACCATAATGCTTTGAAACTTAAACTCAATCACAAGAAGAAATTTGGAAGGAACTCAAACACATGGAGGTGAAAAAGCATCCTGCTAAAAGATGAAAGGATCATCCAGGAAATTAGAGAAGAATTAAAAAGATTCATGGAAACTAATGAGAATGAAGATACAACTGTTCAAAATCTTTGGGATACCGCAAAAGCAGTCTTAAGATGGAAATACATCACAATACAAGCATCCCTCAAAAACTGGAAAAAATCCAAATACACAAGCTAATCTCACACCTAAAGGAACTGGAGAAAGAACAGAAAATAAAACCTACACCAAACAGAAGAAGTTAATAAAGATTCGAGCAGAACTCAATGAAATAGAGACCAAAAGAACTGTAGAAAAGATCAACAAAACCAGGAGTCGGTTCTTTGAAAGAATTAATAAGATAGATAAACCATTAGTCAGCCTTATTAAAAAGAAAAAAGACTCAAATTAATAAAATCACAAATGAAAAGGAAGAGATCACAACCAATACCAAGGAAATACAAACTATTTTAAAAACAGATTATGAGCAGCTATACACCAATAAATTAGGCAATCTAGAAGAAACGGACGCATTTCTGGAAAACCACAAACTACCAAAACTGGAACAGGAAGAAATAGAAAACCTGAACAGGCCAATAACCAGGGAGGAAATTGAAGCAGTCATCAAAAACCTCCCAAGACACAAGAGTCCAGGGCCAGATGGCTTCCCAGGGGAATTCTATTGAACGTTTAAGGAAGAAACAATACCTATTCTACTAAAGTTGTTCCAAAAGATGGACAGGGATGGAATACTTCCAGACTCGTTCTATGAGGCCAGCATCACCTTAATTCCAAAACCAGACAAAGACCCCACCAAAAAGGAGAATTATAGACCAATACCCCCGATGAACACAGATGCAAAAATTCTCAAGATACTAGCCAATAGGATCCAACACTACATTAAGAAGATAATTCACCATGACCAAGTAGGATTTATCCCCAGCTTGCAAGGCTGGTTCAACACTCGTAAAGTAATCAATGTGATAGATCATATCAACAATAAAAAAAACAAGAATCATATGATCCTCTCAATAGATGCAGAGAAAGTATTTGACAAAATACAGCATCCATTCCTGATCAAAACTCTTCAGAGTGTAGGGATAGAGGGAACATTCCTCAGCATCTTAAAAGTCATTTACGAAAAGCCCACAGCAAATATCATTCTCAATGGGTAAACACTGGGAGCCTGTCCCCTAAGATCAGGAACACGACAGGGATGTCTACTACCACCACTGCTATTCAACATACTTCTAGAAGTCCTAGCCTCAGCAATCAGGCAACAAAAAGAAATAAAAGGCATTCAGATTGGCAAAGTAGAAGCCAAACTCTCTCTCTTTGCATATGACAGGATACTGTACATAGAAAACCCAAAAGACTCCACCCCATGATTGCTAGAACTCATACAGCAATTTGGCAGTGTGGCAGGATACCAAATCAATGCCCAGAAATCAGTGGCATTTCTATACACTAACAATGAGACCGAAGAAAGAGAAATTAAGGAATCAATCTCCCATTTACAATTGCACCCAAAAGCATAAGATACCTAGGAATAAACCTAACCAAAGAGGAAAAGGATATATACCCTAACAACTACAGAACACTTCTGAAAGAAATTGAGGGAGACTCAATTTCATGAAATTGAGGGAGACTCAATTTCATGAAAATATTCCATGCTCATGGATTGGCAGAATTAATATTGTGAAAATGTCAACGCTACCCAGGGCAATTTACACGTTTAATGCAATCCCTATCAAAATAGCATGGACTTTCTTTAGAGAGTTGGAACAAATCATCTTAAGATTTGTGTGAAATCAGAAAAGACCCCGAATAGCCAGGGGAATATTGAAAAAGAAAACCAGAGCCGGGGCATCACAATGCTGGATTTCAAGTTATACTACAAAGCTGTGATCATCAAGACAGTGTGGTACTGGCACAAGAACAGACACATAGATCAAGGGAACAGAAGAGAATCCAAAAGTGGACCCTCAACTCTATGGTCAACTAATATTCAACAAAGCAGGAAATACTATCCACTGGGAAAAGGACAGTCTCTTCAATAAATGGTGCTGGGAAAATAGGACAGCCACATGCAGAAGAATGAAACTAGACCATTCACTTACACCATACACAAAGATAAACTCAACATGGATGAAAGATCTAAATGTGAGACAAGAATCCATCAAAATACTAGAGGAGAACACAGGCAACACCCTTTTTGAACTTGGCCACAGCAACTTTTTGCAAGATACATCTATGAAGGCAAGGGAAACAAAAGCAAAAATGAACTATTGGGACTTCATCAAGATAAAAAGCTTCTGCACAGCAAAAGAAACAGTCAACAAAACTAAAAGACAACCTACAGAATGGGAGAAGATACTTGCAAATGACATATCAGATAAAGGGCTAGTATCCAAGATCTATAAAGAACTTATTAAACTCAACAGCAAGGAAACCAAAAATCCAATCATGAAATGGGCAAAAGACATGAAGAGAAATCTCACAGAGGAAGACATAGACATGGCCAACAAGCACATGAGAAAATGCTCTGCATCACTGGCCATCAGGGAAATACAAATCAAAACCACAATGAGATACCACCTCACACCAGTGAGAATGGGGAAAATTAACAAGACAGGAGACAACAAATGTTGGAGAGGATGTGGAGAAAGGGAAACCCTCTTGCACTGTTGGTGGGAATGTGAACTGGTGCAGCCACTCTGGAAAACCGTGTGGAAGTTCCTCAAAGAGTTAAAAATAGATCTGCCCTACGACCCAGCAATTGCACTGTTGGGGATTTACCCCAAAGATACAGATGCAGTGAAATGGCAGGACACCCGCACCCCAATGTTCATAGCAGCAATGTCCACAATAGCCAAACCATGGAAGGAGCCTCAGTGTCCATCGAAAGATGAATGGATAAAGAAGATGTGGTCTATGTATACAATGGAATATTATTCAGCCATTAGAAACAACAAATACCATTTGCTTCAACATGGATGGAACTGGAGGGTATTATGCTGAGTGAAGTAAGTCAATCGGAGAAGGACAAACATTATATGGTCTCATTCATTTGGAGAATATGAAAAATAGTGAAAGGGAAAAAAGGGGAAAGGAGAGAAAATGAATGGGAAATATCAGTGAGGGTGACAAAACATGAGATTTACTACTAACTCTGGGAAACAAACGAGGTGGTGGAAAGGAAGGTGGGCAGGGGGATGGGATGACTGGGTGAGAGGCACTGAGGGGGGCACTTGACAGGATGAGTACTGGGTGTTATGCTGTATGTTGGCAAATCGAACTCCAATTAAAAAAATACAAAAAAAAATTAACAATTCTATATGAGATAACTTACTAAAACATAATATAAAAAATAAAAATGGCTAAAACTGCAAAAAAGAGGATGTGGAGTACACACACACACACACACACACACATATACATACACAATGGAATACTACTCAGCCATCAAAAAGAATGAAATCTTGCCATTTGAATCAACGTGGAAGGAGCTAGAGTACATTATGCTAAGTTAAATATGTCAGAGAAAGACAAATACCATATGATTTCACTCATATGTGGAACATAAGAACCAAAACAGATGAACATATGGGCAAAGGAGAAAAAAGAGAGAGGGAAATAATCCATAAGGGACTCTTAACGATAGAGAACAAACTGAGGGTTGATGGAGGGAGGTAGGTGGGGGATGGGCTAGATGGGTGATGGGGATTAAGGAGGGTGATTGCTGAGTTGAGCACTGGGTGTTTTATCTAACTGATGAATCACTGAATTCTACTCCCGAAACCAATACTGCACTGTTTGATAGCTGAAATTTAAATAAAAATTTGAAGGATAAAAAAAGTATAGAAAACCAAGCCTCTGGATTTGTAAAATTACAACCAGTTAATCAACAAACACTTATGAACACTTTGTATGTTTCAGGCACTATGCTAGTCTCTTGAGACACTTGTTTCCTGGGCTAGTTGAGCCTAGAGCCTAGCCTATGTGGACATCAGATGAGTCTTGGTTTTAGAAGCATGCTATGGACTAAGAAAAACCAAATAACTAATTGCAGAACCTGTTCAGAGATTTATTACTAACCTGATGCAGATGATGATTAAAGGCAACGAGACACTGATGTGTTGGCTGTAAAATGAGTGCAACAATTGGGAGTGCCTGGCAGGAGATCATATCTGTGATGGGAAGGGAGGCCACTCCTCTTCTCAGGAAAAAAGAAGCCTCCTGTGAGAGGTGAGGTTTCCAGCATAATTTAATCAGAGGAAACAAGTTTTGAGGCAACTTAAGTTGTGTTGCTACCTCAACAAGGAGCCATCTTTACTGCTGTATCTCTTCCCAACTCTATCCTGATCATTTCAGGAGGTCTAAGTGGGGATTCAAGGATTAGAAAACCCTCCTGGATAAGAGATCTCAGACCAGAAGATAAAAATCTTGATTCCAGTTAAGAAGATTTTAAAAATAATAGCAAATATTATTGAGCTCCTACAATAAGCACAGTTGATCCAGATGAAGAGGGGCTCAGCTGTCTCCTCCCCAACAGCAGTGATAAAGACCAAAAGCAGTAACAACCAAGGGGGGGGCGGGCGGGAGGTGTCACGAGAGGAGTTCTGCTCCCAGCTGTCCATGAGAGAGCGCTGGAGGCAAAGCTAGGCCACTGACAATTGGGCTTCTTGCTTCCTTTCCTAATGCTGTAATCTGAGCAGTAGTACTTTAAATATCGGCTTGGAGGCTTCTTGAATCAGGATCTTCCAATTTGCTTAGTTAGAATGAAAAAACAGTGAGTCCCTCTCCCAGGCTTCTTGAATCAGAATTTCCAGAATCTGCATTTTAGATCAGCGCCCTAAGTGACACTGACCCATCTGTAACTTCGAGAACTTCTGCCTGAAAGGGCCCACTACCAGTCTTTGCATGGGCACCATGAGAGAGGAGTGAAGGGATGATGAAGATGACTGGGAGGAGGTCTTGTAGGCAGTGACAGGTGGATGCAAGAACAGGTCATTTCCCACTGCCATTCCTATGCTCTGTGTCCTAATCTCTAATGGTCTGTGGCTGTTTTATAAACCCTACAGTTATTGTTACTGCTCGGCTTAACCCTTCCAAGGTTATTGTCCACCTTGATTCTCCCGGGTCCTTTGAGCTAAAAACTTCAAAAGCCAGGTATTACTTTCACATAGAAGTTTCTGGAACAACCCCAAGCCAGTGTACCCCACTGATTAAGAGAGGCTCTAGAATCTAGACCCTTAGAGAGCTTTGTCTTTGGACATCCTCTCAGGACTGTTTCCTGCCATGTATAGAGGGTTTACTAGCAGAAACCACCTCATCAGGGTGTTAGGAGCAGCAAATGAGATCATCTGTTCCAACACTCAGAGTGTGCCTGGAACACAGTCCATGTGTGATAAATGTTACTTCAACTGTACAACCAATCAAAAATACTGCCCCTCACCCCCCCACCCCCAGCCATGGGGAAGAGCCCACAGCACACTAGCTGACACAATAGTCACTGTGAAGGGGTGGGGAAAAAAGAAAGATGAGCTTACTCACGAAGAACCAATGATGCTGTGCATGGCGGTGTGAGAGTGAGGGGGTAGAGGAAAGTGGCAGGGGTGGGGGGTAAGGGAGGAGACAGGACACTGCTCAGAGCCCCTACTCGTGCTCAGCGGAAATCATGTTTGATGTAAAAGGAAAAGGAGGGAAGTGAGAAATTCACTGTGCGTGTGCCTGTCATCCTGGATGAGCAATAGAGATCATAAGAATTCTCAAGACCAGCCTGCATCATTAGATGAAGAATAAAAAGGCTTATTATTAGGGGAAATTGATGCTTTCTGAAAGCAGAACTTTTAGAACAAAGAGAATCAGGCTGACATTTTGTGAAGCTGGGGAAGCACATTTCAATCACGATCAGTTACAAGCCTTGGGGTCTTTTGTTTTATTGTTCTCTTGTCCCATTTTCTCCCCCAGGCTCCAGGCTGACCCTGCGGGGTGAGGAGCCTATGAAAAAGCTCTTGCAGGGAAGAGTTTGGGAGGAGGGGAAGATTTCTTGTCCAGGAAATACACACAATCTATATTTTGATGGGGCTTTATTTGAACTGCTTAGAAAATACTTCAGAGGCCACCTTACAGTTTTTGAAGGAGGCAGTTCAGGGGGTGGGGAAGGGCATGGATGTAACTACCAGACCAGGATGTAAACACCGTTCAAATGAAGGTGACTATGTTACCTTGGGGAAGTCACTTAACCCCTTGAACTTCGGTTTCCTTGTCTGTAAAATGGTGTGGAGATTATAACCTTGCAAGGTTGTTGTGAAAAATGAGTCAAAGTAAGCATGAGGCAGTGCAGAGCAAACCCTCAAAGAAAGGCACTCTCCTCATCGATGTCTCTGTTGTCACCATTCCTAAGAGGTTATGGGAGCAAGAAAGGAACCCAGCAAAAAATTAAGCTGTTCCCTGGCTTAGAATCATAGAAGCCTCTAGGAAACACACAGATCACCTGTTTCAACCCTAATAACAAGGGGAGCTATCACCAGATTTATTTTGTAAATTCTTTGTCTCTCTTGAGAAAGCTATTATTCCCAGGGCTGGGAATCCCTAGAGCTCACATCTCTTTTAAGTTACAGAACAGTATTGTGCTAAGACAGACAAGTTCTCCAAAGATTTTGCCTGTTGACCCTACATCCCATCACCAGCAACCAATTCCTGAGTCTCCTTTCTTCCCCAGTTGACTCCACAGTACAAATGGCTCAGCCAGGAACGATTGATATTGTTCTTTCTCAGCTGTTTCTGGTTTTTTAGCCCCAAGTATTGCTGTTTCCGTGTTCCAGTTTGTGGATTGCTTTGAAGATATTTTAGAAAGTGATGAGGTGCAAGAATGAGAGTAAATGCGCAGAATACAGTCAAGGACCATAATCCAAAAAAAGAAAACACATCCTCCCACTCACTTACTCACTGAATCATTCTGTGAACCCTCACGAATCCCCACTGTGCAGAAGGCCCTGTGCTAAGAGCCTAGAAGTTCCCAGCCTGGAAGGTAGACAGCAATAAACAACCCTAGGAGTAGAGAGGGAGGGGGCCCTGTCTCATCCTCAGGTTTGGCCCAGTGATGTCTTCTGGTAAGACACTGGGTTTGTGTCCTGTGAACTGGCCTCAAGAGTACACAGTGAACACTCAGGGATATCCCAAAATACCTCTGCATCGCTCAGCTGGCTCCATGCCTGAACTCCCTCAGTAATCTTCATTTTGGAATAAAAGACCATCCCCTTACTGAATGCCAGTAGCCCTAGAAGACCTCATCATTAGCCAAGCCAAAACCACGTTTCTTAATCCCCTTAACAGAACTTGACAGTTTATAAAACATTTTTACATTTATTATCTATTGGTAGGAGGCAGTTTTGACCCATTTTGCAAATGATTAAATAATTAGCCTGTGGCCTCACATATTTTCTTTTTTTTTAAGGTGTCAAGTTTTTATTTAAATTTTAGTTAGTTAACATGTAGTGTAGTATTGGTTTCAGTAGAATTCGGTGACTCATCACTTACATATAACCCCCAGTGCCCTCCTTAATACCCATCACCCATCTGGCCCATCCCTGGCCCACCTCTCTCCATCAACCCCTAGTTTGTTCTCTATCATTAAGAGTCCCTTAGGGCTTCTCTCTCTCTCTCTCTCTCTCCCTCTCTTGCTCTCTCATCTCCTGATGTTCACTACTATCTACTACTCACCCACAAGTTCCTATGGGAATTGTCTTGTCATCTCATGAATGCTGTGGCCTCTGTTAAGGCACTGCTGTGCTGCCTAAGATGCTGCCGCATGAGACTGGTAATACACTCAGGTTCCCTTAGGTTCTCATTGCACCCCTTGCCCCAAACCTGCATTGTCACCTTGGCCTCTGAGCTGCTGAGTGTCCCATATCATCAGGTGAAATGAAATCCTTCAGCTCATCCTTCAAGCTCTAACACCTGCCTTGTGGGGGCTAAGAATCTCTTGGAGTCAGGCAGGGTTGGATTCCTCATAGATCCTTCCACTGTCCCTGTGTCCCCATTTCTTTCCCCAGGCCCCATGCAGGGGAATATAAACAAATTGGGAAAAGTTGAGAATCTAGGCCCCACAAACCACATGAACATTGCTGGAGAATTCTGAAAAAGTGACAGCTCAGGGAGGGCATGCAGGGGTTGGTGCCAGCCCAGAACTCTCAGAAGTCCCCCCCACAGCAACAACAGCTGTCACTCACTGAGTCCTCACATGCTTATCTAATTATCCCTCACAAGCACCCTTTGAAATGAGTAGTGTTACTGCCTTCAATTTAGATAAGAAAATAGTTCAGAAGGTCACTTGATGAGGTCACACACTAAGCTACAAAATGAGGAAATGGACCCCATCTATCTGAACACAGAACCCAGACTCTGAACCCTAGTGCAACACTCAGCCCCACTCCTGGCTGTTTTTAAAGGTTTACAGATCCAGGTAGCATTTCTTGCAACTCGAGTGCTCTAAGAAGCAATGACATAGGAGAGTTTAAGTATTGGGTGGGTGGGTGGGTGGAAGGGAGGAGGAGAAGCTGTTAATTTTAGATCTGTAATTCAGACTGCTCATTAAGTGGCAGAGGTGTCACCATGCCCCTTATCTTTGCCATCCACCTTCTAAAATAAAAGAGTCAAGGCCTATGATTTCCTCAGTGGGAAGATCCTTCCTTCACATACTTAGAAACCCTGGGAATGATGAGACTTTTTATAAAAGACCAAAGGAGACTCTTGCATGTGGAAGTCATCTTCCATTTCCCCCAATTTCTCCCAAATATGTCCTCAACACTTTGCAGAAAGCAATAGGAGAATATTTCAGAAATTTGCTCTTTGAGCCTCTCATGCCTCAAAGGGACCAGACTGATAAAACTGTCAATGGGATCTGGCCAGTCCCAGCCTCTCATACCTGTTTCCTATGTCTGGGTCACACAGATGCCCAGAAATGATTTGTAAATTCTTATCACCTAAAACACTAAATTCCTCCTCCCCACTACTTCCTTTTAAGATTTTATTTCATTCATTTATTTGGGGGAGGGGCAGAGGGAGAGGGACAAGCAGACGCCACACTGAACAGAGCCAATGCAGGGCTCCATCTCACTACTCTGAGATCATGACCTGAGCCAAAATCAAGAGATGGATGCTTAACAAACTGAGCCACCCAGGTGCCCCCCTCCTCACTACTTTTATCAGTTCTACATAAATTGAAAATTAGGGAATTATTTCACATAGTCAAAATAAGGACCCTAAAATTAGAATTACAGCCAGCTTGTGGTGTCTATAATATTACCCCTGTCCCAAAAGACAACGGATGACAGTAGCTCACATCCATCTGGTGTTCAATGTGTACCAGGCATTGTTCTCCAAGTGCGGCCTGGGAATTTTGAAATGCAAATTTTCAGGCCCCACCCCAGAATCAGAACCCCTGAGGACAGAGTCCTGCAATCTGTTTTAACAAGCTTTAGATGAATGATTCTGGTGCATTCTAAAGTCTGAGAACCCTGCCTTATTTTACTGAGTCCTCACAATGACTAGAGAAGGAACAGGAACATTGAGCATTGCTGTCCCCATTTTATAGAGAAGGAACCTAAGTGTCAAAAGTATTGAGCCACTTGTCCAAAGTGAGTGGTAACACTAGGACTGGAAGGCAGGTCATTCGGCTACCCTAAATATGTTTCCCTACTGGTAAAAAAGAAGCATGACAGAGTCAAAGAGACAAATGGCTAGTCCCTTAGAAACCAATTAAAGGCAGCTTGAGTCCAGGGTTGGGAAAGAAATTAACATTTATGGAACATCAGTTATGTGCCAGTCACAATACATAAATATCTCATTTAATTCTCACAAAAGCCCATGCCAGGTAAGCATCCTGAAATCAGGTCAGGTAGGGTGATCAGCTGTGCCAGGCTGTCACAGCTAATCAAGGTGCAGAGTAGAATCTGAATTTCACTTAGTCTGTCTCTAAAATCCTCCCAGTCTCCCTGGAGCACACGTACTACATTCAGCATATTCACAGGTGTCCTCATGGCCGGAAGACCAGAAAACCAAAGATGAATGCATGTGCAGCAGCAAATGAGATCACCCTGCTCCAGGGGTGAAAAACCACCTTAACAGCAATTGTGTGGCTTTCACAGCGTCATCAGTCACCCTTGTCTGCTCCTCCCCTCCCTTTTTCTGCTCCCAAAAACCACAGACTTTTCCCTTTCCCCTTCTGAGACAGGAAAGTCAAGTTCTCACCAAGCTGAACATGTTTCTGCTCTTCCTATTAAAGGAGTATTCACCTACCTTTCTGGGGAAGCAAGGCCCTTAGTGGGTAAAGACGCCAGGAATGAGATGAAATGCCACTTGGAAACCTAGCGATATTCAGGGAGGATTATCATAATGTTACGGATGCCTTTAACCGGCTCCCCATACACAAGACATACACACCCTCGAAACTGGATTGGAATCTACCAGCAACCTTCTAAGCTGATGGCTTAATTAACTTGCAGAAACATCTCTAAAATCTAAGAGGACAAGAAGGTTTAAAACTTAGAAACTACACTTTCTCAGCCATCATTTCTTAGAATTTTGTTTGTTTGAAGTTCATTTATTTTTAAGTCATCTCTGCACCCAATGTGGGGTTCAAACTCACGACCCAGAGATCAAGAGTCACTGAATTCAGGTAACCAAATCAGCTAAGTGGCCCTAGAGGCTTTCTGTTTTTGTTAAAAAAAAAAAAAAAGAAAAGAAAAAAAATGTCATTTTTCGTTTTCACTTAAACACACAGCATTTCCCCCTTGGTTCACAAAATCGAGGAAACATAAAAAATGAAAACTCTAGATGAAAATATTTGTTGACATAAATATACAAAACAGCTCCCAAAACCTCCCTAGCCTAAAACCTGTATATGACTCTCAGCTGCTTTTAGGATTGAGCCCAGGCTCCCAGAATACTTCATCAAACACTTATGATCAGGGGCCTGCCCACACTCCAGTCCTGAAGCCTGACTTGTCCTGACCCCAACTCCGTGCTCAGGCTATAGAGAATACATTAGTCTGGGGACGCCTGGGTGGCTCAGGGGTTAAGCGCCTCTGCCTTTGGCTCAGGGCATGATCCCGGACTTGCAGGATGGAGTCCCACGTCGGGCTCCCTGCATGGAGCCTGCTTCTCCCTCTGCCTGTGTCTGCGCCTCTCTCTGTGTCTCTCATGAATAAATAAATAAAATCTTAAAAAACAAACAACAACAACAAAAAAAACATTAGTCTGTTCCCGGAAGGTCCCAGGCCCTCCCCTGCCTTCAAGCCCACTCAGCCTGGAATTCCCACCTCCATTTCTTCACCAGGCTACCTCCTCCCGCACCTCCCTCAACACTCAGCCCAGGTGCCGCGTCTTCAGGGAAGTGTTTCCTGATTTCCAAGGGGTCTCCCACAGCACCTCATCACGCAGCTTTTCACCCTGTTGTGATTGTCTGTTTACTTAGTATCACATTCAAAGTCTTCAAGGTCGCCAGCCGCAGCAAAGGTTTCCGTGTCCCAACAGCGTCCAGGCACATGGTAAAGACTCCAAACATCTTCGGTGAATGAGTGAATGAGTCAATCAATGAATGACGATTCCCCTAGGAATTTCCCCGCCAGCTCCAGCTGCACCGGAAGAGATGGGGTTGTTCTCTCCCGACATCTTTAAGATGCTGTTGCCACTGCCAGAGACTCCTAGGGTCCAACGTGGTCAGAAGTGCCTCAAGGCGACAGAAACCCTAGTCCAAAACATTATTTAGAGGACTCCCTTGTCATTATCTGGATGTATCTGGATGAGCCCAGGGGGTAACCACCAAACTCCAGATTCTTGAGATGGGTGACAAAACCAACGCGAGGCAAACTGCGTCCCGGAACTGGTTCTAGTCTGAACTAATCTCGAAACTCACTTTGGCCCAGAACGTCTCAGCACGAGGCCACTGCAAACGTGTTCTCATAGCTCCCCCGCGCGCGGACGCAGGGCGTCCCACACCCGAGCCGAGGCCCGCGCAGCCCGCACGCGGACCCCGACCCGCCGACCCGCCGACCCGCCGACCCGCTGACCCGGAAGGGGAATTTCCGGCCCGCCCTCCACCGGAAGGGAGGGTAGCGCCTAGCGGAGGACCGCGCGAGGACCCGGCAAGGACCCCCCCCTCCCCCGAGGTGCGCGCGACGTGTGCATGTTTCAGGAGAATTTCCTGAGCGGGATACCCCTCCGCACGAGGGCAGAGCCGTACGTGTGCTACCCAGAGAACATCCGGGAGGAGTTACTGAGGGACATGGTCTTGGCCCCGCTCGCAGGTGGGGGGGTCCAAGAGCCCCCCCTCAGCTCTTGCCCAACCCCAGCTTGGGCATCTCTGCTACCTGCTCAAACTCGGAACCTACCGAAACCCCCCTGAGGTGGCTGTTGATGCGTGGGAGGAAGGTGAGTGCCACCGTGGGGGGGGACGAGGGGCTGGGGCCGGGGCAGTGGTGCCCCTACATTTCCCCGTCTCCCCCTTCATGTCGCTGCTGCAGCTGCTCAGAGTGGAAGTTCGAGGTTCCGACTTTTACTACCTTCTCCCCGAGCGCCAGGTCTTCCGGTCAATTGCCTTCTGCTCTAAGGACCCATGGCCAGTGGGGTCAGAAGCAGGGGATGGGACATGCCCTGGGCAGCTAATAAGCCTGCCAGACAGGCAGTGCCCTTGACAGGGGCATGACCCGCCACGTGAGGCTTGTGCGGAGCTGCCTGAGGGCAGGGTGGTGGGGAGCACAAGCTACTTCTGGTGGAGGGTGGATCATGTGCTCTAGGCCCAGAGGCTACTGGGCGCTGAGCCAGAAGCTCCTTCCTGGTAGTGGTCACTGGCCAACGGTGAGGTCTCCAGGAACAGGAAAGGAAGCATGTCTGACCAGGGCGCTCTCCTGATCTGATCGCCTTTATCACGGAAGAAGTGGACACTCCTTCAAGCTACACCCTCTGTTTCTCCGTAGGAGAGTCATGGCCCCAGGACCAGCTATGGATCAAGAGGCTTGTGATGCACAAGGTTGTTGCCGTGTGGCTCAGGGCCCTGCTAGACGCCGCCCTATTAGGGGACGCCGCCTTACTACAGAGCGCTGTGGACCTAACATTTCCAACAGCTACCCACTCTCCCTTCCTCCCACCAGGACAAGGCCTACCTCCAGAACCTGGTGGAGGAGTGAATTTCTAGTTCACCGGGGAGGCCTGAGCCCTCACTCCTTATTGTAAAGATCCCTTGCCCCATACCTCTACCAGTAAACTGGTCCTTGCCATGGCCAAACAAACAAACACACCCTCAAATCTAAAGCTCTGTGTAGATAGAAGAGTGGAAGACCATACTCTGATATTGTCCCAAAATATGATTCTTCAGAGATAGCCATTGCTAAGGATATTTTAGAGGTGGGGAGTCTACAAGACAAATCCAGTTCACAGATGAGCACTTACAATATATTTTAAGTATTTCTAATGGTTGCTACAAAATAAAAATCAGGAGGTTCATATAACTGAAATATGTTCGTGGAGCTTTCAAGGTGGCAGAGAAGTAAACAGGCTATCACAAAGTAGCATGAAAAGTACTGTGATTTATAGGTTTTCAGGCAAAATCCAAAGATCTGCAAACTCATTAGCAGAGATTAGCTGAAGCTGAGTGGTGTCAGTGGTGTCAGTTGCTTTCACATAGGGTGTGTTCTCAAGGTTGTCACAGTCCCTGCCTGACCCATTTATAAAACCAGTCTGGCCCCCTTATGCATTTGAGTTTTGCAGTCGTTGATGTCTGTCCTTACAAAATCTTTCTGTAATATCCTAAGTGTGATGAGCACTGCCTACAGACTTCTTTTCCATTATATCCGTGTCAGTGTATACAACTTTACCTATTTATTCCTCTGTATGACTTCCCCAGTCCCTTCCTGCTGGATATTTCGGCTAGCTCCATTTATCTTTAATTACAAACAACAAAACAGTAAATACCCTTGTTTGTATCTTTGCATATTTTGTGGGCATTTCTCTTGAATAAAATTCTAAATGGGAAATTACTGAGTAAAAAGAAACACATTTAAAATTTCAATAGATGGGACACCTGGGTGGCTCAGTGGTTGAGCATCTGCCTTCTTAAGGCTCAGAGTGTGATCCCGGGGTCTGGGGATTGAGTTCCACATCAGGCTTCCCACAGAGAGTCTGCTTCTCCCTCTGCCTATGTCTCTGCCTCTCTCCCTGTGTCTCTCATGAATAAATAAATAAAATCTTAAAAAAAAATAAAATTTCAATAGATAATGCCAAAATGGTGAAGTTGGTTTAGAATCCAAGCCTTTTTTTAGTACTAAGCAAGGGACAAGGAGTGGTTGAGTTTGGAGAGTAGCATCAAGAGATGAACTGTCCACCATACTCCATACTCCAATACTTACTCTACCCTTAGCTAATGGCTACAAATATAATATTGCAAATGGAGAACTAGACCTAGCAGGACAAATACATTTTAGAATTCTAGCTGAAAAGTTAATTCAGTCATAAATTGGGCATGAAAAACAAAATGAGGTAACAAGTCTGGTTATATTTAGGAGATTCTTCATTTGTTATTAAAAACCAAAGGGCTTTTTGTCCAAATGTGTTGACTAGTTTTTAGTTTTTTGGCGTTTCTCATTTTATCTAAAAAGGAAGTGCCGCCTATATTCCCTCCCTTTGTGTTTCAGGCTTATTTCCCTTTCTGTTTCTAATAGATTAACCTGATGTTACTGTGTGAAGGCTGCTTTTGTTTCCAAGTCTGGGTTCTCCTGAATGGTAGTAAAGATAAAAATTTATAATCAGGGATGCCTGGGTGGCTCAGTGGTTCAGAGTTGGCCTTTGTTTTTTTGTTTTTGTTTTTGTTTTTTGTTTTTGTTTTTTTGTTAGAGTCTGCCTTTGGCTCAGGTTTTGATCCCAGGGTTTTGGAATCAAGTCCCAAATCAGGCTCCCCACGGAGCCTGCTTCTCCTTCTGCCTATGTCTCTGCCTCTCTCTGAGTCTCTCATGAATAAATAAGATCTTTTTTAAAAATCTGCAATCAAAATTGCAATAAGTATTGATTAAAATAGCCTCTTTTTTATGATAAATGCAGCAAATAGGATGACTTGGTGGTTAACAGTTGCAGACTTTCTGGGCATAAGGCCTGACTTCTCCAAACACTGGCTGGGGCAAAGTATAACCACTCTATGCCTCTATTTCCTCTGTTAAAATGGGAGTAATAATAGGGTTATAGTCTTTGCACAGAATCTGGCACAAAATAAAGTTAATTGTTATTATTTATTCCGACATAATAACCAACCCCACCCCCTCTTAAAGTTCTACAGGGTGCTGCAGTGCCCAAGACCAAATAAGCCTCTGGGTAGCTGCTCTGTGAGCTGACAGTCATTTCATGGCCAAATCAGAGTGAATAACTCCTTCAGGAAAAGAAACCAGGAGTTGGGCTCACTTTTAAACTATACTTTAGATGCAACATGATAGATAATAAGAGGCCTGGTAAGAGAATAATAGCTGACCTTTACTGAGCACTTACTCTCTGTCACACTCTTTGAAGCATTTTATGAGCATTTTCTTACTATATGCTCATAATAATCCTATGCAGTAAGTGCTATTATTACCATCCCCGTTTTCCAGATGAGAAAACCAAGTATAGAATGTTTAATCAACTTGCTCTAGGTCACACTCTTATTTAATAAGTTGGCACAGACCTTCTGGCTCCAGACTATATGCTCTTAACCATTATAGTAAGTTCGAAACAATTGCAGAAAGAGGTAAATCACAGCTAGGACAAAAAGAGGAATTCGGATATTGTCGACTGGTATCTTTCAAGCAACTTGTATGCAGCAGATACTGTTCCAAAGGCTACCAGCATATATTAGGAAGTTCATTCCTTGTGGCAAGCCTGAGAAGTACATATTACTGATAACACTTTCTGGATGGGCTTAAGCTGTTGAGTATCCAGGGTCACAGAACTGTTAGTGATAGAGGTGAGTTTCCAAAGCAATCCCAAGCTTTCTCCCTAGGAATGCAGTAAGAATTCCAAACACAAGTGAGTCATCCTCATCACTCAGCAAATATTTATTAAGCACTTACCAGTGTCAGGCACAAATGCACAATACAGGGATAGTTCCTGCACCATGAAACAGAGATTGTGTGGAAGAGAGATACAATTTATAAAGCCAAAGGAGTAAATAACATAATATTATATAATTAATGTATAATTATCACCATTAGAGGGCCCAAGAAATCTCTAATTGATTTGACAAATGTTTGTAGTAAGTCATAGGAAAATAATTTTAATTCTTTAAAAAAAAAAAAAAAGAGGAAGATATTTGCTTCTCATGTATTTCATATCCTGGAAGACCTACCTATGAGGAGGCATCTAGGACTAATCAGGGTATTTAGGGAATTACTGAGTTTTGCAATTTTCCCACCTGTGATCAAAAGTATAAGACTGTGGTTACCCAATAGCCTAGGCAAACTGTCAGCTTTTGCACAGACTTGTCCTGAGTGTAATAAGAATTAGGGTTGCATCCTGCTCATGGTTTTGAATCAAAACATTTTCTGATTTCATCAGAAAGGAAACAGTAAAGGAAGAGGAGGAAGACCGGTTAGGAGTGATCACAGCCCTTTTCTTTTGTAAGGCACAGTATCTAGTATGGATTAACATTGACGTACAGCAGTTTCGGAACTTTGTAATTTATTTTTCTTTTTAATGGCTGTCTTACCAATGGTAATGCATAGGGTATTAGCATTATAGGATTTAACTCCCCATTGTGAATGTTTTAGTAAATCTATAGTGATTTAAGCTATCTTCATTATCTTTGGAAATTTTACACCAGTAACATGTTCATTGTAGAAAAATGAGAAAAACACGTGAACAAAATGAAAAAAATTAAATCAGCCAATAGGTCCAGAGGCCAGAAATAACTGTTGCTGACATTCTGGCATACATTCTTCTAGTCTCAATATTATATATCTATGTATTATTATTTAATAACTTGGGCTCATACAGCTTGTAAGTTTCCATATTTAGTTAATTATGAATGCCCTTCATGTCATGAAATATACATCTCCACTATCATTTCTTATATAGTTGTATAGTATTTGAGTGTGTGTATATATATCCCTGTTTATTTACCTGCTCTGCTACTGTTGAACATTAACAATGTTTTTAACATTTCACTATTATAAATAAATGAGGGACATGGTTGGGTATATATCTATTACATTAGTATAAATATCTAGAAGTAGTATTTCAGGGTCAAAGGGTAGGGACATATTTGCAAGATTTTGGTGCAAATATGCAAATACTTGCACATTTACTGGTTTTTTTCTTTTTTTTAACTTTATATTTTGAAATAACCATGAACGCAAAAAGTTGCAAAAATGATACAGAGAAGTCTCTTACATCCTTTAACTAGCTTCCCCCAATGGTAACATCTTATTATATAGTACAGTATAAACACTAGGAAATTGACATTGGTACAACACAGTAAGTTACTACATACTTCACTTAGATTCGGCCAGCTGAATTATTTTTTTAATATTAATAGAATGGTAAGATGCATTCTAACTTACTTTTCCTACTTTCTTTTTTCACACAACTGCCTTTAGAATTGCCTTATCTTAAAGCCGAAAGAATACAACTATTTTAGTAGATTATTTTCTGTTGAAAATGAAGAGTAAGAAATACAAGTAAGAGTCCCCCACTAAATGCAGAGGTGGTGAGCCACCATTTATGGCACAGAATATGGGTAAGGTTCTGGCCTTCAGTTGGCTCTTCGTAGTCATTGTATTTCCTTTATGATACACCCCTAACACAAAATGGTTAACACAGACTCACGCAGTAAGAAAGTTACCACCTTCTACTTCACTTCTCTGATTACAAGGAGAAAGCCTCAGTAAATGTCTGGCAAACAGCACAAAGATAGGATGCAAATGACTGAAGTTAGGGATTCATTGCATTAGAGTATCTTTGTCCATAAAGAACTGACCAACCACATGGTCTGGCATGTTCTTCTTTGGGTTTAGTTTGGATTAGAGAAGATGGCTCTTGGTTCTCTTATGGGATCTGCTTGTAAAAAAAAAAAAAAAAAGAAACATAAGAAGAATCTTACATCTATTAAGCATTTATTGTATGCATCATTTCATTGACTCCTCAGAACAAATCAATGAGATAGGTCCTATTAGTAACTTCATTTTATACGTAAGTAATTTAAGGGGCGGCCTGGGTGGCTCAGCGGTTTAGCGCTGCCTTCAGTCCAGGGCATGATACTGGAGACCCGGGATTGAGTCCCACGTGGGGCTCCCTGCATGGAGCCTGCTTTTCCCTCTGCCTGTGTCTCTGCACCTCTCTCTCTGTGTCTCTCATGAATAAATAAATAAAATCTTTTTAAAAAGATAAAAAAAAAGGAATTCAAGGAACAGAGGAATGTAATAATTTGCCCAAGTTTCCTATCTAGTGAGTGGCAAAGCTGAGATCCAAACCAGATCTGTTGGATTAAAACCATGTCCTTGACTGCTGGTTTCTCATTAAACTTAAGGACCATAAGTCATCTCTAGAAAATGTGGGATGGAGTTATCCTTGCTAGGAATTTGGGTCACTTTACTCTGGATCTAGTTACTGCACACCAATATCTGAAAATACACTCTTCACCTACAGACATCCTCCTGATTGGAGAGGAAATGTCACAGTCAACTTCATTCCAGGCCTGCATCTTTCAAAGAAGGAAAGAATGTCTCATAGCCATTCAAACCCTGCCATTCCACTTTTCTTCATTTTTCTACTATTGGAAAGTTTCCCACTTTCCTCCAATCATTTCTCTCCTTGAATAGTTCCAAAGGTTTCCTAGTATCGTTAGAAAACCAAAATCACCAGGACAAATTTAGTGTCAGAGAAACGGATTAAAATGAAGTTTCATTTAAATGTTTAAAACATTTCCGAATTTATACTAGATACTGAGGAAAGAGAGCAAAGAAGTACAGAACTTGGGCTCCATCAACAAGAGTCCAGTAACAGTCAAGAAAGTCTTCATGATCCCTTCAGCTACAATGCTTTAGGTTTCCAATTACTTGAACCCTTTTGGTGGGTTTATGGATTGCCTTACAAATGATTAACTTTAGGGCAAAGATCCTGAGATCACCAAAGGGATAAGAGCCAGTCAAATGAAAACAGCATAACTCTAAAATTATAATTCCAATAAATAAGTAAATTTGATTGACAAAAAATGCACACTTGTTTTGTGACCTAATTTTTTTTTTTAATTTTTATTTATTTACGATAGTCACAGAGAGAGAGGCAGAGACACAGGCAGAGGGAGAAGCAGGCTCCATGCACCGGGAGCCCGACGTGGGATTCGATCCCGGGTCTCCAGGATCGTGCCCTGAGCCAAAGGCAGGCGCCACCCAGGGATCCCTCTAATTTTAAATTTGAAAGAAACTGTCTTAGCCTGAAACAAAGGCTTGCTTGCTGCTTACTTGCTTTAAGGTAGTTAATTTGAGAGCAAGGGTTAGGGATGGAGTGATACAGAGAATGAGGAAGAAACAATACAAAGGTACATTATTGCATTAGCCACTCAATAGTTGAATGGTACTCATCACACAGAACCTTATGAAAAACCTTATGAAATCTCAGGACTGCCTACTCCAAAAGATGAAAGGAGGAAGTGTTTATCCTCCTTTAGTCCTCCTTAGATTTACCATTAGTCCAGGATGGTCCTGGATCATGCACATGTGAGTATAGAGCAAGCTCCCAGAATTATCCCATATTGCAACACCAGAGAAGCTGCAGGGCAGGAGGCAAGAGATATATGTCAGGAAAGACACTGCCAGGTAGCGTACACCTGAATCTGGCCAAATTCCTTAGCCTAGGAGATGAGGCTAAGAATATTCGAAGTGGCACCCAGGAAGTGTCCAAGGTAAAACCATTATCAACAGTTTGTGGGGGAGGCACCTGGCTGGCTCAGTGCACAAAGCATGGACTCTTGATCTCAGGGTTGTGAGTTCAAGCCCCATATTGGGCATAGGGCCTACTCATAAAACAAAAAACAGTTTGGTATACATACGCCCAGACACAGTTTTTTCATTTATTCATTCATTAGTGAAACATTCAAGGCATTTATTAAGCATCAGCCACATGCCAGTCACTGTGTTAGGTTTAAGGCAAAGAGCAGTGACAAGACACATAAGTACCTTGCTTTTCTTGGAGCTTGTCTGTTTAGGGAATCAGGCAGTAAATCATTATAATTACTGAATTATGATTGTGATAACTGCTATGAAGGATAAATGTAGAATGATAAACTTTCTAGTCACGAGAATTAAGAAAGGCTTCCCTGAGGAAGTGGCATTTAAACTAAAACTTGCAGAGGAGGGGTTTAAAAAAGCAAAGGGTCGGGAAGAGTAACTAGGAAGAGAGGAGGAGGAAGAGTGTAACTAGAAAATGTTGCAGACAAAGCACATAAACAAATGCATTCCAGTGGAAAAACTGAAACTGTCCTGAATATAGAGAAAAAGCCAGTGGAACTAGTGTGGGTGGGTGAGGGGAGATGTGCAGTAAGTTGAGGCAGGCAGCCAGGGCCTGGTAAGACAAAAGGGATTTAGATTTTATCTAAGTCAATCGGAACCTACTGAAGAGTTATGAACAGGGGAACAATATGAACAGATTTGGGGATGGAGTTTGTTTAACATAAATGGAGATATATTTGTAAATACAAACAGCAGAAACTCATAAATATCACAAAGGTATTGAAAAAGTACAGTCTGTGGAGACCCTGGGTGGCTCAGTGGTTGAGTGTCTACCTTTGGCTCAGGGAGTGATCCTGGGGTCCTGGGATCAAGTACCACATCAGGCTCCTTGCAGGTAGCCTGCTTCTCCCTCTGCCTCTCTCTATATATATCTCTCATGAATGAATAAATAAAATCTTTTTAAAAAATGAAAAAGTACAGTGTGTAATCATTATATACCAGTACAGATATAAACAGGAGTTTTGATTCAGGGTGGGAGCAGTAGAGGTGGTGGCCTGAGCCTGGAGTCTGGGAAGGGATACATAGTTCACCTTTTTGTTTATTTTTGAGGACTACTTGTTCATCTGATTTGATGCCAAGGTAGCATTTGGGTAAGCCAGGATGAAATCCTCATTTAAAACTCTCCCCTTTTTTCAAAAGCTTCAAAAGTTTCTACCAAGACTAACCTCATACGTGGGTGGTGGTGGGGACCACCTACAAGGTGTGAATTAAGAGGTGCTAAAAGACCACTCCTGTTCAGTGTAAACTTTCTCTGTCTTTCACTAGCACCTAAGAATCTACCATCACACTTGTATTCTGCTGAATCTTCAGTTGTCAGATAGTGCAGAGCAACCTAGTAGATCTATCTTGCCTTCCTGGAATGCAGCTAGCGTTTGAGTTTTGTCAGGGATAGGAGAGTTCGAAGCTACTTGAGACAACTGGTCATGCAATGGCATGGAAATGCATGAGACTGGGCATCTTGTATCATTTTGTTTTAGGTTGGCTCTGAGATCAGGTCGTGTGTACATATGGACATATATAAATGTGAATGGATTTACACAATAAAGAGATATGGGTATACTTACGGCACGTCCAGGACTTTATAATGTGGGAAGCAACAATGGAAAGGAACACAGCCCCTGGGATTGGGCCAGCCTGGGTTCAGATCAGAAGCTTTGTAATCCTAAGAAAGTTATGGCACCTACCTTATTGGGTGGTTGGGAAGATTTAATGAGATAATCTGTTTAAAGTCTTAGCACTGGTCCATGATATATAGCAAGTACTTTGCAAATGTTACTCTTAAGGTTATGTGTACTTTTGTCTTTATGCAAGTATGTGTGTCCATGTTCATGTGGTGCAAATTTGGGCATCTAAGGGAGGTAGAATATGTTTAAGAACAAGAGAGGGAAAGAGGAAGGATGTTGTTCACCTCTGCAGCAGGAGTTATAGCACTGGAGCAGACCTTTCTAGAGGGTGAGGGGTCTGCAGAGCAGCTCACAGAGGAGAGGGCTCAGCTTTACCAAGTGGGAAAAAGTAAGGGACAGCAAAGGGCCTCAGATAAGAGACTTCCTGATGAGCATAGAATTTATAAAAGTGGAAATTAATTGAAGGAGAACAGGCAACAGAATTGGATTTGATGTTGTGGAAGCCCAAAAAAACCTTCATAAAGAGAGATGAGAAAAAGAGTTGAAAATGGTTTCTGAAATTGGCATGTACTCAAATCAGGTCTCTGTGCTCAGAGGACAGATGACTTCATCTGCTGCATCCTAAAGCTCTCCTCTGTTGTGAGCTCCATGCATCTTTGCTTTTTCAGAAATAACATGGAAAAATTTTGTAAAACATGTAATCCACCACCACCTGTTATCTGGCGTCTTGTTCCCCTCTTAAGATATTCCCATGGAGCTGTAGCTAAGTGCTTTCTGCATCATAAAGAACTGTCATCCTTAAGTTGAAAGAAGAGATATAGTTTAAAAAAAAAAAAAGAATACCAGTTTCTAGTCCCAGTTCTGCCCCTAAATTACTGGGCAACTTGAAGGAATCTCTTGATCTCTCTGGGCACAGCTGCCTCATCTGCAAAGGAAGTTGATTGGTCAGCTTGGGTCATTATCTTTTGACTTTCTGCCATCCCCAGATGCGGTTTAGCTCCCTCCAACTATCTCCTCCCCTTAAAGCTGTATTACCATAGGACATGGTAGTACGGAGCACGGGACACCTGTCTCTTGCTGGCTGTGACTCCTGGAATGGGTTATTTAACCTCTCTGTGTCTCAGTTTCCTTATTTGCAAATGAGGGTAAAGAAGAGTGTAGTGTATTACTGGCTTACTAACAGGATTAAGTGAGTTATATAGGTAAAGTAGAACAGTGCTTAGCACAGATAAGGGCTACTCTGGGGTAAGATTATCATGAGTATTTACTTTATGGAATAACTATGTAACTTTACATGAAATGTGTTACAGATAAATCAAGACATCAAAGTATTAGTATTATTTGGAGTTATAGAAAGATTCCAGCAGGCATGGGGCAGGGAGAGAGACTGAAACCATTCCTTCTTCAAAACCCTTCTGTGCTGTGATTTTTCAAAGGTGTACATGTACTACCATGATACGATTTTTTTTTTTAATTTAAAGAGATTGAGCAAAAGAGATCACTAAAGGTCCATCTCGAATGTACAAATTCAGGGACTGACTGCTTTTCAAGGAGCAGTACTTTTTAGGTGGCGGGCTTATCTCTGTTATAGCTACCGTTAATATGTTTGACCTTTTCAGCAAATCCTCATAAAGGTTTAAAATACACACAGTCACCTTAGCATGTTTATAAACTGAGCGTGTTTCAACTTCTGGGATAGGAGACAAAGTGAGAAAAGTGAAAATATCAACTGCAAATATTTAGCCTTAGGGGCTGGCTTATATTTTGTCCCTTCTAATCTTTTCCCAGAAATCAACTCAGTTACACAAAGGAACGATGGGCAGCAGAGGGTGAACTCCCGAGAAAAGCGCTGCTGCCTGCCAGCAGCAGTGAAAGCGTTAACAGGGCTGAGTAAGGCGATCCTTGAAATGAGTAAGACTCAGAGTTGTTAAAGTTTTCAAAGCGCGGCAGCGGCTCTTGGGGAAAAGGAAGCGAGTTGGAGGGAGCCTGGCCAAGCTGAGGATGGAGGATCGGGCTGAGCTGAACTCAGCTGGGGTTCTGTGCTCAAGGTTAGTGCCCCCCCCCCCCCCCCCCCCGCACATCTCCCCAGAACTGACACCTTGGGAGAGTTGTCTCAGGAAGGCAAGGCACCCTCTCTCCTCCTGGTGTGTCATGTCTGCTTTGCTTACTGGCGGGCCACCCACCCTTGGGCTGAACCTCCCAAACCTCCGGGGCTGCTGTGCACAATTTTGGCACTTGTGAGGGACAGGTGACCTCTTCCTGGGAGACCTCTTTCAACTGGACACTTCTTTTCAGACGTCTAAAAGGAAACTTTCTGGAATAAGGATGTTTTCAGACCACACACACACACACACACACACACACTCACACCTGTATACATTGCTCCAACTTGATTTTTGTTGGTTGTGACCACAGTCCAGAATTGGGATCTGTTTCAGATGAAACTGAGAACACTTGTCAAAGTAACTAAACAGGCTGTGTGACTTCACCCTGTGGGAGGAATCTTGTCTCTGAGGCTAGAATAATCAGGGAAGAAAAGGAAGGAGAGAAGGGGGGAGAAAAGGAAGAAAGGGATGGAGGGAGGGACGAAAGGAGAGAAGGAGGGGGGAAAAAGCTTCCAAGCATCCTGGCCTGTGGTTAAGGCAAACAATTTTTGAAAATGTGTTTCTCATAGAACTTTTTCTCATATGTTGCTAGAACAAACTAATGGGGGAAGATGCATAATGAAGGAGCTAATCCTACATCTGCATGAAATTCAGATAAACTTGTCTATATAAACTTGTCTGTGCTGCAGATAACAGATAAACCTAGGGGAAGAAGGAGGACTAGATGACTTCACAGAAATTGCATTTTGGGGGCGCCCTTGATGTGAGAACTGAAACTGATTGTCTGGTGGGGAAAAGAACCCCCTTTGAGCCCTCAGGCCACCTCAACCAGCCAGTTTTGTCTCCTTGCTCTTGCTTCCACACAGAGAAGCAATGAGTAAGTAGTCAGTCACCATGGAGAATGCTCCCTGAGATCCTCCAGCAGGCAGGAGTTGAGCCTCATACCTGCTAGCACTGAATCAGAATGAGTCATTTGAAACTTGGGTGCTGGAACAAAGTACTTGCAAACTACCTTATGAGACACTGCCTCCATGTAGGTGGGATATACCTCTCAGAGCAGTCCCATTTTCTTCATCTCTTCCTTTCTCATTCACACAGGCAGGAATTCTGACACTCCCAAGAGACTGGATCTGCCTCCTTGGCTCAGCTCACCCTACCATGCAGATTTTGCCCCTCCAGATCAGGTTTGGAGTTTTAAAATAAAATGGATGATTTGACGTTACTTGATCTTCTGGAGTGCCCCGTGTGCTTTGAAAAGCTCGACGTCACAGCCAAAGTCCTCCCTTGCCAGCATACCTTCTGCAAACCATGTCTCCAGAGGATTTTCAAGGCCCACAAGGAGCTGAGGTGCCCCGAATGCAGGACCCTGGTGTTTTGCAGCATCGAGGCTCTGCCAGCCAACCTGCTGCTCGTGCGTCTTCTAGATGGTGTTCGCTCAGGGCAGAGCTCTGGAAGAGGGGGCTCCTTCCGCAGGCCTGGTGTGCTGACCTCGCAGGACAGCAGGAAAAGCAGGACTAACCCCAGAGGTCTGCAGTCCAGCCCTTTCCGACTGGTGCCTAATATCAGAATCCACATGGATGGGGTAAGAAAGATCTTATTTGTTCGTATTGTGTCCCTTTGGAGGTTGAATTTGTGTATACCAGCAGCTAGGAATTATCTTCCTGTAGTTACATTTCAATGAGTGCTGCCAGTGATTCCCCAGAGAGAAGTTTCTATGGGCAGGGATCATTTTACTGAAACTTGGTGGAATCCTGAGCCTATCTTATCCATCCAGAAATTCTTAGAATTGTTGAGGTCTCCCCATGCTGCTTGTCTAGAAGGTACTAGCACAAAGAAAGCCTTCGTGATTATTTTTCACCTTTCACTTCTGCTATTTGAGGCCAAACCAGTGCACAGGAAATGTGCAGAGGAGGGGGAAAAAGAGAAAACAAATCCAGCTGCTTTTTGCTTTTGAGATCTTTGAGAAGTTAAATGTCAGGTTTTGTTTTAATTTTACCCAACTCCATCGTCCCACCTCCAGTCCTGAAGCGCTATTATGACAGTGCTCATTCATGATCTGTTCGAAGTTATCAAGATACTTGAACACCCAAAGACTGTGCAGGAGGAAAGCATATCTGTGGGTGGACTGATTGATAGGAAGGCTGGGCTGTGAAGTACAACACGTGTGTACAGGAGCCCTGCAGATGTCTAACTCTACAAAATAAATCAAACATACATAAAATGCACCTCGGTGGCTGCCATAACCACAAAGGCCTGGCAGTGGTGCACAGGAGATCATAGGAATTCTTTTGGTGTTTGGATAACGCGAATCATTCTATCCAGCCATGCGATTGGATCCTGAGGACTCTATCTGACCTTGCTGCAAGCCTTTTGTGGGAAGCTGTGTTAAGGACACATCTTGAGAGGAGGGACGCAGTCCTTGTGAGTCCAGCAGGATTATGTGCACTGTCACCCCAGGAGTCAGTGTATCAGAGCAGACACAGAGCAGAACCTGTGACCTGGGTTACTGGCATACTTAGAAAGTCAAGGCTGCCTTCTGTGAAGTCTTACCTAAAGTGAACAGCTTTTTTTTTTTTTTTTTTACATTTCATTATTCTTTTTAATTAATTTATTTTTTTAATTAATTTATTTTTTATTGGTGTTCAATTTACCAACATACAGAATAACACCCAGTGCTCATCCCGTCAAGTGCCCCCTCAGTGCCCGTCACCCATTCACCCCCACCCCCCGCCCTCCTCCCCTTCCACCACCCCTAGTTCGTTTCCCAGAGTTAGGCATCTTTATGTTCTGTCTCCCTTTCTGATATTTCCCACACATTTCTTCTCCCTTCCCTTCTAATCCTTTTCACTATTATTTATATTCCCCAAATGAATGAGAACATACACTGTTTGTCCTTCTCCGATTGACTTACTTCACTCAGCATAATACCCTCCAGGTCCATCCACGTTGAAGCAAATGGTGGGTATTTGTCATTTCTAATGGCTGAGTAATATTCCATTGTATACATAAACCACATCTTCTTTATCCATTCATCTTTCTTTTTTTTTTTTTTTAATTTTTATTTATTTATGATAGTCACAGAGAGAGAGAGAGGCAGAGACACAGGCAGAGGGAGAAGCAGGCTCCATGCACCGGGAGCCTGACGTGGGATTCGATCCCGGGTCTCCAGGATCGCGCCCTGGGCCAAAGGCAGGCGCCAAACCGCTGCGCCACCCAGGGATCCCTCCATTCATCTTTCGATGGACACCGAGGCTCCTTCCACAGTTTGGCTATTGTGAACATTGCTGCTAGAAACATCGGGGTGCAGGTGTCCGGGCGTTTCAATGCATCTGTATCTTTGGGGTAAATCTCCAACAGTGCAATTGCTGGGTCGTAGGACAGGTCTATTTTTAACTCCTTGAGGAACCTCCACACAGTTTTCCAGAGTGGCTGCACCAGTTCACATTCCCACCGACAGTGTAAGAGGGTTCCCTTTTCTCCGCATCCTCTCCAACATTTGTGTTTTCCTGCCTTGTTAATTTTCCCCATTCTCACTGGTGTGAGGTGGTATCTTATTGTGGTTTTGATTTGTATTTCCCTGATGGCAAATGATGCAGAGCATTTTCTCATGTGCATGTTGGCCATGTCCATGTCTTCCTCTGTGAGATTTCTCTTCATGTCTTTTGCCCATTTCATGATTGGATTGTTTGTTTCTTTGGTGTTGAACAGCTTTAAATCTAACAGCAGAATCCCCCCAACTCCGTTGTGAAGAGTAACAGTGGGTGGGAGGGTCTTCGCAGATTCCTTCCCGCACTGGAGAATAGGCTTATGATGTGCAGTCAGGACACTTTTCTAAAATACTCCTTTCAGCGGCTCACCTCCTTCTGTTCCCTACATCTCCAAGCTGCCCATGTAGTAGGGGAATGTGTCAAAACTGTGAGCGGGAAGCAGTGGGCATTGGTGTGATTTCTTCACTGCAGACTTTTTATTGCCATTGTGCTTGTATGTGTGACTGCATTCCTGAAAAGGGCTTGGTGCCCTTCTTGCAGGCTTCCTGTTAGCCCAAGGTCTAGTCATCAATCAGAATCCACAGGCTTGGAAAAGGCAGGGTGGGGGTAGGGCACTAAACTTCTCTCAAGTGCCTTGTTTGTAGAGAATAGGGCTCTATCTGAGGTCAGCAAATCCTCCTTTGAATTTCTAAGACCCAACAACCTCTCCCCTCCCCCCACCCAGCAAAGTCTGACTTGCCTCCTGGTGGAGTATCTTCACTCACTAGGAAAGTGTCGCCAGACTGGGAGGAAGGAAGTCTCTGACATCTTCGAATATTTTTGTTCAGGTTTTTATCTTTTTTTAATGTGGCCAGGTTAAGAAAAGGTAGCAAGGAATGTATCCACGGTGACCGAGGTTTTGAACTGTGGAAGATTCCCAGACCCCTCCTGGCATAGGGAGCTGTGGGACTGAGAGGTGGTAATATGTAAGAGACAGCTGGTAAGATACTGCATGTCCCTGGAACTCTTTCCCAAGGACCTGTAACATCAGACAAAGGTGCCAGTGACGGGGTTGTGCCCATCATCTGAGCCACACTGGACCAAGTCCTTGTCTGGGGGCTGGAACACAGAAGTAGACTGTTGAAGGCTACTGCTTTCAGGCAGCCCATGCCTTAGTAAAGATATTCTGCAAGAGAACAGAATTGGCAGTCTCCACCAGCCACCCCCGTTCCCGTCATTTGCTGAGCCATCCTGACTTGAAGTGGCTCATCTCACCCCTTTGCTTCTCTCAATGGGGCTATGAACAAACCTGTTTCTGGATGTAAATATGCCTGTCATTCTGTAGCATGTCTCTGCTTCCAAAAATGTAGCTATCTCTTCTGCAAGGGCAAAAGCAGGCATACATCCCTCAGTTAAGAGAACTGAGTATTGTCTGTGATGCCACATTGTCCTGAGAATCAGAGGACGTACTTACATCCTCAATCAAATCCTCACCAAGTTACTTGCCCTCCCTGCCTCCTCAGTTTACCCAGTTTAGTCAACAGTTAATAATTCTTGCTACCCCTTCCCTCCAGGATAGTGTGAAAATTATCTTTGTAACATACGCTTATTGCCTTAGAAAACACATGCCCTGTAAATGCATAGCATCATCATTATCATTCATTGAAACCTGCTGTATGACTTGGGACAAGCCACTTAAGTTTGCTGGGTCTCAATTTAAAATTCTATAAAATCGGAAAATGTATTATAAAAACAGAGAACCATTGTGAGGCTTAACTAATTAGTGTTTACATAACACTTTGAGATCCTTAGATGAAAGGCATTTGGAAGATCATTATCATAGTAAACATTATTATTGACTGTTTATTGTACCCTGCCATGCATGAGGAATTCCAAAAAAACACAGAAGTGATAGTCCTCTCGCAGGAGAGTGTAATAGGTATTATTATTGAACTGGAGTCTGTGATGAGTCCAGCCCAGGATGATACTAAGTATAAAGTACTCCCCAAAGAGGGCATAAATAACCTGTTGTTGCAGGGTACCATTTTGTAAAACACCTCTTCCCAAGGACACGATGTTAACCTGACACTCTGAAAGAGTTCCTGCCTATGGGTTCGTAAAGCCTGAAGTCTGTTCTGCTCACCTAGGCTCTTTTAATAAATGAGCTCTCCAGCTTTTTTGTTGGCTCAAAAAGGCCTGGTGCTTCTCGTGCTAGCCAGTGTGCCAGGGTGGAACCAATAGTCACACTTCATGATGCAAGCCCAAGAAAGAAAAATACAGTCCATTGTGCCTACCTGTCCAAAACGCTCCCAAGCCTATTGGTAAAAAGAAAACTTGAGAAATGGCTGGAGGTTTCTACAGCATTTAATTATTTCAAACCAACAGGTAAGATCAACAGACTCTTGGACAGCCCCTGGCAGTGCAAACCCCACTGGTTCTTATTGCTTCCTTCATGCGGCAGTCAGGCCAAAGGAACTTTGCAAGCCTTCAGGAATATTACAGGCTCCTGAATAATTGATCTCTCTTCCTCCCCACAATGTGAATTTTTAGAAATATTTCTGAATTAATACAGGTAGGAAAGTAGTGAAATTTGCAAGCTTAGGTTTGAAAAATATAAGAATTTAAATCCTGCTATAGCTGCTCAGTAGTTGTATACTTTGTGTGAGTTCCTTAAACCTGTGGGCCTCAATTCCCCATCCATGAACTGGAGATAATAGTAGTTACCTACTTCAGAGAGTTGTTGGGAGAAATAAATGAGATGATTCATGTCAGTTAGCTCTTAGCACGGCGACTGGCTCATACTTAGTGCTCAGTAAATGTTAGCTGGTATTGTTATTGAAGTGACTCAGTACTTTTCACTCTAAATTGCACGTCCTCCTTGACCTGCTTGTTGATGGAGTCATCCGAAGATGGTCCCTGGTACCCTGATTTCTGGACTGTTTGATTTTTCTCCACATGACCAATGGCTATGATTCAGATGCATGATTCTTCCCAGCTTGCGCTGGCCTGGCAGCCCACTTCCAAGACCCCTAAGGAGCTAGGAGCTGATTCCAGAAGAAAACTTGCTAGCAACCTTCACTTCCCCAAATAACAAGCCCAAATGAACACCTTTTTGGAGGCGAGAAGCTTCCACTTCCCAGTGTCTCTGATTTATCCCTAACTTCTCTAGTTCTCCTGTCTCCTGCCTCTCTATTCCCAACACAAATGTCTCTGCCCTGGGTATTGCAAGGCCAGACTTTCTCCCTTCTTTGTTACACATCATGCTAACCACACACATTTCTGTCTCGCTTGCCCCAGCTTAGCAAGAACACACCTGCCGCCTTCAGCACACAGACCAGGTGGCTGTGTCCTAGAAACTTCTTCAGCTGGTGTTGCAAGCCCTTGAGGGGGAAGAAATCAGGTCAGAAAACACACAAGAGAATTGAGGCTGAGTTGAAACCATAAGGTATCCAGCTCCTTTTCTGCGTCTTAGCTGCTGTGTCCTGTGACACAGAGATTTCTGCTAAATTTGCAAGGGGGATAAAGCTGTCTGAAACCCATGAAAACATCAATCAGGTGCCACCTGGGTCAGCAAGGACTACATGTGATAGGTGGAAGAAGACATAAAGACAGGAGCTGAGGTGGTGAAATCAGGAGACCTGATGGATCTCCACCTTCACACACATTTGCTTATCTTTCTAAAAACCATATGGCACCAAATTGGCTCTGCCCCCAACCTCTCTCTCTATCCGTCCTTCCTAGTTACAATCCCTTCCCTTTTATTGGATGTTAAGAATATGTCATAAGATGGAGCTGGGTATATGCTGGGATTCATTTGTTTGCCTTAGGCAGGTCACTTAACCTCTTTTACCCCCAGTTTCCATATTTGTGTAATGGAGACAATAATGGTGTGCATATATCATAAAGCTACTGTAAGATTAAAATGTGATAATGCATGTAAAAATTTGAATGCCTGGCACATCACAGATGCTGATAAATGTTAGCAACAGAAAAATAACAAAACAGCAACAGTAGAGGAGAAAGTCTACTGGCATGGGATT
Source organism: Vulpes lagopus (assembly GCF_018345385.1). NCBI lineage: Eukaryota > Metazoa > Chordata > Mammalia > Carnivora > Canidae > Vulpes > Vulpes lagopus. The sequence goes on from NC_054831.1 coordinate 89,799,318, forward strand.
TGAAATTCTTTGCACCCACACATAACCATGCAGAGACTTCCATTAAAAAATGAAGCAAAGGGGATAGCGAAAGGAAAGGGAGTTTTTTTTTTTTTAAGATTTATTTATTTATTTATTTATTTATTTATGAGAGAGAGAGAGAGAGAGAGAGAGAGAGAGAGGCAGAGACACAGGAGGAGGGAGAAGCAGGCTCCATGCAGGGAGCCTGACATGGGACTCGATGCCGGGTCTCCAGGATCACACCCTGGGCTGAAGGCAAGCGCCAAACCGCTGAGCCACCCAGGGATCCCTGGAAAGGGAGTTTTAAAAAGACAAGACTATAGTAATGGAAAATAATGGTTCTGAGTGTTTGCCAGAGATGATGGTGTGAGAGAGGATGTGACTAGAAAGGGATAGCATGATGGAGTTCTCTTGGGTGAAGGAACTCTTCTATACCCTGACAGTGGTGGCAGTTATAGAAGTCCAGATATCTGTTAAAATTCATAGGCATATATACCAGGAGGAAAAAGAAAGTCTATTTTACTGTCTACTGATGTTTAAAATATTTTTTGAAATGGAAAAGGGAGCTCTTGTACACTTCTTATCATCTCTGCCTGATTTCACCCAGTCTGAGTTCCTTTCATCTCTTCATGTATTGAGTCAGTGCTGTTTTTGAGGAGGACTTGGCCATCATTTGAATGACCAGGGTAATTCCTGCAGCCGGGCTCCTCTCTGTTTTATGGAGCCAGCCTATTACCTCTTTCTATTTTCTCATCAGTTAAAGCTGTCTGGTTCAAGTGTGGACAAACACAGCAGCTCAGCGCCCATAGGGCAGCCAAGGCAGAGGGGTGGGGCAACAGGCTCTCGTGATGCAACCTCAGTTATCCACACAGAGCGCTCCGGGCAGGTCACCTAAGGGATTAGCCAACACATATTTTTGTGTTGTTTTCCTTACCTCTTAGGAAAGGTTACCTGCCCACACATCCCTTCATAGGATAAAGAGAGATTACGAGGACGCAAGGGAGAATGCTTGTTCAGCCCTTTTACTCACAAAAAGCATCCTCATTTCTCCCATTACAGATGGCACTATGTAGCTTTGGGCTGACCTGGGACCAGCTCAAATACACCTCTCCTCACTTGCCTGGTCTTCTCCTTTTCTTTCTTCTCTCTCTCTCTCTCTCTCTCTCTCTCTCTCTCTCTCCCTCTAAATCATGCGTCTGTATTAGAGCAGTCTTTCACAACATGTATTCAGCAATCTATGGATAGATAGATGGTCCTTAAAGCTCTGGGGTAAAACAAACCCAAGCTTAAAACAGAGCTAAACATTTTTATTCTTTGTGACAGCACTTGTCAGAACTTTTAGCATGCTGGTGAAGTGTGAATCTCTGAGTGGTAAATTATAAGAAATGTTTCCCAGACTTCTTTGACAGTGGTGTGCCCCTCTCCTCCCTTTTATTAATACCTTGAATGATATTAATTGTCCACGTAACAAATTTGGGAAAATGTCTCATACTAATGCAAAGGCAGCTGAGCCAGCAAAGAGAACCCATATTGTAGTTAGAGACTACTGATTCATTCCAAGAAGAGTTTTAGGCAAGTTCTTGTCATTAGGAGATATTTTTGGAATACTGTTAACTCACTATCACCACCCTCTGTAGTGTTTATTTAGCTCCTATCAGTGTCCAGCATTAAGCACTATGGGAACACAGCAAAGTTAAGATCCTCACTTTGCCAGTGCTTACTGTCTAGTGGCAAAACCAACTAGTCAGTATACATGTATATACACGTATATATACATATATACACATATGTGTGATACATACACACAGCATGCATATATCCCTGACTTAAAGATATTATCCATTAGAAGATATGTTATCATTTTAGTTATAGCACTTAAAGGAAGAAGGAAACAGTACTGTGTTAGGTGTTCACTGTAGGATACATCCAATTTTAGAAATGTTAAGATATGAAAAAGGAGTGTCTGACTTACTGTCTGATTCCATTTATATAAAATTCTAGAAATGACAAAACTATATTATATAGTGACTTGGGGGAGGATGCAAATGTTTTATATGATGGTGTATAGGTTTGTCTAAATTCACCAGACTCTACTCTTAAGAGTAGTGCATTTTTTTCTGTATAAATTATAACTCCATAAGGTCAGTTAAGGCAAAGAAGTCTTAGACTCAAGAAATGATGATTTATTAAAATGTGAAGCAGTGAGGTAGTTCGGTTTGAGGGAAGTGAAGTTTGGCCAATCAAAATAAACTTCCTAGAAAATATAGGTGTTCCAATGGTCAGGAAGGACATGGGGAGATAGTGAAAAAGGAACATCTGTTCTGGGCACATGGGTGCTAAGAAAGACAGGACAGGATAGGGACATCTGGAGTAGAATCAAAGTTGGAGAAGAGAGAGAAAGAAACAGAAGCAGAAGAGACCAGGTGATGATACCTAACCTTAGACTGCCACTGGGAAGACATATGTCAGGCACTCTGTAGTATAGACTCTCCACAGCCACACTGGTTCCGTGTCATCTCGTGGCCCATGAGTTGTGTCTCCCTAATGGATTCAGTACAGCCATACAGTGTTCCAAGGGGATAACTGAACTTACTCAGCAAGTTAGGAGGAGTCTCCCCTTCACTGGCAGACAAAGCTCTTTTTTCCCATTGAAATGGTTGGGATACCCGATAACCCTAGCACGTAGGAATGCCAGCCAGTGCACACAAAGTAAGTGGTGGGACACAGGCAAGGAAAGACAGACAAGTCCATTTGTCATGAACAGCTTTCTGCAACTTGCATTTGTGTGTCATCCTCAGGGTCAAACGGCTCTAGATCCCCGGCTCAGAAGCCAAGACAGGACATTCAATATACTGGTCCTGAGTGCTTACTCTGTACCAGGCTCTGTCTTGAAAGCTCACACCACTGCAACCCCATATCAGAGATGCTCATGGGCTCAGACTCCAGGACTCAAATAGTAGCTGAGTTCACCTCCAATCTCTGTCATTTCTCCAGTCTTTTATCGAAGCACAAGGAGAATGGGTAACTTGTTTTGTCTCGCAATACTGGGTGCTCAGAGCACCCAGCCCACAGCCTGGTCCGTCTTAGGAACCCCCAAATACTTTGTGAATGAATGAATAAATAAATACAGCATGTCTATGGTTGGCTTCATGGAATCACGGTATAACTCTGATGATGCAAGAATGAATTCTTCCTGAATCAAGCCATTAGAGAGCTAGGTGAGGAATGAGCAGCACGTTATATTAGATGTAAAGTCATGCAGCAACTGAAATCTTCTAGATGTGAATCACCTTATTAAATACCTTTTTGGGTGACAGCACTCTCCAGACAGTGGGCCAAGCTCAAAACCACTGAGCTCAAGAATTGCTAACCCTAAGAACATAAGAAATGCCACTGCACATATGGCTACACTTTTAGGTCAGATATCACAAATTTTATGTGATCCTTTGATCTTAGGAGAAACATTATCTCGAGTTAATTGACATTTAGTCACAGGGAGACCAGTAACAGGAAAGGAAGAGGCTTTAAAAGAATTTGCCACTGGAGTTATGAGCTGAATTGACCTGAACTCCAACATGAAGGAAAGGCAGCCTTTTTTTTAAAATAAATTTATTTTTTATTGGTGTTCAATTTGTCAACATACAGAATAACACCCAGTGCTCATCCTGTCAAGGGGAAGGCAGCATTTCAAGTAGGAGCATGGCCCTTGTACCCTTCGTGCTGCCAATTCTATGTAATAAATAAATAAATATATATATATATATATATAAACTTCAGTCATTTTAGGTGTGCAGTTTAATGGCATTAATAGATTTACATTGTTGTGCAACCATCACCACTACTTGTCTCCAAAACTTTTCATCATTCCATACTGAAACTATACCAATTAAGCAATAACTCTCCATTGCCCTAAGTACATATGTGTGTTTGTGTGTGTGTGTGTGTATATATATATTATATAATATGTAACATATATATTTTAAAACTTCTTTCTGAATAAGAGGAATATGCTTTTTAGTATTGTTTTTAAAATATGTATTCAAATTTTCTGCTGCTTCTGGTCTTAGTCTTCCAATAAAATAAGTAAATAAGACTATACTGTTACTCGAGACAACAGCTCTCAATTCATGAACTGACTATGGCTTCTGGGCAAGTTACTGAGCAACTCCAAGCATCATCACTATAAAACAGAAATAGAAAGCTCACCCTCATCAAGTTATTGGGAGGATTTAATAAGGTGATACCTGTAAAGTGCTTAGCCAGGGTCTGGACAAAGTAAGCTCCTAGTAAAGGTGAACTCTTTTCTTGTACTCCCTTCTAAAGTACTACCACACTTACTGCATTTGGACAGCTATTTTACAACATTGTAGACATGGAGAAACAGCAATCAGGGCCCTATTTGGAGGATAAATCAAGATACTTGGTTTAAAATTCTTGGCACAGGGCATGACATACAGTAAACCCGGTGACAATGAATATGAGGTATTGTTGTTATTTCCCATTCATTCAACAGACATATATAGAATGCTTTTTATGAATAAGATCCTTTGTTGGGGTGTAGTGATAAACAAAAATAAATATGGTCCTTGCTCTCAAAGGCTTATGGTCTTTTGAGAGCACCGTGTAAACTAATAATTATGCTGTCATTAATAAATCTTCAAGGATTTACTGTAGGTCAGACACTGGGTGAAACACTTTTACTTAGCAGAATTTCACTTAATGCTTTCTATAAGCCTCTGAAATGGGTGCTACTGTTGTTTCTACTTTCACATAAATTGTGAAATTTTTGAGATTTGTACTCAATATATGTTCATATGAGACAATAAAATGGGAGAAAACAGCTACAGACTAAAATTTACAACATCCAGTATTTGTGTTTGGGACAGTTATGGAGGTTGCAGGTGATCTGATTCCTAATCACCTAAGCATTCACAGAAACCCATGATGCTGAGGATTGCAACCTTCCGAATTACTGAGAGACACATATATCGGGTGGTGAGTTCCAGCATCATTGTCCTGATGCTGCGGATGTTGGCCACTGTGCCTTTCAGCCACCATTCACATGTATAGCATAGAAAGCCAAGAGAAGAGGTGAGAGAAAAGATCTAGGATGCAGGAGCCTGCATTTTAATAGAAAGGACATGAACAGAACTTGGACCGTTCACTGTTACTCTTCCCTGAGAGGCTCATGGGAAACCTTTAGCCTGGAGATCAGGAGAAATAAGGCATGTACTCCTGGGGTGTCTGAAGCAGATCATCCTAGCCCAGGGGTTCAGCCAGACTGCCAGTGTTAGAGAAGGCAAGAATTAAACTGTCCACCAGTCAGGAAACTGGCCCATGTAGCCACTGCAATCTATCCTTAGGTCTCAATGTAGCCTTCACTAGGAAGTCAGCCCTCTTTCCAAATCCTAATCTGGCCATATGTTCCTAGAGTCCCCAGAGTCCCTAGTGCTGTCCTCTGCATTCCACAGCATGCATCAGACGGTATAGTATTTTCCACTCGCTACTCTTTCCCAATGCACTCTAAGCTCTATAAGGTTAAGGAAGTGTCTCATCTCCTCTGTACCTAGCAGACTGTCTGAAATGCAGACAGCATTCAGTAAAGATTTAATTACTGAATGCATGCTGTTTGCCATGTTGCAAGAAACTGCAGTTAGATTCAGCAGCTTCATGGCTGAAGAGCTCCCGGTGTCTTTCCCTGAGGCTAGATGGAAAGGGGATATATCAGCCATTTTGTCCCCAGGATCCTTTCCAGCCCCTGTCTTGTTGACAAAGGTGTTTCTTGATGGCAGGCCAGGTGTGTTAGGAATGGCACGTAGGTGCTTGCAGGGGATTCAGAGGTAATTGGGAGGTGAAAAAAAGTCAAACCAGAATGGAGCCAGATAGAACACCAACTGACTGACATGCCACAACCGTCTGAGCAAGTTGCACTGGTTCTGCAGAGTTAAGGATGATATCGGTGCACACACAGAAGTATTTTAATTGGTTGCCAAGGCGATGCAGCAGAATCAGTGGGCATGGGGCAGGAATAGAACTCTGCAGAGCTGTGTTCAGGAGGAGTGTTTGTGATATTAACAAGCTGCATGGATCTGAGAAAGGCAAGGCTGCACGAAATCTTATTTGGGACTTTTGCTTAATAAATAGGAATGGCAGAGATAAAGAGGGGCAGAAGAGAAAACCTCCCTTCCTGGCTCTCTGGAGAAGCAGGAGGGACAATATTCTGGATTTCAGATTTCTCCTTGGAGTGGTGAATTCCCATAAGTGAGGGAAATGCAAGTAGATTGGTTCCATGCTTGAAGGCAGGGGTAATAGGTGAATGAAAAATGGAAGGAGATGGCCATGTTTTCTTCCTCCCTAGAGAGTATAGAAAAGATCCAGGATGCAGGAGGCTGCATTTTAACAGAAAGGACATTTCCCATCTCCTCCTTTTGTATTAGAAAAGAATTTCTGATTAAATATGTATCTTTTTATTTTTTTTGTTTTTGTTTTCTGAAGATTTTGAAACACCAGGATTTTTTTCATCATCATAAAATTTTGCGGTTGAGACATGTTCTGGGTTTCCTAGTTTCCCCATTCTAGTGGCTACGCCAAGGCCCAACGAATCAAGCAGACTTCATCCTATGGAGTGCTTATCCTGATTGCTTGGGCACAGAGGGAGAATCCAGGAAGGAGAAAAGCCAGAGAGAAGACAGACATGGTTATCAGTCAGCCCCTTAGCCAATGGCCATCATATAGTTCAAACCAGGTGCCAGACACTCTGCAAAATAACCATGGTTTTCCTTGAAGCCCCCCAACAACCTCCCAACAACCAATCTACTTGCATTTCCCTCATCTATGGGAATTCACCACTCCAAGGAGAAATATGAAATCCAGAATATTGTCCCTCCTGCTTCTCCAGAGAGCCAAGAAGGGAGATTTTCTCTTCTACCCCTCTTTTTCTCTGCCATTCCTGTTTATTAAACAAAAGTACCAAATAAGATTTAGTGCAGCCTTGCCTTTCTCAGTGGTATTTTCCCACTTTAGGAAAGTGGCTAGAAAGTGTCAGAACCAGGATATGAACCAGGTCTGCCTGTGTCGCAAACACTGGGCTTTTAACCAGATCAGTCTAAGTGACCAAGACAAGCATGGTTGTTCTCCTGGAGCTCCATGGAGCTTTGCACCATCTGCCATTGCTGGGTTGGTACCTGTTGGCACCAACAGTACCATTGTAATGTTGTTGATAAGCTTCCAGAGCGTAATGTTATCTGTGGCCAACCCAGTTCCATGGTAATGACATGCTACATCTTTTTTGGTCTTTTTTTTTTTTTAATGATTTTATTTATTATTTGAGAAAAAGAGAGAGCATGAGTAGAGGGAGGGGCAGAGGGAAAAGCAGACTCCCTGCTGGCAGGGAGCCTGCCGAGGGGCTTGATCCCAGGCCCCTGAGATCATGACCTGAGCTGAAGACAGACTCTTAACTGACTGGGCCACCCAGGTGCCCCAATGACATGCTATGTCTTAACTGGGTGCCACTCAGTCAGAAATATAAGGTTTTAAGTAGTAGTAATGAGTTTTGGTAAATAGGGAAATGAGATGGGGGGGGGGTGGAATCAGAAAAGAGGGCAGAGAAAGGCAGAAACAGTTTGCAGCTGTGATCTATACTGGGGCAACAGAAGCCAGGGAGGGAGAAGGAGGAAAGGAGGCAAGCTGATCAAGGGGCCAAACGCACATGGGCAGAATACTTGGGGAGATATGTTAGCAGGAGTACGATGAGCTCTGATCCAGAGCTGCTCTGCTTTGCCACGAAGTGTAAGCAGGGTCAGGATGAAATATTTATGCTCTGTTCCTTTTGGAAACCTGACATCTGGACAGGCAAAATGGTCCATTATAAGTGGGGACAAATAGAGCCGGAAATTCAGGAAAGTCAGCTTCTAATCCTGCCTTAGCTGAAAACCAACCATGTGACATGAAATGTATCTGAGGAGTGCTTAATAGATGTTAGCAATTACTGCAGTTACAGGAAAAGTCCCAAATTCTCTGAACCTCAATATTCTAGCATCTCAAATTTAAAACTTGTCCTTTTTGTATTTTAACAGAACATACAAATGATACAGAAGAATTTGGATTTATGTTTTTAAGAAATAAAATATAAAGGTTTTCAGAAAAATAGGTACCAGTTTTGAGTCCTTACAGCTTCAAGGGACTGTGCTCAATATTTTACCTGCAAAAGCCTTTAAATCCACATAACAACACTGTTGTACAGATAAGGGAAACTGAGGCTCAGGAAAACTGAGTAGCTTGCCCAACGTTACTCATGTAGACTGACTCCAAGCCCACATTCTTGACCATTCTTGACATTATGCTGGTTAATCATGCAGCAACAGTAGTTCTACCTCTCTTATGCAAAGAGTGCATATAGCACATACCTTCTTTAGTGTATTAACGTGGCATTTGTACGTTTCTCCCAAGTCATGTTACCTTTGTAAATCTGGTCACTCCAAAACTACATAATACCAACCACATGTTCAGGAATTGAGTGAGTCTTCTAGTTCCTTTGTATTCTAGAATCACATAGCTAAAAGATATCTTAAATGTCCTCCAAGCCAGCCATCCACTTCTGTGCTTCAGTCCTCTCAGACTTGCCACATAACTGGTACGTTTAAATCTCCAGTGTGGGGGAGTTTTCTGTGCCTGAACACACTCTATTCCCTCCCTCTCTGGGCAGCAGTATTAGAAAAGTCTTCTTAGGACAGCCAGGTGGCTCAGCAGTTTAGCGCCACCTTCAGCCCAGGGCGTGATCCTGGAGACCCGGAATCGAGTCCCATGTCAGGCTCCCTGCGTGGAGCCTGCTTCTCCCTCTGCCTGTGTCTCTGCCTGTGTCTCTCTCCTCTCTGTGTATTTTCATGAATAAATAAATAAAATCTTTAAAAAAAAAATAAGAAAAGTCTTCCTGAAATTTAGCCAACAAAACACACTTGTCCTTTCTTTCCATGAGTGACTACAGGTCTTTGAAGGCATCATAGAAGAGGTGCATTTTATTCTTATTTCTTATTTTCTCCAGGCTGAAATACTTCACTAAGTTCATTTGGTGAGCTGCTTATAAGTATTGTTAACCCAGGGGGTGAGATCAAGGAATAAGAGCAGGGGCTCTGAAGTTTAATAAACTATTTGTGATAGTTTATTAAAATCCTAGTTCTACCTCTTGTTAGCTGTGTGACCTTAGGCAAGTCATTTGATCACCCTGAACCCTGATCTCTCCCTCTGAGAATAGAGTAACATATTACCTGCCACATACATTGACTCTGAGGATTCAGTGAGGTAGTACATGTGACACACTTAACTGCTCCATGAATGCATACTTAATACATGTGAATGATTTTTGTTATTCTTCCCTATTATTATTGCCAGTGTCTCTGCAAAGGTATTCATCTTTATGTCACTGAGAACGCCTGGTCCAGAGTCTAGTTGCTTTCTGTTTAAACCACACACAAATAAGCATAACAGAGGTTTGTCCTATAAAAGATCTCTGAAGTAACTCCACACTGGGTTTCAGGTGGCTTCAGGAAGACTTGCCACACTCCTGGAGAATCTCTCTTGAGATCTCTTCCTGATAAATAACCTCTAGCTATAACAGAACTTGCTAAAACAACACTTTAACAGGAATGTTATTCTTGGAAACACCAGAGAAAATACCTTTTTTTTCTCTAAGTTTTGGAGGGCACGTTTAACATTTCTGTAGGTGCATGGTAGGCCACAGGTATAAAATAAATTTTAAAAAAAAGGAATAAATCCTGCATTGCTATAATAATATCACTAGTATTCAATCATTATATAAACATATATTGTTTACTACGTATCAGACACTGAACTAGGCACTACAGTATAACCATAAATAAGATGACATATAATGTACACTCTCCTAGGAATAAAAACTCCATGGTCTTAGTTGGGTTCCCCTCAGAATCAGACCCTGCCATGAAGATTCAGTGTTTACAGATTATTTGGGAGATATAATGACATTGGCAGGAGAGTGGGGATATCATACAAAAGGAGGGATGGTGGCTAGTAAAGGTGTGTTATGAAGCTAGTTACCACAGAGGGTGACTGGAGCTTCATCCTATAGGAAAGCTCTGGAAAGCAGCTCAGAATTATCCTGGCCAAGAGGTGAAAGCTCTGGGGTATTTATACCCATATACCTGCCAGTCATTGGTTAAGAGCTGTCCTAAGAAGCAAAGTAGATTCTAGAAGCTCAAGGGAAGACTTCCTCCAAAATTATAGGTGCTGGCTGTTGGAGGTGAGACTGGAGTACACAGAAACGGTAAAAAGATCTGAAAAGATGTGGATAGAGTACCATCAGCATCATGCATACACACACAGTTACCAAAATAGTCACAAATTATGAGTTTGCTCTATACACTAACTCTATGCAAAGGCTTGAAGTAGAGGATAAAATGGAAGGTTTCTGACCAGAGTAGTCAAAGAACGCCTTGCTAAGAGGAGGCATTTTTGCTGAGACCTGAAGGATGAAAGGAAGACAGTGGAGTGAAGAGCAGAAAATTGGGGTGCAGCTCTGGAGAACATCTTGTGCCCTGTTCCCAGAGGGCAGAAGGAGGTTAGAGTCTGGGGAACTGACTAGAGAACCCAGATCGTTGTAGGGGGGATGGGAAGGAAACAGTAAGGTGAGTAGTATGAGAAAAGACGGCAGGAAAAATCTAGAGGGACCAAGGTGCCATGGTGATGAAAGGAGATTGAATCCTACTTGCAATGAGAAAGATCCAAGATGAGAGCTGACCTGCTTTTCAGTTTAATATATACTTGGGCTCCTCTGTGAGACATTAATATCTGGGGAACAAGGATGAAAGAAAAAGATCAAGTCTAGTCTTCTGGCTGGGTGGCCTGGACTAAGATGGTGGCAGTGATGGAGAGAAGTGAATGGATATGAGAGCAAATCTAGAAACAGAAAAGGAGAACCTGCTGCAATTTGGACTTTCTGTGTCACTAATCTTCACTGTGCTAAGCACTTCCATTTAACTCTTGCAACTTCTACATGAGGTATTACCTACATCCCCATTTTACAGGTGGGAAGACTGAGGCTCAGGAGATTAACTTGCTGAAGGTCACACCAAGAACAAGAGACAAAGGTAGATTTCGCCAAAGCCAATGCTCTTTTTTTTTTTTAAAGATTTTTTTTAAATTTATTCATGATAGTCACACAGAGAGAGACAGAGAGGCAGAGACACAGGCAGAGGGAGAAACAGGCTCCACGCAGGGAGCCCAACATGGGACTCGATCCCAGGTCTCCAGGATGGCTCCCCGGCCAAAGGCAGGCGCCAAACCGCTGCGCCACCCAGGGATCCCGCAAAGCCAATGCTCTTAAGGAGCTCTCTTGTAGCATTAAAACAGAGAGGTGAGGATCAGCCACATGTCAACTTCTCTGAATGTGCACATCACTGTTCACTTCAACAGTGTTCATTTGCAGGATATCTGTGGGGCAGAGAGAAAAATCACAGGCATTAAAACCAAAAGCCATGGGTTTGAATCCCAGCTCTTTCACTTGCTGACTTATCATTATAACTTTCTGGGCCTCAGTTTCCTTCCTAATAAAGTCACAGAATACCTACTTCAAGTGATTGTTTCGAGATTAAATGGTATGTTGTAAAAGCTGAATCAATAAGGTGCCCCACCATCACTTCAGACCACCTCCCCAGCTGCCTCCAGCTGGGAGCAGAATTGAAACCAAATTAGGCTCCCAGCCTTGGAAGTTGGTTCAGGAGACTTTGAGGACTCTGGGACAAGTTCCTTCAAAGGACAGCTCTTCCAAGCAAATTCCTTCTATGACTCTGCCTGAGGCCTGACCCAGACTGGGTGCTTAATAAAGGCATTCCTAAATCAAGTTCATCTCAGGCTTTTTTTAAAAATACCACCTTATAAGGAATCATAAAGCATAGGTACTGAGAGCTACAAAAGGCTGTAAAAAACATCTCACCCAATGTCTTACACAAATGTGGAGTCGAAGGCTTAACAAGAACAAACTTTCCAAGGCCATACATTTGGCCAGGGAATAGGCACAAGGACCAGGCTCCAGGTCTCCTCAGCCTGAGTCTGAGCACTTTGTGTTTTACCAAAGAACCTTGCATCTTCCCCAGACCATTGTAATTAGTTTGCTGGGCTTGGGTCAGAGGCCTCCAAAGCAGATTTCAGCATAAAGAATATTTTTAGAAGCATGAACACATTCAGATCATGTGTAGTGTTTTGCAACGTGGCCTCTTCAGGGCACTTTCAGACCTCTGGCGCCCAACTGCAATTTGGTCTGAGAAGCAAATAACCATTTACACAGTCTCGCAGTTTATGCCAATTTTGAGCCTCAAAAGGCAATTTCCAAAGACTCAGGGGACAGCACAAGGGAGAAGCTAAACAGAGAGACATAGACTAAAACTAAGTGGCAATGAAAACATGTTTCAGATAAAAAGCAAAAGGCCTGAAAATGGTAAGCATGGAATTGGCTGCAAGTGCCTCCAACATCATGGATATTGTTATCCAAAAGCATTTTTGTAGGCAACCATTTACCTCACCCCACGTATTTTGAGCTTGCTTTTTAACATTTTAAATTATTTCCAAAGAATAGAAAAGTGATTACTGGGTCACAGGAAATGAGTATTTTTGAGCCTCCCATATATAATATTAATTTGTTTTCATCTGTGTTTACAGAACTCTTTGAATTGCAAGTCACAGAAACCCACCTCAGGCTAGCTCAAACAGTGGGAATTTGTTGGCTCAAAGAATGGCAACCTCAGGCCCTCTTTTTTTTTTTTTTTTTTTTTTTAATTTATTTATGATAGTCACAGAGAGAGAGAGAGAGAGGCAGAGACACAGGCGGAGGGAGAAGCAGGATCCATGCACCGGGAGCCTGATGTGGGATTCGATCCCGGGTCTCCAGGATCGCGCCCTGGGCCAAAGGCAGGCGCCAAACCGCTGCGCCACCCAGGGATCCCCAACCTCAGGCCCTCTTAAGGACCCAGATTGTCCTTCAGATCACTCTCCTGTGTCTTGACTTCTCTTCTTTCTATGTATTGGCATCATTCACTCCAACTGCAAATGACATTTTCCATGATGAGCATCGAAGAAGGTACATCTTCATGGGTTCTTAGTTACAAACAATAGGATCTACTACAAAAACAGATTTAAGAGACAGGATTCATAAAAAAGGATATGAAATAGTTCATGGATCTTCTAGGAGAGCCGCAGAGTCTGATTTGAGGCCACTTTGCCAGGAAAATTGCCCGAAATGACCAAGTTCTGACTTCCAGGGCTGACCTCACTGGCACTGAACACTGAGGCTTGCTTTGGCCCTGCTCCTACTGCTACAACTGGAGGCCAGTCACCCTGGGTTTAGCAGATTCTGCCACCTTCTCAGAGTGGAGACCAGTCTACCCTGGGCTGTCTTTGTGTCACTAGTTCCCAATTTAAAATTCAAGTCCTATCTCTACAATTAAAGCCTAAATCCCAAGCCATATTGATAAAGCTGGCATTTGAACCTCTTAATTTTGAGGCAGTTTCTGCCGCCCACCAAGATTTATAATGTAGGTGAGTTCCCAAACATACAAAGGGGGTTCAGATACAGGGCATTCAAAAGAATCATGAATATGTACTGTAAGAAACACAACAACAGCTCAGATTTACAGAGTTCCAGTTCCACAATGCCAGGAAAGAAGGAAAGTCTCTTTCAGTACCACCTGGGTCAGTACCTGGCACTTAGTACACACCTGTCAGACTGAAGTGACCAAAGCTTTAACAAATAGGCCTGATTCTAAATCCTAAGACTCCGTTGTGTCTGATCCTGACAAGACTCAGATGGAATTAAAATTCTATGTCCTCATTTCCGTATGTCTGAAAGATTTGTTCCCTGTACTTTGGTTTAAGATGGCCAGGTTGACCTACCTCACTTGGCCTGACGTTTATGGCTGTGTAGTTTCTTTTTCAGAGGTAGAGGGAAGGGACATAGTATTTCTGATCAATGGAAATCTGGCATTTTTTACCAATGGAAGTCTCCTGAAATAGATAATGAGATTCTTAGCCAGGACGAATATTAACAAGATGTAAAATTGCTATTGGCACTTAAAAATACATGAGCAGGGTCAAAACTGGGATCAGAACCCAATAGGCAAGGCAGATGGCAAATACAAGTCTCAGTTTCATTGAAAACAGGGCAGGAAGTTAAAATGCAATCCCTCAAAGAGCTTTCACAGGTAGTGTGATATTTGATAGCAGCAAGCAACTGATGGAAATTTTTATACAGATGCTGAAATTAGCTTTGCTAACATATATTCCTGTGGTGAGCATCACCCAGCCTTGATTCTTGCAAAGTTGCCCATGGAGATAAAATGGAAGAGGACAAACTGATACCATTTTTGAAGACAGGAGGATTTTTTAGGAGCCACTGCTCTCCTGCATCCATTCCCCACCCCCTCTTTTTTAAAGAGTTTGTAGTGGGGAAAAACCCTGAGGGGGTCATCTTTAGATGTCATTTGAATTCTCTCATTTCTCAGGAAAGCACATTCTTCCACTCATCTCCAGACTACTCCTGCCTCTTTCTGGCCTGGGGGAAGGGAGAGAGTCAAAGAGAGAGAACAGGGCAGGGCCATAGTGGATGAAGTATTTTAGGTGCAGATAGGGAACTATTTCAGGATTCTTTGGGGTGAAATGACTCAAATACCTAAAATATAGGAAATAATCATTGTGATTATTGGTTAAAAGAATTTTTTTAGCTTTGATCTAAAAAAAAAAAGAAGTCTGGGCATCCACTTGGGGACATGTACTATAACCACAGACACAGTACACAGTGGTGGTGTCACTTTAACTGAAGTTACTGACTTGCAGCTGTCAATATGGCAAAGAAGAAAAGTTGGCCAAGTCAGATGTGTTAACCTGAAGTGTCAATACTGTTTAGGCCTGTATATCCAAGGAAATTTCCTTTGCATCAACACAGTTTATCAGCTCCATGTAAGGACCTTTTCAGTTGGAATTTGCAAAATTCCTTGCCAAATTAACTTGGAAAAAAAATGGGAGAAGGTGACTAGAGACTTGGTAGTTTCATGGAGATCTGACGAGTGGATCTCAGGCATGGCGGGATCTATGAGTTCACAGTCATCTGAATTCTGTATTTCTATCTCACACTTGTACCTGCTGCTGCTTTCTTCATTCTCAGGGAAGTTCTTTCCAGGAGGAAGATACTGGCAGCCAAAGTCCACGTCATTCTTAAAGCTCTTAATCTTAGAGAAATGAAGGGTGTCCTCTTCCCTGACAGCTCTACCAAGAAGACTCCAATTAGCTTACCTTGGGTCCCATGTGCCTCTCTCAGAAAATACTCTGATTGGTCAGGACTAGGTCACACAACCAACCCTGAAGCTAGAAGGCAGGGTAGGGTCAGCCCTCCAGCACCACTTGAACAGAATTACTAGGAAATAAAGGAGAGGTGGTTCACAAGAGGAAGAGAGTCTGTGTAGACAAATGTCTCTGTAAGAATACATTTAAATCCTGGGTACATTTTTAGGATCATTAACTTTTTATGCACAGCAGTTAAAAACAAAAGGGAACTGGGCAGCCCCGGTGGCCCAGCGGTTTGGCGCTGCCTTCAGCCCAGAGTGTGATCCTGGAGTCCCGGGATCGAGTCCCATGTCAGGCTCCCTGCATGGAGCCTGCTTCTCCCTCTGCCTGTGTCTCTGCCTCTCTCTCTCTCTCTCTCTCTCTCTCTCTCTCTCTCTCTGTGTGTGTGTGTGTGTGTGTGTGTATGTGTGTCATGAATAAATAAATTTTAAAAAAACAAAAACAAAAGGGAACCAAAATTCAAAGTACTCACTCCCCAACACCTTATTATTTCCCTAAACATTCTCACTTTCCATCTAGCCTTTTCACCACTGCACAAATCAGTCTATCAAAATCCTGCTCAAACTTTCTAAGGTATTATTCAAATGCTGCCTCTTTGGAAAATCTTCTCTGTTGGTCCCCGTGAGATTCTGTCTCTCTTGAGCTCCCATATTCCAACCCAACTGGCACTGCCTTGCCCTGCCTTCATATGAATTATATATGCATAGTTTTGCCTTATGCCCTCTGCCTCCCGCACCACTGGATTAAAACTCAGAAAATACTTTTAAAAAGAAACAGACTGAGGGAAAGAGAAGGAGGAAGAAAAGAGGCTGAGTATTTCTTGTCTGTTTCTACTCCTGGATTCAGTTCCTAGCCAGCAATGATTCTGCATTGTTCAACTCTTCCTTTTTTTTCTGTCTTGCACAAAATAAACACTGGGTGCATGGATGGATGCATGGATGGAAGGATGGATGGATGGATAAATGAATGACTCTATCATTACAATTAAGAGTTGTTTGTGGGGATCCCTGGGTGGCGCAGCGGTTTGGCGCCTGCCTTTGGCCCAGGGCGCGATCCTGGAGACCCGGGATCGAATCCCACATCAGGCTCCCGGTGCATGGATCCTGCTTCTCCCTCCGCCTGTGTCTCTGCCTCTCTCTCTCTCTCTCTGTGACTATCATAAATAAATAAAAATTAAAAAAAAAAAAGAGTTGTTTGTAGGCTGGCATAAACCCTCCCCTTGTGCCAGTAAGGAAGAGTTCCAAAGAATGAAGGGATTAAGATTAGCTTAGTGAGCAACCAGAAACTTTATAATACAAGGTGTCATAACCACATGGAGAACAAGTAGGACACAATAAATTTAAATTATTGCAGAAGAGAATTTTTTTTAATGTAATGAAAACTACCCTCCTGTCAGGCTGATTAAGTACCAGAACCCCTCCTACCATCACTTGTAACTACTTTTCAAGTTTTCTGAAGACAAGGGGCTGGATTAAATGTTATCAGGTGACCCAAAACCTTATCCCTCACCCCGAGCTCTTTGATTCCTTGGAGTTCCCCCTACATCCAAAAACTGCAGGTCTAGTTAAGTTCTGCTTACAGAAAATGAAGTAAGTAGATTGTAGAGACTTGCCCTTATCTGTTTTGACTGTGGATCATTCAGTGATCCACTTCAGGGCTGCACTTAGTTCTCATGAAAAATGCTCCAGGAGAAAAACACTTCCCTGTGTGTTCTGAGAATTATTAAATGAAGTGGCAAACTCATTTTTAAAGATTTGTTATTTCTAACAAAGCTGTTCAGAAAGTCAAAACTAGAAGAACCCTATCTCTGCCATTTGCAGTTTTTCATTTTTCTCCTAGAAATGGCCCTGTTTTGTTGTGGTGTTTACCCTCAGGCTGTGTCTGATTCTGTAAGTAGCCATCAAATGAAGATTGATGGGAGTTCACTTGTTCATCTGGAGCTATATTAGCCCCATGGCCAACAGTCATGTTACAATCACCATAAAACTGTTCTGAGCAATCATAATTTTACTATCTAGAGCCATCGTCATTTTGGACAAGAGTGGTAACAGTCTTCTGTTAAACTAAGAGAAGCAAAAGAAAGTTGAATTTCTATTGTAATCATTTCAACAAACATTGCCTTTTGCACAGAGAGCATTAGATTGGGCATTCAGGGTTTTTAGAGCTGAAAAGAACTAATATAGTCAGTGTTTACATTAACTACTCTAAGTATCATTCATCCTTTCAATAAATATTTATTTATCAGCCGCCACCATATGGCAGACAGCTTGCTAGGCTCAGGGGGAGATAGAGTGGAGAAAAGTGTACATGCAGTTTCCTCTATTATGGAAGATGCAGTCTAGTGTTCGATAATGAGACACAAATAAATACATACTTTTAAGGTGTGATTTAAAGTGCAGTTGGTCAGGGGGCACCTGGGTGACTCTGTTGGTTAAGTGTCTGTCTTTGGTTCAGGTCATGATCCCAGTAGCTGAGATTGAGCACCATATCAGGCTCTCTGCTCAGCCAGGGGTCTGCTTCTCCCTCTACCCCTCTTCCCCATTTGTGTTCTCTCTGTCTCTCTCTCAAATAAATAAATAAAATCTTACAAATAAATAAAAAAGTGCAGTTGGTCTTAACAAGGAAAAGCCTTGTTGAAGCTGTGGCCTACTCGTAAGAAGGGATATTTTTGGATGATATTTGAGGATGGAGACATAATTAAAATGAAGATCAGAAACCAAAAAAGGTACTTCCTGAGAGTGTAAAGGGTAAATCAGGATGAGCCAACTGAAGAGGTGGACAAGGGTATTTGAGAGAAAGGAAACTGCCTTGTGCAAAGGTCCTGAAGAGGGCTAGAGAGTGGGACTCAGGCCTGTAAGGGAAAGGAGTCACAGGGGTGCGTAGGAGTAGGCAGGGACCCAATCATATTTTAAGGACAATGGGAAGCCACTGATGTATTGGATGAGAATAGGATGATCCAATTTACATTTTCTCAAGATCATTCTGGCTGCCTTGGTGAGAAACACTGGGTGAGGGCAAAGTGGCAACAGGGAGACCTATTAGGAGAACATGGCTAAGGGAGATGGTGGTAGCAGTGGAGACAGAAAGAAGTGACATATTTGAGATCTATTTTGGAGACTCAGTTCCCTCAACTGTGAAGTGGAATCAGTAACAGCCATATCATGGGGTCATGATAATAAAGGAAGACAATATGTGTAATGAGTTTATAACAATGCTTGACACACCATAGGTACTCAATAAACATTAGCTATTGTCATTATTTACAGACCAACAAGAATGATTTGAATAAAAACTCCCTTTTCTGTTAAGAACCCTCTGGACAGGGATTCCAGTTCAAAAGAATTAAAATATACATTCTATATCCAGCACAATACCAATGAAGAGATGAAAGATGGAAACTCATGACACAAACAGGAGTAATTAATTGTAAGCAGGGCATCAAAGACCCTTCAAGGGAATAAGAACTGTTTAGCCTTTATACTTGAGGTTAAAATCTGCCCATTGAAACAATATTAAAACAGAAGTCTCAATGTGAGTTGAATACTGTTTAGGGTTCCTGCTTAGGCAGCTGCCTCAAAACAAGAGTTTTGCCGGAGAAAAGGCTCTCCCAATGATTAAGTGAACTCTAAATAGGTTCACTTATAGCACATTATAATTTGACGAGCCACATTTTAAGTGCTTTAGAATCACATGTGGCTGGTGGCTTCCATATTGGGTAAGGAAAATCTAGAAGCTTTAAGTGAACTCCAACTTTGCCCTTTTAGGACTTCTGCCCAAGTAAGTCACTGACCAGTGGCTGGGCACTGAAAGCAATCTGTTAGCTCTGTCGGAGGAACAAAGATGCCGCAAGATAAAGTCATTCAGCAGAACTGCCAAAAACAAAATAATACTTATTTAGTACATGCCAAGTACCAGACCCCATAAGTAGGCATTATTCCTCTGCTTTATGGAGGAAGAAGCTGAAGCTCAGTGAGTTCAAGGAATGTTCCTGTGGTTACAGATACTGTAAATGACAGAGGATGGATTTGAACCCAGGTCTGTCCAATGCCAGGGTGCAGTCTTGAACACTATGTAGGATTATCTGCAGACTACTTTGTGGCACCATCTTTCTCTCTCCTCTATAGTCAACAGTGAGGACACTTAGAAGCTGAATTTATGGTAAATTATTTCCCTAGAAATGGACTTTGATTTCAGGGGATCCATGAATTCCTAACACTCTATAAGAAAACTGCATGGATGTTTGCTTCTGTGATACTTCCTGGGGAGAGAGTCCATAGCCTTCCTCAGATTGTCAAAAAGTTCATGACCCTCCACAATGATAAAATTTGGCATAATCTATCAAAATTTAAGATGTATGTGTTTACTAATTTAATAATCTCACTTGGGAAATACTAACAAAGTGCTTAACAGTATTTGTTCACAGATTCTCAAACACTGCATCATTGTTTATAAAAGACAACACTGGAGGGGCACTTGATGGCTCCATCAGTTAAGTGTCCAACTCTTGATTTCAGCTCAGGTCATGATCTCAGGGCCATGGGATCAAGCCCTGCATTGGGTTCCATGCTCAGCATTGGAGTCTGCTTGTCCCTCTCCTTCTGCTCCTCCCCACTGTGTGCTCACTCTCTCTCTCTCTCTTTCTCTCTCTGTCTCTGTCTGTCTCTCTCTCTCACACACACACACATACACATAAATAAGTAAAAAATCTTTTAAAAAATAGTAAAAGAAGGAAGCAATGGAAACAACCCCAAGCCCTATTTTTAAAACATATGCTAATAAAATACATCCAGAGTACAACTAAATGAAATAAGCAACTTGCCAAACATATCTATATGTGCTATATATATATTTTTTTTTGTAAAAAAATTTTGTTTCACATGTGCTTGTGCACATATGCATGTTTGTATATACATAGCAATAAATCTAGAACATCATTTTCCAATATAAATGCTATGTGAGCTACATATATAATTTAAAAATTTTAGTAGCCATGTTAAATAAATCAAGAGACAGGTGAAGTTAATCTTAAAAACATTTTTTATTTGAGGGCAGTCCATTAAGCATCTGACTCTTGATTTTGGCTCAGGTCATGATCTTAGGGTCATGCGATCGAGCCCTACTTTGGCCCTGCACTGAGCACAGAATATGCTTAAGACTCTTTCTCCCTCTCCCTCTGTCCTTACCCACTACACACTCTCTCTCTAAAATAAAAAATATATATACATTTTTTATTTGGTCCAATATATCAAAATATTATCATTTCAACATATAAATCAATATAAACACGATTGAGATATTTTACATTCTTTTTTTCGTACTAATTTTCTTAAATCCAGTGTGTATTTTTCACTTATAAGCACATTATAGTTTGAGTAGCCACATTTAAGTGCTTTAGAATCACGTGTGGCAAGTGGCTACCATATTGGGTAGGGAAAATCTAGAAGCTTATATTTCAGACTGTAGATGGAAGCTGTCTTAACCAGAAAGTAGGAACGAGAAGAGAGCAAAAACGGGCAGCTATATTTTCTTTATGCATTTTATAGTGCCTAGATTTCTTTATAGAGAAGATATATTTCTTTTATTTTTTAATGACATATATTTTAAAGAACTGATGGAGCAACATATAGGTAAGTACCTGAATTTGCTTCTCAGGTCTAGCCAGATAACCCACCAAGGCTAGAACCTACTTGATATCAAGGATTCATTAGCAAGGATATGTAAATATATACATATATTAATATATATATAAATATATATGCATATATTTATGTATATGTTGTATGTATATATACATATATGTATATATTTGTGCACGCACATATATATCTTGCAAAGAAAATAAATCAAGCCATTGAGTGTTTATTAAAAATTTACAATGTGAAAACAGTCACAGTGAGAGCTAGACCCCCTGGAGGTTATGAAGACACAGAAGACAGAATTCTAAATTCTTTGAATTTAGAATTTTGATGGAAGAAAGGCTTACTTATGGAAAAATTAGAGAAAAAAAATCTCAAGGCTGAATGTTATCATCAAGTAGGGCTGACAAAACAATGGGAATTCAAAGAAAGGGGATTTGGTGGGAAGCAGGAGGAGAGGGAAAAAAGGTGAGAAACGAAAGATGTTCACTATGGGCATATTGGGGCTGGCAGACTCCAGGTTCCCCGGTGTCACTGAGTGGTGATGGAGGAAGCACAGAGGGCAGATCCCAACACCATCTACCTACAACTAAAGCAGCTACAGCAGTGAGAGGGCAAAGCAGGCTAGAGTAAGGTAGACCCAAGTCATGAGTCAGTAAAGTGTACCAAGTATATCAGGCTGGTGGTCAGTATACAGTCTAACATGAGTGTATGGTTCCTAGGATTCTGGATGACCAGTGTTATACAGTGGCATTGCATGTGATGAGCACATACTCTCATGTTATTCTCTCCCCACCCGTTAACTCTGAACATTTTCCACTTTACCAAGAGAGGAGAGATTCAGGTGCCAAAGAAATCTGCTCATATTGCCAAATAATAATAATAATGGCTAATTGTGACCAAGCCCTTACTAACACTGGCTATACATGCATTAACTCATTTAATCCTCACGGAAACCTTTGGCAGATGTACCATCATCATCCCATTTTAGATTCTAGGAAACTGAGACTCAGAAACATTAAGTGGCTTTGGTTGCCCAGATTCCTGCTGCCAATAGCAGCTGGAGCTCATACTTGGTAAAGTCTGAACCCAAACTAATACTCTTGACCATGATGCTCTATCTGCTTTCCTTCCCTATTGGGTATTGACTGGGCCCCAACTTACTCTAGTAAATTGAAAAAATAGTATAAGAAAGATAAATATTGTTTCAGTTTTCCCAGCCTACTGGAAACTACATGAGTTCAGAGCTTTGAGAATTATTTTTTTTAAAGAGGGAATTGAACTTTATAGACTTGATGTGTATCAGAAGATGTTTTGATAATTAATGAACATGCATTTTTAATAACATGATTACAAATACAATTTTATCTCCATATTCTCCTCAGAGCATTTTAAAAGAAGGGGGGAAAAGTAATCTCTTTATGTAACTTTGAGTCATTTTTGAGTCATAAGGAAAATTAATGGGAACCTGATTCTGAGGACTTCTAAACCTAAACAACTCTAGCCTTGAGGTTTCTTCTGCATTGGGCTGGTTCTCCTTAGATCAGGGCTATTTTTTGTTGTAAGAAGAACTTAGAAATCCAGCTCTAAACAACCTATGAATATTACCTGCATGGCTGCGTCTGAACTTGACAGCTCTGCAAGAAGCCATATTTGTTCCATCTACAAACTGAGCCCTTGGGCTTGGAAACTTTTCCTACCTGCCAAAAGCTGATGAGCAGGCTTTATTGGTTTGTAAGTAAATGAAGCAACAAGCCAATAAACAATAGTCTGCCTCTCTCCTTCAACGCTGGATCCAGGCATTGGAAGGTGACTGTTTAGTCACAGGAGATGGTTGAGGGAAGAGGAGAAAGGATCAGCACAGCCAGTTCTCCTCACATATGTCATTTCACCTTCACAGTGACCATGCAAGGTAGTGATTATTATTTCCACTTGACTGGTGTAGGAAGTTGAGCTTAGAAGAGGTAGGTTATTTTTCCAAAATCCCCTAGCTGGCAAATGTCCCCAGAATCTGTGTTTATTCCTCAATACACTTTATTCCTCAATGTGTTGTTTTCTAGAGCAAGGGAGGCCAAGCTGGAATATAAGGCATCCAGGCCAAAATCAGAATGAAGGAAGTTCAGTCATTCTCTCAGTCCACAAGGCTGACTGTGGCCAGCTATGTGCTAGGTGTTATGGTGAGCACTGAGAAGAAAATTTCATGGTCCTAGCCAACCCCCCAAAGAGCATTGATAAACAAGACTGTCGATTCTGGAATGGCCAGACTAAGATCAATCCCAAAGGTTAAGACTTAAGGTGAAATATGAGGCTTGGAATAGTCAAGAAGTAATAATAATAATAATGATAATGCCTAACAATTTAGAACATTTACTAAGCTCTGAGCATTGTGTATGGACTAGCTCATTTAGTACCACAACAACTGTATGAGGTCGATGTTATTATCATCCTCATATTAAAGAGGAAGAGACAGGCAGCCTAGATGGCTCAGCGGTTTAGTGCCGCTTTTGGCCCAGGGCCTGATCTTGGAGACCTGGGATTGAGTCCCATGTCGGGCTCCCTGCATTGGAGCCTGCTTCTCCCTCTGCCTATGCCTCTGCCTGTGTGTGTGTGTGTGTGTGTGTGTGTGTGTGTCATGAATAAATAAATAAAATCTTTAAAAATAAATAAAGAGGAAGAGACAGGGCCACAGTGACCCAGCTAGCAGTAGAGAAGATCTGTCTTCATAGAATATATTTCTTTGGATTTAGAACCAGATAGATTTTGTTCAAGTCCTTACTGTACAGTTCCTTATCTAAGGACCCTGAGAACATTG
Organism: Vulpes lagopus; assembly: GCF_018345385.1. Lineage (NCBI taxonomy): Eukaryota > Metazoa > Chordata > Mammalia > Carnivora > Canidae > Vulpes > Vulpes lagopus. The sequence goes on from NC_054831.1 coordinate 89,823,129, forward strand.
CTTAACTTATCTTGCATCAGTCCATCTGGAAAAAAAAAAAACCCCTAATAATACAAAAAGAAGAAGGAAAGAGGGAGAGAGGCAAAGAAGGGATGAAAGAAAAAAAAGAAAGGAAAAAAGGTTCTTAACTATTATGTATGTAGTAGGTAGAGAGGACCAAGTGTATTTCAGCATCCTATCAGAATAGCAGAGGATCTGTTCCCACTCTTTAGAGCAAACTGGTTTGCTGCCTCCTAAAGGAGTGAGTGCAGAAGCAAAGGCATTAAAAAGATGAAGACCCCCACCACTGCCTACCCATAATACTTGACCTACTCCCTATAAATTAGGCTCCAGGGTGCCATTCCCATGGCAATCACTAGTGACCACCCAGAGCCATTGGAGGGACAATGGGCTGGACAAGAAGTCCTCTCCCAACCTAAGCACTGCCTCAAGGGGTGAATATCACAGGAAGTACAAGTATCTGCTGGGCCATATCACCTGGGAGGTAGGCATCTGCTTTGTAATTGTTCGTACGTTTTTTGTACTTTTCCAAGATATAGAGAAGCTGCATATATCATCTTTACCACTAATGGTCTGGCATCATAGAAGTCACTTGGTCTATTTGGTAGAGGGATGCTGAGGGTAAGTCAGGCCAAAGTGGAATTTGGCCTGGTAATGTAGGTTAACTCTAGTCCTAGTTTGAACTCCACAGGGGCAGGACTTTATCCCATTTGCTGCTTTATTCATACTGCCAGGCACACAGTGAGGCATGTGGGGTATAATAGGAACCAAGTATGAACCCTGCCCTCAAGAATCTCATAGTCTGCTGGAGTGAGACAGACATTGTAATAAGGGCTGTGATTTGACAAGTAAAAGGCCCCATTGGAGAGATACCTGACTTGTGCTTAGAATTCAAGAAAGGCTTTCTGGAGTGAATGACATCTCAACTGGCACCTAAAAGGTGAGTGAGAGCAGAGGAACAGTATGTGCAAAGGTTTTGAAATGAGAGATGTCAGAACATCAGAGAAAGAAAGAGGACCAGTGAAGCTAAAGAAGCTGACAGTTCTCTTTAAGCCATATTAAGGAGTAATGATTCTATCTTGGGGGCAATGGGGAGACTGCTAAAGAATTCTGAGCAAAACAAGTGATATGATCACTGAGGAATTGGACATTTTCAACATTATCTTCCACCCATCCAAGAAAGATAGTGAATCTGAAAGCAATTGAAATTCTCTCCAAAAAAAGTCTTTTGAGTCTTTCAAACTTTTCATTCTGTATGTAGTAGTTGTTGAAATGTCCAAAAATAGATGTATCATTTTAAGAAAGATGAAAAGTTGCTGAAATCTCTACAGAGCCACATAGGAGGAAAGAGATGCTACTTTTATTATGCCGTAAAAATAACAGCAGCTTCTCTAGGTCTTTCTCTGAGGGTACTTGAGCCCATTCAACCCAATTCAGTGTGTTCTTTGTTTCTTGTTGGTTTGTTTGGTTTTGCTTTTGACCTTGAGACAAAATTGGCTTCTCATAAATATTTCAGCAAGGGATATATGGATGTGGTTCTACTGCATTTTTACTTAGGACATATACATAGCAATTATAAAAGGTGTGAAGTAGTGAAGAGAGAAATAATTGCAGAAGGATTCATATTTCTATGCTGTCTAACAAATTCCCAACACTTAAAGGCATAAAATATGCACATACCTCATTATTTCAGTGAGTCAGCAGTCCTAACACAACCAGCTGGATCCTTTGTACTAAGGGGTCAGCCAGACTGGGTTCTCATCTGGAGGCTTGACTGAGGAAGGATCCACTTCCACACTCACTGAGGGTTGTCTGAATTCATTTCCTGTGACCCTAAGAATGAGGGCCTAGGCTCCTTGCTGGCTGTTGGCCGAAGACTGCATTCAGCTCCTACATAGTGACTACTCCTGGCTCCTTTGACATATGGACCCATTAATATGACCTCCAAAAGAGACAATCCGTAGCAAGATGGAGAATTGTGTAGTCACTTCTCATCACCTTTGCCATATTCTCTTAGACATAAGTTACAGGTCCCACCTATACTCAAGGTAAGGAGATTACACAAAGGCATGAGCACCCATGTTCATGGTGGTGGGGTCATGGGGTCACCTTGGAGTCTGTCTGCCACAGATGGATAAGGAAAAGAAAGAAAAGAGCAAGGAGAAGAAAAGGAAATGGAAGGATAAGAAAAATGTATCTGTGTATGTAATATTAACTATGTATTATTAGGTACTGTGCCAGTTATCTTTATGCATTTTATAATTTCATCTTTCTCTGAACCCTGTGTGGTATGTGTTACTATTATCCCTATTTTACAGAAGAGAAAACTATAGTTCAAAGAAGTAAATTTCTCAAGTTCTCATAGTGGAAAAAGTAAAGCCAGAAATCATATTCATTTTACTTACATTCTACAGCCAGAGCTTGTAACTACTATGCTGTACTTAAGAGAGCAGGAGAGGGGAGAGAAAAGAGGATAAAAAAGAGAATGGAGAAACAAGAGAGAACAGAGTTTCCAAACAAATGAAATTTGTTCCTGAAAGAGTTGGCAATCAGTAAGGAAACCTGTAGGTCTACAATACTGGCTTGGTTTTAGAAGGAAGCAGCCAATTAGAAAAACATTCTCTTGAGCTCAAGCCAGTGGGACTATGGATGAGTCTCAGGCTTCTGCACCCTTTGCTGGCCCACCTGTTTTTCAGAATCTAGAGCTAAACACTGCAGCCAAGCTATACCAAGGACCTTGGAGACGCCCAGCTTATCCAGGCAGTATCTATACTCATATTCTGCCAAATTTCTGCAGGAGCACATCTGGGCCCAGGCAGCTGAGCGGTGCCTAGGCTTGTTTTTCATGGCTCATTTGCAATGTCCCATTCTATTCCTGGATACTCCATCCTTCCCAACTGACACTGGAGCACAGTTTCCCAATAGCCACTTTAACTAGATGGCTCCAAAAGTGCTGCTCAGCGTCAAGTCCTCAGAAACTAGCATTTTCCAACGCTAGCTCTAAGAAGGGTGGCTGAACATGTCACATCCCTGACTCACCATTTAGTGTCTTAAAGGGGCAGCAGCTGCAAGCACCATGGGAACCCCCCTGCATGTGACACAAGGTGACTCAGAGCAGTGTAGGGGAAAGGAAAGGTTTAGAAATTGGATCCCTCTTGCACCAGTTCAGAGCAGGCAGATCGACTAATCCCAGGCCCCACCCCAGCTGCCTGCACTATTTGACTGGACAAAGCCCTCCAGCTGGTTCCCACCTGCCCAGAGCAAGGAAAATGAAACCATTGATCCTGTGGTTCAGTCAACCCTGCCAGAATCTAATCAAGCCATAAACTTGTATTAAGTTCAAACCATATGCAGAGCACTGGACCCTTGGTGGAGAGGCAGAGGAAACAGAGAACATGCATTCTCATATCTGGGACAGTGCCTCACCCTGCCACTGGCAAGCTGTGTGCTGTGCACCAGTCCCTGCTCTGTGACTCATATCCCTTATCTGCAGGTGGGAATAATAAAAGGACCAACCTCAAAGACTATGCTGAGGCTTACATGAGATCCTGCATTACAACACAGGACTGTTTGACAAAACAATGCAACTTATAACAGGCACTCAATAAGGAATGAATGGTATTGGCTTTTTTAAATGTTCAACATCTGCGCCAAACATCATCCATAAATACGTAATTATGCAGCTCTAGTAAGATAGCAACAGGTCACATACACCATAAAGAACCTTCCTTTGTACATGGTATAAATTTTTAGTAAATATTTGGCCCGGGTCAACATTAATTGACCCAGAATATTAAGCAACTACAAATGAGAAGCCACTCACATAAGGCCACATAGCAAGGGCTCAATAAATGCAGGATGCTGCAGAGCAAAGAGGCCAAGATTGATCTTCAGGCTCCAATCACTTACTTAACAGCTGCACGACCTTCAGCAGGTTACTTCACCTCTCTGAATTTCAAATTTCTTCTCCTATAAAATAACTATACTACCTGCCTCATGGGCTGGCTGTAAGGATTGAACAAGATATTCAATCTAAATATATTTTAGCCCAGTTCTAAACACACAGCAAACACTAATAAGTAGTGATTTTTATTAGCTGTTTTACAGACTAATGGAGTTAAGGAGGGAAAACAGAGAGATTTTCTGAAATGCACCTGCCTAAGGGCCAAAAATCACTAAGGGTTTAGAAACCACCTTGCCTTCCCCAAATTGAGAGAAAGAATGCCTCATTCATGTGCCTGAATGGGAATTTGAATAGTCTTGTTCTAACTGGCAAAGTAAATGAGAAATAGAAGATATTACTCATTGACTGTTAGAGTATCTGTGCTGGATAGAATCTTAGACCAAATTAGCCAGAAGTGATATAGCCGCTGTCACCCAGTTAGCCCAAGCACACCTAGAACATGAAACAATCTCACGTATCCAAGCCATCTGCTTTACATCCAGGCTATCTAGCCAGTTCTCCCCCATGGTTCCCTAGTTAAAGGTCATTTGAAACCATCCAGAACTGACCCACTATGTGATCCTGGGCAAGTCCTGTCGTCTCAATTAGTGCTGTATAATCATGCATGTTGGAACAGAAAGTCCCTCTAAGACTTGCTCACCCACTTACCACTTGCCCAAGTCTGGCTCATACCCCTATTTGTCTGTACACAACTAGGCAAAGTAAGAACTTGTTACAGTGAAATACATTCATGTGATAACACCGGCACATGACCAAGGCCATCCCACACCTTCATCTCATTTACACATGAGAGAAATGAGGTTTGATGACGGGCGGCTGGGCAATTAGAGGCAAGTGATGATTGAGCTGAGGCCAGAATCCAAGTCTTCTGATTGCCAGCCTGGGGCTTTTTTTTTTTTTAGGGCAAACTATCTCCTGCACATACAGAAGGAGAGACAAGGTAGCTGATGGTTGTCCATCACCTACATTTTGCTTTGACCTATGCTTATATAGTCTGTCCACAGACTAAGAGGAAGGGAACTATTGAACAACAACTATATACTGTGGATACCTTGCTTGAATTAAATTCTCAGTGCATGCCTATGATATTAAAAGCTACTATTTATTGAGCACTTAATATGTGCTAGGCACTGTTCTAGAGGCTTTACATATATTTGTGCAAGGTATCCAACCAAGGATGTATACATGACTCATCTGCCTGAAGAGATGTCCTTTCCAAAGATATACAAAGACATGCATGGATGTTAGGATCTTGACACCATCCTCATGTGGCTAGTCCTATTACCATTCATTGCTGATATGTCATGGCTAGATAGTGGTAGAGGTAGGATTTCAACCCGGGTATTGTGACTCTGTTGCATAAATGGCCTTCCTGAGAGCAGCTTGAGATAAGCTCTAACATTATATACACCTTTGAGGACAGAAATTCTGACTGCCTTATTCACAGACATAGTCCCAGCGTCTAGAACAGTGTCAATGCACACAGGCAATCAGTAAATTTTGTTAACTGATGACTTGTTTAAGGTCCTGCAGATACAGCACAGGAGATAAAGCTGGGATTTGAATGCAAATCGCTCTGACTTGAAAGCCCTCGTTCTTTCCACAATAACATTCTATCATTCTGGGTTGAGTGTGTTGATCTCTAATTATGTGAATGGGAATCTAGGGCTACATGGATGAATAATATTTAGTTCCTTCTCTCAAAAATGTGTGATTGTGAAGTGCCCAGATGGCTCAATCACTTAAGTGTCCGATTCTCGATTTTAGCTCAGGTCATGATCTCAGGGTCATGAGATTGAGCCCCGTGTCAGAATTTGTGCTAGGCATGGAACCTGCTTAAGATTCTCTCATTCTCCTTCTGCTCCCCCCAACTCCTCCCCCAACTCACTCTCACTCTCTCCTTCTCTCTAAAAAAAAAAAAAAAAAAAAAAAAATGGGATTGCAATTGTCTGCAAGAATTCATATTCCTGGAATCATAATCCCTTATTTCTTCAAACAGAGCACATCCAAATGATATAAGCCCATGGTACATTTTAAGCCAAGAGCACCTGTCCTGTCTCCCAAACTCGGGATTTTAGAAGTGGCCCACCAGGGTCCATTGGCCTTGTTTATTTCCTCACATACACCATTGGCTGGGTGTGTTCCTGGAACACTGTTGTAGGGAGAGTAAGTAAAAGCTGTGCAAACTTGAGATAGCCAAATCCCCATCCTAACTTCTCCAGATTCCTTTGAAGTGATGTCCACAGGTCAGTTTTCATATGGACCATCATGCCCTCCTACTTTGGCACCCATCTAAGGGTTTACAAAAAGTGAGAAACTTAAGTTAGAAGTCTGGACTAGGACAGTGGCATTTCTAGAAGCAGCAGTCATACTCTGATCAGGAGCATTAATTCAGGGTTTACCTCATTTTCCTTCCTGGTTTTGTTTTCTGTAATATTTAGGAGGCAGGAGGTGGTTCGAAGAGACAAGTGTTTTAAAAAAAAATCTCTAAATTCATTAGTTGAATTCCACAGGACTGTGTGAGCAATCTCTTAATAATCCTACATCAATACGAGAGAAGTTGTAACTAGTTCACTTCGTGTAATTATAGGGCAGATTTCTGCCAGGCTTTAAAGATAGACTTTGAAATGCTTCTTTTTTCATTTGCCTCCTGCTGTGTGTGGGGAGCGGCTCAGGCTCCTGGGATACAGGCCAGAGCTAAATGGGGGCCAACTGGAGAGGGAGGCACCAAGCTTTGGTTCCTGTTTTCCTGTGCTCAGACTACTGGGAGCACAAATATCTTACCAAAATGGTCTCCTGTGGAAAGTTCATGGCCTAGAATTACTATCTAAATCCTCTCATCTTTAGATCAGAGAAGAATTGATAAAGCCATGGTCCTAATAAACTTATGGTAAGATGTACAGCAGAAAGCTTCAGGTTTTGTACTAGACAGTAATTCTTCAAGTAGGGTCCCTGCCCAGCAGCATGAGCCCCACCTGGAACCTGGCTAGAAATGCAAGTTATTGAACTCCCCCCAAAAAATTCTGGGGGTAAGGCCCAGCAACCCGTGTTGCAATAAGACTTCTAGGTGAATCTTACACACCCTGAAATTTGAGAACCACTTCTGGGGACATGATGTTGAAGAGCATTATCCTACTTAGCTTTTGTCCAGGTGAGAGTCCTAACTTTTAAAGAGATTTATCCAAACAATGCCTATCTAAACATTAAGACCTTTGGAGCTGAGCAGAGCACAATTTAAATTCAGGCTCTGCCACTCACCAGCCATGGAGCCTGAGACAAGTTATTTAACTGCCCTAAGCAGTAGATGTTTAACAAACAGCATTCTGTGGGAAATGTAGTATTTGTCAATTGCCATAGTGAGAATACTCCCATCTTGCCTAATTTCAGGCTACCAACATGATGGTCAGCCAAGTCAAAAAAAATTCCTGAAAATTTAGCAATTAGCTTTACCCAGGCGAGCTGGTGTCAACACACCACTGTCTCTGAGACTCATTTTCTTTGTCTGTCATATGGATGCATTATTGTATTTACCCCATAGGATTGTTGGAATGTTGAAGTAAAAAAATAACGAGGGTGGACTTTTCTTGAGCACTTTTATGTGCCAGGCACTTAAGCATTATCTCACCGAATTCTTACGTCCATGAGATAGGTACTGTTATTCCTAACATTTTATATATGAGGAAAGTGCTAAAGTAACTAGTCCAAGGTCACACAGCCAGCAAGTAGAAGAGTCTGAGTGTGATTCCAGAGCCTGTTGGGGAGAGATATGTGCACAGACTTCTCAGCATAGTGATTGTCATAGAGTATCACCCAGTAACTGGTAGCTATTGTGACAGACATGAACTTCCTAAATGCCCCTCCACTTTGGGAGAAAGGATCAAGAGTTCATGGTAAATGTAACTTCTCAGTCATAGAAGCCACATTCAATTTCTTCTGGGAAGAAGGGCAAATGTCCTGCTATAACAAATTCCACAGACTAGGTGGCTTATAAACAGCAGAAATGTACTACTTCTCACAATTATGAATGTTGGAAAGTCCAAGATCAAGGTACCAGCAGGGTCAAGTTCTGGTGAGAGTCCTCTTCTTGGCTCAAAAACAGTGTCTTCTTACTGTGTCCTCACAGGATGGAAGAGTGAGGCATCTCTGTGGGGTCTCTTTTATAAAAGCACTAATCCCATTCATAAAGGCTACACCCTTATGACCTAAGCAACTCTCTAAGTCCCACCCCCTAAAACCATAATCTTTGGGGTTAGGATTTGAACATACAAATTTGGAGGACACACAACACTCAGAGCATAGCAGTTAGTTTGCCTGATGGAAGAGCTAACCGTTGATTGTTCATGAAACAAAGGAGGAGTGCCTATAGGTAATAGGTAGCCACAGAGAACAGAGCAACTCAGACTCATTTTAATAGAGCTGTAAGCTCCTCCTCCCCTCCCCAGATCGATTTGGTATATGTTGTTTCTAGGCTTTATACTTGTATACCAATATATGTATGTATACATACTCACATGTAGTTTCTTACTGGGTCATGGTAACACATTTGTTTTTTGGTTTTTTGTTTTGTTTTTGTTTTTGTTTTACAGTTTGCTTTTCTTTTTAGCCTAAGAATACATCATGGATATCTTTCTGACAGCAGTCCACACTGATGTATCTTGTTCTTAAATCTGCTTAGCGTTCCGGAGTAGTTAATACCACTATTTACCTAAACGATCCTGCACTTTATAATCCTTTGCATAGATTCCTGCATGTAACTGTAGAAGAAATTTCTAAAACTAGAATTGCTGAGTCAAAAAGAAAATACAGTTTAAATCTTGATGGATGTACCCAAATTGCATTCTCAGTGTGAAATTTTAAGCTCCCAACATTCAAGAAGGGAAGTGTCTCTTTGTCCATATTCTCATCAACATTTGCATTCCTCAGATTTTTAAAAACTTTTTATTATGAAAATTTCTAAACATAAAAAATAGAGGAACTAATAGTAATGAACCACTGTGTACTTCCACATGTGGCTTCCACAGCCATCCACATATCTTATTTCACCCATACCTCACTCACCTTCTCCCTCTGCTTGGGTTCAAGTGAGACAAGCCATTCTGTTTCATCTATAAACCACTCAATAGATCCTTTAAAAGGTAAGGACTCTATTTTTTAAAACATAGCCTCACTATCATTATCACATCTAAAAAGTCCTTGATATAATCAAATATCCACTCAGTTTTCAAATTTCCCCAATTGTCTCATAATTTTTTAGTAACTGGTTTACTCAAATCAAGATCCACAAAGATCCACATTGCATTGGTTAATATGCCTCTAAAGTCTCTTTTAATCTCTAGGTTTTTTAACACACACACACACACACACACACACACACACACTTTCTCTTTTTTCCTTGTAATACATAAGAGGAATTTGGTCATTTGTCTTATAGTTTCCCATTTTGTGTATTTTTCTTCTTTTTTTCCTGCAGTATCATTTACTATGCTCTTCAGTCCTCCATATTTCATGTAACTGATAATTAGACCTAGAGCTATGCTATCCAATAGAGGAGCCACAAGCCACATGTGGTCATTTAACTTTTAACTTTAAATTAATTAAAAGTATATAAAACCTAAAGTCCAGTTTCCCAGTCACATTAGCCACATGACAAGTGCTCAGAACCACATTTGACTAGTCGCTACTGTGTTAGTACAAAATAGCACATTTCCATCATCACAGAAACTTCTATTGGACAGAATGCTTCCAGAGGCATCAATGGATCTTCTGATGACTGGTAAATTATTTTTTTCTCAAATATATACTTTAAAACAAAGATGAACACCCTGAAGTTTGCATTATGAGGCAGTGTCAGGTAATATAAGGGAAGTCACTAACGTGTGCCAGACTCTACTCCACCTGTTTTAAGTGGCAGCTGCCTGTGTTTTCAGAAGATGATTAGATGTTTGTAATGAGTACCTCACGTATGTATGAGCTTTTGTGGTGCCAAAGGTCAGTAGTTCTCCGGCATGCAAGCGACTTTAATTCTTTCCTGCCTTTTTAGAGGGAAATTGAGGGAATCAATGCAAATCCTTAAGGACTTAGTCTTGCAATTACTGTAGGACATGCTGGTTCCAGAATATTCTTAAACACTTCTCTTTCAGAGGTGCAGGTGCTTCTGGCTGGAGCTTCCTTTCTGACTGTGTCTTTGTCTTGGCATGTGGGTAATGAGCATATTTCATAGCACACAGAACAGGTTCCTCAACTAGCTTCCGTGTGTCATTTTGCAAAGTCCAGAGGGGCCATGGGGAGGTTCAGGAGGTGAGCAGCTGCAACAAACAATGGAGAATCCTGGCTCGCTGGGCATTTTAGCAGGAGCTTCCACAGATTCCTGATAAAACTTTAACCAAACTATGAGGACATGGATGCTTTGGGGTCCTGATAGAATATGATATAGAAAACAAAACAGTCAGTGAGGGTTAAGAGACCATTGTTCATGGATTCATTCGTTTTAAAGACATGCATCGAGCCAGACCCTGTGCTTGGCACTAGGATCAGTAGTGAGCTAGATTAAAGTTTCTGCCCTCACAAAATTGACAGTGTGGTTGAGAAGACAGATCAGTACTTTAACACTGTCTGACAGTTAACAAGATAGGGATAAAAGCACAGGGGAGAGATCCCTAAGCCAGACATGGATGTGGAGGGACATAGTGTTTAAGCTGAGACCTAGAAGTCAAGCAGCAGTTGGACAGAAGGAGAAGGTAGAGAGAGTGCAGGAAGAATATTCTGGGAAGGACCTAAGAGATGAGCATGCAGCGGGCACTGGCAGTACACAAAGACATATGGTTTGGCTGCAGCAGAGGTGAAAGAGGAGAATGACCAGAATCAAGAGTAGAGAGATAATCCACTGACTGATGAATGGATGAAGAAGATGTGGCATGGATATAGATATAGATATACACACAATGGAATATTATTCAGTCATAAAAAGGAATGAAATTTTGCCATTTGCGATGACATGGATAGAGCTAGAGAAGATAATGCTACGTGAAATAAGTCAGGGAAAGACAAATACCATATGATTTCACTCATACGCAGAATTAAAGAAACAAAACAATCAAGCAGAGGGGGGAAAAATGAGAGAGACAGCCAAAGCAAAAACCGGACTCTTTACCATAGAGAATGAACTGAGGGTTACCAGAGGAGGGGTGGGTGGGGTTTTGGGGAAAAGAGGTGATGGGGATTAAGGAGGGCATTTCTTGTGATGAGCACTGGGTGATGTATGGAAGGGCTGAATCACTGTATTGTACACCTGAAACCAATATCACACTGCGTGTTAGCTAACTGAAATTAAGATAAAAACTTACTAACAGGGGCACCTGGGTGGCTCAGTGGTTGAGCGCCTGCCTTTGGTTCATGTCATGATCCTGCAGTCCTGGAATAGAGTCCTGCATCCGGCTCCCCACAGGGAGCCTGCTTCTTCCTCTGCCCATATCTCTGCCCCTCTCTCTGTGTCTCTCACGAATAAATGGATGAAATCTTTTAAAAAACATTTTTTTTTCAGCAATAAGAACTGAGTAAATCCCATGATGTGAGCTGGGGCAAATTGTATCTTTCTATGCCTCAGTTTCTTCCACCACCAAATAGGCATAATACTTGCCGTGCAACATTGTGGGTCGAGCCCAATAATGTAGCAGGTGCAAAAGTATTTTCCAAACTATATTATAAAATCCCAGTTGTAGAAAGACAGTGGTTCCAGTTTGGTCCAGTTTCACCTCCAGAGCATGTGTGAATTAGGAAGCCATGCCATGGTGTTGGAATAAGCTACTTGCTGGTTCACAAAAGGTAATAATGCACTTCTTATGTCTTCCTAATTTCATATTCAGTGAGGTCAGATTGGTAGCCAAGGTAGAAGTATTTACATCATGAAAATTGGCAAACACTGTAAATCAGAGCCGTTTGTTTGTTTGTTTGTTTGTTTGTTTGTTTGTTTTTGAGAGCTGGTTGATCAGCACACCACTAAGTGAGGGAGAATGTCATGAAATGAGTAAGAACCCTGTGTAGCAATTATCAAGGAATGTCCATCCAAATAACAAAGATTTTTGAAGAGTGACTCTTATCACTTTTTCTGCCATCTGAAACAGGCTGATCCAAAGCCAGCCCTTAGGGAAGAGAACAGGAGAGCCACTCCTTCATGCCAACCCATTCCCAGACGTGCCCAAGGAGTGTCAGTGACACGCGGGGCATGGAAGTGAGATTGGAGCCTCTCAGATCAACAGCTGCTGAGAGCTGCTTTCTTTGGCTCATGTGGTCAGTGATAAATTGGATTTCAATGTTCTGAATAGGCGGAAAAAGATATCTCCTTGCTCCCTTCTGCTCCATTTTCTGGAGCTGCCAGCTGGCATTTTTTGTCACTCATCATGGCTGCCTGCAGTGGAGATTATATACTTGATGAAGAAGACATGTGGAAAAGACAGAGTCTTCAACAGTGGGAATCCCTAAGGCAGGTATTGATTGGAAAAACTGGGATATGGAGATAGCCCAAAGCACATTTGAAATAATGGGGCCTTTTTAAAGGGTGACCCAGAAAAATACTGTATTTATCTGTAGATATCTGTGGCTAGTATGCTTGCATACTCTCCATCCTGGAGAAAAAAACTAGTGAGGCATATTAAAAATTTATGTCAGGACCAGAGATGGCAATATCAAAGTCGGAGTTCAGTTCAAATGGCATGATATGGTGTAATATTTATTTATGCATTTATTCATTTATTTATATATTCAGCAAATACTTATTGAGCTTCCTAGGTGCTGCTAGAATGTAAGTCCCATAAAGGCAGAGTTTCACTCAACGTATTTGTTGAATGAATGCACAGGATGGCATCACATTTCCAGTTGTCTGGAATCTAAAGATGAATAAGCCATAAGCCCAGCTACTACAGAGTTCAAGTCTGGAGGGCAGACAGATAAGAAAGCCAGCAGTTACATCACAAAGTGAAGAGTAATGTGTGATAGGGCCAGCCCTTGTAGGATGCAGGGGCTCGCAAGAAAAGGAGACCCAATTCAGCCTTGGGAGTGGGAGACAGTAAAGACATCCTGAAGACAGAGAGACAATGCCAAACCTATTGACACCTGTCTGGGTATGACCTTGTGGGGGGCGGGGGGAGCTGTTCACATAATTTGCAGTATCTTGTATTCCTGCAGGGGTTGGGGGCAGGAAAGTGGGGGAGAGAATCTTAAGCAGGATCCACATCAGATGCAGAGACAACACAGGCCTCAGTCTCATGACCCTACGATCATGATCTGAGCTAAAATCAAGAGTCAGATGCTCGAGAGGAGGGGCAAGATGGCAGAAGAGTAGGGTCTCCAAATCACCTGTCCCCACCAAATTACCTAGAAAACCTTCAAATTATCCTGAAAATCTATGAATTCGGCCTAAGATTTAAAGAGAGAACAGCTGGAATGCTGCAGTGAGAAGAGTTCGCGCTTCTATCAAGGTAGGAAGACAAGGGAAAAAGAAATAAACAAAAGGCCTCCAAGGGGGAGGGGCCCCGCGAGGAGCCGGGCTGAGGCCCGGGCGAGTGTCCCCAGGACAGGAGAGCCCCGTCCCGGAGAAGCAGGAGCTGCACCAATCTTCCCGGGCGGAAAAGCCTCGCAGGGATTTGGAGCAGGACCCCAGGAGGGCGGGGATGCCCTCAGGCTCCCTGGGACAGTAACAGACACCTGCGGCCCGGGGAGAGTGCGCCGAGCTCCCTGAAGGGCTGCAGTGCACACGGCTGGACCCGGGAGCAGCTCGGAGAGGCTCGGGCGACAGCTCCGCGGAGGGGGCTGCGGGCCGGGAGCGCAAATCCAACAGCGCACGCAGGGGAGCACTGGGCGCCGGGACACAGCCCAGGATCCGGCCTCCCCCTGGGACAGGCAGAGGCCGGCAGGACCCAGGACAGCAAGGACGCTCCTGCCTGGAACTGAGCAGATCAGCGGCCCCGCCCCAGAGCCTCCAGGCCCTGCAGACGGAGAGCTCCAGAGTTCCTGCGGGAGCTGACTCCAGGGCTCCAGAGCTGGCCGCTGCCACTGCGGTTGTTCCTCCTGGGGCCTCATAGGGTAAACAACCCGCACTGAGCCCTGCACCAGGCAGGGGGCAGAGCAGCTCCCCCAAGTGCTAACACCTGAAAATCAGCACAACAGGCCCCTCCCCCAGAAGACCAGCTAGACATACAAGTTCCAGGGGAAGTCAAGGGACTTAAAGTATACAGAATCAGAAGATACTCCCACGTGTTTGGTTGTTAGTTTGTTTGTTTTGTTTTTTGCTTTTTTTTTTTTTTTTTTTTTTTTTTTTGTTTTTTGTTTTTTGCTTTTTGATTTGTTTCCTTCCCCCACCCTTTTTTTTCCTTTCTTTTTCTCTCTTTCTTTTTTTTTTCTTTTTTTCTTCCTTTTGTCTTTTTTCTTTTCCTCTTTTCGTTCCTTCTTTCTCTCCTCTTTTTCTCCTTTTCCCAACACAACTTGCTTTTAGCCACTCTGCACTGAGCAAAATGACTAGAAGGAAAACCTCACCTCAAAAGAAAGAATCAGAAACAGTCCTCTCTCCCACAGAGTTACAAAATCTGGATTACAATTCAATGTCAGAAAGCCAATTCAGAAGCACTATTATACAGCTACTGGTGGCTCTAGAAAAAAGCATAAAGGACTCAAGAGACTTCATGACTGCAGAATTTAGAGCTAATCAGGCAGAAATTAAAAATCAATTGAATGAGATGCTAAACTAGAAGTCCTAATGACGAGGGTTAATGAGATGGAAGAACGAGTGAGTGACATAGAAGACAAGTTGATGGCAAAGAGAGAAACTGAGGAAAAAAGAGACAAACAAAAGACCATGAAGACAGATTACGGGAAATAAACGACAGCCTGAGGAAGAAAAACCTACGTTTAATTGGGGTTCCCGAGGGCGCCAAAAGGGCCAGAGGGCCAGAATATGTATTTGAACAAATCCTAGCTGAAAACTTTCCTAATCTGGGAAGGGAAACAGGCATTCAGATCCAGGAAAGAGAGAGATTCCCCCCCTAAAATCAATAAAAACCGTTCAACACCTCGACATTTAATAGTTAAGCTTGCAAATTCCAAAGATAAAGAGAAGATCCTTAAAGCAGCAAGAGACAAGAAATACCTGACTTTTATGGGGAGGAGTATTAGGGTAACAGCAGACCTCTCCACAGAGACCTGGCAGGCCAGAAAGGGCTGGCAGGATATATTCAGGGTCCTAAATGAGAAGAACATGCAACCAAGAATACTTTATCCAGCAAGGCTCTCATTCAAAATGGAAAGAGAGATAAAGAGCTTCCGAGACAGGCAGGAACTGAAGGAATATGTGACCTCCAAACCAGCTCTGCAAGAAATTTTAAGTGGGGACTCTTAAAATTCCCCTTTAAGAAGAAGTTCAGTGGAACAATCCACAAAAACAAGGACTGAATAGATATCATGGTGACACTAAACTCATATCTCTCAATAGTAACTCTGAACGTGAACAGGCTTAATGACCCCATCAAAAGGCGCAGGGTTTCAGACTGGATAAAAAAGCAGGACCCATCAATTTGCTGTCTACAAGAGACTCATTTTAGACAGAAGGACACCTCCAGCCTGAAAATAAAAGGTTGGAGAACCATTTACCATTTGAATGTTCCTCAAAAGAAAGCAGGGGTAGCCATCCTTATATCAGATAAACTAAACTTTACCCCGAAGACTGTAGTGAGGGATGAGAGGGACACTATATCATACTTAAAGGATCTATCCAACAAGAGGACTTAACAATCCTCAATATATATGCCCCGAATGTGGGAGCTGCCAGATATATAAATCAATTAATAACCAAAGTGAAGAAATAACGTAGATAATAATACACTTATACTTGGTGACTTCAATCTAGCTCTTTCTATACTCGATAGGTCTTTTAAGCACAACATCTCCAAAGAAACGACAGCTTTAAATGATACACTGGACCAAATGGATTTCACAGATATCTACAGAACTTTACATCCAAACTCAACTGAATACACATTCTTCTCAAGTGCACATGGAACTTTCTCCAGAATAGACCACTAACTGGGTCACAAATCGGGTCTGAATCAATACCAAAAGATTGGGATCATACCCTGCATATTCTCAGACCATAATGCCTTGAAATTAGAACTAAATCACAACAAGAAGTTTGGAAGGACCTCAAACACGTGGAGGTTAAGGACCATCCTGCTAAAAGATGAAAGGGTCAACCAGAAAATTAAGGAAGTTTAAAAAGATTCATGGAAACTAATGAGAATGAAGATACAACCGTTCAAAATCTTTGGGATGCAGCAAAAGCAGTCCTGAGGGGGAAATACATCGCAATACAAGCATCCATTCAAAAACTGGAAAGAACTCAAATACAAAAGCTCACCTTACACATAAAGGAGCTAGAGAAAAAACAGCAAATAGATCCTACACCCAGGAGAAGAAGAGAGTTAATAAAGATTCGAGTAGAACTCAATGAAATCGAGACCAGAGGAACTGTGGAACAGATCAACAGAACCAGGAGTTGGTTCTTTGAAAGAATTAATAAGATAGATAAACCATTAGCCAGCCTTATTAAAAAGAAGAGAGAGAAGACTCAAATTAATAAAATCATGAATGAGAAAGGAGAGATCACTACCAACATCAAGGAAATACAAACTATTTTAAAAACATGAACAGCTCTACGCCAATAAACTAGGCAATCTAGAAGAAATGGATGCATTTCTGGAAAGCCACAAACTACCAAAACTGGAACAGGAAGAAACAGAAAACCTGAACAGGCCAATAACCAGGGAGGAATTTGAAGCAGTCATCAAAAACCTCCCAAGACACAAAAGTCCAGGGTCATATGGCTTCCCAGGGGAATTCTATCAAACGTTTAAAGAAGAAACCATACCTATTCTACTAAAGCTGTTTGGAAAGATAGAAAGAGATGGAGTACTTCCAAATTCGTTCTATGAGGCCAGCATCACCTTAATTCCAAAACCAGACAAAGACCCCACCAAAAAGGAGAATTACAGACCAATATCCCTGATGAACATGGATGCAAAAATTCTCAACAAGATACTAGCCAATCGGATCCAACAGTACATTAAGAAAATTATTCACCATGACCAAGTAGGATTTATCCCCGGGACACAAGGCTGGTTCAACACTCATAAAACAATCAATGTGATTCATCATATCAGCAAGAGAAAAACCAGGAACCATATGATCCTCTCATTAGATGCAGAGAAAGCATTTGACAAAATACAGCATCCATTCCTGACCAAAACTCTTCAGAGTGTAGGGATAGAGGGAACACTCCTCAACATCTTAAAAGCCATCTACGAAAAGCCCACAGCAAATATCATTCTCAAAGGGAAGCACTGGGAGCCTTCCCCTAAGATCAGGAACAAGACAGGGATGTCCACTCTCACCACTGCTATTCAACATAGTACTGGAAGCCCTAGCCTCAGCAATCAGATGACAAAAAGACCTTAAAGGCACTCAAATTGGCAAAGAAGAAGTCAAACTCTCCCTCTTCGCCGATGACATGATACTCTACATAGAAAACCCAAAAGCCTCCACCCCAAGATTGCTAGAACTCATACAGCAATTTGGTAGCATGGCAAGATACAAAATCAATACCCAGAAATCAGTGGCATTTCTATACACTAACAATGAGACTGAAGAAAGAGAAATTAAGGAGTCAATCCCATTTACATTTGCACCCAAAAGCATAAGATACCTAGGAATAAACCTAACCAAAGAGGTAAAGGATCTATACCCTAAAAACTATAGAGCACTTCTGAAAGAAATTGAGGAAGACACAAAGAGATGGAAAAATATTCCAAGCTCTTGGATTGGCAGAATTAATATTGTGAGAATGTCAATGTTACCCAGGGCAATTTACACGTTTAATGCAATCCCTATCAAAATACCATGGACTTTCTTCAGAGAGTTAGAACAAATTATTTTAAGATTTGTGTGGAATCAGAAAAGACCCCGAATAGCCAGGGGAATTTTAAAAAGAAAACCATATCTGGGGGCATCACAATGCCAGATTTCAGGCTGTACTACAAAGCTATGGTCATCAAGACAGTGTGGTACTGGCACAAGAACAGACACATAGATCAATGGAACAGAATAGAGAACCCAGAAGTGGACCCTGAACTTTATGGTCAACTAATATTCGATAAAGGAGGAAAGACTATCCATTGGAAGAAAGACAGTCTCTTCAATAAATGGTGCTGGGAAAATTGGACATCCACATGCAGAAGAATGAAACTAGACCACTCTCTTGCACCATACATAAAGATAAACTCAAAATGGATGAAAGATCTAAATGTGAGACAAGATTCCATCAAAATCCTAGAGGAGAACACAGGCAACACCCTTTTTGAACTCAGCCTCAGTAACTTCTTGCAAGATACATCCACGAAGGCAAAAGAATCAAAAGCAAAAATGAACTATTGGGACTTCATCAAGATAAGAAGCTTTTGCACAGCAAAGGATACAGTCAACAAAACTAAAAGACAACCTACAGAATGGGAGAAGATATTTGCAAATGACGTTTCAGATAAAGGGCTAGTTTCCAAGATCTATAAAGAACTCATTAAACTCAACACCAAAGAAACAAACAATCCAATCATGAAATGGGCAAAAGACATGAAGAGAAATCTCACAGAGGAAGACATAGACGTGGCCAACATGCACATGAGAAAATGCTCTGCATCACTGGCCATCAGGGAAATACAAATCAAAACCACAATGAGATACCACCTCACACCAGTGAGAATGGGGAAAATTAACAAGGCAGGAAACCACAAATGTTGGAGAGGATGCGGAGAAAAGGGAACCCTCTTACACTGTTGGTGGGAATGTGAACTGGTGCCGCCACTCTGGAAAACTGTGTGAAGGTTCCTCAAAGAGTTAAAAATAGACCTGCCCTACGACCCAGCAATTGCACTGTTGGGGATTTACCCCAAAGATTCAGATGCTCTGAAACGCTGGGACACCTGCACCCCGATGTTTCTAGCAGCAATGTCCACAATAGCCAAACTGTGGATGGAGCCTCAGTGTCCATCGAAAGATGAATGGATAAAGAAGATGTGGTCTATGTATACAATGGAATATTACTCAGCCATTAGAAATTATAAATACCCACCATTTGCTTCAACGTGGATGGAATTGGAGGGTATTATGCTGAGTGAAGTAAGTCAGTCGGAGAAGGACAAACCGTGTATGTTCTCATTCATTTGGGGAATATAAATAATAGTGAAAGGGAATATAAGGGAAGGGAGAAGCAATGTGTGGGAAATATCAGAAAGGGAGACAGAACATAAAGATGCCTAACTCTGGGAAATGAACTAGGGGTGGTGGAAGGGGAGGAGGGAGGGGGGGGTGAATGGGTGATGGGCACTGGGGGGGGGCACTTGATAGGATGGCACTGGGTGTTATTCTGTATGTTGGTAAATTGAACACCAATAAAAAATAAATTTATTTTTAAAAAAAAGAGTCAGATGCTCAACCAACTGAGCCACCCAGGTGCCCCAGTATCTTGAATTCCTAGGAGGACTACAGACTCTATCTTAGAGTGAAAAATGATTGCAAATCGTTTCTGGAATACTTCTATAGCTTAATCATCAGAGATATTTTCCTTTCTCAGGGATTTTCAGTAGATTTTCCTAAATTCAGGCTTTGTACTTAAATGACCCTGTGCCCAGTGGGACTGATGACACATGGGTCTTTAGCATCACTCACTCCTAACATGAGGACCATCTCTATAGGCAGCTACTTCTTCTCCAAGGTCATGTCTGTCCCATTTGGTATAAATGAGAAGAATGGTCTAAAATTTCATTTGACAGAGTCAGACAAACTGCAGATTTGCAGAAGGTCCTTATGATGAAAATCATGGCTTCAAGGACAGCTGAACTGAAAGAATAGAATTCTAACTTTCCAGAGCTTGCTGTTTTCAACAAGCATCATGCAAGCTTTTTCCTGTGGTATCACCAAATTAAAGTGCAAATAGATACAAATATGCACACACACAATATGCAAGTCTTAAAGGATTGAGATGAATTAGGAAGCAAACTGTTTGAAATCAAGATGTAACTTTTGACAGTAGAGGACAAGCTCAGCCACCTTAGTGTTCCTCTTCAAAGGCGTTTTCCCCAAGATGAAAATGAAGTGACTCAACAATCATTTCATGCCTCACCACAACAGCCTGTCCTGCTAGTGGCACCTGCCATTCTAAGGAGGAACCACTTACACAAACGTAGAGAGAACAGTTGTCTTATAAATAACCTTTTATCAATGACTCAGATTTCAACTGTAACCAACATTTTGCTAATTTGGTTTTGTCTCATCCATCATCTTTATTTCTGAAATGTTTTAAAGATATTCGTGCAGCTTTGATCACTCACCTTAGTCTCTGTTGTGTTTAGAGTTGGAAAGAATGGTAAGAATTACCGTCTTTGCTTTGAAGTTGAAGGAACTGAGGCTCAGAGAGGTTCAGTCACTCACAGACATAAATATGTAGCTTGTGTATCCTGTCTAGGGGCTCCCTCCAGCCCCCAAACAATGGTCTGGTTATCAGAATTGTCCCCTGTTTGCCTAGGTCATATTGTCAATAGTGATTCCTCCTTTAGCTGGAGAAATCTTCACATGTGGGTGAAAGAGAAAAAAAACTTGGGGGAGAAAGTCAGTGTACATGTTACCAGAGGTTTGTTTTTTTTTTTCCTAAGCCAGGGAAGATGATGGTGGTGGGAGAGTCATTTGACCCATCTTTCCTCCCTCTGCATGTGGGATTAGGCTCAGGCTCTCACACCATATGGAAAGAGACTCATTCACCAGGTGCCACACCTATTGGAAAAGCTCACTCTGAAAATGAGGATAATGGAAGGGAGCAGAGGTGCCTCCCAGGATGAGTGAAAAAGCTCCTCCCCTTGTCCCTCAGGCTTCCATACACCTCTGGCCCTCCCTCACAGGTGCCTCTGCCCTCCCAGGAGGAGAGATGACAGTGGAAATGCTTTGGTTCCCTAGAGAATTCAGTACTATCCCATTGAACAGTTCTGGGACATGGCATCTAGCCCATTTCAAAAGCAATCACAAGCTATTTATTAAGAACCCGCTTATGTTAGGAGCTGGCATATGGCTATAAACATGTCTGGGATTACCTCCTGTGTTAGGGGAATGAGATCACCCCAAAGCAATCTCAGAGAAATGTTTGCGGGGAAAAATGAAAGCATGCTAAGGGTGACCATAAAAAGGGACTAAGGACTGTGAATGGCTCTTTCTCTGCCCCCTGGTATCAACCCTTGCCTCTTTCACTTTTTTCTGCTATGAGACCCCTAATAACCCAGGAAGGAGGCAAGAGGAACCAAGGGAAAGATGCATGGCATATCCTGGGTACTTGATTGATATTTTATTAAGAGAGGAAGGCAGGAATACCATGCCCACTGATTAAAAGTAGCAGTAGATAGATAATAAAGAACAATGCAGAGCTGTAGTGTCCCAGCTCTCTACCTACAACCTGAAGAAGAGAAGTCTGAGATGGCGACTGAGGGAAGGTGATAAAAGAGATTCATGACAAAAGCCACTGAACAGAATATACTTTTAGATGTTGATACAGGGCCAGTAACAAGGACCTTCCTTACATTGGTTCCCTTCCCAGCCTTCATTGCCCTATTCTTTTCTTCCATAACACTATTGCAAATTGTAATTATATATTTAGTTATAAGTTTAATCTTGGTTTCACAACTAAACAATACCTGGCATAGTTGGCCCTCAAAAGTATATTTATTGAATGAATGAATGAATGAATGAATGAATGAATGACAAGTAGGGCTGGAAAAGTAAGGCCAGATGAAACAGTGAGGTTATTACTCCTCTCTCCTCCTTTGGGGAAAATCTCAAAGCATCCTTATTTATTGAACACTTATTATTTGCCAAACATTCTACAAATATTCTGTGATTTATCACATTTGTCCTACTAGCAAACCCAGGAGGAAATGTGTTCATAGGTCCCCAAGACCCCCCTCAGATTTAATGATTCACGAAAAGGGCTCACAGAACTGCTCAGCAAAGCTGCTACACTCACAGTTACAGTTTATTACAGTGAAAGGAAACATATTAAAGTCAGAATCAGAAAAAAATACATAGGGCAGAGTCCTGAAAAGACCAGCCACAAGCTTCCAGTTGTTCTCTCCCAGAGGAGTTGTACAGACACTTATTTGACTCAGCAAAATGCATGACAGCACACATGAAGTATTGCCAACCAAGGAAACTCATCCAAGACTTGATGTCCAGGCTTTTTATTGGAGGTTGGTCAGGTAGGCCTGTGGTTGACTTGAGTCTCCAGCTCCTCAAGACGTCAGCGTTCTATCACATGACTCAAGCCTCCAAGCTGTAAATCACATTGTTAGCTTAGACTCTCTGGTATGCCCCAAGGCCCTAAGTAAACCAAATCTCTCTGAACAGGCAGGATATTCCCAGGGCTTAGAGGTTATCTCCTAGGTCAACTGCCAAACCTTTCATTGGAATAGGCAGGGTCTGAATAACCCAGACTTGTTGACGGTGCTGCACAGAGAGGTGTAGTACCAGCCCCATTTTGTGTATGACCTAAGCTAAGGATCATGAAGGCTAAGTGATTTGGTCAAAGTTACAAAAGCCAGAATGCATACAAACATCCTACTTGATGCGAACATTGGTGTTCTATTGCACCCTTGTGTCTCCCTTAAAAAAGTAAAATTCTCTATGAAGAAAAGAAATTCACATAGAATATCTCATAACAGGCAGGATATTCCCAGGCTGATATCTCATACAGCCTCAAATGTAAATGTCCAGATTCAAGGACTACCACTTAGGAAGAGCATAATTCTGTGAACCCTCTGGTGATCTCAAGCCCCCAACTAGCAGACGGTCTTGATCCTGCTGAGCACTGGGGGGTGGGTTCTCCCTTCTCACCAGGGAAGACAAAATGTTTGCACAAGGGCCAGTTAGAACTTTCTAACATAGTCTCCATTGCCCAAAATCTGCTCCAAAAGGATTATTATGGGGAGGGAGGGAGGCATTCTGGCCCAACTGGCTAAGCAGCAAGTAGGAAGTTAGGATCCACGACAGTTAGTTGGCCCTTTGTCTCACTAGTAGAGTAAAATCACATTTATCCTACCCAGCATTCCCAAGGCCTATTCTGTTAATCCTGCAAAGTGGTCCAGATGCAAATATAAAATCACATGGGCAGATAAAGCTTCTGAGAAGCCAGTCAGCAAAGAAACCTATATAACTTTAAGTTGGCATTTCCTGAACTGGAGTATGGAACACTTTTTTGAATGTATGTAACACCCAATTATTAAAAATCAGGACAATTTGGAAAATATGGCCAAGACTCCCATTTTTATTTTCCAGCTTATGCCAATAAACCTACTTTCAAATTATTATTATCAGTCATATTTATTAACCTTGCATGTATCCTTCTCTTCCCGGAATGCCAATTTCTGGCTATTTCTTGATTAATTCACAGTATCATTCATTCTTTGAGCATTTATCAAACACCTCGTCTGCAGGTCTCAGAAACAGATACAGAGATGCATTAGAGACACATCCTGAACTCTCCAACGAGAATCCATAGCCTAATGAATAATAACTTGAGCCAAAGGCTGGGATGTTTTTTTCTTGGCTCCATTCTCCAAAGATGGTTGATCTCATGACCAGCTCAGGGTGGTGAGCAGTTAGCTCAGCATGTTGATTTTGGCCCCACCTGATGCCAGGAGTAGAGACAACCAGGCCAAATCCTTTCTAAACCACTGAGAAGTGTCACTAGTGCATGGCAAAGAGCTCATTACATAGTAAGAAATGGGGTTCTCTTCCCAGCTCAGCCTTTTCCCTTGTACTGTGGTGGTTCTGTTCCACTTGGGCTCCTTTTCTCTTGTTACCCTGTTATCAGTCCACATGCCTCCTTTATTATTTTCAAGTTGGAAATAAGCTCAGAGCTCATTGGCAAACTATACCTCCTGCTGTTTCTGGATTCTACTATTTGGGTATTTCACTGTTATGCAGTCTTGTTTCCGGGTTTTTAATATGTGCTTGTCTGGACGTGTTCAGTTTCAAGTGTCAGAAAATAACTCCCAAGTAGTTTAAGTAATAAACAAAACATTATATATATATGGTCTTATTTATTAACTAAGTATCCTTCAAGCCACAGCTGGACCTAGGCATTCAAATTTTATTGTCAAGGCTCTTATCTATCTATATCTCTTTCTGCTGCCTTCTGCAGCTTCATTCAAGAAGATGTGTCTTACTGCTCAGGAAATATCACCTTTGGTAGTCCAAGGTTTACCTCCTCAAGGCTCATGATCCAAGAGAGCATCTATATGTTAAACCTCAGAGAAGATTCTAGTTGACCCCACTGGAGGCAGATGAGTGCACCATACAAAGCACTATGCTAGGGGTTTTGGATACTGTGGCTGGCCTGGCCCACAAACCCCTATGTGTGTGGTGTGACCAGAACGAATGACAGGCCCATCAAAAGATAGAGAGCAAACAGGTGGTTCCTCAGAGAAGGAATGCTTGCTGTAATTTTACTAGTAGCGTTCATTTCTGCAACATGCCTTTATGCTAATGTGTCTGCCTGACCTTGTTTCCTTGTTTCCTTGTTTCTTGGTTTCATACATTATCCCTCCATCCAAAGCCGTCCTTGTGGCTTTCAGACCCAGTGCGGTGACAAATGAATAGACAAATTACAGAACCGCAGAAAACTTGAGCCTTTTGAATCATAGAAAAGGAAAGCTCTTCAGGCACATACAAGCTCTCATTGGATTATCTGGCTTTCAGAAAAACACAAAGAAAAAGAGTTTGGTAACGACCTGGCTTTGAGACCTCCACACCCACTTTATCTGCATTTCCCCACCCACCTACACCTGTAGAGACAGAAAACAATTGTGGGTGATAAAAGCTATTACCAACAATGTAACGGGTGGTAGGTGATGTGGAACTCGAGTCATTTTCCCCTGAGAGAACAGTTGAGAACCGGATAGAATCAACCAGCTGAGTCTCTTCAGGTGCTTAGCTTTTATGTGAGGGCTCTGGAGTTCAATAATTCATGCTAATACAGCCAGCAGCAAGCAAATTGCATTCACACTCTATTCAGATTTTGATTATAAAACAGAGGCCCAAATGAGTTTTATGATGGAAAAACATACTTGGTGACTTCAGCTGGATGAAAAAGAATGAGAATGAGAGAAGCACCAGGCCTTGAGGTCACAAGAGCCAGTCGGTCACACTGGCTGTGTGACCTTGTATGAATGGTGAACATCTCAGAACTTCTATTTCTTCATCAATACAATGGGATGATGCCACCTATTTCAGAGGATTTTTAGTTCGTATGAATGACATAATACACAGAAAGTGAAGTAGAGCTATAATGTGAAGCACATTTCTGTGGCCGGTCAGTACCACAATAAATGTTAATTTCCTCCCTCTCTTCAGATTCTCTCCATCTCTCCCTGCCCCTGCTCCCATCCAACCATTTTTACAACAGGAAGGCAGTGGTTCCTATAAGTATGAATGTAGAGCTGAGATACCAAGGGAGATTGAAGAGAAAGAAGATGTTTAAAATCATTTTACGATACAGTTCCACAATACTTATCTGTACTGAGGGGAGATGGAGGAAAGATGAAGTTGGTCAGGCACTTAGTACTATCTCAGGGTTTCAAAGTCCACGCATCTTTGCAGAGATTTAAGCACTTTGTATGCAATTTCAGTTTTAATATGCTTGCTCAGTAGTCATTAAAATATGTGGCCACTTGCACTGGAATGTCTTCCAGAAAAGAAAGAGAAAAGGCAGTTTAGCCATTCACAAAACCTACATCACAACTCCATTGCTCCCATTTTAGTTAGAATAACATATAAATCAGACCAGGGGTATCAAACTTGGAGCCTGGAGGAGCTTGGTAAAAATGCAGCCAAGAGATTCTGGTCAAATAGGTCAAGGGTGGGGGTCCAGTAATCTGCATCTTGGACATCTTCCATCTTCCACCTATATCTTCCATCATGGAAGATATAGGTGATAGAGGTGAACCACAGACTTTGTTTTGAAAAACACTGTCTGAGTGGTTAAGAGCTTGAGCTCTTCGGAATAGGCAAACCCAATCTCAAATCTTAAACCACCACCATCTACCTTCATGAACTTGGGCCACTCCTTTAACCTTTCTGATGCCCAGTTTTCTAATAACAGGCTGTCATGAGACTAAATAAGATCTATCGTGGAGTACCTAGCACATGGAAAGGAACACTCATGAACATTAGCCATTGGTATTATTGTTATTATGCAAAGCCAAGGGGGCTTCAGTTCTTTCTCTCAATTTTTTTCAGTCTTCCTTCTGTTCTTTCGCTTTTTACAAATCCAAATTAATAGTGCCTTAAGCAAGATGGGTGTTTATTTTGCTTCCAGACAAAAGACTGGAAGTAAAGGTAGTCTAGGAATTGTCTGGCAGCTCTGTAACTTCTTTCCCTCATTCAGTGTGACCTTCATCCTCAGTGTTCAAGATGGCAGCTACAACTCCAGCAATCATGTCTGCATTCCACATGGCAAATGCAGGAAAGAGAAAATCAGTCTCTCTTAGGAATGACACATCCTAAAAATTGCTTATATATACCCCATTGGCCAAAACTAAGCTGCCCCAGGAGGCTGGAAAATGTGACCAGTGTTCCAGGTGCCATGTACCCCAAAAATGTGATTTATATTACAATGGAAAATTGGAAGAAAGAGGAGACCACTATTGCACCTGATCTACCCAGCCCTAGGAATCTAACAGATTCAGATCATTCTTCAGCAATCCTGTGCTTTCATTCTACTTCTATTTGCGTATTTCTCAGATAAGAAATTTCAAAAAGGTAGTTGGCTTGGCTCGTTGATCCTAGTCAGCTTGGCTTATTTTCTTCCTAAATTTCTCTCAGACCTTTCACTTCTCATTCCCCAGTTTCATTCATTTTCTTTCTACTATCCAATTTTTTTCAAATAATCTCCACACCCAATGTGGGACTCAAGCTCATGACTGAGAGATCAAGAGTCAGATGGTCTACTGCCTGAGCTAGCCACATGCCCCTCTACTGTCCAATTTTAGTAGACGATACAATTATTTCACTGTAGAAAAGTTAGAAAACATGGCTAAGCACTTAGGGAAACCATTTTTTTAATATTAAAAAATATTACCACTTAGCAGTAACTACTCTTAAAATGCTGGCATAGCCATCCAGATAAAAATATACATATATATTTACAATGAAAGCCTAGTTTTCATTTATATTTTTTTTCTAGTTTTCATTTATAATAAAAACATAACTTTTTAACCTTTTCTGTTATATTTAGTATATATTATGAGTAATTGGCAATTTTATTATAGATCAGTGTCATAATTTTAATGACTTAGGATTTTCCATAATTTTTCAACCAATTCCATTTATGATATCCACAACACCATGCTAAGACTCCTAGTACACACGTCTTCGCTCACTTGTCCACTCGTTTCCCTAGGATGAGCTGTGTACCTGTGGTTTTATATCTCCCTGGGCCCTCCTTACTCTATCCAGGGACCAGCAGAAAAATACTGCTTTACCATCCCATCAGCAAGGGACTGTTCAGGGCTTGTCTCTACCCCTAAACTGCTTGATACTCCTTTTCAAATGAACATTGCAGACTCGGAAGTTTCTCACAGACTGAAATACTATACTGCCTGCTTACATCCCCTTATGAATACCAAGACTACCCCCGAGAGAGGGGACTACTTCACCCCACTGCTGAGGAAAGCACAAAGTAAAATCCAAACCCAGGTAACTCTGAAGGGCTAGTAAACATAAGTTAGGAGAACTTTCAGTTTGCCACACTGACTTCAAGCAAGACCAAAGTGAAACTGTTTCTGCATGTAGAAACCCGTTTCAATTAGGGAAAAAAAGATGCACTTGATTGAAACAAATATTTAGATAACTAATTTAACAAATGATAGTTCTTTAGCTGAGTTTTTAAGTGATGACTGATTTCTGACTAATTCTTTGTCTCAGTGCTTCCTAATGATCCAAACACTCATGAGGTTTACACTTTGTAGAGGAGACTGAAGACAAATTATGTTATATCACTCGCATATAGCACTTTCTTTCCTATTTTTTATATTAACTTATTTATTGATTTAAGTAATTTCTACACCCAGTGTGGAGCTTGAACTCACAACCCCAAGATCAAGAGTTGCATGCCTCTCCAACTGAGGCAGCCCAGTGCCCCTCATATAGCACTTTGAATTTTCTAGGACTTTTCACCTCAGTTTTTTTCCCATCAACACCGAGGAATAGGTAAAACTGGTATCATTAACCTTTCCTTACAGATGATGATTATAAGAGATGTCATTTATTGAGCCCATACTATTTATCAAGCAATATGCTAAATGCATCATTATAAATATTTAGTCTTCAGGGGCACCTAGTGGCTCACCTAAGTGTCTGCCTTCAGCTCAGGTCATGATCCCAGAGTCCCTGGATCAAGCCCTGTGTCGGGCTCCCTGCTCAGAGAGAAATCTCCTTCTTCCTCTCCCTTTGCCCCTCTCTCTCTACTCATGCTCTCTCTCACTCCCTCACTCTATCTCTCAAATAAATAAGATCTTAAAAACATTTAGTCTTCAAGACTACCCTAATGAAGTACATATTCTATTTTTACCCCATTTTATAGATGGATACGATTTATGAAAGATTAAGTGACTTGACCATAGTCACATGAGAGGAAAGTGGTAGAGCCAGAATTCTCCCAATTAGTATGCAGGCTCCAGAGAGAGTCACTGACTCACTCAAGTTCACATAGTTATGGAGTCAAGTCCAAAATCCCGTTCCCTGCATATTGATTAAGAACAGGGACTCTGAAACTAGGAAATCCACTATTTCCCTGCTGTGTCTTCTTAGACAAGGTATTAAACCACTCTGTGCCTCAGTTGCCCTACTTAGGAAAGGGAGTAATAAGCATCCAGCCCTTAGCACATAGGAAGTGCTCATTTGGGACACCTGGGTGGTTCAGCGGTTGAGCGTCTGCCTTCAGCCCAGGGCATGATCCCAGGGTCCCGGGATCAAGTCCCACATGGGGCTCACTGCATAGAGCCTGCTTCTCCCTCTGCCTGTATCTCTGCCTCTCTGTCTCTCTCTGTGCCTCTCAAAAAAAAAAAAAAAAAAAAGGAAGTGCTCAGTAATCAGCTATCAATGTTGTATCTTCTGTCCCCCTAGCATGTAAACTAAGGACATATTTCATTGGTCTGTGCCACACTGCAGGTGCCTCGAGCAAAGGCCTTATGCAACTACCGAGGGCAGAATCCTGGTGACCTGAGGTTTAATAAGGGAGATGTCATCCTTCTCCGGAGACAGCTGGATGAGAACTGGTACCAGGGGGAGATCAATGGAGTCAGTGGCATCTTCCCAGCCAGCTCCGTGGAAGTCATCAAACAACTTCCCCAGCCCCCCCCACTCTGCCGGGCCCTCTACAACTTCGACCTACGAGACAAAGACAAGAGTGAGAACCAGGACTGCCTGACCTTCCTCAAGGTAAGATTCTGGGCAGCCGTGGAGGTCACCAGCAACTACACAGAGACTGTAGCAGAACCTGGACTTGTTTAATACTTGCTGATTTTTAAAATGTGTACCTATTTTACACATAAATGTTTCTATGTATATACATGTGCATATATATGTACTGTGTGTTTGTACTATTCAAAACTAAATGGAAGTTGCCAAAGAAATCTACTAGTAAGAGTTTGATGAAAATCCTTAAACCTTTTATATTACAATTACAAAAATAAGTATTCACATCTTCACTCATTCATTCTACAGTCACTTTTGAGCACCTCTTTTTCACAGGCCCTGGGGGATGCAGCATGAACAAGTCACAGTCTCTGCCCTTAGGCAGAGTAGTAGAAGAGACAGATAAGTGGACAGAAATTTACAAATACAGTTTGACAGTGTGCTGGGCAAAATAGAGCTCTTACTTCTTTACCATGTATCTGTGAGGACATTCTTGCTGACTAAGTTCTGAGTACCTAATTCTACTCTTTGCAACATTCTATTTAATTGTAAACATTGTATTCAAAGCACTCCAGAAACACACAATAACATAATTATGCCTTTATATATAAATAACCTCTTACAAGATATTATTTTCCAAGCATATTAATTACCCTAAGATTTTTTTGCCTCTTTTATTTATCAGATAATTTCTCACCATGTGCAAGTAATAACACTTTTTTTTAAGATTTTATTTATTTATTCATGAGAGACAGAGAGAGAGAGAGAGAGGGAGGGAGAAGCAGGCTCCATGCAGGGAGCCAGACGTGAGACTTGATCTCCAGGATCAGGCCCTGGGCTGAAGGCGGCACTAAACTGCTAAGCCACCCGGGCTATCCAGTAACAACACTTTTACTGAAGTCTAGATTACTTTAATTCTGTGTATTCCGTATTTATTATTCCTTACACATTCGAATTCTCTCACAAAGGCCAAAGTTGGGGTGATTTTCACTCTTTGCTGCTTATGCTAAGTACACCAGATACTAGAAGTAGATCTGGTATGGAAACTTAGAAAAGGTCTTTTATTTTGTCAAACATTTTTATTCCACCATTCCCAGAAATGAGATTTGATTCAGATTGCCTCAAACTAGATAACCTCACTGTCCTCCATATTTTGAAATACTGAGCATTATTGTCTTGGCACCTCAGACTGAGTCCCTTATGGAGTGATGCTTAGAAGAATGGCAGTTCAAGCCCACAGATATTTATTGACCATTTACTTTGTGGCCAGGCATTAAACACTGAGCTCTGGAGACACCACTGGAGGAAGGCAGAGGCAGGAAGCATTATCTGCATTTTTATCCCTCTTTGGGAATTTGCAAAATTTGCAAAAACTCCACCTGCTCATTTGCTCATTGAGCCCATCCATGTGCCAAGCTGTCCACAGAGGAAAAAAGGACAAATCAATGTTCCTACCTTCACAAAGCTGGCAGACTAGTGAAAGGAACAGACACATGAATGGGAAATTATGACCCAGGAACCAGAAGAGAGGATTTGATCCATTCTGGAAGCTGTGGAAGGCTGAGACTACACTAGGAAATTTCATGATCTTCCTAACTCAGCAGGTCCAAATTAAACCCAAGATCTTCCTCCTCAAAGATGTTCTTTTCCTAGTGTTTTCTATCTCAGGTAATTGTGCAGTTTACTCACATATCCCCTTATTTATGCATGCACACATTCTTTGAGAAATATTTATTGAGTGACTACTAAATGGGAACCACTGTATTGGGTGCTGGGGACACAGAAATGAACACAGCAGAGACCCTGAGCACATGGAGTTTATAGTCTGATGCGGTAGACAGGCATTAAAGAAATCATAACTATAAATGTGTAACTGTAAATTGTGATAAGGACAGAGAAAGCTAAGAAAAGGTACAGTGCAGTAATGAACTTTGGATTCATCTAAATTACTGAGAAGGATGGATATTCAGATTTGGACTGATGAATGGGTATGGAAGTGGAAGGGCATTCCTGGTATGGTATACAGTGAAAAATCAGTGTGTCCTGTATGACTTCTTATAGATGAAATATAAGGATGGGCTGAATGAATGTGTACATATACACACACTAGGAGTCAGAATAGTGGTTAGCTCTTACTGGGTGATGGGAAGGGGCACAAAGGAACCTTGTAGGTGCTGGAAATGTTCTATAGTTCTTGAACCAGTGTATGTTTTCAGCAAAGTTTTAAAAAATCAATATATATATATATATATATTATATAAAACAGATATGTTGTATCTTCATCTTCATAGAAAAGAATCTAGGGGGGAAATGTGCTAACAGGGATGTTAACAATGGCTGTATCTATATTGTGGTACAATATTTGTTTTGTTTACTGTATTTTCAAATGTTTCTACAAATCTACATATCACCTTTTATAACAAGAAAATTTTGAGTAAAAAGACACCTTACATTTGATACATTAAAAATTGAGTAGGGGTGCCTGGCTGGCTCAGTCAGTGGTGCATGCGACTCTTAATATCTGGGTTGTGAGCTCAAGCCCCATGTTGGATGTAGAGATTACTTAAAGATAAAAAAAAAAAAATTAAAGTTGAATAGGTTCTGCAAAGTCTTCAAAATTAGAATGAAATTTATTCTGCCTTTTGCTAAGCTAAAAATCTATCTCCCTGTGGCTCCCATATTGATTTCTCCATAAAACTAATATAAACTAACACCCAGATTCTGCTGGTGATTGAAAATTAGAAACATTTCCAAATTTTCTATTGGATCCCATTGTTCCTCCAAATTATTTCTACTCCTCTTATGGTCTTGGTGACCCAAATACTGCCCTTAATGGAGGAAGATTTTATAAATAAATTATGAAAGAGTTACATTTCTTGCACCTTACACCATCTGGGATTCCACTCTGATCTCCACTGAAAGCTTTTGCCACCTGAAAACCGAGAGCAAATGCTGACCTTGAGACATTGTCTCTTTCAGGATGATATCATCACTGTGATCAGCCGAGTGGATGAGAACTGGGCAGAAGGCAAGTTAGGGGATCAAGTAGGCATCTTCCCGATCTTGTTTGTAGAGGTACGTAAGTATTAAGTCTGCATCTGATACACGCTTACCCTGAAATACACATGTGCCACAGGGACACCTGAGAGAAATGACTTTTTGATAGAAGGCTTATTTCAGAAGTAACTAAAGTCTCCAAAGAAAAGATGCCAGAAGATAACACCCAGTTCTGGCAAGAGTGTGGGGAAATGGGCCTTTTTATTCTGCTGGTAGGAGTGTGAATTGTGCAATTTCTCATGCTCAAACTCAAATAAGCCCATATCAATAACATTAAAAAACCGATATCTCTTTTGATTCAGCAATTCCACATCCAAGAGTTTATTGTAAAGAAATATTCGAACAAGTATACAAAGATATATGTACAAGGTGTTCGCCATAGCATTGTGTGTAATGGTGAAAAACAAGAAATAATCTAAATATCCAATAAGGATTTCATTTTTAAAAATTATGGTGGAGAAAAAAAAATTTAAAAAAATAAAAAAAATAAAAATTATGGTGATGAAAAAATATATACCCATTAAAATAATTCTAAAGAAGAATATAAATATCACTGAGTATTTGGTAATTATGGAAAGAGGTTTATGATTTGTTGCTAAGTAAATAAAATTTGATGGGTATAGAGTTCTGGATTTAGAAGGTCAGAAAGTCATGAAGATCTGTTTCACAACAATATGAATATACTCAACACTACTGCATCCTATATATTAAAATGGCTACTAGGGTAAATTCTTGTCATATGTTTTTTACCATGATAAATAATTGGAACTGTATGAAACTAGCTTTATACATATGTGTGTGTGTATATAAATAGATAGAGGACTGGAAGGGTATATGCAAAAATATTAACAGTGGTGATCACCAGATAATGAAAATCTAGATATTTTCATTGTCTTCTGCCAACTTACATATTTTTTTTAAAGATTTTATTTGTTTATTCATGAGAGACACAGAGAGAGAGAGGCAGAGACATAGGCAGAGAGAGAAGCAGACTCCATGCAGGGAGCCCGACGCAGGGCTCGATCCCAGGACTCCAGGATCAGACCCTGGGCTGAAGGCGGAGCTAAACCGCTGAGGTACCCGGACTGCCCCTGCCAACTTATATTTTATAAATCTTCTGAAATGAGCATATATTCCTTCTGGGGTTTTTTTTTTAAGCTACTTTAAAAAGAAAACAAAGGAAGAGCACATGCTAGACTATATCTACTTATTTCTCAAGTATAATAATACTATAACCTGGAGTTCCTAACCTCTCTATCCTTGAGCCTCACCTTAGCTTGAGGCAGATCATTACAAATTTAAAAGAGAGTTTCCATTGTTTAACTGCATTAATTGGATGCTTACCAAGCATAAAGCATTAAAAGTGAGAAGTGGGGCGCTATGAGAACAGTAAAAGGCATGCTTTCCACCATCTAGGAAGGTAGGGTGAAAACAGAGACATAGTTGGAGATAAAGAGACCAATTCTCTCATTCTTAAGAGCCAAAACAGGTTCTGAAGCAAATGGTATGCCCAGAACACTATCCAGCCTGCAAGATTCTCTATAGCTCTTCCAACTCAATCAATGTTGAAAGACTGGAAAATGGAAGGGAAGAGGATGGGTCCCAAGAGGCTGGTCTTCTAACAGTGTCTAGTAAACAATATTCTCATTACCAGTGCTTTTTCTCTTCCTGAGGCCCCTTTGAGGCACACACACCCGATCCTCTCCACCTGTTCAAATCTCACTCAGGTTACAAGGCTCAACTAGAAACCTGCTTCCTTAATAAAAATTAATTAAAAAAAAAAAAAAAGAAACCTGCTTCCTCCATAAAATGTCACCACTAGTTGACCACTCAGTTGTCTCTGTCTTCTCTTAAACACCTGATGGCTTAGACTGCTAGGTCTAAGCCAACACTAAGCAGGTGTTGCTTAGACTGCATAGGCTACTAACACAGAGGTACTCTGTTAAAAAAAAAAAATTACCTTAACAAGTGAATAAGGAGAAAAAATTTAGAAAACAAACCCATTCAGTGTGACCCCTGTCCTATATATATGTATATTCAATCATTCAACTCATTTTACATTGAGTACCTGCTAAGTCAGGTCCTAGGCTAAAGTCTAAAGATACAGACAGAGATCCCTGGGTGGCTCAGTGGTTGAGCTCCTGCCTTCAGCTCTGGGTGTGATCCTGACGTCCCGGGATCGAGTCCCACATCGGGCTTCCCGCTTAGAGCCTGCTTCTCCTCCTGCCTATGTCTCTGCCTCTCTGTGTGTCTCTCATGAATAAATAAATAAAATATTTTTAAAAAATAAAATAAAGATACAGACAGATATGGGTCCCTACTTTCAGGGATTGTAAAGTCAGACATTAACCAAGTAATTCAAATTGTAATAAATGATACAAAGAGTGAAGGAGAGGGAACTAAATAGGAAAAGAAAAGAATGATGTGCAACTTTTGTGGGAAGGGGGTCAGCAAATGCCTTTTAAGCCAAGATCAGACAGATGATTAGAAACTATGTAGGTGAGCATGGAGGGTAGCATGTTTGAGGGAATGGAGGTAACATGCGCAAAAATCTTGTAGGATGAGGAAGTGTAGTGTACCCAAGGACCAAAAGAATACTAGAGCTGGAGCAAAGAGAGTAAGAGAATGACATGACACAGCCAGACAAGTAAGTGGGAGACAGATCACAGATATGTCATCCTGTATTAGTCAATATAAGCTAGGTTATGCTATGGTAATAAACAGCCCCAAACTGTCAATGGCTTGACAAAGATAAACTTATTTCTCACCCACATTACATGTTTGGCACAGAACAGTGAGAGGCTCTGCTCACATAGTCTCTCCAGAACACTCACTGAGGCTGGGCCGTCATGTTGTAGTTGCCATCTGGAACACATGGACTGCCCTAGTTTTCATGGCAGGGGAGGGGTAAGGAAGACTGAGTTACAACCCAGTGAATGGCCTCAGGTCAGAAGTGACACTTGTCACTCCACTCATTGCCCACTGGCCTGAACCATGCCCCTAGCCTCACCTGTCTTCAAGGCAGCCGAGAAGTACCAGGGGGTACAAGGACTATCTAGTAGATATTGTGGTCTTTGCCATATCATAAAAGGTTTGGATTTGATCCGGAAGTCAGTAGACACCATCAAAAGATTTTAAGGGACACAGTAACTCTGCATCAGACCTGGGTTTATTAGACTGTTTTTCTGGCTACAGTGGGAAGAATAATTTGAAGAGGAGAGAGAAAAAGCAGAAGGACCACTTAGGAGGCCAGTGCATGCGGTCTCAGTTACAAGATGACTGTGGCTTGGACCAGGAGATTGGAAATAAGTGAATAGATTCAACACCATTTAGGAGGTAGATCCACAGGACTTGGAGGTTGACAGAAGTGAGGAGAGGGTAGGGGGAATGGTCAAGAATGCAGGCCTCACTTTGTGCTTTATGTGCCTGGGTTAGTGGTGGAAGCATTTGCTGGGTCAAGCAACATTTGCTGGAGTGGAACAATGACAGTGATGGGGAGACAGTGGTTAAGTCTCCAAGGACAGAGACCAGCTCCAGCTAATATCTAGCTGGATACATAGGAGGGGGTTCAGTTTTTGCATTTCAGAGCTTACACAGTCCCCTGCATTATTTCAAGAAACTTCTCCATAGCTCCTGGGGGGAGAAAGCATCATTGATTTTATTACCCATCTTTGATACTCTTTTTTCCAAAATTTCTACATTTAATGATTATTCACTTGGACACTCTCCCCACCACTTCACCTCTAAAATTAGTGATTACAAGAACCCTCCAGATTATCATCAAACTAGCCATTGCTTCATTTGTTCTCCTAATTGCTAGGAGGGGAAAAAGATAATCAAGTGGTTGCTCTAATCTGGGAACCTGATTTTCAAAAATTACTTGAAATCTAAATTGAGCTTTTTAAAGCAGTACTTAAATTTTGACTCCAGTCATTTCATTAAGACTAGCACTTGCTGAGAACTCTTTAAATAAGTTTTGAATTACCAGTGCCATGTAAAGCAATTGGAAAGAAGGAAAGCTTTCTTGTAAGAATGATGTGGCTTAGTTTTTTGGGGGTTTTTTTGTGGCTTGGGAGTTTTGGGTTTTTTGGTTGTGGGTTTTGTTTTTGTTTTTTTTTTTTTTCACAAACAGGATTTTTCTTATTAATGTATCACTTGATTTATTGAATAGCACCTGGATAAAAAGGTGGTAAAACAAATGCTGAGCTTACACCCATTCCTGTCAAGACTTCTCCAGTGAGGCCTGCCTGGGTTATGTGAACCTTGCTCAGCCCAGTGAACCTCAAGGATATCATTTCAAATGAGTGGATGCAAATTTAAGAGATCTGCAATCCTCCCCCAACTGAGCTATTAATCATGTTGGCAGAGCACAGGGCAGACCAAGAGTCACACAGAGCCCTTTGTCAATGTTGCTGATGAAAACACTGAAAGTATTGCTCACCTGGGGACAGAACAATTAGGTAGAGGCAAAAAAAAAAAAAAAAAAAAATCAACTTCTTTCATTGTAGCTGTGAACAATCATAAAGA
The DNA here is from genome assembly GCF_018345385.1 of Vulpes lagopus. NCBI lineage: Eukaryota > Metazoa > Chordata > Mammalia > Carnivora > Canidae > Vulpes > Vulpes lagopus. The sequence goes on from NC_054831.1 coordinate 89,860,222, forward strand.
ACTTTACTCATTCAACTCAAAGAATATATATTGTCCTCTTACCAGGTGAACAATGGAGGGATAGGTGCTCTGGGGAATGTGAGGCATTGTCCCTAGTCCAGACTGCCGTCAGAGCTTGCCTAGACAACTTCTGTAACTTCCTAACTGGTCTCCCTACTTCTGGGCTGGTACTTCTTTTTTTTTTTTTAGATTTATTTATTTATTCATTCATTCATTCATTCATTCATTCATTCATGAGAGAGGCAGAGACATAGGCAGAGGGAGAAGCAGGCTCCCCACGGGGAGCCTGATGCAGGATTCCATCCTGGGTTGGGGGTCATGACCTGAACCTAAGGCAGATGCTCAACCACTGAGCCACCCAGGCGTCTCCAGGCTGGTACTTCTGCATAACAGCCAGAATGAGCTTTTATGTATTTATTTGTGTACAGTAAAATTTACTCTTTTTGGTGTCCACTTCTATACATTTTGGTAAGTGCATACAGTATAACCACACCACCATCAAGATAATAGAAAAGTTCCAAAAGTTCCAACTTTTCCAATAGAAAAGTCCTGCCAAAAATACAACAGCATGCTGACTCTATCATCAGCCCCTGCCCTGCCTCCCAACCACTGGCAACCACTGATCTGGTTTCTGCTCCTATAATTTTCCTTTTCCAGAATGTCTTACCAGTGGATTCATACAAAATGTAGCCTTTGAATCTGGCTTCTTTCACTTAGCACAAAGCATTTGAGATTCATCCATGTTGTTGGGTGTATGACCAGCTTGTCCCTTTTTATTGATGAGCCATATTCCACTGTATGGATGTGCCAGAGTTTGTTTGTCCACACACCAGCTGAAAGACAACACAGCCATTTCCACTTGTTAGCTACTATGAGTAAACTACTATAAACATCTGCATACCGATTTTTGAGTGGGCATAAGTTTTCATATCTCTTCAGTAATTATGTAGGAGTGGGACGGCTGGGTCAGATGCTAAGTATGGGTTTAACTTTATAAGAAACTGCCAAACTGTAGCATGAGCTTTTAAAAGCATAAATCAGATCATGTCACTTCTCTACCTAATCCTGCCAAAGGCTTCCTATTACACCTAGAATAAACTTGAGCCTCCCAGGACCTTAATGACCCAGCCCCTGCCTATCTCTGTGGTCTCTTTACTTTACCACCTGCCCCTCACTCTCTCTGTTCCAGCATCTGTTTCTTTCTTGACTTTTTCCTCAAACTGTTTTTTCTCCTCCTCAAGGTCTTCCCACTAGGTTATGATCCCTCTGTCTGGAATATTCTTAGCCCTGTCTTCACATGGCTGGCTCCTGCTTGTCATCTGTGTCTTGCTTAAATGTCATCTACTCAGTGGGATCTCCTTGACCCCTCCCCCAAAGTATGCGTCTCCCCCTGCTGCTGTCTATCACATCAAAGCACTCATTTCTATCTGATATTTTCTTGTTTTGTTGTCTATTTACTGGTGGTGCCATTTTTAAATCACCCCTTCTGGGCCACAGCTCTCTCATCTTTAAAGAAGACATAATAATGCTACTTCCCCTTCTTGATTTTCTTGTTCACCATACCACAAGCTTCTTAAGGTAAGAACTTTAAGATTTTCTACATTGGCTATTTTAATCTCTGCGCATTGTCATAAAAAGTTCTTAAATGGGCAAATTCCCTTTTACCTCTATAGTTGCATCTCTACATTAGAATGAGATATGTGGCTTTAGGGGGCAACTTTGTCAGCATATTTCAGCCTTCTGAAGGAATTGAACTCAAACTATAGCACAGTTGGTGGTTGTGCTAAAGCTAGAACTAGATTACAAGAACTGGTTTTTACATTTTTCAGAAATTCTGCTAGCTAGTTGTAAACCACTAGTAGATATTTATATCATAGAAATTAGTAAACTCTACAAAACAAGGCTTGCTCTTTCTTTTCTATTCTTTTTCTTTTCCTCCCCTTTTATTATTTTCCTGATTAACGAGCGTATCACAGATTAAGAGATACAGAACAAGAAATAATGGTGGGGAGATGAAAGTGTTTAAAGGAAGTAGTAAAAGATGGTCTTAACATAAAGATTCAAAGTTCCAAATGGATTCACATTCTAGCACAGATGATTATCAAATGTATAAACCAGAGCAGCTTCATGTACACATGATTCCACAAATACTCACAGAGCACCCACTGTGAGATAGGGCAGAGATGGACCGGTGTGAGCTCTCTGCCCTGGGGTGGCCACCAGTCCACTGGAAGGAAGGAAGGAAGGGAAATGAACAGTGTGGTGTGTAAAGTGCCACAGTGGGCGAACACAGGGGCTGCAGCCCACCCAGTGGCATTCAGGCATGGCTAGAAGAGGAAAAGGGTGGGGGAGTGCCCAGGAAAAGTGGATGAAGGAAGAATGCTCCCAATCAGGGAAGAGTATCATAGTTTATTTTAACCCCTGCTGACCTCAGTAAAGAATAAGAGCAGTACCTACTTTGCAAGAGAGTTGTCAGAGTGTATTGATACAGTGAAGTAACTGGGAAGTACTGATAAAAGATGGAAGTTGACCAAAGATGACAGTAACATCTGAACTGGCTTCAGACCAGCCTGAGTAGGACTTCGCTGCTCACACTAAGGGAGACTGACTTCTCATGGATCTTCTGTGTTTTCAGCCAAACCTCACTGCAAGACACCTCCTAGAGAAGAACAAAGGCCGGCAGTCAGCCCGCACAAAGACCCTGTCCCTGGTGCCCTCATCCTCCCGAGGCAAAGCAAACAACACGCCCACCCTCCGCAGGGGCCCTGGATCCAGGAGGAAGGGACCTGGGCAGTTCTCCATCACAACAGCCTTGAACACTCTCAACAGAATGGTTCATTCTCCCTCTGGGCGCCATATGGTAGAGATCAGCACTCCGGTGCTCATCAGCTCCAGCAACCCTTCTGTGATCACCCAGCACATGGAGAAAACAGATGTTCCTCCCAGCTCTGTGGGACAGGTAGGAAACAAACCCTTGGGATAAGGCACCTTGGGATTAGGCAGGTGACACACACCATGTCACAAGCAACAGTAGATATTGAGTACCTGCTGAGCAGCCATAATGCATTAATAGTGTATATTCTGTATCAGAACTATAGACACATGATCTCATGTTGTCCTTGAAACAGCCTCTTGAGTTAGGTGGTATTACTGTTACCCCCATTTTACAGGTAAGAAAACTGAGGCTAAGAGGAGTCACTGGGGATCCTCACAGATATTTTGCTTTCCCATGCTAAAAGCCGTGATGTGATTCCTGTCTCTTAAAGTACTCCCTCCAAATAATGGCATCCATTTTCCAGAGAAGGTTTTGGCACCATGATTAGAAATTCACTGTTCCATTCTGTGGCGATGTCTTAGGCATCACATGGAAAGGAAGGAAAAGAGAAATATGGGTTAAATGTGGGTTACTAGGTGTTTTCAGAACTGGCTACATAATCTGCAGGGCCCAGTGAAAAGTGAAAATGCAGGTCCCTTGCTCAGAAATGGTTAAGAATTTCTTAACCAACAGCAACAGCAGAGCATTAAACCAAGGGAAGAGCCCTTCTAAACACAGAGCCCCGTGACTGCATATGTCACACACCTATGAAGCCAACCCTGCGTGTTTTTATATGTATTATCTGGTAAGATAATACATGTAAAGTGCTTAGCACAATGCCTGGCACATACTAAACATCCAATAAGCACTAGCTCTTAGTATTATTACTATTAAGCCAGAACACTGAATTGCCAACTGAAGGGAGATAAAGCAAGTGGCGATTGTGGCAATCCAGAAGCAGAAGTACTTCTAACAGCATGTGGCTATTTAGGTTGAAGGGTACTTTGAAAGATGAAGGACTGGAGGTATGAGGCAAAGTAATTAAGAATAACTGTGTGTTGGGGATTCTGCTGAAAACACTCTTTAGAACCATGCAGGTGGCAACTTGAAAGGACAAACTTCAGCTTGCACTGATGTATTTTTTTTTGAAGCTGTAAATCTTGTTTTAAAACATGAATCTCTACCTTGGGATTAAAGGACTTAATTGGACTCTAATCCCTTTTTAACAAGACAAGGAGGAGGAGAAAGTCAAGGGCTCCTCAAAGACCTGTGTGCTGGTCTAAAATGAAAACAATCACCATCTACGACATTTTATATCTTGCACCACTGTCTGGATCTCTAAGAGGCTGGCAGCTCGTGTACTTCAGCCCACCATCTGCACTACATACACGAACGCGGGCACACACACACACACACACACATACACAAATACATTTTTCCCTCCACATCCTCCCTCCTTACATAAAAACCCATAAAGTTCTCTTCCTACACACACATTCCAAATGCTTTTTTACAAGTACGTACACGCTTTGTACCCAAAGTTCTCCCTTCAACACACACACACACACACACACACACACACACACACACACACAATATATACCCTCTAAAATGAGGGACCTAATGACTCAAAATTAAGCCAAAGACTGACTGAATTTTTCTGAAGCCATTTTTTATATATAGAGATAGATATATAAAGTACAGCCTACACTCAGTAGTTATAAGCAAACTCACTCAGCTGTAAGTTGGTTTCCCCAGAGATTTAGCCAAGAGTCACTTTTCATGTGCCTTTTTAATTCTTCTTTCCAGTCATTTACCTCATCCACAGAAAGGCTGAACCAAAGTGGGGAATCCTAGTAGGATTTAAAATAAATAGTATCCCCCAAAGAAAGTTTTAATAAAAATAAAATAAAATAATGTTACTTCCTAGTTTTCACAGATGGTGAGAATTCTGAAGTATGACATTTGCATATCTTATTCCCAGGAAACCTATGCACAGTACTGATAGCCTTTCTCAATTCAGATGGCAGTGGATTATAAGTATTTCTACATGTTTGCCCAGATATTGTCAAAAACACTCTTAAAATGCTTCACTTATAAGCTACATCTAAAGATGGGTAAAAAAATTGAGCAAATGATAAGTTCTTTTGCTTCCTTTTTTCTCTAACATCCTGGAGAGCTGAGTTTGGGTCTAGTTTTTCAAGCTGCCTTTACCTTCCCCATCGCACTACCCTAGTTCCTAGAAGGCACCCCATAAATCAAGGAATCAAGACTTCTGACTTAAACATCTGGGAAGATGGTGGTGACAAATACTCAGACAGGAAAGACTGGAAGAGGAATAGTTTCCTGTAGAAAGCTCACAGGTCAGTGTAACTCTTTGAACCAATAAACATCTTTTGGGTGCTTACAATATACTAGCAACCATAGTGAGTATTGGGGATTCAACTACCAAAACAAGAAGAACAGCAATAATAATCCTGAACACTTACTGAGACTAGTATGATTGATGGATAGAGAAATAGACAGATAGATAGGATAATATCCTCTGATAGCAAAGTCTTTATTTGCTGCTGGTCTCCTAAGTCCCACCCTCTATCCTAAAAGATAGTAAGACTCTTTGTAGAGAAGGTGTTATCTCCACTTTACAGCAAGGTAATTAAGGTTTCACCAAAAATAGTATGGTCATAGTTCATGTAAATAGTAAACAGTGAGAGTCTGGATTAACCCTAGAACTGTCTGATATTAGAACATACACTTTTGTCACTGCACTATGTCTTCAACAGAGGCCTCATCAGGCAACACTGTAATGATGTCAGTGTGGTTCATCTTGGGTGTCTATAGCCTCCCTTCTCTCAGACGCTTCACCAGACTCCTATTAGACTTCCAGGCCCTACAGCATTGTTTTCCCTACCCACTCCATTCCTCAACAAACAATTGCCCTAAGTCTTTTACACTGAAAGATTGTCATTTGCTATCACGCTTTGTTCCTTTATGAAGTATCAGCTGTGTCCAACCATTACATACGCTGCCGAAGATACTATGAGTAAGCTCTTACTATCAAGGAACTCCCAATCTAGCAAGGACACAAAAAATGAATGACTAACTTTAGTGGAGTTAGGACTTCTAACATGAGATGAGGCCCTGCTGACACCCACACTAGCTTTAGCAGTACAAAGACTCAGAATTTAACAACACAGAGCTATAGACTGAGAATGCTGTTCCCTTTCCGATTTTCCCCAACCCCCTTGATGATACTAAGTTTGGTGCTGACTCTTGCTAATAATCTGCCTCTGGAAGGAGGAAAGAGCAAGGCCTGAGGGTCAGGGCTTGAGGCAAGCTGTTGCCCATCTCTGAACTGAATAACACTGAACATTTTTTCATGTAGTCTGATGGGTTATCTTCCATATATGGTAAGTAATACAGTTTTATGTTCACAGAAGTATATGAAAAGAGAGGCCAAAGCAAGGAATTTTGTTTTCCTGTTGTTGGTGTTGTGTCTTCCCACCTGTGGGAAACCACCTGACACATTTGGCTACAATGTCAGGAAATGACCTCAAGGATAAACTTTGCACTAAATACAACTGTACTTAGAAAACAATTCAGGATTAGACCCGAGGAGGCCCCCTGGGAAACGGTGATGGAGGAGGATAAGTAGGAGGATTGGAACCCATGGAGTTGGCCTTCAGGCTTCAGGGTCCTCAAGATGATCCCTAGGTCTGCACTGAGAAGGGATGCCTTAAAAGGAGAAAATCAACAGCATGGGACACAAGTTAGAATGAAGTCCTTCAGCAGTGGAAGTCACAAGTGCCCACTCTAGAGATTCTAAAATTCACTTATTCATGACACAGAGCCTACTTGTCCCATTTCTCCCACACTCACAGAACAATGAAGCGTTCTTGTTTTCTCTAACAGCAGGCTTCCTAAGAGGTTCTGGTCCCTCAGTATACCCCTGACTTCCTCCTCTCTCACACACCCCACCATCAGTCCCCCTTCCTGCAGCCTGCCCTTCCTCCTGTATCACAGATCCAGGTTAGTGGGATTGCTGGACACCTAGAAAAAAGCCTGTCACCATTCCAGAGATTTCTCTTTCCCTCATCTCTTACATTCAGTTAGTCAGCAAGCTCATTTTGCCGCCTAGTTATATAGCTTCTGTCCATTCCATCTCAATGCCTTAGTTTGGGTCCTCATCTCTTGCCTAGACCATTGCTTCAGCCTCCTTCCTGTTCTCCCAGAGCTCAGGCTCAATCACCACCCTCACCCTGTCTGCCCCTTCACTCCCACCCATTCTTCTAATCATGGCCTCTATCACAATTTCTTGAAAACCCAGATCCATTCAGCTGCTTCTCTTGCCCAGACTGGTTGCCTGCAGTCCACAGAAGAAGTCATACCTGCTGTTTAATGAGCAGCCACTAAAAGCCAGAAACTATAACGACAATTTGCAAACCTACAGACTATCCTCACAACTGTTAAGAGTACGCACTGCTATGCCCATTTTACCAAACAGGAAAACTTGGGGACAGAAAGATAGGCAACTTGCCCAAGGTCTCAAAGTGAGAAACAGACCCAGGATTTGAGGGGAGACCTGTGCTCTCTCCCCTAAATAAATGAAGGCATTCTAGGCCCTCCATGATCTGACTACAGTCCCCCTCCCAGCACTCCCAGACCCCCCATATGAACGACACACACACACACACACACACACACACACACACACGAAAATGTATGCATGTATGTGCACATATACACTCAAGAGTGTGCACACACACAAAAGTTGCAGTGATCTCCCTGACCTTATTAAGCACAGTATGTATACACTAGGCCACTCTGATGTGGGTCCTTTGTGCCCGGCATAGTATCAGTGTTATTATGGGTGATGAACAAATGTTTGTTGAATAAATTAAAGGCTGTTTCTCCTGGAATTTATTTTTGGTGCATTCACCTGTCACAATCCTATCCACACCCCAGAGGCCTGTACGCATACCATTTCTTCAAGGAACTTCTTGCCGGTTCTCCCTGGCAGAATTAGTATCTCCCGCTGTGTTCACAGCATATTGTTTATACATTCTTCTTTGCACTATCCATACTGCGCGCCTATCTTTCACCATGCTCATTGAGACTGGATACTTCTTAAGAGCAGGGATGGTGTTTTGTTCATTTATGTTACTGTTGACTTCCCAAAAACCCCAGTAAAGGTTTGTAATAACATAATTTGCCTCGAGAATTAAAAACAGAGTCAAAGACCTCTGACTTTTAAAAATAATTACCAAACCTGATCCCTTCTTCTGTTTACCCAGAAAACAAAAGAGATAAGACTATGGAAAATGGCAGGTCCCTAAGTCAGGGTAGGAATGTTATTAGCTCCTGCATGCCTCCTCTGCCCCCACCCCAACCCCCCGCCACCCCCCAGGATAATAATGACAACTCCAAGCGTCTTTCCTGGGCTCCTGGGTAGATAAGCTGTCACAGACCTTGGGGAATTCTGAAGTCTTGTAAGTCTTTCCTTTCAATCCTATATTTGAGACACTTTGAATAAAGTAACTTTTAGGAGCTTGAATTACCAGTCCAGATCCTCTCCCTTTCTCTCTTTCATGGGAGTTTCTCAGCCCGACTGCCATGAGAGATGGCAATATTTAGATAATTTCTTTCCTTTGGACACAGTCTCAGTGCTAGTTTATGCTTAAGATTCTAGCTAACTCTCCTTTTCTAAGGTAATTTACAGAAATAGATTTAGCCTATTCTTACAGTCTTATGTTAATACTGCCTAAGATAAAATTTTCTGTCTTTCCACTTTTCACTCAATAAATCCCTATTCATAAATGAAGTTATCAGAGAACTCTTGAACTGGCTGGGGTGGTCCCAAACAGTTGTGGCTAGAAAAATAGAAAGCCACCATTGAGTGGGTACCTATCTGATCAAACTGTTTTGTTCCATGTCATCTTACCTGCCCCAAAGTATCTTCTGTGGAGCCTAATAGGTGCTTGAAATTTGTTTGGTAAGTTTTCAAGAGTGTACCCCTGGCCAGAGATAGCCCCTTGAACTGTTCTCATAAATTATCAGTAATACCTGAACAGGAGTTCCCTGATGGACATCCAACAGTAAGAAAAGACACAAGGTAGAACCACAGGGCCTCCACTGCCCTCTGCTCAGCCAGTTCCCCCCGGGGAAAAAAACTATCACGAGCCACCTAGAGAAGCAGTGTTTTGTCCAGGAGAAACCCCTATGGTCTTGGACCCAGCCACCTCTTCCTCATCTCAGTGAGGAAACTTAGGGTGAGTCAGTAGCCACTCTGAGCCTTAGGATTCCATCAGAACAGGAGTAACCTCTGCCTCAAAAGATTGTTGGGAAATCAGAGCAGGCAAAGTGGCTATAAAGTGCTTGGCTAGCACTTTGATTATTGTTGTTATTAAATATTTTAGCAGTCAAAATTTCATAGACATCAGTTGCTAGATTTCTCTTCGATCACTATGTTGTACATGTTTTTGAACTTTTTATAATGGAAAATTTTAAATATATGCAAAAGCAGAAAGAAGAGTATAATGGACCCTCATGTACACAACACCAAGTCTCAACAATTATACACTCATGGGCCAGTCTGACTTCAGTTAGAGCCCCAGCCCTGAACCTGCTCCCCAACTGGGTTCTTCGGAAGCAAACCTCAGGCATCCTATCATTCCATCCACACGTATCTCAATACCTCTTTACCAGTTTTAGTATTTTTTTCTAAGAGTTGAACATCACCATAATACCATTCTCACACATTAGAAAATCGGCAGCAATTTCTTTTTTTAATTTAAATTCAATTAATTAACATATAGTGTATTATTAGTTTTGGAGGTAGAGTTCAGTGATTCATCAGTCTTATATAATACTCAGTGCTCATTACATCAGTGTGGGCGGTGATTTCTTAAAAACATTAGTCAGCCACTGTTCAAATGTCCGTATTAGCCTTCTAAATATTTTTTTTTACAGTTGATTTGTTTAAATGGCATCCAGATGATGGATTGGAAACACTTTGCATTGGGTTGATATGTCTCTTAGATTTCTTTTATTCCACAAACTCCTCTTTCCTTGTTTGGTCCTTAGCCATGCATGGGTAGCCTGGCTACCTAGAAGCCAGGTAGTTTGTCTTGTTGGATTTTTGCATTCTGAGTATTGCCAATTGCGTATTTGCAGCATTGTTTAATACATTCCTCTCTATTCTGTGCTTTCTGTACACTGGTATTTAGGTTTGCAGGCTTAATCAGCTTCAGGCTTGACTTTCCAAGAATACCTCATAGATAATGCTAAGTACTTTTTTTTTGGTTTTTGTCTTGTTTGTTTAAGTGCACAATTCATTGGCTTTTAATATATTTATAGCATTGTACATCTGTTACCATAATTTAAAATATTTCCTTATTCCAAAAAGAAAGCCCACACCTCTTAGCTATCACCCCTAAACCCCCCATTTCCCTCCACCCCCCAACTCAGCCCTAGGCAACTCCCATTTACTTTCTGTATCTATATACTTGCCTATTATACTCATATAAGCAGAATCACAGAGTATTTGGTCCTTGGGGGCTTGCTTCTTTCACTTAGCATTGTGTTTCAAAGTTCATCCATGGTAGCAGGTGTCAGTACTTCTTTTTTCATAGTTGATAATATTCCATTGTGTAGAATATTATGTGGATATACCACATTTTGTTTATCCAATTATCAGTTGATAGACATCTGGGTTTTTTTCTTTGACTTTTTAGTATTATAAATAATCCTGCTGTGAACATTTGTGTACGGGTTTTTGTGTGGGCAAGTGTTTTCACATGGTTATATAACTAGGAATGGAATTGCTAGATCATATGGTAACTTTATGTCTAGCTGAGGAACTGCCAACTATTTTCCCAAGTGATTGCACTATTGTACATTCTCACCAACAGTTTATGAGGGTTCCAATTTCTCCACGTCTTCACCAACACTTGTTTTACTATCTGTCTTTTTTATTATAGCCGTCTTAATGGGTATGAAGTGGTATCCACTGTGGTTTTGATTTGCATTTCCTTGATGGCTAAGCATCTGTTCATGTGTTTATTGAATATGCGAATTCTTTAGAGAACTGTCTATTCATATCCTTTGCTACATTTTTTAATTGGGTCATTTATCTTATTACTGAGTTTTAAAATTCTCTACATATGTACATATATGCAAGGTGCATGTCTCTTATCAGACATGTGACTTGCAAAATTTTTTCCTATTCTGTATTGCCTTTTCATGTTCTTGGTGGAGTCCTTTGAAGCACAAAAGTTTTAATTACAGATAATGTCAGGTTTATCTGTTCTTTCCCTCATTGCTTACATATCTAAGAATCCATTGCATAGTCCAATTTCACCAAATTTACCCTACATTTTCACCTAAGACTTTTCTAGTTTTACATTTAGGTATATGAATTTGGAGTTAATTTTTGTATATGATGTGAGGTCAGGGTCCAGATTTTATATGTAAAAAAATGTCTCTCATTTTGCATTGATTCAGATTCATGTGTTGTCAGCCTTCTCCGTCCATTGTAAGGTTCCCCATCAGCATTTCACCTAATGGTTTGAGGTGCTGTTCATGAACATTCATTTGAGGTTGCAAATAGTGACTTTCCAAATCTATCATTCTTCCTAAATTATTTTTAAGCTGTAGTTCTTCTACAAGACTGACTACTACTTTCTAAGGGCTGATTATGTGTAACATGCTGTACTGTCATACCTACTTTATTTCACAGTGATTTCCAAACCTGTATATCATAGGTGCTCAGCATATGTTGAGCAATCCAAAATTCATGCCTCAACCGCTATATCCCTTCTGTCTCTGTTTCTCTCTCTCTCTCTCTCTCTCTCTCTCTCTCTCTCTCTCTCTCTCACTTCCTTGTTTGTTCCTGGGCGTTTCCCTAGCCCAAAGATAGGACTCATTTCTCACCACCTTCTCGCTTGGCATGTTTGCCATCACTGAACTGCTGCTACCCTTTTTCCACTGGCCGCTGCCAGCCAGGCTAATCTCCCCCTGCCTGCCTGTGTCAGTCTTCTTGTTTACATCCTTATCACTGCCCTCAGGCCAGCCTCAGCATCCTGGTCTCTTCAGCCATGTGCTCATCCTCCCACTCCTCCTAAGGTCTGGTTCCCACCCCAGGCTAAGACTAGGAGAAAAGGCCTAGGTTTTCTTCAGCCTGGAAAAGAAAGGATAAATTTGAGAGTGAGTGTTGATTTTATTTTCCCAAACTTGAGTTTATATACTGGCTTTATACTCCCGGGTCCAGAAGAGGAACAGAACATAAATCGGAGCATGAAGGATTTCATGAGTTCCAAGAAGTCTCTACCATCACAAAGGTTGTGAGAAAATGAATACTGAAAATGCTGAAGGAGCCAATGGAAACTATTACTGTTGGGCTTTGATTTGGGTTTTTATTTTTCCCTACAGAGGAAGGCAGCTTAATATAAATAAAGAAGGCTTTGAGTCAGGCAAAGCTTCATGCCATATTTTGCCATGTAATTCGTAAGGGACATCGAACTGAATACCTTCCCCCATTGAGCCTTAGTGTCCTCATCTGCAAAATGGATAGAGGCTTTCATGAAGAGTCATTGGGGCTACCTATGGCCATTGCTACCGCCTTCTTTCCTCCAAGCAGAGCTCTTAGAACGTATCATCATTTGTGTCACTGAGGAGAACCCCTGACTTAAAGCAGGCAAGTGAAACATCTTCGAAAATCTAGATGTCTTTTTGAGCTGAATGTCCTAAGGTATATTTTTCACAACTACTGGCAAACATGAGAGTGATCTTGTCTCATATGTAAGAAAACTGGCAGGAAAAGGTACTTCTATGACAGATTCAAGGTCTTCCAAAAAAACTTGTCATTGCAATTTAAGACAGAATTAGGAGTCCTTATATAATTTAATGTCTCATCTTTGGGTCCTATAGTCCCAGGTGGTGATAGCCATTATTAGCACTGGACTTGCCATCACAGACCCAGGTAGGCCAAAGAGAATCTGATCTGAGCTCCCACCACTTAGCTGCATGGCCTTGGATGAGGCATCTTTGCCTCTCCAGATCCTAATTTTCTCGTTTTCTAGGTGGAATGATGAAACTGATCTTTGGCAGTTTAATTTGTTAGCAGTGTATTCAGAAGCCAGATAACACCATGAAAGCCTGTTCCTATTATTTAGTGAATGATGGTCATCAGTGTGATCCCTCCTTGTGCTCAAGCACACCATCACACAAGAGACCTGCTTCCTTTCTGCCTACCACAAAGATCCAGTAGGTGTCAGGGAGAGTTCTCTGAGGCAAAGAGCTTTCCAGTAATGTTTCTCAGCACAGGCTCTCGAATGAGAAAATGTGGGCTTTGGGGACCACCAGATCCAGGATGAAACTCTCATTCTGCCTCTCACTGAGCAGTATAACATTAGGCAAGTTACATAATCTCTCTGGGCCTCAATTGTTCATCTGTGAAATGGAACTAATTTTTTTTTAACTTCATAAGATTGCTATGAGGATAAAACAAGGCAGTACATGTATGTGAGATACTGGCCAGGTTTGACAGTGGCAAATAGCTCAATAAATGTTCACTCTGTTATTAAGCCAGGTCATGTCAGGAAGCTGTAACCATCCTCCATCCCCAGGCCTTGCTGAGAATGACATTCACGAGCCACACACATCAGAGGATGATCTGTTGGAGCCTGCCTCGCAGTGCAGAGGCTTCCAAGAGCTCCTTTGCTCCCCTGATAAACAGTGACCATTTCAGAAGGAAGGGAGCAACTTTTGGCTTATATCTAGGGGACCCCTGGGGCAACTGTACTTGCTCAGTTCAGATCTTCAGCTATAATCCCCAGGGGAACCCTCGGGAAGGAAACCAGGAATGGCTCCAGGAAGAAAGGCTTTGGACAAGAGAGACCAAGGTGGAGATTGAGGCAGAGCTGTCTGTCCACCATCTTCAGCTTTTTGTGTGAGCCCCATCTTCATCGTGTGTAGTTGCCCAATCTGCTCACAGCCCATCAGTAAAGCAGCCAACAAAGAATCTCTGGGTGCTTCCCATGGGCCAGGCACAGGTAATGATCCCTATTCTTGGGTCATGGTCCCTATTCTTACAAACCTGCAGGCTAACAGGGAAGACCAATAAGAAACCAGGTATTATACATACTTGATTACGAGACTGTGAGTGTGTGAAGTACTGCTGAGTTAAGGATGGGGAATGATGGGAATTTGTGAGGGAGGGCCCACCTCGTCTGGGAGGTCAGAGAAGCCCCCCTGATGAAGTGATCTTCAGGTGGAGACTGAAGGAGGACAGAGACAGCCAGGTTAAAAACAAACAGGTGAAGCAGGGTGCCTACTGGCTCAGCCAGCAGAGCTTGTAACTTTTGATCTTGGGGTCACAGTGGGCACGGAGCTTGCTGGAAAACAAACAGGCAATGCAAGGCCCCACCAGCTTCTCTCCTCAGCCCCAGCAGCCCAGTTCCCTTTCTCCTGAAGTCAGGGCAGCAGATGCCAACACTCTTGGTGCGCAGCCACACCTGCGCTCCTTGGCTCCCCACCACGCCCAAGCTTCCTGAGGTCCTCTGCGGAGAAGTCTCTCTGGTTTCTGGTGACCAAAGCAGGTTCAGTAATTAAATCCACTATTCGGCTTGCTTCCTTGATTCAGCATTTCTCCAACAAGAAGTTAAACTTGACATCATCACTTTGCCCAATTAATCCTGGCAGGTGAGGCACTCAGGAGGCCCAACCCTGCCCAGGTGAAAGAGGGAGCAGCCCAGCTTGCACTTCAGACATTTTGAGCACAAACTCCTTAGCTCTGGGAGCCAGAAGCAGGGGTAATATATAGCCAAGGTCAGTGGGCCCGCAACACATGTGCTTGCATGCTCCCTCATGCTTTCTCCCCCTCATAGAATCAGCAAAATCGAATAGGAGGGCAAGAGAAAGAGAGGCTGCAGGGCAACAGACACAAGGAAGGCAGTAGAGAGGAAGATGTGGGGCATTGGTATCCCCCTTAATGGCACAGAGACCTTGGGTGTGTGGCTTAACATTGCAGAGCCTCAGTTTCTTCATCTTAAAGCCGTAAAACAAATAGCACCTTTCACATAGGCCTGTCAGAACACTGAGTGAGATGTTCACAGACAAGATTTCTTGGCCTCAGTGCTGTTGACACTTCGGGCCAGATAATTCTTTGTCGTGGGATTGACCTGTGCACTGTCAGGTGTTGAGTAGCATCCCTGGTCTCTCCCCGCTAAATGCCGGCAGCACCCACCACTCAGTTGTGACTATAAAAAATGTCTCCAGCCATTGTCAAATGTTCCCCGGGATTGAAATCAGCCCCGGGTGGCAACAAGTGAGGTAAAGGACATGTCACAGGGCCTGGCATATACTCAACGCAGAGTAGATGGCAGCTAACATCAAGGATGTGCAAGGCAAAGGCCCTTTCTGCGTAGCCGCAGCAGACCCTTCTTTCCAAACACATGCCAAGAATATAAGGGCCTTGGAGAAATCTGGAACTTTCCAAACATGGGATGGGTAGGCTTGCCAGTGCCATCACTGGAATGTACAAACAGAGATTAAAGCAGAGATTAGTGTGTCCCTGGCCAGAGAAATTGAAGGGATCTGTATGTTGAGTAGATTGTGGGAAAAGATCGCCTTTATACTCTGCTCAACTTAACAGGAAAGAAGCTAATTTTATGGTGTGGGTAGCAGATGCCAGACCCAGAGCCACGGTGTTACATACATCTTGGCTGCTGAGAATTGTGAATAGATATTATTTCCACTTTAGATGGAAGAACTGAGACTCAGAGAAGCTAAATACCTAATTTAGAGTTATCAGCAATTACATTTTAGGGTTGGGTCAGAATCTGGGTCTGACTCTCTTCCAAACACATGCTCTTTCCCCACCCAAGCGGCAAGAGTGGGGCTTCTCACATGCTGACTTCATTTAGGGATGATTCTGGGGCAGGAACAGGGTCAGTTTGGAAGAAGGATGGGATTGATTAGCAACGTCTGGTATGGACCCAGGAATAGGAAGTGTGTCATGAGTTTGCCACCCATGTACAGGCCTATAATCCATGATTCAGTGATTCTACATCATCTTCTGTGGCATTATCTGAGGACTACACCAGGCAAGGGGCACATCTGGGTTTATTCAGCAAGTAAGCAACTGCACTATATCCTTTCCTCAAGGCCTGAACTGAAAAATAGGTCTTCATATGTAAGGATTTCTGCGAAAGAGACATGCTCTTAGATGATTCCCATGGAAAAGCAAAATATGCACCCCTGTCGCGACACTTTGGTAATGCTTCGTGAATTTTATTTTTGATGCGGAACAGTGTTCTCAAAAAAGAAAAGAAGAAACTTTTTTTTATAAATTTATTTTTTATTGGTGTTCAATTTGCCAACATATAGAATAACACCCAGTGCTCCTCCTGTCAAGTGCCCACCTCAGTGCCCGTCACCCAGTTGCCCCCACCCCCCGCCCACCTCCCCTTCCACCACCCCTAGTTCATTTCCCAGAGTTAGGAGTCTTTCATGTTCTGTCTCCCTTTCTGATATTTCCCACTCATTTTTCCTCCTTTCCAAGAAAGGGGAAACTTTAATGAAATAGGCCACTTTCTTTTAGAGAAAAAAAACAATGTTCATTATATTTTAAAACACGACTTTGGGAGACACAGTATCCATCCTTCGTCTTCTCTTCCCACTCCAAAACAAGCAAGGCCTGGTGGAAAATTGCACAACTAGATACATAATAAAACCTGCTTACATATGCAGAGACTATTGTAAACACCAGTTTGTCTGTTTCCAGACACTTCAGCTAGGGAAGATGTGCTTTCTCACGGCTGGGTCTGGGGCAACCCTGAGGACACAGAGGGCAGAGTCGGAAACGTGAACAAATCATCCCCACCAGCTAGGCTCAGATCTGGCTACCTAACTGAGCTCTTAAGGCCTTTCCCTGCCACCTCTGACTTAACCTGAGCTGGCACAGATTATAGAAGGCTCACTACCTTGGTGGCCCTGTTCACAAGCATGGCGTGCCTGCCACATGTCAGGCATTCGTTCATTAAAGATTTACTGAGTACCGGGATCCCTGGGTGGCGCAGCGGTTTGGCGCCTGCCTTTGGCCCAGGGCGCGATCCTGGAGACCGGGATCGAATCCCACGTCAGGCTCCCGGTGCATGGAGCCTGCTTCTCCCTCTGCCTGTATCTCTGCCTCTCTCTCTCTCTCTCTGTGACTATCATAAATAAATAAAAAAAATTTAAAAAAAAAAAAAAGATTTACTGAGTACCTCTTATGCACCAAGTCCTGGGCAAACACTGGGAGGCAAACCCTATACCTGTGAGCTAGCACATACTGGGTCGGGGAGAAAGTTCATTGTTTCAGACATTCTCCTGTGTCAGTTTCAAGTACATACAACATTGACAAGGTCAGAGTATGCCTTTATTTTCAAAGTCCCATTCCTTATGCCTGGAATCAAGTGCTCTCTGGGCTCTCATCTCTCTGCATAAGGAGAGAACGCGGCCATGGGGAGAAGGACTATCCACCCCACACTGTTTGCACCACCTGGCATCTATCCATTGTTCATTCATTTCTTTGAGCTAAAATGAGATCATCAAACAGCAGCCCATAGTCCAAATACGGCCCATAGCCTGGTTTTGTATGGCCTATAATCTAAGAATAGTATTTACAGTTTTATTTTTTTGGTACGATTTCATTTTTTTAAGTAATCTCTGGATCTGTACTGGAACTCGAACCCACAACCCCAAGACCAAGAGTTGCATGCTCCACCAACTGATCAGCCAGGCACCCCAGTATTTATAGTTTTAAATGGAGGGAAATCAAAAGAAGACTATTCCATGACATGTGAAAATTATATGAAATTCTATTTTCAATGTCCCAAAATAAAGTTTTGCGGGCACACAGCCATTCTCTTTATGCTTTGTACTGTGGCAGCACTGAGTAGTTGTGACAGAGACCCACAAAGCCTAAAGTATTTACTACCTGACCCTTTAAAGAGAAAGTTTACTGACCCTTAGGCTAAAACATTGCTCCCTCTCTCCTCCTCTAAAATGCAAATACCCACTGGTCTAGCAATTTCTGAGGTCCTTTGTGAGACCATGTATATCTGGTCCCTTCCGCCAGTTCAGAGAAGAAGGACAACTGGGTGCCTGAGAGGGCACCACCTGAACCCCCACAATAATTGATCTATGCCTCCAGGTGCACGTTCGTCATTTCACACCTTGTTTTGGAATTTACCTAAAAGCTGCCTTAGTGCCAATAACTCTGTAAGGACAGGGTAACTGGTGCCCTCTGACCCCTCCAGGGCTAAGCCCAATTGAGCTGGACACAAGGGATGTTTGGTAAATGTTAGTAGGATGTGTTAAGTGAGGAAGTGGGTAAAACCCAGCGAATGTATGTGTACCAATGTGTATGAGTCAATAAATGTAAACAAGAGACTGGATAAATATATGAATAAAGCTTGAGGAGCTAGATGAAAGAAGACATAAATGACTGAGGGAATTCTTGTAAAAGTGAGAGATTGAACAAAGAAATAAGAATATGAGCGAATGTAGGAAGGAGAGATCTATGAGTGAGCAAGTGAGTGCAGCTATGGGGTCTGTACAGATGCTATATAATGAGGACATAGGGTGTCACTGCCACGTTCTGCTGATCTTGTCATTTTGCCTTGCTTGCTCATGCCTTGCCAGCCATGGGATTTTGAACTTAATTGATGGCTTCTCTTACTGAGGGTGTGCCCATGCTTTAGTGCTTTAGCATCTGGGGCTTCTGTCAGGACAAAAACACTTGCATCCTTGGGCTGGAAGCCAGACAGCCATGCCTATGAGACTGTGGCCTCCCTCCCATATATGGACAAAATATGCCTTCAGTTAATGCATCCTCAGCCCCATCTCTTCTATGTGCTACAGGTGAATAGGACCGAACCCAAAGGTATAATTCCAAGGGCAAAGGATGGGCAGTGTGTTGGTTTGGGGTGAATTTCATGTCTGAGGTCATCCTAACCAGGTAGGAAAATGTGGAATTAAAAGCACCCTAATACACGTCCCTGCAGTTACTTTGTTTCCTCTAGAATGCAGACTTTGTTGTCTTCTTTTTGTTTTGTGTGTTTTTGTTGTTTTGCCTGCTTCCTCAGTAGAATATAAACTCCATGAGGACAGAGAGAGGCACACAGAAATCCCAATAGATATTTCTTGAAAATGAGTGAAACACTGTCTGGAAAACAAGTATACCAACCACTTGAACCAGATACCAAGACATGATTTCATCTGCCAGTGGTAGGCCTGACCTAACTCTCACCAACTACCAACTGGCACACGTGACCTTCAGCACACCATTTCCCCTCTCTGAGGCTCAGGGGATTAAATGAGATTATCTTCAGGGTCCCTTCCAGCTCCCACATGTTAGGATTCTAAAGCCAAGGGGAAGGGCCTTTGGAATTTTCAAGACTCACATAATTGGCATGAACCTGAGTCCCCCGGCCACAGCACTTAAAAGAAAAAAAAGAGTTCGGTTATTACATAAGGGACAGCCATTTTATCCAGTCTGTGATGGGGTAAAGTGACACTGGGTGTGGTGACATCTTTGTTTTGGCCAGTGGCCACCTGACTGGGATAGTGTGACTATCCCAATGTGGTCAGTTCTCTCCTGCAGAGCCACAGCCCAGCCTGGCATCCTGCTGCCTGTGCCTCATGAAAGCCATACAAGTATGCCATAAAACCTCCGTGACTGGGAAATCTCATTTTAATTGTCTTTACAGAGTCCCCAGAAACCACACAAACCCTTCCTGGCTCAGCCTGGAAAATGAGGTACAGGGAGCAGAAGAGGGCTTGTCTGAAGGTTCCAGCCCCCACTGACTCCTGCACCCTGAGAACCCTTCCGCCTTTCCTGCCAGCCAGTCACTTGGTCTAACCTCCAAAATGCACACACTGCTTTGCATACTGAAGGGAGCTCTGAGAGGGCCAGCTCTCAAGTCAGGATTTTTACTTTTTTTTTTTAAGTTTATTTATTTAAGTAATCTCTATGCCCAACATGGGGCTCAAACTCACAACCTCAAGACTAAAAATTGCATGCTCTTCCATCTGAGCCAGCCAGGAACCCCTAAAGTCAGGACTTTTAGGTATGAATCCCAGCTTAGCCAACTTGCTGGCTCTGTGGCCTTGGGAAAATTACTTTAATATGTTTTTGCCTTGACATTCTCATCTATAAACTGGGAATGGTGATGCTAATAATAGAATTTAACCTTTTGGTGTATTGTGAGGATTATATGAGATAACAGAGTACTTAGGAACAGGGGGCTCCTAGCAAGCATTCTGTACATACTAGCTCTTGTAGTTGTGTGATTTCCAAAATCTGTTTAGGTATCCCCCCATTTTATCTCAGTGAGATTATACACCCCTTAAGGGCAGGGATTGTGCCTTCTTTTCGACCTCATGCTCACATTGCCACACCTAGCCATCAGAACACTTAGAACAACTTGAGAGGAAGGCATCACACATTCCCAAATCTTTGCTCTCCAAATGTAAATGAGGATCTGCCAGTCAAAATCCACTGGCATGGCACATAGCCTTCTTTTGAGAGAAATGACACCCACCTTTTGTGGAAAACCATTGTTGGGAGAAGAAGCTGAGTTAGGGAACCTCTAGAGAAGATAAAGAACAAGAAGGAAAACTTCTCCCAAAAATATACCTTAATAGTTTGTTATTAGCAAATTTTAACACCAATAGAAGAGAGAACTGGGAAAAGGATAGTTTCTTCACAGCTGCCCCAGAGGGTTTAGACACTGACTTTCTTTACTGGGTGCTGGGGTATCATTCTAATGACTAAAGATACAAATAATCCTTTTACAGTTGCTCTAAGAGGGGCCAAAATTAGGGATCCAGTCCTGAATGCAAGTGCATGTCTTTATCCCTTTTTAGCAGGTATCATGACACCTGGAAAGGCTTTACTTTCTGTTTCCTTCAAGTGCAGTGCATGAACCTGGAAGGTGAGATGCATCAATTATATAAACAGCCTAGGGCCCTGGGCATATATGGTTTACTCAGTGAAAGGGGAAGACTGCAGAGTGCTCACTGGAAGGGTATTCAGCCTCTTTAGAACCAAGGCTGGGCCCTCAGGGCAGGGATGGTGGTCTGTGGTGGCAGCCAATCAAAACTATTTAAATCTAATTTGAGACAAGAGAGGGCAAGCTTCCCCTGAATCACAAAGACAACAAGCATGCTATCCAGAAATGAGCTTTAAGCACTGGCTTGGGAAATGTCACGTGTCCTTTTCACTCATTGTAGATCCTTGAGCCTACCTTTAGAAAGGACTTTGCAGCCACATCCCATCAATCCCATGAGAAGAAAAAATTGTTAAGTGACCAACCACATCAGAGGGTTTAGCCTCTGTCCAGGGTGTTTTCCCAAGTGTCTCCTATGATAGCGATACAGAAGAGAAAAGCAGACTTGCCACCAAAAAAAGGTATTAGCCTATGAGAGCTTGAGATCCTACAGTTCCTAAGATCATAAATCCTTCATGTATTGAGAGTATTTACTTAAAGAGAGCAAAGACAACTGAATTGATAATGTGGTGGGGCAGTGAACAATTTTTTTTCTCTTTTTAAAAATGTCTACTGAGGGCGCTTGGGTGGTTCAGTTGTTTAAGCCTCCAACTCTTAGTTTCGGCTCAGGTCATGATCACAGGGTCATAAGATTGAGCCCCATATATGGCTTCACACTCAGTGAGGAGTGTGCTTGAGATTCTCTCCCCCCACCCCCCGGCCCCTATCCCCCACTCACAAGCTCACTCTCTCTCAAATAAATAGGTATTTTTAAAAAAAAAAAAATTTAAACAGAAATGTCCATTGTGGTTGCAGTGATTCCTCTGAGAATTTAAAAATATTAATAGACAACAAACACATGGGAAGAAGTTAACATTCTGAAAATGCCAAGTGAATTTCACATTGTCAAATGATTTCCGGACTCACTAAATTCTTTAGAAGGGGTTTTTAAAAATTAATTCTTAGTCCTACTTCAATTTGCCTTTCCAGCTATCTCAGAGTCAGACCCATAAAAATTGCCAAATCTGTAGAGAAAAAGCTGTCAAAGTCACCTAAACCAGATAAAGGAATCTAGGAGCAGGCAGGTTCAATAGCTTGCCCAGGGTTACTCTGTGAAAGAGTAACAGTGTGGGAAGCCATACCTGGGAAAATCTGAAGGCAGACTCCGAGTTCCTCCTGATTGTGCTACTTCATCTTCTGACTGCTTTTAGTCTGCTACTGTCCCCATCCAGATCTCCTCGTGGGTCCATTTTTCCTTAGCTCAGGAAAGAACTGTCAGCCCAAATATCTCCACCATAGAAAACTAATCTCTAAGGACCACATGTAGTCTATCAGAATCAAGTAGAATAGGAAACCCTGGGTGGCGCAGCGGTTTGGCGTCTGCCTTTGGCCCAGGGCGCGATCCTGGAGGCCCGGGATCGAATCCCATGTCGGGCTCCCGGTGCATGGAGCCTGCTTCTCCCTCTGCCTATATGTCTCTGCCTCTCTCTCTCTGTGTGTGTGACTATCATAAATAAATAAAAATGTGAAAAAAGCAAGTAGAATATTTCTAAATATTTAGAGACTTATGCTTCTTTGGGACTCTTTTCTCTGGCAACTGTGAGGTCAGGAGCCTGGTGTGGGACAGATTGAAGATTTCTCATACAGTCTGCACTATCCTGGTGCGCACTGGCCTTTGTCACCGATCCTCAAGACATAGCCTGGCGCTCGATACTTAGTAAATGCATAACAAGCATCTTCTGTAAATAAACGCCATGAGAAGACCACAGCAAATTTAAGAGGAGCTTTGCTTGTTTAAATTTTTATGTCCTTTAATGAAGCCCAGTGAGAGGATTTAATTATAATTATTGCCATGCAGTTACTTCTCAAATGGACTGTTATGACTAGGAGGGCAAGGGTTATAATTAAGGTTTGGGTATACCCTGCCTTTGAACAAGCCCTAATAGTGTGCACCCCATTAGACTCAGCTTTGGTACTAAAACCTGCCTGCAAGGTTTCTTGAGGTAGAGGATAGAAGGGAGAGTGGCAGGGCTGGGAGTCACAGTGCCCAACCAAAGGACTCAGTTTAAAGAAGATTTTTTGTCTTTGTGGTTTGAGGGACAAGTTCATTTTCATCTTTGTCTCAGGAACCCAATGCAGAACACAGCTACAGAGAGATGCTAGACCTTATCCTTCTCTGGAAGCCTTAGGTTGAGATAGGCCAATCCAGTGTCAGGAAAGAGACTCCTGAATTCCTGTCCCCCACGCACAGTCAATACACCCATCACCAAGTCATCCTCAATGGGAATGTGGACTGTTGTGGCTGGCTCTTGTGTCCTAGAGAATGAATATTTCCTTCTTAAATCCAGTCCGAGTGAGAAAGTCCTGTTGCCATCATCTTCTCACAAATCTGCCCTGTATGTCTCCCATCTCATCAGAGTTACAGACATTGTGTGGAGTACTTTGCAGGCATGGTCTGATTGGATTCTCACAAAAATTCTATGAGGTAACTACAACTAACTTTGCCCCCTTTTAGCAATGAAGAAACAATGACTCAGAGGAATTAAGTCTAAGCTTCACACAGCCAAAATTTGAACTTATTTCAGACAGCCCAAGTTCATTCTCTTAGCCATGGCTGCATAGCATCTCATGGAGTTACAGAAATCCACATAGTCAGTGACTGTCTTATAGAGTTCTTCTTGTAAAGGAGTGGGACTCTGGAGACGGACTCTAAGGACTTGAACTCACATTATGGGAATCCATATTGGCTGGGATTGCCAAACTTCTACACAGATATTCCAAGCACCACCTTTTTTTCCCAAAAGAAGCCAGCAGGGGGATCCCTGGGTGGCGCAGCGGTTTGGCACCTGCCTTTGGCCCAGGGCACGATCCTGGAGACCCGGGATCAAATCCCACGTCGGACTCCCGGTGCATGGAGCCTGCTTCTCCCTCTGTCTGTGTCTCTACCTCTCTCTGTCTCTCTCTGTGTGACTATCATAAATAAATAAATAAATAAAATATTTTTTTAAAAAAAGAAGCCAGCGGAAGAATAATTAATAAGGAATTTATCTTCAGCAAACAGGATTTATGAAAAACATTTTACATCTGATAAACAGCATTGGCAACCCTTTAGAATAATATTATAACCATTAAAGAAATTTACAATCTTCCCACAAAGAGGGACACCTAGGTGGCTCAGTCAGTTAAGCATCCAACTATTGGTTTCAGCTCAGGTCTCAAGGTCTGGGGTCAAGCACCACATCAGGCTCCACACCCAGCAAAGAATCTGCCTAAGATTCTCTATCTCTCTCCCTCTGTTCCTCCATCCCAGTGCATGTACTTGTGCTTGCACTCATCTCTCTCATAAATAAATAAACAAACAAACCTTTTTTTTTTATCTTCCCACAAAGAAAACCCAGATCCCAACAGGTTGACAGATGAATCCTTTCAGTCTTTATAAACTTTTCCAAAGAAAAGAAGAAAAGAAGACATCCCTCAACTTATTTCATGAGGCTAAGATATCCTTAATATCAAAACCAAAAAACCACAATATGAGAAAGGAAAATTTGAACTCTACTTTGCTCTTAAACATAGATGCAAAACCTTCAAGCATATATTAGCAAACCAAACCCAGGGATTTGTGAACATGGAATACATCATGATTAATGTAGGTTTTTCCCAAGATTGAAAGGTTGGTTTAACCTTCAAAAATTAATTGATGTAATTTATCACATTAACAGATTAAAGGGGGAAAATCATGTGACTTTTTCTATAGCTATAGAAAAAAATGTTTGAAAAAATTCTACGTCCATTCATTATACATATATTTTTAAAATCTCAGCAAACTAGGAATAAAAGGGAACTTCCCTAACATGATAAATGGAATTTATAAAAATCTACAGCAAACATCCTACCTAATGGTTCAGTCTTAAAGGCATTCCTCATTAGCATATGAAAAAGAACAGAATGAATGCCTAGTATGCTCCTCCTCAACACTGTCCCTCCCAGAGTACCTGGCCTGTATAGTAAGGCAAGAAAAAGAAGTAAAAGGTTAAGTATTTGAAAAGAAGAAACATAGCTATCATTCATTATTTGTGGACGATATTGTTGTCCATATAGAGAACTCAGAAGAATCGGAGAAAAAAAATGTATTAGGGATCAATATGACTTTAGCAAGGGTCCTGGTTAAAGGTCAATACAAGAAAGTTCATTACATTTTTGTACTCTTAAAAAAATAGAAAATATTTTCTTAAAAGGATACCATTTACAAAGCAACTACATTTTTCAAATCTCTAGGAATAAATCCAACAAAAGACATGCAAGCCGTTTTTGGAAACAATTTATAATACTCCATTGAAAGACATTAGACCTAAAATAAATGAAGAATTTTGCCATGGTCTTGAATAGGAAGACTCCATAATCTTAAAGATGATTTACCTCAAATTTATCTATAAATTCAAATCCCAGTAGCTTGTTTGGAACTCAAAAGGTGATTCTAAAATTCTAATGGAAGGCAAGATAATAGCCAAGGTATTTCTAAAGAAGATGGAATTTGGTTGGGGTGAGGACCTACCCTATCAGATACCAAATTTTAGTTCAAAGCTGTAGTAATTAAAATGGCATGGCTTTAGCATAGGTATTCTATTAAACCAGTGGAACATACTGGAGAGCGCAGAAATAGACATAGCATGGAGACTTGATTTATGGGAGAGCAGGCTTTGCAGATCAGAAGGGAAGAATGAACTATGGCATTGGGCTAATTGGGTATCCATGTGGAAAAATATGAAATTGGATTCCTCCCTTGTCAAAAATCAATTCCAGGTGGATTAAAGACTTAAATATGAAAGGCAAAACTATAAAACTTTTAGAAGACTATAAAGAAATACATCTTTATGACCTTGGGATAAAAAAATCATATTCAAGATTTTTTAAAGTATAAACCACGAGAGAATATATTGTAAATTTGACTATAGGGGATCCCTGGGTGGCTCAGTGGTTTCGCGCCTGCCTTTGGCCCAGGGCGCAATCCTGGAGTCCCGGGATCGAGTCCCGCGTTGGGCTCCCGGCATGGAGCCTGCTTCTCCCTCTGCCTGTGTCTCTGCCTCTCTCTCTCTCTCTCTCTGTCTATCATAAATAAATAAAAAAAAATCTTTAAAAAAATAAATAAAGAAATTTGACTATATTAAAAATCAGAACTTTATCAGAAAACACTACAGAGTAAAAATATAAGCTACAAAGAATTCATATCCAAAATATTAGAATTCCATAACTTAAGGAAATAATAATAAACCCAACAGAGGAGAGAAAATAGACAAAGGACATGAACAGGCATTTCATACAAGACGTAAGAATGGCCCATACACATTTGAAAAGAAACTCAAGCCCATTAGTACTCAGAGAAATTAATTTGAAACCACAATGAGCTATCATTTCACACCCACCATAGACAGGTATTAAAAAGCTAGGCATTACCACATGCTGGCAAGATTATGAGGTAACAGGAATTGCCTTTTGCTGCTGGTGGAAGTGTAAATTGTTACAGCCACACTGGGAAACAATTTGTTATTACCTAATAAAACTGAACAGGCTCATACCCTATGGCCCATCAATACTATTTGTCAATAGGTATCATGGAGAAGCTCTTGCTCAGGGCGGGGGAGCACAAGGGACATATACAAGAATGCTCATAGCAACATCGTTCATAACAGCCCCAAACTGAACATCGCCCAGATGACACATAAATGATAGAATGGTTAAATGGTGGTATATGCATGCAGTGAAATACACACCGACAGTGAAAATCCACCACAAAAACTTATTATTGAGCCAAAGATGCAGCTCACAGAAGAATATGCTCAACACAAATCCCATTCACACCGTATTCAAAAACAGAAAATTTAAACAACATGTTGTTTAGGGATGTATGCCATGATGGTAAAACTACATAGAGAAGCACGAGAATGATGAACATCCGTTTCAGCACTGTAGTTACAAGGAGAGGGGCAGAGACCTGATTATGGAGGAATATGCAGGCGGCCTCTCAGTACAGTATTCAATTTCTACTTTTATTGTTTTTTTACGTTGGGTGGTATGTATACAGGTGTTAGTTTTATTATTCTTCTTTCGGTGATACATAAAATTATATACACCTATTTGTATGTGTTATATATTTATCATTTAAAATTTCCATAATAAAGGAAAATAGCAGAGCAGAGATGGGGATTGGGGTTCTGCAAAGATCGGGGGAGACAGAAAGTGAGTGTGACCTGCTCAGGGATCTGGGAAAATAGACCCAAGTCTGATGGAGGTGAAGAAGTGAGAGGGAATATAAGAAGGTGAAGCAGGAGGCAGATCACAGGGAATATTCAAAGCTTTGATGACTACCTAGGAGACATAAACTCAGTAGTCTTTACAGATACTTTGCTGACCTATCTGGGTACTTGAGAAGATTTTTTTTTTTTTGAGATAAACCTAAAGGGGTCTGCTGCCAACTCATAAATGAGTTCTCTTTCTCAGTGTTTTACTCACAGGGCAAATAAATAGCACTGGGTGGCCTCTCCTTGCTCATCAGGCTGAGCTGGCTCTGACATAGACTGAGATGGGAAGGAAGGAGAACAGTGTGGCAGAAAGAGCCCTGACTGTTGAGACCTTGCTTCTGCCAGATAAGGAACAAAAATAAAAAATAACACTATTCTTCCAGCCTTCGGATCTATTCCACATTACACGGGGCGCTGGACAGGGATGGTAGTCATCGTGAGTATAATATATCCATGAGCATAAAAACAGAATGCTGAATTTGGAAGGATGATTTTTTTCTAGGATGCACCAACCTGCCTCATATATAGGACCCCTTTAGACATATTGAAATATGGAAATGGTAACTGTTGGGGCACCTGGGTGGTGCAGTTTGTTAAGCATCCAACTCTTGATTTCAGCTCAGGTCATGATCTCAGGGTTGTTAGATCGAGCCCTGTGTTGGGTTCCATGCTCACTGCAGAATTTGCTTGAGATCCTCTCCCTCTTTTGCTCATCTATGTACTCTCTCTCTCTCAAATAAATAAATCTTTTAAAAAATGTTAACCTTGGTGTCCTACAGAAAGAGCTCTGAATATAGGGTTCTTGCTTCCAGTGGCCACCTGACCACCATTTGCCAGCCACCTCCACAAAATCATGTAAACTTTTTATCTCAATTTCCTCATTGGTAAAATCGGGGAGAATGACCATGAGGATGGTATCGAAGTTAGCACTGAAATTATAGGGTGTAAGAGTGAGATACCTCTCGAAGCTCAAGGCAAGCCTCCCCTGGCGGCACCCAGAGCACCTCCACCCCAGCACCCCTCATGCTCATAGAATTATGGATTTAACTGCCTTGTTCACTGCGTTAACCCCAGTGCTAGGACCAAATAAGGTCCACGCATTGCAATCGCTGACTCTTAATCAGACTAAAAGACTCTTAATCTTTACAGGGGTCGACTCCAGATTATCGATAATGGTGAGCAATATCATACAATACCTATTTTTCTGTCTCTAAAATGCAGCTCTTCTCCTAAACCTGAGTGAACACTGTAGGTTCGAGGCCCTTGTTAGCTCCTGGGAATACCAAGATGCAGAAGCACCATGGGCTCCCGAGAAGTTCACACTCCTCATGCCCACTAAGTTGCCAAAAAGCATGAGCCCTGGAGGAAATAGCTGAGTGCCACAGTATGGGTTGAGGGGGACAACAAACTTACATTTTGGAGAGTTGGGGAACATTATCCTCCAGAAAGATGGGGTTGCTTCTTCCCATCCCCCACAACATTCTTAGGTCCTGCTTTCAGTTCAAACCTTGCAGGCTATTGCATAAAAGGAGGCAGATGCTCCACCCACCCCTTCTCTACCTTGCGCAGCAGCTAATCTAGTTCTAGATCTAAATAAGTAGTACTTATTGAGCTTTTACAATGTGCTCAATAATTTGCATGGATTACTCTAGTTAATCCTTATAACAACTCTGAGAGAACTATCGTTGTTGCCCTCATTTTACAGCTGAGGACATAGAGGACCTACAGAATTGATCACTTGCCCAAATCACAAACCCTGGCAAATGCTAACCCCACATTGCCTGAATACTAACCTAAACCTCCCCTCCAGACTCCTGAGATGGAGCTTCATTCTGCATACCATGTGTGGCTGCTGGGGAAGGACCTCAGGCCAGACTACATGCCTGTTTCCTCCCTCGTTAACACCTCCAGACCCGAAAACGCCCAGAAGCCATGCAGTGGTATATTCTTCTGCTACTGATAAAGGCTTCCTTTAAATGAGTCATTTCCTTCAATAAAGAGGAAAAAAATGTTTTTAGATTATCGCAGAAATATCCACCCCTACCCTCAAATACACTCACTCCGTCCATCCCCACTCAAGCCCCCAGATGCTATACCAGGAAACACCATTTGCTGGAACACCTCACATCTGGCCTCAGGTCCCTGTGGCATAGGGACCTGAGGTCACAGCTGACCCCAGGGAACCACCTGCCAGAGACCCATTCACTCAGTCTGGTGACAGGAACACACTTGTCTCCTTAGAAGTTGGCCATCTCCTGGTTGTCCCCAGTTACTGGGTGGGGCCTTCATTTCTGTCTTGTTCTGTCTGTCCTCCTTCCCTGCCACTTTTTCTCTTCTCTACCTTTGTCTATCTTGTTCTCTTTTCCTATCTCTTCATTCATTCATTCATTCACTCAGTTTTGTTGGCCTTATTTATTGAGATTGGGTGTGATCCATAGATTTCCATTCTTGATTTCTCTCCTACCCAGGTGGCCTCTGCTATGAGAGTCACTAGCTAGCTGCCCGTCAATAAGCAAAACCATCCCTATACCCTCCTCTGACCAACCCCAGAGCTCAGTTCACTTGAATTTTCCTGCCAACTAGATAATATACTCATATTTTTTTTAAACACATCTGGCTTTTTTTTATTTTTTTAATATTTTTATTTATTTATTCATAGAGACACACAGAGAGAGAGAGGCAGAGACACAGGCAGAGGGAGAAGCAGGTTCCATGCAGGGAACCTGATGTGGGACTCGATCCCAGGTCTCCAGGATCACACCCTGGGCTGCAGGCAGCGCTAAACCGCTGCGCCACTGGGGCTGCCCTATACTCATATTTTTTATCAGCTTTACTGAACTATAAGTCACATAAAATAAAGTCCATCCATTTTAAGGATACAGTTCAATGACTTTTGGCAAAAGTATAAAGGCATGTGATTGACTACCAGTGTCAAGTTAAAGAACAGTTCCATCACCCTAGAAAATTTTCTTGTGCCCCTTTACAATCAGTCAGTCCTCTCCCTTCACCCCTGGCTATTGGTACTTTGGGCATTTTTTAGCATGACATGTAAATGGCATCACAGAATACGTAGTCTTGTGTGTCCTGCTTCTTTTACTTAGGATGAGATTAAGATTTATCCATGCCATTGCCTGTATTGCCAGGGAGATTCCCTTGTGGTTATACCACAGTTTGTGGCATTTGGGTTGTTTCGAGTTTGGGGCTAAAATGAATAAAGCCACTTAGAACATTCATATACGAGTCCTTGTATGGGCATATGTTTTCATTTTACTTTGATAACTACTTGTGAATAGGATTGCTGAGTAGTGTAGTAAGTGTATATTTAACTTCATAAAACATGGCCAACTTGTTTTCCAACATAGTGGCATCATTTTACATTCCCACCAGCAGTATATAAGAGTTAGAGTTACTCCACATTCTCACCAACACTTGGTATGGTCAGTCTTTTTAATTCTACCCATCCTCATAGGTATATAGTGGTATCTCATGGTAGTTTTACCTCACATTTTCCTGATAACTGCTGATGTTGAGCATCTTTTCACATGCTTCTTGGCCACTTAATACATCTTCTTTTGTGGTATTTTTAATTGGGTTGTTTGCCATCTTCTATAAGGTTTATAAGACTTTTTCTGACATTTTTTTCATCTGTCTTTTTTTCTTCCTTCTTTCCTCTATCCCCTAGCTCTATTTCTTTCTCTCACTGTGTCCTTGTCCCAGTTTCTGAAACACATACTCCTGCCCCCAGAGTTGTCCACTATCTCCCCTTCTTTCCCTCCTCCTTTGCCTCTCTCTTCCCTCCTTGTCCACACATATTCTCCTTCTCTGCCAGGAAACCTCACAACCTGAGAATCAAGCCTCATTTCCCATCCCATAGCAGAAAGCACTCCATCACAAGCCCACTAGTTTTAGTCCTGGTGAGGTTCAGTGTTCCAAGTAGGGGGAAGGACCCCCGTCTCCAGGTGAAGACCCAGAGCAATAAAAAGACATAGCCTGGTGCCATGGAGGGATGGCTTTGCATTCTGACATCTTCCCCCTCCCTTAATGATTAATAGTGTTTACAGTTAGAAGGGCTTTTTACTCAAACATAACACTGGAAAGTCATGGGTATTAAGTGAAATGCATCCTGATTAATCAGTGGTCCAACCGTCTCCATGCACATAAGATTAATTGTTCACATAACAAGACTCTCCCTTGGCACATCTCCCAAGCCCAGCAGGGATTTATCTTGCCCAGTCACAGGGAAGGAGCAGCCTAGCCGAAAGCTGGCAACTTTTCTTCTCTGTTTAAGAGAAACTGGTGTGACAGTATTTGATTGCAAAGCTCAGATTATTTTATGCAGCATTAGAGAGCACCAGATGGGTGACTACGGAATTTTTTTAAGAGCTTATTGAGATATACTTCACCTGCCATACAATTCATCCATTTTAAAATGTACAATTTAGTGGGGTTTTTAAATATATTCATGGATATATGCAACCATTACCACAACTTTACAATGTTTCTTCTCCTCCACAAGAAACCCTGTACTTTAATTGCCACTCCCATAACCCTTCTCATTTGCAACCTCTAATCTACTTTCTATCTCTACGGATTTGTCTATTCTGGACATTTTACATAAGTGGAATTATATAATATGGTCTTTTGTATCTGGCTTCTTTCACTTAGCATAATTTTTTCAAGATTTATCCATGTTATAACCTGTATCAATACTTCATTCCTTTTATGGCTGAATAATATTCCATTGTACAGATACACCACATCTTATTTATCCATTCATCAGTCAATGGACATTGGGGTTATTTCCACCTTTTGGCTATTATGAGTAATGCTTCATGTATAAGTATGTATGTAGACACATGTTTACATTGTCTCTTGGGTATGTACTAGGAGTGGACTTACTGGGTCTACTGCTAATTCTGTTTAATCATTTGAGGAACCATCAGACTATTGTCCAAAGGAGCTCCACCATATTACATTCCTACCCACCAGCAACTGTATGAGAGTTTGAGTTTCTCTACATTCTCCTCAACCCTTGTTATTATCTGACTGGAATGGTTTTCTAATCCTATCCTAAAACTGGCAAACATAAATACACAGCACACATATACTTAGACAATCATCAACAAAGAACACACACAAAACTACCAAGTCATGTATAGTGGCACACACCTCTAGAGTTCACATATATACACTTAGAATCCCACATAGACATTTCCAATCACAAGCCCTTATACAGACCATCACACACAGTATATATACGTGCATATCAATCCAGAGACTCACATGTGTGAACATAACCAAATACACAATAGACCATACTGTCGCAGATGTGCATATAATTGTCATGAGTTGTAAACAAACATACACACAGAACAAGAGACACATGCACTCAATAATGCATCCCCACTTGCCCAAATACACATATACAAACAAGAGTTGTACCCACAAAAGTACAGCCCTAAAAAGGCACACACATATAGTAATTATCACTCATGGTGATGTATTTACTCTGGAAGACATGGAGATGGTTGAGATTAGGTCAGTCCTTGGGTCTGCTGGGTAGGAAGACCTTTTCATTTATTTGTTCTTTAAACTACAAGTACATATTGAGTGCATAGAAAAGATAACAATGAACAAGGGATAGTCCCTGCCCTCATGCAAATTATAGTCTAACCACAGGGGCAGTCACATCTATGAGAGGTGGCAAGAAGGAAAGAAGCAAGGTCATGTGTAACACAGGCAGGGTGCCAGGAGAGTAGTTTCCGGGTGTGTCTCGCACTGTTACTCCCTCTTTCATCCTGGCAAAGTGAACACTATTCAGATTCACCTATTCAAATCACTGGTTAACTGGTATGTCTCTGTGTGTATTAATATGAGCACTAATAGGAGTATGGGCTCAGGACCTAGACTACCTGAGTTTAAAACTTGATTTCTTACTAATTGGGTGATCTTTCCCTCAGTTTCTCATTCAAAATTAGAGAATAGTACCTTTAGTAAAGATTAAATTAGATGATACTTGCAAAGCACTTAAAAGTGCCTGGCCAGTGTTAAGTTCTCATTAGTAGCCATCATATCATTTTCTGAGAGTAGGTTTCCATAGGAGGGCTAAGTGTACTGGGAGGAGGTGGGGAGAGACTGGGGGGAAAATCAAGGAGCCTGGCAGTGCCCTGTCAACTGGAAATTGCATGAGTCTTCATCTTCTGCCCATATTTGAGCAGTCTTTGGGAATGCAGCCCTGGCATGCCACCCCAGCAGGCCATAAACCAGTCTATCTCCACCCTACTCTGCCCACAGCCACAAACCACAGAGAAGATGCATGATGGGTGGCACTGGGCATGGCTCTTGGTTTTCAGCTGCATCAGGCCTTTCTGCAGCAGCTTTGCTGTGGGCCTGGCTTGTGGCATTCACTGGTTCTGCTTGGCTGTCTTTTCTGTCTGTGTAGGTCAGCACTTACCACCCTGTACCTGCCTCCCCAGGACATTCCACAGCCATCATCAATCTTCCTGGATCCCAGCAACACCTCTCCGCCAACATGTGAGTAACAAGCTCAGCCCTCCATCTCTAGGTCCTGGCCAGAGTGGCCGTCTTTGCCATCCCTCTGCCATCAAGCATTACCACTCCCAAACCATTCCATCTAGAGAGACAATAGCTCCCCTTCCCTTACATCTTTTAAAGGAAATCATGCTTAATAAAACCCCATAAATTGGCAAACCACATCCTCCTAGCTCATTATTTTCCAAGAATTGAAAGAGACTGGAAGATTATACACCAGAACATTGCTGGGAGGTTGGATATTGCAGTTTCTACTGACTTACTATATAGATTCAAAATGATGGGTCACAAAAAGATGTTACTTTAGGACCAGCAGAAAATAAATACAGCATTTTAGAGGAGGAAAACGTGGTGGATGAGGACACACCCCCAGCCCCTTTGATAAAACCTTCCAGTGTCTCATGGTCCTTGGATTCTGGAAGGACTTCTTGATGTCCAGCCTGAAGCCGTACACTAGTCACCTGAATCTGGCAAGCCATCATGGGTTCTTTTTAGTGCTTTTAGTCAGGCAGATTTTCTTAGTTTCACAGCCTTGCTAGTGTCTTCACCCCTTGACTTATATCTGGATGTTATTTAATCTGCCTGATCCTGTGTGGACTACAGAGTAGAAAGTCACTGCTCAAACCCAAGGACATTTTGTGATATTACAAGTCCATTCTCTTCTATCCTTCCATGAAGCCAGGATTCTACTATGTGCTCACAAACTAAAATCTGTTCCTCCCCCCAATTCTCAGGGTCTACTTCCTTGCCTACATTAAGCTAGTTCCTTGAGCCTTTCCTGGGGCTCAAACATGTCCCCACTCTCAGGAGAGGGAGTGGATCAGAGAGGCTTGTTCTGGCCTCTCCTTTCCCTTCATTTGCTGGCTACAACCATTTTCCTGGGTAATACTCTGAGCAGTATGAAAAAGCACTCTGGGCAGAGCCACCACTTCCTGTGTGAGACCAGGCTCTGCCACCAATCCCTGGTCCTGTCTCTGTCCTAGGGCAATTTCCGCACTGTCACAATGCCACAGTGGCCTAGCTTAGTGATTCACAGCTGTGTGGGACTCTATGGAAGACTGAATCAGGAAGGGCAGGGATGTGGGCCCCTCCACCGTGGTTTCACCATGCTCCATCACTGCTACCTACCTTCCATACTGGAGTGTCATTTTTAAGAAGTTTGTTATTGCTAACCATAGGGACAGTGGTCCCTGATGTTCCATTTCCCTTTACCCTTTGCTGGTTCCAAGCTCTCTGCTAGGCACACTCACCTTCTTCACCTATTCCCTTGTCTCCCCAGGTTTGTAGCCCTGCACTCCTACTCAGCCCACGGACCCGATGAGCTGGACCTGCACAAAGGAGAAGGCATCAGGGTCCTGGGGAAGTACCCAGACGGCTGGCTCAGGGGTGTCTCCTTGGTCACTGGGAGGGTCGGCATCTTCCCCAACAACTATGTCATACCCATTTTCAGGTGCGTCCCCTCCATTCTCAGGGAGCAGAGGCAGGGTCACCTAGGCCAGGGGCCAAAAAATAACCCCTTAACACTTTATTTTTTTAAATAGTAACAAGTTATCTTTTTTATAGCTCTTCACATTTTACAAGGACTCTTACCTCACTGCCTAGGCCCAAGAGTCCTTCTCATGAAATAGATGTTATTTTACAGATGAGGAAAGTGATATACAGAGTTCAGCAACCCACTCAAGAACTGAGTTTCAGGTTTTAATACTGTACACACACCCCAAAATCCCATTCACACCCTGCACCCTGACACTCCCATCTAGTTGAATAACGGAAACATGCGATGATCAGAAGACCCCTCCGAGGAAACTTCAGGAGATCAGGAAACTTCTTAGGACATCAGGCCAGTAGGCGAGTTTCTAAGACTCAGGTTACCACCTGTCCATACACACCCCAGGCCACAGGCAGGTTACCCTGGAGGTCCATGTCCCTTACAGTGTTCCTAACCTTTTTCATTCTCTGGCACATCAGACACTTCCCCTTGTCCAGCTGCTCATACTGGAACCACAGATGCACACATATCCCAGCACCTCCCCTCCCCCTCCCCCGCATCCCCACGTCAGCCCAGGTACAGCATGTCACAAGGCCGTGAGGCCGTCAGCACACACCAAATGCTGGCTTTGTGACATACCTCTGAGGAAAGTGATAACCCATTATACTCTCTGGGAATCAGCCCCGCAGTCATATGTCCAGTTTGGGGGACCTTCATGTAGGTGGGGCACGGTGTCCAGAGGAGGGCAACAAGGATGGTGAGGAGACAGAGAAGCATACCACAGAGAGAAACTAGGGTTAAGTTGCAGAAGACGAGGGTCAGAGGGATCATAACAGGCTGTAGACTGGAAATCTATTTCCTGAGGGGGCAGTGAGCCGGCGGATACAACCTAGAAGGTTTTGGTTCAGTGAAAGGCTGCACTTTCTAATGCATAGATTTTTTTCCAAGAAGGTTGGCTGGCAAAGTGATAGACCAGACCCCTTTCTAGGAAGAGTACAGGTCACCTCTAGCTTTCCGTGGATCCAGGCTTATATAAAATGACTTCTTCACATGGCAGAAGGTTGGAATTGAAGTTATTTCCTTCAGTGGAAGGTCCTTGGAATTTGTTAGAAAGTTGCAAAATCTCCATAGGCAAAGGAAGTGTCTCTATAACTGATGCCTTGGTTCATTCATTCAACAAATAATTATTGAGCACAAACTATGTGTCAGGCGCCTTTCTAGATGAACACCAGTGAACAAAAGACACAAAATCTCTGCCCACTAGAGCTTATATTCTAGTGGGACAGGCAGACGATACACAAGACATACAAGTAATATATAAAAGATATGTAAGTAATATATGCGGAGTGTTAACAGTAAGGGCTAAGAAGAAAAAGCAGAAAAGCGGGATAGAATTTGTGGCGTCATTGCGGGAGGTGACTACAGTTTTAATAGGTTAGTCAGGGATGGCCTTACTAATAAGAAGGAAGAAGGAAAGGAATGAAGCAGGCGTATTCCAGACCACAGGAACAGCAAGTACCGTTGCCCTGAAGTGGGAGTTTGCCTGACATGAAGGCCAAAAGGACTGAATTACAAGTGAGGGAGACGTTTGTAGTAGATGAGGTCAGAAGGATAACTGGTGGGCCAGATCATCTAGAATTTCCTAAGTCATAATGAGAAATTTGGTTTTAATGCTATCACAGGGTTTTGAGCATAAAAGTGACATGATCTAACTTATGTTTTAAACAGAATCCCTGTAGTTGCTAGCTTGAGAGTAAACTATAGAAAGAAATCATGGAAGCAGAGACTAATTAAAAGCATATTGTAATAATCTGGGGAAGAGGTGAAACTGAGCTAAGGCAGGTGTCAGCCACGGAGGCAGTGGTTAAATTCTGAGTATACTTTGAAAGCAGACACAACAGGATTTTCTGACAAATGAAATATTGGGTGTGAAAGAGTAGAGTCATCAGGATGAATCCTAGGTTTTTGCCCTGAGTAACTATGGAGTTGCCTTTTACTGAGAGAGAGGGGTTCTGAGAGGTGGCAGTGGGGTTGGGGGGGAGGACAAAAACTCAGTGAGCAGCGGATTAAGTCTTAGATGCCTATTAGTAATCCCAGTAGAGATACTGGCAAATGGTTGAGTACAAAAGCCTAACATTTAAGGAAGAATGTCCAGGCTTGAGATGGTATTTAAAGCCCTAGGGCTAGATGAAATCATGGTAGGATCAGTTGCATTGGGGAGAATGATAGTGAGCCAGAAACTAAAATCTTCATGGAATGAGCAGAGAGGCTGAGAGAGGAAATGGTGACAAGATAGAGTGGCAGGTGGTAGAGTCTGATAGTACAAGTCAAAGCTGAGGAGGATTGAGGAAGGTGGGAGAATGGTCTAGAGGTGCCAATGAAGAGCAACCTTAACTTATGAACAGTTTCCTCCATGACATGAATTCTCCATGATCATGTCTACTACTAGGGCATTTGCTTATGCATAGGGCCTTAACCCAAAGTCCTGGTTATTCTACAAAACAAACAAAAAACCTTTAGAATAAGAGTGACCATATAATTTGTCACCCAAACTAGGACACTTTTAAGGGAAAAAATAGAGGTACTTTTAATATACCAGGAGAGCAGCTGTAAACTGAGACGCTCCTAGGAAGAGATGAACAAATGGTTACCCTAACTAGAATGCATGTAGGATTCCATTCCAGTGGACTTCAAGGCTCCAGCTTCCCTTTCCTTCCTTGGCTTTTCTTCTAAGTACAAGTATTGTGTCTGTCAGCAAGTCATGAACATCTAGACTCACCTGTTCCAAGTTGGCATCATGTCAGACAGTGGATGGAGTGTCAGCCATAGGTTTCCATTGAGTCTGTCCCTGATCTTGATTTCATAGAATCCTAAACATATGTGTGTACTGAGGTGCTACCTATGTGGATGGGTGTGTTTGCTTCTAGGGAACCAGTATTTCCAAGAAAGTCCCTGTCAGAATATAGTCTCCAGGGGGCTGTTAGATGACAGAGGATGAGTGCTTTCTGTGTGTAAAGTTCTCCTTGATAGCCCCCTGATGCAAAGAAAGATCTCATCACCACTAATCTTAGACATGGGTGACTATGGCCCAATTTGTCTACCTGGGAGCAGTTCACCCTTGTTCTTGACCACCATTTCCACTGTGGGTAGTTTAGCTCCTTCTGCCTCTCAGAGCTAAATGGTGTTGTCCTTTGTCTACTGAGTTTCCACTACTTTTAGCAGGTTGTGTTAGGACTAACAGGTTGGACTACATGTACACGGCCCCTTCCTGCTCTTTGGTTTTGTGTGTGAGGCTTTCCCAACCTTCTTTGTCTTTCAGTTTGCAGTGATGCCTCTTACTGCCACCAGCTCTCTTGGTGTAAAATATAGCCTTTTGTAAAAGAGCCAAGGCTTGAAAGTATGAGGCACCCCATAAGCATTTGCATGTTTGCTCTTATTAGCATTATTCCCTAATAAACACATTCCCTGTCACAGTTTTGGGACTAACTCTAGAGAGACTGACCTCCTCCTCCCATCAACTTAGCTGAGGAACAAGCTCAGCCAATCTGATGCTCCCTCTTAGGACTTGGAAGCTTGAACCAGAGAGGAAAGAATGTGGGTACAGGTGAAAACCATCCATGGCAAGAGCAGGGGTAACAGCATCTGATCAGAATCCCCTGCCTAGAACCCCGCTGCTGGGCTCTCGGCAGCCTCCCTTGGGTCCTGTCTCCAAGGCCCCTCTGTCCCTCATGACCTCCCAGCACATTCCCTTCTTCCAGGAGCCAGGATATTTCTCTTTCTTGCAACCTTCACCAGATGTGTATGCCCTCCTGGTGTGCTATGGGTGGAGAAAAGCAACACACGAGCCAACATTAATTTCTCTTACCTTTCTACACAGAACTGCATAAAGATTGCCAAGGTGCGAGCTTCTGCCTCAGCAGGAGGCTACTGCCAGTGGTGAGCATGGCAGAGGGGGTTGAATATGATGCGAGCTCTCATGGGCTCATATCACAGATGGAAAAAGGGACACAGACCTGCACACTCAACGTAGCACAGTAGAGCAAGTCAGAGGCAACATACATCCTTCCCACCTCAACCCAAGAGTGTCTTTCAATCTCTCCATCTGGAAAACAAGAATCAGAATGTTTGCAGGTCTGGGGTGTTATGGGGACTACTGCTATATGTTAGCAAAGTACTTTGATACCAGACCAAAGTGCTGGGCAAGTGCTGAGCTTTTTGCCAAAAGACATAGAGGGACTCAGTGTGAGGTCGGGGCTTGGGATGTAGGAGTTTCTGGAATCTGGCCTAGTGCCAGGCTCAGAAAAATGAGGTCGTAGCTTGGTCTGTAATAGTCATTCAAAAGAGGGACTTGTGAAATAAGGCTGCCTTGGGCTAATTAGCTATATTCTTTCCTTGCTACTGCTGCTGTTACTGCTGCTGGGCTGTCTTTCCTGTTGCCAGCCCATTTTACAGGATCCAAGACCTTGAGACCTCCATTCAAAAGATGGACAGATGCAGCCCTCTGCCACAGAGGTCAGAGGCAGGGATTTCTCTCCACTGCCCAGTCCCCAGCTCCGAAATATAGTCTGAGCTCTTACCGGCAGGCAACCTAAACCTACTCCCTTCACTGACCACGTCCCCAAGGACCAGAGACAGGTTGTTGGCCATGAGTAGGAGGCCCTGGCAAGCATCATTCCTGGGCCTCTGGCTACATCTGCTTCGTGGGCAGAGTGGGCCCCATTAAATGAAGCCTAACTTATCTGTGTATAACTGGCTGGCTTGTTGCTAAGCTCCGTATCGCTTTTTTAGGCAAAAGGAGGAGGAGAAATAGGGGAAATACCCCAAAGAGAAACCTGTGGGCATTAACGGAAAGACCACCAGGGAGGGCATCTCTGAGCCAGGGCTTTGGGCAAGTCGATCATTCCTGGGGAGTTAGCAGAAGTTATTTCATCAATAGGGTGACAAGCTGATCCATTGACTGCTCAGAAGGGACTGTGATCTTGGGGTAAGATTAGTAAAAGGGCAAGAGGGCGTGTGAAATGGCAGCCATTCCCCATAGGGTTCAGGGAGTAACAAGCTGGAAACAACGGACTAGGGATTTTTGTTCTATAAGATTTTAATACTAATCTTAAAACTCAGCCCAAGGCTGAAAAATTGGAGTCTTCTGAAGGCATGTGTAGGTCCTACCCCCTTCTTTAGTTTATTTCTTTCAAGCAGAATGCAGTGTTCTCCTTGCTACCTAAACAATGAAGGCTCCTACCAGCCAAGATGGGGTGTGCTCAGTGGTAAGATAGTGATAACAGTTCAGTGGTACAGCAGAAGCCAGCCTGAACTTGGATTCAAATATCAGGTCTAGTAGCTGGTTGGCCAAGTAACTCCAAGTCTGTTTTCTCATCTATAAAGTAATGGCACTAAAAGTACCTACCTCAGAAGGCTGTTGTGAAGAACCCATGGGGTAATGTGGGCAAAGCATTGCCCAATGCCCAGAATCCAGTAAGTGCTCAAAATATGTTAGCCCAAATGACTGGCATCAGTGCCAAGGATCGTGGAAGCCATTCAACAAACATTTGTTAATAAGCAGTATATGCAGAACACAGAGGATATAAAAGAGATCATATAAAATCTCTTCCTCCAAAGACTTTAGAATCCAGTGGAAAAGTCATTGAATGAATAAGAAATCAGAACTGGGTGGCTCAGTCAGTTAAGCCTCTGACTCTTGATTTCTATTCAGGTCATGATCTCAAGGTCGTGGGATGGATCCCTGCATTGGACTTTGCACTCAGCACAGAGTCTGCTTATCCCTCTGCCTCTGCTCCTCCCCACCTCATGCTCTCTCTTGTGCTCTCTCTCTCTCGATCTCTTGATCTCTAAAAGAAAGCTAGGAAGGAAGGAAGGAAGGAAGGAAGGAAGGAAGGAAGGAAGGAAGGAAGGAAGGAAGTTAGGAAGGGAAAGGGAAAGGGAAAGGAAGGAAGGAAGGAAGGAAGGAAGGAAGGAAGGAAGGAAGGAAGGAAGAAAGGAAGGAAGGAAGGAAGAAAAAGAAAAATCAGAACTGCAAAGCAAGTTGAACACATACAAGATATTATGCTCTGAACCCATGGGGTCAGGAGTGATCAGAGCTGGTGTGAAGAATGACAAAATTCAAGTCTTCCTGTTCCATCAGGGCCCCAATATGAGACCCTGTCCCTGCCCCCAGCACACCCACACAGGGCCTCAGCTGTAGGAGGTGAGGCCTACTTAGTTAAGCCTGTGTGGTTGATAAAGGGAGTATAAATGGGTAGGAAGAGGGTGGAGAGAGGCCACATTTAGTATGTGGTTGAGAACTGAGAGTTTTTTAAAATAGGACTCTTAACTGAGCATTTTCTTTATTTCTTCTCTTTAAAATGCTTGCAACAACCAGAAAGACATCTAGTTTTCCAGATTCTCGGAGTCCTGGTCTCTACACCACATGGACATTATCCAACTCCTCTGTGTCCTCCCAAGGCAGCATTTCAGAAGGTGATCCCCTGCAGAACCGTCCCTTCAAGTCCGTTTTTGTGCCCACCGCAATTGTCAACCCTGTGAGGAGCACAGCCAACCCGGGGACTTTAGGACAGGGCTCTCTTCGGAAATCCGGGCGGAGCAGCATGAGAAAGAGTAAGTGGTGGCAGAGAGGTACGTGCCTTGAGCTAAGTAGTGAGGGGATCTGACTCGGGGGTAGACGGAGCACCTTTTGCAAAAACGAAATAGTGGCTTTAAAATATGCTCCCGTAAAGAGTGCTTTTGATTCCCAAATAGTGACTGGTTTTACTGGATGAAGCCAGACCAACTTAAGGTCACTGCCCTTGGTCACCCCATACCTGTACACTGAATGGCTGGGATGATAGCAGCCCTGGTGCCAACATATGAGAGCACAGCCAAGGTGGAGGCTGGCTCTAGTTAGGACAGAATAAGCAAAGTACTTGCTGGGTCAGTGCTTCTCAAACTATGCTCCAGGGAACACCTCAGCGGTGCCAAAAGGGAAACATGGGAGGGATGGGGAGGAGGAGGCAAAGAGTGTTAAGGAGTCAATTCTCTGAGCCCCTAAATCTTGCTTAGTTATTTAACTAATATAAATTATATTCTATAAAAATAAGTCTTCATATCCTTAACCCCTGTCCCAAGTGCTCTTCCACATACATAAATAGTACCCTGTAATCATACCTACTGCGCTGTCTACATCTTGCTTTTATTTTTACCTGTAGAACATCCACATTGCTCACATGGCAATACTTTTATCTCCTAACATACTGCAATTTCTACCTAAGACTTCATCTTCAGGTATTTTGAAAAGTGTTTGAAACCCATTGTTCTACAAAACATGAAGATTCTACATTTGCATATGTCTCTTGAAGACCATGAGGCAAACAAAGTAAATTTAGTTTATTCTGCATCCTCTCTTTTAAACTGGGCTGTGCAGTCTCTCTTCCATCTTAAAAGATGGTTAAATATGAAAATGCAGTACAACTCATCAAAGCAAGAAGGTAACATGTAGGACAGTTTTCCTGCCACACAGGAAAACATGCCAAGAAAATTCAAACAAAGTCTTAGCTGCACCCTCTCCCAGTGCCTTCACCTGACCACCTGCTTGGCCACCATTCCCACTATGCTGCCTCTACCTGACCATACACCTCCTTCCTCCTCCCTCCTGACCTGCCCCCACCTCCCCCCCACACACACACACACACAAACACGTACTAAATAATCCCACCACAGCAGCCTTGGGCAAGTGAATGGACCTCTTTAGTACCTACCTCATCAGGGCTATTGTGTAGATTTAACAAAGTAATCCATGTAAGACTGATGGCACAAAGTAAGTCTCAAGAAACCATAACTGTCTGCATAGGGTGATCATTTTGTCAATACTGTCATTGCTGCAACAACCAAGCAGGTCATCTTTGGTCCATCCAGTGTGTGAACTTGACTCAGTATTGACATGTTCACACTCAGTTTAGACCACTTAGGAGTGCTGAGAATTGTGTCTTGTTGGCAGTTGCTCACATTTCCTTTCACACACTCCTTCTCTACCTTGGCAGAGATCGTGACTGGCTTAAAGTTTTGATTGCTTGCACTATATGCTCATGTGATAAGAAAGCACTAAATCTCTTGGAAATGAGAAGCCAACAAGATAAATAGAGGAGGCATAAAACCGATTTTTCACACATTTCCAGGAGCCTAAGGACATGTCTGCCCAGGGCTGCTTTGACTTTCTCAGGTCCCTAAGGCTTTCACTTTCCCTTTCCCCAAGGTGAGGCTGGCCAACCTATCAATCTCCCCACAGCAAAGAGAAATGACAGGAGAATTGACTGTGTACCTCATAGGGCTGTCAGTGGAAAAATAAATGTCTACATTGAAAGGGCAGACTTGTGTAAATGGCGCCTGGCTTGCTCACAGCAGCTGAGAGCAATGACTGTGTTTAGTGAGCGTTCTGCTTTTCACATTCACATCTGGCTTGACAGTCGTAACGCAGCCCTCCGTGCTGGACACGGATGACTCTGATTTGCACACATGTCTACAGGCTATCACAAAGGACTCACATCCCTGACTGGATGTCACTGATGGCTCCCTAAATGCTGGGAGACCCTTATGGAGAAGCGGACGGCAGAGCTTCTCAGGAGTGTGTCTCCTGTCTCCTCCCCCAGAGTGCACTGAAGTCCCCAGTGTTCCCCTGGTCCCACACAGGATGGAGGACCAAGGGATGGGGGCCTCCTGTCCTCCAGAGAATTTGAGGGGAAGGAATGACTTCCTCTTACTGAAAGAGGATCATCTCAGTTAACAAAACAAAATAAAGCTCAAGAAAGTGATAAAATCACATTCCTGAGCCTTGTATATTTGTAGGGTTTGCTATCCTTTACCCAAAAGTAATGAGACCTAACAAACATGGGGCATTTATCCCTAGGCGCTGTCCTCACATTTGGCACTCATTATCAAATGTAAGCCTCCCAGCAGCCCTGTAAGGTGCTGCTGTCACCTCTGGTTTACACATGAGGGGCTGAGATGCCGGGAGGTGATGTGGCTGACTTGTCCCAGGCTCCCTGGGAGTAAGTCTGATTCCAGAACCTCTGTCATAGGACTTTGCAAAGCTCATCCACACATAATCCAAACCTTTCCAAATGTGCTTCCATGTGGTGTCATGTTTGCCCGCACACATTCTCCCTTAATTCCACTTACCCTTCCTCCCTACGGCCCCCAACAAAAGGGACCCCACTGCAACATGCCTACAGCTTCTGTTAGAATTGTCTCCCAATAACTGGTCAGAGCCCCCCACCCATCCTCTCTGCTTCCCTCTGTCTCTCCCTCACATCCCTCCCCATTGACTGACTCTTCTGTTTCTCAATTTCTTCTATCTCTTTCTGTCTCCAGTCCTTCATTTCCTCTCTGGTTTGCATACCTCTGTTGGCTTCCCACTGTGGAGCCATCTCTTTAGGTTTGTCTTCTTCACTTTCCAAACCCTAGTTCTGAAGCAAGAGAGTAGGAGTGCATGTGTGCATGTGTGTGAGGGAGAGCGGAGGCAAATGGAAGCAATATACCTTCTGACAGCACTCCCCCCCCACCACCTGCCCCACCAAACATTCGCCTAGGCAGCTACTTCCTGCCAG
Organism: Vulpes lagopus; assembly: GCF_018345385.1. NCBI lineage: Eukaryota > Metazoa > Chordata > Mammalia > Carnivora > Canidae > Vulpes > Vulpes lagopus. The sequence goes on from NC_054831.1 coordinate 89,904,999, forward strand.
CATCAGCAAACAGCACTAAAAAAAGAATAAGGTCACCTCTGAAAGACCCTGAGAGAATGTGAGTACACTCCAGTTAGGAAAGCACTTAACTATTCCGGGATATCAGGACACATGGCTTGCACAACCCCAACCCAACCTGCTGTCAGCAGCCCCCGATGCTGATATCTGTGTCATATAATTCCTCAGATGGATCCCTGCAGAGACCTGCCCAGTCAGGGATCCCCACCCTTGTGGTGGGCTCCCTCAGACACAATCCCACCATGGTCGTTCGGCCTCAGCAGTTCCAGTTCCACCAGCCACAGGGGGTCCCCTCCTCACCTTCGACAGTGGTGGCAGAGCTGGGACCTAAGCCCACTCCCACTGGAGAGCCTGCCCTCACGTGCGTCAGCAGGGGCAGCGACACCAGGATCCGCTCAGCAGCCAGTTCCCTCATCATGGAAGGCAAGGAAATCCCCATCAAGAGTGAGCCTCCACCTAAACCACCTGCGTCTGCCCCACCATCAATCCTGGTGAAACCAGAAAACTCAAGAAACGGCATTGAAAAGGTAGGAGTGAAGTGACTTTAGGGGGGCCGGGTATCACCTATTTTGCACAGTGTCCCAGCTTCTGAGGTTAGTGGACAATGAATCAAAATCACAGCCTCATTTCACACAGTGCTCCCACACACACACACACACACACACACACATCCCCAGACCACTCACACCCTCTGTAGATGTGCTACTGGATCTCATTTATGCTTCCTGAGTTTCATACATAGTTCTTTCGAAGCCCAAAGGTGAGTTGGAAAAAGTATGGCCTTGGCATCAGACACATCTTGATCTGAATTCCAGATCAACTGCTTGCTATCTGGTGACTTGGCCAAAACACTTAACCTTTCCCGAGACTCCTTTTGCCTAATCTATAAAATAGCAGTAAGAATAGTAACAGCCACATAGGATTGATGTGGAGATGAAATGAGAGAAGATGTGTAAAGTGCTTACACAAGGGTTCATGATATAGAAGAGAAACTGAGACACAGGAGAATTTAAGTGATTTCTCAAGTTCACACCGAATTATAATGACACCAACAACTGACTTTTACTGTGACCTCTATGACAGGTCAGATCTTTAACCTTCTAGTCCGGGGCTTTTCCCACTAGAGACCTGAGTTCTTGTTAAAATCTTAGGTTCTCAATAATATCCTTGAGGCCAAAGGAACAGTAAGATAAAGGTGACATTAAGAAGACTAGGTGATTGTTAGTTTTTAGTTTATTGACCATCACCCCAACTACCACTATCACCCTTATTACAATCACCACTACCAGCATCCCCACCACCACCATCACCCTCAGTACAATCACCATCTCCACCATCCCTACCACCATGACCATCACCACTATCACCACCACCACCACCATCCCCACCACCACTGTCTCCATCATCACCACTATCATCACCACCGTCAACACAGCACCATTACCCATTCCATCCCAAAAGGGAAAGACAATATGGTTTCTTCTTCTTTGTTAAGTATTTACTGAGTGCTAACAACCCGGCAGGCACTGTACTGAGGACTTGACATGTCTCACCTCACTTAATCCTGACAGTAACCCTCTGAAGTAGATACTATTATTCTCAACAAGGAGGTATTATTACTGTCACCTTCATTTTAAAATGAGGACATGGAGGTGGAAGGAGTTACGGTACATTATCCAAAGGCACACAGCTGACACATGGCAGTGTCTGCAGTAGAATCCATATCTGATAGAAAAACTCATGCTCTTCATACTAAGCTATCAGCATGTAAGAAAAGGCATTTGGAAACAGTTAGTGTTGGCTTATATATATGTTAGGGGTTGTTTTTCTGAATTTTAGTATTCAGATTCCAGTTTCCAGCCCCCAGTTGCCCTTACCACAGGCTGTTAGATAACAGCCCTGAACAATCAGCATTTAATAAGTGCCCAGACCTCTGCAAGATGTAGAGAGCATCCCAAGTACGCAGACACTCACATTCTCAGTGGGGGACACTAGGATCCAATTCCATGGAAAGCAAACGATTTCTAAACAGTAGCACAGAACACGATTAAGCCCTCAGTCAGAGATGTGCTCAAGCAAATACCTGTTGGTACAAAATAGAGATAGAAGAGGCATGGGGAGGTGAAAGAAAGAGAGAGAGAAGGGCTTGAGGACAGGAGACTATGCCTCCCGTGGAAAGGGGGACCTGCTCATCAGGGCCAGGCAGCTGGTGCCAGGATGGGGCAACAGACCTCAATGCACCAGATCTTTGAATTTTTTTAAAAGACATACGAAGTCCTAATTTTTAAATGCCGTCACCTGATTCTTATGTGTTGGCAACTAAGTCAAACTCTCAAATATCCTGCAGATGAAATCATGCCACCAGATGTCCAGGTTGGGAACTCTGCTCTGAGGATACAAGGCCATTATGAAACTTTTGAGGGATGCCTGGGTGGCTCAGTGGTTAAGCATCTGCCTTTGGCTCCGGGCGTGATCCTGGAGTCCTGAGATCGAGTCCCACATCAGGCTCCCTGCATGGAGCCTGCTTCTCCCTCTGCCTGTGTCTCTGCCTCTCTCCTTCTGTGTCTCATGAATAAATAAATAAAATCTTTAAAAAAAAAAAAAAGAAAAGAAACTTTTGAGTTGGAGTCGGTAGAGAGGTGCCTCACAGAAGAGGTGGGCCTGGAGTTAGGCCTTAATGGCAGGTGGAGAGGAGAGAGGGAAGGCATACCTCTTGTACTTTCCAGAGGGGACCACAGTCTCTGGCTTCGGCCCTTTTCTCCCATTTCTCCTAGGTGATTTCTCATTTTTCAGTTCTCAACTTAAATAGCTCTGCCTCAAGGAGGCCTTCCCTGGCTGCCCCATTGCAGCTGCAGTGAGAGCGCACTCTACATCCCTAGCATCTTACACTTTGGCCAGCACAGCACTTGTTTTAACCCATCTGTCTGTCGGGGCACTTTTGTCTGCTCTTGGATTCACGGCACCTCACAGCATGATGCATAGTAGGCCCTCAGAGCAGACACAGGTCTCTGCTGAGTGAACACAGAAATGAGGGTTATTAAGCAGGGACAAGTACTGAGCAAGAGCATGAGTCAAGTCCCAGGGAAAACAGCACAGCTCCACCTCACCTGGGTCCTTTTGCTCTCCTTTCTCTTGCAGCAAGTCAAAACCGTGAGATTTCAGAATTACAGCCCTCCTCCTGCCAAGCAGTACACCTCCCATCCCACCTCAGGAAAGCCTGAACAGCCTGCCACCCTGAAGGGGTCCCAGCCTGAAGCAGCCCCCTCAGGCCCAGAGATGACCGTCCTATTCGCCCACCGAAGCGGCTGCCATTCTGGACAGCAAACAGACCTCCGAAGGAAGTCAAGTTTGGGCAAGACCATGACCCCGGTGCCCGCTGCCTCAGCCACACAGACCGTGTTCCCCAGCAAATGAATCTACAGGTGGCTTTTCCCAGACCCCAAAGAGGTGAATTGCATTTAAATACAGTCTGCCTCCACTGAGGGAGTCCTGCCATTCTTTGGGTACTCAAACACGGGTCCTCGTTCTGTCCATTTTACCTCTGGGAAAGGAAAGGGGTGAGCAAGGATCCATGTCCTGGGTGGGAAGATAAAGCATGTGGCCTATGAACATAATGATTTGATGCAAGGCCACTACTCAGACCAAAGAGTGGGAGACAGTCTTGGCTGCCCTCTTCCCCAGAATGTAGTGTGCAGCCTCATCCTTTGTGTTCTGTGTAGAATTTCTGTGGTGCCCTAAATGGGGCTTCAGCCATGGGTGTCACAATGGTGGGAATGTTGGCATTCCTTCTTTGACCTCATCACCCTGTTCTGAACAAGCACCAGAATGGCTTCTGCCATCTTTTGGAGCCCCAACATTGGCCGCCAGTGACTGCCATGGTGTTCCCTCCACTGAGTCATAATCCTGGCTGCAAAGGAGGAATCTGGGGAAGGATGTGTGATGGATACTCTGATCATTCTGAGAATCCTCTAAAACCAAAAGGAGTCAGCTTATTGGATTTGGTCCAAACAAGAAGGTCAGAGAGAAAGCTATGATCATATTTTAAACTTCTCAGTCTATTTTCCCACATATAATCCTACATGATAGATAAGCAGGAAGTACAGAGCTGCAGGCAAGGTCCTGTATGGAATTAGGGGTAATTCATTCATTCTGGCTCTAGTCTGACTTCCCCAAGAAAACACAGCATGCTTCAAAACTGTGTAAGAAGTGTGAGTTTAGATGATATTTTATTTGCATTATGACATTATTTACTGTCTCTTTTATTTGGGATAGACTAGCTGTTTCACTGGGTTGTGGAATAGGGCAGTAAGGTAAAGGAGAAGATGCCAGTGCAAGGCTGCATTGGGGACACTTCCTGGAGGACAGCTGGTCTTACAGGGACAGGTTCAAGAAGGTTGGAGAGGGAAGGGGACACAGAGGAGAAGAGGGAGGGTGGAGAGAAGCTGGGAGTGTGTGTGTGAGAGAGAAAGACAGGGCAGGGGGTATCAAGGAAGAAGAAAAAAGGGGAAGAAGAGTGACTTTGACACTCCTGACAAGTGGTGACAGAAGGATGGAGCCTGCAAAACCAGGTGACCCCACAGAGATGGGGCTGAAGCAAGCGCCATATAAACAAGGCTGAGGGGGCACCCCGGAGAGCTGAGGCAGTGTTGTAAGACAACCCATTAATTCTCATTAGACCTGACTGCTGTGATTTAACTTTTATTGCATGCCCATCAGGGTGGGCACTTTAGTGCATAAATGCCATTTGCCACTAAGCCTGGGTGTCATTAGAAAAAACAAGGCAGGTCTAATTAGACCTTTTTCCTGGACAGTTCTTGAAGTCCTGAGATTAAAAACATTTATCTTCTACATACCCTCCCCCCCACACACACACATACATGCACTTGGCAAACTGAACTGTCCACATACTTTTCTGGATATTAATAAAATGAAAGCAAAACCATAATCCTGCCAAGGAATACTGCTCAGGCGTCAGAACTTTGGGGTTGGTAGAGCCAACATGGTAACAGGTTCTAGTGTTTCTGTGAGATATCACCCTTATCTGCTCCAAAGAATGAACATGACCAACTCCTTGCCTCACTGAGCTGAATATAATTATCCAGATGGAGAACTGGGACAAAGTCACAAGGACAGGGAGGCATCCTATGATTTGTCAAGTTCGTAAGCTACTGCTTTACTCAAAAGAACACCCTCTATGAGTTTAGCAATCTACACCCAGAATGGCAGATACATGATATGACCAGCCAAGCAAATATTTAGACTGTGCCTCAGTAGCAGTGGATCCAGTTAATTTTTAACTGTGTAGTTGACAAGCATTGTGCATACAAGAGTAATGTACTTGCCTTCCACACAAAACAGAATATTATCCCAGTTGCCCACTGCCTTTATATGGTAGTCTTTGAGAAATGTAAACAACTCCAAAGACTTGCTACCCGCATTCCTGACTCTTCACTAACACCCAGCATCACACTTAGTCCCTCTCCAACCAAACTCCATCTCTGTGGAATCATAGGAGGATTTGAAAGGAGCAAGAGAGTGTTTTATCCAAGTAAAAGTTGGAACTCATTGGCACCTCCAATCATTTATTCCACCAATGGGTTTCAGACAGTTCCCATGTGTTGGGCACTGCAGCGAGGACAACAGATACATCCTATCCTACAATGTCTACAATGTCTGGTGTAACCTCATAAGACAACTGTAAATAGTCCCCAGTACAGAGCCAAGGAAACAGGCCCACAGGGTAGCCACAGATAGAAGCAGAGTGGTTTTGACAGCTGCCCACACACCAAGTTCAAGCTGTTTGACTTCAAAGCCCAACATGGGACTCTGCTTTATGAATTAAGGGACCATCCTTGAACCCAGACCACTGGCTTCCAACTGCAGGGATATGACATAGTGCAATGGTAGCAAATGCAGGTTCTGCTACATGCAGACTGGGTTCAAATCCCCATTTACCACTTGCTAGCCATGTGATGTTAGGTAAGTCACTTAACCTTTCTGAGCCTTGTTTTCTTCTATAGGAATGATAATTGTGCCAGTCTCATTGGGCTATCGTGAGGATTAACTGACATAATATTATGAAGTGACATAGTACATACCTCACACATGTCAGACTTGAATGCTTTTAAGGGAACAGGCCACTGAAATTCCAGGTGAGAAAGGCTAAAGGAATGGCATGTCCAGGACAGTGGTGCTAAAACGAAACAAATATTGCCCCATCACAGAGGTCAGAGCACAGGGTAGTCTGAGTCCTGAAGGATGAATAAGGAGTCAGATAGAAAAAGAGTGGGGGAAGGGCATCCCAAGCAGAGAAAGAAGCATTTAGCCCTTGGATTTAAATGCAGCAATCAAGCCAAGTTCTCTTATAGTTAGAGGAATCCACTCCTTCGTGGAACATTCCAGAGATCCCAGGTGGAACTGAGTACCTCATATCTGAAGCCAAATATCCCAACCTGTGAAAGCTCCATCCCTCAGCCAAGACTCAGAGTCACTAGGAAGGTGCCTCTTTGCCTCATGATCGCCCCCGGCATCCCAGGGCTAGGAAAGGTGCTGAGGGTAGGCTCTGATTGGGGAGTACGGGGGTAAGAGGGACATCTGAAAGGTGATAGAGGGGCACAGTCAGCTGAGTACAGACTCCTAGGGCCATACTTGAGGAAATAGTCTCCTTAAGCAGCATCAGGACCCGCACCTAGAGCTTGTCTATGTCCTTTCTCATGTGGGACCAGCTACACCTCCTCTACCCGCCATCATTCCACAGACAGGGCTTTTGGAGCAGAAACAGTTTAAAGCAGTGCCCCATCTGTGAGTTGGCTAAATCCAAAACTGACTCAATAAAAACATGGTGCACTGACTTCCAACTTCTCTTGAAAACTCAGAAGATCTGTCCTTGCCAGGCCTGCAGTTCCCAAACAGAAGCGATGCAGTGGTACTGGGTCAGGGGCAAGCTTTAGTTAGATGGACATGCATACTTAAATTTGCTGCAGCCCCACCAGCCTGCTTCACTCACTCACATGACCTACACCTGAATTAGGCATGTTCTCCTGGAGTCTGTGTACCATATTTCACTGCACAGTCTTCAGGGATGCCTTAAAAATTAGAGCTAGACCCTTAGAATCAGCTGATCCAGGCACTTGGGTCTCATGAGCATAGTAAGCTTAGTCTGGGCCTGACAGGGTATCATTCAGTAGTTTTGAGGTGGGGTCTAGGCATCTGTGTCGTCAGCATAAAGTGATCCTGATGTATAAGAACCAAACCTAAAAAAAAAAAAAAAAAAAAAGAACCAAACCTGTCTTTCTCGTATTGTACAGTAGGGTGGAAATGTATCCACAATGGTTGCCAATATATTGAACAACGCCTGTTATGATAGCTGAACAGTGGATGCTCTGAGCTCCCCAAGGCGTCTCCCCACTCCTGCTCCCTGGCCCTTTCTCCACGTTCTCCCCATCACTCTACCTTCCAATAGCCAAAGGGCTCGGGCCATGTGCAGCTGAGACCTTCAGCAGTAAAGCTCTCCTTTGTTGTCATTGGCTTGTGCCTACACCACACTGGTCGTTGACTATCTTGACTGGTACCCTGTTATACAGAATAAGGCCCAGAGACGTCCTTCAGAGACCAAGAGCACTGCTCTCAGCCCAGCACTCTGCCCAGCCCACATCCGAGGCACTGCTCAGCCCCTGACAATTACTTCCATCAGGCCTGTGGCTCAGGACAGGAGCTGACTTGGAGGGCGGGCAGTTCCTTGCTCACTGGTCTGCCTTTTCACAGGTACCAGCAATGCCTTTGAGCTTCCCAGCTCCTCTGGCATCAGTTAAGCAGATATGAAAGTTGCTTGTTGCAATAAGATGAGTGGGCATGATCCTCACCCTCTCGCCCTCCTCTGCCCATACAGACCAGCCACATGGCCTCTGGACTCCCTTCCTGGGAAGTGAACAGCTGTGGCAGGCAGAAGAGCAAAGTCCTATCAAGTCTCTCCACTGGGAGCAAGTGCTGAGCAAGCTCAGCTAACCCAGGGCCAGCAGCTGCTGCCATGGGCACCTCTCTTGTTTACATGTTCACAGTAGAGACCCCGGTTTCTGCCTTTGGCTGAGGGAAGGGAATGTTAGCACTTTCAGCACCCTCTCAGGTGACCACAAATGACGGTCACTCAGGGAATGAGTTGGGCAGGCAAGACCCAACGACAGGAGTTAACTCCAAAGGTACCTATAGCAGCTCGGTGTCCCTGAGAATAAATCTTGTAAGGACATTTTGCTTGAAATAGAACAATGTTCAGTGATCAAGCCATCAAGCCATAGTATAGTGTCCTGGACCAGAGCAGAAACAAAACGTTCTCAGAAAGCTCTTCTGCCTTTGACAAACAGAATTGGGCAGAAGTGGGATCAAAGGTAGTGGGGGTGGGGGCATGAAGGAGCATTGCAGATTCACCCATCCATCCATCCATCCATCGATCCATCCATCCATTCAGCACCAGTTGTCCATCAGCCACTCTGGATCAAGCTCTGTGACAGATGGTGGGGATTCAGTCGTTCCACAGGAGAGAGAAAATCCATATGGGCCTCGCAGACTGGTGTTTCTTATTAATTTTAAGTGGATTTGGGGGCTCCTTTCTGCCTTTCTCCCTTTTTTAATTCAATGGCATATGTGTGTGTGTGTGTGTGTGTGTGTGTGTGTGTGTGTGTGTCCTATATGTATAGGATTGTGAAATAACCATATACCAACCATCTAGCTTTTTAAAAAATAATAATTATCCATTCCATTGAAGCCTGCTGTGCGCTTCATCCAATCTCATTCCGTCTTCCCCTCCTCCCCACTTTCCTCACAACCACTGTCCTCAACCCCATGCTTATCACCCATTGTAAGTTTTCCACACATATATCATATGGAATTTTCAGTGCGGCTTATAGATCTCAGTGAACACTAGTCAGAGCAGATATTGCAACCGGAGGCCATAGAAGCCCCGCCGAATATGTGAACTCCCATCTGGCCTCTGTCACTGGGATGCCACGGCTTTGAGTCATTGCTGGGAATTGAGATTTTGATGTACAGCATGTCTGGTTTTGAGAGGTTCTAGTTGAGAGGGATTTTTATATGATTCTTCCCAGTACAGTTGTTTAGAGAGATCATGCTGCTCACGAACAGGTAAAATATGGTTTGTGGCTGTGCTTGAACTGAGTATACGGCTTTCTAGACGGCTCTCCTATGGGGCTGGCTTGGCCCTTTGCGGGAGCCAACTGCAGAAACCAGAAGCAGCTCCTTAGAATCTGAAACTGAAACAGATCTGGCTGCCGCTGCTGACAAATTCTCTTAAGAACCTTGTGAAGTCTACAGGGAAAAGCTATTCTTGTCCTCTGACTACAGATCAAGAAACTGAGATTCACATGTTGCAATGCTTTATTTAAGGTTTCATGATTAGTTTGAGATGATAGGGGACTACTAAATTAAAAAAAAAAAAGTATAACTCATCAGCAGTAATTGTCACCGTTTACTGAGCACCTACTATGTACCAAGAACTTTACATGCATTATGCCACCTAATTCTGTCCAGCCCCATGAGGGGAGGAATTGCATTATCCTGTTTTAGAGATTACAGTTAAGGTTCAGAGGTCAAATGACCAGTCTAAGGCAACAAGGACTAGAATCTCTAAGCCCAGACCTTAACCTTAAATCACCACATCCCTCTTGTTCAATGGCAACTATTAATAGCATGGTTGAGGCTGGAGAGGATAGACAAATGGGTATGTGCTTCTGAAATCACAGGCATGAGGATGGGGACAGGGACAGAGGATGATTTACTTCAGAGGGTCCAGCCCACCCAGATTAAAATACAAGGGTCTTGTCATCAAGAAGTCATGGTGGAAAGGAAGGTAACTGAGAGTGTTCTCTAAAGAGATATCCAAAAAGCAAATGTATCCCTGCTGCAAGGGCACCTAGACACAGCCAAGCAAAATGTAAACCAAGCTTACAGTGTGGTTTTGGATCATTGACGTCAATGCACAATAGTCATTTTGCATTCCCTAGATCTCTCCCTCTTCATGAGTTTATTTCTGGTTTTGCCTGTACTCACTTTAAATGATACAGAAAAGAGACAAAAAGATGGGGGATATGATCTCCAAAATGACCCTCCACTTTCATCTTCTCTGTGGGAACAAGAAAGCTTGAGAGCACTGCAAGAACATCTTCCAGTATTCCATGCTGGTATTTATCCAAAGTTCAAAGGCGATTACTTTCAGGGGTAAATACACACCCCAGATGCAAGGTAATTATGCAAATAGGGTCACTGCTGGATGGACAAGAGCTAGGGCCCAGTAAGGACTAAAAGGATGCTAGCCAAGACCCAGGGAGAAAGGCAAAAGGCATTTGCAAAAGTCATTTTGTGTATCCTCAGTTAATGCTATTATCATTAGTGCTAGATTGACTGACCGATTTGATGAAGGACATTTGTGACGTCAGAGTTTGATTGCTGGAGGTCCCGTGTGTTCTGGAGGCCAGAGCCACCCTGATGCCCTCCCCATGAAAACAGTGACTCCCCGAACCACCCAAGAGGATTGTGAGAGCTGATGGCATTCAGGAGACCTTCACAAATAAAGCAAAAGCAAGTTTGAACCTAAAAGTAAGGAGGCAGCAAAAACACCTGGAGAACCAAAGAGGATTCAAAGTGGTATCACCTACCAAGGAACGTAGCCACCCCCGATTCCCAGCCCTTCCCCATTCCCAGTTCCTCAGGGAGATGTTTTACATCTCTGTCAAGGAGAGAGCTGGGAAAACTTCCCTGCATGAAGAGGACATGTCAGTCACAGCTCGAGAGAGATAGCACCAGCTTCCGTGACGAGGAACAGAGCAGTCAGTCAGAAGGGGCGACACTGGTTGGAAGGGAAATTTAGATATCAGAACCACATTTCCAAATATCCCATTCTGCACATTCTATTTATAAGCTCAATTCTTTTTTAAGCTTAAGCTGTTTTTAGTTGTTGGCAGTTCTGAGAGCCTAGGACTTCTTCATTATGGAGACCTTGAACAAAGGACTAGGTTTTAAAGCTTTGGTCAACAAGGATTTGGGGGTAGCTACACCAGCTATGTTCCCAATCCACTAGAACTTCATAAGATATGGAGAAGCAATATAACATACTTGCTCGGGTGAGTGATGAGTTTTGGAACCAAATCATCTGGAGTTTTGTCCCAGCTTTGTCACTCCCTAGTTATATATCCTGTGACACATGACTAAAGTTACAACACCTCCCTAAGCGCATTTTCCCATCTGTCAAATGGGTATCAGAACCTCCACCTCCTAGGTTTCTCAGCAGGATTAAATGAAATCATGCATGTACCCCTCCCTGATTGTTGTATGGGGTACAGTGAAGTGTTAAATAAATGGTAGTTATGACTAATAAATGGATATGGAGGCACAATTCAAGATTGGAAAGTACAATAAAGAAGCTAGGCTCTATCATATGAACAGGAATGAGAAGGGGGAGCAATGAGGGTGTGCTTCAGTTGTCAGGGGGCTTCGAGGACAAGAAGCAGTTTCTAAAAGATGTTAGCACGGAGAAACATCGTTTGCCATGTGGAGAGAAAGCACCTGGGCGCTGGAATCACAAGTCCTCATGTTCAAATCCTATTCTTCTGGGTGCTCTGATCTTGGACCAAACTACCTAACCTGAGACTTTCTTGACTCATCTGAAGAGTGGAAACAATATATCAGCACCTCATAGGATTATAGGGCACGTGAAGGGAGCAGGGAGATGCTGGCACACACAAGGAGCCCTACAAGGGACAGCTGTCAGAGGAGTCCACAGGCACCCAGAGGCTTGGAAGCAGCTGAGCAGGGGAAATGCTAAGTATAAGAACAGCCTCTTGCTGGCTGCCATTTGGTAGACGTGTCCCCAATGCCAGGTACTGAGCTAACCCCTCAGAGGGTGGTGAAGAGCACAGCATCAGGTGGCCCGATGCAAATCCAGGCTCGGCGTTTCCTCCCTGTGCCACCACAGTGGGCAAGTCATTTAATCTGCCCAGTCTTTAGTCCCCTTGCTTGCAAGATGCCTGAAGTAAGTTCTTTGAGAGGTGTGGTAGGGAGGAAAAGAGAAGATGGATGTAAAGTCATGAGCACAGCGCCCAGCACGTAGGAAACGCTGTGTGGTGGTAGCCATCGTGGTTATTCACATGCATGTTTCTCTGTGAATCCTCACAACAATTCCATGAGCTAAGTGTTAGGATCCCCTATTTATTAGCTCAAACAACTGGGGCTTGAAGGATAAGCACTTGTCTAGGGTCACCATAAGGAAGCAGCAGGGCTGGCTCTGCAAGACTCGAAATCTCGGATTTCTGTTCTCTCCACTTTTCACATAAGCTGGTAAACAGCTTGGGGCTAAGGTCATAGGACAGTTATTTTAAATGCACCTTATGCCATAATGCTCATCCGTCTTTTCTTGTCTGATTTTCCCCACCACCTCGCCTCCTCAGCTGTTGGAGGTGGAAGGTGTAGGGCTGTCAGTGCGCCTGAGCCCAGCCAGTGAGCACACTGGGGCTGCGTCTTTGGGGACTTGCAGCCTCACAAGGTGGCAGCATTGATGAAATGTCCACTGTGCTGTGCAGCGAGGTCTCACACGGACATGCTTCCAGCTGGCTGTGATTTCCATAAAATGCCCTCCTCCCTGGTGCCAATTAACAGAAATTAAATGTGCCTGGCACACTTCGTCATTCAGAAAATGTATGTGGCAATGAGTTCAACTGCTAGACACACCACGGGACTGCAGGCCAACATCCCAGTTCTCACTCTTCTCCATTTAAAGTCACAGAATATTTTCCTCCTTGGTAGACATCAGTGTCACCTCGCTCATTTATCTGTTTATTTCCATCCAACAAATACCGACTGAGCACCTACCATGTGCAGGTTTTGTTCAATACCATTGGGATGCAGCCGTGAACAACGCAGGCAAAGTTCCTGCTTTCGTGAAGGCGGGTAAATGGTAAGCAAACACCCGGGACTGCTTCTACATGACAGGTGTTATGAAGGACACAAAGTGATTGGACAAAGACTGGCTGAGGGGGACGGGCTACATTAGGTAGAATGGCCAGGAAAGGTTTCTCCAAGGATGTGACATGTGAACTGAGATTGAAGACCAAGAAGGAACCAGACATGCAGTGTGGCAAGGCGAACAGAAACAAGCTCAGACATCAGGAAATTCATTCATTTATCCAGCAGGTTGGATCATATGATAAATATGTGTTGAACCAACAATAGAAGAATAGGTCCATCTTCTTTGTTCCTATCAAGAAGGACCCTCACATACGCAGGAGGAGCTCCGGGGAGATGCCACAGCATAGAGGCAAGTGGCTGCCCTTTCTCCAGCCCCGTTCCCCTTCTTGAAAATAAGGGGCTGTGCCTAAGCCCTAGCATTCCAGGCCTGTAGGCTCGGAACACCTTCCAAGGGGACTGGCTCTCCCAGCTTTTTAAGCAGTGACTGTGTGGCAAGCACAAAGCAATCTGTCTTTTTTTTTTTTAAGCAGTCAGGATGGTTGGTTGTAGTCAAGGCATGTCATCTGCGTCATTGTCATTAGGATGTACGTACCGAATTACATACTGAATTTCCATGAGCCCTCACCCAGTCCGAAAACACTATTAGTTGGGAGCTTCCTTCCTCCTCCCTTCTTTCCATCTCCTCCCTCTGCTCCTCCCCACCCCCAGGCCCAATCCTTCTCTGGCAGAGCAGGGAAGAGCCCAGGCTACAGAACTGAAACACTTGACTTGTATCTCCGGTGTGACTTGCTGTGTGATTTTGGACAAGTCCGTTCATTTCTCCAAGTCTCAATTTTCTCATCCATATAATGTAGAGGAAAATAAGAGAGACCATCTCACAGCAACCATCTAAAGTAAATACTCAGCTGTTGTTATCCTTATTTTTAAGTTAGTGTGGGAAATTGTCAGAACTCATCAGAGAGAAGGGAGATCTGGGTCTTTAAGGCAAAGGAAACTCAACCAATGAGTGCCAATGAGCCTGTTTAATGATCTCTCTCCACCTGTGGTGTTTTCCATTCTTGAAGATAATCAAGAAGGAGGATCACAAGAAATAGCCTTCAAAAGGTCTTTTAATTTATCCTGATGGTTTCATGCCAGCAATTACAGATCCCCTACTCTGTGCCAGACGCTATTCTATGTGCTTTACTTATATTTACTGATTCAAAAGTCTCATCACAACTACACAAAGTAAATACTATTATTATATACTATCCCCATTTTACGGATAAAGAAACTAAGACCTAGAGAGAGAAGACAACTTCCACAGGGCCAGGAATTGGTGGATTTGGGGGCTAAACCCAGGCATTCTGACTCCAGTCAATGCTGCTGACTGCTTGCCCCCTCATTTAAGATGAAACCTAAAAGCTTTCCTGTAGACATCAGGTTTTTCTACTTCAAATAGACTTTTTCCCCTGAGCGCTCAGTCAACAAAGAGTTATTACCTGCCTAGCCCTAAAACCCTGGCCCACCAACACAGCACTAATAAGGGCTGCTGCCCAACTATGCAGTGGCAGCCCTAGGTAAGGTCACACCTCCCACCACTGATGGGATTTTCGGGGGCCTCGTAGAACATCAGTCGATCTTAGAATTGAAGTTCTTTTCTCCATCACTTAGCACCTGGAAGGCCAGATTAATGTGGCAGCTATCCTCCCCTTGGCAGTCACCTCCTTATTCCTTTCCTGCCCCTGTGCTCCCCCTCAGAAACACCACGTCACAAGAAATGCAGTTAAAAGAGCAAACCAACCACCACTCCTCCCTCGCCATCCAGATGCAGTTGTCTCAGATAACCTGGCCTTCCTTCTCGGAGGGTCCTGCTCCCAGCTGCCGACACCCCGCCTGATTTGGGGATGACAGCACGCCATTATCTGAGCCCAAGTGACAATGACCCGTCCCCAAATCCCCAAAGGCAGGTGCCCAGCCCTGGCACGGGCACCAACTTAGGTACGTGGAGAAGCAAGACCTATCCTGCGCAGGTGCCCTCCCTTTTAAGGGCTAAAAAGTCACGAACAGCAGGACTAAACTCCTGCCCGCGTTTGGTGGTGTGCGGCGGCGAAGAGAGCATGAGTGCAAATCCCGTGTAACTGGCACGGCGGGGGGCAGACCGCACCCAACGATCGCAGACTGTTCGCGCCGGCTTCTCCTGCTGCACGGGAGCAGCCACCTGGAGACTCTGCGTGGAGCACGTCCGCAAGGGAGTCCTTGGGCATCGCGTCCACAGGCCCTGAGAGTTCAAGGAGGCACCTGCCTGCCGCAAACTCGGGCTTCCTGGGAACGGACTCTAGCAATGGAGCAGAGCCCTGCCTTTGGAGAGTGAGGGCTTGGGGGGCAAGTCTCCGTGTTTCCCATAAATCGCTGGCAAGATAGGCCCCACGCCATCCTGCAGAAAACCAAACTGTGATCATGGTCGGAGTTTCCCCAAAGAGAAAACTGGTCTGTCCAATCAGCCGGAGTCCGCGGAGAGGAAAGCAGTCAACAGGCTGGATGGAAGCAACAGGGCAAAGCTGGCCGACTCCCTCTCCTGCCCGTGTCCGCTTCTACTGGGTTTTCAGGGGACGCACTCACTCATGGACAGGCTCTGAGGCTGACTTTCAGAAGGCAAGTCTTTCTCAACGCTCTTGGGCCCATTTCCCGTCAGCCTTTAGGCAGCCTGTCCCCCTTCGGCATGATCCGCTGGGGCTTCACTTGCACTCAGGAGGACCAGAGGCCAAGCAGCCAAGCCCTGGAGAGCTGTGGTGGGTGTTCAGGCTGCCCGCCCTCGCCTGGACAGGTCAGCCCGAGCCCTTACTGCCCTTCCTTCTGAACTCAGTGCTCGGGGGGAGAAGGAGCTGCGGGCTGGTCAGGGCAAGGAGGACACTGGGTACGTATGTGGGGACGGTGGGTGTGCAGCTTGAGTTGGTCATCCAAGTAGAGTATTTGAGGCCTTGGAGAAATTCTGGGGGCTCGTGGATTCTAACTTTTTATTTTTGAAAGGCTTTCAGACTTACAGAAATGCTGCTGGAATAGTACAAAGAATTCCTATACACCCTTCAAAGCAAGGCGCCCTAGATACTAAAACATCTTACCATGTTTGTTTTGATTTTCTCTTATATAGTATATATTAATTAAATATTACATAAAAATTTAATGTAAATTATATATATTTTTCTGAACCATTTGAGAATAGGCCGAAGACCAAATGCCCATCTATGCCTAAACATTTCAGTGTGTACCGTAAACAAGGATGTGGTCTTACATAACCACAAAACAATAACCAAAACCAGGAAGTGAACACTGATAAAGAATTGTTAACTAGTCTACAGATCTTATTTCATTATCCTGAGATGTTTTCAATGCCTACTCTTTTTCCTTCACAGAAAAAAAAAAGTAATGTCTAGGATCCCATCCAGGACCACATAACACATTTAATTACCATCTCTCTTTAGTTTCTTTTAATCTGGAACAATTCCTCAAGCTTCACTGTCTTCCATGACCTTAACATTTTGAAGAATATAGGCCTTTTATTCTATAGAATCTCTCTCAGTGAGGGTTTGTCTGACATTTCTCCATTATTAGATTTTGGGCAGTAATAAATAATAATCTTTCACATCAGATAGAAAGCCCTGAGTCCATTGATATATGAATATAAGGAAAAGCTCTTCCTTGTAGTAGAGTGCCAACTACTAAATGGGGAAGGAACGATGGAATTTTTTAAAAATTACCATTCGGCAACCACTACACTAGTAATTGGTTCAGGCAAGAATCATCAATAGATATTAAAATTAGTGGATGAAAGCTTGAAGAGCTCAGATTATTTCCTCTCAGGACACTTATTAATCACAAAGGGGAAAATAGAAACTTTAACCAAAAGACCACAGTTAAATCACTGTGGGGAAATAGACACTGTGTACCTCCCGATAGGATGAACTAACGCCTATTCTATGAAATGAAAAGAAAGACTTCTGTCCAAAAGGCTTAGTAATGTTAAGAACCATAGTCCTTTCCGGAGTGCACTCACACATAATAGATTCTGAAATCTCTTTCACTTTCACAGACCCTGCCTTGGTCATCTTCCCAGGAGGAGCTAGCAACAGTTGGGAGACCAAAGAGAACAAATCATCTCCTTGGATGGAAACTGCTCAATGGAGAGTTTGTGGGCCTTGTGATATTCCTTGGACGTCAGGGGTGGTACCAGAATACCAACAGGCTGGCTTCTGGGACAGAAGGGCAATAGGAGAAGAAAAAAATTTGTCTTCAACCAGTGCATCAGTGGGTGGTGGGTCAGGTTGGGGAACAGCACGTAAGCTGCTCCAGGTTACCACAGACTCCCCACCCTCCTGTTACTCTGTTCTGTTGTCCGAGCCAAACTTTATCTTGCCAACTTCTCACACCTTGGCACCTAACTGACAAATGAAAAGACCGGACATCAAATTCCTTCCAGCTCTGTGCCTGGCCAGTCCCTGCAGCTCACATTTGGAACAGTGGAGGCAGGGGATGGTATAAGATTCTCCTCTTAGATAGTCAAGCCAGAGAGGCCAGTGCTTCTTCACAACACCCCTAGCTTTGACTCCCTCTCCTGACTCCCACCAATCATCCTGAGCCCTTCCTCCACACCTTTGTTCTTTTTCCATCTGATCCCATGCCATCTTTTCCCCCCAACACTGTCTGATCAAGAGGGTTTCTTTTAGAACATACTGATTAAGGAAATGAGGACTTAGTACATAGAGAATTCCAGAAGAAAAAAATCCATGATGTAATAAGAGAGCTACCACAGACTACAGAGAGGCTATTTGAAGTCTAAAGATATAAAATCAGTTACAACCATGCATTCTCTTTTGTTCAGAAATAAGTTGTCTTAAAGGACTGATCATTAGAAGATCTCCTATGCCTGGTTTCAAAAAACTCTAAAATACAAATTTTACACCCAACATGGGATTCAGACTCACAACCCTGAGATCAAGAGTTGCATACTCTCCCACCTGTGCCAGCCAGGTTCCCCTACCTTAAACACAAATTTTAAATTATCTGTATTAAGCAGAGCGAGCCATGGTACCAATAAATGCAATTCAGATGTACCCTGAGACTCTTCAAGCCATACATTTTCATCTCCTCCCCTATCTTAAGACATCGATGAGAATTTCATTTTTAAAAGCACATGCCACCCTGATTATTAAAGATAAGGACAAGAATACAAGCAGCATTTGGATATGTTGGTCGTTTAAAAGTTCAGGACGATAATTTCGCTCTGAAACCACCTCAGGCTTTCATGCAGTCCTGTTTGTAAGCAGGAGTGAGCATCAGCCAAACCATGAGCAGAGTAAGGAATGTATTTTGTAGTTAAAGGAATGTTTTCTGCTATGTGAAGCTGCCACATGCAGGACTCAAACTAGCACCCCTCTCTTAATTAAATAAGCAACCTGGACTTTTTAACCACACCCTACCCTCAGTTAACCCCAGAGGAAAGTGATAATAAGCACCAGCAACCTCAAAGTATTGGCTTTATCTGCCAGGTGGTGAGTGAGAAGCTAAGAGGTATGGAGAGACCACAGAAAGGATAATTCAAGGATGACACAGCTTCTCACACATGGTCAGTGATTCTGTTGCCAGTTGTCTGTCATCCCTTTTAACTACTCTGACTCAGTGTTGGCTCCATTTCCTCTGGGATGCATTCAGGTTTGGTTGGCTCCTCTAGCCCCAGCAGCAAAGAATCTAGAGATGCTGCCTTCAGACTCTGGGATCTATTTGTCACTACCATGAGGCCTTACAGCCCACCTATATATAGGTTTTAGTGACTTCATTTTCCAGAGAAAAGTCATTTGAATTCAGAGAAGGAATTTTACTTTTATAGATATTTGGAAAGGTGAAGTATAGGCAAGCTGCCCACACAGAAGCATGTTATATAAACTAGGGAGTTGGGGTGAGGGGTGGACACACAACAACGTTTAGTCCCCAGAAACCATTAGACCATATTAGCTAATTACAGCCTTGTGTTCAAGAGCCTCTCATTCCCATTTGCTGCTTCTCACATTTTCTTTCTTCTTCCTCTCCCATTGAGGCAACAGGAGATCACCACTCCTAATTTGTACACTTGCTGTTTTTTAAGTCTCTGGGAACTTTCCATGACTTACCAAGTGGAAGGTTTTATGGAAATGTAGCTTTTCCTTTGACTCTGCTTAGCCAATAGACCAAATATTTTTTTAAAAACCTCAATGGAAAATCTGGTTTGTTTCCAACCAAACAGGAGCTTAAGAAAAGCACCATCACCCACCCCTGTTTCCTAAAGTTTTCATCTCTGAACTGTCAGTTCCACCATATGGATTCCAAAACATCATGGGCCAAAAAGCAGTGGAAGGGGTGGGGAAGCGGTGAGGATGAAGTAGAATGGTCAGAATGAGGTCAGCCCAGAAATTTACCCTAGAATAGTTTGCTAACCAGAGTCTGGGTTTCATCTTCTGGAATTGTTTCTTCTTATTCCATGTGGCTCGGGGAGAGGGTGCCATTTAGGGGAAAAAGTGGAAAGACAAAATGGAAGGGGAGAAAAATTCACACCTCCATGGAAATGTAAGCAGAGAACCTATAGACTCTTGTGTCATGTTTGGTTTTTTTTAAGTACAGTGTTTTTAATAGACCAAAAAAGAATCTTTATGAGGTAATACGTATGTGAATGTTTATAAAATAGGATGTAATATCTTAACCATTATGGACTATTGTATAAGCTTAGATATATAAAATATAGGAACCTACAAAAATTATTTTATAGAGCAATGGACACTTAAGGACTTCCAAAGTTTTCATATCCTTGTTCCAAAAAAAAAAAGAAAGAAAGAAAGTTCCAAGGCTGGCAGCTTATTTCCTTAGTATATTCCACTGTAAAGGCAAGAAGTGTGGTGGGGTTTTATGTGTTTTCTAGTTTTGTAATTTATGATTGTCTGTATGGATTGCTTTGAAATGTCTATTGCTTGTGTGTTAGTGTTGTTCGCCCACATGGGAGTCATCAGAGATCCATTCCACACTTTGCATCTTGGAAAACCAAAAGGAATTTTCTGGTGGAAAGAAAAATTCACAGAACATGTCTTCACTGTTGGGAAACCCTCAGATCTGTACCACTGACAGCTCTTTGCAAGTCTGAGGAAATGGGAAGTTTAACACCAGAGTTGTTGTCTCTCACTTAAATATTGGAGGTTGGCTAACTTTTCTCTTGGGAAGAAAGCATATATTTTTAGTAAGTCCTTTTTTTTCTTGCACTTGACATGGTCTAGAGGAAACCAGAAGTCAGGGCCCTAAGCTGCATTGCCTCGGGACCACTCTCCACCATAGTTTTCAAAGAACCGTCCACGTTCTGTTTTCTGTTCCGTGCTTCACTGGCAGAACCAGTGCTCTCTGGAGCCTAGTTTTGTTTGGGTTTGCGATTCTAATGAGGTGTTGAGTTTGCTCTTTACCGGCCAGACTGAGGAAAGGAAGCCAAGGGAGACAGGCATTCCCTGGCTGGACAGGTCCACCTGTACCTCCCACCAGCACCGGAGACCCACACCAGAGACCAGGGCCCGCAGGACCGTCTGCCCTCCACCAGGGAAGGGCCCATCAGCCAAAGTGGGGACAGTACCCAAGCCTCCTTCATCAGAAATGCATACTGTCCCCAGCTGCAAGCTTGGGAAGCCCGATGTGTGTTTTAGCATGAACAATAAAATTGGTTTAGTTGTCCCTCAGGCCTGATTTTTTTCAGTAACTGGTGTGGAGGGGGAACATTTTATCGTAGAATAAATACCAACACTGAGCATTTGCTTTTTCCCAGAGGGTTGTCCTGGCAGCTGCTTTGGACATCCAACAGGGAGGGCCGGAGGGAGAGGAATCACTTTGTCAGGTGGGAATTGCTCAGGATCTGTGGGGATGGCTGCCACTACCTCTCAGAGCTCACCAGGCTGGGTTCATCTCTGGAGAGCAAACTCCCCATTGGTACAACCACGTGGGCCCAGGAAGACCTCTTGGACAGAAGCCTTCTCCACTCCCTTAGTGCAGGGGTCGGGAGCACGGCCTCAAGAACCTGTCACCGACAGCTATGTGGCCTTGGGCAAGTCACCTAACTACTCTGTGGCTCAGGTTCCTGTGTCGTCTTGAGCAACGAAAGGACTAGGTGTCTTAAAACACGTAGAGCACTTTGAACAGTACCTGGTGTAAACAAGAAGCCAATATGTTTCACCACCTTCAAATTGTTTGCCACATCCACCGACCATCCAGATTGTTACTTAAGAGTATTTGAATTGATTCCATTGTAATCTAAAAGTTAATTGAGGGGGGCCGGGCCATGGTGTGCGCTGGGACTGGCGTGCAGCTACTTTCACTGAATGTCCTGAACAGCTCGGTGGGCTCGGGTTTCGTCCCCACAGCTGCCTTCGGGTCTGCAGCATAGGCAGCGTTGACAGCGGGCGGGTGCCAGCAAAGAGGCAGGAATGGGACGCTTGGCGGGGCCCATGGTTTCAGAAGCGCCGTTTCCACTATGGCCCCAATCAAGTCTTTCCCTCTAGGTGGGAGATGCCATCCCTTCGGTGGTGGTTTTTGAAGGGGAGCCTGGAAACAAGGAGAACCTGGCAGAGCTGTTCAAGGGCAAGAAGGGGGTGCTGTTTGGAGTCCCTGGGGCCTTTACCCCTGGCTGTTCCAAGACCCACCTGCCAGGATTCATGGAGCAGGCTGAGGCTCTGAAGGCCAAGGGGGTCCAAGTGATAGCCTGTCTGAGCGTTAATGATGTCTTCGTGACTGAGGCCTGGGGACGAGCTCATAACTCAGGAGGCAAGGTTAGGCTGTTGGCTGACCCCACTGGGGCCTTTGGGAAGGAGACAGATTTGTTACTGGATGATTCATTGGTATCTCTCTTTGGAAATCATCAGCTCAAGAGGTTCTCTATGGTGATAGAGACTGGCATAGTGAAGTCCTTGAATGTGGAGCCAGATGGTACAGGCCTCACCTGCAGCCTGGCTCCCAACATCCTCTCGCAGCTCTGAGTGCCTGGGCCCAGACACTCCTTCCACTCTTTCGTGTTGCACCTGCCCAGCCCTGGACAAAGGGCCCACTCTGCTCCAACTTCAACGAGGTCCACCCAGTGGGAATTGTGACCAAATTTCTGCAATAAACATTTCAGGTTCTCAAAAAAATAAAAATAAATTAGTTAATTAAGTAAAAGCTAATTGAAAAGAAAACTTTACATCCCAGCTGTAGGTGGAGAACTAACATAGTTTGCTGTGAATCTGAGGTAGCAGTTAAATAGTTCTGAGCACGCCTATGTACCGAGTCCTTGCTACTTGCCCCGCACGGTGCTGGGAGTCTTGACTGGTGAGAATCCTCCCAGCTCTGAGGTCAGCACCGTCACCCTACAGAGGAAGAAGCTAAGGCACAGGCATTAGAAAGTTTTCCCACAAAACGAGTGGGAAAAGCAGAGAGGGAGACAAACCACGAGAGACTCCTAACTCCGGGAAGCGAACAAGGGGTGGTGGAAGGGGAGGCGGGCGGGGGCGGGGGCGACTGGGTGACGGGCCCTGAGGGGGGCACCTGACGGGATGAGCCCTGGGTGTTAGGCTGTATGTTGGCAAATCCAACTCCGATGGAAAGAAAAGAAAAAGGAAACTTGCCCACAGCCAGGCACTCAGCAAATGCAGGCGGCAGTCTGGGATTCAGGACGAGGCTCCTCAGCCCAGTCCGGGCTGCCGCTCTTGGCGCCGACTGGACTGCATTCGTGGGGCCGCCGGGCTGGACGCGCCCCGGGACTGCGGCCACAACGTGCCCCTAACTGGGTGGCTCGGGACGACTGGCACCATCTGCCCCGGTTCTGGAGCCTCGAGGTCCGAAACCAAGGTGTGGCCAGGGCGACGCTCCCCCCAAGACCCCCGGGAGGCTCCTGCTTGCCTCGCCCGGCTTCCGGTCACCGGTCACCGAGGCGCCCTTGCTGGTGGCCCCACCCGGCCCCGCTCGGCCTCCACGCGGCTGTCTTCCGCCGTGCGTCCGCCTTCGCGGCTCGTCTCCTCTGGTGAAGACGGCGGTCGGCGGTCGTGCAGGGAAAGGGCCCTCCCCTCCCTAATGGCGTCTGCGAGCCTTGTTGCCAGGTAAGGTCACATCACAGGCACCGCGGGCTAGGATCTCCCCGGATCTGTCCGGCCCGGGCGGCCTCGGGGCGTCGGAGGGGAGAGCGGCTCAAGGGACGCAGCGGCCTGGGCCCGGCGCTCGCCGAGCGGCGTCCCGGGGCTGGCATCCAGCGGGCGGGCTGAGGCGTCCGGGGGCCGGCGTCCGGCGGGCGGGCTGAGGGGGCCGGCGTCCGGCGGGCGGGCTGAGGCGTCCGGCGTCCAGGGGCCGGCGTCCGGCGGGCGGGCTGAGGGGGCCGGCGTCCGGCGGGCGGGTGAGGCGTCCGGGGGCCGGCGTCCGGCGGGCGGGCTGAGGGGGCCGGCGTCCGGCGGGCGGGCTGAGGGGGCCGGCGTCCAGGGGCCGGCGTCCGGCGGGCGGGCTGAGGGGGCCGGCGTCCAGGGGCCGGCGTCCGGCGGGCGGGCTGAGGCGTCCGGCGTCCAGGGGCCGGCGTCCGGCGGGCGGGCTGAGGGGGCCGGCTCCCGCCGCGCTGGCCCTGAGGGAGCAGGTGGCGAAAGGAAGCTTCCCAAGGAGGGGGAGGGGGTGGGGGGGCGCAGTGCGCGGGGCCGCGCTCCCGCAGAGCCCGCAGCGGGTCGGAGGCCAGGGACGCCCTCGCGGCGGCGGGAGGGAGGGACGCAGCCAAGACGGTAGGGGAGCCCTCATTTATTCTTCTGCTACTTCAGTGAAACCTTAAGGACAGTGTCTCTTCCAGGAGGAGTTTGAGGGGCGGGGGCGGGGGCGGGGGCGTCTCTCGCTCCGTCACACAAGGCTGTCCCTCGCTGAAGGGGCCGCGGAGATTTCGTGGAGGCGGGCGGCGCGCATCCTGAGCTCCCGGGCCAGCTGGCAGACGGCGAGGGGCCAACAGCAGTGCACGGCCAGCCAGTCCTCACACAGCGTGGCCTGCGGGGAGAGCCGGTCCGTCCTGCCACCGCGCCGCTCTACCAGCTCCCAGGGCCGGGCCGCCCCGTTTCCGCGGTGAGCCCCCAGGTGCCCCGCTGCTCAATGCTCATGGGTCCTTCACTCCAGGGACCGGCCCTGCTTCGGGCTTTTGGTACACGCTTCACACTTGAAAGCCCCGATTTCCCTGTCAACCTCTTTCTTTTTTCTACTAGGACTTAATATTTATAATGACTTATTTTCTTTCTTTCTCTTTTCTTTCTTTCTTTCTTTCTTTCTTTCTTTCTTTCTTTCTTTCTTTCTTTCTTTCGGGGTGCCAAGTGCATATGGTCCAGAATTCTCACAACAAGGAAGCACGGGAAGTAAAAAGTACATCCCTCTTCCCATGGCAGACTTCACTTGTCTGGGGGCAACCGTCATTGGCAGCTCTTTATATACACTTCCAGATAAATTCTATGTCTACGCAAGTGTATATATAGTCCTTCTATGCAAATAGTTGCATATTTCTGTGTCTTGTACTTTTTTTTTTCCACTTAAAAATCTATTTTAGGGGGCGCCTGGGTGGCTTAGTCAGTTAAGTGTCTGCCTTCGGTTCAGGTCATGATCCCAGGGTCTTGGGATCAAGTCCCACTTGGGATTCCTGCTCTGCAGGGAGTCTGCCTCTCTCTCTGCCTCTGCCTCTCTGTCTCTTTGTGAATAAATAAAGATATTTCAAATAAATATAGATACTTACATATATTTTTGTATTGATCTATCTCAGTGGTCCAAGGGTCCACTGAAATATGTATGTAGTAGGGATCATTCCACATGAATATATAAGGAGGTGCCTTGTTTATTTTTGACTCTCGTCATCTTGATATGTGTGACCTGTCTGTACTCGGGCTCTCATTGTCCCCCAGGCTCAGCTGCGCTGGAAAGTGACTGGCTCTTTGAAGCTCCCTCCAGGGAACCCCCAGAGTGAGCTCTGCATGTGCCACATCATCTGTATCTTACATCAGACCACCCCAAGAACACCCTCTAAGTTTGGTGCAGTTCTACCCATCATCATCTCGGGGGGCAGGGAGAGACAGAGAGACAGAAGTAGCCCACTGACCAATAACCAGCATTCGAATAGGCGCCCGAGGAAACACCCCTCACGATGTAGCCTTTTGGCTCATACGAATGAAATCAGAGATTTCTTCCCTTCCCTCTCCCAGAGTCTTCCACTAAGTGTGGTGTTTTCAAGCATCCTGGCCCAGACTTTTTTTTTTTTAAATCACAGGTTTGAAAGACATTTAGGTTTACATAGATCCAAGTTCATGTACACGTTCAAACTTACCCGTATTTTATGTCTCTCTCTGGTGCCAATTCTCAGCGCAAAGGTGGACCCAGGTAACAATGGCCAACAAAGGCACTCTCCGTGATGCCTGGCGATGTCACACTCAAGGCATATTGGACAAAACAGGCCACAGAAACCTGTCGATAACCACACAAAAGAAAGGCACGGCTCTCGTGCTCAGAGCAGCCTCCGGTCTCCAAGAGCATTCACAGCCCTATGCCGTTGACCCGACGCTACGCTGTCTCCCTGCAATCAAGGACTGACAATGAATAACCAATTGTCAAAACGCAGCATATGAAAATTGCCGTAACTGAGCCACATCAAAATTGTCCTCTTTTGTTAAACACTGGCAAAGCCGAACCTGACACAATTCTGTTAGCATTCACGACGGTAATTGTTTTTTCCTGTCAAGAGAAAAGCATTAAATAATTTTTTACAGTTGAGTCGTCACTGTGGCTTCTATTATGTTCATCTATTTTCAATATTTAAAATAGACCCAGGATATGATACTTTTGAATAGCAGGCATCTTTTTCTGTAAATGGGACTGAAAGCTCTTTCATGTTGCACTGGTTCTGCCCGCTAGTCTCCTCAGGACTGTGTTCTATTGCTCAGGCCAGAAGGTTACTCTAATTTTTACTAGTTTCATGGAGCCACTGGCATCTGCCAGTTTTAATCAATCAACTATTGGAGGCTTGGTTCCTAGAACAGCAACTGGAAACAGTTCGTCATTTATTCATTCGTTGATCTTTAACTCCTGATACTGTTTCCTACACATTCTGCCTGAACCATCTAACACACAAGTTCTGTTTTAAATATGTTTTGGGTCACAGACCCTTTTGAGAATATGGTGGTAGCCATGAAATCACTCTTCAAGGGAAAAGAAAAGTATACAAACATGCAACATTGTGCCTTCAATTTTGTGGGGTCCAAGGATCCACTGAAAACTATCAACAGACAGTGCGTTAAGAATTCCTCATATACAGTTAAAGTGTTATGACGCCTAGCATCCAGATGAGGATGATCTTGAAGAATGCAGAATTTGCACTATAAAACAGCAAAAAAATGAAATAATAAATACCAAAAAGCTAACCATGACCTTTAAAGCACATATGCAATAGATGTTTTGCAGATATAATTTAATTTTTTTTTTATTTATGATAGCCACACAGAGAGAGAGAGAGAGGCAGAGACATAGGCAGAGGGAGAAGCAGGCTCCAATGCACTGGGAGCCCAACGTGGGATTCGATCCCCGTCTCCAGGATTGCGCCCTGGGCCAAAGACAGGCGCCAAACCGCTGCGCCACCCAGGGATCCCTCAGATATAATTTAGATATGAGAAAATGAACAGATTGTAAGTGCTCTGTTGGGTGAGTTGTGACAATCACGTTCTCACCCAAGCAACCAGAGAAGTAGAGCGCTGTCCTCAGAGTCCCTCATGCCCCTTCCCGGATGACCCCAATTTTCCCATCCCCACTCCTGAGGCAACCACTGCTCTGACTCCTCTTCCCATAGATAAGTTTTATTATCTCCTTGGACTTCATATGAATGGAACCATGTTTACTTTTATATCCAGCTTCTTTTATTCAACTTTGTTTCCTGAGGCTCATCTTTGTTGTTCTGTGAATCTGTAGTACGTTCTTTATTGCTGCTGAGTGCTATTCCAACATATGAATACAGAGCAGACTGTTTCTCCATACTCTCACTGGCTATTCCATTTTCTGCTGTGGTGAACAAGTACTATGAACATTCGTGTACAGTCTTCATGCGGACGTGTATTTTCATTTCCTTTATGTGGATTCCTAGGTGAATTGCTGGGTCATGAAGTAGATTTATGTTTAACCTGACACGAAATAAACTGTTCTCCAAAATAGATGCACCATTTAACAATCCCACCAGCAATGGATGAGACTTCTAGTTGTTCCACATCCTCACTAACATTTGCTATGGTCAGCGCAATCTATTTTAGCCATTTCAGTGAGAATGAAATGGTAATGATCACAGCCTTTTAGTGCACCAGACAGAAAGGCTCAAAATACCGTGTCATTAGCATACCAGAACTTCCTGTCAAAGGCCTGTCTCTGCTACCCCTCCTTCCCTCCCTCCCCAAATGGTGGGGAGTGCGAAGACCCACTTCCAATTTCAATGACAAAAAAAAAGCAAAATGCTAGGAATGCTATTTTATCTTAGACACCCCCACCCCCACCCCCAGAAGATGTTCCAGGGCTCTGGACTTAACTGTCGCTGTGAGGGAGTGAGGTAGCACACACACAAAGGGCAAGAGGACTCCATGCGGAGGAGGACAAGGAGCAGCCCATCTTTGAGGAAAATAACATCTATTTCTTCCATTCAGGAGTCGTGAGATAATTTGCTAAATCATGTACTGTAGGCATCCCTTCACCCAAAGCAAACTCTGAATTTAGCCTTCAGTCAATCTGAGATGTTTTGCCCCACATTTAAAAAAAATCATTACCCTCAGCCAGATCAGAAGCCAGCCCCTCCCCACCACCTTGCAGCAACCACTGGTGTGAACAGCTGGAGGACAGATGGCCCAGTAGACTTCCTGCGAGTTCCCAGTAGTCATACTATAGGCAGTCCTGAATTGGGAGACTTGGAAATCATGGCATATAAAAAAAAAGGTCAATCAAATCTCATTTTATGCATGGATTATGAAATAGTGCAAATGCCTGCAAATAAATTAATCAAAAGTTGCATAATTATAAAGCTGGCAAGCTAAGTGAATAATAAGTTGTGTTTACACAATTGCCTGAGCTGTAGCACCATCATCGGCAGGGACAAATGCCCACCATCCTCTCAGTAAGCATATTGTAAAGACATTGTTTTGTGCTTTGGAACTCCTGTATCTCATCTTTATGAGTTGCATACCTTTTTAAAAAGCACGTGCTGTTATTCTTATTTTTAATCCTTTCCATCAGATAACCGTGTTATCTAAATGTTCATTAGGATGCAGTTCTAGATGCTGAAGGCAACACAACAGAACACACGTTCAGTTACCCTGGGACAGAAGTCAGATGAAGTCAAATGTGATTTAAAAAACAAAAATCACTATGAAAGCTAAATTCTTATTATGTAATAGCTAACATTAGACTTCACCATGTGGCAAGCCCTGCTAAAAATACATTACATTAGCCCACTTAATTCTCACAACAATCTTTTGATACAGATACTCTTACTGCATCCATTTTAATGGAGGAGCACAGATAGCCAGAGGGATACATTTATTGGGAAGGAGCAGAGGTGAGATTTGAACTCAGGTAGTCTGGCCCCAAAGTCTTAACTACTACACAACACCATATGTTCTCGTGTTTTATGTATTTAGTATGTCACAGCAGCTGTGGATTTGTGTGCTCTGAGACAGTATCCTCACTGCCACTACTCTGCATTTATTCCTGTGAGACACTCTCACATCACACAACTTTAGGAAAGTTCTTTTTTGTCAGATGTCACTACGCGATGGAATGAGTGGGATAAAAATTCTCAGCTCATACCTCAATAGGAATGGGCAAAAGTGGGACGATGGAACACTGTCTTAAAGAATCTCTAGAAGAAAATTTTGCGACATAGTTACAAACTCCTACAAATCAATATGTAAAGGATTAAACAAAAGAAGAAAATGGAGCTAGAACATGAGCAGGTAATTTACCAAAGAGGAAACACAAATGGCCAATAACAACTGTGAAAAGTTAGTCATTAGTAATCAGGGAGATGCTATTGAGGCAATTGGAAACCCATAAGAATGCCAATTTTTTTCAATATTTACATTGTGGGGAAACCATAGAGAAATAGGTACACAGCCCTTTTGAAGGCAAGTTGGGTGAAACTAGGACAAGTTTAGATACACCAGAACTTAGTGATCCCACTTGTAAGCATCTACCCTACAGTAACATCTACACATGTACACAACGAGGCAGCACAGGGGTGTCCACTGCAGCATTGTTTGTAGCTTGAAATTGAAAACTTTAATGTGCACTAATAGATGCAAGTGTAAATAAGCCATGATGGTGTAAATCATATTCTGGAATAAATAAGAATGCAGTGAAAGATTAAGTACCAACAGAGTTAAATCTCTAAGACATATTTTGAGTTAAAAAGAAATTGCAGGGATCCCTGGGTGGCGCAGCGGTTTGGCGCCTGCCTTTGGCCCGGGGCGCGATCCTGGAGACCCGGGATCGAATCCCGCATCGGGCTCCCGGTGCATGGAGCCTGCTTCTCCCTCTGCCTATGTCTCTGCCTCTCTCTCTCTCTCTGTGACTATCATAAAAAAAAAAAAAAAAAAAAAGAAATTGCAGAGGTGCCTGGGGGGCTCAGTCAGTCAAGCATCTGTCTGACTCTTGATTTTGGCTTAGGTTCTGATCTCAGGGTCGTGGGATTGAGCCCCGCGTCAGGCTCCACACTCAGCAAGAAATCTGCTGGAGATTCTCTCCCTCCTACTGTCACCCTCTGGGCTCACTGTCTCTCTGGTAAATAAATAAAATCTTCCAAAAAATGAAGTTGCATAATGATACAAATACCACAATACTATTTATGCTTTGTTTAATGAGTTAGAGAACAATATTACTTATTACTAATGGCTACATATACAAACACCAAGAAAATGATCTGTAAGGAAAACTTCCAGACTGATTTTATAAAAAAAGAGGAGACATGATTTCCTTTTCTGTAATGTTTCTTTTTTTTTTTACAAGGTGAACATATTCATGTGTTATTTGTGTATATACATATACACAGATTTATTTATTTATTTTTTTTATTTTAAGGAGCTCAGGCTCTAAAAGGATTTGAGCCAGAAATTTAGCCTCTTTCTCTTACACCCAAAGGCCTGGTGGTTATGTAAGCATCCACAGCCTAACTGTTCCTGGCCTGTCCTCTGAGATGGGCTCCCCCCTCATGCATGGAATGTGATTTATTATTCATCCTTCTAACTCACAGGGGAGTCAAGATCAAAAGAAAAAGCCTACACAGAACCAGAGTGCAGAGCTCCAGAGAGCAGAAGGAGGAAAGGTGGGTGGAAACTGCAACGAGGCACAGTGCCGATCAATTATTCCAAAAAGGCAGAACTATCCAACAGTAAGAGATGCTCAAGAAAGAAATGGGGCGCACTCATACATTGTGGGTGGGAGTGTAAATTAGTA
This sequence comes from Vulpes lagopus, assembly GCF_018345385.1. NCBI lineage: Eukaryota > Metazoa > Chordata > Mammalia > Carnivora > Canidae > Vulpes > Vulpes lagopus. The sequence continues at coordinate 89,935,470 of NC_054831.1, forward strand.
CAACTTCCAAATGGAGATACTGTTGGCAGCATCTATCAAGATTTAAAATGGTATGTACTATTCCACCAGCAGGTTTATTCCTTGGCAATTGTCCAACAGGTAAACTCACACACATGCAAAATGACACCTGTACAAAGTCACTCACAGAGCACTGGTTTGAGCAGCACAAAGTCTGGAAACCACAGGAAGATGCACCAATGAGGGTTTCTGGATAAATTATGATAAATTCATACGATGGAATCTATGCAGCAATGTAAAATATTGGATGCAGAACAGTATGTGTTTACAATTCTACTATTTGTAGAAATTATTTATTTATATACACGGCACAGCAGAAAACCTGGAAGGAGAGGTACCAAACTACAACAAGGATGATCTCCAACAGCTGGGTTTTGTTCTTTTCTACATCTCTGTATTTTTCTTTTTTTATGATGATTACAGGATGGTTTTATAATAAGAATAATCTACTTTCATTTAAATTTATTTTATATCTTCACAAGCATATAGACCACATGTGGACTCAGGTAAGAGTAGTTGCCTTTGGGGGGAACTAGGTGGGCAGATGGCAGATATATCAAAGGCGTAGGTGCTTTTGAATTTTGCATCCCGTGCATGCTAAGCTATTCAAAATCAATCTCTCTCTCTCTCTCTCTCTCTCTCTCTCTCTCTTTTTTAAAGCACTGAGCTGGCTCCAAAGGAGAGAAACCCCCTTTCGAGAAATGCTCAAAAGCCAAGGCTGCCAGGTTCCTGCCAGGCATGGTGCAGAGGAGATTTAGACAAGCAGGGGAGGGGCCAGACCAGCGGACCACAATACCCCTTCCAACTCAGAGGATTTATGACTCTTCCAATGAAGGGTAAGACAGAAAGAATCCAGTGAGAATCCAGGTTAAAATGCATTCATGGATGGGTTGTTCAGGAACTATTTATAAGTGCCTCCTATGGACCAGGCACTCTGCTGGGCACAGCAGTGGTCCCTGATTTGAGAGAGTGTAGCTTTACCAGGTTATAGTTCAGGGACACAAATCGGAAGCCTTTTCAATGCCTTCTTCCTCTTCCAGAAAACCAAAGACAATCCCGGCCCACTTCATCCTATGCATCTTGGGTATGTGATGATTCCCAGTCCCACCAAGCTCTTTACTCCTGAAGCTTATGGTGCCCTCCACAGGGAGGCTGAGGGGCAGGTTTCCTCCCACCTTCCAGGTATCGGCTTAAGTTGGTTCCCCGAGGAGGCCATCCCTGACCCCACTCCCCCACAGCTGCCTTCCATAACGCCCTATTTATTTCCTTCATGGAACTTATCACAACTGTCATTATCTTGGTAACTGATTTATTTGCTCATTGTCTCTCTCCTCTATGAAAACTTCTCTGCCTCGTTCGCTGTTAACGTCTGTAATACCCATCACAGTCTCCACACAGGTAGGAACTCAGTAAATATGAAATTACACACCCAGTGGATTATGCCTCACACATAAACCTTCCCTGGGGCACCGTCACAAATGTCCTCAAAGCTGGGATACTTCACCTTCAACCCATGACAACACTTAGCAGCCACTCATTCCCCCTCGGCTTCATCCTCCCAACTGAGCTTCCAGCAACCCCATCTCCAAAGGACTCAGAAGCACCCACTGGCCCATCCCAGCGCCCTCTGAATTCAGGGGAAAGCGCCCAGGTGGGAAGAGGGAGGCAGTGTAAAAAATGGAATTGCAATAAAATGAAGAAGCCAAATGTCAAAGAGAAATGGAAATCGCTGCTGTTCATCACTTACCCTTTGTTTAATGGGTGTCAAATCGTGGCAATAATTCTCAACATGTAACAGGAAACTGTCCCAGGATGGGAATCTGTCATGGAAAGCAGCTTTCCTTTTTGTTTCCAAGTTTGTCACAACTGTTTACACACTGGTCTGCTTGAATTCAAATTCTGTGGCTAGGGGTGCCTAGGTGGCTGAGTTGGTTAAGCATCTGCCTTTGGCTCAAGTCATGGTCCCAGGGTCCTGGGATTGAGCCCTGCATCGGGGTCCCTGCTCAGCGGGGAGCCTCCTCCCTCTGCCTCTGCTCATGCTCTCTCTCTCTTGCTCAACTGAACAAAATCTTAAAAAAAAAAAGATATTTTGTGAATAAAGTAGCCCTTCTAAACGAGAAAAAAAGCCCAGGGTCTGTAGCACTCTGAATCCACCTGTGTCCTGGGAATGAGCATGCAGGAACGAATGTTTAAAGTGATGTCACCTCTAAGTTCTTCTCTGAGCTAGTCAGCTTAGACACACTATGAGCAATCATACGATGGAGGTCCACCCGGGGAATAACTGGGACACAGAGCATTCCAGTCACTTTGGATTGTATGGCTGTGGCCCCTTCTCCACAGGTTGTGCCAAAATGTAAAGAACATTGATTTCTCCACATGTCCTCCCTTCTCACCTTGTCCCCAGAATGAGCTCTCAAGTGGACAATCAGGGAATTTTCAGAAGACCAAGTGTGGTTGGTCTGAACACCAAGGGGGTGGGGACAGAGCTAAGGAGTGAAGCGGCATTTAAGGCTGAGAGCAGTGAGGACGGTTGTTTCTTTACCCAATGAGGTGCTCTTGGGATTGAGTAGAAATCACGGTACAGCAGCCAGTCTATGCCTCCTGACTCTGCTCTCAACACGCTGAAGGATAGTAACAACTTGTAGTAACAATAATATTAATATCTAAGATTCACTAAGCACATCGTTGTGTACTTTTGGGCATTTCCTGATAACAGCACCCCAATAATAATTGTGAGAGACAATCCCTTCACTACTGAGGGCAGTACCGATAGGACCATCCTTTGGAATGACTGAAGCCGGGCAAAGTGGACGCCATCTGCTCCATCAATTCTTGGAGGGAAAAACAAAAGAATAAAAATGTTTGGAGTTGATCAGAGCATCAGCTAGCTCCTGATAATGCAGCTTGTCCCTTCTAAGCTTAGTTTTAAGGTGATTTTCTGATTCTGTGAGCTACCCCAAAGCCTTCTGATGAAATCCAGTGTTAGTTTCTATATTAGTTTCCTAGAGCCACCGTAACAAAATACCACAAACTGAGCATCTTTAAGCAGTAGAAATTATTCTCTTCACAATCTGACAATAACAGGAGGGAAGGGAGAGGAATGGGTGACACAGATGATGAGGATTAAGGGGTGCACTTGTGATGATGAGCACCAGCTGTTGTGTGGATGTGTTGAATCACTATATTGTACATCTGAAACTAATATGACATTGGATGTTAGCTAACTGAAATTTAAATAAAAACTAAAAAAAAAATATTCTCTCACTGGAGAATTCTGGAGGCTAGAAGTATGAAACTAAGATGTTGACAGGCTTAGTTCCTTCCAGAAGTTTTGAGGGAATGTCTATTCCATGCCACTCTCCAAGCTTTTGGTGGATGTTGGCAATCCTTGGCATTCTTTGGCTTGTGGATGCATTATTCCAATTTCTGCCTCTGTCTTCCCATAGCTTTCTCTTCTGAATGTTTGTGTTCAAATTTCCCACTCTTACAAGAACATCAGCCATTGGATGATTAGGGATCCACTCTAATCTAGTAGTCCCTGACTACATGGCAGACACCCTATTTCCAAATAAGATCACATTCAGAAGTTACAGGTGGCCATGAATTTTGAGAGGGCTATTCAACTGGGTAGAGCATGCAACCCAGAAAACTCTGATCCAGTTTAAGTTCCAAGCCAGTATTAAGAATGGGTTATAAGCATTACGTTTTAATCTTAACAACCATCCCTGAGGAAAGTGAGCACTTATTATCCTCATGTTAGAGGGGGCAACATGAAGACCCAGAGAATTTGTTCAAGGTCAAATAGCCAATAAGAGGCAGAGCTAAGATTCAAGTCAAACTCTTCTCTGATACGAACATGTTCTCCTCACTACATTATATTCTAGGCTTGGCCCTGCTTGAAAATGCACTGGTGGCACCCCAACCCCCACCTACAAGCTAGGAAAGGAAAATGGCCCTCTTCCCAATTCGATGCTAGGTCTCCACATCTCCACACAGCCAGTCTGTCTTCTTTGTACATCAGCACTGGTAGACAACCAAAGTCAGAGTAATTGGAAGAGAACAAGGAAGAAAGCTGAGAGAATCAAAAAATGGTTGCCATCATTATCTGATCAGAAGTCTACACACATAGCAGAGGCAGGAAGAAACCTGCTGAGCTCTGCGTCAGATGGGCAAAGGGACAGGGATGGAGGGTTGGGTTCTGTACTAGGCAGTCTCTCCTCTGTGAGGCCTAGGCCAACAGTGAAGAGCTCAAGTGTAGATGGCCAGAGCACCAAAACATGGCGGGAGAGCTTTAGCCTCAGCAAGATTCCTCGCTGAATAGGGACGTGGACCAGGTAACAGCTCAGAGGGATCTCTGATCAGTCCTGTGAGACTTCAAGAACAAATCGAGATCTTCCCAAAAGCCAGCAAAGGGCAGGGAAAGCCATATTGCTCAAAAATATTGAGATCCAGGGTCTGCTGGATTTTGAATGTTAGTGATTAATGTTTGTCCAACAAGGAGACCTTCCCCCACCCACCCAGCATACACAAGAAAGACTCTGTAGCCGAGCTGCTCCCTCGGGCAAAGGCAGGACCTGGAAGGGGACACTGATGTGGTACCAGAGATGCGTTAGAATGTCCTACGATAAAAATGGAATCCATGTGCTTTGAACTTCATTCCCAGAGGAAAATCATGTAGCTAGAGGACAGTGTTATTGATACCTCTTTGGAGCTGAAACAACATCTGAAAATATTTCAGTCAACATAAGGGGCGTCTTTTTGTGATATCCTTGTTTTTATAAGAGTCCTACATATTCCTCATAGAAACACTAGAAAGAGATGCGCAAAAAAGAAAATAAAAATTACTCATTAGCCTACCATCTGGAGGCATGCCATAAACATTTGTATTTTTATCCTTCCAGATATTTTAAAAATACTTCCCTTTCCCCCAAAATGGTGCCTAACATGCTTAGTTTTACAGTCTGCTTCTTTAACTTAAAAATGTACCAAAACATCCTTCATCCCATTAAATGCTGTTCGACAACATGACTTTTCATGGCTGTATAATAACTCATTGTAGGCGAGCCCCCATCAAACATTTTGGGTTGTTCCAGATTGTTGCTGTAATAACCAATGCTGCAGAATTTAATGTTGCTAAGTCTTAGTGCATAATTTATTTCCCAAGCCAAAGTGCCTAAACAAATGTAATTACTTGGCCAAAAGCTATATAGCACTTGAGGTTCTTTTTATATGTACTGCTAAGCCATCCAGCAGGAAGGCTATACCACTCTGTACTCCCACCAGCAGCAGATGGGGGAGCCCATCTCACATACCTTTGACAAAGGTGGATCTGGTCATTTAAAACATTTTTGAGGTCACTGCTTATTCTAGAAAAGCATCCCTACCCCAAATGCAAGATGTCTCCCACCAAGGAGTGCATGTGAGTCACTAGAAGATCAGTCCAGTTATTCTAAAGCCATTAGATCTCTGTCTGTATGCCTAACATAGCTTCTGCACACAGGGATGCCTTGGGAAAGAAAGAGTCAAGGAGGACTTAAATGAAGAGGGGACACCTACAGATTCTCTTGTCTCTGCAGACACTGAAGAGGCCGGTGCTCCAGTCTCCACCAGTCTGGACAATCGCTGTGACTGTGGTCCTGCCAGTGGCTCCCCGGACGGGCTGCTTCACCACAGCCTGGGCTGGCCCATGGCTCCTGGAGAGTCAAAAACAGTGACTAACTTGAAAACAAAGGTGATGGTTCACAAGGATAACCGTTAAGCCAAGACAGAGTGATGCGGAGGAGAGAGGGACCCAGTGATGATGCCTAGTGGCTCTTAACCCATAGCCCAAGCTCCTCGCCATCTGCCCCAGTCCTACTGTTCCTCTGACCTTATCCTAGCTCTCTTAGTGGCATGATTATTCCTGATCCTGTCATTCACCATAAAATCCAGCCTACTTCCTTAGTGTTCCTTGGAGTTTCATTAATAGCTAGATTCACAAATTTGGAACCAAGAGGCCTCAATTCAAATGCCAACATGGCACTTCCTGGCAGCTTGACCTTGGCTGTTGCTTAACTCCTATTTCCATTTGTTCAAATGTACAATTAAAAATAAGTAATTTTATCAGGTTATTGTGTTGAATGAAGGACATATACTTAGTTTGCTGTGCCTAGGGAGTATGTAACCAACTGCCCCGAGTGAGGCTACGCCCCAAAGGTTTTGAGCCTTTGTTGAAGAGACCAATAAGGACCAGACATGGAAATTGGGGCTAGGCTATGGAAGGGCAACGCGCAGTATCATTTAATTGAACCAAGACTTCAGAAGATGTCTTTTTGTTTGTTAGTTTAAGGATTTATCTTTTTATTTTAGTGGGGGAGGGGCAGAAGGCAAGGGAGTAAGAAAGAGACACTTTCAAGCAGACTCCCCACTGAGCACGGAGCCCATCGCAGGGCAGGGTCTCACGACCCTGAGGTCCTGAGCGGAAACCGAGAGTCAGATGCTTACCCCACGGAGCCACCCAGGCCCCAGAAGATGTCTTAATGTCAAAGTGCTGCATGGCTGTCCTCGGGGGACCACAGAATACACCTTCAGATCGTTCTCTCTGAAGGAAACAGATATCCTATGCCCTCATTCTGAAGTAGGAAATATAGGCCCGGGGGATGGGCTTCAAAAGTGAGGTGGAAAAACTTCCTTCTCTTTCTGGGGCCGAAAGTGGGTTTTGCCCAAGCTCCTACCGTGGGGATACCTGCGGTGAGTCCCACAGTGAAGGGGGAGCTGCACTGGCCTGTGGAAGGGCCAGATGGAGGGGATGGTGGAGGGACCACCGAGAGCCTGTACGCGGTATGATTATCCCCTTTGAGCAAGGCTCATTAGCAGTTTGTCCCTGCCTCTGCTGTTGTGAAGAAAGCCTGCCTCTGACGTGAGACAAACGAGAGACAGCAGAATGTCTTCCTCTAACAGCTGCTGTTACAGGACTAGTCACCAGCGCTCAGCACCTGTGACTCACGGTCTGGAGGCCAGAGTGGAACATTCCTGAGCACCTTAAGGCAACACCCTGCGGGCATCATGGAAACAGCAGAAGGCCCCTTTGAGAACCTCTAAATCAGGGCAATAAACCCAAGGGGGGATGCGTTCTCGTTACTCAGACGCACATCTCTTTTTCATTCCACCAATACTGCCCATGTCCACGCCTTCCCAAACCTAATGTGCTTTCAATAAACAGTGTTTATTAAACACTGTTATTAAACACTGTTAAAAAAAAAATGCCCACACCTCACCCCAGGCCAACAGCTCAGGTCTCCAGACAAGAGGGACAGAAATCAGGATTCATAGCAAGGTTGCCAGCAATACCTAGGCAGTCGTCCTGACACCAGCCTGAAACCTGACACAGGTGGATATGGAGGCCTCTGATGGCCACAACGGCCTCTGAGTCTCCCACGGGGTGAGTGGTGATGTCAGCATGAGAGAGAGATGGCAAAGAGGGATGCCTGCGTGGCTCAGAGGCTGCCTTCAGCTCAAAGTTTAATCCTGGGGTCCTGGGATTGGGCCCCCTGCAGGGAACCTGCTTCTCCCTCTGCCTGTGTCTCTGCTTCTCTCTCTGTGTGTCTCCCATGAATAAATAAATAAAATCTTTAAAAAAAAAAAAAAAAAGAAAAAAAGAAAAAAAAGAGAAAAGAAGAAAAGAAAGAAAAGAAAAGAAAAGAAAGAAAAGAAAAGAAAAGAAAAAAGAAAAGAAAAGAAAAGAAAAGAAAAGAAAAGAAACGAAAAGAAAAGAAAAGATGGCAAAGAACACAGAATGGGAGGGAGGCCGGTGGGGAAGACAGTGGGTGGAACATGGCCAGTCTTAAGTGCCAATGAGACAGGAGCTGGAAGGTAGGAGAGCCTGGAAGAGGTTAGGGTCAGGAGCTACCTATCTACAAGTGTCAAGTGGAGCTGCGCACCCCAGCCCCTTTAGCCCTTAGGCATTTATAGACAACGCTTAGAGGCTAACGAGCTGTTCAAGAGCCTGCAACAGTATCTGAGGTCTGGAAAAAAGTACTGGCTCCAAACTATAAAAACTGCAAAGCAGACTGCAAAGTTAGTTAATACTCAACTAAACATAAAAATCTAGCATTATGTCCATCTCATGAACCGTCAGATTCACAAATATTTTATTACATTTAAAAACAATTTAGGAAAAAAAAATAAAATAATAAAATAAATAAAATAAAATAAAATAAAATAAAAATAAAAACAATTTAGGATTCTCATTTTGCAAAAAATTCCAAGTATGAATGACTGCTGAGAAATAAGAACCAATCATAAAATGAATTAATCCCAGATAGCCAAATAATTTCAAAAACAAAATTATAAAAATCCTTTCACTTATTGTACAGCAGGAAAAAAAATTGTGGATATAACGTGTGGTACGGGTTGGTTTTAATACATTTGTTACAGTGTAGGTTAGGGTCCACGGTATAGACTGAATCGTGTATCCTCCAAAGTCGTATGTTGAAGCCCAGCCCCTGGTGGGCTTTTAGGGGATAATGAAGGCTAAGTGAGGACTAGGGGTGGGAGCCCGGTCTGCTAAAACTGCCATGCAGAAAGGCCACAGAAGCACCCAGTGAGAAGGCTGCAGGCCACGTGTACTGACCTCACAGGAACCCGGCCACGCGGGCACCTGATCTTGGACTTCCAGCCTCCAGAAAGGTGAGAACACAGCTTTCTGCTCGTCAGGCCACCCTGTCTATGATATTTCGTTTCCGGGGACTGAGAAGGGGACTGAGTCCAAGCGGACTGAGTCAATGTGAAGATGTCAAATGGCTGCTCAAGAAGCCCCCTGTGTGCCCGCTTACTTCCTCTGCTCCCCTGTGACCTCCTGGGGTCAGCGGGCACACGCTGCCCCTCCGCTAACCCCAGAACCCTGCACAGCACCGACACCGAGCGGGCCGGTGGCTGCCCGCTGAGCTGGACCATTCGTTGAATGCACGGGTCTCCTCTGTTATCTTTGAGTCCTCCTCGGACCCAGCTACAAATGGTCTGATCTTCGCTGTGTTTCCTCCTCCAGCCAGGGCATAGGTCTCAGGTGGTGAGAGGAAACCAAAGCAGAGAGTGGCCTCAAAGCTCCCCACCCCCACCCCCCCAGTGTAGGGCCTGGACCTCCCAACGTGCTGCTCACACCTTGGGGTTTCCGTCCTTATAGGAAGAGCTTCCAATCAGCTCTGAATTTAGAATTTCTGAGGCCTGAGCCCCTGGATTGGACCTCCCCCTGGAATGGACCATTTACAGCTTGCAGTCCTAGAACAGAACTTTCTGCTCCTGGCTCAGCCTTTTAGGATGGTGAGGAAGCCTGTCCTCTGTTCTAATAAAGTAGCAAAGAGATCAGCTTCTCCTGGGGGGGGGGGGGGGGGGGGGGAATGGGTTTGCTTGCCTAACTTTGAATTCAGCAAGTATCTTACTATCCTAATACCCTAAATCTTTGGTGATTTTGATATTAAAATGTTTGAATTGACATGCACTGGCTAACAAAATTCAGCTCAACATTACAGCTCTGGTGTCCTAATGAAAGTAACAAGCACAGCTACCCTCCACGGAGCACCTGCGCCACCAGGCCCCTCACAGTTCCTTTACCAACCGGATCATTAACTGGGGGGCTGCCACAGGCCTCAGAGTAAAGCACCCGCTACAGCTGCCTGTACAGCTCTTAGCTCCGGGGCCTCCCGGGGAATCTGATTCTACGACTAAAACCCGGAGTTTGGGAACAGTGGAGGAGGCGCATGGTCACGGAGCTTTGCTATATCAGAGCAGCTGTCTTTTTGCCATCAAATTCAGCGAGTTCTTCATTTAGTGGAAAGAGGACAGATTTCAGACTCAGGCACACTAAAATTCACTCGTGGCCTTCTAGTTGTCTGGCCTTGGGAAACCCGAGACATCATCGCCCTCAGCTCTGGTCTCTCTCCCTTGAAACTGGGTTGAAAACACCCACCCTCCACAGTTGCCTGAGGATTCCAGGGGGCCGGTGGAGGTGGCTATTGTCATTCTGACCTCCTGAGCCTGCCCTTACCCCTAGGGCACTCCTACCCTACTCAGAGAAACAGAGGGAGGAGGCCTGGGGCACTCTCTCAGGTGTCACCTGTGCAGCCCAAATACCCCAAACTTCAATCCCGGGGACCCATCAGCCTCCGGTTTTCCCACAACTAATAGTTTTCCCAGGAGAGAGAACTTTCAGGGCTAAACTCAGAACAGTCCCAGGTGACCCAAGAAGGTTAGTCACCCATAGAGATAGAGGCCAGAGGCACAGTGCTAGGAGACTGCTAGGAGATGGAGGAGAGGCACGCCCACCCCCCTTTCTCACCTCACTCTGCTCAGATCTCCCCGACCTAAGCACATTCCCCACCCGGTGGGGTGCTTCCGCCTGAGGGTGGGTTCCTGAAACCTCTTCCTTGATTAAACTTGCAATCCTAAAAAGGGTTCATTCTGCCTTCCACTCAGGCCTCCTTGATTACTTCAAACTTACCTGAAGCCAAAGCCCTTGAGTTCTGATTTCAAAGGACTAGAAATTACTGGCAGCCAAACAGAAGTCAATTTTCACCTGGTCAAGGATTCAACATTGAAAGTTAAGAATAAAGAGACACCCTTTCACCCAAGCCAGCCCTTCTTTCACCAGCCAAGCAGGGCCCTAAGGAGCCAATAATGAGTTGCCCCTTTTCAAGTATCCTTGAAAAATGATAGCAACGACTTTCTTCCCTTGCCCGGTTTTCTTCTCTCTGGCTCCTCATAAGAGATTGATTTTGAGAGAGAGAGAGAGAGAGAGAGAGAGAGAGAGAGAGAGAGAGAGAGAGAGAGATTTGATATGCTACCCAAAGAGAAAAAGTTAAAAGGAAAAAAAAATCACCCAACTCTCTACCTCAAACTGGAAATAAGATGCTGTTCATCTTCAGAGATGAGTGAAAGCAACAGAGGCGAGTGTATGTTGAGCAAGGAAACATCCTCAGGAAATTGAGAGAAGTAATTTCCAAACCAACTCATAGTGAGGTGTTCCCTCACTGGGACTCTTCTCCTCCCTTGGACAAAAGGCTGGCTGATTCTAAACTTAGTTTCAATCCAAAGTGAAGCATCTCTTCTAAAGAATGTTGCGTTGATATTCTGGAACCTGAGGTCATAGCATGGACCTAACAGACATGTTACTTCTTTAAAGGCACGTACACATCTAACTGGTTAGGTCCATGTCCCGGGTATTAGGAGTCTCCAAAGGACACCTCTAGGACCTGCCTGATGGAGGTGCGGACTCCAGGAATGCTGGCAAAATGTCCAGAAAGGGGGAAAAAATTGCAATTGAGGGAAGAGTTCTACAATCATAAATCAGCATTACATGAGAAAGACAACGGGAGGGAGCTGCCGACTATACTATATATTCTTCTCATCAGACCCACGGAGAATGACTGTGGAGGGTTCTAAACTTCAATGCATTTATTTGAGCAGGTTTGTGAAGAAAAGCCTATATAATACCTCCCAAATCAAGATTCTTCAGCTGAGCTTCCTAATTGCCTTCATTCACTGGGTTCTGGGCAACTGTGTCTCCTCACCTCTAAGGACAGTCCTACCTGAAGCATGGCCGTGTTTCTCCGGCTTACCACTCCAACTCAAAGTGCTTAACGCAGGGTCTGCAACATAATCAGCATTCAGTAATTTGTTCAATAAATGTGCTACCCGTGAAAAGTCAACTTTGTAAGGATAACAGAAATTAGCAAGTGATTACTAGCTTTGCAAAGAAAAAAAAGATTTACAATAAGATTCCTTTAAGGAGTGAATAACCATTGTCCATGTAAGCTGAGTCCATACGGACTCTGGATCTCTGGAGAATTCCAGAAATACTCAAAATCTATCTTTAATTTTTTTTTAAAGATTTTATTTATTCATGAGAGATACAGAGAGAGAGCGAGAGAGAGGCAGAGACACAGGCAGAGGGAGAAGCAGGCTCCATGCCAGGAGCCCGACTTGGGACTCAATCCCGGGTCTCCAGGATCACACCCTTGGCTGAAGGCGGCACTAAACCACTGAGCCACTGGGCTGCCCAAAATCTATCTTTAAAATGGAAAGTTCTGAGGTTTTTGGTTTTGGTTTTGGTTTTTTAGTATTGTTACAATAAAAACCCTGGAATTGATTTCAAAAATATATACCTTATATATATATATAATACATATATACATACACATACACCTTTATAATGGAAAGTTCTGACAGTGATCAAAATGGAACCTTATTTTTTTAATATTTTATTTATTTATTCATGAGAGACAGAGACAGGCAGAGACACAGGCAGAGGGAGAAGCAGGCTCCATGCAGGGAGCCCGACGTGGGACTCGATCCCAGGACTCCAGGATCACACCTTGTGCCGAAGGCAGGCACCAAACCACTGAGCCACCCAGGGATCCCCAGAATGGAACTTTATTTTTTTTTTATTTTTTTTTTTAAGATTTTATTTATTTATTCTTGAGAGATAGAAGGAGAGACAGAGCCAGAGACACAGGCAGAGGGAGAAGCAGGCTCCATGCCGGGAGCCGGACGTGGGATTTGATCCCGGGACTCCAGGATCATGCCCTGGGCCAAAGGCAGGCGCCAAACCGCTGCGCCACCCAGGGATCCCCCAAAATGGAACTTTAAAAGAGTTATAGAGTTTTGGAAAATACCAAATTTAATGTCACTAAGAGTAGGACAAAACTCGTATTATGGACCTCTTGGTATGATGCAGTACATAATAATGTTTGACCTAAATTTATCAAGTCTCTAGGTCACTGTCCAAAAGAAATACAATGCAAGGCCACATCACATATGCAATTTTAAATTTTCTAGTAGCCATATTTTTAAAAAGTAAAAGAAAGATGAAACTAATTTTAAAGTATTTTAACACAATTTATTCAAAACATTATTTTAGCATGTAAACAATAGAAAATTATTACCGAGGTATCTTCTATTCTTTGTCATACCAAGTCTTTGAACTGAAAGTATGTCCCACATTTTTACAGCACACCTCAATTCAGACTCTCCACCTCTCATGTGCTCTAGACAGGGGGTTAGTGGCTAAACTACTGCACAGCACAGCTCTAGACTGAATCCCAGGGTAAGGAAAATGAGGGATAGAAGAATAAAATACCATTTACTCCTCCAGAGTGAAGTGAGTACTCCTCTGTCACATTCCTAAGCCCTTAGGAGTAAGGATCACATCTTATTCTGCTGTTTTGCTTTCTGGAAGTGAGAGGAGGGGTGCCCACCTTATTACCAATCAAGCTGTAAGCCTAACAGTGGGCAATTAGAACACTTAATTGATTCTGCAAGTCTTGGGTGGCATCTGAGTATTTTCCAATACAGAGATGAAGTTGTGTGCAAAGACAACAAGGAGAGGAAACAGTGTAACCAAAGTACCAGATAACAAGGAGGGCCTACCAGAGCCAGGCACATTGATCTTTACTAGTCACTAGAACAACTGAATGAATGAATTTTTCAAGATAAAAAGAGATGGGGATGCCTGGGTGGCTCAGTGATTGAGCATCTGCCTTTGGCTCAGGTCATGATCCTGGGTCCTGGGATTGAGTCCCGTATCAGCCTCCCCATGGAAAGCCTGCTTCTCCCTCTGCCTATGTCTCTGCCTCTGTTTCTCATGAGAAAATAAAATCTTAAAAAAAAAGGTGGGGGGGGGGGGGATCCCTGGGTGGCTCAGCGGTTTGGTGCCTGCCTTTGGCCCAGGGCATGATCCTGGAGTCCCGGGATCAAATCCCACGTCCGGCTCCCGGCATGGAGCCTGCTTCTCCCTCTGCCTGTGTCTCTGCCTTTCTCTCTCTATCATAATAAATAAATCTTTTAAAAAATTTTTAAAAAAAAGATAAAAAGAGACGGACACAATGACCACAAACTAGAGAAAACACAAGAACATACTACCTCATCCCCATGCCAAAAATTTGCAGTGACTGTGCAGACAAATCAACTTCAAATTTCATCCTGGAATCTGAGAATCTTTACAAGGCCCAATTTACTTATTGGTTTTCAATTTTCCTCTCATTTCTCCCAGATAAACATTCTATTCCTGGCATTAACTCCCCACCAACCACATACTTATTCTCAGCTCCAGGCCCTTATCCACACCTAGTTCTAAAGTCGGGGAGGTGGATCTGCTCTGCTTCAACCTCTACTCCAGGCCCAGCCCTCCTTTATGGCGCTGCCTCATCTTTGAAGTCTCATCGGACTTCGGTCCATATGAACTTCTCCCTCCTCTTATAGCCCTAACATGACTGCCCTCAGTCAAATAGATTCCTGTTTTGCATGTATGCATTCTTTGTTTAACAAGTGTGTTGCAGGGGCGCTGGGGTGATTCAGATGGTTCGGTGTCTGATTCTTGATCTCAGCTTGGGTCTTGATCTCGGGTTATGGGTTCAAGCCCTGTGTTGGGTGTGTATTGCAATGAACTGCAAGTAGAGAGGCCAAGGCTCTAGCTTAGCTCTGCCACTAGTGCATATGATCTTCAGGCCACCTCATTTCTGTTTCTTCATGGGGCCTCCATGCAATCCCCTCAGCACACCAGCTACCAGGTCCCTGCCTCAGAGCCTTTAGACCTGCTATATCTTCTTTTTGTCCAAATTACAAGCTAACAAATGCCTTTTTTGCCCAGATTATAGGCTTTTTCCCAGATTACAGACTAACAAAACTACGTATTCATTTACCGTTGCACCTACAAGCCCACTTCTAGAAATTTACTCCCAAGGTTCACCTCCACAGGGGCGTCTGTCTGGATCAGCTGGTGAAGCATGTAACTCTTTGATCTGAGGTTGTGAGTTCAAGCCCCATGTTGGGTGTAGAGATTACTTAAAAATAAAATCCTAAAAAAAAAAAAAAGATATGCCTCTACAAATATAAAACCACATATTCACAAAGTTACTCACTATATAATTCTATACAAAGTCTGTAAAATATCAAAAGCTCAGAAACAATCTAAGTGCCATCCATAGGAGATGAGATGAATAAACTGGTACACTTTTACAGCAGTAAGACACAAGGCAGAGAGAAAAGAAGAGGCAGAAGGGAGGAAAAGGAGAAGGAAAGATCTCTATGAACTAAAGTGAAAAAATATCCAAGCTATGTTAACTTTAAAAAGCAATGTGTAAAATAATTATATATAACATGATGCTTTTTGTACGAGAAAAGAGAAATTAAATTACATATAGAGAGAGGACAAAATGATGGTCGCCAGAGGGTAGAGGGTGGAGGGATGGACAAATGGGTGAAGAGGAGTGGGAGATACAGGCTTCCAGTTATGGAACAAATAAGTCACTGAAATGAAAGGTGCAGCACAGGTAATACAGTCAGTGGGATGATAATAGCACATTATGGTGACAGATGGGAGCTACACCTGTAAGCAAGTACAGACTTGCTGAATCGCTGTACTATACACCTAAACCAGTGTAACATTGTATGTCAATTATACTTCAGCTTTTAGAAAGTACATATAAATATTTACTTATTTTTGGAAAAAGAAACACAGAAGAGACGATGCAGAAACTAATGAGAGTGGTTAGCTACAGAGTATAGGAGGGAATATGGTGCAAGAGAGAAAAAATTCTCTAAATGGATCAATCTTTTATTTTTGAACTGTGTATTTTACTTATTCAAAAAACCTGAACTCTACTTAGATTTGTTGTTAATAATAGTACTGAACTTCCAATTCTGAAATCACTGAGACCAAATGAGTAAATTTATTGAGATTACAGCATGTCTAAAAAAAAGAATCCATCAGTCCAGTGATTTCAAAACAACGATAAAAGAAAACAATTGAGAGCAAAAGGGAAACCTCTTCTTTACAGAAGAACTAGATCTAATAAATACAAAAGAAATGACAAAATTAAGAACTTACCTTATTACAACTATCCATGTAATAACAAATGGCAGAAACATGACCAGTGAATACTGCCATTTCATCACAGTTTGTAGCTAACAGAATATTCACATAAGTCTCCAAATAATCACCTTATTAATTATAAAACGGAAACAGAACCTTTTCAATGGAGAAATCCACCAACAATATATCAACATACCAATCCTAATGTGATACAAGGGAAAACATCACCCATGTCATTAGCCTTGCCAAGAATTTTAAATCTGAATCTAATAATGAGAAAATAGACAAATTCAAATTGTGAGACAAACTACTACCAACTGCCATGGAGTCTTCAAAAATGTTACAGTCATGAAATACCAAAAAAGAAAAGAAAGTAGAGAAACTGTCTTAGCTTGAAGTTGAAGAGACATGACCACAAAATCTAATGCTTGATCTTTGATTAGATCCTAAGAGTTTAAAAAAAAAATTATTAATGGTTACTGGGGAAATTTTATTACTTCATTTTTATTATGAAAGCTTATTACCTAATATTACTGCATCATGTTAAGTTTCTTGAGCAAAATATATATATACACACACACACACACACACACACACACATATATAGTGATTATACAGGAGAATGTCCTAGTTCTTAGGAGTTACATGCTACAGTATTAAAAGGTAAGGTGTCATGGTGCGTGTAATTTAATGTGAAATGGTTCAGAATTTTTTATAAGTATATTCGAAATGCAAAATGGTATCCTGGATTAGATCCTACAATAGTAAAACAGTAAAATGACATCAGTGCAAAAACTGGTGAAATCCAAATAAAGCCTATAATTTAGCTCTAATTTAGTTAATAGTAAAATACCAATGTTAATTATTTAGTTCTGACAACTGAACCAAGGCTATGTAAGATGTCTGTTAACACGAGGGGAAATTATGAAACTATGAAGAGTGTATAGGAACTCTCTGTACAATAGATGCAACTTTTCCATAAATCTAGAAGTATCCCAAAATAAAAAGTTTATTTTAAAAAAATGTATATTTCGACAGAAAGAAAGCAAAGGTGGCAAAATGCAGCAATCGGTAAATCTAGGTGATAGATATATGGATGTTTATTGGCCAATTCTTTTAACTTTTCTGTAGGTTTAAAATTTGTCAAAATAAAATATTAAAATAAAACCACAGAAGGTTAAAAGTAAAAGGATGGAGAAAGATATTCCACATCAACACTAACCAAAAGAAAACTGATGTCATTATATTAATGTCATAGCCTTTAGGCAAAAAACATTTCTAAAAATGAGGAACACTACCCAATTAGAAAAAGTTCAGTTTACCAGGAAGATAACAGAATTTAAATCTATATACATCAAATAACAGCATCAAAAAAAAAAAAACAAACATACGAACTATAAGGAAAAATATGTAAATCCATGACCTTGGGAGATTTTATTACACCTCTCAAAAATAAACCAAAAGAACAAAACAGTAGGATACAGATTTGAACAGTTCAATCTGCCAACTATAACCTAACGGACATATACAGAACATTATGATTGCAGAATAAACATTCTTTTCATTTTTTTTTTAAGATTTTATTTTTTTATTCACAACAGACACAGAGAGAAAGAGAGGCAGAGACATAGGCAGAGGGAGAAGCAGGCTCCACGCAGGGAGCCTGACATGGGACTTGATCCCAGGATCACACCCTGGGCTGAAGGCGGTGCTAAACCGCTGGGCCACTGGGGCTGCCCTAAACATTCTTTTCAGATCCACACAGAACATGTATAAAAACAGTTAGTGAAGAAAAAAAAAATCTGATAGTATATGTTAATTAAATTGAATTTATATGAAAATCTTTTTTAAAGATGTCAGTTTAAAAAAGCAGGTATAAAAATTGTACACTGGGACACAGTCTTGTCTTTATGGGAGGAGGCACAAGGTAGGCTTCTGAGGTGCTGGCGTTGTGTTGTTCTTTGACTGAATGGTGATTATATAGGATTTTGCTCTGTTGATAATTGTTTTGCTGTTGCTAATATTTTTGTTAATTTAATTTTTTATATTTTGAGTATGTGTTATGTATTTCTTGTTATTCACTTTTGTGTGTGCATATTTCACAACTTAAAAGGAATTCAAATCCTTTAGGAAGGTACCAAAGTCCTATGATTACAGTAAGCCGAATGCAGCCTGTTTTTCTTCAGCATTTCTTTTTTTTTTTTTTTAAGATTTTATTTATTTATTCATAGAGATGCAGAGAGAGAGAGAGAGAGAGAGGGAGAGAGGCAGACACAGGCAGAGGGAGAAGCAGGCTCCATGCAGAGAGCCTGACATGGGACTCGATCCCGGGTCTCCAGGATCACGCCCTGGGCTGCAGGCGGCGCTAAACCGCTGCGCCACCGGGGCTGCCTTTTCTTCAGCATTTCAACTAATTGTTGCTTCTTCAGTTGAGCACCAGATGAAGCAATGGGCCCATGCTTGCAGGCTTCCATGTACAAAACTTATATATCTTTAAACACAAGAAGCATATTCAGCCCAGCAAGATGCTCGCTCATTCTAAGAGAGGCACCAAGGATTCAAGCCGGCAAGAACAGAGGATCTATGAATTCCAACTCACACTTAATCCAAGGAGCAGAGGTTCGTAGGCTCATCTAATGAAATAGGCATAATCATCCATAATATTGCAATTATTTTCCATCCTTCTGGTTTGCTTTTTGTTTTTTTCCCCCAAACATATATAGTTTAATTTACCAAAGTTAAACTTCAGTGAATTTGTAATTAGGCACATGGAAAGATTAATTGATTTAGGGAATAATTAAGGCTATACACAGGGAGCAGCAAAAGAATCCAGAGGGCAAACAACAAAATGGTGGCCCCATAGAAACCAACAGAAAGGACATGATTACAGCCTAAATAATCTTAAACCAATACATCCTGGGGCTTTTTATTAATTATCATCATCATTACTATCATTAATCAGTAACACCTACTGAGGTCTTACCACCTACCAGGTACTATGCTATATATATGGTTTTCCTAGAATGTTTCACCTAAACATCTCTGATAAGCCTAGAAAGTAGATAGGCAATTACTTCCATTTTACAGATGAAGAAACTGAGTCTGAGTAATTGGCCAAGATCACCCAAGTAGCAAATGGAAAGAGTGGAAATCTAACCTGGCTAGTCTGACTTCAGAGCATATTAACCTTACCTGCTATGCTACGCTGATAAATGATAACTTGCACTTGTCCTCTAAGGGATCTTTGAGTTCTAACATTCAATGACTTACTTCAGTGGATCTATGATAAAGCATTCAGTGTGGTCCAGTACCTGTCAAACTGTTGAAGAAGATAGCTCAGTAAAATCTCTTGATTTAACCTGAAAATTAGAACTCAGGTTCCTTAGGGTTATCGGAATTGGCCTTTGCCCATACAGTCATTTTTTTTTTTAAGATTTATTCTTTGAGAGACAGCGCATGTGCACATGAGTGGGGGGAGGAGCAGAGGGAGAGAATCTCAAGCAGATTCCCAGGTGATTACGAGCCAACAGTCTCAATATCACGACTCTCAAATCATGACCTGAGCCCAAATCAAGAGAAAGATGCTGAACTGATCGAGCCACCCAGACACCCCAATCTTTGCCCATGTTGAATCCTTAAAGAAACAGAAATGTTTTTTCTCCAGTGGCAATCAATACCTAATATTTTTCCCTCTATGAAGCAGAATGGCACAGATAATATCAAAAGATGTTTTGGCTCGAATGAAACAAATTTGCAATATAGTGGACATGATCTAAATCTGACAAATGCAGGTTCCTGGGGAGAAAAAACCCTTTTCTAAAATGACCAAATTTAGTGTAAATCATTATAAACTGCTTATAAACTATTGATGTTAGCCCTGAAAAAATATTACTGGTAGCTAATCGAATACATTAAAGCTAAAAGAATTCTTTAAATATAAGACCCATTTGTTCTTTATACAAAATACTTAAGTCAAAATATTCTCATGTGTTTTTTTAAATCATGAGTTATGTTCTTTAAAAATTAAAACTAGCTGTCTAATTTAGTTTTTATTTTAAAAAAAGAAATACAAAAAAAAAAAGAGGGATCCCTGGGTGGCGCAGTGGTTTGGCGCCTGCCTTTGGCCCAGGGCGCGATCCTGGAGACCCGGGATCGAATCCCACATCAGGCTCCCGGTGCATGGAGCCTGCTTCTCCCTCCGCCTGTGTCTCTGCCTCTCTCTCTCTCTCTGTGACTATCATAAATAAATAAAAAATTAAAAAATTTAAAAAAAAAAAAAAAAAGAAAGAAAGAAATACAGCTAACTCCATAATGATATAACATAAAAAATTAGATAATCCTTAGCCTTCATAAGTAGTATAAAGTACACCTCAAAAAGAAACATGCTGTCATTTTTGTGTTAATCTGAAAGACCAGAAGCTTCTGGGAAATAGCAATAATTTGTAAAAAGACCAAAAAAAAAAAAAAAAAGTATGGTACAAACTACTTCTCTGAGGACCCAAGAAGGAAAAAAAAAAAAATTTATTAGGTTCAGGAATCCAAGATGACTTGGTGTAAATATGATTACAGGCAGAATTTGATGGTTAGAAATGAAGTCTATTAAGGTCCAGTCTAAGGTTCTCACACCTAATCTGAAGACACAGAATAGTTATGTCCCTAGAAACCAGGATGTTATCTCCAATTTGCATGAGTTTAATGAACCAGATAGATAATTGTATCACCAATATCTGCCCCTAGCCCATTTTCAGTGAGATGAATTTTCTTGCTCATGAGGTCCACGTGGAAAACAGCATGCTCAGAAATGGGAGTCTTCCCAGTGTGCTCTTTTCCCAGGACAGGAACTCGCCGAGGTCCCAACAGTGGATCATCAAATCTCATCAGCTTCACTTTAGAAAGGTCTACAGAAAAAAAGATGACCAATATGAGCATTTACCTATAGCCACTGACTCAAACCCATGCCTAAGCCTGACAATTCAAGTTTAAAAACCACTGGTTGTTATCTAAAAGACACTTTCATGAGATTATTAAATAACACTCAATCTCAGAAAGCAAAGCTAAATCTGACAAATCTTCCTGCTGTCAGCTTCTACCCAGATCAAAGATTCAGAGATAGAGATTCTATGTAACACCTGGAATTATAAACCAAGAGGAAGGATTGAGTATATTTTTGAGCATTATCCTAAATGGTTTCTCTCTCTCTTTTTTTAAAGATTTTATTTATTTATTCATGAGACACACACACACACACAGAAAGAGAGAGAGAGAGAGGCAGAGACCCAGGCAGAGGGAGAAGCAGGCTTCATGTAAGGAGCCCGACGTGGGACTCGATCCCAGGTCTCCAGGATCAGGCCCTATACTGAAGGCGGCGCTAAACTGCTGAGCCACCCGGGCTGCCCTAAATGGTTTCTCAAATCACTTTCTATATGCTTCAATTAACCATCAGTAAGTCTAAAACTCTTTCCTCTTTCTTGTCTTGGTTCCTGGGATACATTAAAACTGTGAGAGTTGTAGCTTTTTTTTGAAAGATACTTCTAGAGAAACAATTACTACTCTAAGAAATAGCATTGCCAGTTTCTTGTTTTGCTCAAAGGATGAAAAGTTAGTTGTATTACCAAGCTGATGAGATACAAGGAGAGACGAAGAAGGACAGGGGGAAAGGGCACAGCTTTCAGACTTTTGAGCTTCTGGATGAGCTCCAACTCTGCCCTGCTTGAGATTTTCCTGATCTGCTCTTGTGCAAGCTGATAAGATGGCTCCTGGCAAAGAAAGCATTTGCCCCTTGAACAAATTTATGATCAACAATCCTGCCAACAACCGAGCCTGAAAAAAATTTATTTATTTCAGCAATTTTGAGATATCCCGACATCAAGTGCTTTTATTTTATACAGTAGAAAAACATCATAAATGACTACAAATGCTGATTCTGGGCTTAAATCTCATTCTAAATGTAGCATGGCTAGTTATACTTAACCCAATCTACAGAAATAGGAGGTATTTTCTGAATTAGCTCCCACCCCTTCCTAAAGCAGGCTGCTAGGTGGTCCGTGAGCTACACTCCCTCATGCTGCCTTGACTATGAAGCTTAGCATGAGAGGGATAAGACATAAAAGCAGACATTAATGCAGCTGGTGGCTATGCCAGGAGTACAAGTTATCCAGGCATTATATTCTCTTTGGGAAACAAGACTGAAAGACTTCAAGTTTAATGTAGGGATATTGAAGCTTACAGAATAATTACCTGAGACTACCATGAAGGCAAACCCTGCCAGAGTCTTATTTGGGAGCAAGAATACAATTCATTTTAATAGCTATTACAATTCAACATGCACACTGGTGATACTAAATATTTTGCTATGGAAGCAGTGAGAAGTTCAGCCAGCGGATTTTATGCATGAGGCCTTTTACTACAGATCTGCACCCTTCCCACGCCTCCCTCTGTCTCCCTCTCCTTCTTTATCCTCCTCTCTTTCTCCCTTCTTCTCTGAAACAGACCTCCCTCATCATTCCCAGCAATTCTGAATCAAACTATTTCAAAGAAGCCTTAATACTCAATCAGGCATCTAAGTGACAAAACATATTTGCTTTGATGTTGCACCATGTAGCTCATTACTGCCAATAATTCTTGGAGCTTTCTTAGTGGTTTTACTCTCTTTTCTTATCGCAGACCTCTCTCATCATTGAAAATGTAGAAGTTTAAGTCTGCAACTACACAAGAATTGAGGCACTTAGAGAAAAGATGAGAGTGACTCAAAGTCCCTAGGGATTGATAATGTGCAATGCAGCCTTTCACCTCCATGTTATCAGTTCACATGCGGCATGGGCTGGGAGTGATTTAAAGTCATTATCATCAAATAGTTGCTCAGTGGCCTTTGTGGAGAGAAATGGTTTCACTCCAGTTCCTCCTGGACCTAGATCATAATCACCCTCCATGCAATTGGCACTAATTGGACGACTAACTGGCTTTTGCAGCAAACAGACTAAGAAATATGTTATTGAATTTCACTCCCTTCCCGTCTCATACACTCGATACACTTAGCCCCCTTAGATATCAAAGCATCCTGAGGGCTTCTGGAGAAGTCTCAAGGTTAGCGCTCTTCTGAAGATACTTGAAGGAATATCAATTTCAAACTCCACCCTAACATTTCTATCCACTCTAAAAAATTCATAGCAGCTACGAATGTCAAACTTAAAGCACTTTATGATAATATTATTCACAGCTAGTATGACAAAGGATGTAAGAATTATGCCGGAGGCTCAGAGAGAAAAGACGAGATACAGAAAATACATTCCAATACAATCCTGAAGAACCTTGTCAGTCCTATATCTGAGCGTATTTAAAAGGGAGGCATTTGTAACATTACAAATTACAGTTTTCGATATAGGAAAACATCCTCTCACATGCTACAACTTCATAATAATCCTACCTAGTGGTTGCACAGAACTATCTATTTTCTTTAAAAGCCACCATATTGTTCTTTAAATATCAGTGTTCTTCCTATTACAAAATCTTCTCATGACCAAATATATGCAGCAGAAAACAAGCCAAAAGGAAGGTCACAGAATGGCTTCCTGTATGTTCATATTTCAAAGTTTTCAAGTTCTGCTTTCTGTGGCCTCTAAGTTCTAAGGATGGCACTACATGGTTTACCAAGGGAACGGATAAATGTCTTTAACAACATGGATGAACCTGGACATTTTGCTAAGCAAAATAAGACACTTACTCACCATTTTGTGATTCCACTTACACAAGGTACCCAGAATAGTCAAATATAAAGAGACAGCAAGGAGAATAGTGGTTACCAGGGACTACAGGGACGGAGACTGGAGAGGTACTGTTTAATGGGTACTGGGTCTCAGTGTGGAATGATGAAACAGTTCTGGAGGTGAATAATATTGATGATCACACAACAATGCAAATGTACTTGATGCCACTGAACTATACACTTAAAAAGGGCCAAAATGGTTAATTTTATGTTATATGTATTTTACCACAATTTTTAAAAATGTTTACAAGTGAAAAACCCCTAACCCTAATGTACTGCTGCTAGACAGTGAAACACGAGAGATCCATCCTGCTGACATCCCCTCCTGGGTATAATTTCCAAGGTCCCATCCAAACAGTTATTTTCTCTGTAAATACATCCCTGATCACCATAGCTGTAAATAATCTCACCTTTTTCTGTGCTAAAAACTTTATCTACATCTCCCTTACTGTACATAGCAGTTCCTCCTTAGATTATGATCATGTATTTGAATTGCTTAGTGCCCTGCTCCTTCAAGAGATGCAGGATCTCCTAATGAACAATACTTTGTGGGCCCCCCAAAACCACTCATACATACAGAAGAGTCTCTCCATATACACTACATACACTATACTGAGAGTGTCTGAAGAAATGCCCACACAAGATGCATAAATAGCCTCAAGAGAACAAAAAATACCTGTAGAACGAATTCCAAAGGGCTATTTTAAGTCTTCTATGTTAATGTACTATTGCTGACCTGAATAAAGTTCCATAAATTAGGTCTTGGATTTCTAAACCTTTTCAGAAAATTTCTATACTGATAGAATGTGACCCAATCAACTCTTGATTGCCATCAAGAAGAGAAAGATAGAGAATGCACAACAGGGAATCTCAAGATTAATTTGTCTTTATAATTTGGAAGAAAAATAATACAGAGATACATTAACTCCCTTCACACCCTGCTTAGCCTCAGCCCTGGCTGAGTGATTAAAAAAAAAAAAAAAAAGGGGATCCCTGGGTGGCGCAGCGGTTTGGCGCCTGCCTTTGGCCCAGGGCGCGATCCTGGAGACCCGGGATCGAGTCCCACGTCGGGCTCCTGGTGCGTGGAGCCTGCTTCTCCCTCTGCCTGTGTCTCTGCCTCTCTCTCTCTCTCTCTCTCTCTCTCTCTCTACCATAAATAAAAAAATAAAATAAAATAAAAAAAAATAAAAAAAAAAAAAAAAAAAAAAGAAACTATAAATAATTATATTAAGTCTAATCGTGGAAGATCTAGACTTAATCTTGATAAGAAATTAAGATTATTTACATATTTTAGCTGGAAACACATTGTTTAGAAGAAAGAATATGATCTTGGAGCCAAACAGACCTGAGTTTGAATTCCAGCTCTAGCATTTACCACCTGAATGAAATCTGCTAGTCATGTAGCCTTTCTGCACACCATGTCATCATCTGTAAAAGGGGAATGGTAATACCCTCTCTATTCTCGGGCAATTAAAAGATTAAATGTCAAATACATGGCAGACACTCAACAAGTTTTACCCTGTTTCTCTTCCGTCCCCAGGAACAGATCTAGCAGGCAGGTTAGTTGAACATACTAAGTATACCATGTGCCTTCAATCTCAAAACCTCCAAGAGATAGAAATTGCTTGTTACAATTTTAAAGCTAGATGCAGTCTTAGAAAAATATCTAATCCAGTAGCCTCATTTTACTAAAAGAGAGATCAGTTTAGAGTCTAAGTGACATGGCCAAGTCACCGAGCTACACAGCTACAATGTCCCAAAGAGAGCATAGGCCTTCTGATTCTGAGTCCAATACTGTTTGGACAACATGACACTGCTGTCCCTAAGCAGGCCAGTTACTCTTCCTTCTGCCCTCTGCTTAGAACTCATCATATCCACAAACTACTGCCAAATGTGCATTTCTGGGAAACCATTTACCTTTGATGCCTCGGTCCATTTTCATTAAACGCCTGATTATAGAATCGCGGTTATCCCCTTGCCTGATTTCAATTTTGGTTGTGAAGTGGCCATTTGATGGCTGGGGATTCACTAGGGAGACTGACACACCAGGCTAGGAAAATAAAGAGAAAATGACTGTTACATGAAATCAAATCTGAATACTGCTGAGGGAGAGAAAAATCTCTGCTAAATTTTAATGCCCAACCAAAAATTTAAATCTGGTATTCTAAAATCAAGACCAAGGGATACTGAAATATGAAAGAAAAAAATGTACAAAAGCTCATGCTTATAACCAAATGCCTACATAAAAATGACTGAGTAATATATTAATATTGATGATAAAAAATATTGATGATGGATAATAATAATTATATTTTCTCCTCTTCAACTCTCATCATTTATTGAATTTCTACTATGTACCAGGCACTGTACTAAGCATTTTGTAGACATTATTCCTATTTCCTGAAAAGTAGCTCTTTAAAACCTCTTTTCACAGATGAGAAGCTGAAAACCAGAAATATTTAAATAGTAGCTCAAGGCCACATAGCCAATAAAAGGCAGGGCAGGATTTTTTTTTTAATAAATTAATTTTTATTGGTGTTCAATTTACCAACATACAGAAAAACACCCAGTGCTCATCCCGTCAAGTGTCCCCCTCAGTGCCTGTCACCCATTCACCCCCACCCCCCGCCCTCCTCCCCTTCCACCACCCCTAGTTCGTTTCCCAGAGTTAGGAGTCTTTATGTTCTGTCTCCCTTCCTGATATTTCCCACACATTTCTTCTCCCTTCCTTTATATTCCCTTTCACTATTATTTATATTCCCCAAATGAATGAGAACATACACTGTTTGTCCTTCTCCGATTGACTTACTGCACTCAGCATAATACCCTCCAGTTCCATCCACGTTGAAGCAAATGGTGGGTATTTGTCATTTCTAATGGCTGAGTAATATTCCATTGTATACATAGACCACATCTTCTTTATCCATTCATCTTTCAATGGACACCGAGGCTCCTTCCACAGTTTGGCTATTGTGGACATTGCTGCTAGAAACATCGGGGTGCAGGTGTCCCGGCAATTCATTGCATCTGAATCTTTGGGGTAAATCCCCAACAGTGCAATTGCTGGGTCGTAGGGCAGGTCTATTTTTAACTCTTTGAGGAACCTCCACACAGTTTTCCAGAGTGGCTGCACCAATTCACATTCCCACCAACGGTGTAAGAGGGTTCCCTTTTCTCCGCATCCTCTCCAACATTTGTTGTTTCCTGCCTTGTTAATTTTCGGCAGGGGCAGGATTAACCTCAGTCATATGCCATACTACATCCTACATTATAAAAGCTATATATAGTCAAAGATGTTGCTCATTATTTTAAGTAGAAAATGTCAACTAAGTCTTATGAAAGACTTAAAGACATAATAGGTTAATAAAATATCTGAAAGTAGTTCAATTCAAAAGAGGGCAGCTGGGTGGCTCAGTGGTTGAGCTTCTGCCTTTGGCTTGGTTGTGATCCTGGGGTCCTGGGATCAAGTCCCACATCAGGCTCCCCATGAAGAGCCTGCATCTCCCTCTGCCTATGTCTATGTTTGTATTTTTGTGTCCCTCATGAATAAATAAATAAAATCTTTAAAAATAAAAAAAAGAAAGAAAGAAAGAAACATATTTATGGCGCACCTAGGTGGTTCAGTCAGTTAAGTGCCCGACTCTTGATTTTGGCTCAGGTCCTGATCTCAGGGTTGTCAGATGGAGCTGCAGGTTGGGCTCTGCACTCAGTAGGGAGTCTGCTTCTCTCCCTTTGCCCCCCACCCCAACTTGCTCTCTCTCTAAAATAAATAAATCTTAAAAAAAAAAATCTATATGGGGAACTCTATTTTATGTACCTATCCATGGGCCCAAGGACTGCACTTTAAAAAGCTACCATATTTTAATGTAATGAGAGTATGCATAACACAATGATAAATTCAGGGAGTATTCATGATTGTGATTATCTTATTCTTTCAAAAAAAATAGGCTTTTCCTCTTTGTTACATTTTCAATTAAACATGGTAAAAGTAACGGGATACTTATTAGTCTTCTGCTTCTCAAGAAAAACAGGGCACTTTATAGACACAATTGCACTCCACTGGGCAATGGATTCTTTGAGATTAAATAAACAGAATCTCCCAAAACTCCAAAATCTGCTTATCTTCACCAATACTGGCCAAAAAATAAGGGGGAAAAAGCAGTTCTAGTATAAAGTAAGATGATTCATCAATCTGGTTTATGCCAAAAGCCAAAAAGTCTTGAATAACAATATCAAACCAAGACTCATCTGAAGTATGAAAGCTCCTCTTCACTTTAAGCATGATGCGGAACTCAATCCCAGGACCCTGGGATCACAACCTACACCGAAGGCAGATGCTCAACAACTGAGCCACTCAGGTGTCCCTCCATTCTATTTTTTAATAAAAGTCAGGTTTTGACACAAAAATAAACTCAAAATGGATTAAAGACCTAAACGTGAGACCTGAAACCATAAAAATCCTTGAAGAGGGCAGAGGCAGTAATTTCTCTGACATCAGCTGTAACAATATTTTTCTAGATATGTCTCCTGAGGCAAGGGAAACAAAAGCAAAAATAAACTATTGAGACTACATCAAAATAAAAAGCTTCTGCACAGAGAAGGAAACAATCAGCCAAACTAAAAGGCAGCCTACAAAATGGGAGAAGATATTTGCAAATGACATATCGGCTAAAGGGTTAGTACCTAAAATACATAAAGAACTGATACAACTCGACACCAATAATAACCACAATTAAAAATACAAATAATCCAATTGAAAATAGGCAAAAGACATGAACATTTTTCCAAAGAAGACATCCAGATGGCAAATAGACACATGAAAAGATGGTAGCCTCAGTGGCTCAGCAGTTTAGCGCCACCTTCAGCCCAGGGCGTGATCCTGGAGAACCAGGATCAAGTCCCACGTCAGGCTCCCCACATGGGGCCTGCTTTTCCCTCTGCCTGTGTCTCTGCCTCTCTGCCTCTCTGTCTCTGTGTTTCTCATGAATAAATAAATAAAATCTTAAAAAAAAAAAAGACACATGAAAAGATGCTCAACATCACTCATCAAATCAAAACGACAATGAAAAACAACGAAAAACAAAAAACAAAAAACGACAATGAGATACCATCTCACACCTGTCAGAATGGCTAAAATCAACAACACAAGGAACAATAGGTGTTGGTGAGTATGTGGAGAAAAAGGAACCATTGTGCACTGTTGGTGAGAATGCAAACTGTTGCCTCCACTTTAGAAAACAGTATGGAGGGGGATCCCTGGGTGGCTCAACAGTTTAGTGCCTGCCTTTGGCCCAGGCTGTGATCCTGGAGTCCCGGGATCAAGTCCCACATCAGGCTCCCTGCATGGAGCCTGCTTCTCCCTCTGCCTGTGTCTCTGCCTCTCTCTCTCTCTCTCTCTCTCTCTCAATATGTCTCTCATTAATAAATAAAATCTTAAAAAAGCAAGCAAGCAAGCAAGCAGTATGGAGGTTCCTCAAAAAGTTAAAAGTTGAACTACCATATGATCCAGTAATTCCTCTACTGGGTATTTATGCAAAGAATACAAAAACAGTTATTCAAAAAGATATATGTACCCCTACATTTATTCAGCATTATTTACAATAGCCAAATTATGGAAATAGCCCAAATGTCCATCAACTGATGAATGAATAAAGACAACATGGTGTGGACACACACACACACACACACACACACACACACACACTTGAATATTACGCAGCCATAAAAAAGAATAAAATCTTGCAATTTGCAACATGGATGGATCTAGAGTACAATGCTAAGGGAAATAAATCAGTCAGAGAAAGATAAATACAATAGGATTTCACTCATGTGTGGAATATTTAAGAAACAAAACAAAGCAGAAAAGAGACAAACCAAAAAACAGACTCTTAGCTATAGAGAACAAACTGATGGTTATCATAGGAGGTGGTTGAGGGTTGGAGGAAAGAGGTGACAGTGACTAAGTACATTTATCATGATGAGCCCTGACTAATGTATAGCATTGCTGAATCACCATATTATATACCTGAAACTCACACAACACAATTCCAGTATGTTAACTATACTGGAATTAAAATTTTAAAAAAAGAAAAAAATAGGTTAAAAAAAATCAGGTTTTGAAAATTCTTTTTTTTTTTTTTTTTTTTTTTTTTTTTTTTATTTTTTTTTTTTTTTTTAGGTTTTGAAAATTCTATTTTAACATCCGATGTCACCCACAAGAGCAAGGGAAAGTGAACATAGCACCAACCAGGGAATTAGAAGAGTTCAAACCCAGCTTCATTTTTTTTTTTTTTTTTAATTTATGATAGTCACAGAGAGAGAGAGAGAGAGAGAGAGAGAGAGAGAGAGAGGCAGAGACACAGGCAGAGGGAAAAGCAGGCTCCATGCACCGGGAGCCCGACGTGGGATTCGATCCCGGGTCTCCAGGATCGCGCCCTGGGCCAAAGGCAGGCGCCAAACCGCTGCGCCACCCAGGGATCCCTCAGCTTCATTTCTAACAAACTATGTAGCCTACACCAAAACAATCACTTCACGTCTCTGCACCTCACTTCCTTCCATCTTTAAATGATGGGTGTGGATGTAATATCTAAGGTCTCTTCTAGCTCTAAAATGCAATGATTCCGTGAGATCTTTTCAACTTACTTCTGTCCTGAAAACATTAAGTGGTTTCCCAGGACAGCAGTCTTCCCTGACTTTATCTTCTGCTTCGGAGGCAAACTTGACTTCTATGTGTTCTAGCTAAAGAGAAGGAGGGAAAATGAAAGTCATCAGTATCACTTAATATGATTAAAATTAACCATCACCTCATTTCCTCATTTCCCCAAAGAGCAAAGCTAGGTTCTCCACTTAACACAAAATGGTCTGTGAGTTCCTCAAAAAGCCAGCCAAGCACAGGACAGGACTGAGAGAGCACTATGAAATTCAGGATCAAATGCTCCCACACAACATTGTTTGAAGAGCAAAAGACTAAATAATTTAAATGCCCATTTAAAAAAATCATTAATTAAAAGTCTTAAGAAAATGGTCTGCGTGATTTTATTATTTTCCACATAAAATTAAATGAAATGTACAGTCAATTATTTCCCACTCATCTTAAATGTCTCATAGTATTATTATTTACATAGTCACGTTTACCACTTTCTGTAATGAAATCTGGCATCTATCTGCTGTATAAGAGAAACTGAAAAGCAGCATAAAAGACCTCCACTTGAATGAAGAAAGTTCAGAAACTTAGCATTTGAGAATAAGACTTCACTCAATTTTGATTTTTTTTATAAAGACTTTCACTTAAATAAACAGAAAAACTCAAAAATGTAGCATACTGTATATGCCTCAATATAAGATGACCCTCAATATAAGGGGTCCCCATTGTCCCAGTGAAAAAATTCAAAAACTTTTTTTGACCTCCATGAGTATATATGAACATTTAGAAATTATACACAAAATAAATACCTACCAATATTTAGTAATTGAATTATTTAACTCATTTATAATTATAGGACATAAAATGTTTATTTAGAAATAACTTCCTTCCATTCCTGTATTTCATGGAACAATTTTATTCAAAATCTAAACCTGCATTTTTTTAAGTCAAGTGTCTTCATTATTATGAGAATCACTTTTCTGAGTCATCTAACACAGTTTCCTAGAGCAAATTATCTTTCCTTCTGCCTAAGTTATCTGAGAGACAGCATTTTTAGGATCTATATATGAAGTGATTGAGGTAGAAAAATAGAATGGGGAAAAACTCCCCAGATAAGTGAAAGCTATTGGTAACGTTTTAGTTCTTGAGTTTAGTAATACATTCACGGGTGTTCATTACATTATTAACTTTGAAACAACACAAAACAGGGTCAGGCAGGGACCTATGATAACACCTGGGGAACAAAGGAATCCAATTAAGTTGATCCTGTACATCTGAGGCTTAAATGGGAAGAAGGGAAAAAAGAAGCAATTCTTCCATAAATGAGAGATTTCTAAAGTATCTGAATATAATATCTCCTCTCATTTTGTTTTTAAAGAGAATTTGGGGGGGGGGGGAATCCAGGCAGATACAGGTAGTATTTTATGTATAAAATAACTGATACACTGAGTAAGATCACATTATTTTTTTCTTCCTGCAACTTCTATACCGACCATTCTCTTTCCCTCCAAAAATATTTTTGACAGTTATATTTGGTAAAGGTACTAAAGACAGAGATGTTTACAAAAAGGTTTATCATAAAACAACTGGATTATGTTTACTATAGTTAACTCATTGGCCTGTCTTACCTCAAGGGAATTGGTCAGGTAGACTAAATTCTCCATCAGCACCGCCTGTTCATCAAATTCTAGCTGTAAATCCAAAACACGAGGTCCCATCTTCTCCAGATTTTCCTAAAAGCCAAAATAGTTTTGAAAAACAAAAATCACATTAAGGATACATTAAAAAGAATACATTTCCTCCAAAGCAATCACTCTTCCCTCAACTGATAAAATCTTCAAATTTGAACAGCTAAAGGAAAGGCCCTGGACTCATGGTTTCCCTTATCTATGTTTGCTTGTTAATGAAATTATTAGTTCAGAATAATTATCACTTGAAGTATGATAAGATTAAGGCAACACTGAAAAGACTGGAAGGACAGGGTTTTCATTTATAAAAGAAATATGATTTTATCATTGTTTATTTAGAATGAACTAATATGCAAACCCAAAGAATTCACTTTGACAAGGAATCAAACAAATGTGCAGAAATATCCCTGCAGGTAACCAAAAAGAAAAAAAAATTAATTTTCTAAGATAACACATCTTTAAAGCTAGTTCAGAGAATGGTGAATTAATAATAAACAAACAATTTCTACAAATTAAAAAAAAAATTAAGTCATATGGGTACTGAGATAATCCTGTGGCATATAAAAACAATTTCTTAATTTTCTTGAAAATGAAACAAAATATTTGCCACATAAAATATGATCGAGATCCAAATTCATATAAACAAGTATAGCTAACTGCCTAGAACATGCTATCCTGACATGAAAGTGACCTGACATGATTCCTAATATACACTATTCTTATTTTCTGTCCAAGTTGTTTCTTTTCCTATGAAAAAGCGCTAGAAGCTATTTTCTTATTCTCAGGTTTACAAAACAACTTTGCGAAGTTTCAAACCACTAATATGCATGGCACATCCCTAATATTACTGAAGAAAATTTATTACTACTAAAAAAGCCTAATACTGTTTTTCTAAAAAGCCAACTCTTGAATCTAGTAAGATTCAACTAACTACAGAAGTTTTCAAATCAGTTTCACTGGATTCTGTAAAGTACATCATCAAACTTTGCAATCAACGATGAAATATTTGGTTAGATCCAGATATTGACAATGGATCTGGCATTCTGACCAATGGCAATAGCCAAAGTAGGGAATCAATGAATTACAAGCATATCAGCAGATATAACTTGATTGGTGAAGGTCAATCCAAGATTCTAAATTATTTCTGAAACGTGAAAGACCGTAAGGCTCTGAGAGTTGATTCTGGTCTAGAACAAAAAGGCTTTTCTAAGAATACAATCTACTCCAATATAGGACAAACTAAAAGTCTTAGTTGTCTTCAGGTAGGCATGTGTAGCCTAGAAGATTCAAGAATTAATCTAAACTCCAAGAATAACCACTACATTCCTAGCAGCCTGAAAGACACTAATTTACATTTTTAAAAAAACATTTACCGAGTCTACTTTTTGACAGAAAGCATTAAAGTGTGTTAAGTATATTATTTCATTTACTCCTTACAACACTCCTAAAATATAGGTTCTATTAACTTCCTCACTTAATAGATGAAAAAACCATGTGACCCAGAGAATTTAAGGGACTTGTCTAAGGTCTCAAAACTAAGAACTGGCAGACAAAAAGAATTTGAACCAAGATCTGTCTGACCCCAAAGCCTGAGCTCTTAAGCAACATACAACCTTCTTTCCGTTTCTCTGTAAGAAATACAAAAAATCTGTTATTTCTATGAAGAAAGCTAAGCCTACTGCAATGTTTCTCAAATGACAGAGGTGGGAGGTAGCAACAGATTATGCCCCCAAGACACATTTAGCAATGACCAGAGAATTTCTGATTGTCACAACTGGAGAGGGTGAAGAGGATATTCTACAGGCACCTAACTGGTAGAAGACAAAGATACTGCTAAAGATCCTATAATGCATAGGATTGCCTCCCACAAGAGAGAACTATCAGCCCACAGTATCAATAGAACCATTGTTGAGAAACTCTAGTCTAACCACTATAAACAATGTCTATCCTGTTAAGGCAAACCTATACAAATATAATATCTTGGTTCCAGTAACAGGATCTAATAAAAACACTATACTGTAAGCCAAAAGAATAGGCCTCCCTGCCAAATAGAAAAGAAGGTAGAACATGAACAGAATCATTTAGTGAGCAATTGTAAACCAATTTTTCTTCCATAATGCATATTTCCAAATACTCAGCAATTTTACAGATAAATCCCAAAAATGATCGCTCATTTCTCACAATCACTGATTGAGAAGAACTATTTTAGCAGATTTCCTGGGAGAGACTATACGCAAAGTTTTCCCCTTCCTTCCACTTATCTAACCATTACTCACAGTCACAGCTGCACGAGGTCCACAGCTTACCTTAATCATGGCAACAAACGGCATCACTTTCTTCATATATTTTTTCAATTCTGGCAGATTGCCCAGTTCACTAGCAATGACTTTGTTATCAGGCAATTTTCCACTGTTGGCCTAAAAAAACATTGAGGAAGAATGTGGAGAAAAATATTTTAAAGACAACGCAAAATAGTAGAGTGCCCATAGGAAGTTGGCCAGACACAGAATAGTGGCCTCTACCAGTCTGCTAGAAAACAGGAGAAAAGTGAGCAGCCCCACACGTCCTGGGGATGTGAAAGGTGACTTAGAGGGAGTCCCCTATTCCCTCTTAAGTTAAAAGATAACATGATTTTTAGGGTAAAGGAGAAAAGAGGTTCGTCCTGTCGAATATTTAATTTTTCCTTACACTAAGAACTCCAGGATTGTAACATTAGATCTTACCAGGTGAGAAAACAAAAGAGTATTATAGAGATCTTGTTTGTCTTCAAACTTATAAAAACACTTCACTAGTCATCTGAAAACTGCAAAACTATTATACAAGATTTATATAATGTCTGCTTTTGAACACTGTTCCTTATAAACTGTTACCATAAATGTGAAAAAAAAAATCATCTCTAGCTATCCACTTGTTAAAAATAGTATCACTTCTATCTAAACACAAATAAATACCTATATCATGTATCATTAATATGCAGAGTCCCAAAAGTGCTGCCTGATTTTAAATTCATTTCTGTAAACACAACTGTCCCCTTCTACAGAGTGAAAAATGAAACAAGTGGCCTTTTCAGAATTTTGGGTGAGTTATTTTCTCCTTATTGTAAAAGCATGGTATCAAAGCCAAGGTTGGGAATGAATCTAAATGAAAAGTAATGTATAGTAAGACTTCTGATCATGTGTATACTTTCAATTCTAACCTTTACTAAAGTACAGGGAAAAAATATTTTCTCCACTTATCAATGTGCTGCTTTGAAATATATATGAAAGAGAAAAAAGAGTAGGAAACACTCCTTTCCATTAGATCACCAAAAAGGTGCCACATACAATGTAAGAATATCTTCCGTGATCATAAACTAACATTCTTTTAGTCCTTTTGGATGAAAACAAAAATTTAAAAGAAAGCTGATCATTCCAAATAGTGCAAAAAGATGATATCATTTTGAAACCATATATCTAGTCAGTAATTACTAAATAAACTATAACTTCTAAAAGAATAGCAATTTTTAATAAAAGATGCATTTTTAAATATCTGGGACATTACAATTTATATTTGGTTCCTCGACTGCTTCCTTGAAAATGCTGTTATGGGGAGGAGGATCAAGATGGCAGAAGAGTAGGGTCTCCAAATCACCTGTCCCCACCAAATTACCTAGCTAACCTTCAAATTATCCTGAAAACCTATGAATTTGGCCTGAGATTTAAAGAGAGAACAGCTGGAATGCTACAGTGAGAAGAGTTCGCACTTCTATCAAGGTAGGAAGACGGGGAAACAAAAGGCCTCCAAGGGGGAGGGGCCCCACGAGGAGCCGGGCTAAGGCCAGGGCCAGTGACCCCAGGACAGGAGAGCCCCCTCCCGGAGAAGCAGGAGCTTCACCAATCTTCCCAGGCGGAAAGGCGCCCGCAGGGAGTTAGAGCAAGACCCAGGAGGGCGGGGATGCCCTCAGGCTCCCTGGGACACTAACAGACACCTGCGCCCCGGGGAGAGTGCGCCGAGCTCCCTAAGGGCTGCAGCGCGCGAACGGCGGCGGGACCCAGGAGCAGCTCGGAGGGGCTCGGGCCGTGGCTCTGCGGGGAGGGGGCTGTGCAAGTTGATGGCAAAGAGGGGAACTGAGGAAAAAAGAGACAAACAATTAAAAGACCATGAAGATAGATTAAAGGAAATAAACAACAGCCTGAGGAAGAAAAACCTACGTTTAATTGAGGTTCCCGAGGGCGCCAAAAGGGCCAGAGGGCCAGAATATGTATTTGAACAAATCATAGCTGAAAACTTTCCTAATCTGGGAAGGGAAACAGGCATTCAGATCCAGGAAAGAGAGAGATTCCCCCCCTAAAATCAATAAAAACCGTTCAACACCTCGACATTTAATAGTTAAGCTTGCAAATTCCAAAGATAAAGAGAAGATCCTTAAAGCAGCAAGAGACAAGAAATCCCTGACTTTTATGGGGAGGAGTATTAGGGTAACAGCAGACCTCTCCACAGAGACCTGGCAGGCCAGAAAGGGCTGGCAGGATATATTCAGGGTCCTAAATGAGAAGAACATGCAACCAAGAATACTTTATCCAGCAACGCTCTCATTCAAAATGGAAAGAGATATAAAGAGCTTCCAAGACAGGCAGGAACTGAAAGAATATGTGACCTCCAAACCAGCTCTGCAAGAAATTTTAAGGGGGACTCTTAAAATTCCCCTTTAAGAAGAAGTTCAGTGGAACAATCCACAAAAACAAGGACTGAATAGATATCATGGTGACACTAAACTCATACCTCTCAATAGTAACTCTGAATGTGAACGGGCTTAATGACCCCATCAAAAGGCGCAGGGTTTCAGACTGGATAAAAAAGCAGGACCCATCAATTTGCTGTCTACAAGAGACTCATTTTAGACAGAAGGACACCTCCAGCCTGAAAATAAAAGGTTGGAGAACCATTTACCATTCAAATGGTCTTCAAAAGAAAGCAGGGGTAGCCATCCTTATATCAGATAAACTAAACTTTACCCCCAAAGACTGTAGTGAGAGATGAAGAGGGACACTGTATCATACTTAAAGGATCTATCCAACAAGAGGACTTAACAATCCTCAATATATATGCCCCGAATGTGGGAGCTGCCAAATATTTAAACCAATTAATAAGCAAAGTGAAGAAATACTTAGATAATAATACACTTATACTTGGTGACTTCAATCTAGCTCTTTCTATACTCGATAGGTCTTCTAAGCACAACATCTCCAAAGAAACGAGAGCTTTAAATGATACACTGGACCAGATGGATTTCACAGATATCTACAGAACTTTACATCCACACTCAACTGAATACACATTCTTCTCAAGTGCACATGGAACTTTCTCCAGAATAGACCACTAACTGGGTCACAAATCGGGTCTGAATCAATACCAAAAGATTGGGATCGTCCCCTACATATTCTCAGACCATAATGCCTTGAAATTAGAACTAAATCACAACAAGAAGTTTGGAAGGACCTCAAACACGTGGAGGTTAAGGACCATCCTGCTAAAAGATGAAAGGGTCAA
The DNA here is from genome assembly GCF_018345385.1 of Vulpes lagopus. NCBI lineage: Eukaryota > Metazoa > Chordata > Mammalia > Carnivora > Canidae > Vulpes > Vulpes lagopus. The sequence continues at coordinate 89,972,954 of NC_054831.1, forward strand.
CCAGGAAATTAAGGAAGAATTAAAAAGATTCATGGAAACTAATGAGAATGAAGATACAACCGTTCAAAATCTTTGGGATGCAGCAAAAGCAGTCCTGAGGGGGAAATACATCGCAATACAAGCATCCATTCAAAAACTGGAAAGAACTCAAATACAAAAGCTAACCTTACACATAAAGGAGCTAGAGAAAAAACAGCAAATAGATCCTACACCCAGGAGAAGAAGAGAGTTAATAAAGATTCGAGCAGAACTCAATGAAATCAAGACCAGAAGAACTGTGGAACAGATCAACAGAACCAGGAGTTGGTTCTTTGAAAGAATTAATAAGATAGATAAACCATTAGCCAGCCTTATTAAAAAGAAGAGAGAGAAGACTCAAATTAATAAAATCATGAATGAGAAAGGAGAGATCACTACCAACACCAAAGAAATACAAACGATTTTAAAAACATATTATGAACAGCTCTACGCCAATAAACTAGGCAATCTAGAAGAAATGGATGCATTCCTGGAAAGGCACAAACTACCAAAACTGGAACAGGAAGAAACAGAAAACCTGAACAGGCCAATAACCAGGAAGGAAATTGAAGCAGTCATCAAAAACCTCCCAAGACACAAAAGTCCAGGGCCAGATGGCTTCCCAGGGGAATTCTATCAAACATTTAAAGAAGAAATCATACCTATTCTACTAAAGCTGTTTGGAAAGATAGAAAGAGATGGAGACTTCCAAATTCGTTCTATGAGGCCAGCATCACCTTATTCCAAAACCAGACAAAGACCCCACCAAAAAGGATAATTACAGACCAATATCCCTGATGAACATGGATGCAAAAATTCTCAACAAGATACTAGCCAATAGGATCCAACAGTACATTAAGAAAATTATTCACCATGACCAAGTAGGATTTCTCCCCGGGACACAAGGCTGGTTCAACACTCGTAAAACAATCAATGTGATTCATCATATCAGCAAGAGAAAAACCAAGAACCATATGATCCTCTCATTAGATGCAGAGAAAGCATTTGACAAAATACAGCATCCATTCCTGACCAAAACACTTCAGAGTGTTGGGATAGAGGGAACTTTCCTCGACATCTTAAAAGCCATCTACGAAAAGCCCACAGCAAATATCATTCTCAAAGGGGAAGCACTGGGAGCCTTTCCCCTAAGATCAGGAACAAGACAGGGATGTCCACTCTCACCACTGCTATTCAACATAGTACTGGAAGTCCTAGCCTCAGCAATCAGACAACAAAAAGACATTAAAGGCATTCAAATTGGCAAAGAAGAAGTCAAACTCTCCCTCTTCGCCGATGACATGATACTCTACATAGAAAACCCAAAAGTCTCCACCCCAATATTGCTAGAACTCATACAGCAATTCAGTAGCATGGAAGGATACAAAATCAATGCCCAGGGATCCCTGGGTGGCGCAACGGTTTGGCGCCTGCCTTTGGCCCAGGGCGCGATCCTGGAGACCCGGGATCGAATCCCACATCAGGCTCCCGGTGCATGGAGCCTGCTTCTTCCTCAGCCTGTGTCTCTGCCTCTCTCTCTCTCTCTGTGACTATCATAAAAAAAAAAAAAAAAAAAAAAAAAAAAAAAAAAACAAAATCAATGCCCAGAAATCAGTGGCATTTCTATACACTAACAATGAGACTGAAGAAAGAGAAATTAAGGAGTCAATCCCATTTACATTTGCACCCAAAAGCATAAGACACCTAGGATTAAACCTAACCAAAAAGGTAAAGGATCTATACCCTAAAAACTATAGAGCACTTCTGAAAGAAACTGAGGAAGACACAAAGAGATGGAAAAATATTCCATGCTCATGGATTGGCAGAATTAATATTGTGAGAATGTCAATGTTACCCAGGGCAATTTACATGTGTAATGCAATCCCTATCAAAATACCATGGACTTTCTTCAAAGAGTTAGAAAAAATTATTTTAAGATTTGTGTGGAATCAGAAAAGACCCCGAATAGCCAGGGGAATTTTAAAAAAGAAAACCATATCTGGGGGCATCACAATGCCAGATTTCAGGCTGTACTACAAAGCTGTGGTCATCAAGACAGTGTGGTACTGGCACAAAAACAGACACATAGATCAATGGAACAGAATAGAAAACCCAGAGTGGACCCTGAACTTTTTGGTCAACTAATATTCGATAAAGGAGGAAAGACTATCCACTGGAAGAAAGACAGTCTCTTCAATAAATGGTGCTGGGAAAATTGGACATCCACATGCAGAAGAATGAAACTGGACCACTCTCTTTCACCATACACAAAGATAAACTCAAAATGGATGAAAGATCTAAATGTGAGACAAGATTCCATCAAAATCCTAGAGGAGAACACAGGCAACACCCTTTTTGAACTCAGCCACAGTAACTTCTTGCAAGATATATCCACGAAGGCAAAAGAATCAAAAGCAAAAATGAACTATTGGGACTTCATCAAGATAAGAAGCTTTTGTACAGCAAAGGATACAATCAACAAAACTAAAAGACAACCTACAGAATGGGAGAAGATATTTGCAAATGACGTTTCAGATAAAGGGCTAGTTTCCAAGATCTATAAAGAACTCATTAAACTCAACACCAAAGAAACAAACAATCCAATCATGAAATGGGCAAAAGACATGAAGAGAAATCTCACAGAGGAAGACATGGACATGGCCAACATGCACATGAGAAAATGCTCTGCATCACCTGCCATCAGGGAAATACAACTCAAAACCACAATGAGATACCACCTCACACCAGTAAGAATGGGGAAAATTAACAAGGCAGGAAACCACAAATGTTGGAGAGGATGCGGAGAAAAGGGAACCCTCTTACACTGTTGGTGGGAATGTGAACTGGTGCAGCCACTCTGGAAAACTGTGTGGAGGTTCCTCAAGGAGTTAAAAATAGACCTGCCCTACGATCCAGCAATTGCACTGTTGGGGATTTACCCCAAAGATACAGATGCAGTGAAACGCGGGGACACCTGCACCCCGATGTTTCTAGCAGCAATGTCCACAACAGCCAAACTGTGGAAGGAGCCTCAGTGTCCATCGAAAGATGAATGGATAAAGAAGATGTGGTTTATGTATACAATGGAATATTACTCAGCCATTAGAAATGACAAATACCCACCATTTGCTTCAATGTGGATGGAACTGGAGGGTATTATGCTGAGTGAAGTAAGTCAATCGGAGAAGGACAAACATTATATGTTCTCATTCATTTGGGGAATATAAATAATAGTGAAAGGGAATATAAGGGAAGGGAGAAGCAATGTGTGGGAAATATCAGAAAGGGAGACAGAACATAAAGACTCCTACCTCTGGGAAACAAACTAGGGGTGGTGGAAGGGGAGGAACGGGGGGTGGGGGTGAATGGGTGACCGGCCCTGGGGGGGGGGGGGGCACTTGACAGGATGAGCACTGGGTGTTATTCTGTATGTTGGTAAATTGAAGACCAATAAAAAATAAATTTATTAAAAATAATAATAATAAAAATAAAAAAAGACAAAAAAAAGAAATGCTGTTATGAATATGCAACCCACTAAAGCACAATATCATTTTTCTACCTACCAAAGTGGCTTTTACTTTTTTACTTGCCATTCATCAAAATCTGCAAGCAATTCTATAGAATATGTTCTATTTCTATTATATACAATCAAATGAGGAAGTAGCTCTCCATAAAGATAGGCTCACAAAGAATACAAAATCACTTGCTCTTCTCTTTCCATCAAATTTCCAAATGTAAATGTTTTTCTGAGTATTTTTTAAGTAACTACGAAAATTTCTCAAATAAAATCTCAGTTAAGTTCTCAAAACTCAAAGCTAAGGATTTTCCCTTCAGTTATCACTTTATGCTTTGCCCATAATCACCGTTTTGTCTCTCTCTCTTCTTTAAGTGCACCCTAACAATTTGTGTCTACCAGTAATTCTTCTTAATAACCTAAGCAAAAATTCCACAACATATACTTTGTTTCCATATTTTGAATGTGAAAGAAAAAGGTAGATGTACTTTTTCCTTCAGGAAAACTTAGAACTATGTTGAAGTATTGTTTCCTTCAAACACAATAATCATATTTAACAGCCCTTTACCTGATGTAGCCAAAAACATCCAGCTCTCCGTTTCTATGGATAACTATCAAATAGACATTTTGTTTTAAATTACTCAATAGGCAAACTTCAAATTTTTTTTAAACATAATGAGGTTAAGGCTTCATGAACTCCAGCGTTCAAGTCCTAACAAACCCAAAAGGCAAACTCAGTCCTTTTGCTTCATAATTTTAACCACATCTGAGAAAATCCCACACCTTTTAATTCCATACGACCAGAGCCACTATATTTTTGTATGAAAGCATCAGAAATGATAAAAAAGATGGCAACTTTTCCCTCAGTATCCATTTAAGAGCCAGCACAGCTAACAAAAAACACTCTGTGCCTGGGGTAATTACACAAAGCTGCCTGTCTCCCTTCTCCCAGACATTGCCAACATCCTAAAAACAGGCACAGGCACACACAACAACACTGGGAGAACGTCTGCTGAGAGCATCACCTCAAAGTGATTACGCAGCACTGACAGGGTGGTATGTTGCCAAGAAGGATAGTTCTTCGCCACATAGATGGTGCAATGTGAAGGTTTCTGAGGTGGTTGCTTGTCAGTCTTCTACAGGGCAAAAGAAAGGGAGAAAACATTTGATCACTCTTGTATACACCAAAAATGAAAGATCCCCCTCCTGGTATACACTGCTACTGCCTTTAACAGTAAGAAGCATACACATGCTACAAAATTGAATTAGCAGTAAAAAGAGTCTGACACATTGGAACAATAGTCTTAATTTTCATTACTAGTAAAGGTTACTTGACTAATAACTTTACAAGAACAGCCTTTTTTAAAAAAAATAAAATAAAAAGCCTTCACCTTCCCCTTAGCTGGCATCATATAGTTCTTGAGTCGCAATCTAAGGTCATGTGCTACTTCCATGAGATACTGTGAGGAACGTATCAAGGCTTCATCCACAGGACCAGCCAGAGGCCATGAAGCATTCATAATGGAGTCAGGCTTTAAGAAAGAAAGAAAAAAAAAAAAGTTCAGTGGGATTAAACCACACAACTATTTTATGGTTCTTGATTACAGTTCCATACAAAGGCTACCATCTAAAAAAAAAAAAAAAAAACCCCAAAGGCTACCATCTGTAACTGCATGCTCAGAGTTCAAACCTGACTACCCACAACACACTTCCACAGTCCCTGATCTAATGTTCCCTAGAATTCAAGCTGTGAAGTCTGACTCTACATTCTTAATTAGCATCCATTTGTACAAGCGTATTAATACCCACACACATATGTTCACTTTCAAAGAAAATTATGTAATGCTAATTTGCCTAAATTTAATCATTATTACATAAATTATACACACTCTTGGTTTTTATCCTATTAATACATTTAGTCTTGAAAGTATACCTATTCAGTATATGTATCATGAGTACATTTTTTGCATTGTTCATGTTTTAAAAAATACAAAAGAACCTGGCTAATAAAGATGAAAAGAAATTATTAAACCAGCCAATCTGTTTATCTGCAGGCCTAGGAGAAATAATTGAATCTATCCTCACAGTAAGGATGCTAATATAATAACCCTGAATATTCAGCCCTACATATGCCAGAAATTTTATATAAAACAAAAATATTTATGCAAATATACACTTCTATCTTTGTTTATGAGCTGCTCTAACAGTCGTTTATATCTTTCTCAATATTTTCACCTTTTTAACAGTTGGAAAAACAGTATTAGTTACACATGAATCCTAATTAAATGTAGTTTTAAAATATACTTAAATGTATTTTAACATTTCCTAACAAGAATTAGGTGATAAAAAAAAAGAATTAGGTGATAAAGAAAATGCAGTCACATGTTTTTAAAATACATTCACTGTGTGTATATAAATAAAGGCACACACACGATGTATTTGTCTAAACAGAAGGTAGCTTCATGAAATGATGAATCCAACATTATTCTTGAAATATTTTTTTCAGTCTTTTCCTCTTAAGTAGCATTATTACTGTACTTACTTAATAAGGCCAAATCAAAACTGCCCACAACATCTGAACCACAGACAGGTACCTTTCCCAGGAGTGTCCAGATGTGTTCACACAGGTGTGGACAGAACGGAGCCAAGAGAAGTGTTTGAACTTCAATAAAGCGGAACACAAGGTCTCTGTGCATACCTTCTATGGCCAATTCACGGTATTTATCTTTCGCAGCCTGTAAGATTTGAAATTATTTACCATTTTTCTCCCCATACTTTTTAAAAATAAAATGAAAAGAAAAAAATTCAGTACCTTAATGTTAATGCATTTTTAAGCTTTTAGTCTTTCAAAATTCCATAAGGAATTTTCATAAAGGTTTTACATCATTTTATTTTAAGTAATCTCTATACCGGATGTGGAGCTCCAACCCACAATCTGCAGATCAAGAATCTAAAGAACTGAGCCAAACAGGCACCCCCCAGTTTTACTACATTTTTAACAACTTGCAATTAAATGTATACCAATCCTTGTCAAAGGATATCATGGTTTTATAGTACTGATTCTCAAGAAAAATTTTTCAGAGAGACATTTTGTAGCACATGAAAGTTGCACAATTTAAACTCTGTGTTAAGGGCTGATGATACTCTGAACAGCCTATAAGATATTAAGTATCAAAAAAGGCTATAAATAGGACACATTGCTATGTTCAGCACTTATCCTTATTTAACCACATCTATGAAAACCAAGTTACATAAATCCCAATGTGATATTTTACAAAACTGATTGAGGAAACCTACATTTTCACTTTAAGCCCTGGAACTGCCAAACTTGAGAAAACACTGACACCTTGTGGGCAACATCAGAAAATGCTTATTTTCAAACTAAGCAAATTATTTTATCTTTACATTTTATCAATTTAAAAATGTTCTCCTAGAAAATGTGGCTGATTTTTAGATTTAACCTTTACTAACTCATAGCTCAACTAGAGACAGAAATACTTATATCAAACACAAAAGAAAGAGTATCAAAGAAAGTTATTTAAAACTACAATTTACTAAAGAATTTAAAAATTGCTTGGCAAGATTTTAGAGGAGTCCCCATCTTAGAGGAGTTATTTTGTCATAGCAGGAAGGGAAAAAGAGCAAAATACATCATATTCACACTAACAAATTTTATAGCTAAAAGAATAGCCTACCTGAAACTCAAAAAACCCTGTTTTCAGGGCTTCTTTAAACATCATCTTTTCATAATTTTGATCTGTTTTTATAATTCCTGCATTCATCTCACTACAGAATAGGAGGAAAAAAAGATTACTGAGTTCACATGCAAGTACATGAAGATATATAAAACTGCCATATATACTAGTAAACAGTAAAATCAGATCAATGCCTGAAACACTGAAGACCACTCAACCACAAAACCAGTTAACCACAACACAGTTGATGATGTCCTTGTCTAAAAATTTCTAGATGAAACTTTATTAGGAAGTCTAAGACATGGAAACAGCTTGACAAAGGTGGTCAGATTTACTTGCTGCATTTTAAACAAATGACGTTGGATATTAAAAAAATTTGTTCATGCCACCAAAGGCCCTTCATAATTTGGCCCCAGCGTGTTTGATGTGCTACTCTGCCCTCCAAATACTATACCTCAAATAAATATCACTCTTTCCATGGCTTCCTTATCTCCCTGTAAGAATCGTTTATTTTTCAAGAAACCCAGAACACACATGCCATCTCCCTCTATCCCTATAACTATACTTGTAATGAGTTCAGTAATGAGTGTTTTCTTCTCCTGCTAAACTATAGTGAAGGATCAAGTCCTATCCATCTTTGTAACACCAGTTCTTAAGATGGCTCCTGATACAAAGATGATGATAAATGTTTTTTAAAAGGAAAAAATTGATATTTCTCTTTTTCTTCTAATCTACTTTTCATCTAGCCATTCTGTCCTATTCTAACACAAGCCAGCATGGTAAAATAGTCATGAGAACGGCTTTGGAGAAAGAAGCAAATTCGTAAACCCCAAAACAAATTACTAGCTTTGAGGCATTTAATATTTAATTTTTTTAAGCTTCACTTTTCTTTAACTATAAAATGGAACATTAATATCTTTATCATATAAACTGTGAAGCTAAAATCAAATAATGGGTGCAAAGTGCTTAGCAGAGTACCCAGAACAAGTAAGCCTGCAACGGACAGTAGCTATTATTGACATCTAATTTATTTTAGGAGGGAAAAAAAAAAAAAACTTAAAAATGCACAAGGACTGAGCAACTGTAAAGTAGCAAGGGCTGGAGTCCACAGATTACCTGGCAAAAACTCTATCATTGAAGGTGCTGGCAGGCCCACTTCTTAGGCTGTCCCAGTTGGCAACCATTTCTTTCACCCACTCCACCCAGGTGTACAGACGGAGAATACCTGCATCTGCCATGGCTTCCACAAAGTTTGCATCTTCAACAGTGTCGCCAGCATCAGCCAGAGCCAAACGCATTCCTGGATGAAGAGGAGGGGGATGAAGAAGATCGAGTGATGATTTTAAAATGTAGTTAGTAACTATCAATGATGTGTCCAGTTGGGTATTACTGCAAAAGCTACACAGAAATTAAGAAATAGCGGAGGCTTTAAAGGACTGCCATGGACCATCAAACTACCACCAAAAGTGGGATCCACAGTGTTGTTCAAATATTTGAATCACCTATATCGCTTTGCATATGCTTAGCATCAGAGTCTTTCCAGGCACATTGAGTTAATGAGATAAAGTGGTCTTGAATGAAAGACAGGAAGAAAATGATAAATTAGAAATACAGATCCTATCAACATTTCGGCCTCACTTAGTGGCAGCATAATTATATTTTAATGCATGAGAGCACACATCAGTGCCTTACATGTACAAAAATGTATTTAATTTCTTCTTTCTAAAAGCAGATGCTTCTATGTTTTCTAACAAAATTTTACTTTTCAACCAAAATCTTCCATTCTAGGGCACTGGGTGGCTCAGTCAGTTAGATCTGCCTTCAGCTCTGGTCATGATCCTGGTGTCCTGGGATTGAGCCCCATGTTGGGCTCCATGCTCAGTGGGGAATCTGCTTCTCCCCCTGCCTTTCCCCCTGCTTGTATTCTATCTCTCTCTCCCTCTCAAATAAATAAAATCTTAAAAAAAATTAATAAGAGCCTAATTAAATTATAGGACATCCTTGCAATGGAACACTATATTTCTGCAAGAGTGAGGAAAACTCTTTTATGTATCAATATGGAGCAATCTCAAATATGAAGTGTTAAGTGAAAAAGGAAAAGTTCAGAAGAGTGTGTATTATTTTTCTACCATCTGTGCCTAAAATGGGTGAGATGAGAACATGTAACATTGTTATGTATCATTAAATATACTTTATAATACATAAGAAGCTCAAAACACTTTTTATCTGAAATAATTTTACACTTAAAGAAAAGGTGCAAAGACAGCAAGAGAATAGACATAAACCATTTAACAGGCTTCTCTAATGTTAACTTACATAACCATAGTTTCAAAACCAGGAAGTTAACATTAGGTATAATACTATTAATTAAACCGTAGACCTTATTCAAATTTCACCAGTTTTTCTTCCAATATCCTATTTCTATTGCAGGATCCAATCCAAAAAACTACATTGCATTTAATCATTTTATCTCGCTGGTCTCCTCTCATATCTGTGACAGCTCCTCAGTCTTTGTCTTTCATGACCTTGACATTTTTGATGAGTACTAGAGACAGTTATTTAATAGAATTTCCCCAAACTTGGTTTGTCTGATGTTTTCTCATGATTAGACTGAGCTTATGAAGCTCTGGCAAGAAAATCACAAAGGTGATGCTTTGGGTCTTCTCAGTGCATCACTATCAGGGAGGCACAGGATATTGATGACTTATTACTGGTGTTGCAAGCTTTTATCACTTAGGTAGTGTGTCAAGTTTTCTCGACTGTAAACTGTTTTTCCATTTGTGATTAACAAAGTATCTTGGTAGAAATACTCTGAGAATATATAAACATCTTGTTTCTTCTGAAATGTACACTCATTGATTTTGGCAATCATTGGTAGATCTTGTCTGTAACAATTATTACTGTGATTTTTGCCTAATGGTGATTTTATATTTCATTCAACCTTCATACATTTATTAATATGAATTCTTCTGAAAGGAAAAAGCTGTCCCTACTCACCCACTTATTCTTTTATTTGACTATTACTTTATCAGTATGGACTCACAAATATTCAACTTATTCACTGGGTTATAATCCAACACTATCATTTATTTCTTAAATTGTCCTAGCTTGCATAATTGGGCGCTCCTTCCACTTGGTTCCTGTACCCTTTTTTTATATATATGTATAAAATATATATATCATATATATATATGTATATATATGTATATACATAAATTTTAATTTAATCACTTGAACTCATCACAACAAGCAGACTCCTTAATCTGCATCATCTATTTTGGCCATCCCCCACCTCCTCCCTCTGGTAATCATCAGTTTGTTCTCTATCGTAAGAGTCTCTTATGGCTTGTTTCCCTGTCTTTTTCCTGATTCATCTGTTTTGTTTCTTAAATTACACGTGAGTGAAATCCTATGGTATTTGTCTTTCTCTGACTTATTTCTATTAGTATTATACTCTCTAGCTCCATCAATGTGGTTCCAAATGGCAAGATTCTTTTCATGGCTGAATAATATCCCTGTGTGTGTGTGATGTGTCTGTGTGTGTGTGTGTGTGTGTGCACGTTCTTTATCCGTTCATCAATTTATGGACACTTGGGACTGCTTCCATATCTTAGCTATTGTAAGTAATGCTGCTATAGAGAGGTGCGCATACCCCTTCAGATTTAGTGTTTTTATATTTTGGGGGGTAGATACCCAGTAATGTGATCATATGGTAGTTTAATTTTTAACTTTTTGAGGAACCTCCATACTGTTTTTTACAGTGGCTGCTGTGCCAGTTTGCATTCCCACCAACAATGCACAAGGGTTCCTTTTTTTCACATCCTCACCAACACTTGTTGTTGTATTGTTAATTTTAGCCATTCTGATACGTGTGCGGTGATATCTCATTGTGATTCTGAGTTGCATTTCCCTGGTGATGAGTGATGGTATCTTTTCAAGTGTCTGTTGGCCATCTGGATGTCTTCTTTGGAAAAATATCTGTGTCTTCTGCCCATTTTCTAATTAGATTATTTGTTTCTTGGTGTTGTATAAGTTCTTTGTATATTTTGAATACTAACCCTTTATTAGGTATGTCATTTGCAAATATGCTCTCCCATTCTGTAGGTTGCCTTTTAGTTTTGCCAACTGATCCTTCTCTGTGCAATTTTTATTTTGATGTAGTTCCAATATTTTATTTTTGCTCATTTCCCTTGCATTAGGGGATCTATCTAGAAAAATACTTGCTATGGCCAATGTCAGAGTAATTACTGCCTATACTCTTTCATAAGATTTTTATGGTTCAAGATCTCACACTTAGGTCTTTAATGTATTTTGAATTTATTGTGTATGTTTTAACAAAGTGGTCCAGTTTCATTCTTTTGCATTTTGCTAGCCAGTTTTTCCAACATTGTTTGTTGAAGAGGCTATCTTTTTCCCATTAGACATTCTTTCCTGCCTTGTCAAAGATTAAATGACCATATAATGTTGAGTTCATTTCTGGATTTTCTATTCTTTTTCATTGATCTATGTACCTATTTTTGTGCCAGTGCCATACTCTTAATTACTAGAGCTTTGTAATATAACTTGAAGTCCAGAACTGTGATGTCTCCAGCTTTGCTTTTTTCAAGGTCACTTTGGCTCTTAAGGTTCTTTTGTGGTTCCATACATATTTTGGGATTGTTTGTTCTAGCTCTGTGAAAACTGCTGTTGGTATTTTTGCTAGGGATTGCATTAAATGTGTAGATTTCTTTGGGTAGCAGGGGTATTTTAACATTTGTTCCTCCAATCCATGAGCATGGAATATCTTTTCTTTGTGAGAGCTTCAATTTCCTTCATCAGCATTTTAAAGCATTCAGAGTACAGGTCTTCTACCTCTTTGGTTAGGTTTATTACTAGGTATCTTATTATTTTCAGTGCAATTGTAAATGGGATTGTTTTCTTAATTTCTTTTTGCTGGTCCATCATTAGTATATACAAACACAACACATTTCTGTAGATTCACTTTGTATCCTGAGACTTCACCAAATTCGTGTATCAATTCTAGCAGTTTTTTGGAGGAGTCTCTCAGGTTGTCTATATACAATATCATGTCATCTGCAAGTTTTTCTTTTTGGTGTCTTATTGCTGTGGCTAGGACTTCCAGTATTAAGTTGAATAAAAGTGGTGAGAGTGAACATCCTTGCCTTGTTTCTGACGTTAGGGGAAAGGCTCTCAGCTTTTCACCATTAAGAATGTTACCTTGGGGTTTTCATTTAAGGTCTTTATTATGTTGAGGTATGTTCCCTCTAACCCTACTTTGTTGAGGGTTTTTATCATGAGTGGATGTTGTACTTTGTCAAATGCTTGTTCTCCATCTATTGAAATGATCATATGGCTCTTACCTCTTATTGATATGATGTATCATGTTGATTGACTTGAGAATACTGACCCATCAGGAATAAATCCCACTTGATTGTGGTGAATGATTTATTTTAATGTATTGTTGGGGTTGGTTTGCTAGTATTTTGGTGAGGAGTTTTACATCTACATTCATCAGAGATACTGGCCTGTCGTTCTCTTTTTTTGTAGTGTCTTTACCTGGTTTTGCTATCAGGCTAATTTTGGCCTCATAGAATAAATTTGGAAGTTTTCCTGCCTTTCTCTTTTTCAGAATAGTGTAAGAAGAATTGGTATTAACTCTTCTTTAAACGTTTCATGGAGGGGCACCTGGCTGGCTCAGTTGGTGGAACATAAGCCTCTTGATCTCAAGGTTCTGAGTTCAAGCCCCACAATGGGTGTGTGTGTGTGTGTGTGTGTATAATAAAATAAAATAAAAGTCAATCCATATTTGGTAGAATTCACTCATGAAGATATCCAGTCCCAGACTTATGCTTCTTGGGAATTTTTTGATTACTGATTCAATTTCTTTGCTGGTAATCAGTCTATTCAAATTTTCTATTTCTTCCTGTTTTACTTTTGGGAAGTTAAATATTTTTAGGAATTGATACATGTCTTTTAAGCTGTCCAATTTGTTGCCATATAGTTTTTCAAAATCTAATTGTTTGTGGTGTTTGTTGTTGTTATTTCTCCTCTTTCATTTGTAATTTTATTAATTTAGGTCCTTTCTCACTTTTTTTTTTTTTTTTAAGATTTTATTTATTTATTTGAGAAAGAGAGAGTGAGACAGAGCCAGCACAGCAGGGGAAAAGGACTGAGAGGGAGAAGAAGGCTCCCCGCTGAGTAGGGAGCCCAACACAGAGCTCAATCCCAGGACCTTGGGATTTTCTTGATGAATCTGACTAGAGGTTTATCAATTTTATTAATTTTTTTCAAAGAACTAGCTCCTGGGTTTCATTGATCTGTTCTACTGGTTATTTAGGTTCTATATCACTTTTTTCTGCTCTAATCTTTATTATTTCCTTTCTTCTGCTGGTTTTAGGTTTTGTTTGTTATTCTTTTTCTAGCTCCTGTAGGTATAAGGTTGTTTATGTGAGACTTTTATTTCTTCTTGAAGTAGGCCTATATTGCTATAATCTTCCCTCTTAGAACTGCTTTGGCTATGTCCCAAAGATTTTTAAACCATTCTGTTTTCCATGTATTTTTTTATTTCTTCTTTTATTTCCTAGTTGACACATTTGTTGTTTAGTAGCATGTTATTTAACCTCCATATATCTGTGGTCTTTCCAGATTTTTTTCTTGTAGTTGACTTCTAGTTTCATAGATAGCATTGTTGTCAGAAAAGATACATGGTATGATTTTGATCTTTTTAAATTCGTTGAAGCTTGTTTTGTGGCCGAACGTGTGATCCATGTGCACTTGAAAAGAATGTGTATCATGCTGCTTTAGGATGGAATGTTGTGTATGTATCCGTTAAATCCATCCGTTCCAGTGTGTCAATCAGAGCCATTGTCGCCTTGATAATCTGCTGTTTAGATGGTCTGTCCATTGATGTCAGAGGATGTGAAAGTCCCTTACTATTACAGCATTATTATCAATTAGTTCCTTTATGTTTGTTATTAGCTGTTTTATATATTTGGGTGCATAAATATTTAAAATTCTTATATTTTCTTGTTGAACTGTCTCCTTTACTATTATATACTATCTTTCTTTAAATCTTGTTACAGTCTTTATTTTTAAAATCTATTTTGTCCAATATAAGAATTGCTACTTTGGCTTTCTTTCTTTTTTTTTTTTTTTAAATTTTTATTTATTTATGATAGTCACACAGAGAGAGAGAGAGGCAGAGACACAGGCAGAGGGAGAAGCAGGCTCCATGCACCGGGAGCCCAACGCGGGACTCGATCCTGAGTCTCCAGGATCGCGCCCTGGGCCAAAGGCAGGCGCTAAACCGCTGCGCCACCCAGGGATCCCCTTTGGCTTTCTTTTGACATCCATTTGCATGATACATGTTCCTCCATCCTCTCACTTTCAATCTGCAGGTGTCTTTAGGTCTAAAATGAGTCTCTTGGGATGTATGGGTGGCTCAGTGGTTGAGCATCTGCCTTCAGCTCAGGGCCTGACCTTGGGCTGCACTGGGCTCCCTGTGGGGATCCTGCTTCTCCCTTTGCCTGTGTCTTTCATGAATAAATAAATAAAAATCTTAAAATAAAATGAGTCTTTTGAAAATAAATAAATAAATGAATAAATAAATAAATAAATAGTCTTTTGTAGGAATGTGTGGCTGGCTCTATTGGTGGAGCATACAACTTTGGATCTCAGGGTTGTGAGTTCAAGTCCCATGTGGGGCGTTGAGATTATTTAAAAATACGAATGTTAAAAAAAAAATACGAATGTTACTATGTTTGATGGAGTCCCTGAGTTTCCCTAAGTCTATTCTCATTGTGCATTATTCTTTTTTCTCTCTTTTGTTCAGTTTGATTACTTTCCATTACTCTTTTAGGTCATTAATTTATTCCTCTGCTTCTTCCGGCCTGCTGTTCATTCCATCAAGCATGTTTCTCATTTTGTTTATTGAGCCCTTTTTCTCTCTTATGTTTTATTCCGTATCTCTGTGTTAACGGTCTCAGATGTCCTCCACTCTTTTCTCAAGTTCAGTGAGTATCCTTATGATCTCGGCTTTAAATTCTCTATTACGCATGTTATTTACATCTATTTCACTTGTATCTCCAGCTATGGCTTTGTCCTGTTCTTTTATTTGGGACAAATTTCTGTCTTCTCATTTTGTCTAAGTCTCTCTGCCTATTTCTGTGTGTATGAAAAGTCAGCTATCTCTCCTATTCTTAAGGGTGATGGCCTTCTGAAGAAGTACTGTAGCGCCCAGAAGTGTAGTATCCCCTGTTCCTCAGGGCCCAGTGCTCCCAGCCAGGAGTGTCTCCAATGAGTGCTGCATGTGCTGTTGTGTCCTGGTCACTTTATCCTTCAGCCCAGTCATCTGCAGAAACTCTCTTTACTTGTGGGCAGTGTCTGGACCCTGGCCTAAACGTGGTACTTTTAATTAGGTGTGCTCTGGTCTGTTTGTGAAATGAGCTCTGTCACTGACAGAAACAAGGCACATAAAACTCTTAGGCTGAGGGACACACTGTGGGCAGGGGTTTGAGCTGGTCTTCTGGGGAAGGTGACTCTGCCACACTGAAACTGAGACAAGCATGACTGGAAGGGGTGGTTTTACCAAAGCATGGAGGGGTGGAGCTTGGTAAAAGCAAGTAAGGTGGCAAGTGTCAGCACTGTGCTACTTCCCACAGGTGGCATTATGCATATGCTAAGGGGTGGGGAGGGAAATGGCACCTGCCAATTCCTTTGTTCCTGGAGGGGTCTCTCTGAATGCTGCCTCTCTATGACATACTATGAAATGATCAACTAACCTGCCCACTGTGTGCCCCAGGGACTCTTCAGATCACTGTTTCCATGCTGTACGTCAACACCATGTTTGCCAGCCAGCCTTCTCTCCAAGAGCAGCACCAATGTCCTCTGAGCTCTTCCAGAGCCAAGCACAGTGATCTTTAAAATTCCAGGCTTTAAGCTCCACTGGTCTCAAGAACTCATGAAATTCAGGCTTTCTCACTTTCCAAGCCAATTGCTAAGGGGATTGGTTTTCCTCGTGTACTCCCCTGGGTACTAGTTTGTCTCTTGCCCTTCTCCACAATGGTGGCTACTGGCCATCAGCGGCCATGACCTGTTTCCCAAAACACATCTCTGCATCTGCTACCTTCTTCTGTATAGCCTCTACTCTATCTCTAGTTGCAGAGTTTGTTCTGCCAATGGTCAGACAGATTTCTAGGGTATTTAGGATGATTTGATAGTTACCTACTTGTATGGATGAGACGAGGCAAGCCTAGGGTCCTCCCACTCTGCTGCGATCTTCTGTCTTAAATGAATCTGTGCCCTTTCAAATATCCCCATCCTTACTAAAACATTGCCTTCTTTACTGGCACCATAAGATGTTCCATGATCATCTTGTATTTTCTCTACTCCAGACTGCAAATCAATCACTTCTCTCAAGAACTCTAGTTCCATGTATTGGAGAATGGCATTTAGAAACCAAGATCTAAATGCCAGGTGTGTCCCTGCTACCAGTGTGTCACTGCTCATATGCCCTCTCAGCAGACACAGCTAGGGAAATATATGCACATATACTAACCTACCACATACATTGACATTTACTTTTATATCAGTTTGTCTGTACATAAAATTAAACACTGGAAATTGCCAATTGCAATCCAATACCACAGGGTACATTTTAGCATTCCCCCTTTATTTGTATCTTTTTTTTTAACAGTGAGTTCTCGTGTCTATAATAAATTTATTTGTTCAATCCCAGTACACACATAAAATTAGTTTTAGAACTGCTAACCTAGACCTCATGTAAGAAATAGTCTTACTAATTACAGTATTTGTGTGCAGTCCTTTTGGCTTACAGCATCTGGTCAAAACATTGTTTCTCAAAGCCAGTTAGGTTAGTTGTTTTTGTTTTTGTTTTTTAAAGATTTTATTTATTTACTCACGAGAGACACATGGAGAGGAGAGAGGCAGAGACACAGGCAGAGGGAGAAGCAGGCTCCCTACAGGGAGCCTGATGAAGGACTCAATCCCAGGACCCCAGGATCATGACCTGAACCAAAGGCAGACGTTCAACCACTGAGCCACCCAGGCAGGCATCCCAATTAGGTTAGCTCTTTCCCAATCCCTTCAGCATCGCCTCAAACTGTACTAGCCATGATCAGTAGAAAGACATGCCATGATGGCCAAAGAAATGAATGGTTCCTGTGGGTTAGACAGCGCATTTCTTCCCTTGACAAAAAAATGATGAAATGGAACAGTACTGAGGCCAAGGAGAAAATAGTTCTCTAAAAAATGAATGCTCCCAGGTTCAAGTCACTTATGTTTATATCAAGTATGAAGGAAATATTTTGGAAAAACTTCAAAGTCATATCTCTACAAACCAACTCTTTAAGAAGTAGTAAGAAATTAAAATAAGCCAGGTAGAAATTACAGTGAGTTTCTTTTTAAAAAGACTCTAATATTAGCTTCAATTTGTTCCTAAGCAGATCACATCCCCAATTCTTACGTTTTAAGTATTTCACAAAAGAAAATGTGAATATTTTAAAGTACTGGTAAAAGTGAAAGAAAAAAGCAGTAAAACAATCAGTTTAACTTGCCTTCCATAATCTGAAGAGAATCAAACCCTATACAACAGCAATAAGAAAAAAGTATACTCACCATCAGCTGAAAATTTGTCGATAGCTTGGGTCAAAGTGAGGAAGTTGCCTGTGGACTTTGACATCTGAAATGGAAAGTCAATGATCAGGCATTATTATGAACATATATAAAAAATAAACCAAATCAAAGTAGGTTAGCCATAATCAGATAAAGACAAAAAAAATTAAAGAGGGAAAGGGGTACCTGGGTGGCTCAGTCAGTTAAGTGTTTGCCTTTGGCTCAAAACATGATCCCCACCCCCTAAAAAAAGAACATGATCCTGGGGATCCCTGGGTGGCTCAGCGGTTTAGCGCCTGTCTTCGGCCCAGGGTGTGATCCTAGAGCCCCAGGATCGAGTCCCACATAGGACTCCCTGCAAGGAGCCTGCTTCTCTCTGTGCTCTGTGCCTCTGCCTTTCTCTCTCTCTCTGTCTCTCATGAATAAGTAAATAAAAATCTTAAAAAACAAACAAACAAACAAAAAAAAACAAAAACAAAAAAACATGATCCTAGGGTCCTGGGATCAAGTCTCAAGTCAGGCTCCCTATAGCAGGGAGTCTGCTTCTCCCTCTCCCTTTACCCTTCCCCCTCTTGTGTGCTCACACACACACTGTCTCGCTTGCTCTCTCAAATAAATAAATATCCTTAAAAAAATTAAAGAGGGAAAGGAAAAGATATCTTGCACTAATTTGACAGAGGTAGAAACTGAAATCCAGTTAATATAGTGACTTGTCTGGGTCACTCTGCTAGGCAATGACAGAGCTAGGACAGGGTCTCTAGTCTGATACTCAGGCACTATTCTTTCCAGTAGGCTAAACTGCCCCCTAGGAATCTGTAGACATATATAATGATTCCATTATAACTGGAACATTTCAGCTGGTCATGAAGAAGAGCTTTATAGGAGCACCTGTGTCACTCAGTTGCTTAAGCATCCGACTCTGGCTCAGGTCATGTTCCCAGGGTCCTGGGATCGAGCCCCACATTGGGCTCTCTGCTCAACAGAGAAGCCTGCTTCTCCCTCTCTCTGTCTGCCTGCCACTCTGCCTATTTTGCACGTGTGTGCTCTCTCTGTCAAATAAATGAAATCTAAAAAAAAAAAAGAAGAAGAGCTTTATAGTAATTGGAATCATTCAAAAACAAATGGACGACCATATGTTCTCAGAGTTAGGGTTTTAAGGAACTTCACTGGCATCACAATAACTGGTTGTTCAAGTTGTGCTCTACCTGGGGGCACCACATCTAAGGAGGCACTGTGCACAGCCTACCAATTTTTCCAACTTAAGAATTTGTCATCTTGATCATAACTTTGCTGATACCAAAGAGAGGTGATAATCCAGTTTTCTACCACATGGCAATAAAATACCTAGTTCTAATAAAATCAGTACAGTGTATAGTACAACACTGAAACCAAAGAAAATGTCATAGGACAAGTTATATACATGTATACACATATATACACTATATATATAGCAGTATACAGTAGTATATAAATATATATAAATATATATTTTTTTACATATATATATAGTGTCACTTTGCCTTACAAAGTAAAAAATGAGTTCAATAATCAAAAGTCCTTGCTGATCTAACAAAATCTATATATAGCCTATGCTTCTAATCAAAGAGCTGTTTTTCAGTCTAATATAGAGATTACGGGGATCCCTGGGTGGCTCAGCGGTTTAGCGCCTGCCTTTGGCCCAGGGCGTGATCCTGGAGACCCAGGATCAAGTCCCACATCGGACTCCCTGCATGGGGCCTGCTTTTCCCTCTGCCTGTGTCTCTGCCTCTCTTTCTCTGTGTCTCTCACGAATGAATAAATAAATAAAATCTTTTAAAAAAAATAATAATAATATAGAGATTATTTTCAATGAACTTTTTTATTTCCTTTCAATATTAGGGCACCAATTAAAAGTGATGTTTCATTTTGCAATTCATACCAGCTACTATTTGTTTAAATATACACCTATTTTCATTATGACAGATATTTATAGCAAAGAATACTCTTTTCCAATTAATATTCTATCATTTGTGGCAAAATTCACTGATTGTAACAAAATCAACATGCTACAAATATTATTACTAAGAAATAAATAACATGGCAACTTAATTTTCCATTTAAGTGAAGAGGGGTATCCTTTTCAAATGTGCACAAAAGCATCACAGGGGCAAAGCAAGGGCTTTGTCATGAGGTTTGTGTAATATCACCTCCCCTCAGTTAACCTATATTCCTATTGAAGATAGTGATTAATGAGATAAAGTCTTATATAGCTATAAAAATCATATATATACTATACTACTATATATAAGTGTATATATATATATATTAGTAATTTTAACAATACTGGAAGCAGGGGTAATATAGAGAAATATATTATACTGCCTGGGAAGAAGCATTAAATAACAGTTATGAATCCTACACATTCCAAAATTCTATCACTTTAATTCAGTGGCTGATCACAGTTTGGAACAAATCCCACCAAATTATTTTCTCAACTTAATGAGAAAGATATTCCTAGGATCACGATACTATGATTCTCATGTTTTTTATCATGTCTGCCTCTCTCTCCCCCAGTCAATTAGTGTCACCTTCTGTCATTTTAAATACAAATGTTAAAAAATAAGTAGATTTTCTCAGTCCCTCCCCCCAGTTAATACTATGTACTTTATTCACTCTCTAATTTATGCTGGTAGTCTTAACCATTTCTAATGGAAAATTAACACTGATGTTTATACTCTTTATTTAAAAAATACAACTTCCTAAATTTGAAAAGTTTTCTGCAGAATTTTAAACTTTCTTACCTTCTCAGAGTTGAGGAGGAGATGTCCATTTGCTCTCACAGCAGCAGGCCATTTGTCACTTTATAGGTAAACATTTAAGACAGAAAACAAAATGTAAGTTTCTAGTTTAAGCTTAAAAAGTTGAGGTAAATGCTAACGATTTGTAAAAGTTTACTAAGACAAATATACAAATGTATTGAGTCCTGTTCATAACAGTAAACAAATGAAAACAAGAATTGTCCATTAGCAAAGGACTGGTTACATAAATTATGGCCCAGGTATACACTAAAATACTATGTAATGGCTATTTTAAAAACACAGGCAGGGCTAGATGTGTGGATATAAACAGATTTTTAAAACTTTACTATTACATGGGGAAGTGCTTGCTTCGGCAGCACATATACTAAAATATTACATGGGGAAGAAAAGTGTCTACAATGTGGCATCTTTGATAAATTAAAAAATAAATAAGTATGGGGCACCTGGCTGGCTCAATCTGAAGAGCAAACAACTCTTGGTCTTGGGTCCATGAGTTTAAGCACCACGCTGGGTAGAGAGATTACTTAAATAAAGATATCTGATGCTCGTTTATTCATAAACATGTTATCCAAAAGAAATCATAAGAAAGCAGTAGGAGGGACACCTACGGGAAGTAGAGTGATGTGGTGGCAAGGGTAAAAGTTCGCCTTTTACATTTTTCTTTTATGAACTGTTTGAATTTCTGAACTATGTACATGACCACTTATCATTCTAGCAATGAGATTATGTGAGGACAGTCATTGAGAGCAACTCAGGGTGAATTATCTGAGCTCTCTATGCCTCAGTAAGTTTCGTTGTCTATAAAACGAGGATATCAGAGACCTTCCTTAAAAAGTTGTAGTGCAAATTAAATGAGTCGCTATAAGTGATTAAAACTGTGCGTGATGTTACTGATAATTATTACTTACAAGTATTTCATGTTATTAGTTACTTATAAGTAAAACCTAAATGAAAACCTAATACATGTCAAAACCTTGATGCAAAAAAAAAAAAAACCCTTGATGCAAAGGGATGAAGACTTAACTATATCACCAACAAGTATTTCTGCGATATCCAACTCCTCCAAAATAGATTTTCAACAACAACAAAATAAATGGATAACAAGAACCACATCAGATTCATTTTATTCCTCTACTTCAAAACTTTCCTTTCATTCTTGAGAAAGAAAATGCAATCTCATTCTAAGTATAAGAAGTCACATGAGATTGCTTTGGTGATATGAAATAAAATTTGAACAGACGGAGGGGTCTGTTTTATCAGCTATTTGAGAGGCTGGAAGAAAAGGCACAGAGACATATCTGGATCAAGAGGGAAGATGATAGGAGGATTATTTTTGAGCATACAGGATTAAAAATGACTCTAGGCAGAATACCACCACCAGGGGCACCTGGGTGGCTCAATCAGTTAAGCATCTGACTCTTGGTTTTGGCTCAGGCCATAATCTCAGAGTCATGGGATGGAGCCTGTGTCAGGCTCTGTGCTGGGTTTGGAGCTGGCTTAACATTCTCTCACTACTCACTCTGTCCTTGCATCCTATGCTCACTCTCTCAAAAAAAAAGAAATACAGGTACCAAGTAATGCTGTAACGTTGGGGCTCTCAGCTCTAGAAGGATGTTCTCTTCCAATTCTAATGTTCTAGGCTCTGTCTTAAATCACCTTTATTTCTGCACCTAAGAGGTCAAATGAGTCACAAAATAGGTCTAGTAAAGTACTGAAAGGCTGTCAAGGTACCTGAAATGTGCTTTGGCGAGCCCAAGGTAAGTATGAGGATTTCTGGATATAACAGATAGGAAAAGGTGTGCTTTCTGCTTCAATATACATTTAACAGAGGAAAAAGAAGGCAACTGCCAAACCTAACTATACCTTGTACAATAACTTTTTAAATATTTGAAGCCATAAGCCATAAATTTAGTCTATATCTTTTTAGGTACTCACCTTTGTTCTGGCCACATAGCCACATGATTATAAAGGTAATATGAGAGATGATTTGGAACAAGATCCTTTCCAGAGACTCGGAGATCCACAGGATACCAGAACTCAAATTCCTGCTTTAACTGATCTAATTTTTCCTTTGGGATCTGAGTCTTAGGAAATGGAGCCTCCTTGAAGAAAACATAATCCCAAACCTCCCTGGTCATCTGTTGCGGTCTGTGTTAAAAATAAAACAAACAACAAAATATAGAGATCATTTCTTTGAAAGAGTCAATATTTTCATCTAATCATGAAGTGGGAATCTCTTTCTTAACATAGTTACGGTAACAAATAACAATAGACTCCAATAAGAATACGGGATGGTAACAGTAACAGAGGGGGTATTTATTACTTTTTCTCAGTTCGGCAGCAAAAAAGTAAAACATCCTAACAAAATTCTGCTAAATGAATTCTTACGAAAACTAAACAATTAAAAAAAATTGTTTTCAATGTGTAAATCAAAAGAGCACATCTCTTGCTAACCAACTACACTTTTTTCCCTTATCCATTTACCAACCTGATACCAAGTGGAGACTCTGTCTGTCCACGCAAGTTACCCCCCTGCAGGAGGTGTGCAACTGTGTAAAATGCCATGTAAATAGTGGAATCAGAGAGGGATTCAATCAGCCACTGCTCATCCCACGGCAGACGAGTACCTGCAAGATAAAATGAAGAAATTTAATGCATGAGAAACTTAAGAGACAGTTCATCTAGAGAATCCACATTTTCAAGATATATAGTATTTACAAAGCTACTTATTTAAGAAAGTCTCAAATTGGCTTGAATAATTAATAAAATAAACCGGTAATAAAAAATCAAATGGCTAAAGTACTAGAAACTTTCTATTAAAAAAAAATCCATAAAAGCTATGGGTTTAATTACTCAAGCATACGTCTACCACCAGGTAAGTAGTAGAGCACCACATGCCAGTTCCTCTCCCCCTCTAACTGAAACCTCTCACTTCCAATTCAGAAAAATACTAGAAAAGAGGGGAAAAAAGGTAAAGGTGTTAATTTGCCCTGTAATTGACGAAGTCATTCAAACTGAAGAATTTGAAGTAGGTGTTACCTAAACCGTAAGTTCTTGAGCAGGCATGCTCTTGTAGCCAACCTAAGGTAGCTTCAAAATTCCTCCTGGTCTCCTCACAGAATCTAGAGAGAGTAAAAGATAAAGAGTCTTTCTTTCTTTGCCTTCACTATTTCCCATGTTTCTCATCTCCTCTCCCTCCCCTCATCCCTTTTTCCCTTCTTACGTTTCCAGGCCTTTCAAGCACTGGGATGTCTGTTTTTTCCAATTTTCTTCTCCATAATCCAAGTACCTTGGGAGTGGACAGATTGATGTAAAAAAATAATAGTGAGTAAAAGTCCAAAGGATAAGTAAAGCAACTGAAGGAAATTTCTTGTTGTAATAGAGACTAACCACTGGTCGCACAGCGCCACAACACATTCATCTGAAGATCTGGACATAACTTGTTTCTCTGGTTCCATATAAGTAAATGCATCTCCCTACATAAAAGCAAACAAATATATATCAGATATTATGTTGAGTCAGTCTCTATTCCTCAGGGATAATAAAAACAACTTTAACTCCACATTTTCTTTTTTTTTTTTTTAACTCCACATTTTCATTATTTTCCCTCTTTCCAATAGAAGACATCTATCTGCCTTTCTTTCTACACAACATTTACTTTTGAAAAGGTGAGTATCTTTGTCAATGGATCATCTTCCTAAGTATAGATTATTCCTTTTCAGTGGAATGTGAAAGATGTTCAATAGTTTCTAATTCAATGGTTTGAGGTCAGACTGCTTGTGGAAGCCTTTTATCCTTGTTAGAATAAAAATATTTAGGGGATCCCTGGGTGGCGCAGCAGTTTCGCGCCTGCCTTTGGCCCAGGGCGCGATCCTGGAGACCCGGGATCGAATCCCACATCAGGCTCCCAGTGCATGGACCCTGCTTCTCCCTCTGCCTGTGTCTCTGCCTCTCTCTCTCTCTTTCTCTGTGTGACTATGATAAATAAAAATTTTAAAAATATATATATATTTAAAAAGATGAAATTAGGGGATCCCTGGGTGGCTCAGCGGTTTAGCGCCTGCCTTTGGCCCAGGGCGCGATCCTCGAGTCCCGGGATCGAGTCCCACGTAGGGCTCCCTGCATGGAGCCTGCTTCTCCCTCTGCCTGTGTCTGCCTGTCTCTCTCATGAATAAATAAATAAAATCTTAAAAAAAAAAAAAAAAAAGATGAAATTAAAACCATGGAACCACTGCTTAAAAAAAAAAAAAAAAAAAAAAACCAGAAGCACAAAAATTCAACATAGAAAATGTCACTGCTACAGATTTATAGTGTCATGAAAAATGCCCTTAGAAAACTAATCATGAATTTAGTCATCTACCAAACATAACTATCTCTTATCATATTATGGTTCCAAACTTATCAGGCTATTTTTAAAAATAAATCCAACGTTATTATTTATAAAATTATTTCTTTTTCTGTGTTTTTAATGTAATTCTTCATACTGTTAAATAGCCAGGACTTTGGTTTAAAAATGGTAAATTAAAAACAGACATTTAACTCTACTGCCTCTCAAAATTCCAATGAAATGACAACAAAGAGAGTTTTTCTTTTTTCCAACGGCATGAACTTATGGATACAAAAGAACAGAAGAAGAAATACTATCAATCAAATTTTGGAAACTAAAAAACAGGATAAATAACAAGTGCATTGACAGGCTGAAGAAAACTAGCTGAATCATAAACCAGCAGGAGAGAAAGGCGAAAAGTAATCCAATTTGCATTACAGAACCTCCAAAAAACTCAACAGTTAGTGGTACAAGATGGTTCCCGAAGTGGAAGCAACATGAGGCTGAAGAGAGAAGAACTAACTGAAGTTTTTAAAGAAGAGGTTAGAACCCCAGATAACCTAATCCCACACTACACAGACATGCAACTGCCCCTCCGTATGCCAGCAGAACAATGAAAGTTTATTCTCTGGAAAGGATGACAGAATTACTCAACCAAAACCAAAGTTGAGGGTATGAGTATCACATTGAGACTAGATGAATTAACTGGAAAGTCAGCACACTGGGAATTAGTATTTCCCTTAGCAATCTTTTCAACTCCCAGAAGCTCAGTTAGCTTAGAATTTTTAAGCCAGAAACTAGAAGAATCTTTTGAGAGAAATCTAACAAATCCAAGAAGCTCTAACTAACATCAAGGCTAACATAAAGGCTTTCCCAAGGCCCAAATAGCCCTTCTAATTTTTTTTTTTTCCAAACAGCCCTTTTAGATCTCCCCCAGCGAAGCCCTACTCACATGCAAAAAGATTCTGATCACCTCTTTGTATTCACTCTTAAATATCAGCAACCTCAGAAAAATAAGAGATTAAGATTTCACATCCATGAAACAATGAAGAGAATCCTAAAAAAGGATCAATCAGATAGCAAAAATAAGCTCTTAAAACTGGCCCTGAGTTGATAATTTCAAAGGTGGATAATATATACATAGGAATTCATATTACTTTCCACTTTTTATAAATCTGTGATTTTCCATAGCAAGAAAAAAAATTTTCCCACATGCTCACAAATAGCAGATATAAAAAACACAGTTAACAAACAAAAATTTATAGGAAGAAAAAGTTGAGTGAATAATAAAGCAGCAGCCATGATCAAGGAAGCAAGAGCTCCAACTCAAGAGAAACAAAGGAAATTCTTAGGAATAGTGGAGGAAGATCCAAGGTGGCATTTGTGCACCAGGACAGTAAACAACTAGTCCAGACTAAAACAGGCCAGAAGGTTCTGAGGGAACTTTCTCCAAGATGGAACCAATAGCATATTGATGTGTGAAAGTATTAAGAGAAGAAGAAACAAACAATTAGGGTAGAGTTTGGGGATGGAATATTAATAATTACATTTTAAAGGAAAGAAATTTTTACTAACACCAGGAGTAAACAAAAGCTGGAGAAGAAAAATTCTCATTGTACACTTCACTGTAGACAGGTGACGCCTCAGAAATATACACAATGACTACTGCTCTCAGAAAAGTTATACCTTTGCTAGAAAGATGGGAAGTAGAGAAGTATACACAAATGCAGTGAGGTTAGAAAGACACAGATAGAAGGAAGGATGAAAGTGAAAAAGCAAAGCACTACACAAAGAGAACTGTAACTACCAGTATCTCAAATGGCCACTGCCAGGAAACATCATTAAAGTTCTCTGGCTTTGATATGCCAACTTTACAGCACTACGTTCAACATTACAGGTGTGATGTTCAAGTTAAATGAATTGCTAAATAAGTCTAGTTTCTGCCACAGAATTATTTATCTTTAACACAGCTCCAGGTTCTATTACAGAACTCACTACTAATTAACACTGTGAAGTCTATTAAATAAGAGGTTTTCTTCTAAACCAGCCGTCAGAGGACAACCTATCACTTACAGTGTCAATCATCTTTTTCTGAATAGTCTTCTTTACGTCTTGGACCTTCTGTCCTTTAAATCCATCCACCAACATTATCTAAAAGGATGAGAAACAGGGAGAAAAAACAGACGAAACAATTAAAACTTACTTGATGTTCCCTCCAAACTTTTTCCTAACTAAATTTATTTACATCCACAACTGAGATATTTTTAGTGTAAATTTATCATGTCTATAATCTTAAGTTTTTATTTTGCCATAGCTTAGACAACTGATTTTCATAACACACTTGTTTTTCTTTTGGTGTAATGAGGATAGCTATCATGAACATGATTAGGAAGGAACTCTCACTTCCTTCCCAATTCTCAGATTTCCATGTGGAGAGAATTTCAATATGCTCACTCACCTTTCCTGAAGGCTTTGGGAAAATGAACTAAGTGCATGCAGCTCAGCCCCATTTAGACTCTGCCTGTTGCCAGCGAGCATTTTCCTCTGCTTGGCCATATGATAAACCTGGCCCTTACAGGAAGGCCTGTTTTTCAACTCTGCCTTTTACATAGTGAGGAAATTTAATTCTAGGGCTAAGTATTAGCTTGCTTGTTGTTGTCACAGATCTAAGCTACACAATCCCCTTCTAGCTGACATTCTTATCTCCAGCTATGTGGCTCCTGTTTCTCTCTGGAATAGCTTCTATCTTTTTTGATCTCCCAATCCTTTAACATGCCAAAATGCTTTATAACCTACTTAATTCGCCATTATGAAATTATATTTATTGATCGTTATGGTACAGACTCCAGGGGCATCTGGGTGGCTAAGTCAGTTGAGTGTCTGACTCTTGATTTCAGCCCTGGTCATGATCTCAGGGTTGTAAGATTGAGCCCTGCCTCTGGCATGGAGCCTTCTTAAGATTCCCTCTCTCCTTCTTCCTCTGCTCCTCCCTCTAACCCAGTCACACCACACCTATGCACACACACACACACTCTCTCTCTCAAATAAATAAACAAACAAGCAAACAGGCAGACACAAATCTAAGAACCACACTGCCCAATGTGAGTACCAGTTCGGCTACTGGCTACCTACTTGGCTAATCTTGAGTAAATTACTTAATACCTTAGTGCCTCAATTTCCTTATCTGTAAAATGGAATAGTGTCTATTCCACAAGGTTATTTTGAGATTTAAAAAAGTTAACGTGCTATTTAAGTGGTGGCTTTTATTATCATCCAAAATGTTTAAGTCACTTCAAAAAAGACATCTAACCACTTGTTGATTATCTAGAAAAATGAGAGTAAAGGTAAAAATAACGAATTCTCATTCATGGCCTTAAAAATCTTCATTTCAACCTCAAGTCACAAGCAACTTGGTTGGATTTTTACTTTCTCTAGCCTGGTCTTCTTTCCATGGAAAAGTAAGCCATATTAACATATGCATAGTTAAGGAGAAAAGAGAGGTTCTAAACATGTTTTTTGTGCTCACCTGGCTTTTAGTAGGCATTAATGAGTAAATTAATGAACTGAATAAAACTGCTTATTTAAAATATGAACTCCTCGATTAAAAGAGCAAAAGAAGGAACAAGAAATTATACATGCAATAAACCTGTGGAATTTACTGCAAAATAATATGAACTAACTTTCAATAATCTTCTCAGGAAACTCATTTCTTAGATATTCCTAGAGGGCATAAAAATATAATTTCTGTAAATGCTCTTGGACAAAAAATGATTAAAAAAGAAATCTGGAAACAGAAGAATACAGTCTCATATTAATCTCTCTCAAATCAGTATATAGCTGAAACTATATTGGATTTTCATATTTTTTTCTAAATTATTGAAAAAATTACAGAGCAAAACTAAAAAATCCTTACACCATCATAAAACCCTTTTAAATATAACTTCTCCTTTGCTTCTGCAAGTTTTTCTCGGTCATTCTGGCTTTGAACTTTCAAATCATCACAAATGGTTACAGCAGAAAGATTTCCAAAACCTGGGATTTCGATGATTGGCACCTGCAAAGAACAGCAATGTTGGGAACTTATTCACACTGAATGAACATAAAAACAGCCCTATGGGGCATAATCATTTTGCCTCTACTGTCCAGTCAAGTCATTTCAGATTATATATATCATCACAGAAGCACCACACATCAAGTAATCACAGTGACTAACATCCAGATGTGAATTTGTCTTCCTACTCCCCCCACAGGAACTATCCAAATTCTCTGCACCAACCTCCAAATTGTCCATCCTTCACTACAGAACACACCTTCTCCAACTCACAGCCCTATACTGGCATATAATTAACTAAATAATAAATTTTGAAACTAGGAAAATGATGTAAACAACTAAATTTATGAATGGTCTTATTTCTGGTTTATGATAAGTCTTCTAGATTCTTCATGAAAGTTATTTGTTAGTGATCAAGTTTTTTTCTTCTCCAGGTACTAATATGAAAGCATAACCATTCATAACTAATATGGCAAAATTTTGTCTTTAGAAGCTTGGAAACCGGGCACTTGGGTGGTTCAGTTAGTTAAATGTCTACCTTAACTGGAGTCCTGGAATCAAATTCCATGTCAGGCTCCCTGCTCAGCAGGAAGTCTGCCTCTCCCTCTGCCCCTGCTCCTGTGTTCTGTCTCTCAAATAAATAAATAACTAAAAAAAGAAGTTTGGAAATTGGCCATACTAGCAAAATAAGCAACTATAGAATTGCTGATGCTAAGAAAGTTGTTTGTTGCAGAATTACAGGTGCCAGGTGCTAAGAAAATGCTTATTATTGGTCTTTCTCTCACTCTTAACTGCTATCACAGGTACCAAATTAAAGGAAGCAACTCTTATGGAAACTCTCCCTTATTTTTATATTCACCAATTGATATTGTTACAAGGAAAATGTAACTCTTTTTTTCACTGATAAAGAGATGGGTATGAATATTCTGAGTCATCTATGTACTCACCGGCTCAAATGGCAAGACCATGTCATCTCTAATTCCATACTTTGCTCGTAAGGCCTACAAAACAATTTTGCAAATTAACACTAATGATCAGCACTTTACTGGCATAATCATTGAGAGAGCCAACTCCAAAACTTCTTTAAATTATTTGTTCTCCCCTCCATACAGAAAATTTTTTTTCAGAGAATTTTTTTAAATTTTACTAAATATCTCAAGCATATCTATGACTTTTAAAAACTCAATAGTTGGGACGCCTGGGTGGCTCAGTGGTTGGGCACTTGCCATCAACTCAGGTCGTGATCCCGGGATCTGGGATCAAGTCCCATATCTGGCTCCCTGCGAGGAGCCTGCTTCTCTCTCTGCCTGTGTCTCTGCCTCTCTCTCTCAGTCTGTGTCTCTCATGAATAAATAAATCAATCTTTAAAAAAAAAAATAAAAATAAAACTCAACAGTTTAAGTTAGAGTAAATGGCTTAAGTGATGAAATAATAAGCCAAAAGCAAAATTTACACACACACACACACACACACACACACAACCCAATGAAAATGAGGTTCATATTCTGGGTTGCAATGAAAATGTGAACATCAGAAAACTTTTAAGTTATGAAACCCATCAAACAGATTAGAACAGAAAAATCACATGATCCTATCAACAGACACACAAAAAGTATTTGAAAAAACCCAACACCCACTCATGATAAAAACTCCTAATAAACAGGAACAGATGTAGACCTTCTAAACTTGTTAAAAACTATCTACAAAATATCTACAGCTAACATTATACTTAATGATGAGAAACTTGAAGCTTTTCCACTAAGATCAGATATGAGACAAGGATGTCTCCTTTCATCACTTCTTTTCAATACCGTTCTGAATGTCCTTGCTAACTCAATAAGGAAAGAAAATAAAGATATACAGATGGGAAGGAAGGCATAAAATTATCTTTGTTCAAAGATGAACTGAACATCTATGTAGAAAATCCAAAGGAATCAAGGGAAAAAAACGCCTGGAACTAACAGACAATTATAGCAAGATTGCAGGATACACAGTTAATTATACAAAAGTTAGTTGCATTTCTATGTATTAGGAATGAACAAGTGGAATTCAAAATTAAAAGCACAATACCATTTATATTAGCACCCCCCAAAACCAAATACTTAGGTACAAAAGTAATAATACATACAGAAGATCCATATGAGAAAAACCACACAACTCTGTGAACAGAATCAAAGAACTAAATAAATGGACTGAGACATCAGTTCGTGGACTGGAAGACTCAGTATTGTCAAGATATCAATTCTTGACTTACCTACAGATTCAATGTAATCTCAATCAAAGTCCTATCAAACTATTTTATAAATATCAACAAACTGACTGCAGGGCAGCCCGGGTGGCACACGGTTTAGTGCCTGCCTGCGGTTTAGTGCCTGCCTTCAGCCCAGGGCATAATCCTAGAGACCCGGGATCGAGTGCCATGTCAGGCTCCCTGCATGGAGCCTGCTTCTCCCTCTGCCTGTGTCTCTGCCTCTCTCTCTCTCTCTATCATAAATAAATTTAAAAAAAAAATTTTTTTTTTAAACTGACTGCAAAGTGTATACAGAGAGGCAAAAGACCCAAAATAGTCAACTCAATAATGAAGAGGAAAGCTGGCTTCTGACTTGAAGATTTACTTATACAGTTACATAATCAACACAGTGTAGTACTGGCAAAGGAAGAGACAAATAGTTGAGTGAAACAACACAGACCAGAAATAGACCCCACATACAGATGTATATAGCAGTTTTACTCAAAATTACCAGTGCTTATTAGCAACCAAGAGGTCCTTCATGAGATGAATGGATAAACTGTAGTATATCCAGATAACAGAATATTATTCAGCGCTAAAAAGAAATGAGCAATCAAGCTATTAAAAAGACATAGAGAAATCTTAAATGGATATGACTAGTTCAAAGAAGCCAATCTGAGAAGGCTACACACTGTATGACTCCAACTACATGACTTTTCAGAAAAGGTAAAACTGTGGAGACAGTAAAACGATCAGTGATGGCTAGGGTCACAAGGGAGAGAGATGAACAGAAAGAGCACTATGGGATATTTAGGGCAATGAAAATACGCTATTATATTACAATGATGAATCTGTGTCATTATACAGTTGTCCAAACCCAAAGAACATTAGACCACCAAGAGTGAACTCTAAGGTAAACTATGGACTCTGGAGGATTATGACATATCAATGCAGGTTCATCTTGGTAACAAATGTATCCTTCTGCTGGGGATTTTGATAATGGAGGAGGCAGTGCATGTGTGGGGGCAGGGAGTAATCAGGGAATCTCTGTACCTTCCTCTCAATTTTACTGTAAACTTAAAATGCTCTAGAAGTCTTTAAAGAAAAAGGTTCTGTGAAATACTCTACTTAATATTCAAAACAAAGGAAAACGTAAACATCAAGAAACAAAGCAGAGATAATAGTTCAAAGATCCATGATAGCTTTTTAGCCTAATTTCAGAGTTAGTTCAGCAGTATCTAATTAGATGATGAAGAAGAAATAAGAACATGAAACTCAGGTACTCACTTGCTTTTTCTTCAGATCTCTGAGGGCAGCAAAATCATCAGGGGAGTCAGAAGGAACACTTGTGACCACGCCAGTACCTTATAAAAGAAAGTGTGGAATGAATTAATACAACCAGAATGCAATTACCAAAGTATTTCTAGAAAGAAAGAAACTCTTTACCTTTATCCTCCTTAATGGTGAGCATTGGAAGAACATAGACCACCGTATAAGATGTTAAAGGTGCAGAAAGTGATGCACCAAGAATTTCCTGTGCAACAAAAAGATCAGCAAAAAGGTGAAAAAACTTGCTTTAACCATTAAAATCGAAAAGTGTTAATACTTTTAAGCCCCTGAGA
The DNA here is from genome assembly GCF_018345385.1 of Vulpes lagopus. Taxonomy (NCBI): domain Eukaryota; kingdom Metazoa; phylum Chordata; class Mammalia; order Carnivora; family Canidae; genus Vulpes; species Vulpes lagopus. The sequence goes on from NC_054831.1 coordinate 90,005,841, forward strand.
AGCTAGTATTCAAAAATACAGGAATCAAAACAAAACTCCTTCCTTTATACATACTAGACTATAGATAGTCGCAAAAAATTACAATACCCAAATGTGATGTAGTGAGGTTGTGAGGAAATTAGTACACAAATGCATTGCTTGTGACATTGTACAACTTGAGGAAAACAATATAGGAATGATAGCGAAAGATACAAAAATGTTTACATCACTTGGAGCCAGCAATCCAATCCTAGGAATTTACCTCAAAGGAAAAAATAACTTTTTTTCTTTGAGAAGTCTGTCCAAGTGCAGTGTTAACTACAATGGCAAAACCTGATGATAGGTACATCTTTAAATGATAAAAAAATCACTTAACAAAATATGAGATATCAACAAAATACTGTATGTTTAAAACAATGATTAGGAAGATGAAATGAATGAAAAGGATATAACCACTTTCTCTTAAAAAAAATTTTTTTTTCAAAGATTTAACAATACTGAAGCCATACTTTCAGAATGGCAACAAAGAGCTTGCAGTGCTTGTTGGTCCATGGAATGTACTTTTCAATTCCACACAGTTCCCACCCATCTGCTTTATTCATAAAGAAGCTGCTTTTATGGAACTTATAGTCACACAGGTGAAGGCTAATGATCAGAACAATCTTAAGGGCTGAAAGCTATTTTTTAATTTATACCAGCCACTCCAGAATCTGCTCACATTTACATGGAAAAAAACTGCACTAGGAACAGAAAAAGTTTGTGTTATTCACACTATTCCTAAAAACATCTCAGACACAACTCCATCATCAGGAACTAATGGGATATAGCAGCACTGCTTATCAAAGAAAAAGACAGGAAACTACTCAAATATTCATTATAGAGAATGGTTAAATAAGCTCTGGTAGTGCCAAACAACAGAATACTACATGGCTAGAAAACATAAGATACAAGGAAGTTCTGTGCTGATAAGGCAAATACCAAGAATTAACTAAGTAAAAAAGAAAGCAAGATACAGAACAATGTGATAATGTACACGCCATTTGTATATTAAAAAGAGAGAGGGGCACCTGGGCGGTTCAGTTATGCATCTGACTCTTGATTTTGACTCAGATCATGATGTCGGGGTGGTAGGGCTGAGCCTGAGTCGGCCTCTGTGCTCAGTGGTATGTCTGCTTGAGATTCTCTCTCCCCCTCTGCCTTTACCCAGCTTCCCCTCAAATAAATAAATCTTTTAAAAATAAAAATAAAAAGAGGGAGAAATAATATATACACAGACATTTCCTTGTAGGTATGTGAAATATTTCTGGAAGAATATATAAAACAGTAATTTTAGTGAATGCCTATGGAAGAGGAAACTGAGTGACTAGGGATATATTTTGTATATTTTTGTCTTTCTAATTTTGAGTCCTACGAATGTGTAACAATCTAGTCCAAAAGTAAGTTTACAAAATAAGCAAGAAATAAAAGTTCAATTCAAAAGAACTGAGATAATATTCTACTCATCTTTTTTTTTTGAAATGTTATTTATTGGGGCACCTGGGTGGCTCAGTCAGTTAAAAGTCTGACTCTTGGGCAGCCCTGGTGGCTCAGCGGTTTAGTGCTGCCTTCAGCCTGGGGTGTGATCCTGGAGACCCGGGATCGAGTCCCATGTCAGGCTCCCTGCATGGAGCCTGCTTCTCCCTCTGCCTGTGTCTCTGTCTCTGTGTGTGTGTGTGTGTGTGTTGTGTGTGTGTGTGTGTGTGTGTGTGTGTGTGTATGTCTCATGAATAAATAAATAAAATCTTGGGATCCCTGGGTGGCGCAGCGGTTTGGCGCCTGCCTTTGGCCCAGGGCGCGATCCTGGAGACCCGGGATCGAATCCCACGTCAGGCTCCCGGTGCATGGAGCCTGCTTCTCCCTCTACCTATGTCTCTGCCTCTCTCTCTCTCTCTCTGTATGACTCTCATAAATAAATAATAAAAAATAAATAAATAAATAAATAAATAAATAAATAAATAAATAAATAAATAAATAAAATCTTAAAGAAGTCTGACTCTTGGGCAGCCCGGGTGGCTCAGCGGTTTAGTGCCGCCTTCAGCCCAGGGTGAGATCCTGGAGACCCAGGATCAAGTCCCACGTCCAGCTCCCTGCATGGAGCCTGCTTCTCCCTCTGCCTGTGTCTCTCCCTCTCTCTCCTTGTGTCTCTCATGAATAAATAAATAAAAAAACTCTGACTCTTGGTTTTGGGTCAGGTCATGATTTCAAGGTCCACATCAGGCTCTGCTCAGTAAAGAGCCTACTCAAGACTCTCCCTCTCCCCTCTCCCTCTGCCTCTTGTGCTCATGCTTGCTCTCTGTCTCAAATAAATAAATAAAATATTTTTAAAAATAAATATTTTTAAAGATAAATAAATAAAATGTTATTTATTAAGATACCTAAGGTCAGCATTCACTAAAGGGAATAAAATAAACTCTGAATTACTGATAAATAAATAAACTGTAAGGATAAAAGCTGTGTAATTATCCAGATTTAGTTACCATCAACCAAGATTCTTCAGAAAAAAATGGTTGCAATTCTTTTTTTTTTTTCTTTTTTTTTTTAATTTTTTTTTTATTATTATTTATTTATGATAGTCACACAGAGAGAGAGAGAGGCAGAGACACAGGCAGAGGGAGAAGCAGGCTCCATGCACCGGAAGCCCGACGTGGGACTCGATCCCGGGTCTCCAGGATCGCGCCCTGGGCCAAAGGCAGGCGCCAAACCGCTGCGCCACCCAGGGATCCCAATGGTTGCAATTCTATACCAGGAATGCAGGTAATTATATTCTACTGAAGCTATTAAATCTCTTAGGGAGGACTGTCTATATTTTTCAACCAGAAGTTACTGAACTAAAACATAAGATTCAAAAATGCTATGGTGATATAGTTACACAATGAATACTCCACAGCAAAAAAAAAAAAACGAACAAAACCACACAACATGCATGAATCTCAAAGATATAATCTGAGCAAAAGAAGCCAGACACAAAAGAGTACAGATTATATAATTCTACTACCAAAAGTTCAAGAAAGCAACTGATCTTTAGTGACTAAAATCAGAGCCGGGGTTACCTTTGCAGGAGAGAGGTGAGTACTGACAATATGATAGAAAAGGAAGCACTTTCTGTACTACTGGAACTGTTCTATATCTTGATTTGGGTGGTGCCTGAATGAGCGTACACATGTATAAAAATGCACCAAAATACAAAACTTAGGATTTACACATTGTATTATATGTATACCTCCATTAAAAAGATTTATTCAATACTCTTTCCTTAAGTCATAGTTGAAATTTTCCTCTAAATTTAAGCTCTAAAATAAAAAATGTGCTACTCGACTCACCTCTCCCATTAATTCCTTAACAACAGGCACCACTCCATTGTGTTTGGTAAAGCCCTGGTATGACATATTCCTGGCAGCTCTTTGGGTGCAAATGAATATATCACCATTCACTGTCTCAAACCCAATGTATTTCATATCAGGGCGAACCCAACAGTTGGTCTGTCCAAACATGGTCTCAGGTCTGAGAGTAGCAGCTACCAAGAAGATGTTTTTCCCTTTCAGGCCACTAAGAAGAAAAAAATATATGTTTATGCAAAAAAAAAAAAAAAAAAGTTGTGGATTCTATCACATCTGTTATTTCAAAAAGATAAAGCATTAACTCTTTGGCAACCTACCTTAATTTGGATGGGTACGGCTCAAGCACTTTCAACTTGATTAAAGTATATTCCTGAGGTCCCACACCCTAAACAAATCAACAAAAAAAAAATTTGAGAGGAAAAAAAGACTTGGATTAAACCCACTAATCTATGTGAGAGATCCGATTCAAATTTTTTAGATGGATTCTTGCATTGTTAGAATAATTCTTTCTCCTAATGAGGAGATTGCTGGTAGGGAGCTGACTATATTCAATATTCACATAAAAGTCGAATATGGAAGCGCGTGGGTGGCTCAGATGGTTAAACGTGTGCCTTTGGCTCAGGTCATGATCTCTGAGTCCTGGGATCAAGCCCCAACTCAGGATCCCGGTCAATGGGGAATCCCTCTCTCTCTCTCTCTCTCTCTAATGAATAAATAAAATATTTTTTAAAAAATAAAAGTCTAATGTATAAGAAGTGACTTGAAAGAGGTGCCTAGGTAGCTCAGTCGATTAAGTGGCTACCTTCGGCTCAGGCCATGTCATGATCCCTCTGCTTCTCCCTCTCACTCTGCCCCCCTACCCCTGCCCCATGCACTCGTGCTCTCTCAAATTAATTAATTAAAAAAAAAAAAAAAAAGAAGTGACTTGAAAGACCACCCTCTCACCTCACATGACATCAGAACTGGTAAAGGAGGCCCAGACACTACTTAAGAAAAAACAGATTGCTAAGAGGATGGGGGGGTGGGGGTGGGGGAATGACTTAGAGTAATCATCCAAAACAGTGTTTACCAAAAATGGGAGTCAGAATATGTAATCGAACAATCCCACAGAACAGGCATCAAAGAAATACAATGGACTAAGGGTCAGATGATGTGCATTCAAAACCTAGCCTAGGAGTGCCTGGATGGCTCAGTTGGTTAAGCCTCTGCCTCTGGCTCAGGTCATGACTTCAGGGTCCTGGGATCGAGCCCTGTGTTGAGCTCCCTACTCAGTGGGGAGTCTGCTTCTCCCCATTTATCTGCTGCTCCCTCTGCTTGTGCTCTCTCTGTAAAATAAATAAATAAAATCTTAAAAAAAATTTTTTTAAACCTACTCTAGGCCATTACTAATGGCTTGACCCAAGGGAATCACAATCTCTCTATGCCTTCATTTCTTCATCTGTAAAATAATTGTACTGTGACTCACACAGGATATCCTGAGGAGCACATAAGACAATGAACAAGAAAATGCTTTGAAAAACTATGACAGGGCAGCCCCGGTGGCGCAACGGTTTAGCACCGCCTGCAGCCCAGGGTGTGATCCTGGAGACCCTGGATCAAGTCCCATGTCAGGCTCTCTGCATGGTGCCTGCTTCTCCCTCTGCCTGTGTCTCTGCCTCTCTCTCTCTCTCTTTCTCTGTCTCTATGAATAAATAAATAAATAAATCTTTAAAAAAAGAAAAACTATGACATACTATTGTGTCATATTTAGGATACTGCTGTGGTGTTGACTACATTAAAACTTAATAGAGTCAATAAAATGGGTCTTCTGAATTCAAAATTTTGATCAACTCTCACTTCTATTAGGTAAGTTACATCATAATTGAAAGCTGACTTTGAAAAGTAGTCACTAGACTACAAATACATTCAGATATGGTAATAAAGGAAGATGCACTCATAGGGAATTCTAAGGTCAGATTCTGGCACTGTTGCTGATTCACTGTGCCACAGATTTAGGCAAAGCACTAAGTATTACAAGGAATAATGCTACTAATGTGTCTTACAGGAACGTAGAATGAAATGACGTCATGCATAACTAGAAGTACTTTGGAAATAAGCAAGTAGGCACATGATCCAAACAAGTATAAATGGAATTTGTTTGCGTCTATCAGTTAGCCACACATCTCATTATCTTCCCCATGCTCTCATTTTAGAACAGTATATACTTCAGGCAGTGCTTCTCAAACATTAGCCTGCAAGTGAATCATACTGAGAGCTTATAAGAGATAGATTTGTGACTCTACCGCAGAGATACTGATTTAGCAATCTGGGGGTAAAGCTCAAGAATGTACTTTTCTATCACAAGCATATACAGCTGGTCCTAGCACGGATCTTGGAGTCTTGTCCTAGACAAGACACAGACACCTAAGGGGACATTTTGCCTCCCACATCACAGCCCCTGGAATACACTTCAGCACTAGAATAAAATTATTTTTAGGCTCCTGATCTATTCTATAAACTCTATGGCCATATTAAGAATTATAATTCACAGCTGCTCTATGTCACAAATAATTACCTCTCCAGTTTGCCTGTCATGATCCATGCAAGGCTGTCCGTCTTTTGGAGAATAAATGGTATACCTAAAAATAAATAGTAAGTGACAAATATTATTTATCCTAACATATTTGCCTTTGTTGCTAATATCTTACAATATTTCTTCTAACTAAAACTTCTAACTGAACAAACGTCTACATCAATTATATATGCTTTTTGAGTAGTTGCCAGCCTAGATATTTAATGAAAGCTTCCTGCCTTCATCAAAGGTCATAACCCTGAAAAATATATACCAATCTTGGTGTTGTGGTATTAAACAAAAGATTATAAAATATAATTTTAGTTATGAAATACCAGTCCCTTTTAATTAATCCACAGAATCAAGGAAGAATCTTAATTTATAGGGAAAAAAAATAAACCAACACATTAATAAAATTATTTTTGTGCTTGACTGGAAATGCTGAACAGAATCTTTAGGAAGATCATAAAACCAACACTCCTGGGCAGGCTGGGAGGCTCAGCGGTTTAGCGCCTGCCTTCAGCCCAGGGTGTGATTCTGGAGACTCATGATCAAATCCCACATTAGGCTCCCTGAATGGAGTCTTCTTCTCCCTCTGCCTGTGTCTCTGCCTCTCTCTCTGTGTCTCTCATGAATAAATAAATAAAATCTTAAAAAAAAAAAAAAAAACACTCCTATTATCCCTGTCTTTATTTGTCATAAATACTAAGCAGCTCAGAAACATTAAAACACTGGTAAGACAAAAGGGAAAACAAAGAAGACAAGAGAACAAAAAGGAAAAATAAAAAGAGAAAGGATAATGGGAAAAAGAAAGCTATCTAACAAGCACTGAATTACAATCCAAGAATTTTATGATTTTTGCTGTATTACACCAAAGGACAACAAACGTACCGCTTCCCAAATTTTATTTTGTTTCTTTCTCTTAACGTTAAAAACTGCCACCTGACAAATGAATCATAGTAAGGATTAACATCAGTGGTGATGAAGGAACGACGCCAGTCTACCTATAGGAGAGAAAAGAAAAGGTATTTTTGAGAAACGTGTATATCTCTATGAATAAGAATTCCCACTGACCCAATTATTTACTTTTCGACTCTTCTTTTTTCCAGCCTACATTTATATCAGATATTAAAAGGAAAACAATTTTCGGGTTCCACATATTAAATATAGATTACAACTATATTAACTTGTGTTTAATTTGTCAGTTTTTAAACATACATATTCATATAACAAGCATATAGGAATTATAATAAATTAAGAAAAAACACTTAAATAATACCTTTACATAGTCCTAATATACAAGCTAAACTTTGGCTACTTCATATTCTTTGAACAGAATTCCCTTCTACCAATAGCTAATATATTAAAACATATTCCAACGCAACAAATAATAAAGTACTTTACTATTTACATCAAGGCCCATAACAAGAACAATACTAATTCATTAGTGCAACAGAGGTGGAACACATTATTCTAAATTAAGAGGTGGTCCAAATCTAATATAATCATAAACACAAATGTGTCTTCATATTTTATTAAACTATGGGGATGATGGACATACCTTCAAACCCATTCTCTTCAAATCCTGAATTGCCAGTGGTGGGAAATAATCAAGCCAATGTTCTGCTTCAGAAAATTTAACTATCTCTTCATCAGACAGACCAAGGGATTTCATAATGCCCCACTGATATTTAGAAGATCCAGCTTTAGCAGCAGCCTTACTCTGAAAATAACCAGTAAAAACAAACTTCCATCAAGGACCAACCAACAACTAGTTAGCAAATTCCAGGACCACAATAATTTTAAGTGAATAATTCCATTTGGTAATTTTTAAATTCTAAAACATGCCGTTGGTATGTCAGAATACTAAAGGATTTAGATGTACTATTTTGTCTGCCAAACCATATAATATTATACTAAGACTCTGACATGAGAAATAACTAAGCCATTGGAACCATAAGGAATTATCATCAAACATAAAATGTCAGCACCAATCTCCATTTTCTTTATCCTAACACCACATGTACCTTTTTTTAGTTATGAATAAGCTACTAACAAGAGTATTGTTCTTTTCAACTATTTACCAATATCAAAAAGGCAACCCGAATGTAGGGGATGCAGGTGGATAAAAGAGTTGAACTATAAAACTATAAAAACCATTAAAAAAAAAATATGAAACTACAAAAATGGTTGGCTCAGCTGGTTAAGCAATCAACTCTTGGCTTTGGTTTTGGCTAGGTTCATGATCTTGGGGTTGTGGGATGAAGCCCTGCATTGGGTTCTGAGCTCAGTGGGAAGAGTCTTCCTGTCCCTGTCCCTCTGCTCCTCCCCTTGTTCATGTTCAGTCTCTCTCTCTCTAAAATAAATAGACAAAATCTTAAAAAAAAAAAAAAAAAAAAAAGGAGGGGCACCTGAGTGGCTCAGTTAAGCATCCAACTCTTGATTTCAGCTCAGGTCATGGTCTCAGAGTTGTAGGACCAAGCCCTATACCCAGCTTTGTGTTCAGCAAGGAGTCAGCTTAAGATTTTTTTCTCTCCCTCTGTCCATCCCACCCTTACCCCCCTGCATGCACACTCTCTCTTTCTCTCTCTCTAAAATAAATAAATAAATCTTTAAAAAAAAAAACAAAACTATAAAAAAGCAGGGCAAGGAATTTTGGAGGTGATAGAACTGCTGCGGTGCTAGAAACAGGACTGTGTCAAACCAACACAGCTATCTACTATAAAGAGTGAATTTTACTGTATATACACTTGTTTAAAAAAAATCAGCCAGGATGTTGGAGGAATCAAAGATAAATTGCAGACTGTGACAAATGTCTAACAGTATTATAAATATATGCTACAACTATACTTTGAAGTGGGTAAAAAAGAAAGGAGCTTGAAAAATAACTATGGGGGGGTGTCTGGCTGGGTTAGTTGGTAGAACATGCAACTCTTGATCTCAGGACCATGACTTTGAGCCCCATGCTGGATCGAAAGCTTACTCAAAAAAAAAAAAAAAAGAAAGAAAGAAAGAAAGAAAGAAAGAAAGAAAGAAAGAAAGAAAGAAAGAAAGAAAGAAAGAAAGAAAGAAAGAAGTAACTTTGGAAAAGAATGTGTTGACTAGATTCTAAGGATAAAAAGTAGACAAAAAGTATATATGAACACTACTTTCATTGGTAAAACTATTTCTCTCAGGAGTATGGGTTAGCAATTCGGAAACTACTAGTAGACTAGGACTGAACAAATTACATACTATAAATAATGACAGCCAGGTTTCTCACTGTTGGAGAAAGAAGTCACAAATTAGCAAAGGTTGAAAGCTAAAATGAGCCCCATGGTGCTAACATGGAGCCAGGGTTTTATCAGTATAAAAAAAAATTTTAAGGTAAACTTTACTCCCACTGAAGGGCTCAAACTCACCACCCCAACATCAAGAATCGCATGTTCTACCAAATGAGCCAGCCAGGCACCTCGTAGTATCAACTTTTTAAATGTACATAGAGATAGGTAAAGAAATATAGGCAGGTGCACATATGTGAGTTATCAGGATTATTATATTATTTTATATAGATATAGATATAGATATAGATATAGATATAGATAGATATTCCCTTGCTCCTTCTATTGAGAGGGACTACAGACAATGAATGTATTTAGTATTTGGAACTTATTTCTAAGTATCATTTCTCAATAAGAGGAAACCAGATTCCATGGATAAATGGTTGATTCCAGGACTGTCACAGGGAAAACACAAGATAAACATGGAGTATGTTGGGTACAGGAAATTATAAAGTAAAAAGAAAAGAAAAAAGATGAGAGCATGTCAGATGGACATAAGAACCTACCTAAAAAAAAGAAAAGAAAAAAGATGAGAGCATGTCAGATGGACATAAGAACCTACCTAAAAGACTCTCAATGGCCAAAACCAGAGCAAGTTGAGCACTAACAATAACAATCCCCCAAAACACCAGATAATACTAGAGTATAACTCAAAGAATAAAATAAATATGCATGATTCCATGCAGATAGTAAAAAGAAGACTGAATAAATAAGTAAGTGGGGGAAGAAAGGATAACTATTCCTTTCAGAAGAATTCTAGAGAATATAGAAGGGATGAGGGAAATGGAAAACCACCATTAGAGCAATACAGTTATAACTGTTGCAGGCAAGATCCACTGAGGAATGCTAAATTAGTGAGAAAATATTTAAAAAGATGATATTATTTCCAGGGGCACCTGGCTGGCTCAGTCAGTTAAGCATCTGATCTGACTCTTGATTTTGGCTCAGTCATGGTCTCAGGGTCATAAGAATGACCCTAGCAGTGGGCTCTGTGCTCAGCAGGGAGTCTGCTTGGGATTCTCTCTCTCTTCCTCCCTCTGTCCCTCTCCCCTCCCCTACTCTCACTCCTCTCTAAAATAAATAAAATCTTTAAAAAAAAAAAAAAAGATATTATTCCCAGAGCCTCTAAGTATCTCAAAATATACATGAATCAAAGGGAAAAATGGAATCCTTAGAACAGAAAAATCTGACAGACAACACCTAAACCCAATGATCAAGTTAATATCACCCATAGTAAGATATCAACACCATATACTCACTGATATGATACACTGAAGAGGACACATCACCTCTAAATCTACTCATGAGAAAGTATTAGACAAACCCAAATTGAGGGACATTCTATAAATTATCTGACCAGTAGTTTCCAAAAGTGTCAGTCATAGAAGACAGAAATGGAAGAGACTAGGGGATCCCTGGGTGGCTCAACGGTTTAGCACCTGCCTTAGGCCTGGGGCATGGTCCTGGAGTCTTGGGATCGAGTCCCACATCAGGCTCCCTACAGGGAGCCTGCTTTTCCCTCTGCCTGTGTCTCTGCCCCTCTCTCTCTCTCTCTCTCATGAATAAACAAAATCTTTTTTAAAAAAAATCAAGAGGATAATATTTGGCTTTGTTACTTTTTAAAATTAGAGTACTTTTTACGTGCCAAGTACTGGGAAGACAAATATAAATTAGACATACATATATATAAAATTTTAACCAAAATAAATATTAACCACCAAACCTTTTTTCCTTTAGCTTTATCTTTAATTATTACTTCTTCTGTTTTAACAGTGATTTCTTCCTCTTCCTCTTCTTCATCTGGAAAATCAGGAGGGCAACCATAAAGCTCTATTTCTCTTTTCAACTTATCAGCACATGCCTATAACAAATACAACATTAGCGTGAGATTCAAAATTCAAGGTAGAAACAATATGAATTTTTTTGGCATTTCAAGAGCAAACTAAAACTCTGAAATTTTCTATAATACATCAATACACATGTGGATCATTACAGAAAACTCATATGATACAATTGACGTATATCAAAATTCACTAATTTATCAATTAGTATTTTACTTCATTTATTCAACAAGTATTTATTCAACATTCAAAGTACTCAATGTAGGGGATCCCTGGGTGGCGCAGCGGTTTGGCGCCTGCCTTTGGCCCAGGGCGCGATCCTGGAGACCCGGGATCGAATCCCACGTCGGGCTCCCGGTGCATGGGGCCTGCTTCTCCCTCTGCCTATGTCTCTGCCTTGTCTCTGTCTTTCTATCTCCCTCTCTGTATGACTATCATAGATAAATAATAAAAAAAAAAAAAAAAATTAAAAAAAAAAAAAAAAACAAAGTACTCAATGTAGTATACTATATGTTAGACATTAAAAGTAGCAAGATACATCAGATACAGTGTTATCATTTTGAATACCAACATGAATAACAGCATTTCTCAATTTAAAGATTACTGTCTTATATCTTCTATCATCATCTCAAGCCTGCCAGGCAGAGAAGACACACATTTAGTTAGAGAACACATATGAGAGATGAAGAGGTTTACCCAGTTATAAAGCTAGTAAGCTGCAGAACTACACATGAACTTGGGCTTTCCACCCCAACTCTCCTCAATTATATCATAATGAGTCCACTGTCAAAAATAAAGATGATACCAAATAAATAAATAAGGTACCAAGTAGTGCTAACGTTATGAGAAAAATACAAATGCAAAATTATTTATGAATTTTAGGGATGCCTGGGTGGTTCAGCTGGTTAAGCGTCCAACTCTTGATTTCAGCTCAGGTAACCATGTCAGGGTCATGAGACTGAGTCATGCTGGTGCTCCATGCCAGACATGGAACCTGCTTAAAGATTCTCTCTGCCCCCTATGTTCCACCTCCAGAGCCAAACCACTGAGCCACCCAGGGATCCCCTAGGGGGACTCTTTCATGCAGAAGAATTTCAGTAAATAAATGAGGAAAGAAAAAAAAAATAAAAATTTAAAAAATAAATAAATAAATAAATGAGGAAAGAATGACACAACTAGAAAGTCACCATTTTACAACCACTTATCCAATAACTGAAATAGACAAGGATCTTAAAACCCATGGGTTATTGAGTGACCAAATATTGAGAGGCTCTCAAAGTATCACCCACAGGTTACTTTCACCCTCAGAGGGGATTCCTGGGTGGCTCAGTGGTTTAGTGGCTGACTTCGGCCCAGGGTGTGATCCTGGAGTCCCAGGATCGAGTCCCACATTGGGCTCCCTGCGTGGAGCCTGCTTCTCCCTCTGCCTGTGTCTCTTCTGCCACCCCCTCTCTCTCTGTGTGTGTCTCTCATGAATAAATAAATAAAACCTTAAAAAAAAAAAAAAAGTCACCCTCAGAACGAAGAAATCTTGAGTTGTTAACTTACTATCACTAAACTGGGACAAACTGATGATATATGCCTTTCCATGATACAACAGCAGGTTTACACCTCACCAATGTAATATTCTTGTCAAAATATTTCACCCAAATCTAATCAAAAGGACATTTTGGGACAACTAGAGACATCTGACTAGAGATTAGATGACAATAATATATCAATGTTAAATTTCTTGGAAGTGACAATGAGACTGACGATGCGGAATGCCCTTGTTCTCAAAAGATACATGCTAAAGTAGTTAGAGGTGGCACAACATGCGGGGTGCAACTTACTTTCAATGAGTTCATAGAAAAAGAGAGAACATATTCCATGTGTGTGAACTAAAGCAATTATGGAAAATGTTAATACTTGGTAACTACGCTGAAAGGCTTATGGGTGTTCATTCTACTATCCTTTTTTTTACCTCTTCGACAGGCTTGACGTTTTTCAAGATAAAATGTTGGATAAGCAAAAGAAATAGAAGTTAATTTTCCCAACTCTCTTATATTTAGGGAATCCTTTCAACTCTAATTGTCTGGCCCCTTCTTTTCTGAGAATCATTTCTAATACCTATTTATGACAGATGAAGACTTTTGCAAACGTGACCAAAATATTATACAACTAAAAAAAAGCTATTATACATTAAAAAAAAAAACTGTTTATTTCTTGATGCCGATATCCTATATGTCATGAGTGCAAAAAATTTCATGTTATTTTACTTGTTAATAGTTATTACCAAAAAAAAAAAAAAAAAGCTATTACCTAACTTGAAAGCAAAAATGTCCATATGTATGGTCATCAATAAAGATATCAAAATTACTTAGAGGTCACTGAGACTTTAATGTGTGCCCTTTATGTACTTTTTTTTCTTTAAGCACTTCTTAAAGTGTCTTCTAAAAATTAATTTTCACTATAATAAATTCAACTCATTTCAAAAAACACTGCAATAGAAGTATCTGAAAACCCTATTCCAAACTCCTAAATTGGATATTACATTTGCTTTAAGCTAAAATAAGTAGAAGCCAATCCCAAAAGCAATCTTACCTTGATAGGCATTCCAGTACAGTGTAAACCAAAGGGAAACAGACAAGTTTTTCCTTTCAGTCTCTGGTATCCTACTGCAAACTACAGAAAGCAAACTAAATTTAAATTACAAATTCAAATGTTAGATAAATACAAAATGTTGACTTTTCACAAAGATCAACAGTTTAGTTTTCCTCCACCTCCCTTCCTTTAGAAGTCATTCCAAAATTCTGCCCACCGTTCCTTTTTTCTCTTTTCACCAACTGAGAAATTACTTATGACTACACATCATACTTAGATTGCTGCACACATATATACACAGCATATGCCAGTTAAATATAAGAAAACTTAAGAGAAGTATTAAAATTATGCTTAAAATTAAGGAATTCTAAGTTCCCTTAACAGGAAATAAATTCTATATATGCCATTTTCTTCAAAATAGTATTTATCAAAGACCCTCCATCCCATTATATTAAGCACAGGAAACTTTACCTCACATTTGGATAAAGAAAATGTGTGTCCCAAATGAAGACGCCCATTCATATACGGATATGGAAAAGTTACAAAGTACTTGCCCTTGCTGAAAAAAAATCATGTAAAAAAATAAAGTACAGAGAAGAAAATGTTAACTTTCTTTTAGAGTAGGGAGGTGGAGTGAACATAATGTGTACTACAAACAACTTGCTTAAATTTTATTACTTAAAAAAATGACATTTAAAATTGAATTTATAGATCTGGAAATTAAAAGCCCTCTGAAATTGAAACTTACTTTTGATTTAGAAAGAATAAGATATTTATAGGTAGATATTAAAGAAATAAATATCCTTGTAGCAAATACTAGAGGTTTAACAAGCTAAAATGCTGAGTAAAGATAATTTACTAAAAATAATTTTAATACTCTTAGGATACTGGATTAATTTAATGTTTTAGTAATTAAATGAGATCTGCCTTCATTAGATACACATAAAGCAATTCAAGTCTGTCAGGTAAAATAAAATATCCTCAGTATTATAAGATACATGGTAAAATAAGTTTAAAAGCACTTTTTTAAAGCTGTTCAATTTATTATATCCTCTTTTCCTGTGAATCAAATGTGTAACATACATACCTGTTATGAAGCACAAAAAAATGAACACCTGTAGGCACACTATCCAACTGATGAATCCACTGAAGCTATTCATGTGCTCCTCAACCCTCTCCTACCAGAGATAAGGATCTTAAAATTTAATTTTGTCATATTCTTGATTTTGAATCACTTATACATGTATCTGTGTCCTTAAACAGTGTATCATTTAGTTCTGCTCACTTGTCAGCTTTATTAAAAAATTATATACTGGGGTACCTGGGTGGCGCAGTCAGTGAAACAAGGGACTCTTGATCCTAGGGTTGTAATTTCGAGCCCCACAATAGGTACAGAGATTACTTAGCACTCTATGTTACATTTCTAAGTTTTTCAGTTCATTTTCTTTCACTGTACAAAGAAGCTTTTTCAGTTCATTCTTGATAACTTTAAATTACCTATAATTGGCTAAAATTCTAGAACAAACAAAAGCTTCAAACTACAAAGTATAATATCAAAGACTTTATATTACAACAACACTTTTACATTCTTTGAAAAAAGAAAAAGAAAAGAGAAAGAAAAAAAACCATTAGAATGTTGCTGAAAAGGAGGACACACTTTTGAAATCAGAAAGTCCTGACAAGTAGTCCAGAGTCTGTTGATTCCTACCTATATAACCCTGCACTGGTTAATCTCCCTGTACCTCAGTCTCCTCATCTATAGCACAGGGATAAAAATATTGCTAATCTTGGGGTACCTGAGTGGCTTAGTGTTTAAGGATCTGCCTTTGGATCAAATCGGGATCCTGGGATTGAGTTCCGCATCAGGGTCCCTATAGGGAGCCTGCTTCTCTCTCTGCCAATGTCTCTGACTTTCTCTCTGTGTCTCTCATGAATAAGTAAAATCTTAAAAAAAAATAAAAATTTAAAAATGTTGGTAATCTTAAAGGGTTATTAGGAAGATTAAATGATAATATGCATGCTAAAAATGGCGTATTTTCTAATTTCTTTGCATACCAAACAAAAACTTTTCGAGATTACTACTATAATTGTTGTCAATCTATTTCTTCATTGTAGGAAGACATTTTTCTACATTTCAACATATCTGAAATCGAAACGCATCTTATAATTGACCCATATATTTATTACAGTACTGTTTGGGGGCAGTTATTTTAGTTTTTCCCAGTATCATAATCATTATCTGTAGACTGTCTTATAACTGATGCTTAACATCAAGACAATACAGTACTTATGAAATAAGACCTTCAAATACAGAAACCCTTTAAAATTTATATTTTGTGTCACTATAATATGAATCTCTAATAGAATGATTTCATCAGTCAGCAAAGACGAAACTTCAAAACATTCTCCTTTGTCTAAATATAAAAAAAAAAAAAAACTAGTTTAAAAAAAAAAAAACTTATGTAGAAAAAGTCCTTTAAGAATTCTATAGGGGGGGGAAAAAAAGAATTCTCTAGGAGGGGCACCGCTGGCTCAGGCAGTAGAGCTCATCACTCTTGAATCCAGAGTTGTGAGTTCAGGCCCCACACATCAGCAGAGCTCACCTTATTTAAAGATTTTATTTATTGGGGATCCCTGGGTGGCTCAGCAGTTTAGTGCCTGCCTTTGGCCCAGGGCTTGATCCTGGAGTCCCGGGATCAATTCCCACACTGGGCTCCCTGTATGGAGCCTGCTTCTCCCTCTGCCTGTGCCTCTGCCTCTCTCTCTCTGTGTCTCTCATTAATAAATAAATGAAATCTAAGATTTCATTTATTTATTAATTTATTTGAGGGAGAGAGAGAGAAAACACAACACAGAGGGAGGGGTAGGAGAAGAGGGAGAAACAGAACCGTAAGCAAACTCTAAGCTGAGTGTAGAGACCAATTTACAACCTTGAAAAATGACCTGAGCCAAAATCAAGAGTTAGACAATCAAGTGAACCACTCAGGTGCCCTGTGCCTACTAAAAAAAAAAAAAAAAAAAAAAAGGAATTCCAAAAGGAAACAGGATCCTAATTTCATTTTTTTTTTTTAAATTTTATTTATTTATGATAGGCACACAGTGAGAGAGAGAGAAGCAGAGACACAGGCAGAGGGAGAAGCAGGCTCCATGCACCGGGAGCCCGACGTGGGATTCGATCCCGGGTCTCCAGGATCGCGCCCTGGGCCAAAGGCAGGCGCTAAACCGCTGCGCCACCCAGGGATCCCAGGATCCTAATTTCAAAAGCAGAAAGTAGAAGTTACTCCTTCAGCCTGTTT
This sequence comes from Vulpes lagopus, assembly GCF_018345385.1. Classification (NCBI taxonomy): domain Eukaryota; kingdom Metazoa; phylum Chordata; class Mammalia; order Carnivora; family Canidae; genus Vulpes; species Vulpes lagopus. Next base: position 90,022,788 of record NC_054831.1, read on the forward strand.
CAGACATTATAAATACAATCTGTCTTATCCTTTCCATAAAGTGGTTTCTGTAGCCAACAGTTTCGGAAACACAAAGTGTTGAACTTCACAAAGTATTACTTACCCAGTCTGGTTCTCTAAATTAGATGCATCAACCTCAAATACTTTCTCAGTAGCCCATTTCTGTTGGATTTCCTTCTCAATCTTCTTCAAAAAGTCTACCTTGGCTGTTCCTTTTCTTTCCTATTAGACACAAAAGAGAATAATCTATACAGGCTTGTTTTATTTTTTTTTTAAGTTTTATTTATTTATGATAGTCACATACAGAGAGAGAGAGAGAGAGAGAGAGAGGCAGAGACACAGGCAGAGGGAGAAGCAGGCTCCATGCACCGGGAGCCCGACGTGGGATTCGATCCCGGGTCTCCAGGTTCGCGCCCTGGGCCAAAGGCAGGCGCCAAACCGCTGCGCCACCCAGGGATCCCTACAGGCTTGTTTTAAAAAAAAATTTTTTTAACTGGGTTCAAACAAAACCGAGCTGTTTACTGGATAGGCGATTTTTCTGTGGTTATCTCAAATTTTAAACAAACATGATTAAAAATCAGGGCTATCATGATCTGTCCACTTTAAACCTAAAAGGATGGTTAATGAATTATTTAAATATATAAATACTTTTTAAAGTCAGACTAAAGCAGATACTTCTGTCAAACAGATACTGTTCTCATTTAGTTAAAATGCATTAATTCTTAGAAAAGTACAGGATGGAGCAGTAACCTGCTGGCCAGGCTACAATTATCCCCACCAAAGATGGATGTTAACACCTAGTTGGAAGATGTTGAAGGAGGATTAGTCATCTATTTTTTTTTCAAGGAAACTGATGAACTTCTCTCCAAAATAATTAATAGACTATTAATATGAAATTAAAATGAAACACAGAATAGCAAGCATGTCTCTAGTAATATCCGATCTACATGGCAACATTGCCATCATCCTGTAAGCTACTCATGACTGAAAGTGAAAGCAAAGAATACCCATGATCATTCTATCTTTGAGAAAAAAAGAATTAGCACTTCTTTCTCAGTTTGTGACTCTGTGAAAAAGAAAACAAAACAAAAAAAAATTAGCTTATAAGAGCAAGTGTACCAAAGCTAGAGTGGAATGGAATGCTAATAGAAAAGGCAACTGTGAAAGCTAGATACCAAATAATATACAAATCCGATTCTGTTTTTAAATTTACTTTTAGTTTCTAAAACTTTATTTTCTGGTATAAAGTTATTTGAACTGAAATTAGATTTTCTTCCTCTTCCTACATGCTAACATTTCCAGATTCTGCAGCATTTTCAAATGAGAAAATACTCATACTTTTTTTTTTTTTTAAGATTTTTTTAAAAGAAATCTCTACACCCAACATGGGGCTCAGACTTACAACCCTGAGACGAAGAGTTGCATACTCCACTTACTGGGCTAGCCAGGAGCCCCTGCTAAGTACCCTAACACCTGCAATTCAGTCTCCTTTAATCATGCCTCCTCCTCTCTTTTCACCCAATAAGTTAAAAAATGCTTTTCAATGGAGTGCCTGGCTGGCTCAATTGGTAGAGCATACACTCTTGATCATGGGGTCGTGAGTTCAAGTCCCACATTGGACAGAGCTTAAATATATATTTACACATACATTTTATATTACTTTTTTTAAAAATTGGGGCATCTGGCTGACTTAGCAGAACAAACTCACGACCCTGAGACTCTTCATCTCAGGGTCATGAGTTCAAGCCCTATAATGGGCATAGGGTTTACTAAAAAAATAAAATAAAATAAAAATTTTAAAAAGCTTTCTATTCATATCACAGATACGTTGGATTCTTTGCTGTTTTTTAAATGGTTACACAAATTTGCGCACTTTGCAAAGAGGAATTCTGTGCAGTCAAAAATATCCCAACCTTAACTCTATTGCTCCAATAACTATCCTAAATATACTTTATGTATTATGCAATAAAAATAACTATCAGTATTAAGATTAAGATTTAGTGCCTTGTTGGCTCAGTGGTTGAGTTCCTAATCTGTTTTTTTTTTTTTTGTGGCCACAATATGCAAAAGTGGGCAATATATTATTCAATTCTCTTTTAAAATCTTTAAATATTCAACAGGCATTTTTTGAGAACCTGCTATAAGCTATATCTTGAGGATATAATGAAAAGCAAGTTACCAGTCCCTACCATGAACAAACTTCAGTAGTCCTGTGAGAAAGACAGGCAGATATTGACACCACTCTGTGTTTAGTGCTGGCATAGAGGTAATATTGGTGGGTAGGAACATATTAAAGATGGCATAGCATAACCTGTTGATGACCAATGCAGGTGATTAGCTGAGACCTGAAAGATGAGAGAGCAAGGCAGAGATTGGGGAGGCATGAGGACAGAGAAACTACACTGAACAGAGGCTCAGGTGAGACAGGGAGCTTAGCAGAAAAATGCAGAACTACATTCATATTTGAATCAAGGTACTAAGCAATTTGGACTCTTTCCCAAGAATTTTCATAAAAGTATGGTTACATAAGGTAGTTCCTTTTCCAGAGAAGAATAAGGGCCTTCATCTATTCACTCCTTTCCATTTTTGCTGCTAACCACCTTCATTCAGTCCCTTAGCTCCTGTGCTCCTTCTTACTACCAAACCCTCCTCTTAACAGGTAACCTGTAAGTTACAAGTCTATTTCTATACACGTGAACCAGTTTTCAATACTAATACACAAACACTACCATCTGAAGACAAGCTATGGCAGAGACAGCGGGTTGCCTACTCAATACCTGTTCCTTCTTTTTCTTTCTCAACAACAAAAGCCCAGTCTTATTTAAAGTAGTGCATCGGAGCTGGTTAAATGTACTCTTCCATGCTTCTAGATGAAGTCCCAGTTAGATTGGAGCTGTGTTCTAGCAAAGGAGTTTGGGGCAGAAGATCCTACTCAGCCTTTGAAACAGCCTGCACCACGCCAGGGCGCCTGGCTGGCTCAGCCAGCAGAGCATGCAACTTTTGATCTCAGGGTTGGGAATTAAAGTCCTACATTGGGTAAAGAGATTACTTAAAAATAAAATCTTAAAATTAAAAAATTAAAAAACCCAGCCTGTACAATGCCTAACAGATGACTTAATCGGTAAATAGAGTAGGCACGGTGCCTGGACCCACAATACTTATTGGAGTTCACAAAAATAATTTTAATGTATTCTAAAATCAGAAATAAAAAACAAATTTGAAGGCTGAAGAAAAAAGTTTAATATATTGTAAATACATCTAATAAAGTGTGATATTAATTTACTTGTCTTCATACCAACACAGCCTAGCTCATGAAGCCTAGTTGTACCTCCTACCCTCGGGTCATGAGTGATATGAAATCACACTGTATCGTTATTAAATTCCTCATTAATCAACTTGAGTTGGCTTCTATTGCATACAACCAAATGATCCCTAAGACATTTACCCAGTTGAGCTGTGAATTCCTGGCAGACAGCAGATTTTACATCTCTCATAGTCATCTCACCACCAAATACCAATGCCATAGACACAGAAGTTACAGTAAAAATATTTTTGGCTTAAAAATGACCATGTCACCCACTTCAAAGAACATGAAAGCAAAGTCTTCACAAATTACTTAGAACTGTATGTTTCTTTTCATTGTTTTTGAGCACACTAAATACACAAAAACTCTTCTTTGAGGTTTCTGTTTCTCAAAAAACTCACTCCTCAAAACATCAAAGATCAATTGTTTTTGTTTTTCTTTTTTAAAAAGATTGTATTTATTTATTCATGAGAGACACAGAGAGAGAGAGGCAAAGACATTGGCAGAGGGAGAAGCAGGCTCCCTGTGGGGAACCCAATGTGGGACTCGATCCCAGGACCCCGGAATCACAACCTGAGCCTAAGGCAGATGCTCAACCACTGAGCCACCCAGGTGCCCCCATCAAAGGTCAATTATAATGAAATCTGAGGGAAGCCCCGGTGGCGCAGCAGTTTGGCACTGCCTGCAGCCTGGGGTGTGATCTTGAAGCCCCAGGATCGAGTCCCACGTCGAGCTCCCTGCATGGAACCTGCTTCTCCCTCTGCCTCTCTATGAATACATAAATAAAATCTTAAAAAAAAAAAAATGAAATCTGATTTTGGCCCCAGCATCAACTTGTTATATAACAAGTTGGGAAAGTAACCTGATCAATGTAAGCCTTAATTTTTGTACTGGCTATTTAACTAGACAATTGGTTATAATAATTAGTTAAAAGGCTATTATTAGCCAAAATCAGAGTTTCTAAACTTTGGCAGTTATTGATGGTTTAAGCTAAATAATTTTTTGTGTTTCATCTTGTCCATTGTAAGAAGCTTAGAAGCATCTCTGACTCCTAGCCACTAGATGCCAGCAGCACATCCTCTAGCTATGACAATCTCAACACTCTCCAAATCAAATGGTCTCAGGGGACAAAATCATCATGAGTCAAGAACCATTAAACTAGATAACAAACTCTTTCAGATACTCGTAGTATCCTGCAGCTAAAAACTTTTACGATCAATAACTTTTTTGATCTTAACAACAACCCTAAGAAGTGGGTAGACCAACAGCTATCATTTCAAAGATGATAAAGCTGAAACTCAGAGATTGTTGTGCCACCAAAGGGTCGAACTGGACAAAACCTTCATCTTCTGACTTCTTTTTCTGCTTTCTCTTGGGATTCTGGCCATCTCCTAGCTCTAGCACTTACTAGCTGTAAAACCCTGGACAAATTCCTTAAACTGTCTAAGCCTCCATTTTTCTACCTATCTATAAAATGAGGATAAAAATTATGCCTACCTTGTAGTATTCACATGAGGATTAAAAAAGTTAATACACATGAAGGACTTAGCATAGTGCTAGACCCATGGTAAATGCACGATGTCAACCAATACCACAAACAGACATCCTGACATCACGTGATTTTTATTAAGTGTGAAAATGGCATTGGGGCTGTTTTAAGAGAAATTATCATTATACTAAAAAAAAACTTACTAAACTATGTATTGATGTAAAAACTTTATATTAAAATATATCAGCGGCCCCGGGATGGTGCTGCTGGAGAGCAAGCAGTTCCTGACGGAGCTGACCAGACTCTTCCAGAAGTGCCGGCTGTCGGGCAGCGTGTTCATCACCCTGAAGAAGTATGATGGTCGAACTAAACCCATTCCAAGGAAGGGTTCTGTAGAGGGCTTTGAGCCCTCAGACAACAAGTGTCTGTTAAGAGCTACTGATGGGAAAAAGAAGATCAGCACTGTGGTGAGCTCCAAAGAAGTAAACAAGTTTCAGATGGCTTACTCAAACCTATTGAGAGCTAACATGGATGGACTGAAGAAGAGGGACAAAAAGAGCAAGAGTAAGAAGAGCAAAGCAGCACAGTGAAGGGCTCTGCATATCCTGCTCTCACCAGTTCACCACCCAGATACTGTTTTTCCTTTGGTTTTTCCTTTTGGCCACAAAGCTAGGTTTCTCATTCCCCTGTGATAACTTTTCACGTGAGAGGAGGCTCATTTTGGATGGAACAAGGGCTGCAGTGTTTACAGGATAGTTGTAAGAAGCCAAGTTTATTTTAGAATTGGTTGATTGGTTTGTGTTGCATGGTTATATATCCTGGGATCATAAAGTCTCTGTAGTTATCTGTGTGAAGAACAATGGATCATTAAACCTGTATTTATCTGCAAAAAAAAAAATAAATAAAAATAAAATAAAATATATCAAACATGTACGGTACCTGGAACTTATCTAAAATGAATCCTGAGGAGTGGAGGGACAAGGGACAAGGGAGGGATACATGAAACAAAACAAGATGGCCCTGAACTATCAATTACTGAAGTTGAGTGATGGAAGTACCTAATACTATTACTATCTCTGTTTTGTTCACTATTTAAATTTTCCAAATGAAAGTTTAAAAACAATAATTTTCTAAGTTGGCTATTATGTTTATTATATCACATCCCCAGATCCCCTCTAAAAGTCTGATATATAACTAGAAGAGATTAAAACTTTCAAAAGCTCTAAAAAATAAATACTACTTTGATATGAAAAAAAAATTAGTTTGGTGTTTATAAATCTAATTATAAAATAAAAATAATATTATATTCAAGCTATCACATGTTCATTGTCTTATACACTTCAGTATTGTTAAGATTTCCTTTGGAAAGAGAAAAGTTTCCTTATGGGAGGTGTTTGCAAAAGAAATTTCCTAATTAGCTTACACCTGGGGATAGCACGATGATTAAGAGAATGGGCTCCAGAATTGGACCAAATGAATTCTAATTCCTCCTCTGGCTAGATGTGATGCCTTATTTTCCACATCAGTAAAATGGGGATAATAATAGCACATACTTTTATAGGGTTATTTTGTTGAAAAATTATATAAAACATTAATGCATGGCACAGATAATCAGTACATTTTATTTGTATTGTTACTTGTTCTTTCTAAAGAGAGCTCTTATTGGATTCTTCCAATAAAACTAACTTTAATGTCAGTCCAGTATCACAACAGTGTAAAACTCGAACATTTTCAGAAGCCAAGAAGCGAATAAAATAAAACAATTGTATCTACCAGAAATGTTGCCACTTTCCTTATATAAAACTTAAAAAGATGGAAAAAATGTATTAAAATCTTCCAAACAGGGCAGCCTGGGTGGCTCAGTGGTTTAGCACTGCCTTCAGCCCAGGGTGTGATCCTGGGGACCTGGGATCAGGATCGAGTCCCACGTTGGTCTCCTTGCATGGAGCCTGCTTCTCCCTCTGCCTGTGTCTCTGCCTCTCTCTTTCTGTATGTCTCCCATAAATAAATAAATAAAATTTAAAAAAAAAAAGAGAGAGAGAGAATTAAAATCTTCCAAACTGAAAAGCCCATTCCCATGAACACCAAAAGGGGGGGAGAGAGGGAGGAAAGGATGGAGGGAGGGGGAGAAGGAGGGGGACGGAGGGAGAGGGAGAGAGAGAGAGAGAGATCTGCAAATGCTACATCAGATAAGGTTATCACCATGGGAGAGTGGAGGTTGATGGGGAGGCATTGAGCAACTGGGAACAGAAGATAAAGCCCTGGACCAGGACGCAGAAGGCAAGTGTTTTCCTGGAAAGTAGGATGGCACAGTGACTGAGAAATGAGTCAATCTCTTTGAGTTCTAATCCACTTTCATCCTGTCCTAGTTATGAGAAGTCGGACCTGTTAGTTAAGCACTCTGCCTAACTCAAATAGATTAGTGTGAAGACTCAATGAGACAATTCAAATAAAATGCTAAACACAAAGCATGACACACAAGAAATGTGTGAATTCCAGCTCCAGTAATTCTTCAACTCCAGCAGGACCTACTGATCAGGACCTATTCTCGCTAATCCTTACGCCCCTCCTACCCCAAGTCCTTATTTCCATTCCTTAAATCCATCCTCCTTCACTTTTCTCTTCACCATCCCTGCCTGCCAAAACTCCAACCCTCCTATGCACCTGCTCTGTTCCCTCCACCAGGCAGCTGAAAGTGGCGGGAGATAACCATTCACGTTGACTGGCCTCAATTTAAATTCACGTCCACTAAGGTCAAGAGATGCCTAGCAATACTAATTTCTGAAATCCACTCAGTTAACTTACTCCTTCTAGACTAGTGCTTCTCAAACTTTAATGTGTATACTGCCCAGTACAGTAGCCACGAGCTAGCCACATGTGACTTTTTAAATTTTAAAGTTATTGTAAAATCCAGTCCTTTCATTGCACCAGCCACATTTCAAGTGCCCAATAGCCGCCAAGTGGCCAGTGGCACCAAATTGGTGCAAATACAGAACATCTTCATCACAGGAAGTTCTACTGACAGCAATGTCCTAAACAAGCCTCTCTCCTCAAGCCTCCAACATTTCCTCTCCCATCGTTATTCTTAGCTGACAATCTTGGCTCTTAATTCAAAGAGAAAACAGAAATGAACAGAAAATGTTTACAACCTCCCTCATCATGTCTGCCTACCCACGTGCATGTGTACCCATAGTCTGTCTTCAGTTTCCTGTTACTTGGACAAGTGTGGTTCTGCTTGACTCTCCACTGATGCACTTGATCTTATCTCCTCTACTCTCTTCAGTAACAGGACATCAATTTTTCCTCTCTATGGGGTAATTCCCATAGGCATACAAGCATTGTGTAATTTCTACCTTTCAAAAAAGAAAAAAGTCTCTTTTGACCTTCCCATCACCCCATTCCTTTGTTCTCCTTTATAAAATCCCTCAAGAATTGTCCATCCTGGAGGCTCAGTCTGGTAAGCTCACATTGTTGCTTCTGCCTGCAAGTCTTTTGGTCCATTTGGCTGCCTGGCTTGCTTCTCTTTACCACAATGCCAACTTCTTAGCAAAGCCTTTCTTTTTCCTTTTTTTTTTTTTTTTTTTTTTTAGAGTCACTTAGCCAACATCATTAGTTTCGGATGCAGAGTTTAAGAATTCATCAGTTGCATATAACACCCAAGGCTCATCCCATCCCGAGCAAAGCCTTTCTGGATCGCCCTTTTAAAACTGCAACCCTATCGGTAGTCTCCCGTTCCTGCTCTTTTTTTTTTTTTTCCATAGCACTTACTGGCAACTGACATATTCACCAAATATTTTAGTCTGTAACTCTCTCACACACACATGTAAACACCATGAGTGTAGAGATTTGTGAGTGTTTTACCGGGAAGTGCTCATAATTGTTTAAGAGGAGGAACAAGGTTTACCCACTCCCTTCTCTCCAAATAGGTTTTGGACACTTGCGTGAAACTAACACACGTTACATTAAGTAGGGTGTAAAGTTAAAGATACCCGTTCCTAGCTCAACAGCCGGCGAGAAAACGCACATCCTCACAACACCCACACCTAATTGTAAAACTACAATTTTAGTCAAGGCATTCCCTTCCTTTGAAATAGGGTTTTTCCCTTCAGGACAACGACTACCACATGGAGCCCCTGGATTCTGGCAAAAGCCGACAGTTCAGCCGGGTTCTAGGGCCGGGCTGAGCGGACTCTCCTCCCGCCAGAACTCACCGCCATGGCACCGCGTCTGCAAACCACGACAGTGACCTCGGCTATCCTCTCAAAGTAGTGGTCACCACCTCTCCCTTCCTTCCGGGGGGCAGACAGGCCTCCCACGACACTAGGGCACACACTCGACACCTGATGAGGCAATCGCCCACTCCCTGCTAACTACTGCCTTGTGCGTCTCGTAGCCCGCCGGGAATTGTAGTTTCCAGACTGCTAGAGCCCAAGGCCAGCAGGCACCCATTGACTACAATTCCCAGAGAGCAACAGGCCACCGGAAGCTGACCCAAGGGGTCACGCTGTGGTGACACACAGGTAGTGATGTCACGGGAAGGTTGAACTACAAAGTCCGTGAGGCTGCTCGGGATGGCTGCCGCGTGCGCGCCCCTGCTGAGGTGGAGTTCCCCGACCTTCAACCTTTTCACCCCGCGGCGCTGGGTTGGGTGTCTGTCGGCGAGCCGGGATGCAAGGTTTATTAGCCTTCAGTGACCGAGGTGCTAATTATGGCTTGCGACTGTGCACAGATTTTTAGTGCTGTCGGTGGCATTCAACAGCCCAGAATCCAGACATTTTATAGCCATTTATTAACAATCTGTTTTTAAGGAAACCTACGGGGTTGCAGTGCCACGCTCACCCTATTTCAACTGTACCAGCACTCTAGGCTGAACTCTCCGATAGGAAGTCACGAATCACGTGTGGCTATTTACGTTTAAATTAAAATTTCAGTAAAATCTAAAATTGAGTTCTTTAATCGCACTAGCCACCTTCCAGGTGCTCGGTAGTCCGTGTGCCTGGTGGTTACGGTATCATCGGACAGTGCACATGTAGGACATTTCCGTCATAGGAAGAAAGATGTATTGACGAGCAACGATCCGGGCTTTTACTTTCTGAGGTCAGATTAGGTGCTCTCACCTGCATTTGTTTATTAATTCAGTGAATATTTATAAAGCATCGACAAAGCATTTTCGGGGTGGGGTACCCAGCCCAGAAATGTGTCTTCCTAAAGGACTGAGGGGAGAAAAAATAATTTTTAAATAAAAAGTTTAATAAATTTAATGAATTTAAAATCATATATGTATATGTATACATTTTCAACAACTAGTTTTGAGATAAAAATTTAATAATATCCTAATGAGGGGATCCCTGGGTGGCTCCGTGATTAGGCCCCTGCTTGGACCCAGGGCGTGATCCTGGAGTCCCAGGACTGAGTCCCACGTCAGGCTCCCTGCATGGAGCCTGCTTCTCCCTCTGCCTGTGTCTCTGCCTCTGTCTCTCTCTCTGTGTCTCTCATGAATAAATGAATAAAATCTTTAAAAATAATAATAAAAATAATATCCAAATGATGCCTAGCACATGGTATAGACTCAACAAAATGTGTTGCATGAAAGATGTGAACAAGGAAACTTGGGCTATGGAGAACCTACCAGTGACTCTCCTGCCTCTGGGCTCATTACACATGCAAATACTCTCCATCACTTTCCATGCCTTCTTACGTTAGCTACAAACAGTTTAGACATATACTTCCTGACAGCCCACGTCTGGGTTAAATGTCCCCTCCTAAGGTGAAGCACACCTTTACTGCCTTCCCTTGGGAAATTTCTCTCTCTGAATTTTTTTAAAGATTGATTGATTGATTGATCTATCTGAGAGACAGAAAGAGAGCACCTGCACCCATAGGGAGAGAGAAAGAATCTCAAGCACCCTGCTGAGCTTGGGGCTGAGGTGGGGCTTGGTCTCAACACCCTGAATTCTTGACCTGAGGCAAAATCAAGAGTCAGACACTCAGTCCACCAAGCCACCCAGACACCCCTCATTGAATTTTAGTTGCCTATTTATTTATCACTAGACTGGAAGCTACATGATAGCAGAGAGGTTGCCTAGCAGAGTCTGGCACATAAAGGGGCCTTATAAACATTTATTGAATGAATAAAAGAATCCTCATCCTCCACAGCTCCCATAACTATGATTATAGTTTCCTGTTCCAATTCTGCCCTTATCAGTGCTATTTGTCACCTTTGATTCATCAGCTTCCAATTCACATTGGTAATTGAAATTATTCATGCAACAGATATTCCTTGGTTACCTCCTGTGAACTTAACATAGAGCTAGGATATAGTAAGGAACAAGACAGACGTGGTTCCTGCCCTTATGGAGCCTACAAGCTAAAGGGCATGAGACATCAAAGAAAATAAACAAGTTACTACATGATTACAAATTGTGAAAAACCTATCCCCTATTTAAATGTCCTCATCCCCTATCCCCTACTAACCTATTTCCTATAAGTGAGTGATATTCTTTTTTTAATATTTTATTTATTTATGAGAGACACAGAGAGAGAGAGAGAGAGAGTCAGAGACACAGGCAGAGGGAGAAGAAGCAGGCTGCATGCAGGGAGCCCAATGTGGGACTTGATCCCGGGTCTCCAGGATCACGCCCTGGGCCGAAGGCAGCGCTAAACCACTGAGCCACCCAGGCTGCCCGAGTAATATTCATTTTTTTTAAAGGATCATTTGGATTCCATTCATTCAACAAAAATTAAGTTAGCTTCTACTACATACAAGGCACTATGCTACGTGCTGGAGAAGCAATACTATTTGTTTAAGTAATCTCTATATCCAACATGGGGCTTCAACCCACTACCCTGAGATCAAGAGTTGCTTGCTCCTCCAACTGAGCCAGCCAGGCGCTCCTGGAGATACAACATTTGAACAAGACTGACGCAGTCACCACCTACATAGAGCTTGCAGTCTAGTGGAAGAGGCAAACATTGAAGCAAATGGAGAGACAGAAACCTGTGGAAGTGTTTTAAGCAAGGAAGAGACATGGTCCAATTTGTGTAATAGAAAATTCATCCTGAAGAAGGATTGAAAGAAAGCAAAAGTGGAAGAAGAAGGTTATTGCAATTGTCCAGGTAAGAGGTGAGGACGGTTTAGATTATGGTGACGGCAGTCAATGTAGAGAAAGATAAACAGATTCAAGAGATATTTAGAGTGAAATTTATTGCGTCTTAGTAATATGGCTTTGTAATTGAGAATTGTCAATTCTTTGCTATGCCATATGGAATAGCCTTTCTAGATAAATGAAATTAGGAAGGTAGCACAGTGGATGAGAATTCAAGCACTGAATCAGACAGACCAAGTTCATCATTTTACTAGCTGGGTGACCTCAGACAATTCAATTAACCACTTTGTAAAATAAGGGTCATAAAAGTAAGTACCTCATAGAATCACTATGAGGATTAAAGAAATAATATGTATATTATATATATATATATATATATATATAAGAATATGTGTGTAAGCCATGTATACATATATATGTATAAGCCTGGCATAGAGTAAGAACTTTAAGATGTCAGCTATTTTTATTATTATGTTAGGGAAATTAGTCTATAAACATTAGTCTGAATAAAAATAGGAAATCTGGGGCACCTGGGTGGCTCAGTTGGTTAAGCGTCTGCCTTCAGCTCAGGTCATGATCCTGGAGTCTCAGGATGGAGCCTTGCATTGGGCTCCCTGCTCAGTGAAGAGCCTGCTCTGCTTCTGCCCCTCACCCTGCTTATGCTCCCTCTCTCTCTCTCAAATAAATAAATAAAATATTTTTTTAAAAACTTAAAAAATAAGCAATAATATAAAAGCTTACTTGTGCCCCGTATTAATGCCTTCCCTAACTTGAGCTACTTCTTACCATATAATTGTGATACACCTTCTCAAAGTATCAGGCCATACTGCTCACACTTCAAAACTCAACAACAGAACTCACTTCCTCTTGTTTTTTTTTCCTCCAAACTCACCCCACCAGTCACTCTACTAAATTCAACTGAATCACCACTTCTCCATTTAGATACATAAAGCTATAATTAGCTTTGGCTTGTCTCTGAGTCCCTTTGTGTTTGTTTTTCATGCATATTTACCTAACTTCCCTCTTAAGATGACGGAATCAGAGGAAAGAATTGTGGGCACCTCATTTGATACTTCTGTTCCACAGGTGTGCAGCACTCAATGAATATGGTTGTCACTTCCCTACCCTATTAGACACCTTTTGTTTTTTTTGTTTTGGGGTTGGGTTTTTTTTTTTTTTTTTGAGATTTAAAAAAATTTATTTGACAAAGAGAGGGCACAACCAGGGGGAGCTGCAGAGGGAGAGGGCAAAGCAGGCTCCCTGCCCAGCAGGCACCCTGATCTGGGGCTCAATCCCAAGACCCCGAGATCATGACCTGATCCGAAGGCAGATGCTTAACCAACTGAGCCACCCAGGTGCCCTGACACCTTTTGTTTTTAAATTGTCTGGTGTTGGGCAGCCCTGGTGGCCCAGCGGTTTAGCGCTGCCTGCAACCAGGGTGTGATCCTGGAGACCCTGGATGGAGTCCTACGTCAGGCTCTCTGCATGGAGCCTGCTTCTCCCTCTGCCTGTGTCTCTGCATCTCTCTCTCTCTCTCTCTCTCTCTCTCTCTGTGTGTGTCTCTATGAATAAATAAAATATTTAAAAAAATAAAAAAATAATAAATTGGTGTTTTTGTTTTTGCTACATTAGTATTCTATATTTACTTTTATTCTTTCTACATGGAGAACAGATTTTTTTTTTGTAATGATACAAACAATGAGTATAAAGAAAAGAAGGAAGGATCCTTCTAGGACTTCTGAGCTTAGCTGACCCTGAGGTTGCTGTGTGTGCAGCCTTTGACAATGAATGGGCAGCAGAGGAAGAATCTGTGATGGTTGTGCTCAAAGGCTTTGGAGTATGATGCCTGGATCTAAATTGAGGCCCTGTCCCATACTAGCTCTGTTCCTTCAACCTTGGGCCCCTGGATCCTTGTGTGTAAAATGTGGATAATGACAATACCTACCTCTTCAGTTTGCTGTGAGAATAAAAGGAGCTACACCAAGCAAGGCAATTAGACCAGTGCCTGGTTCATAGTAAGTGAATGTTCAAGAAATATTAAGCTAAAGAGAAAGAAGGAAGGAAGAAAAGTGGGGAATACTGGAAGCCAGTTTGATCAGTTTTGGGGTCTGAATGTTTGTGTTCCCCCCCCACCAAATTTATATGTTGAAATCCCAATGGCCAATCTGAAGGAAGTGCTTACTTTGGTCAGGAGGATGGAGCCCTTCCAAATGGGATTAGTGCTCTTTTAAGAGAGAATCCAGGGGCACCTGGTGGCTCAGTTGGTTGAGCATCTGACTCATGGTTTCTGTTCAGGTCATGGTCTTGGGGTCTTGGGTCTTGGGATCAAGCCCTACTTGAGGCTCTAAGCTTGGCAGGCAGTCTGCTTGAGATTCCCTCTTTCTCTGCCCCTCTCCACACTCTCTCTCTAAAATAAATAAATAAAATCTTAAAAAATAAAAGAACCCAAACAAAAAACAACCAAACAAACAAAAAGAGAATTTATAAGCTCAGCACCCCCTTCTACCTTGTGAAACAAAGAGAAATGTGGCACCCAGAAGACTGCCCGCACCCAGTATGAGATGGCACCCTGATCTCATGCTTCTAGTTTCCAAAACTATGAGAAATATATTTCTGTTCTTTATAAGCCACCCAGCTGTGGTATTTTGTTAGAGAAGCCCAAAAGGAAATAATAAATGGACATTCTAAATCTGACTGACGTGAACTAGGAACAAGTAACCATGTTAATTAGGGACACTTTGATATTAAGACAATTGTAACCAAATTTGAGAAGTTGCACTTCATAGGTACTAAAATTTTAAGAAACCTCTGTTGCCTAGATTTCTCCTACAGCAGTGATACTCATAATTCTCAGGAATAACAATCACTCACTCGTGCTATATGACTCCAGAGTCAGGAACCACACAAGCTTCAGCCTGCCATCTTGTCAACATTCCACAGAGCATTGCCAGCCATGTCATGGGCTCATATAGGAAACGTGACCCCTGAGTCATCAAAACACTGCTTGTAGTTCCTAAATAGCCTATCTGTTCCAAATTGTCACCACCATTACCATCAGCATCATGAAGCAGTCCTCGGGCTCCTTAGGGAATGAAAGGAAGGAAGGGGGAAAAGAAGAAAGGGAGGAGAAAAAGCAAAGGAACAGCCAAAGACAACCGATTACATATTACTAAGATTCCAATTTTGAGGAATTTATTTATTTAAAGAGAGAGAAGGAACACATGAGTGAGTTGGGGAATGCGAGGAGGGGCCGAGGGAGAGGGAAAGAGAATCTCAAGCAGTCTCCATGCCTAGCACTAGCCTAATGCAGGGTTTGATCTCATGACCCCGAGATCATGACCTGAACCAAAATTAAGAGTCAGACAGTTAACCAACTGAGTCACCCAGGTGTCCCTCAAGAAGTACATTTTTAAAATTTATTTTGTGCATTTACAACATTTAAGATTCCTATTTTTACAGTATCAGTAAAATGAGACTGTTCTAAACTATACAAATTGGGGGCACAATAGTCCTGCTTTTTTAATTGGCCGGACTCTCAAAATCTTAATAGCCAGAAATCAGTATCTTTTTCTAGATGGTCTTCCATACAGTATCTGAGAATGTGGGTTCTAGCATTAGATTGCCTGGATCTGAATCATGGATACCCTCCACCCTCTCTATTCCAAACTTGTATGACCCTGAGCAAAGCATTTAACCCCTTTGTGACAGTAACATGGTGATAAAAGTACTTATTTGGTAATATTGTTGTAATGTTATATTAGTCATTTGTTAATATTTATTGAACATCTATTACCTACCAGGTTTTGTTTTCAGGGCTAAAGAACAAGGAGGACAAAAATCATGACCTCATGAAAATTTATATTCTGGTTAGGAAGAGATAGAGAAAACAAATTAAAAAATTCATACCATGAAAAATGCTCTAAGGAAGATAAAACAGAAATATCTAATAGAGGGATGCCTGGGTGACTCAGTGGTTGAGCATCTGCCTTCGGCTCAGGGTGCGATCCTGGAGTCCCAGGATCAAGTCCCACATCGAGCTCCCTGCATGGAGCCTGCTTCTCTCTCTGCCTATGTCTCTGCCTCTCTCTATGTGTGTCTTTCATGAGTAAATAAATAAAATCTGTAAAAAAGAAGAAATATGTAATAGGAAATAACCAGAGAAGGGAAGTGAGGTGTTAATTTAAATGTGATGGTCCAGGAAGGCCTTCCTAAGGAGGTGGTATTTGAGCTGACAAGAAAAACTCAACCATGAAGATATGTATGGAAAAGAGTTCCAGGAAAAAGTACCAGCAAGGCTCTGAAGTGAGAAGATCCTTGAAATGGTTGAGAAATCAAAGATGCTTTGTCCTCTCTGCCCTCTCCCCAAACATCCAGCAGCCCCTCCCCACATTCAACTGATGACTTCTTCTTAATTCACCAAAAATATAGAAGCAATCAGTAAATAACGTCCATGAATTACATTTATTACTTCTATCAACATGTATCATGAACAATCAGAACTCCAATTAAGACCTACATGACATTTGCACACTAAATCCCATCTTTTTTCCCACTAGGAGATTTTATTGTTGCAGTTGCTCACCTTGCCTTTCACATCATCAGATTTTCTTTCTCCATTACATACTCATCTGAATTCATGTATATCATCTCACCTAATGCAAGCAAGCAGACCAAGAAGTAATAAAGAAAAACAGAACCAAATGCAAGCTAACCCTATCTTCTCTATCCCACAATGCCTTCTAGTATCCTCATTGCTCTACTCCCTTTTGCAGTAAAACTCTTTAAGAGAACTATCCTTCTGTCTCTAATTCCTCTCCTGAACCTGTTCCAATCAGGTGTTTATTCCCTCCACTCCATGGAACTATCCAGGTCATCAATGATTTCCATGTTGCCAAATTCAATGGTCAATTCCTTATCTTCATTTTACTTGATCCAAGAACTATACATATAACACAGTTGAAAACTCCATCTTTTTTTTAAAGATTTTATTTATTTATTCATGAGAGATACAGAGAGACAGAGGCAGTGACGTAGGCAGAGGGAGAAACAAGCTCCATGCAGGAAGCCTGATGTGGGACTCAATCCCGGGAATCCAGGATCACACCCTGGGCCAAAGGCAGGTGCTAAAGGCTAAAGGCAGTTTTGTTTTCAGGGTTTAGCGCCTGCCTTTGGCCCAGGGCGCGATCCTGGAGACCCGGGATCGAATCCCACGTCAGGCTCCCGGTGCATGGAGCCTGCTTCTCCCTCTGCCTATGTCTCTGCCTCTCTCTCTCTCTATCTGTGTGTGACTATCATAAAAATAAATAAATAAATAAGTAAATAAGTAAATAAATAAATAAATAAAAATCTGCTTCTTGTTTTCCCCACCTCAGGCCAGTTACTCAGGCCAAACCCCTTGGTGTCCTCCTTGACTCATCTCTGTGTTTCATACCAACAATTAATCTCTCAGTAGAACTCATTGACTCTGTCTTCAAAATATATCCAGAATCCAACTTCTTACCATCTCTTTCACTGCTATTCTAGTCAAGCCACCAACATCCCATGCTTGGACCATTACTTCCTTACTGGTTTTCCTACCTCCACTTTTATCCCTTCCAGCCTGATTACCATAAGGCAGCCATAGCAATCCTGTTTTTAAAAATTAAAAGCTAGAGCAGATAATTTTATTCGTCTGCGTAAAGCCTTCCGTGTCTTCCAGTCTCACTCAGAATAAGAACCTGAAGTCCTGGGACCCCTGAGTGGCTCAGTGGTTGGGCATCTGCATTCAGCCCAGGACATGATCCTGTACTCCCAGTATTGAGTCCTACAGCTGGTTCCCTGCATGGAGCCTGCTTCTCCCTCTGTCTCTGCCTCTCCCTGTGTCTCTCATGAATAAATAAATAAAATTTTAAGAAAAAAAAAAAAAAGAACCTGAAGTCCTTACCATGACCAACAAAGCCCTCTGTGACCTGGTCTCTCATGACTTTTATAACCTCTTCTACCATTATTTTTCTCCTGGCTCACTCCACTGCTGCCCCATTGCTTCCTTAAATGTGGAAACTAGTTCCTGCCTCAAGGCCTTTGCATTTCCCTGGAAAGCTCTTCTCCCAGATATCCATGTGACTAACACTCTTCCTGCTTCCTGACCACTGCTCAGAGAGTGCTTTTAAGTTCTCTATCACTCTCTATCCTCACACTTGATCCTTTTTTTTTCTTATAGGATGTCTCCCACCTGACATATTATATGGCTGTTGTCATTGTTCTCCTCCCTATAAAATAGATCTCCAAAAGAATACCTATTTTCTTCACTGCTATATCCCCAGGAACTTTAACAGTGCTTTGCATATTATAGGTTTTTCAATAAGTTTTTTTTTTAAGTAGGATCCATGCCCAAAGGGGCTTGAACTCACCATCCTGAGATCAAGAGTCACACAGTCTATGAAGTGAGCCAGCCAGGTGCCCCCAGTATTGCTTGAAAGAAAGAAAGGCTAGTGGTGCCTGCTTGACTCAGCTAGAAGAGCATGTGACTCTTGGTTTTGGGGTCATGAGTTTGAGTCCCATGATTGCTGTAGAGATTACTAAAAAATAAACAAACTTAAAAAAAAAAAACTAAACGCAGAATGGAGGGCACCTGGGTGGCTTAGTCAGTTAAGCATCTGTTGATTTTGTCTTAGGTTATGATCTCAACATCAGGAGGTCAAGTACCACATCAGGCTATGCACTAGGCTTGGACCCTGCTTGAGATTCTCTCTCTCCCTCAGTACCTCCCCCCATCAATCAATCAATTAATCAATGCAGGAACTTAAAGAAGCTAATCCATGGAAAGTTGCTTGGCAGAGTTCCTGGCACAAGAGTATGAGTTATTATTATTTGATGTGTCCAAATCCCAAGGGGCTTATTCTAGCTAAAGAAAAGAGGGCAGTTCACTTCTAATATAACCGGGATAACCAGAGGGAACCAAAGTCTAGTCAGTTCGTTGTTGCTGTTTCTTGCTTTTTAAAAAAAGTCTCTATGGCAGTAGAGCTTTGAACACCTCCTCTAGATGCCCTTCTAATCTGCAAGGATGTTAGACCTGGGTCCTTAACACAGGTCCAGTGGGAGGGAACCCATGAAGCTCTCAGAGAATGGGGTGAAGACTATTTCTGGTATGTGTATACCCAGATATGGAACTTTCAACCTTTTCTCCCTACTGACACTGGCCTCGATGTGGGAAGTAACTTTTTATTTTTAATTGAGGTATTTGTATAGTCATATGCAGCTGTAAGAAATAATGCAGGGGGGACCTTTTGCACACTTCCCAGTTTGCCCCAATGGTAGTATTTGCAAAACCATAGTATAACATTGGTCAGAATACTGACATCAGTATGAGTTTGGTTTTACGCTTATTCATTTTATATATATATATATATATATATATATATATATATATATACATATAAATTAGATTCTATATGATGTTATCACCTCTGTAATTCTTTTTTTTTTTCACCTCTGTAATTCTTATGTCTACCCCCATAGTCAAGATATAGAACATTTCTGGGGCGCCTGGGTGGCGTCTGCCCTCAGCTCAAGTCATGATCCCAGTGTCCTGGGATGGAGCCCTGTGTTGGACTCCTTGCCCAGTGAAGAGTCTGCTTCTCTCTCCCTCTGCTCCTCTCCACCACTTGTGTATATGCTCGCTTGCTCTCTCTCTCTCATTCTCTCAAATAAATAAAATCTTTTTAAAAAGATACAGAACACTTCCAACGTCACAAGGATCCATCATGCTGCCTTTAATAACCACATCAACTTTCCCTCCACATCCCCATCTCTGTCCTCTACTCCTAAAATTGTGTCATTTTCAAAATGTTATGTAAAAGGAACCATACAACATGTAACCTTTGAGGATTGGCTTCTTTTCTCACTCAACTTAATTCATCCAAATTGGTGCATGTGTCAATAGCTCCTTCTTTTCTGTTGCTGAGTAGCATTCCAGGGTATGATGGTATCTAAGTCTTACAGTTTGTTTAACCACTCACGTGTTTAAGGTCATCTGGGATGATTCCAGTTTGGGGCTGTGATAAACAAAACTGCTATAAATACTTGTATGCAAGTTTTTGTCCATGAACATGTTTTCATTTCTCTGGGATAAATTCTCAGGAGTGTAATTGTTGGGTCATATGATAGCTGCCCTTGTTTTTAGAGAGAAGATACCAAACTGTTCTTTCAGAGTGGCTGCACCATTTTACCATTTATACTAGCCATTCTATTTTTTTTTTAATACTAGTCATTCTTATAGGTATGTAGTGTGACAGAATTTTGTAAAAAACTCCTCATAACATAGTTCTCCTAAGAAAACAAATCTACATTTCCATAAGGAAGAGAGACAGTTCCAACTGATATCCTATTTATCTGCTAACTCACCTTGCTTTTGCATAGCCAAGATTCAAGTGACTTTTATTTATTTTTATTTTATTTTTTTATTTTTCTAACTCTTAGAATTGTTTTATTATTTCTCTCTATTTTTATTTTTTTTTTAAGTAGGCTCTATGACCAATGTGGGACCCAAAGATCAAGCATCACATGCTCCACTGACTGAGCCAGCCGGGTGCCCCTAAGTGACTTTTCTCTGAGTCAGGTGGGTTACTACTGGTGACCCAGACTCAACAGAGACTATATTTTGATGTATGTGTTGTTTAAATAGATGATCATCTATAAATGCAGAGACGTAAGAGGGTCTGTTGGTAACTATGAAGTTCCTGGTTTGAAATTCTACCAAAGTTTTGTCTAATTGCATTTAATGGAGACATATTGTGATTATAAATTACACAGAAATATAACTCTGAAAAATTACTCTCAACCTTTTTTTTATCATACATCTGGGATTGCTCTTGGTCACCAGTTAGAGAACAGGACAAAAAAACTGTGGGCAAATACACTGTGAGGATGGAAGGCCTATCCACCTTTGTCAACACTTGTGTGAAATTGCAGAGTTAACAGTTCTTCCTGGTTGAGGCCTAGTTACTTTCAAGCCAAGAAAGGGAATTTGGTTTGAACAAGGATTGTTTAGATGTATATTCTTCTTGTAGTCACTCTCTTTTCAGTGCCTTATATTAATAATCTCTCTTGGGCAGCATGGGTGGCTCAGTGGTTTAGTGCCGTCTTCGGCCCAGGGAGTGATCCTGGAGACCTGGGATCGAGTCCCACGTCAGGCTCCCTGCATTGAGCCTGCTTCTCCCTTTGCCTGTGTCTCTGCCTCTCTCTGTATCTCATGAATAAATCAATAAAATTAAAAAAATAATAATCTTTAAGTAGATTGACACCTTTTTCTCCTCTTATGAAGATAAAACTGAAAGAAAAGCCAATCTTTGTTAAGTACCCATCTTAACATCCACCTTAACTAAGGAAAGAACATTTATTTAATACTAGCTTTACTCTCTGCTATCCCAAGAACAGTGTCTAATAGATGGTAATGAGCTCAATACATATTTGTTGGATGAATTTTGAATGAACCACATGGTTAATATTTCAAGGTTTGCTAGCAAGATATTTCAGTGAAGGTTATAGGTGTGGACTTTGTGGTCAAACACACATGGTCAAGGCTGGGTCTTTCCACTGATTAGTTTCATGATCTCTCTGGAATGCCATTTTCTCATCTGTGAATATTGTTTACTGTACAGGGGGACTGTGAAGAGGAGAAGCAACAATACACTGAAATATTTAGCACAGGGCCAGCACAGAGTATGTACTTAACAACCGAGGCTAGGATTATTATTTACAATGCCTGACGGTTAGGCTACTGGAATCTGAGCTCCCAAAAGGCTGGATCGATATAAATGGATATAACTTTTCAAACTTTTGTGATAAAAACAATTCCTGTTCCATTTCTATCACACTACCATCAAGTTCTTTCCTAGCCTTAGGCCCAATCACATCACTTACGTTTCTCTTTTTTTAATTTGTTATTTTTGGGTAACACTTCATCTATATAGTAGGAAGAAGTGGAGGAAATATGGATAAGCATAAAAGGGAGGAGGAGAAAGAGAAGAGGCAACAGTTGGATATGAGAAAGCTCTGGGCTTGCTAAGAACTAGATGCAAATTCTGCTCCATCTGCAGATATGTGTTTCTGGGTAAACCACTCAGTCTCTGGCCTCCTTCTTTCATTTGCAAAGTTGGGGAGAAGGTATCACTGAAGGGGGCTTGTTAGATGATTTCTAAGTGCATTTTGCCTATATTACTCTATCTAAGGGGTCTACATACTGCAGCCAGCAAGCCAAACCCTGTTGGCACCTGCTTCTGTTCATCTTCAAGGTAACAATGGCTTTTACATTTTTAAATGGTTTTTAAAAAAATCAAGAAAATATGTTGTGACATTTGAAAATTTTCTAAAATTGGAAATTTTATATGTTTTATGTGGACACAGCCTTAATCATTTCCCTATAGCCAGTTTCATGCCAAGAGAGCAGAGTTGAGTGGGTGCCAGAGACCTCACGGTCCACAAAACCAAAGGTATTTACTATTTAGCCCTTTTTAGAAAGTTTGCTTTTTCCTGCTCTATGTATAGATAGCATACCTGATTATTTTAGGATGATCCATCTCTTTTATAGGACGGGTGTGCTTATCAGGTATTTTTCAAAATGTTATTGTAATGCATAATCCCATAAACTGTTCAACTCTCTGGGAGAGACTCTGTTTTGCTCACCTTTGGAATCCAAGGGTTAGTTCCTCACCTAGTGCTGGCATAGAGCAGGTGCTCAGTATTCGTTGTTGAATAAGCATTGTAAGACCAGTTGCAAGCTAGCAATTTCAAAACTTTAAAAGGAATTTCTCATCCAGTACAAACTAAGTTGCCTATTTTGGTAATTTCGAGTGAAAAAAAAATATTTTTAAAAACTTTTTTGCTGACCAAATTCTCCCTGCCAAAAAAAAAAAAAAAAAAACAAACCAACAACAACAACAAAAAAACCCCCAAAAAAACAAACCTTACTGAATTTTAGTATCAGGTGAGAAGGTGAAAACAGAATTTAAAAAAATATGAGTCGTTTTTCTTCGTAAGTAAAGCATGTATTAAAAATACTGGTAAAATTGAAATGGCCTCAGCTTTTTACAACTGTGCGCCACGTTTTAAAAATGACGATTATTGGGAGTCCGAGGCATGGTTGTCAGAAACCTTCTGCGTAACTTAAGCACAGCGGCGAAAAATGCAAGCATGTGTGCTGAGCAAAATGATTGTGTAAGGGGGGGGGGGAAGTAAAATTTTGCATTCTGTGCAATGTGTCGAACGTGAACGTATTGCACGTTGTGTTACAGATTTACTACAGCTGAGTCATTTCGGGACACAAGTGTGTTTCCAGGAAAAAAAAAAAAAAACGAGAGGAAGGAAGCAGACTGAGGGGCTCGCTGGGTTCCCCCAGGCACTCCCAGTAGCAGGCACCGGTGTTCCGCGGCGGGCGGCGGCGTGGTCAAAAAACGTGCTGCGGCCCCTTTAAGAGGCACAGCACCTTCTCCAAGATACCATCTTGCACCAGGAGTTCACGTAAGCTCTCCACCTACCTTGCTGCATCCCTCCTCCCTAACTGGGTACGGCCGGCCGGCGGGGCGAGCGAGCCTTGTCATTGGCTCTGCGCGCACGGCCCTCTTGCCTCTATTGGTTCTTGCGCCCGCCACTCGGCGCTATCTCCCGCCCGCCTGAGCCGTCGGGCTAGGTTGAGTGAGGGCTCTTGGGTTAGTTCCTGTTAGGCCCCGGCCGGGGGAGTAGGTTGAAGTCTCCTAAGATGCCCGGTGGGCTGGGGCACCGGGAGCTGTGAAGAGGGCGTGAGGAGGCGGCGAGGGGGCACCCGCGGCAGGCCCGAGTAAGAGCGGCGGCCGAGCCCGCCTTCCCCGCACCATGCTCATAGAGGATGTGGATGCCCTCAAGTCCTGGCTGGCCAAGTTACTGGAGCCGATGTGAGTGAGCCAGGCTGGGCCGGGGCCGGCGAACGTGGGCGTTGGGGGCCGCGGGGGCGTGGGGGGAGGGGAGGCGGCGTGGGGGAGGGCGGGGCGGAGGGGCCGCGGCCGGGAGGTCCCGGCGGCGTCTTCGCGGTAGTACTAGCACCGTCGTGGGGGGGGCGGCGGCGGGGGGAGGAGAGCCAGGGGCGTAGCGGCGGTGTGGCTTGTGGGACCGGGGGGGGGGGGGGGGCGGCAAGGACGGCGAGGGCTTTTTAAATATAGATTCTGGGGTGCTGGAAGGGGCAGCAGGCGCTCAGAGGGAATTCACAATTTTGCTATTTGAGAACCGCGAGAGATCTCCAGGCTATCGAGGGATTTTTAAATGTGAATATTGGGCTCTCCAAGGGTGTAGCAGGGTGTCGAGGGCTTTATTAAACAATATTCGTACGGGACTAAACGATCCAGGAGCAGACTACTGAGGGCCTCTTAGAAACGTGAGGGCAGAAAGGAATAGTAGGGACCTTGGGGGCTTTATAGCGATTATTGATGAGCTCTAAGGATTCAGGAATTTTGAAGGATTTGAGAAACATGGGGCTAGTTGAAAGGGCTATGTGGGCATTGAGGTGTTTTGGGGAATTACTGGAAAGCTGTTAAGTTTGATAGCAAGGATATTGAGGGGATTTTAAAATACTATCCTAGAGTTGTTAATGCTGGGAGAACTAATAACTTCTAAATACCATTAGGGGTTGGAAAAAAATTGAGGTTTTAAATTTTAAGGGCTGAAAGGGCTACCCTGGAGTTTAGTAGTATTGGAGGAGTATTTGAAAGGGGTTTTCCCGTAGCATGTAAGCAATTTTAGTTCCAGCTCCTGGAGGAATAAAAGGGGTAGCAGGAAGACTTAAGAGCGCTGTAAATACTGTTGCAGGGTTGTGTGGGCCACTGAGGCTGCTGAGGTGTAGGATTTTTGTTGAGGAACTGAAAAGAGAGAGAAGGGCTGGTTGTTAAAAATATATATATATTGGATAGTAGTTGTAGAAATATTGGGACAGTTTAATGGGATAGCAGAGATATGAGCTTTTTTCGTTTTATAACCATTTTTGGAGGGTCGGATTGTGGCGTGTTTATTTGGGATACTGGGGTATAGCTAAGTTTCTGAAACATCCCATACAGGGAAGAGAGGGAACGCTGAAGGGACGGTTGGAGAGAGACGATATCTAACTCCCTTGGGAAAGAAGGCATGGAAAGGGAAGGGAAGGGATCATTTCCTGTGCTTTCTTTCCTATTTTCTACTCCTTAGTTATCCTATTAGAGATGAGGTACTGGCCCAAGGTAAAGGGGTGATGAGGAAGAGATGGGCAGGCCATGATTCATTAGATAAGATCGTTTTAGTGAAAAAAAAAAAAAAGTTTTTCAGAGGTGGAAATGAGGGCTAGTTTGGGGCGCATGGAGCTATCGGTAAAGTTGGGGCTCTTGGGAGACAGCTACTTCCCCCCATTATCTATTTCCTGATCCTCTGGAGAAATGTTGTTAAATAACGTTGTTTGTTGTTTTGCTACTTGATGTCTTGGATGTAAACACCTAGGAAGAGAGTCATCTGTAGTCCGATGTGTCAGCCTTGTGCAGGTAGGATGGTTAAAGGAGGCAGCATTAGGGGAATTTTGATGTCTGAGGTGCTATTTACATTCTTAAGATGAGGAGTATGTGATTAGAGTACAGGTATGAATGAAAGTACGCTAAGGACTTTTGGGTTTTATGTTAGTGATGATTTCCTTAAAAGTTTTGTGGAAGAATATGGGCCTCTTGAGTGTGCATCATACTTTTTCTACAGTAAAGTTTTGGAACACAAAGAAGGAGATGGATTGTGACCAAGGTGGGAAATAAATGAAATAGGTTTAGTGAAATTGACCATATATGGAACAGGCTGAAAAAAAAGAAAAAAGTCTGTGTTTAAAATATTCTTTACCTTCATGTTATTTAATATAAACCCTTGTGTGTGTGTGACAGTTTTGCATACGGGCTCCGAGTTTGTTGGTAAAGATCCTTCTAAAAGGATTAAATGTGTATGTCTTTGGTAGAAGGTGACAAGTTTTGATGTTAAAGTTAGTTGCCCGTCTTTATTAAGCTCCCTAAAATGTTTTCTTCTGGGTAGTGGTCTTGGTTTTTTCTTTTTTTTTTTCTTTTTTGAAGATTATTTATTTATTTATTTGAGAGTGTGTACATGAGTGAGGGGAGGGGCAGAGGGAGAGGTCATAGAGGTCGTACCCCAGGAGAGCAGAGCCCGGGGCCCAGTCTCAGGAGCCTGGGATCCTGACCTGAGCCAAAGACAGATGTTGACTGCTAACTGAGCCACACAGGCGCCACTGTTTTTTTTTTTTTTTTTCCCTAAATATTTTATTTATTTATTCATGAGAAACAGAGAGAGAGAGAGAGAGAGAGAGAGAGAGGCAGAAACACGGGCAGAGGGAGAATCAGGCTCCATGCAGGGAGTCTGATGTGGGACTCGATTCTGGGTCTCCAGGATCACACCCTGAGCTGAATGAAGGCGGCGCTAAACTGCTGAGCCACCCAGGCTGCCCTGGTTTTTTTTATTAATATGAAAATTTAGTTTGGATAGGAACTTAAACCTCTCAATATTGTTTTCTCTTGGGTTTTGTTTTTACTTTTTATTTATTTATTTTTATTTGGCTATAGAGATAAGTTTATAGATACTCTGTAATTTTCATGGGTAAAATTCTCTTTAAAGTGATTATTTGATTTTGGTTTTCCCATTTGTTTTGAGTTTCGTGTTCAACTGAAAACACATCATGCTTGTTTTCTTTAAAATAAATTCATTTCTTCTTTAGGGTTAAAAAGAGCTAAAATCAGTGCTTAGACTTTGATAATATGGTTGGCTTTCCTAGAAGTACAAAATAAAAGTACTCATTTTTGACTCATAGTAGTAATGGCTTTGGATGGAATTGGTAATAAGAAATAGCAAATGTAAAAAAAAAAAAAGAAATAGCAAATACAGATATACGTATTTTCATTCTTGGTATGTTGTTGTGGGAGATTATTTTTTGTTTGTTTAGACACCCTAAAATGTAATAAGTGATATGCTAAAATGGATTATATTTGTAAATTTACTTTTTGCATATTCCAGATTGAAGAAGATTTTCATGGCAGATTGGCATGTTAAAATATAGCATTTCAGAGCAGTTGTTAGGTTTTCAGATAATGGAGTTGCATGGATATGTTGGATTCATACTATCCCTGTGCATGATCCACTGTTGCATTTTTAACTAAATTTATAAAAGATTTTTTTAAGCATGTTGTGTCTTGTCACTGGTGAAACAAAGGCATGCAATGGGGTATTTCTAAACCAAGCCAGTTTATGTGTAATTATTCCCTATAGACAAAATAGAAATATCATATGCTGATAGAGCTTATCTGTTACTTCCTGCTCCTATTGTAGATGTGGGACCTACTTACTACTTTTACTAGAGGAAAGACAGAAGGAGGGTACATGGAAGAAATGACTCCTTTAACTGGCTAGAACAAAACCTAGTACCATTCTCATTGGCAGTGCAGTCAAGGGGAAAAAACATCTTACTCAAGAATTTTATATCTCTTTTCTAACTGCTACATTCACAGACTGAACTCAGAAGTCTTGTTTGAGGTCTTTATCTCCCCTCACTTCCAGATATCCTAGATATCTTAGACTACGTAGGGATTATGCACAATTGGGAGATGTCATGGTTTCTTTCCATTAGAAATAACTTCTCATTTTCAGTATGTGAGCCCTTTAAGAGTAAAGTCTTAAGTAAATCTAGGGAATATATTAATCACTGAAGATTAAAAGTTTAGGAAAAGTTCAGGCGAGCATTTTTTCAATAACATGGATTTCTACCCAACGACGTTTTTAAGGAAATGTTTTAGGTTATTTATACTAGATATATTAAATATGTATAAGCATATGTATAATTCAAGGCTGCTTGTTTGGCTTATTATAAAAATTTGTCTTGGTATATGTTTTAAAAAGAGTGATAGGGTTTGTAATACTTTTTGGACAGTTGCATCTGTCTATTGTAGTAAAATATCATTATGTGAATCAGAGCATTTAGTTTCTAGTTCTCTATCTCTGATTTACTGTGTGACTTAGGAGAAATTCTCTGAATTTTCTCTAAACAGTTAATCATATTAGCCTTCTACCTACCTCACAGATATGATATGAATATTAATGTGCAGTCTATAAAAAAGGTCTGTGTACCTTAGAATCATTAAATATAAATGAAATTTTATGGTTTTTGAAATAGGAAAATATATTAAACTGTTTTTGCAAAAATATTTTACTTATTAATGTTAAGCTCTACTGCCATTTACAAAGTACCAGACTAGTGCATGCCAGAGCTAGTCTCACCACGGGCCCTGTAGGTAGGACTGGGAATTGCTAGTGAAAGCTATGGCTTTGATGTGCAGATTCTTTGAGTTCAGTCCTTATCAAGGTCTTTTTAAGTGCACTAGGAGATTGAATGTGTTGTCATCTCTGAGTATGATGGATAAGGCAGCAATAAGTTTCACAGACTGAGATCATTTTATTGGTTCAGTGGTCACGGAGGGGTTATACTTTGGACAAACTCTAGAGTTTACATGCTGCCATAGATTTGCAATCCTTATCACATTAGACTCTAATGTCTGGGGCTGCTCTAATGGGACAAAAAATAGTCACCTAACGACTCTGAGACCTCACATCTCAGATAACTGCAAAGGTGAAATGAGTATTTTGGAGGTATGTTCTTAAGACTGAGAAGTTCTAATGTGATTTGTGGCTTCAAGAATCAAGGTGCTTCCAAAGTGCTGTGAGACTTGTTTAAGGAGACCATTAACTATTTCACAGTAAAGGACTTATTTTGACCAGAAGACTTCTTGGCATGCTTTAGTATACTAAGTTAAGGACATATTTGCTCTTGTGTCCTTTGGTCTGCCTCCTAAATATGTCTGACTTCATTCTTCCTGGCCCAATTGCTGTAGGCTAAAAGCCAGAAGTTTCTTTTATAGCCCTGTTTCCTATCACTGCCTTGCCTCATCCCCTCACAGGGTTATTACTTACTTTGTTGTTAATTTTTTTTAATCATTTGTTATTTTGTACTGTAATTATTTGTTTTTATTTTCATTTCTTGGCCACTATACTGCAGGGCAAGGTCTGTCTTGCTCAGAGTAATTCCATTACCAAGCAGGATGCTTGGCATTTAGTGAACATTCAATAAATGTTTAAATGAATCAGTGTCCTTATATGTACATATAGGTTGGTTGACAATTAAAAAGGAAGATTTTTCTTAATAGTCTAATTTTCAGGGTATACTTAGGTGGTAACTACTGCTCTGTGAGCCATAGTCCACATATCAAAGTGGTATTTGCAACTGACAGATGTATGTTTAAATATTATTTTTTTACCCAAAATAAACCTAGGGGTATTTTTTTCTGTTCATGAAAGCCTCTAATTAATTAAGGGGAAGATGAAAGCTTTCATTTGAAAAGAAGTAGAAGTGCCATTATTTCCTTCTCTTTAGTATGTGTTAACAGATTTTTAGAACTTAATAGTTATTCACGTGAACAATTAGAAAATGTCACCTCAGGTTTTACTTATTTTCTTTTTTTTCTAAGTTTTTTTTTTTTTTTAAAGATTTTATTTATTCATGAGAGAGAGAGAGAGAGAGAGAGAGAGAGATAGGCAGAGACACACAGGGTGAGGGAGAAGCAGGCTCTGTGCAGCGAGCCTAACGTGGGACTCAATCCCAGGTCTCCAGGATTGCACCCTGGGCTGAAGGCTGAAGGTGGTGCTAAACTACTGAGCCACCCGGGCTGCCCTAAGATTTTGTTTTAAGTAACCCCAATACCCAACATGGGCTTTGAACTTACAACCCTGAGATTGAGAATTGCATGCTCTACCAACTGAATCAGCCAGGTGTCCCCTTCTTTACTTGTTTGTCCAGTTTTGTTTTACCAAAGGAATAACAAAAGCAGACTTTTTGGTTTTTTACTTTTTTTCTTATAAAGTAAAAATAAAATTACTATTTATTACATTACAGAAAATGCAGAAAGAAAAATAATACAATTACTTGCGTGTATTTATTTCTAGTTTCTCTTGTGTATATGTAAACTTCCAGGTAGCTGTTACCACAATCAAAGGTAAAATTTTTTTATCTGGATTTCTCCATTTGACTTTACATCAGAAACATTTTTCAGGGATCCCTGGGTGGCGCAGCGGTTTGGCGCCTGCCTTTGGCCCAGGGCGCAATCCTGGAGACCCGGATCGAATCCCACATCGGGCTCCCGGTGCATGGAGCCTGCTTCTTCCTCTGCCTGTGTCTCTGCCTCTCTCTCTCTCTCTCTGTGACTATCATAAATAAATAAAAAATAAAATAAAATAAAGGAAACATTTTTCATATTTGTGTGTTATTTTTATAACCTTCACTTTGGATGTCTAATGTTTCATAAACATTTAACAGTGAAATGGTTATGTTGACTTTACTTTTTCTGTTAAAAATAATGCTGTTTTTAAACCATATATATTTAATTATATATATTTAGTGTTAATTAGGTATCAGTATTTTCTATATTTGACTTTATTTCCTGAGGTTGATTTCCCATAACTACAACTACTGATTAGAGAATATGAACCTTTTTTTTTTTTTTTAAAGATTTATTTTAGAGAGGGAACGTGTGTAACTGTGCGTGCCTGTGTGAAGGGAGAGAGGGAAGCTCGAGTGGGACGCCTGGGTGGCTCAGCGGTTGAGTGTCTGTCTGCCTTTGGCTCAGGACATGATCTGGAGTCCCGGGATTGGGATGGAGTCCCACATCAGGCTCCCTGCATGGAGCCTGCTTCTCTCTCTGCCTATGTTTCTGCCTCTCTCTCTCTGTGTCCATGAATAAATAAATAAAATCTTAAAAAAAAAAAAAAACTCAAGGAGCCTCCCCACTGAATTCAGAGCCCTACTTGGGGCTCCATCCCAGACCCTGAAATCACAAGAGCTGAAACAAAGAATCGGATGCTTGACCAACTGAGCCACCCAGGCGCCCCAAGAATATGAACATTTTTAGTGGCTTTTGATGCACATTAAGATCAGGAGGTTTTTTCCCTCTCTGGCTCAGTAGCATATTCATGAATAGTGTCACTTCTGAAACAAGTGTCACACTAAGGTAGAACTTAAAATTGAGCCTGTATTCAGAAACCTGTAGATTTTCCTGAAAGTGGAAAAGGTTTAAGTAGTGTTGGTGTTTTCCTAAAACAAATAGACTCTGATAACTTTTAAGTAGTGTTTCTTGGCTTAGGGCCTAAGGTAAGACCTTTACTCTTTGGTCTTGGGATTGGATATATGTCTAAAATCTGTAAAGCTGATGTTCCAGGATAACAGATGTGTCATGTACCTGCAGTGGATATTTCATTAAGGAGGAAAAAGACAAATTTGAGATTTTTATGGATAAGAAATTTTTTAAGGCAATATTTCTATTAACTTGCCCTGATAAAAATTCATTCTAGTTCATTTTTATTTTTTAAATAAAAAAAATTGAAATATTTTCTTAGAATATTATAATGCAAGATGTAGATTATAAGGAGTCCTCATATTTCTAATTTCCATTATTTTATTTTTATTATTATTTTTAAAGATTTTATTTATTCATGAGAGACACAGAAAGAGAGAGAGAGAGAGAGAGAGAGAGAGAGGCAGAGACACAGGCAGAGGGAGAAGCAGGCTGCATGCAGGGAGCCTGATGTGGGACTCAGCAGGCCCTGGGCTGAAGGCGGCGCTAAACCGCTGAGCCACCGGGGTTGCCCTAATTTCCATTAAACTTACAAAAATTTCTTTTGTTCATTCTTTATTTTAATTGGAAGGTAACTACTGGTTGAGCTGTAGAATGTATTCTCATGCAGATTTACAAAACTAGTAAAGTGTATGTAGTGTAAAATAGATTTTACTCTGTGGAATTGCAGCTGAGTGTTCCACAGGTGTGCTTTCTTATCTTGAGTGGATCACTTCATTTGTCTTACATATTTACAAATTTATATATGTTTTATAGATATCTATAAAATAAATAGTAGTTCATTGTACTGTTAAGGCCTTTTAAAGTCTATAGTAGATTAGTAATTTTAGATAGGTATTATTCTGTTTTCTAATCTCATTTTTTTTTTTTTTTTAATTTATGATAGTCACACAGAGAGAGAGAGAGAGAGAGGCAGAGACACAGGCAGAGGGAGAAGCAGGCTCCATGCACCGGGAGCCCGATGTGGGATTCGATCCCAGGTCTCCAGGATCGCACCCTGTGCCAAAGGCAGGCGCTAAACCGTTGCGCCACCCAGGGATCCCCCTAATCTCATTGTTATAATAGAAGTCTCTTTCTATCTAGAAATGTGTGTAACATAGCCATGGGTCCACAATTTTAAAACCCTTTTCATTCCCAAACAGTCTTGTCCCTGTAGTTAAGCCAGAATGAATTTCCATAAGCTTTGATTACAAATAAATAGCTAAAAGATTTTAAATTCTTCGGGGTAAGAGAAGTAAGAAGTGGTCTTGAATTTGTCTTGTAAATTATCAAGGATCTTAGTCATGCTGAGATTTTTGTGACACACTTCTGGAAGTCTAGTTGGGCTACTGTTAGCCTCAGTGCCATAGCTACTGCAGTATTGTAATTGTCAGTTTTTAAAGATTATGTAGTTGGGGTGATGAAAGAATAAATAAGAACAATCATAAAGGTACAGAAAATTACAGCATAAAACTCCCTGGTGTATTTAAGTTTCACCTTTGAATTGGTGTGACTTATTATTTCAGACCAGCAATTTCCTTCATAGTACACTTTATGGGTGCACATTAGGAGCTGTTAAATTTAAATGGTCCCATTCTTTTGGCTATAAACATGCTTTTGTATTTGGTACGGAATTTTAACTATCTGTTATTATTAACAATAACTTGTTCACTCATATTGCACAGATATTTAAAATCTGTGATCACTCTCTTTTCTTGGTGTCTAGTTTTTTTTCTGCTCTTTTACCTTGTAACTGTTCCTCTTAAGGCTTAACACCATCACATCAAAATGTATTTCATCAGAAGCAACCTTACTCTGCATTTGTTTTTCAGAATCTGAATACTAGATAAATGTGTAAGATACCTGGGTTTGTTTAACTCCCCTCATTTATCCAATAATCTGAAAAATTTGCCTGCTTCTCACTAGAAACCTCATACCCTTACCCACCTTTCTATCTGTTGGGGTTCCTGAGTCTCCTTAAAAGGTTCTCATAGCAGCAGAAAAAATGACATTGCCTCTTTCTACCATTCTTACTTTTTTTTTTAATTTTTAAAGATTTTAATTATTTATTAGAGCGTGAGAGAAGGAATGAGTGAGCAAGCATGGTGGGGGGGGCGGTGGTAAGGCAGAGGGAAAGAGAGAAGCAGACTCCATGAGGCTTTATCCCAGGACCTGGGGATCATGACCTGAGCCTAAGGCAGACGCTTAACCAACCGACTGCTCCACCCAGATGCCCCCCCTGCCATTCTTAACTTTTTTAAAACTTTTCTTTCTGTGTTTAGAATATCTTCTTTATCTAGGATCTGAACTTTCTAAGTAAAGGTAAAAATGTGATAGATTCTTTTTTTTACCATCTCTTTTCCATTTGAATGTTGATTAGAAATATATTGATCAAATATCTTAACTGTTTTCAGGAGTGAGTTTAAATCTATCTATGTATTTCTGTTTTAAGGTGTTTATAGATAAGCCAAGGTGGGCATGGCCTGTGTAACATTTTTGAAGGTATAAATGCTATATATTCATTTTATTATTTATATTACTAATTTTTAGATTAAGTAATTTACATACAATGTTATCTTTAGTTTCATATATATAATGTGGTGATTTGATTTATACACTGTGGAGTGCTCACCACAATAAGTCAAATTACAGTCTGTCACCATAAAAAGTTATTATTGACTATATTCCCTGTGCTATACATTACATCCCCATGTCTTTCTTACTTTATAACTGGAAGATTATGTCTCTTAATCCCCCTCACCTGTTTTATCCATCCCACCCAACTCCCTTTCCCTCTGGCAACCATCAGTTTGTTTCCTGTATCTATGAGTGTTTCTGTTTTGTTTTGTTTTTTAGATTCCACATGTAAGTGAAATCATATGGTATTTGTCTTCCTCTGACTTAGCACACTTAGCATATACCTTCTAGGTTCATCCGTGTCGTTGCAGATGGCAAGATTTCATTCTTTTTTTATGGCCCAGTAATATTAATACATTGTATGTATGTATTCCATGTTGTCTTCTTCATTCATCTATCAGTGAACTTTTTGGTTGTTTCCATATCTTGGCTATTGTAAATTATGCCGTGATGAACATGGAGTACATATGTCTATCTGAATTAGTGTTTTCATTTTCCTCAGGTAAATACCTAAAAGTGGAATTATTGCATCATGTGATAGTTCTATTTTTAATTTTTTGAAGAACTTTCATACTGTTTTCCATAGGAGCTGCACCAGTTTACATTCCTATCAACCAGTGCATGAGGGTTCCCTTTTCCCCACATCCTTACCAACAATTGGGTTTTTTTTTTTTTAGAGATTTTTTTTTTTAAGTAACCTCTTTACCCAGAATGGGGCTTGAACTCAAAACCCCCGAGATCGAGTCACATGCTGTACTGACTGAGCCCACCAGGCACCCCTCTTGTCTTTGTGATAATAGCCATTCTGACAGGTGTGAGTTGATATCTCAGTGTGGTTTTGATTGGCATTTTCCTGATGGCTAGGAATGTTGAACATCTTTTTAAATGCCTCCTGGCCATTTGCATGTCTTTTTTGGAAAAATGTGTATTGAGGTCATCTGCCAGTTTTTTTCTTTTTTTTTAATTTTTTTATTTTTTCTTTGTTTAATTAAAGTGCAGTTGACAGGTGTTTTGTTTTTTGGGTTTTTTTTTGGCCCTCTGCTCATTTTTAAAATCAGATCGTTTGTTTTTCTATTATTGATCTCTATATCCATTTTAGAATTTAGCAGTTGGATTTACCAAGGTAATCTGTTTGAAAATGTAATTTACATTTTTTACTTAAGAAATTCTGGCTTTCTTTTAAATTGCATGTTTTTATTGTGTAGCTCCTCATCTGGGACACTTACACTCTTTCCTTTGCACTTTGACTCTTGCTCACAATTCATTTTATTAGGTCTGAGTTTTATAAAATTGAGTCATTGAGATTTGCTTTCTTAGATTTGATTCATAAATGTGCATTAATGTTCAAAGAATTAGCTTTATTAAAAATATATTTTTCCCATATATATATATATTTACAGCACAAAAACTTTCCATTTTTTGTAGTATAGGTAAAACGTTAGGTCTGAAAATTGCTAGAGTTTGACAACTCAGGGAACATATGCTACCCTGGCATAGATGATTGTGAATGTCAAAAGACAGTTACTACTGACTAGAGAAAAAAAAAAAAAAGAGAGAGAGACATAGATGGAGGTTGTCCCTGCTGCCCTTCTATTGTTTCTCTTTCTGTTGTAGGTCCCAGATCTTTTCTTTCTGGCTTATAGCTGCTAGGATGTTTGCCTGTAATATTTAAGGTGTCAGCCTTCCTGTATTCTTATTCTTTAAAGAGATCCTTAAGATACTAAGATTATTAGTGGACTCGATCACTGTTTTAGGTTGCTGGTGTCTGGGGTTATAGGGATTGGGGAAAGATGTCTCATCACTTGGCATGGTTCTTCATCATTGGTCACATGGAACAACAGGTAGTTCCTGAGGATATCAACAGTGCTTCTACAGTACTACAACTCAGGGGTTAATTGTCACCCTTTCCCTGTTACCATTGAGAAAGCAAATAAATGTAGAATTGGTCCAAAATTCTGGGTCTACTAAAAACATTGAAAATAGGAGATACAATTTTATAAAAATAAGCAGAAAAGGACAATCTTGTTTGCAGTGTGTACATGCTATTTGTTACAAGTTGCCTTTGTTTGCAGTCACTTTAAAGACCTTTAGCTTTCTAAAAGGGGTGACTTCATTTATGATATCGCTATTTGAAAAAAAAAAAGAAAAAAGGTTTAAAAATTTTTGTTTTCTCTTTGTGTAACTAGATGTGATGCTGACCCTTCAGCCTTAGCCAACTATGTTGTAGCACTGGTCAAGAAGGACAAACCTGAGAAAGAATTGAAAGCCTTTTGTGCTGATCAACTTGACGTCTTTTTACAAAAAGGTAATTATTATGGGCTTTCAGCCACATATTTAAGATTTTAAATTTAAAACTTTATGAAATCTTGGAAATAAAAGCTTGGAAGGAAAGAATTCAGTCAGCATCCTTTAACATTTGACTATATCTATTCCTATTAATTATTTATCGTGTATTTTTTTTAATAAAGATTTTATTTATTTATTCATGAGAGACAGAGAGAGGCAGAGACACAGGCAGAGGGAGAAGCAGGCTCCATGCAGGAGCCCGATGTGGGACTTGATCCCGGGACTCCAGGATCACACCCTAGGCCAAAGGCAGGCACTAAACCCCTGAGCCACCCAGGGATCCCCCTTATCATGTATTTAGGAAGACTTTTTCCCCCCCTTTCCTTTCCTTCTCTGCTGTTTTCCTATGTTGAAGCAGTTGTAATTCTATTGCTTTTTTGGTGAATGGGCCCTCTATGGCTTGTGGCAGAGTCCAGTTGCTGGTTGGGGGTAACAGTTTGAGGAGAATGTAGCTGCTTAGGCTTACTGTTTATTAGGACAATGAAGCTATCTGCCACCCCCCATCCCCCACCCCGCTCCGCCCTGGCTGGAGCTTCTTGCTATACAGGAAGAATGGGCATAATCCTCTTCTCTTTATGCCTTCCCATCTTCTTACCAAAGTACTTTCCATGACCTGCAGAGCTTCCTGGAGGCCTCCCCTGCTGAATCTTTGCCCTCATCTCTTACCACCCTCCCTCACTTGTTCCATTCTAGCCATTGTGACCCCATTGCTTTTTTTTCAGCATGTTAAACATGTTCCCAACTCAGGGCTTTTGAACTCATTTTACTCTTGCTTGAAATGGTTTCTTCTCTTACAGTTTCTGGTCTTTTCTCAAATGTTACCTTCTCAGAGTAGTTTCCCCCGAGTGCACTATGTACACTATATTATACCTCATGCCCCCAATCATCCTCTCCTCCTCCCAGTCTTGTTTCGTTTTGGTTTTCATGGCACTTGTCACTTCTTGCCATGTTATATGTTTATTTATCTCTTTATGTGTGTTGCTCTCCCTCCCCCTCCTGTTTGTTTTTCCCTTTGTTGAGAGTGCTGACTTGGAACCTAGAGTGCTTGGCACATAGAAGGTATTCAGTAAATATTGTTGAATATATGAAAAGAATATGGATAATAATGCACACTTACTGATCATGATCCATCTGTTGGTGTGAGAAGATATCCTTTAATTCAAATTCTCCTGAGAAGGGAAAGAAATGAGATAGTAAATATGACTTATCACTTGAAAAGATAGGATTACATATTTTTGGGTGAATTTCAAGGCTTTTATTTAACACACAAAAAATCTAATACTTTCTTCAGTATTAGATGAATATTTTCTTTCCTAAAAATATTAATTTGTATTACTTGGTTTCTAGTAGTTTCAGGACCCAGAAATGAGATTCTCCCTCATAAGGGTTAGGCTCATTTTTAGTTCCACCACTGGTATTTGAGATGTCCTGGTTTTCACCTTTGCTGTAGAATGTATTTTCAAACATCTGTGTTTGTGCAACACTTATATACTATTTCTTTTCCTTAGAAACTTCAGGTTTTGTGGATAAACTGTTTGAAAGTCTCTATACTAAGAACTATCTTCCACCTTTGGAACCAGTGAAGCCTGAGCCAAAACCATCAGTCCAAGAAAAAGAAGAAATTAAAGAAGAGGTAATGCAAAGTTTTCTTTTGCTTGTGGGGGCTTCTTAGATCCTATTACTAGTGTCATTCTTAGTTGGAGATTGACCTCTTTAAAAGTAATTATCCTTTGATTGAAGTTTCTGTGTTTGGCACATGATACTAATTCTTTATCAGGGCTTTTAAGTTCTTTGGACTTGAAATGTTGGAAGAATTTCAGATTGTTTAGTGTTCCAAGAAGTATTTTAGTAATATTGAGGAATTCAGAGAAGTCTTATTCAGTGACTTTAGAAAAAGAAAACTTAGTTAAATGTAGAGGTTTGACTAAAAGTAAAATATTGATGAAACTTTAATAAGAGAAATCATTAATAACATGTTTTCATATAATAGACAAACCAATTTCTCTTTTTTAACCAGAGAGTATTTTTTATAGTTAATGTATGTTAACTATACATTATACTCCATTTCAAGCAAGAGTAAAAGGAGTTCAAAATAGCATTGTTAATGAAAGAAAAAGAAAAAAAGTGTTTTTACAATGTTGAAGTATAAAAACCTGATTATATATGGTAATCTAATTGTTTGAACCAAGGAGAAAATTTTTCAGTTTATTTGTAATACTTTTTATGTATAGACAATAGTGTTGGATGATGAATATGGGTTCTAAAACCAGGCTGCATGGGACGCCTGGGTGGCTCAGAGGTTGAGCATCTGCCTTAGGCTCAGGGTGTGATCCCGGGGTCCTGGGATCGAGTCCCACATCAGGTTCCCTGCGAGGATCCTGCTTCCCCTCTACCTATGTCTCTGCTTCTCTCTGTGTGTCTCTCATGAATAAATAAGTAAAATCTTAAAAAAAATAAAATCAGGCTGCATGAGTTAAAATTATAGCTCTAAAATAAGTTACCTGTCTGCTTCATTTTCACATCAGGAAAATGATGATCATAGTAGTACTTATCTCACTGAAGTTTATTATTTATTTATTTATTTATTTATTTATTTATTTATTTATTTATTTATTTTTAAAGATTTTATCTATTCATTCATGACAGAGAGAGAGAGAGAGAGAGAGAGAGGCAGAGACACAGGGATAGGGAGGAGCAGGCTCCATGCAGGGAGCCCGACGTGGGACTGGATCCTGCGTCTCCAGGATCACACCCCGGGCTGAAGGTGGCGCTGCCCTCATTGAAGTTTATTTTTTATTTTTTTATTTTTTTAAAAATTTGATATTTTATTTTATTTTTATTTTTATTTATTTTTTTAAGATTTATTTATTTATTCATTCAGAGAGAGCAAGAGAGAGGTAGAGACACAGGCAGAGGGAGAAGCAGGCTCCACGAAGGAAACCCGATGCGGGACTTGA
Source organism: Vulpes lagopus (assembly GCF_018345385.1). NCBI lineage: Eukaryota > Metazoa > Chordata > Mammalia > Carnivora > Canidae > Vulpes > Vulpes lagopus. The sequence goes on from NC_054831.1 coordinate 90,061,793, forward strand.
TCCCGGGTCTCCAGGATCACACCCCGGGCTGCAGGTGGCGCCAAACTGCTGCGCCACTGGGGCTGCCCTCATTTTATTTTTAAATTTTATTTACTTATTCATAAACACACAGAGAGAGGGGCGGAGAAGCAGGCTCCATGCAGGGAGCCCGATGTGGGACTCGATCGCGGGTTTCCAGGATCACACCCCAGGCTGCAGGCGGCGCCAAACTGCTGCACCACTGGGGTTGCCCCCTCACTGAAGTTTATTTATTTTATTTATTTTTTTTAAAGATTATTTATTTATTTATTCATGAGAGACAGAGAGAGAGAGAGAGAGAGGCAGAGACACAGGCAGAGGGAGAAGCAGGCTCCACACAGGGAGCCCGACGTGGGACTCAATCCCGGGTATCCAGGATCAGGCCCTGGGCTGAAGGCGGCGCTAAACCGATGAGCCACCCGGGCTGCCCCTCATTGAAGTTTAAATGGGATTTTATGTACACACACATCCTAATCAATTGCCTGGCATATAAAAATTGGTTATTATAGAGAAATACTTATCAACGTTTATTTTATTATGATTATTTAAGTAAGCTTTTTATTTGGCAGTAATTTTAAGCTTACATAGAAATGATAAGAATAGTACCTAAAACCAGATGCATGCACTGTCTTTTTTCACCTATTGAAAATCTGCCCCATTTCTTCTCTTTATATATCTATACCCAAGACTATCCTGCTCTGAATCTGGGAGCAAGTTAGATACATTGTGACCTGATGATACTCTGCATTTCATTAGAATTTAAGTCTCTTGCCTTTTTTTTTTTTTTTTTTTTTTTAAGTAGGCTCCACTCCCAGTGTGGAGCCCATTTTGGGGCTTGAACTCATGTTGCTGAAATTAAGAGTCAGATGCTTAACTGACCAAGGCACCCAGGCACCCCAAGGATGTTCTCGTAGATGGCTATAGCATCATTATTAGTTTCAGTAAATTTAATTTTCATAAAACACTTTACTATCTGTATTTGTTTTATCAGTTGACCCAACAGTGCCTTCCCTGCGTCTCCCCCTGCTTACTCCCCCCCCGCCCCTCCAAAAAGTCCCTTTTTTTAATAGCTTTTTTTTTTTTCTCCTCCAGTACAGATTCAATCCAAGGATCATGTATTGCATTTAGCTGTCATTTCTGCTCCATCTTAAAATGCTAGGCTAATTGAATTGATCCATCATTAAAAGAAAATAAAATAAAAAAAAAATAAAAAAAAATAAAAAAAAAATAAATAAAAGAAAATAAAATATCATTATACTTCAGATCAATCAAAACTACTGTCACATTTTTGTTTTTGGCTTATGCCCTGTGATTCTTTCATTAAATCTTACTAAAATAGAGGCTCTCAGTATGTTACTTCAAGTAATGGAAGTAAGAGGAAACTTTTCTTTCTTTTTATTTTTTTATTTTTATTTATTTTCTTAAAGATTTTATTTATGTATTCATGAGAGACAGGGGCGGGGGGTGGGCAGAGACACAGGCAGAGGAAGAAGCAGGCTCCATATTGGGAGCCTGACATGGGACTCAATCCCAGGTCCCAAGATCACACCCTAGGCCGAAGGTGGTGCTAAACTGCTGAGCCACCTAGGCTTCCCTTGTTTTTTTTTTAATAAATTTTTGTTTATATATTTTTTTGAAGAGTTTATTTATTGATTCATGAGAGACACAGAGACATAGGCAGAGGGAGAAGCAGGCTCCATGGAGGGATCCCGATGTGGGACTCGATCCTGGGACTGTGGGATCACACCCTGGGCCAAAGGTAGATGCTCAACCACTGAGCCACCCAGGTGTCCCAAGAGGAAACTTTTCTACCATACTTCATAGTGTATAATTTTTGGTCTATGTGTATAGGCCAAATCTTTTATTGTATTTAATTTTTTTGTTTAAGATTTTATTTAGTTATTAATGAGAGACACACAGAGAGAGGCAGAGATATAGGCGGAGAGGCAGAGGGAGAAGCAGGTTCCCTGCGGGATGCCTGATGTGGGACTCAATCCCGGGACCATGACCTGAGCCAAAGGCAGATGCTCAACCACTGAGCCACCCACGCATCCCCTAGGCCAGATCTTTAAAAGTTAAATTTTTTTGTGCCATATGTCCTTTTCTAAAGTCCTTGAAGTTCAGTGGACTAGAAGTACATTTGAAAGATAGCTGATTTGAACATAAGAGAAAAATTGCATTATTTTGAGTTTTGAAAGGACAGTTTAAAAAAAACCCCGAATTCTTGCATTATGTCATTTTGTATCCTTGTAGTAGTTCCTGATTTTGAAAATTGTGAAAAGTGGGTATCAGCTTCTGTGTGCAAATACTCCAAATGACACTCTCTGGCATTTCTCTTGTTTTCTAATATTTTTATACACAGCTTAATTGTCATCACTGACTTAAGTAATATCTCATGTGATAGTGTATAAACAAAGTATAGTAATTCTTTTAGATAATGTGGAATGAAAGGGGTTTGAGGTAACACATACCTTTGGCTAATTGGCTCTGTTTCTGGTCTGTGCTAAATTGATGTAGTTGCTCAGGACAGTGTACAGAGATGTAAATCCGTCTAAGGACTAGCCATTATAACTTTCTTCCTCGATCCCCAGTTACATTGTACCATCAGTTGTTTAACAGATTACTGGTCACATGGAGAATCAGGTAAGAATTTGAATCATTGGCACAACTCATTCTGATGCAGGAAAAACCCTTGATATATATGTGCCATGATTTATGAAGCACAATGTATTTTACCTGTAGTTGGAAAGTTACTTGTTAATTTATTGTAGTACAATTGGCTGTTATAATAACCCTTTACCCTAAGTTCATGAACAAGCAAAAGAATCCTCCATTATGATAATAGATCTTTGATCCTGTAACTCCTGATTTACACTATGCCATGATCATCTGAAATGTTAAAGGTAATTTTTCTTACATTTGAATTTATGACTAGACTGTGAGAACATGTAGCAGTTTTTCCTTCCTTTGGTTTGTCTGAAAATATCTTTATTTCATTTTAATTAAAAATACTGAAAAAAAATAATGTAGAGAATTTGCAGCATCATCAAAAGGGAATAGTAGTATAATGAATTGTTATGTATTTGTCACTTAGCCCTAGCAAACCATCAGTCCGTGGCTAGTCCTTCCCCAACCAAATACCAAATGTTTAGTATATATATATTTTTTTACAGTAGGCTTCATGCGCAGCATGGAGCCCAACTTGGGACTTGAACTCAGGACCCTAAGGTCAAGACCTGAGCTGAGATTAAGAGTTAGTGCTCAACTGACCGGACCACCCACATATCCCCTGTTTTTTTGGTATACTTTATCAAAGATGGCACAGTGGAATAGAGGCTCTCAGACTTGTGTAGTTATGATAGACCAAGATAATGAATAATTAAAACTACTTAAATATGTGTGTAATGATCAGATTTCTCATAGAGGATATGAAGTAGAAACTTTAAGTCAGATGAACAACATAGAGGAAAAACTAAAAATTACCATGCCTGGTCATAACATGATTCTATGAAGAAGTCTACTTATCATATTCTTAGAATAGTAAGATTGAAATCTTAATGGTCTTAAGATTATTTTTTTAGTTATCTCTACACCCAGCATGGGGCTCGAACTAATGACCCTGAGATCAAGAGTCACATATTCTTCCTGACTGAGCCAGCCAGGTGCTCTGAAGTCTTCATATATAATATGAACTCAGTATGTAGACCATTAAAATGCCAAGTAACTCATTTTAGATTAGGTTAGAAATAATTATGGAAAAACACATCCTTACCACCAGGGAGTTTTAGGAAATTTAGTTTTTATTCTGGAGTCTGCGTGCGATTCTTTCTATCTCTGCCCCTCACCCCCACACATTCATGGTCTTTCTCTCTTAAATAAATTTCTAATTGTTCATAAATGTCCATTTTCCCCCATTTGTTTTAGCTGAGATCTAAATAACCAGTTTGAAATCTCTTTTTTTTCTAAGATCTTTATTTATTTGAGAGAGAGAGTGCATGCGCATACACGCGTGCAAGAGATGTAAGGAGTAGAAGGGGAAGGAGAGGGACAGACAGACTGTGCTGGAGTGTGGAGCCTCCAACAGGCTCCATCTTAGGACACTGGGATCATGACCTGAACTGAAACCTAGAGTCAAATGCTCAACCGACTGAGCTAGCCAGGCGCCCTGAAAAAAATTTTTTTTTAAATTTCCTCTTTCTATTCACTCTCATTTTCCTCTCTCCAGTGTAACCAGTACTCTCTCCTTTAATACCGTGTACTAGTTTCTCCTGTTTTTTCCATTTTATGTCAAAGGAATCCCTTCAGTTTTTGCCTTTTTTCCTTTTTTTAAAGATTTTTTTTTAAAAGTAATCCCTACACCCAACGTGGGGCTTGAACTCACAACCCCAAGATAAAGAGTTGCATGCTCCACCAACTGAGCTGCTTACATACCCCATTAACTCTTTATGTGAGTTTTAGCCATGTTGTGTATGCCCTCTGACTTAGTATTCTATATGTAGAAAAATGTGGGGTTTATTTTCTTAAAGATTTAATGTATTTATTCATGAGAGACACAGAGAGAGGAGCAGAGACATAAACAGAGGAAGAAGCAGGCTCCCTGCTGGGAGCCTGATGCAGGACGCCATCCTAGGACCCTGGGGCCACGACCTGAGCCAGACAGATGCTCAACCACTGAGCCACACAGGCATCCCTAGAAAAATGTGTTTAACTAAATTCTTTATTAATGGTCTTTTAGGGTGTTTCTAATATTTTGTTAAAAATGGTGCTGTTATGAATAACCTAGAAAATAATGTACATTTGAGTATTTTCAATAGCTTTATTGAAATACAATTTCTCTACTGTACCACTCCTCTATTTACAGTGTACAAATGTGATTTTTTTTTTTTTTGGTTTTTATTGTATTCAGAGTTGTACAACCATTACTATGATCCATTTGAGATCATTTTCACCATCCAAAATAAAAAAAAACACTGTACCCATTAACCTATCCCCCTCCAACCCTTCTCCTCCAGCACCCCCCCTCCCTGCTTTTTTAGGCAACCACTAATCTACTTTATTTCTTTATGGATTTGCCTGTTCTGGATATTTCGTATAAATAGAGTTCTACAATTCATAGTCTTTTGTGACTGGCACCTTTCTTTAATTTATCATAATGCTTTTAAGGTTCATTTGGTTGTACCAAGTGTTCGCTTTTTTTTTTTTTTTAAGATTTTATTTATTTATTAATTTGAGAGAGAGAGAGAGAGAGAATGCAGACCTCAGTCCCATGACCCTGAGATCGTGACCTGAATGGAAATCAAGAGTGGGATACTCAACGGACTGAACCACCCAGGCACCTTGGATCCTTTAACTTTTTGAAAATATTTTTTTCCATTAGAAGTTAAAAAAAAAAAATCCTTGCAAAATACAAAAAAGAAAACAGATTTCTAAGCTAATGTCTTTTAAGTTTCTTTTAATTAAAAAAAAAAATTTCTTTTAATCTTTAAATCACTCTTTAAATCTACCCATATCTTTCTCTTGGTCTTTTCCTCACCCCTTTATTTTCCTTAAATTTTATTTTATTGAAGGAACTCAGTGTTTTGTCCTATAGAGATTTTTACTGTGTAGATTTGTTGATTGCATCCCAGAGGAGTAATATATGCTCTGTATTTCCTGTAAATAGGTAAAGGAAATGATTTTTAAATATAGTCTTAACAAATGTATAGTGTTTTAGCTAGTGCCATATGCTTGCCATATGGTGGCTACCATTTTATGTTGCCCAAATTTTACTAAATTGTTATCTGTTTTTGGCACTGACTCCTGTTTGTTAAGTGAGCTTCTCCATTAGAGGGATAGTTGTTTAGCTCTTAACAAATGACTTTATTTTGCCTTTCTCTAGTAGAGGCTATATATGTTTTGAGATTAACTTTTGTTTAAAAAAATAAGACTGCAGGTTATTTCTGTTCAGTATTAACTGTTATGACATTAATTCCAGTACCATTTTTCTGTAAATCTTGTGAAATCTGAGTTCATGGTGCTTGTTAACTGTACCATTTGTTCTTAAATCTATAGTCCTCAAATTATGTTTTATGATTAGGAAAACATAAATCATCATCTCTAAATCAGAGACTTGTTCTTTCTATGGTTTCATTATAAGGGATGAATTGCTGTTTTCCTCCTGCATTGCTATTCTTACCTTACATTAACATTTGGGGTGCCTCGGTGGTGCAGTCAGTTGAGTGTCCAACTCTTGTTTTCAGCTCAGCTGTAATCTTAGAGTCGTGAGATAGAGCCCAATGTGAGACTCCATGCTCAGCATGGTTTCTGCTTGAGATTCTCTCCCTCTATCCTTCCTGTTTATGTGTTCTCTCTCTTTCTCAAATAAATAAATCTTAAAGAAAAATTAACATTTAAAAATTAGCATATTACTATTGAAATGATTTCCGCATCTTTTTTACTCCTCCCTGTGGCTTACCTTTTTTGGATGTAATTTGACTTCAGTATATCAGTATATTTGTGCCCTCTCTTGCACTAAAAAGATTATCAGATAGATGTGTCTCATAATTAATAGAAGGGCTGATCTTGTTCCTAATGAATGCTTTCATATAGGTATTTCAGGAGCCAGCGGAAGAAGAACGAGATGGTAGAAAAAAGAAGTATCCTAGTCCCCAGAAGACTCGTTCAGAATCTAGTGAACGAAGGTGTGTGTGTATATTTAATTAGACTCTGATAAGTCACTTTTTAGTTACTGTAAGGGCATTATGGAATTTTTAACATGTACTGATGCCTCTCTCTAAACTGATTAAAGAAAGAGAAGGTTATCTTCCTCCATTCTGTGTTTTTTGTCTTTGTCATACTTTCTCTTATAAACAATCATCATTATGTGCTTTCCCAAGAGCAAAGGGGTGGGAGTAGTCTCCTTAGAGGATATTAATGAAATGTTCCATTTGGTTAGGGGTGCTCACTATTAAAATCATGTGTAGTATTTTATACTACAAATAGTTCAGTTTATATGTTGATTCATCAGGCTGCCATTAAAAAATTAGTTTTTTGTTTAGGAAACTTTGTTTCTGCCTTTTTTCTTTTCTAGTTTTAAATTTTTGTTTTTCTCCTACCCCTCTTCATACTTTGGATTCACCTCCTTTTTTCATTTCTCCCCACCCAGTGTACTTGAGGGAATGTTTTTTCTTTTTATATAATGGATCAGAGAAATTATGTTGTGGTTATATGGCTTTCTGAAAAAGCACAGACATTATGAATTTTGCTGAATCAAGGAGGGTATTTCATACTCCTGATTTATTTGCATACTTTGTTTCTGTAGCATACGTATGGCTTTTATATCTGTGTATTATAGGACACGTGAGAAAAAAAGAGAGGATGGCAAGTGGAGAGACTATGACCGGTACTATGAGCGGAATGAACTGTACCGTGAGAAATATGACTGGAGAAGAGGCAGGAGTAAGAGTCGGAGTAAGAGCCGAGGCCTGAGTCGAAGTCGAAGCCGAAGTAGAGGGCGCAGCAAAGACCGGGATCCAAATAGGAATGTTGGTGAGTAGATGAGGCTTCCTCCTAAAAACTCCATATTGCTTATCTTCCTTTGTCATAAGGGTACCAGAACTTCCCTTAAACACCACGTGTACCTTTAACATGTCTGAGCAACGTAAAATCTAGAATTGTCTAAAAAACCTAATGCTAATTTGTTACAAAGACAGGGCTCTGTTGTTAGGATGAAGTCAAATGAGTTTGGTGAAAAAGAAGCTGTATGTATTTCATAGTACATGTCTAGATTTAAAGTCATTTTTGTACAATCGAAACTAAGGTCTTTTAATCAAGAAAGCTATCATTGGAGAAGGAGGACTATCTGTTCCCTCCCTCCGTCACACCCTCACTAAAAATAGTGGACTTGCTTTAAGGTTGACTAGAGTTTAGTTAGGTAGATAACTGGGATCCCAACCACTGATGTATCAGGATATCTGTTTGGAAGTCAGTTCTTGGATAGCTTTCTTACCAAGTATCAGTGGAGAAGCTGGGCTCTCTTCATTATATATTGATGTTGATGTTATAGAAATTATTTTCCACAAGATATGTCAAGATATCAAGATATCAAGATAGGTCAAGATATGTCACGTTGTTGATGTTCCTGCTTTTAGGGTATATTAATAATGAAAGCACTTTGAAATATGGACAGCTCAGTGAGTTTACTGCAATAGTCTCTTCCCTTTTCTGTGAGAAGATAAACATAGTTGGAGAACAAAAATGTCTAATCTTGTTTCTTGTTTTTATTTTGCCTCTGAAGCAGAGCACAGGGAAAGATCAAAGTTTAAGAGTGAGAGGAATGACTTGGAGAGTTCTTATGTGCCTGTGTCTGCACCACCTCCGAGCTCTTCTGAGCAGTACTCCTCTGGGGCACAGTCTATTCCCAGCACTGTTACTGTGATTGCACCTGCGCACCACTCAGAAAACACAACAGAGAGTTGGTCTAATTACTATAACAATCATAGCTCTTCCAATTCTTTTGGTCGAAACCCACCACCAAAGAGGCGATGCAGAGATTATGATGGTAAAAATCCTCTTTTATATTGTATTCAAAAGTATTAGTAAGCACATGTTAATATTGCATACCTTTTCATTATAGTCCAGATTTTTTAAAAGGAATGAGTGAGAGGAAAATCTCCTTTGGTTTATGCTTATTTACTTTCTTGATTTAGTAGATTGGCTCTGGTTAAGAGAATGTTCAAATTTGACCCACTCATTTGTTTTTTGTTGTTCTTGTTTCCTTAGACACTATAAGTATACCACAAAATTTGGTAGACGCTAGGAATTATGTTTTTTTGTGTGTAGTGTTTGGTGCAAGGAATTTGTTAAGCATTATAACCTATTTAAAATATTAATATGCTGATATTCCACTTAATCTGTGTGTGTTTTAATTTTTTATTATGGAAATATTTAAATATTAATAAAAGTTGACAAAACAATATAATTAACCCTAGTGTATCCATGGTCTTCCATCAGTAGTTAGGAGCTCATGGTCAATTTTGTTTCCATCTGTACTTCTCTGCTGCTTCTCCTGGGCCTATATTATTTGAAGTAAATTGCAGACATTGTAATGTTTTCTCTATAAGTGTAGAATATATATTTTTTACATTTTATGTATTTTTTTTTAAATTTTTTTTTTTTAATTTTTATTTATTTATGATAGTCACAGAGAGAGAGAGAGAGGCAGAGACACAGGCAGAGGGAGAAACAGGCTCCATGCACCGGGAGCCCGACGTGGGATTCGATCCCGGGTCTCCAGGATCGCGCCCTGGGCCAAAGGCAGGCGCCAAACCGCTGCGCCACCCAGGGATCCCGATTTTATGTATTTTTAAGTAGGAAATACAATCAAATCATAATTCAAGCATTATCTCTTTCTTACCCTGGTCTCCTGGTTACAGAGTTCTTGTTTCCAAGGCCAATTTAATGTTATTAATTTCTTGTGTATCCTTCCAAATACAGTCTGTGTATATGTTATGGAAACAAATATGTATAGTCTCCCCTATTTTGTATTCTGTGGAAATGTTACTATACTCTTCATATTCCTGGATGTTGTTTTTCACTTAGTAATATTTTCTAGCAGTTATGCTATATTAATACATGAGGGTTTCCTTAGTACTTTTTTTTAGTTTCTTAATATTCTGTATGAAGAAAAATGTGTTTAACTGAACTCTATTGCTCTTTTGGGGTGTTTCTTATATTTTGTTATAAACAGTGATGTCATGAATAACCTAGTAAATAATGTGCACTTGGATATTCTCTTTCTTTTTTTTTTTAAATTTTATTTATAAGTAGTCTCTATACACAATGTGGGGCTTGAACTTAAAACCTCGAGATTAAGGGTTGCCTGCTCCACCAACTCAACTAGCCAGGCACCCCTTCCCACTTGAATATTTTATTTATTTTTAAGTGGGGAGGGACAGAGGGAGATGGGTGTGGAACCCAATGTGGGACTTGATCCCACAACCCTGAGATCATGACCCATGTTGAGATCAAGCTCTGCTTCAGGCTCCGTGCTCAGTGCAGAGTTGGCTTGGGATTCTCTCTCTCTCTCTGCCTCTCTGCCTGCCCCTTACCCCCGCATGCGTGCTCGCTCCCTTGCTCTCAAATAAATAAATCTTTAAAAAAAAAAAGAAAGTCAAAAGCTTAACCCACAGAACCACCCTGCCACCCCCCCCACTTGAATATTTTAAACTAGAGTTTCTAATTGCAGGTATAGCAAGAATGTGGAATTTAGAACAATACCATGAAAATAGTTAACTGAAATTAGATTGTCTAGTTAAGTCCCTTACTCCCATACCCTGTCTTTGCTGAATTGAAGCTGAATTTTTTTTTTTTAATTTCCTTAATCTCTGTGACCAATGTAAGACTTGAACTCATGATCCCAAGATCAAGAGTCACATGTTTTACCAGCTGAGCCAGCCAGGTCCCCTGAATCTGAATTTTTAATATGAGAATGAATGTATGGCAAATAGGTTAATAGTGGCTACTAGCCTGTTTTGGAACTGTTACTTGCTACCTCAACAAAGCATAGTCTCAAAAAGTAAAGAGTATTTCCATCTCTCCTTACCTCAGGGATATGTGACGATTAATAGAATAATACTGAGAAGGCTTTTAAATTCTTTGGAGAAAAATTACTTTATAAATCAGATTGGTAGACTTTTCAGGGTCTTGTTTTATTTGTTTTCTGAACTCTAGATCATAATAAGATTCTTCTTGTATTCTTACAGAAAGAGGATTTTGTGTACTTGGTGACCTTTGTCAGTTTGATCATGGAAATGATCCCCTGGTTGTTGATGAAGTTGCTCTGCCAAGCATGATTCCTTTCCCTCCACCTCCTCCTGGGCTTCCTCCTCCACCACCTCCTGGAATGTTAATGCCTCCAATGCCAGGTCCAGGCCCAGGCCCAGGCCCTGGCCCAGGCCCAGGCCCAGGTCCAGGTCCAGGTCCTGGCCACAGTATGAGACTTCCTGTTCCCCAGGGACATGGCCAGCCTCCGCCTTCTGTTGTGCTTCCCATACCAAGTAAGTATATGTTCATTAAGTATTTCATTTTTAGCAAAGAATTTTATTTAGAAGAACCTACTTCTTCACTAACTTGATAATAGATTAAAGTTTTTTAAAGATAAATTAATATAGAATTTAGAATATATTCTTATAATTAAAATGTTGCTCTTTTTATTCTATCCATTGTTGCACTGCATTATTTATAGTACCTTTAAGAAATTTTGGGAGTCATGTCTTGCTAGTTGATGACATCTTAAGAAATCCAGTGTTACGAAGATGTCAGAAAAAGGAACGTGCCAGTAGTTTAATGAAATTTCCTAGTCTTTAAAATCTCTTTGAGGCATCTGGCTGGCTCACTCAGTTAAGCCTTCGACTCTTGATTTCAGCTTAGGTCATGATCTGAGGGTTTTGATATTGAGCCCTGCAGCGGGCTCCACACTCAGGGCAGTCTGCTTGAAATTCTCTCTCAGCCCCTCTTGTGCATGCTCTCTCTCAAATAAATAAGTCTCTTTAAAAGCTCTTCAGGAATATTAAAGTAATTTTTTAAAAGTCTTTTATTATGGAAAATTTCAGATATATACAGTAGAATAATATGTGTGTACCATATGTACTGTCGCTCAACTTCAGTGATTATCAGTATTCTCCTGTTCTTGTCTTACTTATTTCTTCCGACCTTCCCTATCATATCTGCATGTGCACACACATACTTTGAGTTTGTTTTTGCTGTAGTAAATTCCAGAAGCCATATCATTTCACCAGCTTAGCAGAAAAAGTAAGACTATATTTTTCTCATAATTAGAAAAAAATTGGTGAATAGTTCACTTGTGTGCAAAGATAGAAGAAAATATCTACTTGAAAACATTTAACAGGGATGCCTGGGTGGCTCAGCGGTTGAGTGTCTGCCTTTGGCTCAGGGCGTGATCCTGGAGTCCCGGGATTGAGTCCCCCATTGGGTTTCCTGCATGGAGCCTGTTTCTCCCTCTGCCTACGTCACTGCCTCCGTCTCTCTGTGTCTCTCACCAATAAATAAATAAAATCTTAAAAAAAAGAAAACATTTAACATTGTCAAGAGATGGCAACTCGTTATTTTTAAAATGATTGCTATTCAGTTTACTAAGTGATACTTTTTCAGTTTTTTTATTTTAAACTTTTTGTTTTTGAAATTATTGTACACTCACAACTTTGCAGAAATACTTTAAGATGAACCCATGTACCTAATCACCTAGCTTTCCTGCATTAATGTTCTTTATAGACAACATTAAAGTTGATAAAGGTTTGGAGACATTGGATACATAGATTTAGTAGTCATGTAGATAGTATAACTGTGAAGCTCAACTTGAGGTTTTATTCCCCAAATAAAGAAGCATCTTCATATATAGAAATTTCCACTATAAAAGATGTGATATGTGGGAACATTTCTGTTTAAAAGTGAAATCCAAGAATGTCATTTTCTCCCAACATTTTGCAATGAAAAATTTCAAGCATACTGAAAAGTTGAAATAATTGTACACCAAACTCCCATATATTCACCATCTAGATTCTATGATTAATATTTTACCATATTTCTATTATCACGTGTCTTTCTCTCTCTAAGACTTTATTTATTTGACAGAACAAGCACACAAACAGGAGGGGAGGGGCTAAGGAAGAGGGAGAAGCAGACTCCTGCTCAGCGGGGCTCGATCCTAGGACCCTGGGATCACGACCTGGGCCAAAGGCAGACACTTACCTGACTGAGCCAGCCAGGCACCCCTCATTATTATTTTTAATGCATTTCCTAGCATGTTGCAGACATCACTACATCTAAACATATTCATAATGCAGAACTTAAGAGTTCTATTATCCCGAGGGCACCCTCCCCCGCTCTCGTTTTTTTTTTTCTCTTTCAAATAAATAAATACATGAATCTTTTTCTTTTAAAGGAACTTACTTTATCCCAGAAAGTTTGCTCAAGTTCCTTCTCAGCCATTTTTTACTCCCGTTCCCCAGAACTAAGCATCCTGCCTTTTTTTCCACCCTAGAATTGTTTTTTCTGTTCTAGAACTAAAATGTCATCCTAATTAATTATGCATCTCATAGTGTTGAAACCTGCATATATCAAATTCCTTAATTCTGTTCTATGCCAAAGTAGATACTTTGATTATGACTATACAAATTAGTTCTAGTATAGTATTTTTATTAGTTAGGAAACATAAACCTTTTTTCTTCTTCTTTATTTAAAATTTTTAGGACCACCCATAACACAGTCAAGCTTGATAAACAACCGTGACCAGCCTGGGACAAGTGCAGTGCCCAATCTTGCACCAGTGGGAGCAAGACTACCTCCTCCTTTACCCCAGAACCTCCTTTATACAGTATCAGAGCGTAAGTAAATATTGCTTGACTTTTAAAATGGCTAGAGTATAGAAAAGCTAAGTTTCAGTGTCATAATTTTAAAAACTATAATTTTTCTTCTTAGGCACTGTGCCGTATAAAAATATGTGTATTCACAAGACAACTTGCTGTGTGATTATTGATTATGCTAAATGGCTGTAGTTTAAGTTGTGTGCTAGTGAAAGTGAAAGAGAAGGGTAGGGCTTTCTATGTTGAAGGCTTGTCTGCTATAGATGAAGTAGCAGCATTTAGTATCTTCCAAAGGGAATTTATTTTGAAGCATTAGGCTCTTTTTAAGGAAATTTTGAAGCTTTTGTCTCTCCAAAGGGAATTTATTTTGAAGCTTCTGTTCAAAATTGTTCTTCTGATTGAATTTCCAAAACATAAGGTTATCTTCTAAGAGTATACAAAAGGTTGGATAAAGCATGCCAAATAATTATTTAGCTTGTATACTGGAGTGATGATAGCATCATTTAAACCATAATATTTAGTGGCTGTGTTATTTACAGCATTTGTGTTTATAATAATTTGTTCTTAAATCCTACTTCTCTCTGATTTCTTAGGTGTGTTTGTTATTTTTGCTTATTTAAGGCTTTTAAAAATATTCCTTTCTCCAAAAACATAAAAATAAGATAATTGGTTGTTAAAAATGTCAAATTATGAGTTTTTTATAGAGCTATGTAGCTTTATAGATAAAATCATCTTTTATGCAGTGTATTTATCATAAACACTTCTTCATCTTTATCATGTCACGGTAAGGCAGTTTGGTAATATAATGAAGCCCAGGTTTAAATCCTTATTTCATTACTTACTGTCATTGTGATTTTAAACAAGTTACTTAACCTCCTTGTATCTCAGTTTTCTCTTCTATAAAATGGGAATAATGTTGCTCACCTCAAAAGCATATTTGAGGAGTTAATGCATTAATACATCTATCTAAGGCATCTAGAATAGAACCTGGCATCTAGTAAGCTAAATATAAAGGTTAGTTTTTTATAATACTGTAGTTATTCTTATCTCCTTAAATTTCAGCTTTTCTGAAATAAAACAATTACCTTCTCTTTAAGTATCTACCTCCACTATCCCTGGCTTTATAAATTGAAATAACCTCCATCTAATCACCTAGAATTGAAACCTTGACGTGATTGAATCATTGCTTTGCTTAATTTATATCTAGTTAATAAAAAAATCCTCTCTTTGAAATATCCCTTTCTATTGCTACTGTGGTTTCTGCCCTTTCTGTTGCTACTGTGACACTTCGGTCACTTCACATTTGGGTTATTGCTGTAATCTTCTTGACTCTGTTATGTTTCACTGCGCCTAAGTCACACCATATAATGCTGCTGAGCTAATTTTCCTGACAAAACGAATCACAACCGTACCTCAGAACTTTGCAGTGGCCACAATTTCCTCCTAAATTATAAATATATAATTTTTTATTAAGTAGGCTCCACACCCAACATGAAGCCCAACACAGAGGTGAACTCATTAACATGAAATAAGACCTGAGCTGAGATCAAGAGTCTCAATGATTGAACCACTCAGTAGTCTCTTCTAAACTATCGATGAATCCCTCTCTAAAGCTTTTCTTTCTATAATCTACCCTGCCTTTCTTGGTCATCTCTTCACTATACTCCCACATATATCTCCTCTGGTTAGGCCAATTATACCTTGTCAGTTCCCCTGTTGTGACTCAATTTTATTTTCCTGTCTTCCCTTCTAATAATTTGCTCTCTCTCTCTTCTCTTCTTTCAAGGTCCAAATCTTCTGAGTACATGGGGAACATGTACAAGTACAAAAAATGGATTATTTATCTGAGACTATTGCAGATGGCACATTTTCTTACCGTCAAATTTAGCGTTGTAACTCACGATAAAAATTCTATTTTGTTTTTAATTTTTTAAAAAGTCTGGCAATTACCATTTATTTTAATATTGTTAAATTTAACATCGTGACTCACTCTATAAAAATTACATTTTGATTTTAATTTGTAAAAACCTGACAGTTGCCATTTATTTTAGTGTCTTAGCTTCATATTCGTTAATGGAGCAAATATTTATTGAATGCCTGATATGTGCCAGGCATTGTGCTACATGCTTGAGAGCCAAGATGAAAAAGGTAATCTTCATTTTACTTGAAAACCATTTTTCTCTTTTTAAAAGCAAAAATATCTTGTGATGTATTAGTAAAGACCTTTTAGAATACCAGTGCCAAATTTCTTTTTCAGAAGGTGGTAACATTTTTAAGAAAATTTGGGGGAGCAGTACAGTTAGCTACTTTTTATTTGCCACATTAAGGAATTGTATATGAAAATATATAGGGTCATTTCTATTTAAAAAATATATTTTTATTTAGACAGCACCAGGATAAAGGACTATCCTTTTATATTTAGTTTTATGAAATACTAATTACATTTTTTCCCTCTGTTTGTCTCAGACCAGTGAAAGATGATAACGTCCTTTTGGCATTTGTGAATTCCTGCTTTAGAGGATAGTCTCAGATGTTGCATCAGTAGTTTAAAGAGATTTATTTGGCTGGCAACTGAATGTTTTAAATATTACAGAATTATTTGTATCAAACAATTCAAAGTTTTTTATAAAAAACTTTTTATTCAAAGTTTTTTATTTAAAGTTTTTCTCTTCCTTATTTATTTTAAAGATTCATTTTAGAGAGCAAGAGCACACACACAATGGTAGGGGCAGAGGGAGAGAGAGAATATCAAGCAGTTCTCCTGCTGAGCATGGAGCCTCATGTGTGGCTGTGGCTGGATCCCACCATCCATGAGATCAAGACCTGAGCTGAAATCAAGAGTTGGACACTTAGCCGACTGAGCCACCCAGTCTTCCCTTTCTTTCTTCCTTTCTTCCTTTCTTCCTTTTTTCTTTTCTTTTCTTTTCTTTTCTTTTCTTTTCTTTTCTTTTCTTTTCTTTTCTTTTCTTTTCTTTCTTTTCTTTTCTTTTCTTTCTTTCTTTTTCTTTTCTTATTTATTTTTATTTTTATTTTCCTTTCTTCTTTTTTTAAAAGTTAAAATTTGATTCTAAAAATTATAGAGAATTTTGAAAACATAGGAGATAGTTTCTGATCACAGTGTAAACAGTAAAACTTTTACTGTTTAAAAACTACATTACTGGTGTAATGTAGTTTGTTAGTGATAAATTTTTTGTATCTTTCTATTCACTTGATTTATAAAGTTTCTTTTGTTTTTAAATTTTGTTCTAGACAGATAAATTGAATCAAATTGTTCAAGTATACTTTCTTCAATAGTGTAATTGGTAATTTCCAAAAAAATTAGAACTTCCAACAAAGTAAAAAACTGTGTTTACCATGTATTAGAGAACTTGAGCTCTTAAAGTTTAATAAATTGGGAAAGTTTATTTATTTTTTAAAAGATTTTCTTTATTTATTCATGAGACACACACACACACACACACACACACACACACACAGGCAGAGACACAGGGAGAGGGAGAAGCAGGCTCCATGCAGGGAACCCAATGTGGGACTCGATCCCAGGTCTCCAGGATCACACGCTGGGCTGAAGGCAGCACTAAACTGCTGAGCCACCCGGGCTGCCCTAAATTGGGAAAGTTTAAATTGTGGATATTTTATTGTCAAAATTATCTTTAAAATTCATAACATAGGGCAGCCCTGGTGGCTCAGCGGTTTAGCGCCGCCTTCAGCCCAGGGTGTGATCCTGGAGAACCAGGATCAAGTCCCATGTCGGGCTCCCTGCATGGAGTCTGCTTCTCCCTCTGCCTGTGTCTCTGCCCGCCGCGGCCCCCCCCCCCCCCGCCTCTCTCTCTCATAAATAAAAGCTTTTAAAAAAATAAAATTCATAACATAGAAAATGTTTAAAATGGAGTATAGCATATCAGATGGTATTTGGTTGTGAAAATTATGTCAGTAGAGACCTGGAATATACAGAGAAAAACGAAATCTGGAATTTTAGAGGTAAAAACGGGGGTCTGCTCAGTGCTAGATACTAGGAATATACAGAAGAATAAATGATTCTTCTAAGAAGCTAAAAATCTAATAGTGGAAAAGAAATGTGTTTAAAAAAACAAAAAAACAAGTACGGTGTATTTTTTGCTATTATAACTAGATGAATAGAGTGGCTCAGAAATACAGTTGAGAAAGGAACTGATTCTGATGAAAATAAAACCATTCTCTCGGCTGTGGTTACTTGTTTTGGAATAGGACAATTGAATATTAACAGAAGAAAAGTAATTATCCTCACTGTATAAGTGGGTAGAATATATGTGGCTCCTGGTAATGCTATTTAAAAGGTGATGTCAAATGGATATAGTTTAGAAAAAAAAAACTGATATTTTGTTGTTTCTTGAATTAAAAATGTCACAGATACTCTGAAAAGGACTTAATAGGTAGAATTGTATGCAAAGAGAGTAATATCGTAACACCTTTTAAAATCAACTGTTTCCTCTGAAGTACTTAAAATATTTTACCCAAATTTGAGTTAACCAACTCACTGTATAATTTTTTTGTTGCACAGTACCATTTTCAAGTATATCCTTTCATCCCCTTAAGTTCCCTTAAGTTTCTTTGAAGAAAACATAGTAGAAATATTTTATGATTGTTAAGTCCACTCTAGTTAAGTGTGAAAAAGTGATAGTAGAATATAGCATTCTTTATTCTACAGACTGATTTTTTAGGTTGAAGACAGTTGTTCGTCTTCAAATGTATTTATGTAAATAATCTTTATCTTTCTGAAAATATATTTCCTGTTATCAATTATGAAAAATTATTGAAACACTCTATTCCTACTAAACTTGAGATTCCTCATTTAATTTTGTGTAATATATAACATTTCTTAATGCAGAATCATGGATTTTGATGTCTAGAAAAGTATATCGATATCCAGTAGAGTCATTGAATATTGTCTGGGTTTCTTCTGCCTTGTGTTTTACTTTGGTTTGTCTTAAATTCATTATCTTATTGCCCATTTCAACATACAAATTTTCCTCCAAAATACTTGTCGTTGGGATATTTTTAATACATAAGCTTTCATCCTTTCTTTAAGTGACTATTTAGGGTTCCTACTATGTACCAGGCATCATTTAGGCCCTGGAACTTCAAATTGTATGCCAGGGACCTTGGATTCTAATACAGAAGATACATGATAAATACGGCTAATAATTGGAAGGTGGTGTAGCTTTTTTGTTTTCCACTTGAACTTTTAGTTTAAAACTTAAGATTTTTCTCCTGGGAATATTCTTTTATATTTTTTTAAGAGATTTTATTTATTTATTCATGAGAGACACACACAGAGAGAGGCAGAGACATAGGCAGAGAGAGAAGCAGGCTCCATGCAGGGAACCCGATGTGGGACTTGATCCGGGGACTCCAGGATCATGCCCTGAGCCGAAAGCAGACGCTTACCTGCTGAGCCACCCAGGCGACCCATCCTGGGAATATTCTTAATGACAAAATCAGGAAGTTCCAAAGAGTAGCTAAAATGTCAGTTGCATAAAGACTCTTCCCCTGAGTAGAGTTAACATTAAGAATGTGAAAATTTTGCTGTCAGACATGTAAGATGTATGAGACACATAAAATAGGAGCATGAACTTGGGATGGTTCTAGTTTGGAATTCTCTAGTCACTATGCCAATGAGAACTAAACCAAATGAATATAAATTGTGACCAGCTCACCTTCACCATTATTGTAACCTGTTTGATTTAGGAAAAACTTATGAAAAATTTCAAATATGCACAAAAAGAAAGCAAATTCTTCAGGACTCTCCAGGTACTCACAGGCTTCAGCACACCTCGACATATATATGGTTAACCTTGCTTCAGCTGTAACTCATCCCTGACTTGATTATTTTAGAACAACCTCCATTTATAACATTTCATCAATAACACCTTCAGTATGTATCTCTAAAAGATAAGGATTAAATAAATACTTTATCACACTCCTAAAATATTTATATTTACTATTGTCAAATATCCACTTAGTGTTCGTATTTCCAAATTGTATCATAGTTGTCCTTTTACAGCTGGATCATTTACAGCTGCATCCAAACAATAATGTAACGTAATATGTATGTGTTATATATTACACTTAGGAGATACCTTTCTTAAGTCTTTAAATATGTAATAATTTCCCCTACTTTTTTTTTCTTTGACATTTATTTAAGAAACATTATTTTCCTAGAGAAGTTTTTCACATTCTGGACTTGGCATATTGCATCTCCTTATGTCATTTAATACATTCTTCAGTCCTCTATTTCCTGTAATTTGGGGGCTAAATTTGGAGACTTTAGATTCACGCTTTTGGTGTGGGGTTTTTTTTGTCATGAATATTTTATTGATGTACTTACTGTAATATTTCATGATGTACATAATGTCGAGTTTTTTCCTTTGTTATAAATATTGATCAGTGTCTACAGGTGTTTTCATTCTGATTTGTCCATTTGATCTTATCAACTTTTAAAATGGTTTCAGCAGCCATGTGTGATCACTCCTTAGATTTGCTGTTTCATTACAGGTTATAAAAAGTGTGATATCCTAATTCTGTAATTTCTTCTACGTTTCTTGCCTGGCATTCCACAAAGTGAAACTGTAGTGTTAACCATTTGGTTAACTTGAAATGCAGTTTTTATGGGAAAGACAGGATATATGCTTGTTTCCTTTTATTTATCAGTTTTCAGAATAATGGCCTTCTTTCCTGGTATCTTCCAGAGGGGATCATTATGAACTCATGGATTTTTAACATGTTTGATTTGTTTCACCCCATTACATCCTTTTTGGTGTTCACACTGTTTTGTCTTTTACCGTGGGAGCCTCTTCTTGTTGGCTCCTGCAGATTATTTTGTTTTTGACACACCTAGTGTTTTATAGTTTCTGGAAGAACAGGGTTATATATGAAAGTATACCAACCAGATTCATCTTAATTTTCTGCTCAGGCCTAGTATCAGCCTTTTATCTAAAGAAGCTTTTGTTTTTAAATAGTATTTAGAGATCTCAGTGCATGTTGTTGAACATCCGGCTTCATTTGAATAAACAGCCATCTTTCAGAAATTAAATGCCTGTTCTTTGTCATTCATTTTGAAAGGACATTGTGCAAATAAGCCTTTAGCTTTTCAATTCACTTTGAGACAATTATTAGTTAAATATACTGGGTACATTGAGTGCAGTCTTAAAAACTTAAACCAGTCATATGGACTGAGAATGCACTTCTCCATTTTTCTCTTTAGCATACTCCTTCATTCAAGAAATCCTGCGCAATAGGTCATTCTTACAACTATTTTTAGGTTGTTGATGATATTTTGATTGTTTTTGTAACATAATAATTAAAAGAGCCTTGTTTTAATGTAAATATTGAAAGAATTGGTGCTAAGTGCAGTTTTGCAGTCTGCTGTACAATATGATTTGTCACTTGCTTCTTTGCTTCATATATAGAAAGAGAAGGATAGTAAAATTTAGTACATCTGTTTCTCTTCTACACTTACTATGAAATCAGGTGGTTGCTTTGTGGCTTGTTCTGTTAAAGTGTATTTTAAAAAGTCTTTTGGAAATGTATAACTTTTAAGGACATTCATTGAGTGTAAAAAAAATTCTAAATTCACTTTATCTTGTGCCACATAGTGAATGTCTGACTTTAGAAAGTATTGAGTAAATCTTATAAATAGGTCTCATGGGGTAAAACAGATACTATTAAGTGATCAACAAAAGAAGAAAACCTGTTCCTTGATACTTCTTTTTAAATCCTATTCTACCAAATTTGACTTCATTGTTTCAGACATTTTTGTGTTAATATACGTAAACACTAAATGTTCTTTCTTTCAAAAAGTGGTTCTTTAATATTTGAAGTAATTTCATATGTACCGTGATTGATCTATATATCTGTAGTGTTGTCCTTTTTTTCTTTGTCAGTACTTGTTATCCATCTGCTAAGTAGGTAACAAGTAACAAGTTTTCAATCTCGTTTAGTTGTTTTCTTTTGAACATTTCTTATTCTCTGTGAGGGTATGCTTATGGTGTTTCCCTTTTTTTTTTTATTTCTTTATTCTTTTTTCTGCTCTCAGGTATGAGCATATGTTTTGTGTGAACCTGAAATTATGTGAGTTTGAAAAGAAGAGGTTTTGTTTTTAATGGGTGTGAGTCTTCAAAACTACGTGATTTTTATTGGATACAAGACTACATGGATAATAGCTCAGGGTACCTTTGTCTGATAGTGTGATTATGGTTGACTGTTCACTTTTGGGTACAGTTGGCACATAGTTATTCATTTAAGGTTATGAAAGATTGAGATTATACAGTCATACTACCTAATTCTTACTCTTTCTTTATACTTCAGTGCATCCTAACCAGTTGTATGACTGTTTCTTGAGTTAGAAAGAATCTCAGTAATACCTTTCTCGACTGCCATTCCCATTGGTGTACTTTCTCTGTTCTCGGCTCAAGTCTCAGGAAGTACATCATTACCTGAGAAGCTTGTGACTCTCATTCCCAGCTGCCCTCCTATTCTTTCCTCTGTAGGACAGCCCATGTACTCTCGTGAACATGGTGCTGCTGCATCTGAGCGACTTCAGTTGGGGACACCGCCTCCTCTGTTGGCAGCTCGTTTGGTGCCACCTCGAAACCTCATGGGAACCTCCATTGGGTACCATACCTCAGTCTCCAGCCCCACCCCTCTGGTCCCAGGTAAGCTTTGCTACAAATGGCCATCCACCTCTCTGATCTTTTGTACCACAGCTTGCCAGCCTAAGTGGTGACTGGCATCTTGATCTGCTGTCACAAATTCCCATTAATTCCCTCTTAGTTTTCTTTTCTGTTTCCCTGCTTCTTTGATTTGTCCCTTGTGGTTGCTAGATGATGAGGCCTCCTGTGTGTCTGTCATCTCTGGTGTCCTCTATATTGACTTTGAGTTTCTTAGGAACAAAAGTTGTGTTAGTTCTTTGAACTAATTTCTAATCCAGTAAATAGCAGGAGAGTATCTACTTGAATGTTTTCTAATCATTTATACATTTCAAGAAAAACTAGGTTAATTTTTTATTTTTATTTATTTTTATTTTTTGGTTAATTTTTTTTTTAAACAAAACAAAAACATCTGATTTCTTGCTGATAATGGATGAACATGTATGGACTGGCTGTGTATAATGTAGCGATTTCTTGAAAACTCTTCCCTCCTACCTACATGTACATGTTGATAACCTATTTGAAGTGCTTCGTGGGTATCTCAGGAGGTTTTTAACATTTCTTACTTTGCCTTTAGATATGAGTTCATCATAATTGACTAAAGGACTTTTAAGTTCCTAGGGGTTCTGTGTTTTCTCAGGAATTATAGAACAAGGTCATTTGATTATACAACTTCTTTAAAACTTTCTGCAGCTATAGGAGATTTAATTATAGGAAATCTGTCAAGACTACCAACTGGTAACTGAAAAATTTTTTAATAATAATTTGCTGATCTTAATACTTTGAATCATAGAACTGATTGGCCATTAATAAGGATCTGAATGTCCCTAACCTTGTAGCTGAAATTTAATATGAATGCCATAGAAAATTTTTCCCTAAGAAAAAAAAGATACAAGGACTTCTAAATCACAGTGGCAAAAACTGGTGTCTTCATTTAATTTTAACTGTTCTTTCATTTTATATAGGATGAAGAGGATATATACCATTTAGAGATGAACACTCAGAATTTCTTCAACACTAACAAAATAGTTATTTAGCATTAGAGTTTTAAAAAGTATTTAGTTTTAGAGAAAACAAAGGAAACGTGATAAAAGCAGCATTGATGAGGTGGTTGGTAGTAAGATCATGATTATGTTTAGAAATATAAAATTTATCTTATTTAGCCATTTGAAATAAAACATTTGAAATATTTTTTGTATGAAACCAGCTGTTATATCTCCATTTTAAAGTGTAGATAACCAAATTAGTAGATAGATTTTCCCCCTAATTAAAAGAGTACTGGAAATTGATGAGACATGATAACTGAGGAAACTCAATCAGTCCTTTCTGTGTAGTATTAGTGTATGTGCATGTTTCTTTTAAAAATATTTATTGACGTTTGGATTAGGTGATTAATATAGAGGATGAAAATGGCTAGGTAAATGAATCTGGAAATATTTCTGTAATGAAGAATTGATGTGTATATCTGTGTTTTGGGACAGGAGCATTTTCATTTCTTTCACTTCTAACAGGTATATCTATATACTGTAAATTAGATATGTATGTGTAGGTTGATATATTTGTTAAAGAAAAAATTAATTTTTTGCAATTGTTTGTTTCATATATGAGAAATTACTTAACTTCTCTCTGACTTGCTGTGTGTTTTGCTGTTTTGTTTCTCCCCAGATACATATGAACCAGATGGTTATAATCCAGAAGCTCCTAGTATTACCAGTTCTGGTAGATCTCAGTACAGACAGTTCTTTTCAAGAACACAGACACAGCGCCCTAACCTGATTGGCCTAACATCTGGAGATATGGATGCAAATCCAAGAGGTGAGACTCCCTCATACTTTGATGCTGTTGTTACACAGGAGTTCAGTTTAGCAGTTTAGACCTCACTAAGACCAAAATTACTTACACATTATCTTTTTGAATAATGCCATATAATCATCTCAAATAAATGTGTTTAAATAAACTGTATCTCCAAATTTTATTTTAAAGCTATAATTAGAATATATTTATTTTAAAATAAGAAACAATACTTATATTTTTTAGTTGCTATTTTTGTTAGACCTTTAGGCTCTTTTAGCTGTTTACTCGGTACTGTATTAGGTATTAGGTAAAGAAAGATGAAATGACATGGTCCCTGGCCCTGAAAGAACTGATCACTTAAGGGCTTACTTTGTATCGTAAGTGCTGTGCTTCACACTAATAACTGAGACTCTGAAAAACTGGAATAAAATTATCATTTGATCTTTTTTAGTATTTATGATTACAGTCATGTTAGGACCTTTACAAAGCATAGTCACAAACCTTTAAAGACTAAAATGCAAGCATTTACCTTTATTTTTTATTTTTTTAAGTATTTTATTCATGAAAGGCAGAGAAAGGGAGGCAGAGACATAGGCAGAGGGAGAAGCAGGGTTTCTATGAGGAGCCTATAGTGGGACTCCATCCCAGGATCCCGAGATCATGACCTGAGCCAAAAGCAGATGCTCAACCACTGAGCCACCCAGGTGCCCCAGCATTTACCTTTAATATGGGTTGATGTCCTCCTATACTCCTCCCCTCAAAAGTGGTGGGTTAGAAAGTTTGATGACATACCAGTTCTTCTTTCTTACTACAGTTTGACTTCTAATATTTTAAAAAAGATTTTATTTATTTGAGAGAAAGAGCACAAGTGGGGAGGAGAGGGAAGAGCAGGCTCCCACTGAGCAGGGATACTTGGCACTCAGGGTTGATTCCTGGACCCTGGGATCATGACCTGAGCCAAAGGAAGATGCTTAACTGACTAAACCACCCAGGTGCCTGGGATTTGTAATACTTAGTTTTAATTTGGTTGACTGGCCATGGGTCGTCCTGACAATATTTTTTTGATTTCATTCTGTGGTGACCATTTTCTTGTTCTTACCTTTCTTCCTATCTTGCTTTTATTAACTTTTCTTTACAGCCATTAATATCATTGTTACCATTGATAGTAGTAATAACAAATATTAATCACACATATTAACAGTTTTGTGATGAGATGAAACCAAATGCTTTTACATGTATTATTATATCTTGTATTCCTTTCTTATAGCTCCTTAAAAGTGGTACTATTTTTATTCTCTTCTCACAGATAAACACATTAAGGGTTAAAGAGAAGTTAAAGACCTTGCCCAAGATCATATAATTATTAATGGCAGAACTGCAATTTGAACCTAGGCATAGATTTAGAATCTGAACAATATGCTATTATCTTCTGTGCTATAATGCATAAATTATTACCAGATTACTTGAAGTTAATGGGAAGATCATATTCTCAGAAATTTATGTTTTCCCTTTGCCACTAGTCTGGACTTTCTGTGTATTCATATACAGTTCATGGATAATCTTATTCAGGTAGAAATCATGTGGTTTTGTACAGTAGGCTTGATTTGTCACGTTGGCAAGTCATTGAAGCTCTAGCTATGTATCTCTCTCCTTTTCTTATAAAGCCCTTCAGTAAAGAAAAGCACTAGGCAATGTTAGGAGGTAAAAATTGTTGTAGGGAAGATGAAATGACATGGCAAATTCTAGAATGCTTTATGCCATCATAATTGCTGTCTCCTCCGTTAGCCTTCTGAAAATAAAGGCCATTAACAGGGCAAAGATCATAGTTACTTTATTCACTAATTTACCCTTAAGGTCTAATAGAATTGTTGGAGCTGTAGCAGCTGCTGAAGAAATATATGTTAAATGAGTGAACTTGCTTCACAATTTTCCTGTCATACAGTGACATACCTCCAACCATCATCCCTACCCTATCATCTAACCCTACATGTTATTCTCTGCTGCTAGTTTTACTTTTGGTGGAATCACTAAAGTTAAGGAGAATATTCAGAGTATATCAAGCATAGATTGGTGTTACTTTTTTATTCAACACACCTCTTCCCACACACAGGCCATTGTAAGGTCAGTTTCTTTAAGTATTTTAGTTTTAACTATTGTGAAAAAAATATACGAATTTATAGTATTTTCTTTGGATTTTCCCCCCAACTTATGAGTTTGAAAAATTTTAAACCTACCAAAAAGTCAAAAGAAGTACAGTAAACTGAATACCTTCACTTAGGTTCACCATTTGTTAATGTTTGGTTGCCTTTGGGTGTGAGTGCACATTCTTCTCATCCTTCTTCCCTTCTCATTTTTTTCTTGAACTACTTGCAAGTATTTGTAGAGATTGTGCACCTTAGAGCCTTTATTTTACATCCAAGAATAAGATGACCTATAAAAACACAGTATCTTTGCTACACATAAGAAAATCATAATTCCATGAGAATATCCTGCCCGGGTGGACTTTTTGTTGAATAACATCAGAATCTAAATAATTTCATTTTATTTATGGAGCTAAGTTTGATTGCTTGTCTGAGATGATAATTGTTAGATCTCTCCATTGTAATGTAATTATTTGTGGAGTGTTACTTTGGCGCCATGTAAATATCTTGTTCTCTGATAGTCTTTTGTCGGGTTTTTTTTTTCCCCCATCAATTGATGATCCTTGCATGAATCAGTTATTACATTGCAGTTGCCTATGACTTCTTAAATTTGGGTATTGTATTTTTAAGAAAGGAGAAAAAGGCAATTGATATTTTTTCTTGCTATTAAGCATTTCAGTAAAGGAAATGGGAGTTGGGTGCTATTTGCTGTGCTTTTTTAGCTTTTAGGTTAAATATTTTAATCATTTGAAATTCCCCAAATACTACATTGTTAGTAATGTTAATTTTTGTTTTCAACAGCTGCTAACATTGTCATCCAGACTGAACCGCCAGTTCCTGTTTCAATTAATAGCAACATAACCAGAGTAGTTCTTGAACCAGATAGCCGGAAGAGAGCTATAAGTGGTTTGGAAGGGCCACTCACAAAGAAACCTTGGCTGGGAAAGTAAGATAATTTGCTGCTTAGTAACATCTGATTGGTGTTTCTGTTATTTTTGTGTGCATTAGTAAATTTGTAAAATTAAGAGTTGTTATTAATCAGTGATTTTCAAACTATGTGTCTGAAAGTTAGGGTTCCCAGAAGCATCATTAAAACATCTTAAAAATGGAAGAGTGAACAGTATCAATAGTAGATATTAGTAATTTATATTTATTATACATAGGCCTAGCCCAATATTAAGAATTATCAAGACACTGGAAATGAATAGAAAAGAAGAAAAAATTACGTACTTTTGCATAAGTTGAAGAACACACCATAAAAACAGTGATGTTCTTTCCTTTAAAGTTAGACTCCTTGGTAGTTGTAGTGGATCTTTTTAGCATATGATTTTTTTTTTCAAGGTTCTATTTATTTGAGAGAGTGTGAGAGAGAAAGAGCACAAATGGGGTGAGAGGCAGAGGAGAAGGAGACTCCTTGCTGACAGGGAGCCTGATGCTGGGTTTGATCACAGAACTCTGGGATCATGACCTGACTGATTGCAGATGCCTAACTGACTGAGCCAACTGGGCCCCCCTAACATATGATTTTTAGTCTCATTTGGGCCTCTTTCATTTTGCAGTATTTTGCCATTCAGTCTTTCTACTTGTTCTGTTCCCATGTAACAAGGATGATGTGAAAATTAAATAGTAATTTCTAAAGAATATAAGAATGTCTTACAGATGACATTTTAATACATGTAAAAAATTATTTGTTGATTTGTCTCATGTCTAGGCATAAGGTGGGAGAATTAATCAATATCTATTAATATTCTTTTCAGGCAAGGAAATAACAGTCAGAGTAAACCAGGATTTTTGAGAAAGAATCAGTATACAAACACCAAATTAGAAGTCAAGAAAATCCCTCAGGAATTGAACAACATTACCAAGCTCAATGAACATTTCAGCAAATTTGGAACTATTGTAAACATCCAGGTAAATGTGGCTAGGTTGGTGACAGAATTAATGTTGTTTTATGCATCTTTGAAAATCAGTTCTTGGCTTAAATGAGCCAGTAATTAGTCTGATTATCTCTGCTAAGTGTTTTAGGCTCCACTATAGAGCTCTATACCTAACTTTATGATGAAATTGTTAGGCTGAATTTGTTTTTTTAAATTGATTTGTTTCTTATCCACAACTTCTTACTGAAAGACACAGAGGCTAGTTAGTATATTTGTGTTCATGATGCTATTTCTGGACAAATGACTTCTTTATCTGCTTTAGTATTCTAACTAGGTAGGTGAGATTTTTGGTAATTTCTAAGATTGTAATTTTGTTTGCTGAATGACTCTTCTATTGTAGTCAAGTAGTAATTGGCTAAGGATGGTTCTAATCTTGAGAATTTTATGCAGTGTAACATATTATCTAACATTTCATAAATTGTAGCTTTTGTATTCTGCTTGCTAGATATTCCACTTTATGAATTTGTGGTTGGATGTTACGCTGTAATTGACAGTACTTGAGGTTTCATTAATTTTACTTTCAGTCAGTCACCCTGATGGTTAGTGTTGTCATCAAACTAAAATACGATTTATATAACTGAGTTTAAGAAAGTAGTGGTAGGAAATTTGATGTTTCAAAGAACTCAACCAAAATACTCTTTTTGAAAGATTTTTTTTGAGAGATTTTTAAGCAGTCTTTTGTCTCTGAATGTAGTACATGTTTAATTTTATAGATAATTTGATATACATTCAACAAAAGTGACAAAACCAAATCACCTAGATCTCACCACTTTGCAGTAACAATTACTAATACTTTAATGAAAAGACCTGTGTTTGTTTATATGGAAGAACACATATGCACATATATACATGTTCTCTTTTAAACCATCAAAAAAAAAAAAGTAACCTACACACAAAAGACAAAATCATTCCGTATGTCTCTGACTACCTTTGTTCTCTTACATGTTTCCTAGGTCGTTATTGTTTATGGCATTTAGAAAAAAAGGATGGCTTAATGTAGTTTGGTAGGTGAGACTCCTCCAGTTTCCATAACACATACCAGGGACTGGGTGGTTTAAACAACAAAAATTTTGGGCAGAGTCCAAAGTCAAGGTGGCCAGTTTGGTTCCTGATGAGGATTTTCCTTCTGCTTTGCAGATGGTCACTTTCTTGCTGTGTCCTCGAATTGTGGAAGGGTAGAGAGATCTTTCTCTTTCTATAAGTCCTTGGGTACCATCTGACTAGGGCCCCACCGATATGACCTCATTTAACCTTAATTACTTCCTAAAAGCCCTGTTTCCAAATGTAGTCACACTACATTTGGTTAGGATTTCAATGTAAAAATTTGGGAAAGGGGTAGCGATAGGCCATAATTTATTTACTGTTTTTTGTTGTTGGGAATTTCTCTTCTTTCTGTCACTTTATATAAAAACAATGCTGTGGTGAACCTCCTTGTTCTGAACGTTTCGTTATTTTTTTTATGATGCATTGCTGAATTAAAGGGAATTTTAGGACTCTTAATTTGAGCTGCCAAATTGTTCTCCAAAAAGGTTGTGCCAATTAATACTCTGAAATGCACTGTGTGAAGCTCATCAACAGTGTAATATGAATCCATTAACATTTTTTTAGCCAGTTTCATAAGTGAAAAATTGTGCTTGTTTTAATTTACACTTTTTAAAATAGGATTCAAGTGTGTATAGATCTTTTGCAGGGATTTTTTTGGATATGCCTGTTGTCTTTGCCCATTTTTTATGAAGGCATTTACAGTAGTGCTTTTCCATGCCATTGCTTATCATATATATAAAAAATATTTTTTCCATTCATCATTTAGCTTAGGGCGTATTTGGACTGACAGATTGTAAAGTTTTATGTGGTAGAACTTAACTGCTCTTTGTCTCTATGGATCCTACTTTTATAGGTATGCATAAAAAGATTTTCCAAACAGATTATACGGATATCTACCTTTTTTTTCTTCCGTGTTTTTATTGTTTTGTTGTTGTTGTTGTAAAGTAGTTTCTTTGTCTGGAGTTTATTTGAATGTAAGATATCCAAGAGGGATCTAACAACTTTTCCCCAAGTGGTTAGGTAACATTACTAGGATTATTTATTGAATGGTCTAATACTCTTTTAGATATAATTTTAGAAAGTATACATATTATATTTTAGAGAGAGAACTTTATAAAGCATTCAGAATGGATTTCAGCAGGCTGTTTTCTACTTCTGAATTATTATTTTTTATTTTTTAAAGATTTTGTTTATTTGACAGAGAGAGCAAACACAAGCAAGAAGAGAGGCAAACAGAGTACGAGGGAGAAGCGGGCTCCCCACTGATCCGGGAGCCCTATGCAGGGCTTGATCCCAGGACCCTGGGATCATGACCTGAGCTGAAGGTAGACACTTAATCAGCTGAGCCACTCAGGCACTCCATGATTCTGAATTCTTTACCAATAATTTACTTGATTTTTTTTTTTTTTTTAAAGATTGTATTTATTCATGAGAGACACAGAGAGGGGGGGAGAGAGAGAGAGAGAGAGAGGCAGAGACACAGGCAGAGGGAGAAGCAGGGTTCCTGGAAGAAGCCTGATGGAGGACTCAATCCCAGATCCTGGGATCACGCCCTGAGCCAAAGGCAGACACTCAACCGCTGAGCCACCCAGGTGTCCCAATTGTTGATGCTTTTGTTTTTTCTTACAGGTTGCTTTTAAGGGAGATCCAGAGGCAGCCCTCATCCAGTATCTTACCAATGAGGAGGCCAGGAAAGCCATTTCCAGCACTGAAGCAGTTCTAAACAACCGATTCATTCGAGTTCTGTGGCATAGAGAAAATAATGAGCAGTCAGCATTACAGTCTCCAACACAGCTACTCCTGCAACAACAGCAAACACTTAGTCACCTTTCACAGCAGCACCATCATCTGCCACAGCACCTTCATCAACAGCAGGTGCTGGTGGCCCAGTCTCCTCCCTCAACAGTACATGGGGGTATCCAGAAGGTAATCCACTGGTTCACAAGCAATGAGAGGTCCTGTAATCCCACCCTCTATCTAGACCATCATTTCTCAGTTTGCGATCCTTAGGTGTTCTATAGGAAAGCCACTCAGTTTGATCTGCAGACCAGAAGCATCTCATCTCCTGAGAATTTATTAGACATGCAGTTTCATGGACCTCACCCCACTTTAGTCAGAATCACTGTGGTTGGGGCCTAAGCATCGGTTTTTTAATAAGCTCTCCAGGTGATTTTTATGAACTGTGAAGTTTGATAAGTGCTGTTCTCCTGGAATTAAGTACCTGAGTACAAATTCCTGGGCCTTATCTCCCCAAACTTAAACAATCAGTCTCTAGATATGAGGCCCATAAATCTACATGTTTAAAAAAATACTCTAGTGATTCTTCTCAACACTAAAATGTAATAACTATCCACTTCCAAACAACTCTGAATCCTAACTTTTCCTTTGTTTTGTGTTAGAATCAGTCATCCTTGTACCCACTCTTTTGTCTTAATTTTTCCATGTAGAAAACTCTTCTAAAAAGCTTTTAAAACTGAAATATAAGCTCCAAGAAAATGGGAATTTTGTTTCTTTTATTCATTCTGTCCCGTGCCTAAAACAATGCCTGGCATATATTGCTCACAATTTTCTTGAATGAATAGATGAAGGGAGGAAAGAATAAACAAATTACTATTCATTAGAGCCATTCTAACATTGATGATAATGATAACCTTTTCCTAGGTGTTCTCTTGTTTCAACTAAATGCATTCAGATTTTTAAATTTATTTTAAAGATTTCTGTTTATTTGAGAGATAGGATGTGAGAGAGGGAGCAGCAGGGAGGGGCAGAGAAAAAAGCAGACTCTCTGCCAAGCAGAGAGCTTGACTACACAGAGCTTGATCCTGGGACTCTGGGATTATGACCTGAGCCAAAGGCAGCTGTTTTAACAGACTGAGCCACCCAGTTGCCCTGCATTCAGATTTTTAAAAGGGATTTTTTTTACTGTACATAGTCTTAACTCCAGTCATCATCCTTTTTATTTGCACGTAAGCCTGAATTTCTTTTGTCTATGTCCCACTTCATGATAGAGCCCAAAGGCAAATGCTTCTGTAGATGTTGGTCAAATGTTGTATAAAGGTGGTACTGTCACCTTTGTGATCTGTTAGACCCTATTCTGTTAATGGAGTCCAAGGTTGCATTGATTTTTGGTGTGTCCATATTGATATAAGCTACTAGCAGTTAAAACCCCCAAATCCCTTAAAGGGAACATTTAAAATATCAGAAATTTTATCTGAGTATATGTACATATATCATGTATTATGTTGAGACAGTTTTTAGACATCCATTAAAGCATAGATAATAGCAGTCATTTATATGTCTACAACTTAAAAAAAGGAAGCCTTAACAGATAATTGAAGCACCCTCCCTTCTCATTTCTTTATTTTCTTCCCCAGGGTAATCACTAAAAATAATCTCTAAAAATCTCTGAATTTGTATGGGCATTTTAAAAACTTTTATCACATGCGTGTTTATTTGCATTTTAAAAACTTTTATCACATGCGTGTTTATTTTGTGTGTGCAGATGATGAGTAAACCACAGACATCAGGCACCTACGTTCTTAACAAAGTTCCTGTTAAACATCGTCTTGGACATACAAGTGGTAACCAGAGTGATACATCACACTTACTGAATCAGTCAGGTGGTGCTGGAGAGGATTGCCAGGTATGCATTTCTGCATCCTCAAATATATCTAAAGCTGTTCAGTGACACAGAGAAATTAAGAAATTGATAGTCATCCAAATTTGTAATGTCTTATTTCTTTATTAAAGGTAAATGTGACTGCTAACCTAAGTGTGGCAGGTATACTTCGCTAATTTCCAGGATTCTGCCAGAAACTGGCTATTAAATTTTTTTCCCTATTAAAGCTAAGTAGGAATTTGAGAATTTCAACCATTTATTAATAGATAAATGTCTTTCTTAGTCCATTTCTTTTCCTAAGTAAGAACATAATGAAGATTCTCTCATAGTCAGAAGTCAAACTTTGAAATTTTTTTTTTTAAGATTTTATTTATTTATTCATGAGAGACACAGAGAGAAGCAGAGACACAGGCAGAGGGAGAAGCAGGTTCCCTGCAGGGAGCCCGATGCAGGACTGGATCCCTGGATTCCAGGATCATGCCCTGGGCCAAAGGCAGGTACTCAACCGCTGAGCCACCCAGGCGTCCCTTGAAATATATTTTAAGTAGTTTTTTTATGTTAAGGAATTTATCTGCATAGTGACTTTCCACAATGGTGATTATTTCAAAGAGAGCCTGGAAAATTCTGAAAGAGAGTAAGGAAGAAGACTAGCCCTACTAGACATTAAAAAATATTATGAAGTTTGTATAACCAAGTCAGTTGAGACTGGTGCTTGGAGAAACCAGTGGAACAGACGGAAAGACTCACTTGCAAATAGGAATTTATTAGATGTCAAAACAGTATCTTAGGTCAGTGGGGAAACTACAGACTTTTTGATAAATGGTGTTTAGATAACTGAATAGCCCTATAGAAAAGATAAAATTAGATCCATTTTTAAAGTTACATAATAATTAAGATAATTTCCAAAAAGATCTGAGATTTAGATGCCAATGGAAATGCTAAATTGTACAACCCCGATGAAAGCAAATTTGGCAAAGTCTCACAATTATGTATGCATTTATTCTAAACCAGTAACCCTCCTTTTCAGAATGTATGCTAAAAGTACATTTGTCAAACTATGAAAAAATGTATGTATAAAGCTGGTAATTGTAGACTCTTTAATAGCAAAAGACTGGAAACAGCCCAGATGTCTGTCAGTAGGGGACTAGTAAAATGTAGTAGTAATACATCCATAGAACAGTGTATATGCAACTTTAGAATGAAATGAATATTTTCATATGTACCATGAGGTGATCATCAGGATATATTAGGTAAAAAAAAAAGGTAAAATGGAACAAAACATGTATAGTAAGCAACTGTCAGTGTAAGCAAGTAGGGCCAATGATTGCATATAATGTATTTGCTAATTAGAAGAAATGAAAATTCCTAAAATTAATTTAAAAAAATCTTTTAATTCCTAAAACTTAAATCTTGGTGTTTACAGCAGGGACCGAAAAAACTAGACAACTTTGACTATGTCTTGCTTTGTAGATTTGTCTTGGAACCATATAAATGGTGAAATATACTTAAAAGATAAAATGAAAAAAAATAATCTCTAAAAATTAAAAAGACAAGTGAAACGAATTCATGTTTGCTTAGAGAGTACTTTAAAAACACAGTTATTTGGGATCCCTGGGTGGCGCAGCGGTTTGGCGCCTGCCTTTGGCCCAGGGCGTGATCCTGGAGACCCAGGATCGAATCCCACATCAGACTCCTGGTGCATGGAGCCTGCTTCTCCCTCTGCCTGTGTCTCTGCCTCTCTCTCTGTATGACTATCATAAAAAATAAAATAAAATAAAATAAAATAAAAACACAGTTATTTGACTATATATTCCTAATGAGATGAAGCCTGAGGCAAAAAGCAATTTTTAAAAAAAGATTTATTTAGGGCAGCCTGGGTGGCTCAGCGGTGTAGCACCGCCTTCAGCCCAGGGCCTGATCCTGGAGTCCTGGGATTGAGTCCCACGTCGGGCTTCCTGCATGGAGCCTGCTTCTCCCTTTTGAATGTGCCTGTCCCCACCCCCCCCATGAATAAATAAATAAAATCTTAAAAAAAAGTATTTATTTGAGAAAGAGAAAGAAATGTGTGGGGGAGGAGTAGAGAGAGGAAGAGAGAAACCCAAGCACCCTCTACACTGAGCCTAGAGCCTGACTTGGGGCTGAATTCCAGTGACCCTGAGATCACAACTTAAGCTGAAACCAAGAGTGAATGCTTAATAAGCTATACCACAAGGCGCCCCACAAAAAGCAATTCTATTTCTCTAAAGATTTTTATTTATTTATTCAGGAGAGACACACAAAGAGAGACAGAAACATAGGCAGAGGGAGAAGCAAGCTCCCTGCCGGGGAACCCCAAAAAACAATTTTAAAAAGTATTTTTCAGTAATCATGATTTTGGCAGTGTTGGTATTCTGAAACTAGTTTGTGAGCATTGTAGGGTAAATCAAATGAAGAATTAATATTGTCAATCACAGCTGATATATTTAGTGCAGTTGAAAAGAGGCATACAGTAGATGAGATAAAGTAAAAACACCGTAGTCTGCTTTGAATTCAAAGTATGGTTGATCCTTGAACAATCGTGGTTTGAATTGTGCCAGGTCCACATGAACATGGATCAGTCAATCAATTTATTTATTTATGGTTTTATTTAAATTCAAGTTAGTTAACATAATCTATTATTAATTTCAGGGTAGAATTTTAAAGATTTTATTTATTTGAGAGAGTGCAAAAGAGCATGGGGGAGGGAGCAGTAGAGGGAGTAGAGTAGGACTTTGGGACCATGACTTGAGCCGAAGGTAGACACTTAACTTACTGAGCCATCTACACACCCTCGAGGTAGACTTTAGTGATTTATCAGTTGCATATAACACCTGTTACTTATTATACCAAGTGCCCTCCTTAATGCCAATCACCTAATTACCCCACACTACTCACCTTCCTCCCCTCCAGCAACCCTCAGTTTGTTCTCTGTAGTTAAGACCCTCTTATGATTTGTCTCCCTCTTTGTCTTTAGATTATTTTATTTTCCCTTGCTGTCCCCTCTGTTTATCTGTTTTGTTTCTTAAATTCCACATGAGTAAAATCATATGGTTGTCTTTCTCTGACTGAATTTGTTTAGCAAAATACATTCTAGTTCTAGCCACATCATTGCCAATGGCAAGATTTCATTCTTTTTGATGACTGAGTAATACTCTGCTTTATACATAATACCACATCTTCTTTATCCATCCGTCAGTGGACACCTGCTCCTTTTAAACATAGATTTTTAAGATTAGTACAGTAAATTACTGTAAATGTATTATTTTCTCATATGATTTTCAAAATATTTTCTTATCTATAGCTTATTATCATAAGAATACAGTTATATGATATACCAAGTATGTGTTTATTTTATCAGTAAGGCTTCTGGTCAACAGTAGGCTATTAAGTTTTAGAGGAGTCAAAAGTTAAATATGTGGATTTTTGTACTGTGGGGTGGGGGTGGGGTCAGTCTTGAGTTATTTAAGGATCAACTGTATTGATAACAATTTCAGATACTGTTTTATCTTAAAAAACAAGCAATAAAAAGCTCTAAGACATTTCTTAAATTCTACTCACTGAAAAGGTCTGGAAGTAATAATCAGTCCAAGGAAAGAACCCCAGATCTGGGTCTAACAGTGTTCTAGATGACCCTGGAATATTTTTATCCAACCAGAAAATGAAGTTGTCAAAGATTCTGGAATCCTGTCAGAGAATGAGCTGTAGTCATAAAGGCTCTAGATCTATTCACAAATTTAAAGGAAATTCAAAGGACAGTGGAACATGTTACCAGGGTATTCTAGAATTCTGTGGCAAATATTGCACGATGAGTGATGTGGTTTCTTCAATAAACAATTTGCAAAAAAGGGGGGGGGAATGAAATGGTATTAAAGGACACTTAAAAGAAATACAACCAGTGACAGTAGATGGACTGTATAGATCCCAATTCAAGTGATAAGAAATGTTTAGAATGTGAGTATCTAATCATATTAAGTAGTTACTATCTTTTAAGTGTGATGATTGTATAGGGTTATATTTACAAAAGGAAGGGGGCGTTATCTTTTAAAGGTATAACTGTAATATTTACAGATAAAACAACGTGGTGTTTGGTATGAGTGTGGAGTTGGGGATTTAAGTAAAACAAGATTATATAGTCTCCCCTTATCTGCGGGGGATATTTTCCAAGATCCACAGTTGGATGCCTGACACCATAGATAATACCAAACCCTATGTGTACTATCTTTTTTCCTGTATATACCTGCCCATAATAAAGTTTAACTTATAAATTAGGCACAATGAAAGGAAAAACAACAATAATAAAATGGAACATTTACAACAATATGCTTTAATAAATGAGAGGTCATTCTCAAAATATTGTACAATACTCATCCTTGTTCATGTGATGATGTGACATGATAAAATGCCTACATAATGAGGTAAAGTGAAGTGAATGATTCAAGCATTATGATGTAGTATTAGGTTACCCATGACCTTCTGATGAGCCAGATGAAGGTTATCTATTTCTAGACCGCACTTGACCTCTGGTAACTGAAACCATGGAAATCCAAACTGTAGATAAGGGGGAACTACTATATTTTATGTCCTGATAACTGTTGGTGCTTGGTAATGGATACATCAAATTGGTAATAACTCTTTTGTTTCAAAAATTCCATCATAAAAAGATACCAAAACAAAGACATTGTAGATTTGGAAGTCAGACAGACGTGACTGACTTGACCTGCCTCTTACTGGATATATTAGATAACTCAAGAGTATTGATTTCCTTTTCTATAAATTGAGTTGCTGTGGGGATTGAAAAATTTCATATTCATAAAGCATGGAACAGGGGTATTTAATACATACTAAGTGCTCAGTAAATTGTAGGTATTGCCATTTGTATGTTAGTAAATAATATGAATTTCAGCTGTGTAACTAGTATTTCAGACGCTTGTGTAATTAAAGTAGCTTAATTTTGAGGACAATTAACTATTGTTTGAGAGAAGTTTTGTATTTTATTATGGATATTTAATAGAATTCACACAATTGAGTTTTCTGTGAATTTCTCAATATTATATATTGTGCCCCTTATATCACATATTTAAAGTTAATTAAAAAATAAAAGAGGAGAATGTGTTAGGAAAGACTTGAACCTGAGAGATAGTACTGTATCATGTAGTTCTGCTATGCCTTAAGGGAAGACTAACTGGAGAACGGTCTGTTTAGAAGGAGAAAGCAATCTATTTTTTTTTTTTTTTTTTTTTTTTTTTTTTTAAGATTTTATTTATTTATTCATAGAGATGCAGGGAGAGAGAGAGAGGCAGAGACACTGGCAGAGGGAGAAGCAGGCCCCACGCAGAGAGCCTGACGTGGGACTCGATCCAGGGTCTCCAGGATCACGCCCTGGGCTGCAGGCGGCGCTAAACCGCTGCGCCACCGGGGCTGCCCCAGAAAGCAATCTAAATAACAAAACTAGCACAGTAGAGATGGCCAGTACTTTACTCAGATCTGTGAGCTAACTGCTTGTTGTAGGTTTGATTATAAACTCATATAGCACTTGATTAAATACAGTAAGATTATGATTACAAAGTACCTTAATCCTGAGTTAGTTGATTTGGAGGAGGGTTTAAGGAAACGAGTAATTCTGTGATCAGATGTCTTAATTAGACTTAACCTAAAAGGATGGAAAACTAGGATGAGGCTAGAGCTATAATTGGTAAAGAAGCTACAGTCATCCCTGTTAGCCGGGTTAGAGAGAGATTTAATCAGTTTTACTGTTTAGACAGGATTCCTCTTTTTTGTCTCTTCGGTCATGATTATGGAGTGATCTTGTGGTCTTGTTTATGCCTTGACCCATCCTGGTCTCAAGAGTGGCCTTGTTGGAGATTTTTTTATGAAATTGTTTTTGTTTAACAGGAGGACAGTAAGGACTGACTCTGGGTAGTTGGCTGGCTGCTCCTAGATATAAGGGGCCGCATTCTTTTTCTCTTAATTAAAAAAATGTAACTAGAAGAGGAATAATGTGATCATATCCTGAAACACAACATTATTACTAAAGTTAATTTTTGTTTTTGCATTTGAGTGACAATTGGATTTATGTATACATAAAAAGCTAGTTTTATAAATGAAGTTTTTAATGTAAAAATATGTATAACTCCTAAAAAAATACAAATACTTGCAGCCTTTCTAAAAAATTAAAGCTTTTCTGAAATTTGATTTTATATGTTCTAAAATTTGATTTTATATGTGTTTTCCTAGATATTTTCAGCTCCAGGCCATCCAAAAATGATTTACAGCTCCTCAAACTTAAAGACACCTTCGAAACTTTGTTCAGGTTCTAAATCTCATGATGTTCAAGAAGTTCTTAAAAAGAAGCAGGTAACAGCCTTGATTCTAATCTCCTTAAAGAGGAACTGACCCATTGAATTCTTAAGTGATTATGTTAGCACATTTGGATAGTTCATGTTGTTATGGAACCACATTACAATGTTTATTTAGCTGCTTTTTGGTACAGTGTACATTTGAAAAAAAAAGATGAACAGACAAAAAAGTATTTTGTGGTTCCCTTTCAGCAGCTATATCAAACACAAGGAAAGAATTTTTCTGATATAAAAATAAACAATACTGAGTTGACCTGTTTTGGTTTTTTTTCTCCCAAGATAAGGAAGCAGACAGTTTAACTTCATTATTTCCTCTTTTAAATGCTCTCTTGCTTTGTAAGTTAGACAATATTTCACATAAAGTATAACATTTATGTACTTGTTATTCGTATGATTCACTTCTGAGTTTCATTATCTTTTTAGATTTAAACTCATATAAGAGTTTCTCAAATAAAATGTATGTTTGTATTGTCTCAGTATAATTGGAGATTAACAGAGAGGGGTGAGATACAATATTTTCCTGGTAAAAATCCATAGAATTTGCTATGACTTCTGCCCTCTAGCTTTATTTCACATTTTTAAAACTTGAAACATGAAAAATACGGATTGGCTTATTACATTGGCAAGGAAAAACAGGTATTGTTCTTTATAAATACATTCACGTCATTCAAGTAAATAAATGTATTTAAAGGTTTTTGTCTCTGGTTTCAGCTATTTTTTGATTTGGAGTAGAATTTTTCTTACACAACATAGGAATGACCCTGAAGAAATGAGTTGGTCTTTTAACAAATGTATGCAAATGTTGGCAATATCCATTACTAATTTTTTTAATCTGTTCATATAGGAAGCAATGAAGCTACAACAAGATATGAGGAAAAAGAGACAAGAAGTGCTAGAAAAACAAATAGAATGCCAGAAGGTAAGATAAGAACTCATTATTTGCTTGCTGGAACTGATGGATACAATGGATTTTACAAAGATACCTTCATAGTAAAGTTTATAAGGGTTATTTATATTAAAATTTACTAAGCATGGTTTTACTTTCTTCTGTTTATTTTATAGATGCTAATATCTAAGCTAGAAAAGAACAAAAACATGAAACCAGAAGAGAGAGCAAACATAATGAAGACTCTAAAAGAGCTTGGAGAAAAGATTTCACAATTGAAAGATGAATTAAAAACATCTTCTGCAGTCTCCACACCATCTAAAGTAAAGACAAAAACAGAGGTATCTATTTGCATTTTCCATTCAGGATAGGGTTGTTGAACATCTGTTATGTGCTTGGCTCTTTGAAAGTACATTGGAACCCTTAGGTAGCTAATAGTCTAATGGGGAGACAGAGTAACAATTTTTTTTAAATGTTCCTCTGTATGCTATGTACTATCTTTGAAAGAGGTGCTAATACTCTCTTTGAACAAAGATTTTTTTTTTAACTTCCTGAAGATGAAATTGCTAGAGTGATGGAAAAAAAAAAGTGTATTTCCCTGTTTCATGAATTGTTTTTCTAATATTATGGTATAGTGGAACCATCTCTTTTAATATTCAAAAGATACCATTGGCTTTAATATGGCAAAAATGTGGCATTCTGTTGAAAAAAAGAATCAGAAGTTCTAGATCCACTTAAGTCTAATTTCATTAATTGCCATTTGTTTCCTTAGAGAGAACTTGCTGTGGAACCATATGCAGTGGTTCCATTATACTACAGCTCTTTAGGGGAATTTTAGATTATTTTCTGGCCTTTTGAT
This sequence comes from Vulpes lagopus, assembly GCF_018345385.1. Classification (NCBI taxonomy): domain Eukaryota; kingdom Metazoa; phylum Chordata; class Mammalia; order Carnivora; family Canidae; genus Vulpes; species Vulpes lagopus. The sequence goes on from NC_054831.1 coordinate 90,102,513, forward strand.
AACTTGGAATAATAAATTTATCAGATATATAGAATGCAAATTTTTATGTACATTATATATAATACATTTGAAATTGTGGCTCTCTCACTAGAGGGATGTAAAATATTTCATCAAAATTGCTTTGAAAAAATATTTTTATTGAAATTTTTCCTAATTATAGAAGCAGCATATACACATTTTAAAAGTTAGTATTTGAAGGGAAAAAGTCTCTCACAGTCATGCTATCTGAAGACATATAGGTTGTCCCTCACACCCAAAAAAAGTGGCAGTAGTTGTAGGGTTCAAATCGGAAAGCAATTATGTGGCTATTATCTATGTACCATTAATGAGTATTTCCTATGTAATTTATTTTGCCCGATTGTGTTTCATTTATGACTCTTTATTAATAGAAAATTATTCTCCCTCTTCTCAGTTGACTCTCCAAGGTCTGATTTTTAGGTCATCTGAAGCAGTAATACTGCTTATTATTTCTACTAATGTCAGTATACTCTCTGTGTATTTTTGAACAGTTAACCTTCCCTAAAACACTCGGGTTTATTGCATCCTCTTATTCTCATTTTGCCAAAAAAGATGTGTGTCATTCCATAAGCATAATATTCTGAATAAGATCTTAGACGTTATCTAACAAATGCATTTTTTTTTCTTTTAATGAATACATTTTTACTCTTATTTTTTCCAAAGGCTCAGAAAGAACTATTAGATACTGAGCTGGATCTTCACAAGAGGCTATCCTCAGGAGAAGACACAACAGAGTTACGGAAAAAACTCAGTCAGTTACAGGTTGAGGTGAGAGTTAAGAGGAGTCCCTGACCCCACTACATTTAACATCTCAAATAAATACCTATATTCTTCCTGTCTTTTCTAGGGTTCAGTCTGACAGCATATATTATATTCTACCTTTTGTTGTTGTTCAGGCTGCACGATTAGGTATTTTACCGGTGGGTCGAGGAAAGACCATGTCCTCTCAAGGTCGAGGAAGAGGCAGAGGCCGTGGAGGAAGAGGAAGGGGCTCACTGAATCACATGGTGGTGGACCACCGCCCCAAAGCACTAACAGTTGGGGCATTCATTGAGGAGGAGAAAGATGAATTACTTCAACATTTCTCAGTAAGTTTTTAAAGTAGACAGATGCCAACTATATAGTAGTATGCATTTTCTGGCTGCATTCTGTATACATATTAAATGTTTTGTAGATTAGAAAATCAAGTTGTAAAAAATGGGAATTAGCAAATTCTTATTAATACATTTGAAGGTCAAGAAGCAGCTAATGCTTTGTAATTCCATAACTCCACATAAATGCATTTCTATTAACAAGTTGTTCCAAAGCAAATATTTGAATTTTTTGTTTGTTTGTTTAGGGTTATTTCATGGTTTACCAGGTGTTTATAGTCAGTAAGTAAAAATAATCTGGGATGAAGGCAGAATTCAAAGGAAGAATTTATTAGGATAAGAGACATGTATCGTTTTATTCTGTGTACAGTGGCAACCACTTTTAGATAAACATGCAAATTGAGATTTATTACAGATAACTGTCTTTAATTTTCTCCTTAAACAGAGTATATCCTCTTTCCACTCATTCATTCAATAAATACTGTTCCTTGTGCTAGAACATTTTCATACATGATCGCATTTAATCTTAAATAACTATATATATAAAGTGCATGTGAAATCCCATGTGTACTGATGAGAAAAACTAAAGTTTAAAACTTAGGGATGCCTAGGTGGCTAAGTGGTTGAGTGTCTGCCTTTGGTTCAAGTCGTGATCCCGGGGTCCTGGAATTGAGTCCTGTATCGGGCTTCCCATAGGGAGCCTGCTTCTCCCTCTGCCTGTGTCACTGCCTCTCTGTGTCTCTGAATAAATAAATAAAATCTTTAAATAAATAAAGTAAGTAAGTTTAAAACTTAAAAGTGAACCAACCAAGATCATACAGTTAGTAAATGGCAGAACCAAGACAAAAATACTCAGAGTTGACTGTTAACATCTGGGATCCTTATTCTTCAAACAACGTTTTTGAGAGAAGACATTTTCAGCCCTATTTATTTTATCTTACTTTATATTTTTTTAGAGAGTGAGCAAATGAGTGTGAGTGGGGGGTAGGGCAGAGGGAGAGAGAGAATCTCAAGCAGACTCCCATGTTCAGTGTGAAGTCCGATGCAGGGCTTGATCCCTCAACCCTAAGATCATGACCTGAGCTGAAATCAAGAGTTGGATGCTCAACTGACTGAGAGGTACCCCCATTTTCAGCCCTATTAACCTGTTAAAGATGGTGAAGGAAATCTTAAAGAGCAAGACTTCCCTCTTGTTTTTTTCTTTTCTTTTTTTTTCTATGTTTTTTTTCTTATTTAGTTTGATGCCCCTTAATCCTTTTTCACTTTGATGTTTAGAGAACTGTGGGTTGTTACAGTATCCAGATATGAGAGCTATGTTGGCTATACTCTTGAGTGACCACTCAAGCCATTTTCTTTCACCAGTCTGACCAATATTACATATTTTTTTTTATAAAGTGGGAGACTAGCTTTAAAGTCACTTCCTTGAGGAGTAAAATATGGAGAGGAGCACTACACATGTGCAGGGTATTCTTGAGGCTGGGTGAATGTTGATTTTTGTCTTTTAATGTTGAGCATATAAAATTAATATCTGCTTGCCAAATAAGTTGGGCCTTTACACCTAGCCTCACTTCAGGTGAGGCAGTACTTGAAGCAGAATTGTGGTAAATTTGAATTTGCAGCAAGTTGTAGTTCCAACAACAAGGTCTTCTTTGTTAGGTAGGAGGCTGCATATTATATCCTGAGGGTCACTGAAGACTACATGTAGATGTTTTTAAGTTTTAGCCCACAACTCATGGTCACATGCATGTCTTCCCTTCTCATAAGTAGAATCATTGTGGAGCATCCAATAACCAATTTTTGTGGACATATATTTGATAAGTCTGAAATATGGCATCTGGTTTGTGGAAAGGGGCATGTCCCGACATTTGGGGAAGGAGCAAACAAAGCCAGTGCAGGTGAGGTAACTTCAGGGAAACATTGCCATCAGTTTTGATGGTGTTTTGTTATTTGTTTGTTTTGATAGAGTGCTGTTAGGCTAGAAACACACCTTAGTAACAGATGCTTGAGGCAGTGTAGTATGTTTTCTTTGAAAGAACTACAGAAATCTATGTGCCTAGACAGAATTGTAAATAGATTTAGCAAATGTAAAAGGTAACTCTTCCTTGAGGTGTTTTATATCCCACAAAGGAAGGCAAAGGTAAAATAGTTATTTTCATTATTCTTTTACTGTCCTTAATGATTGTGAAAGGATCATGGATGAACCACGTCTGTATGAAAAGATGGTAAGATGGGTTTTAGTGAAGCTCTTTTGCAGTATGAGGACCTCGTTCTGGTGTCCTCCAGTTTATTCTTGTATCCAGTAATCTGCTTCTAAGAATTTATCATAAGGAAATTAATGGTTGTATGCAAATAAGAGCTGTAAGGATGCTAAGTATAGCACCCCTTGTAATAGTAAAAAGGAACAATCTAAATGCTTGGTGGCATTTTGCTGTTATTCAAAATGTTTTTATTTTTTCATTTTTTATTTTTTTGAAAACGTTTTTAAAGAACAAAGACATGAGAAAATTCTCAGGATTGACCTTTAGGTTAAAAAAGATAGGATACAAGATTATACATAAACTTTGAATAAAAGTCCATTAAATTTTTGTTTCTGGGTTGACAGAATTCAAGTTGGATTTTCATGTTTTTCTTTGTGAAGACCTATTTTCTATGCCTTCCAAGTGAACCTATACTACCTTTTAGTCAGACTTTTCTTTTTTTAATGAAGTTTTCTTTCTTTATTTGAGAGACAGAGAGAAAGAGAGCACAAACAAGGTGAGGAGCAGAGAGAGAAGCAGACTGCCCACTGAACAGGGAGGCTGATGTGGGACTTGATCCTGGGACCCTGAGACCATGTTCTAACCTGGAGGCAGACGTCCAATGGACTGAGCCACCCAGGTGCCCCTAAGTCAGACTTTGTAACATCACATTTACGTTTAGGATGAAATATTAGTGGTTCTTTTTTTTTTTTTTTTTTTAAGATTTTATTTATTAGAGACCAAGACAGAGAATGTATACAAATGGGGGTGGAGGGGCAGAGGGAGAGGAAGAAACAGACTCCTCTGTGAGCAGGGAGCCTGATGTTGGACTGGATCCCAGGACCCTGCAATCACGACTTGAGCCAAGGCACGTGCTTAACCGATTGAGCCACCCAGACGCCTCTCTCCTTTACCACGTTTAATAACCTTTTAAAAACATGAAAACCATTCTTAGCTCACAGGCCGTCAAAAACAAGGTGCTGGGCCACATTTAGCCTCATGACTGTAGTTTGCAAAGATCCCTGGTATGTGATATCGTATTACTTTATATGTTAAGTAGTTAAGTTAAAAAATATGAAATAGTATTATATAGCATATAAATAGAATTTTAGGGATCCCTGGGTGGCACAGCGGTTTAGCGACTGCCTTTGGCCCAGGGCGCGATCCTGGATACCCAGGATTGAGTCCCATGTTGGGCTCCCGGTGCATGGAGCCTGCTTCTCCCTCTGCCTATGTCTCTGCCTCTCTCTCTCTCTGTGTGTGTGTGTGACTATCATAAATAAATAAAAATTTTAAAAAAAATTTAAAAAAATAGAATTGTATGTATTTTAAGGGTAAAATCAATGAGTCTGGAAAGAACTTTTTTAAGAAAGAATTCTTATATATATCTTTCATTTGACAGAGATCTGAGGATATTAAAGACCTTTATGAAGAATTCCCTTTAAGTATTTTAATATTAAACTTTAGGTCAGAAGATGAAAGTTTTAAGTCCTAGAGCCTTGCTTGAGGGCACAGACAGGACAAGAGCTAAGGTACATTCCTTTGCCCCTGATTAAAGAGAGGTTTGGTGAGTTTCAACAGAAGAGTTACTTATACTAAATGTTGGGAACACTTGAACTGCCCTTAGGCATTTTCAAATAGTATGCATTAATCAACTACAAGATTTTTGAACTGTGGTAGTGTGGTTTAGCTACTGGACTCAATGATAGAAGGTGGAACTTTTTTTTCTTCTTCCTGATTAGATTATGAAAGTGATCATGCTTCTCAGGATGTGTTTGGCTGCAAGTAAAACATGAATAACTTGGGAAATGTGAACATTTATTTTCTTTCTTTTCAAGAAATCTACAAATAGGGAAATTTTACTTTTAGTTCAGAAACTCAGACACACAACACCTTTTTATGTTTCTTCTGGTATCTTAGTACTAGTACGTTGTTGGCTTTTGTTCTTAGGCCTGTTTCTTCATGGTGTGACACCAGGATGTCTGCATCAACCACAAATATTGTGGCCTCTAAAAAGAATATCCAAAGGCAAAAAAGAACAGAACTTTCTTATGACATTTTTAAAAAATTATGAGCTAACTTTCCTAGAAAGTATCCCTGCCTCTACCCTACCTCACCCCTGACCTGTAGCACTCTCATTCAGCACATGTGCCCTCATGTGTCTTAGTCAGAATTGTCACTTACCCATTTATAAAGTAGTCTCTGTTGAGGAAACTGAACCCATGATTGAATTAAATCAGTCATGGTTCCATAAGCCAATTGTCCAATCGTGAAAACCAAGGTCAGTTAGAATGGAAAGAGATTAAGTAGTTGTTGATTTAGACAACTAAGACAATGTGTTTTTCTTTTATGTTTTTACTTAAATTCCAGTTACTTAACATACAGTGTAATACTAGTTTTAAGTAATTCAACACTTCCATACCACCCAGTGGTAATCACCACAAGTGCCTACCTTTAATACCATCACCTGCTTCACCCATCCCCCCACCTACCTCCCTTCTGGTAACTGTCTCTGTAGTTATGAGTCTGTCTCTTGGTTTACCTCACTTTTTTTTTTCCTTTGCTTTTTTGTTTTGTTTCCCAAGTTCCACGAATGAGTAAAGTCATATGGTATTTGTCTTCCTCTGACTTATTTTGCTAAGCACAGTACTCTGTAGTTCTATCCATGTCATTGCAAATGGCAAGATTTCATTCTTTTTTAAAGCTAAATAATATTCCTTTTCTCTCTTTCTGTGTGTGTGTGTGTGTGTGTGTGTGTGTGTACACCACATCTTTATACATTCATCAGTAGATGGACACTTGGGCTGTTTCTATAATTTGGCTGTCGTAAATAACGCTGCTATGGATGTCAGAGGCTATGTATCCCTTTGAATTAGTATTTTTGTATTCTTTGGTTAAATACCCAGTAGTGTGCTTGCTAGATCATAGGGTAATTCTCTTTTGTGGGGGCAGAGGTGTAGTTATATTTTTAACTTTGTGGGGGAACCTCCATACTTACTGCCCCAGTGTGCATTTTTATAAGTTCTTTATGTATTTTGGATGCTAACCCTTTATTGAATATGTCATTTGCAAATATCTTCAGGTTGCCTTTTAGCTATGTTGATTGTTTCCTTCGTTGTGCAGAGGCTTTTTATTTTGGTGTAGTCCCTGTAGGTTATATTTTTGCTGTTTTTTTCCTTGCCTTAGGAGACCAATCTAGAAAACATTGCTACAGCTGATATCAGAGAAATTACTGCCTCTGCTCTCCTCCAAGATTTTTATGTTTTCAGGTCTCACATTTAGGTCTTTAATCCATTTTAAGTTTATTTATGTTTTTGGTGAAAGAGTGGTTTCGTTTCATTCTTTTGCAAAACAGTGTCTTCCGTGATTATTCATTGAAGGAAACTTGGAAAATATTCAGTTACAGAAAAAAAGAAAATTTTAAGTACCTTAGATTCTTTTGAAAGGAATTAGTTTTTATTAAAAGTTATATGTGTATGTCATTTGAAGAGTCAAATGAACTTAACATTCACAGAATTGTTAAACATTCTCCTACTCTATTTCTCACCATTTTGTATTCTTCAAGGATGTCTTCTTTTAAATCTCTTAGCTGTTTTGGGGGGTTTTTTTTTGTTTGTGTTTTCTTTTTCTTCTTCTTTTTTTTTAAGATTTTATTTATTTATTCATGAGAGACACAGGCAGAAGGAGAAGCAGGCTCCATGCAGGGAGCCCAACGTGGGACTCGATCCTGGGACTCCAGGATCACCAGGCGCTCAACTGCTGAGCCACCCAGGGATCCCCTATTTTTTCATTTTTAAATAATAAGATTTACTGTTACTTCTTGATTTTTTTTTTAATTGTAAGCATTGTATATTGACAATCCTTTTGCTTTTTTAGCTCCCCAGTTTTTTGGCTTTGTTGTATTCTCTCTTTTCTTACATATTTATGCCTTTACAAAATATCATTGCATACTCTGGATGCAATGTAGTCTGCAGCCAGAGAGCATTTTGAGTCTTAAGTGAGAAGTGTAGAAGTCAGTTTCTGTACCCTCAAAAATATGTATGTAATTCATTGAAATTTTTGTGTTCTTACTGGCAAGAACCTCTAATTTGTCTGCTCCTTCATTCCTGGAACTTCATATAAGACAATGGATTACTTCTGCTGTAAATACTAAAGATTTCTCACATTTGGTTAGCTTTTCCCTATAGCTGTCTACATAGGGATTTTACTTTCTCCCATCTTCCACGTGTGTGGAAATGTATTTGAGAGTTTTACTGTATAAGAAAGTGATAACTTAATTGTTTGACAAGTAATGTGCCTTTGTGTTTGCCAGAACAGAAGTTACTCGTTCTCTCGTTCTCAGAGAAAATTTTCTGAATAGCACTTTGTGTTTGCCCTTCTTTAGACTGTTTAAAAATTTTTTTAGTAATGATAGCTTTTTGTGAACTACTGATATTTACTACGACTTGGCAGCTAGAGTGTTTCCCACTCTAATATATATCTTACTGGATTTGGCAATTTTGAGTGGAATAATTTGTTATGCAGGACAGTCCTGTACATGTCAATACCTTTAGCATTCCTGTTAAATGCCAGAAAGTGCTCTTCAATCTTGTGACAACCCAACATGTCCCCAGCGTAATCTTACTGTCATTATATGTTTATATGTTAAGTATTTAACATTGGTTTTATAACCCTTTTTTTACATTGGTTGTAAGAGTATGATTAGATCAAAGGCATACATATTTAAAATTTGGGGACAGCTTGCCGAATAACCCTCCAGGAATGTTATACTAAACTTGTGACAGTGGATAAGAGCACATTTTTGCCTGTATCTTCAATAGCACTTGAGTTTTGTTTTTTCATATTTGCTAGTCAGGTGACTGATGAATGATGACTGACAGAATTGGCATTAGTTTCTGATCTGGGAAGATGATTGGGCTAGATAAATTTCTGAGTAACTTGTGCCTTTTAGGTTCTAAGTACTTCTGGGTTACTGGATATAACTTCATTGATTTTCTCATATTCACATATATGTTGGTATATATTATTTTATTTGAATTACCTTATTATATTTTGAGGGGTAGCACACATGTACAAAGTGTAGAAGAAATGAAAGTATATGCGGTGAAAACTAAGGTTTCCTTTTTTACCCAGTCACTTCGTTTCACTTGCCATTTATTATTATCTGTTTCGTATGTATCTTCTCAAAGATAATCTTTCTGTATATATGTGTTATTTTGTCTCTAACACAAATGGTGGTGTGATATACAGTACTCTTTTGTATGTTTACTTTTCATTTAATATGTATTAGAATGTTATTAGAGATTATGCTATTTTGGTACACTTGGTGTTGCCCTGTTCTTTTTAATGGCTGCATGGTATTTTGTTGCATAGATGTACCACACTGGATTTAAATAGTCCTGTAGTGATGGACATCTAATTATTCCCTAGTATTTCATTATCTCATGCCATATTTTAGACATGTGTGTTAGATAATATATATAGGGGTATAGAAAAATTATGTATTTTAATAGCTGTGTGGTATTTTAGAGGCCAGATTTAAATGTGTTAAAGTACTTTTTAATAAAAAAAATGAGTACATGCAAATGGTTAAAAATATGGTTAATAAGAAGTAAGGATCTTCCCTCTTCTTGATCTCTGTGTCCTCTTAAAAGGTAGTATTCTTAGATATCTTTACAGAAAAAATTATGAATATGAAAATCCATACACAAAGTCTCTAACTTAAAAAAATTTACTAGAGTGGGCTTATAAATACAGAGCTGCTTTTCAGGCCTTGCTTCATTAACATAAATAGCTATTTGGTGTTTTCTTAAAATTATAAGGATAATACTCAATTTAAAGTATTTACTGGGGGATCCCTGGGTGGCTCAGCGGTTTTAATGCCTGCCTTCAGCCCAGGATGTGATCCTGGGGTCCTGGGATCGAGTCCCGCGTTGGGCTCCCTGCATGGAGCCTGCTTCTCCCTCTGCCTGTGCCTCTCTCTCTCTCTCATGAATAGATAAATAAATAAAATATTAAAAACAAATATTTACTGAAGCAAATTATATGTAACAGAAGCATATATAGTTCAATGATTTATTGGAAGGTAACCTTCCATATTCCTACCTATTCAAGAAAAAGAATATTCACAGCTGCCCAAAAGTCCATTCTGCCCCTTTCTAGTCACTGTTTTCTCCTTAGAAAAGTGACCATTATCCTTACTTTATGATAATTACCTCCTTGCTTTTGTTACACAGTTGATCCTCCCTAATCATGGGTTTTGTATTTGCACTTAACCTATCTAGTAAAATTATTTGTAAGATCAAAAATTCGACGGTCAAGGTACTTCTGTGGTCATTTTCAGACTTTGGCAGAGCTGTGAAAATGAGTTCCTGATGCACGCGTTCACAGCTAAAATCAAATAAGGTGACACTCTGCCTTCTTGTTTCAGCTCTCATACTGTAAAAAGCTGTCCTTTTGCAGTCTATTTGATACCCCATTTTTACTCATTTTTGTGTTTTTCATTGGTGATTTGACTATCTGAAATGCTTTCCCAAGTATAATTCTCAAGTGCTATGTCAAAAGTTCAAGAAGGCTATGATGTGCCTTATAGTAAAAATAGGTGTGTTATGTAAGCTTTTTCAGCCATGAGTGCTTTTGGCTATGAGTTCAATCTCAGTGAATCAACAGTATATTTTAAAAATAAGGTGTCTTTAAACATAAAAACAAGGTTTTGTATTGATTAGTTGAATGTTTTGACCAGAGGCTCATAGGAACCTGACCCTCTCTTTGCCTTAGGAACGGTGGTTTGGTATTTACTAATTCAGTGCTTGCAATCAGCTTCATGCAACTAGGGCAAATAGAATCAACTCTAGTTTTATCACCTAAATGTGCTTTCCTAAAGATGACAATATTATTATTCTGCCTATTTTAAACATTTATATGAATGGAACAACTACACAGTCTATATTCTTTTGTGGGTTTTTTTTTTTCTTTAACATTACGTTTGTAAGATTCTTTCATATCACATGTAACAGTAGTTTGCCATTTTTATTCCTCTATAATTTTCAGTTGTGTAAATAAAACACAATTTATTCCTCAGTTCTCTTGTGGTGGATAAGTATTTGGGTATTTTTACTTTATGAACATTGTTGATAGCAGTATTCTTTTAGATCTTTCAGTGTATATGTGTACAGAGTTTTGTTGGATATGTGTGGAAGTATTGAGTGAACTGCTTCAATTTCATTAATGTAGAGCCCTGTCAATAGTGTGTGAAAATTCTTGTCTTGGTATTATTAAAATATATCTTTATTCTGATCATTCATCTTGTTTATTATTGTAGATTAGATTGTGGGGGTTATATATTCTTAATTTCTGACTGCATACAAATTAAATTTCTAATTCTTCCTTCAGTAATTTATGTGCAGTACATATTAATGCTCTAAAATTCTTTCTGGAGGACAGAACTGCTACCATCTTTGGAGGGCAACCCAGTAAATATAGGTTAAAAAATCTCCATCACTCTCTGTTTATAAAAACTGACAGATCTTTTTTAAAATTTCAAGTAACAAAGTCTAAGGATCTAACATATTACATGGTGACTATAGTTTAAAACACTGTATTATATAATTGAAGTTTGCTAAGAGAGTAGAACTCAAATACTCTCACCAGAAAAAAGTTAAATAGGTGGGGTGATGAATGTGTTGTAATGAACTAGATAGGGAGAATCTTTCCACTCTGCATCTGTATATCAAATCATCCTGTTTACACTTATCCTACAGTTATCCTACAGTTACAGATATCCTACAGTTTTGTCAGTTTTACCTCAGTAATGCTGGAAAGAATTGAGATAATACTGAAGTGAACGAAATAGTGAAAAGGTCTTTGTCTAATTGGGCTGTGTACTATGTTAAAAGAATAAGGGCAAAAGATGTGTACTACACAAGTTACCAGATTTTTCTCTGGATTTAATGAGATCTAATAGACATACAACATTGTTTTAGTTTAAGATATACCACATAATGATTTGATATATGTGCTTATAGTGAAATGATTACTAAAATAAGTGCAGTTAACATTTGTCACCTCACAGAATTCTTTTTTTCCTTGTGATGAGATCTACTCTCTTAGCAACCAACTGATTTTTAAAAGATGGTAAATGTATATTTGGATGGAACCATTTTGATATAACAGTTTAGTGTGTCTCGTAAGTTAAAATACTTGGTATTAGGTTATAAAGATGTAGCCCCCACAGGGATAGTAGAGTTTTTCCTTAGATCACAGACTGATATCTATGCAGATAGTACTTGACTGATGATGGATCTGGCTTAACATACATTCTGAACATGCAGTGATCTGAGTGTTCTTTGGAAACATTTGGCAAATGCTTACTGACACTTAACATTTTCCTAGAAAAACTAGAGTGAATCCCCCCCCCCCATATTTAAAAGAACCTTTTCTATTGTATTTTTCAGGATTGAACCCAGAATTGGGAATATTCTGCAGTCTAGCATCATTGATAGAAAAGCTGTAGGAATGACTGAGCTTTCACTTTAATGAAACTTTGGGTCCCTATTCTTTTGTCTCTTTTGCTTTGTGTTTAAAATTTTTACTTTCTCCTAATGAAATTTCTTGGGAAAGAAGAAATTGGATGGTAGTGCCAAGAAATACATTTGAAACTGAGCACTTTTACCTTGAGTTAGGAGAGTAGGTGTTTTAACATTTGTTGAATGCATAGAATGGCTAAATACTTGTCCTTGTTGTATGGCATTTCAGAAGAGGAAATGGGAATAGTTTTTATCAACTATGGGTAAGGCTCTCTGAGATGCTGTGACATCATTAGGCATTTAAAAAAACTATACTTTTAGGTTTTCAGTTTATGTAAATTATCAAAGCTAAAGGCCACTAATCATGTTAAGATAATATTTGTTGTTTTCATCATGACTTTTGTAAGTGGAGTGGCAGTATAATTTATCATCTAAACCAAGACAAATTCTAAAGTTAACATGACATAAATACATGGACTACCTGGGTAAAATAATACATGTGATTCTTTAAAAGGGACTTCAGAGTTGCTGGGGGGGGGCAGAGGATGGGTTAATAGGCTGATGGGAATTAAGGAGGGCACGTGCTATAATGAGCACTGGGTGTTATATGCAGTGGATGAATAACTGAACTATACATCTGAAACTAATGATACACTCTGTGTTAACTAATTGAATTTAAGTAAGTTAAAAAGGTGGGGGAGGCTTTAGTTTTTATGGCTCTTACTGGAGATTGTGTATAGATCCACTTTAACATTTTCCTCCCCAAGTCATTACACTTTTTAAGTAGAATACAATTTGAATTCAGACTTCTGTGTTTTTCTAAAATCTATTCTAGACTGCAAACCAAGGGTCAAAATTCAAAGACCGTCGGCTACAAATATCATGGCACAAGGCCAAGGTGCCTTCTGTATCCACTGAGACTGAGGAAGAAGAAGTCAAGGAGGAGGTAAATTTAATGATTAAAAATAAATATTGAATTAGTTTGTTTCTCAGCTAGTATTTTTCTTAACATTAAAGTAAATAAAATTCCTTTTAAAATATTCTTTCATACATGCAGTAACTTAAGACTAGTTACAAGTTTACTAAAGAATCAGAATACTTGTAGACATAAAAAGCTCTTTGGGGAGGATATTTTCTGGCATAGGAGAGACTTCTTTTTTCTTCTTTTTTTGCATTTATTTTGGCTTAATTTGAGCTCTAGAAATTTTTATTCTGGTGAGGACATGGATTACATGAATGAATTACATTTTAGCTGGTTGTTTTAGCTTTTGTTTATTCATGTTCCGTAAGTAATAGAAGTAGAGTTTCTTATTTTAATACCTTCTGTGTGCAGTTAATTAAAATGAGAATAAGGAAGTAGGACATAAAAGGGAAAAAATAGGAAAACCAAGAACTATAATAGAACCACTGAATGATGAAACTCTTAAAATACATGAAAAATAATTTTGCTTCTTTACTCCTTTTTTTTTTTTTTTTTTAAGATTTCATTTATTTATTCATGAGAGAGACAGAGAGAGAGAGGCAGAGACACAGGCAGAGAGAGAAGCAGGCTCCGTGCAGGGAGCCTGATGTGGGATTCATCCAGGGTCTCCAGGATCATGCTCTGGGCCAAAGGCGGCACTAAACTGCTGAGCCACCTGGGCTGCCCTTCACTCCTATTTCTTAATTTGTTTATTTAAATGGGCACGTAGCGAACATTGTGAGTTTTCTTGTTTCATTGTAATTTTGGCTTTAAAAGATGTTAAAAAGGGCAGCCCCGGTGGCTCAGTGGTTTAGCGCCACCTTCAGCCCAGGGCATGATCCTGGAGACCTGGGATCGAGTCCCATGTCGGGCTCCCTGCATGGAGCTTGCTTCTCCCTCTCTCTCTCTCTCTCTCTCTCTCTCTGTCTCTCATGAATAAATAAATAAAATTTAAAAAAATAAATAAAAAATGTTAGTATATAAGGATGGAAGTTTTGGCATCGTTAGGAAATTGGTTTGTTCTCCATCATAGATAATTGGTTATTGAAAGAAAGGTTTAGGAACTTGATCATTTATTTTCCTTCTTTTTAAGTTAATGGAATAAAATGAATTTAAATGTATTTAATTTTATTAATAAACTGATTTTATCAAAAACATTTCATAGATTTTTTTTATTTTTCCTACTAAACATTCATATATTATTTTCTTTATTTTCCTGATGATATTAGAATGGAAATCTATTAAAACTAGTGAAATTAGCAAGAGGAGGAGAATATGTATATTAAAAAACTTTTATGGGTGTTTTTGTCCTGAAGGATACTCTCTGAGTACATCACTTGTAAATTCAGCCTGGGTTTTGTATACTAGTCTATTTGTCCTTTTTGCCTAATAACTTACCTTTCTTACACCACTAAGCAGATTTTACTCTTTCTTTAGGAAACAGAAACCTCAGATTTGTTTTTGCATGATGATGATGATGAAGATGAAGATGAATATGAGTCTCGTTCATGGCGAAGATGAAATCTGATGCGAGCTGTATAATTTTTAGGAATATTGTTTAGAAGAACAACTTTTTAAAATTATTTAAAGAAGTCAATGAGCCAAAAATTTTTTTTATTTTTCTTTTCCACACAGTAGGTTTAAGGACAGCAAGTTTGCTATTTAAACACATCTCATAACTGTTCATGATATTAAAGCACCAAAGGCCTAGTGACTTTTACACAGTTGTGAAGATCCACAGGAATGATACGAATAATCTCTAGAGCCTTACTTTCCACACCACCTGTTTTGTTGCTATTGGTGTTGGATTATGATGTAAATGACAGGGTGTTCAGAAATTTTATTTTGGATTATAATCTGATAAAATTTCATTAAATGTCAAAATCGCCTGGAATCTCTTAACTCTCAGCTATTATGAATGGGTCCGCCAGACAGAAGGAGATGTTTGTAATTAAAATACCCTTTTGCTTTCAAGACTTGTCTTGGAAGAAGAAAAGTAAATTTATTTTAATTTTTTTACAGTGGAGGAGCCCAGTTTGTATTCAATCTAAATTTTTGATGGGGGATGGGGTGTTTATGTGCAGTACAAGGACTATTTTAGTGTAAATCATAACAAACTCTGTATTCTTAAATTCTATAAGGCAATGGTAGCTAGCTCCATGGTGTTTCCATTCTGTCATTATATTAACTGTCCTGGACTTAATGCTACAGATCCTTAGTTTGCTTTGAAATTAGTGAGTATTGGTTCAGTTGGTCCTCTTTAAAAATATTTTCAATGTAAAAGGCTTTCACCTCTTGCCCCTTCTTGTCCCCACTTACTCCTGCCTTTTTATTAATAGCCCCAGCTTACCCACTGCTGAGATAAAGGATTCTTTTGGCCCTCCAAAAGTCAGTCCCCAATAAAAAGTTTAAACCAGCATCTTGATAAATAAGTGATGTTTTGATGAGAATAATGGAAGGTTTGCGGGGGAAGAGAGAGTCACCAGCTTTTCTTTTTTCTTTTTTGACGCTTCAGTTTAGTTAATAGTTATATAAAAAGGGTTAAAAAGTGTCTGAAATTCTTTTCCTAAATTTAAACCATGATGGTGAGGTGACTGGGGATAGGGTGGGAGTGGGGTTGGGTGGGGTAGGGGAATGGGGATGGGATGCTAGTAATAAATGGGAGTCATAACTTGACTTTGATCAGATGACTTTATATTTTCATAATTTTGTAGCTTGTTGCTATCCATAAACATATGCATCCTTCAATAGACAGTTTCCTTCACTGTGTGCATTTTTACTGTACACTGTATAGAGTAGAGTATCTGTTAAGTAAAATATATATGTAAATTTATGTCCTTGTGTTCTGAATGTTAGATGGAAAAGCAGAGGAGCAACACTACACTGTATTGACCCCTGGGAAAATAAAAAGATTAATGTACATAGGATGTCACTTTTTCAAGGATATACACATCTATGTTTTTATATATGTGTGGTGTGAAAATTTGAAACTTCCTGTTGGCTTCAGAAGGTTCTTGGTGATCACTATGTCAAGGATTTTGTTTCCTGAGGTAAAGGCTGTTTCTCAAAATAGAAACTGTTCGCTAAGAAACCTAAAACCATCAGGACTCTAGATTTACTTAGCTCTTTAAGAAGTTAAATCCCACGTTCTGATTATCTTTTTTCTCTTCCACTTATTTTCCTGGAATGATGTATCAAACCAGGATCATTTTTAAGTTCATGTAATTCTCCCTTCACAATAATAAGGACTTCCTTTTTCTAGGTTATTATTATATTTCTGATAACACTGAAGCTAAAATAAGCTCATAAAAGAAGGAAAACCTTACAAGGGGGTACCTAGAATAAGCAATCTTGCTCCTTCCTCCATCATCTCTAATGAAATTTTGATGTCTGTGGCTCAGTCGGTATATATTTTGAAAGATTCATTGTGGTGAATATTTTGAGTCCTGACAGTTTAAACGTGATAGAGGGAACAAAGGATTTATATATTTTTTGTACAAAGTTTTTTCTTAAACTGTATAATTTTGTAAATAATTTGTTTGGTTTTTTTGTGTACTAAAACTACCAGCGTATAGATTTCAATAAGAATTGTTGTATTTTTGTATTTGGAAACTGAAAATTACAGTAAATTAATGGAGCTGTAAGAGAAAATTTTCAGTAGACAGTTCAGAATGAGATTCCTTTTCATATGATTTTTTAACTTCAAAATTGACATCATATTACTCTCCGTATAGAGAGAGAGAGGAAGATTTATTTGACTTTTTAGTTACTGGGGGAGAGAGGATGAAAGAAAAGGGTGTTCAAGGAAAGAATAGAAAGACACTGTTTCCAGGAAGATTGAGGCCCTTTCTATAAAATGTAGTTTTCAATACACCTTAAAATTGGACTAAAATAATTTTAAAATGTCCTAAGATTTCTATAACATGTTTGATTCTCCAAAGTGAACTCAAAAAAGAGGTTAAATATAATACTAGAAAATTTGGTTAAGGTTAGCATAAAACTGTTGAATGTATATAATTTTTTTCCTTTAGGATTTTTTTACCCCCACCCTCAAATCCCCAAGCTTTAGAATTTCTCTTTAAAGGGAGTAACTACCATGACTTGTTTTCCTGGCATCTTCCCTTAGAGAAATAACATACTCCTTCTGAGGCAAATTTTGTTCTTTTTTAATGAGTATGACATCTAAGAAGCTGATGAGCACCGGTCCGGTCTGACTACTAGCTTAGTCTGGTTGGCTAGTGGATTGCTACCCAGGCTTAACAAGGTAACTCTAGGGAATGCAGTTTCCCTCACTTTCTTCATGTTTATCGGGAAGACATTGTTACCAGCTAAGATGGTAAATTGGGAAACAGTCTTGTTAAGGTAGGTCCGTGGTGATGGATCATTATTTCAAAAAGAAGAAAAAAATCATGTGAAAAGGAATAGTGGTTCCTCTTGATGTATAGTATGCCTGTATTATAGTTTTTACAAAATTGTGAACTTGTGTAATAGTATAATAGGAGATATTGTTGAATTTCTAACTGTTTATACATTTAAATTCATATCTGTAATGTTTGTTTTACCGATTACAATCTGAATTTCTAAGAAGCATGTTGACTTTTGCAATAAAGATGCAATATGGAATGGTTCACAATTGGAAAAAAAAGAAAAGAAAAAAGATAAAAGTATTACAAATTTAAAATTGGAAAATTTATGAACCATTCCAAAAATTCTAACAATCACCAAAAGAGCTGTAATTCTGGCTTGTTCTGGAAAGAAAGAAAATGTGTGTGTATGCTTGTTTGTATGTGAGAACGAGTGAGCAGTGGATATGATGCCTGTGTGCTCATGTTGGGTTTCACATACATGAGAGAATGCACTGAATGTGAATTTGGGTACCAAAGTCTTGGCTATTCAAAATTCAATGAATTCAGGAAGATGTAATGAACAAGGCGGTCTTAAAAATGAATGAGAAAGGTATTGAAGCGTTAGCTGTAAGTAACCTTGGATAGCCATATTTTGTACGTGGATGAGTCTTGGTGTCCCAAATACAAAAGCACAAACAATTATATGAAGACAACTACTTTAATGTTACCTCGAGATTATTCAGTATGACTACCAATGAATAGGAGGGATATTTTCCTTGTCGAATAGAGAAAAGGGAAAGAACACCTTAAAGAGATGACCTAAAGATAGGGCAGCCCTAATTGTGATGAATATTTTTGTAAGGAATAACAGGCGAAGGAAGCAATGTTTAATAACCCCGATGACTGGATGTTGCTGAGAAAAGGAGGTCTATCACTTGGACTTATTTTCTCATTTTAAAAATTGCTTTTCTTATCATTATAAAATTCCCTTTCAAATCATTAGGCATTGTCTATGAAGAATTCTTTAAATCTCAGTTTCTCTGGGAAAATACTAAAGAATGGGAAGAATTCCATTTTCATTATTTTCAAATAAATTTTATCTGTATTTTATGAATTAAGTAAATGGCAAGGTCTGCGTGACCATTTGTTTTGAATAACCTACATCATGCTTATAATAAATTAGTTCCTGGATGTTTGGAGGGGGCCAAGCATACTTCTAAACAGAGTTATATCTGTTTAATGGTAACAAGGCAAATATTTTGCTACAGTGGAGCTCTCATTGGCAAATTACTGGTTTTATGTGATTTATTTTTATTTATTTATTTATTTATTTATTTATTTATTTATTTATTTATTTATTTCTGATTTTGAAAATGTCAATTTTCTAAAGCCAAGGATATATTTTGAATCACAAGTTCCAGTGTACTGTCAAGCCTGGATCTAATTATGTTACTGGAAACTCAAGGTGTGATTGTCAACATGTGGGATCATTTTAGATGAGAGTCAGGATTGCTTTAAATACATGAGCCAAATAATGTTGGCAGGGCACTTTTTTTTTCAATTTTAGTCTCAAATATCTATGTGAGGGGCTGGCTAACAATGAGCCAAAAAAAAAAAACCCCGCGGTAGTGCTATTGCTTGTGTTTTGAATCACCATTTGTGCTACATTGATCTTACTGCCAAGTGATCTCCTTTCTACAGGATCATCTACCATTTGGCCTCTTAACCTGATTCTGCATTCAACCTTAGGTTAACTAAACCATCCTAGCATTCTGATACAGGTGACTTGATACAGTTGAAATTAAGGTCAGAATAGTGTTTGATGATTGTTTGCAAAGTATTTGTAGTTTGAGCCTACTCTTTTTCTTGAGCATCTGCAATTTTTTTTTTGTGATGATGGTGATTAAACATGATAAACTGTGCTGTTATTTTTTTATTTTATCTTTAATGAAAGGAGCAAGGGAAGAAGGCCTTAATTTAATACTCTATTAGCTTGTTTTCAATGAAAATGGGCCTGTGTTTCCAACAGCACTTCAGTTTTCCAACCAATTCATAGAGTTCCACTACCGTGGTATAATGATCCATTAGTTTTTAAAATAATAGAGTCTATTTAATATAGGCTTGATATTTCTTTCCTTTTTTGAGATTTTATTTATTCATGATAGAGAGAGAGGCAGAGACACAGGCAGAGGGTGAAGCAGGCTCCATGCAGGGAGCTCAACGTGGGACTCCATTCTGGGTTTCCAGGATCACACCCTGGGCTGAAGGCGGCGCTAAACTGCTGGGCCACCAGGGCTGCCCCTAGACTTGATACTTCAAAATTTTTTCTTTACTCAATCCTTTTTTGGGGTGTAGAAGCTTGAAAAGCCTTTCAGTGACCCTAGCCATGTTTCTGTTGATTTTCTTAACACTGCTTTGTGAAAATTTCATAAAAGTGGATGTCGGTCAATAGTTTTCTGAAGTTCTTGTGCTTCCTTCTCTTGGTTTGCCCTCAGGCAGCTATTACTGCAAAATACAGATATATATTTTCCTGATGTTAAATGAAATTAGATACTAAGGGCTAATACAGACCTTGATAAATTCATCTGATTTCTTGATTTGGCTTCAGGAATGAGGCTGTGCATACGTTCAGTTTATGTTTTTGGATCATAAAAACTGCCTATTTATATATGTTAAATACCTGTTCCTCTATAAACTTGAGTCCTAGTTTCTGAACAAAAGGATTATTTATTGTTGGATTGAGGTTTTTAACATATAGAGCCTGTAGGGGGCTCCAGATGGCAAACTGTGGTTGGCCTTAGAGCAGTGAAAATCCTTCACAGCAACTCCCAGTGAAAAACATTTTGCATTGTGACCTAGTGTGTGTGTGTGTGTGTGTGTACGCGTGCGCACGCGCACACACACACACACACACACACACGAAAGAAAAATTTACCAAACAATATGTACCCTTACTACCCAGTATGCGCCTGGTATTTTTTTATTCTATTAAAAATTCTTGTCAGCACCCACTATTTGGCTTTTGGAACTGCAGTTTGGAAAACAGTAGCCTTTTGAATTGCAGGGTGAATTGAAATATTAAACCACTCTCTCCTTTGCTGTCACATTATTACTACTATTAAATATAAAATGGTAACATTTTATCCTTTGTGTTTTGCTTGGAAAAGTAGTGTGGAATGTGCTGTTGACCATTGGCCTTTCCAAAGGTGGAAATAATGTATACATTGACATCTTTACTGATTAGTGGATGCTCTTGAACATGAAGGTGTTTTATAGGTTTCAATTTTAAAATAAAGTTATTTTACTTTACAGAGCACACACATGCCCATGAGCAGGGGCAGGAACAAGAAATTCAAGCAGACTCCTTGCTGAGCATGGAGCCTGATGCAGAGCTTGATCTCACAACCCTGCAGTCATGACTTGAACTGAAAGAGTCAGATGCTTAACTGAACCACCCAGTTTCCCCTATAGTTTTCAATTTTTTAAATAGACAACTGTGAGAGACTTTTTGAAAAAGTCTACCTACAGTGATATATTTTTATCATTATTTATCCTGGGAAGGGAGTGGAATTCTGTTATATTGGTGCTACTTTTTACAAAATTCAAGTCATTTTGCAGACATTATTTATTTTAAAAAAAGGAGGGGCCTGCCTGTGAAGTCCATACAACTGCAACTACTTAGTAGCTGTGAATCAATAAAAATTACTTGGCTTTGAATTTTATTTGACATATGGATTTACCTTAGCTATCAACTATTGAAAGCAAATCAAGTATGCTACCTCTGTGAGAACATTGTGCATATTCCAACATTATGCCATTAAATTTTATCCTTTCAAATGTATTGCCCTGTAGGTTTCTGATAGGTATTGCTAAACCCCTGTATAAAAAAAATACCCACTCCATGCCACTTTTCTTAATTTGGGGCAAGTGTATCTTTTGTATCTTTATGTGCCTGAGCTTTTTCAATTTCTCAAATGTAAAGAGAAAGATTGGGAGCATGTTGATGAGAATATTACTGTTATCTTCAGAAAGCCACAGAAGAAAAGCCATTGAGCCTGCAAAGTAATGAAATCAGTACTAATCATGCAAGTGTAAGTTATTTGTACATTTTGGTATTTTTATTCTCTTGTGTCTCTGTTCATTCCTTATGGGTTTCCTTAAGCAATAAAGCCAGATTTTTCTGTAATACCAATGGTACCAAGTAAATGTTTTCAAATAAACTGGGTGATATTCTTAAACTCTTCACTTTTAAAAATAATACCTGGCGTGTAGTGAGCAGACTGTGTACCAGGAAATGGCTCAGAAGTTTGCCTACATTTTTGCTTTCAGCTGCCCTTTGAGGAAAATGCTCTAATCTTTTGTTCAGCTTTGAAAGTTTTGGAGAGGTTAAGTGGCTTCCAGCCTTTTGTGGTGGGTTTAGGATTTGAACACCAGTCTGACTCCAGAGCTCATCCTCTTAACCTCTGTGCTCTGCTGCTTCTCATAAAATGGAATATTGCAAGTCTGTAGAATGTCACTGGCTTTTTTTATCAGTGTCTGTCAAACACTGCCATTCTGGCTCCATCTATCTCATCTACTTTGGATTGGAGCCAAGCTCCCTTGGGGAACTGCACTGTGTTTTTAGGTAGCATATTGGAAACCATGGAGAACAGTGTTTATACATGCTAATTTGTGAGGAAACATTTTAAAGTAATTTTCTGTGACCTCCATAATGTACAGCAAGCCAATTTGATACATTTCACACTAATTTGGCTATATCATAACCTATGTTTATTTTATTTTCAATTTTATCTTAAATATTTTCCCATGGCAAACTGGATTATGATAATCTTGCAGTATTTCTACCTTGATTCTTTGTGTTTTTCAATATTTCTGGTGCCTTCTTCCTTTTAACCTTGGCATTAAAAAAATCATGTTGTACATAAATAAGTTTACATGCTTTAATTTAATGATGTTTTCATATAGTATACTGAATTTTCTAGGCAGAAAGTGCTGAGAATAGCAGTGTTCCTTTATAGTTATGTTTATGCCATAGATTTAAAAAAATATATTCTCAGTGAATAAAACTGATGCTCATTCATTGTTCTATTGTTTATAGAGTTATTTGATTTTTTTTTTACATGTTTGGATTTCTTATTTTAGTAATGTTATTCTAGATCCTTGGGGAATTTCTAATTTTAGCTATTTTAGCAACTATGAAATGTTTATTGACTACAAATAGTATAGTGGTAATTGTCGCCTGGGAAAAAAAAAAGCAGATGTAAGCACCCTTGGGAGAAAGGGGACTTTTTCTTGCCCTTGACAGTCTATGAAGAAACTAGGCATGTTCTATTCATGTTCTCCTAGATTCAACAGAAAAAAGATTTTTATTCTTGACATATTTAGTAGCCATTGGGAATATTTCCCAACCATAACAACTATCTCAGGGAAATGGCTGAGACAACAAAGACAGTGATCATAACACTCTGCTGGTAACAGTACATATTTTTAGGTGTTTACCCCTAAAAAGTGGATTCTGTCATTAACATATACTTCATTGTCATTAAATGCTAAAAAAGGTGTGCTGTTTTTAAAGCATCATCAACATACTTTGCTTTCAAACATCAAAGATGGGTAAGAATTTTATACACAGAACTTAAAATCTTAGAATTATAATTTTTTTTATTTTTTGAAAATCTTCTACCAATGACTTTAAGGCACTTTTCTCCCTGTGATTTATTTAAATCCTAATAAATTATACATTTCTGCACTTTAGTCGCTCATGTGAACGTTATTTGAAGTTATCTCAATAGAATGTTGCTGTGCAGTCTCCTGAGGCCCCAAGTAATGTCAAGGAAGTTTCGTGCACTCTTAGTTTTATATTTTTGGTGACTAATACTGATAAATCAGATTAAGCTAAAGACAAGCCTTTAAAGATTGAAGTAAATGATTAAAATCTGCTTTAAGCGAGGACATATTTATGTAAGGATTTTTTTATAGCAAATTTCTGTGCTGAGTCGTTCGTGGTTTTGGAAATCTATTTGTGACTTGTAGGCACCTATCAGTTTCTCAGAAATGACCATATCTAGGGAAGAAAAAACCCTAACTGGTACATTATGACATGTTCAGAAGACTTCAAACGTTGTCTGTAAAGACAGCACATGGCATATTTTGCATCTCCTGTCTTGCAACCCAGGAAGATTGCGTTTTCATTTATTTCGGTGTTTCAGTGACCATCACTGGCAGGGCTTTTTTTTACTTCATAGACTTTGGGTGACAGAACTGGTGTCAGTAGATGGTTTCATTTGTTTTTCTTTGTTGGTGGCCTACACAAGTTAGACTTCAAAGAGAATTTGCACTCTTAAAATAGAAACGTACAAGTTTTGGTTCTGTTCAACATTTTAATAGGAACTCCTTGAGCATTCTTGCCCAGAAACATGATGAACTTGTGTGTGTGCGTACCATAAATAAGAAAACACGTTAGATCAGACAGGGTGACATATTCTGCACACAGAAGCTCCGTAATAACCATTAAGTAAATGACTGGAAGAACCAGGGCAGATCATAACAATCTATCTCTGCTTTTTATTTAGTTCATTGTTATTTCATTTCACCACAGTCCATTTTAATGGCACTAAGAAATGATGGTAAACTTGGAAAAAGAATCATGGAGACTTATTACTTCTGATGTATTCTCTATGAATTATTTTTTAATTATTTAAAATTTTATTTTTTAAAAAAGTTTACTTATTTGACAGAGAGAGGAAGCACATGAGCAGCAGATGGGCAGAGAGAGAAGGAGAAGCAGGCTTCTCACTGAGCAGAGATCCTGACTCGGGGCTCGAGCCCAGGACCCCAGAATCATGACCTGAACTGAAGGCAGACAGACACTCAACCAACTGAGCCACCCAGGTGTCCTTGAACTACTTTTAAAATTTTGATTTTTGGTTTCTTTAAGCATGGTACAATTTTTTTTGTGTATTACCTAAAAAAAAAAAAAAAAAAAAAAAGATTTTATTTTTAAGTAATCTCTATACCTGACATGGGGCTCAAACTTACAGCCCCAGGATCAAGAGTCACATACTCCCCCAGCTGAGCCAGCCAGGCACCTCGTGTGTAGTATTTTTACTGTCAGTGTTTCCTGTGTGAAGAGAGATGACAAGCAAGAACCCTGAGGACCCACAGGTCTGAGGCAGGCTCCTCATCTCCCACAACTGGGGCATTCCTCACCCTACAGTGGCCAAGAGAGCCCCAGCCTTAGGGTCATAATAATGCTGGCCACCATTTCAGTGTTCCTCATGTGATTCGCTGAGCTGCATGTCTTCAAATGTTCTCAGTCCTTTCAACAATGCTAGGAGGTATACTCTGATTTTTCTCTTTTTGTACAAGGGAAAATTGAGCCACAGATAGGCTGTGTCACCCATAGTCTCAAAGCAAAGCCAAGATTTAAAGTCACATTATATCCAACTTCAAAGTGAGGCTTTCAACTGTTGCTTGATAACTGTGTTTATGTCCCAGTTCCTGCTACCCATGCAAGCTAGGATTAATTAAATGCTCAACTTACTCATATAAAATGGGCATTTTACTCTCAGTACCCATTTAATGTTCACAGGATCGCAATGAGCATTAAATGAGATAAAAACCTCTGAAAGTACTTTGTGAAATGTAAACCACTATTAGCACATCTTCGAAGCTTCATCAAATTGTCCAAATGGAGTTATTTTCAACTACCATTGAATGTCGTACTTTGGCTATTAAATCTTATGAGATTGCCTAAACAAATGTGTTTAACAATGTCAAGACAAGAGAATACTTCATACCCGAGTTTGCACTTTTATATTTCCATAATATGTCACATTAATCAACTAGATAAAGACAACTGGACTCCAGGTAATGACATTTTTCTCATGACTTAGCTGTTGTGAATGCACGTTCCTTGTAGCCATAGCCATGAACTGAGTCAAATAGTCTGTCTCTACAGGCATCCAAGTCACTTGTGCAGAAGACTAAAGGGGCTCACTTTCCTGGCTAGGATCCCTCTACCAGTCTCCCCCGAAGAGAGTAAATATTTTTTGGTCTAGTGCCAGCGTATCATAGAGAAGCAGAAGTATCACCCCAGAGTCTTAAGCCTGGGGATTTAAAAGACATACTTCAGAATCACCCTCATGGGGTGTTGTGCTGTTTGCCACACAATTTGCTGCAGCCTGATAAATCCTTTGGTATGAATTTCTTAGTTACATAAAATGAGATTTTTTTCCCTTGCTCTCACATTTCTGTACAGTGTATATACCTGCGTGTATAAAGGTGGTCAATGAATTACGCTCTCGGGTAAGCCCGGAGGCTTCCAGTTAAAACAGAAGAGTTGATGAAACTATTTTGCATGTGGAGTCTAGTTGGGGGACACACGAATTAGCTGTTGAATAGATGTGTCGTTAGGACAAAGGATGTGAAATCACTGCACAAATTTGTTCATGGATTTTATGTTTCTGGGTAAAAAGCAGAAAGCTATTTAAAAGCAAGCTATCATTTTCCTCACCTCTTCATAAAATTATCCTTCAGGTGATACGCTCTGAAAAGAGTCATGTTATTAAGACTATTAAACATTTCTTATTTTAGTAGTTTCTCTTGTAACCATTTAAGCAAATGTATTGATTTATTGAGCATTCTGGAAGATAAACATGTTTTAAACACTCAACTGGAAAATACACAGACACATTTTGTCTGGAAAGGATGGAGTCTTCCCCTTGCTTGCTTCCCCTCCTCACGTCTAACCTACCACACCATTAACCAGGGGGAGACTTTTTCTTCTCTGAGACTGTTTTTATATCTCTATTTTACACTTCCTCAGGACATCATCTCTCTATTCATAAAATGGCAAGATTTTTTTCTTTTTTTAAACCCATTTCCTGTAGTAAAGTATTTCACTTTAGGGAGAAAGGTTGTGGGGCACCAGGGGTAGTGTGCTTAATTCACGGGAGTCCCTCTCTTTTGTTTTCTGTCTTGTTCTTTCTTATTGTTGGAATGATAAACTTAATGTGACTACCCAGGAGCCAGAGGCGAAGCTGCACTTCAAATTTAAAATCAAAACAGGACAGCAGGTATAAAATGTTTGATAGCAGCTCTATCTGGACTAGCTCTGGAACATCAGGTGAGGGAGGTTCTTCCACGGGCCATGAATGTTATCTGTGGATTCCGTCCCAACACTACGCTGTAACCCAAGAGAACAAGCACTTGCAGGGAAAGGAATGAGCCTGTCTTATAACCAACAGGGTGCTTTTTTTTTTTTTTTTTTTTTTTTTTTTTTTTTTTTTTTAGGCAGCAAACCTAAGGATTATGTAATCGTGCAAACCTTTATGATGTGATGGTACTTTACACTCTGGGATCCCAGATGACATGAAGGTTTTGAGCTTTCCTGTAAGAAAAGGTCATTTGCTACTGTCACTCTCTGAAAAGCAAGTTGGAGAATTTTTGAAGAACTTATTTATTGCATTACATCAAGAACAACTGAGTGTCATCTGCCCGTGTGTTTTAGGAGTATATTAAATTATATGATAAACACAGAGGAAACATCTTTGCCCTTCCCTGTCCCATACAACTGGATTTTTAAAAAAAATTTTTTTAAGATTTTATTTATTTATTCATGAGAGACACACAGAGAGAAGCACAGAGACACAGGCAGAGGGAGAAGCAGGCTCCACGCAGGGAGCCCAATGCGGGACCTGATCCCGGGACCCCAGGATCACGCCCTAAGCCGAAGGCAGAGGCTCAACCACTGAGCCACGCAGGCATCCTTTTTTTTTTTTTTTTAAAGATTTTATTGGATTAATCGCATTCTGCTCTGTGAGAGTTTATGTACTTTTACAGACCACACAGCGAATAAGCATGTCCTTTGGGTTTAGAAGTGTGTGGAGAGGGAACTAGAAACGTGACCTGCGGGTAGAGAGACCTCAATGCACTGTTGCCATACACCTGAATGGCTCTTTGAAGTCCGCCGGGCTGTGTACAGGGAGCAGTGCCAGTTACACGGCCTGACAGGTTGTGTTGTTTAATAAAACATAGAGGTGACACAGAAAGCCGTGGCTGCCCGTTGGGTTTGATTTTGTTAGAACAGCTAGTGGCGTGCACACGTGGCCCGGCCCCTGCCCGTTTCCCCCGCACTTGGACTAATGAGCTAATGAGCTACTTCCAGAGAGCTTGCTTTTAGGTAATAGGCTCTCCTCTTTTTGTGGCATTTCTATTTTAATTTCACAACCTAATAACTGGCCAGGGGTCATTGATGCTAAGGGAGTATGCACGGGGTGGGGGGGTGTGGAGAACAGGAGGGGGAATCTGTTGTTTTGTCTGGTGTCATGACTCTTCTAGAGTCTCTTGCAGGTCCTCGGCTGGAGCCATCCCAGCTGACTAGACACAGAGTGGAAAATGTTCAAAAACCACTCATAGGCACCAAAAGAGGTCACCAGTGGAAGGACAGTGGACCCATGCGGGTTCCAGGTTCTCGGTGGAGAGGTGAGACAGGCGTTTTGCAGGCCCACTTGGTGGGTAATGCATAAACCCTGAGCAGTGCACTCTCAGGAGCGCCCTGTGCCCGCTGCTGAAATAGCTCTCCCCCGCCCGGCTTTTTCCTGGTAAGTAAAGCATTATTTCAACCGCATGAACTAACAATGGCCCATTGGTGGCCTCGCTCACTAGGACTCCAGCAGAGATGAGATTCCTCTCTCTGCCCGAGGAAGTGTTAGAGCACGAGGGTGAGGGAGGTGTCCGTGTCTGGGGATTAGTGCACAGCCACCCCGATTCATGACAGTGGATCTTTTGTAAATATTGATGCTCTATAAATCACAGCAAACGATGTGAGACACGCAAATGTGCTGTGACACAGCACGTAGAGAATCCCTGCCTTTGAGTAGTAGTAGCTCCAAAATCCGACCATGCACCAGACTTTGGTAAGTAGTGACCTTCAGAAAATACAGGTTATCAGGCCCCAGCACCGACGAGGCTGATCCAGCCATCCTAGAGAAGGGCTGGAGTAGACACGCACTCACCCCCACACGCTCACCACACACGCATGCATTTACACACATCACACATGCATGTGCCACACACACAACACATGAACACTTGTGCTTACACAGTATGCACTCAATATAACTACATACCTATGTAGATATGCATATATGTTTTTTAAACTTCCCCAGGGGGTTCTGCATGCAGCATGAGAATGCTTCCTAGGATCCCTCCATATGTTGATGACATGTGAGTCAACAGACAGGACAGAGATGACCTTCCCAAAGCGGGGGGGGGGGGGGGGGGGTTTAAGTATTGCCAGTGCCTTCCAAAGGAGCTAATCCTCCATCTCCAGCTTAGCTGGGAAGAGGAGCCCCAGAGAAAGCGCAAGGTTAGCACTCCAGTGTCCTGTGGCCCTCATTTTGTTCCCCAAATTCTGTTCCCAAAGGACCGTGAAAAATCGTCATGACAGACGATGTGAGTGAGAAGGCAAGGTGGAACCTTTCACTATCACGAAAGCTGTGGCTGTGCAGAATGCAAATTCTGTGTGAAATACCCACTAGACATACCCATATATTGACACTAAAGCTGTCTTGAAGATAATTACAATAAGTAATAACAATAGATAATAACGCACAAAAACTGAGCATATATTTTGGGTTGTCCGAAGAGCTCATCTTATACCCTTGTGGTAGGTCCCCTTACCATCCCAAGTTGCCAGGCAGGTGCTCAGAGGTCACTTGCCCCCAGTACAAAGCTAGTGAGCAGAAGGCCAGGCTTTCAATCCAGATGGGCCAACTCTCAGAAGTGGCCCCACTTGGGGCGCCTGGGTGGCTCAGTCGGTTAGGCATCTGCCTTTGGCTCAGGTCATGATCTTGGGGTCCTGGGATCAAGCCCCAAGTTGGGGAGGGTCTCTGCTCAGTGGGGAGTCTGCTCGTCCCTCTCCATCTGCTCGTCCCCCCACTTATGTTCTCTCTCTCAAATAAATAAATAAAATCTTTTTTAGAATAAAAGAAAAGAAAAAGAAATGACACTACTTTAGCTGCCACCCTGTACTGTAGAGGGCTCCTTTAACACAAATTTGCAACTCAGAAAAGGAACCGACACATTTTATTCTGTCCAAATCAGTGTGAAAGCAAAAATGAAGGTTTGAATCATCCAGATTTGTACATGACGATTTCAGCATTTGCAGCCTTGCTACAGAAGAAGCTGCTTTGGGAACACTTACTGAAAGGGGGCAGCTTGCTTGCTTGCTTGCCTTTCTCTTTCTT
Organism: Vulpes lagopus; assembly: GCF_018345385.1. NCBI lineage: Eukaryota > Metazoa > Chordata > Mammalia > Carnivora > Canidae > Vulpes > Vulpes lagopus. The sequence continues at coordinate 90,131,942 of NC_054831.1, forward strand.
TCTTCTTTTTAAAGATTTTATTTATTTATTCATGAGAGACACACAGAGAGAGGCAGAGACACAGGCAGAGGGAGAAGCAGGCTCCCTGCAGGGAGCCTGATGTGGAACTTGATCCCGGGACCCTGGGATCACACCCTGCGCGGAAGGCAGGTACTCACTCAACTGCTGAGCCACCTAGGCATCCCTCTGGGGCAGCTTTCGAAGCTGTTTCAAAGAGTACTGGTCTCATTCTTTTCGTCCTCCACCCATACTTCCAACTCCTGTTCTTACTGCTTCATAGAATGCTTAAACATCACAAAACGTGAGCAGAACCTGCTATGACGCATTTCCTGTGCCTTGTCGCATAAGCAAATACAGTCTCTGGGGCAGTGCCTGCACTACTGTTGCTTCCTGCCACCCCTGTCCGTGGACATATTTCTCCTATTTGCACCTCTTCTTACTCTATTCCTCAAGGTTGTCTTTATGAAGATACATCTGTTTAGCTTTGGTGATTAGCAGAAACATTAGCAGACCTACTGTTTCAGAGCATAAATAATTAATGGATGTTCCTCATTAATTTCTTCTGAAACTGATTCTTGTTAGACTACCGTTAGATATATTTCTTGAATTAAAAGTAGATACAAGGAGCGAGGACTCTGCTTATTTTGAAAATAGGCCATTTACTTTGGAGGGGGAAATACAACATCTGAGTCCCTCAGTGGCAAGGAAAGGAAACATCTTTTTTTTTTTTGTATTTTTTTTATTGGAGTTCGATTTGCCAACATATAGTATAACAACCTCTTTTAATGAGATGCAACACATGCCCTTTGTTTGCTAAGCGCCTGCCATCACCAGGTGCCTGTTCAGCGATCTGGTTCTCTAACTTTCACACAAACCTGCCTTTTCCCCCCAGTTTAGAGTGAGTAGTAATCATGGTACTGACATATTTAAAAAGTATGACGGCAAACCTGAAACAGAAGGATTTCCTGGCCCCTGCACTTGTCTGCCTGCCTCCTAATACAAACAGCCCAGATCCCTCCTCGTGGGACGTTCATCTAAGTTCATACACATACGATACGGTGCAAGGCTTGCCCCAGATCAGCTCCAGTCTCTTCCCTCGCTATTTATTAATACACATCCTCTTTGGGTCATCTGTTTAAATTAATGGGCAGAAAATAAAAATAGAGGTTCTGAGACAAACAGCTCAGTGAAATGCTTTCCTCAGACCATTAGCCTAATTAATAGTTAGGTTTCCTCCTATGACAAAATCCAACGTGCATCAGCGTTTGCCTGCATCTGACACTCAGGGGGAGGCAAAGCCTATCCCCCGAATATCAGCCAAACACCTTCCTAGACTTCCCAGGGATCTCAAGCCATTATTCAGCCTCCTCTGAGCTGGCCCACCCTTCACCCCAGCGAAGAGGACCTGTGGTTGATTTTTAAAACAAAACCATAGAACTAGTAAATTTGTAATATGGAAACAAGTGCCTCAAATGTAGTAATAAAGTATCGAATCTCCTATGTGCTGTGCTAAAAAATTTTTTTTAAGGTTTTATTTATTTATTCATGACAGAAAGATTGAGAGAGAGACACAGGCAGAGGGAGAAGCAGGTGCCATGCAGGGAGCCCGACGTGGGACTCGATCCCCGGTCTCCAGGATCACACTCTGGGCTGAAGGTGGCACTAAAATTCTGAGTCCCGGGAACCAGCGCGGCAAAGAGAAGCCATATTTCTCAGATGTTTTCTTCATGTGGGCTCCTGAAGCTTTATCCCAAGGCAATTATACCGGGCACCCTTGAAACGTTGGTATCAATCTGAAGAATCAGCATGAGTCACTTTATTAAATAAATTATAGTTTGGCCATGCAGCTGATTAGACCCCAGCCACTAGAAGCAATATTGTCAGAATAAAAATACATAACTTTCTGAACATGTTACGCACAATGCGTAGGGCTGAACAGTAGCTTTGAAGGTTGTGTTGGAAAATGTGTCATTTATATTTACAGTACTCCTTAAGGTGCATATGATTATTCTCATTTTACAGATGGAAAAGCACAGAGAGGTTAAGTAACTTGCCCAGGTCATACAGTGAAGAAATGGTGGAAGTGGGCCATGAATCTAGGTAAAATTAAATTGAAACTGTCCAGATGGATTATTAAAAGAAGAATGGACATTATGAGCCTGACTATCCAGTATGCTCCCATTTTAATTTTTAAGAAAACAATTTTCATTTTCTTCTTTTATTAGTAATTATGTGTCACTTTTGCATTTCTGTAATTGGGAAAAATTACTTTTATATTTGGAATAAAATGTGTTGGATTATACTCGACATAAAACATGGTGGTTATTCATAGAATTATGCTACAGTGTTTTTCTGGTGTTTACTTAATGACCTTAAGATGACATTCCTTTTTTGTTTTTGAAGATCTTGTTTATTTATTTATTTATTTATTTATTTATTTATTTATTTATTCATGAGAGACACAGAGAGAGAGAGAGGCAGAGACACAGGCAGAGGGAGAAGCAGGCTCCCTGCAGGGAGCCCGATGCGGAACTCAATTCCAGGACCTCGGGATCATGCCCCGAGCAGAAGGCAGACTCTCAACCGCTGAGCCACCCAGGCGTCCCTTTTTTTTTTTTTTTATTTTTTTTTATTTTTTATTTATTTATTTTTTCACCCAGGCGTCCCTTAAGATGACATTCCTTTCCTTGAACTTGCTGTCTAAATTCAGAAAAAAGCAAGCAATTTGTAAACAAAACAAAAACACCTCTAGAGAAAAGTGTAAGGTTCTAGATTGCTGTTAACCTGTTACCACTATAATTTAGAAAGGGCGCATAAAGCAAAACCCAGGCAGGACTCTTCCGTGAGTAACCAGCTGCAATGCCCCCCACTGGCTGGGGCTGAGAGCAAGCCAGAGAACAAGAGCGAGGTAACACTACACAATAGGAAGAGTGCGCGCCACTGCACCAACAACTCGATCTCGATATTGGTTTCTTTAATAGATGGTACCATAAAGTTGTATTGAAGTGAATATACATTATTAGTATCGCTTACCATGTTTATGATCCACTCCACATCAAAGTGACATAAAAAGCAGAGTTAGTACCAATTAATATCCAATTGCTCATCAAACTTTAATTTGTATTTGCTTTCCCCTGATTGATACATCTTTTATAACTGAAAGGCTCCATCTCTTTATAACATGTGCTATCATTCAAGGCCACTTGTTTTAATCACTCTGCAAACCAGCATAAAATTGTGTAATAATTCACCCAGGTTTTGCCACAAGCGCCTGAAGTTACGACAGTGTTTTCCAAGGAGCAGTGGTCCTCCCCAGAACATTTGGAATTATTAAAACAGCAGAGTAGCTTCCTGGCTGGGATTGATGAATAAAATGCTGATTCTTGCAGAGGCATGAAGTTGGTTTCTTTTCTTTCTTTCTTTTTTTTTTTTTTTTTTTTCACCTACTGGTTTGGGTTCCTGTAGCACAGCCGCAGAAGAGAATTCCCCACTGTGGGGCTGTTGTATAGGTTTTGGAAGGTTTCAGCTGAGGGCTGCTGCCTATCAGCTTGGTCCTGTGACACCCATCTGAAATTGTTATTTGTCCACAGCCGGTGCAAATTTGGATCGGAAAGCTGGTTAAAACAAGCAAACAAATCCTGATGTCTTTCAAGTTACCTTTTATTAGGCCTTCTATAGGGAGGGAATGCAGACCCATACAAGAGGCTCCGTTTTGTCCAGCTGCTGCAACTCTCTGCTGCAACCTGGAGAGTTCTCGAGGGTACCAGAGGGAACTCCCAGCACACAGCCGGGTGACCTACCAGACCCTGACCCTTCCCCTCCTACAGAGCCCAAGAGAGCCTTTTCAGGGGTCCAGCCACTGCCATGTTTTAAAGACTCCCGATGCATTTTTAAAAAAGTAAGAATATGAAATCAGTATATTTAAAATCCTTGCATTAAAAAATGTAAATTATTTTCTTTAAAAAAAAAGATTTTGGGGATCCCTAGGTGGCTCAGTGGTTTAGCACCTGCCTTTGGCCCAGAGTGTGATCCTGGAGTCCGGGAATGGAGTCCCACGTCAGGCTTCTGCATGGAGCCTGCTTCTCCCTCTGCCTGTGTCTCTGCCTCTCTCTCTGTGTGTCTCTCATGAATAAATACATAAAATTTTTTCATAAAAAAAGATTTTATTTGAGAGTGAGTGAGAAAGAGAGAGAGAGAGAGAGAGAAAGAGAAGGAGCAAAAGGAAGGGCAGAGGGAGAGGGAGAAGCAGACTTCCATTGAATCCAATGTAGGGCTCCATCCTGGGACTCTAGGACTCCTGGGACTCCGGGCTCCATCCTGGGACTTAACTGACTGAGCCACCCAGGCGCCCTAAATGCTTTTCATTTTTAAGGAAGAGGAAGATGAAAGAGAAGAGAGGAGAAAAAAATAGAAAAGAAAAATGACAATGACTTTAAGCATAACCTTGTTAGGAGAAAAATCTCAAAGGTCTGAAGGCCCTTCCAAAAAGAGTCTCTTGGCTAACCCTTGTGGTAGGTCTGAGCCTTGGTGTGGGAAGACAGCCACTAGGCAAATGCCTGGGTACAATGGGGTGGAAGTGGTATGGGGTAGTGTCTGGTCCCTTGAACCATCTTAGCATTCAGATCAAACCATCCTAAGGTATATTTTCTTCACTATTACTATAGGATAGTGAAGAAGAGGTTGGGTGGAGGTCACAATCCCAATGTACTTTCATCCTTCCATCTTACCATGGGTGTCTGGGTGAGCATGTTTGGAGGAGGGGTCTGAAAAAACAACAGTCCAGACCAAGCCTAAGGCACTATGGAAAAACATGGGATGGGGATTCACGAGAGCATGAATCTTGCAGTCAGAGAAGCCTGCTTGCAAATGCTGGCTTTATATACCTTCCTCGCCATCTGACGCTGGCCAGTTCACCAAACTTCTGAGCCTCATCACTCTCAGCTCTAAATGCAGGATAATAATGATCCCCCTTCCCTGTAGGATTGTTATGAGGACTAAGTGAGATCACCCTCTCGAGCACTTGGCATGGTGCCTGGCACAGCATCAGCGTGCAATAAGCACAACTAGTATTATTGTAAACCTATTAGTTGCCGAGCTCAAGCCTACAGAGCCAAGAACGTGGGTGAGTAGAGAGCTGCGCTCTGCAGCCCACCGGGACAGCCAAGCATTGCTGCAAGTAGCATTATATGTCCAGGAGAACCCGCAAGACAGCACTCACTTTATTTTTTAGATCATGAAATATTTCAGACTTCCTGTAAAGTTTAGAAAGGAATATAACAAACACCAAAGGTACCCACCGCTCAGCTTAAGAAATAAAACATTATGAACAATAAAATGCTCCACAGCTATTAAAATGAACGAGGTAGAGTGAAGTGGATAAATCTCAGGAACATAATTCTGATCAACAAGAGCGAGTGGCAATGGAATGTATACAGTATGATGCCATTTATATTAAGTTTATCAACTTGCACAGCGACGCTGCGTATGATTGTTTAGTGGTGCGGATGTAAGTAGTAAAAGTGTCAAGATATCCTGGGGAATGATAAGTCTTGGGAAAGCTTTGAAGGATGGGAGCTCTTTTAATTCTCAGGTGTCCTGGCTTTGTTCTCAGCAGGGCCTAGGCCAGGAGCTCCCCTTCCTGCTGTTTTACACAGATGTTAGCCCCTGTGGAGACAGAACTCTAGGCAAACTGTGTTAAATACACTGAAAGCAAAATTCTTCCTTTGAATGTACTCGGCTCCCATTAAAGTCCAGGGGCGCTCTCTCTGCAGGCCTCCTGCACATCATGGCATGACATATTCAACCTGAATTCTGAAGGTTGGATGTAACATAAAAGCATCCAACCAACAGCATAAATGTATATGAAATGAAATCAATAAAAAGTGTATTTTTTTCCTCTATTGAAGGTAGTCCTGGGAGGGTACATCACAGGAGCTAGGACAATGCAAGGGAGATGCTCACAGGAAGGATGAAGGGAGGAGGATGTGGGAGCCAGGGAGGGCTGGGGGGAGGAGGGGAGCTTATGTTAATATTCACCGCGCGAAGCCGAAGCTGGGTTTACTGAGAAATGCCTTCTCCTTCATCACTTAAAAAAAAAAATCAATGATCAATGTTTATATGATAAAATAGGGATTTGTGTTTTGTTCATCTGACTTTATCCTAAGAGGTCATCATGATAAAGAATTATTTCTGAGCTCAGGTTGATAACACAAAAGGTCAATATCAGATTATAAATTTATTATGGGCCAAAACCCGAAAACCAGGCTAAGAGAGAGAGAAATGCTTGTCTTCATCCATCCTTCCCTGCTATAACAGCAATAGGGTTTTTATATCTCATAAAAGTAAAATGCCAGGAATGCAATGAGTTCTTCGCATCGGCTACTTTGTGTATCTGTCATAAAAAAACATACGAGGTGGCTTGGAGAGCTTCTGTAGATGGGGAGGGGCCCCGGAGAGCAGGATCGAATGCAGGGCGTCTGACTCCAAAACCTACACTCTTACTACCGCCCAGTATACCTACCTCCACTGAAACAAATACTATGAAGAAATAGTCTTTGTTTCCTAACAAAGTAATCCTCACCCCTGAGAGTTGACCATGGTGCTCCAGTGCTGGCTGGGCTTTGGAAGTTACCTAACATGACTCTCTCTCTCTCTCTCTCTCTCTCTCTCTCTCTCTCAAACTTGTATTCTGAGTGATGGTGTGGCCTGCCAGCTGAAACATTGATCTGGGACTAGGGACCTGTTTTCTCATCCCCTCTCTTGTTCTAAAATTATCCTGCTGCACCAGACACGTCTTTTCCAGCTCCTGTCCCTGGCTTCCAAACTGTCCTCTCCACCACCAAGGACTGGGCTTCTGCATCCTTTATTATATGACATGAACTTGTCTTTCTGTGACTTCAGGTGCCTGAACCCTAGATGGACACCTGAGCTGGGGGATAGTCGTCACCAGTGGGCAGAATCAGCCAGGATGTCCCCTGGGAATTTGGACAAAGAAAGAGAGGGTTGAAAAATAGTTCTGTCTCCTTCCTAGATCTGAGTGATGTGGTGCAGAAATGCCTGGAGTCATCAGCTTCAGAATTGTATCCTGCAGACCAGCTCTTTTGATTCCCAACTTAGAACAGTTCATGCGTTACATTGTCTCATCCTTTTGCTTCTTTTATCCCACTGTCCCTTCCCAGAACTCTTGACGTGGGGATCATTGAGACTTTGCTGCTGTGTCATTATTTTGGATTACGTTTTCTAGAATTTTGGTTTATTTTGCATTAGTTACAATTCAGAATGTTTTTCTCTTCTAGCAGATAGTGGTGGTGGGGACTCATTTAATCTAAAAAATGTGCTACTTTCAGAGCAGTGTACTACTAAATAAATATATTTGTATCTATATTTATATACATTAATATCATTCATCATACAATATATTTATAAATCATATATATGTTGTGTGTATGCAGGCATGTGCATACATATACGTATTTGTATTCATTTAATTTCCAGGGAATAATAGATATTTTGTGACCTCTTGTCACCAGACTCCAGGCATACATGTGTAATTATCTAGTATCATTTTGTGACTTTGCAGAAACTCAGAGGCTGGTCCATGACAAGGGGTCTTTGTGTCTTTTTTTTTAATTTTTATTTTTTATTATTTATTTATGATAGTCATACAGAGAGAGAGAGAGGCAGAGACATAGGCAGAGGGAGAAGCAGGCTCCATGCACCGGGAGCCCGATGTGGGATTTGATCCCGGGTCTCCAGGATCGCGCCCTGGGCCAAAGGCAGGCTCCAAACCGCTGCGCCACCCAGGGATCCCCTTTGTGTCTTTTTGATTTCCTTGGTTATGAGCAACAGAAAATAAATCTAGCTAATTTAAAAAAGGAATTTAGTGAAAATATAGAGTAGCATACAGAATGAGGAGAAGGCTGAAAATCTCAGGAACAATAGGAACTAGGCAGTTCTGAGGCAGCAGGAATAAAGGGACCATGCTACTGCCATGAATGAGCTCCTAGTCATTGTCAGTCCACTCGGGACTCAATGTCCATGTTGAGAACACTTGCCTGGCCAAATCTGAGCCAAACCATCAACTGGAGGAGGGTAGGACTCATGACTGACATTCCCACCAAGACTGTATCCACTCAAGAAAGGCGAGGTCCTCAAAGCAAAACTGGAGTGTCTAATAGTAGAATGGGGAAAGAAGGATGCTCAGATTAACATCATATTCTTTCAACATTTCCTCTGATCTCTCCCCAAGAGTGGTATGAGCAAGGAGTCTATAAGAAAAGCTGCCACATATAGGCTTGTTATCATCATAGTCATGGGTGAAGCTCTCTGTTACTTAGTACAATAGACATGTACTTGGTATATATGGACACGTGTGATGCGCCACGAGAGCCCTCCAGCCTTACACAGGACTGCACTGTGCTGGGTGTTAGGTTGGCGACTGTTAGGTAATTTGAAGAGAAATCTATTCTGTGGAACTAAAATCTACATCATTTGTAGAGAAGATGAGGAATCTGATCTGTAGCAACATTTAGAAACAGAATTTTTCTAAGTGGAGGTACAAATGTCAATGACTATTCCTGATCAGGTTCCCAAATATGTTTACTTCAAGTCAGAAAATGTCCTCTCCCCTTGATTTACTTACTGCTTTTTGGTGAAAACAAATATTTCATATCACTCAGTTTTGGATCACGTCCATATATGTATAATAAGAAAGCTTCCCGGTTTATTCTCTATTTAGGTTCACAAAGATCATTGTCCTCTAAAATATTCATCAGTTACTTTAAAGTAATTTTTAGCACTCAAGTAATTTATGTTCATCATAGAAAAATTAGAAAATAGAGACTGGCCAAAGGAAGAAAAATGAAAACCCACAGACAACCACTTCATACTTTTTCATGTGTATAACTCTAGACTTTTTCCTCTGTGATGAACGTATTTACATTTATTTACACTCACAGTTTTTAGAAAAATGGAATTGTATTGATTATATTGCTTTCATTATCTTTTTCTTTCAGTAATAAAGCTGCTGTCCTTCCATAATTATAAAACTATTTCCTCTACATTATTTTCATACCTCCAACAAGCTTCATGTTAGCATCATGTTAGCTTGTTAGTTATCATGTTCTCATGTTAGTATCATGTTAACTTACTGGCTCACTGTAGAGAAAAATAAGCTAATTTGCCACATTTCTTATTTTTCTGAAGTGCTACCATCAAATGTCTGACACAATGCAGTCAGCGTCTCCCTCTCCCTCTCCCTCTGTCCCTCCTTCCACTTGTGTGCTCTTTTGTTCTCTCTCTCTAAAGTAAATAGATAAAATTTAAAAAAAAAAATTGGCCTGGGCAACAAAATTTCCTTTACAGATGCTCAGACGTGTCAAGTCACTAAGGGCTTGGATGTATTCTTTACTTAGGAGAAGCTAGCATTGCTCTCTATCTTACCACTGGAGACAAGGAGACAGATGGTTCTGAGGCCACGGGAGAAGTCGGTGGTGGAGCCCAAAAGAGAAGTTCTAATGGCCCAGTCCTCTTATCAAACCGCAAAACCACACTGCTTCCCCTTCCTCTGCCTCTGGGCTGGGCTGGGAAGGAGGGTGCTGCCTGTCGGTGAGGGTGAATGGTGATTTGCCATTCACAGGCCAGGCCCTCTGTCAAGAGAGGCGCAGACTCCCCAGCTCTCAATTGCGGGTGAAAGCTTGTTATCATGTGCAGGACCCATTGATCTGTTTCAACAGTGACTCCTGAATTATATGGCCCCTAAATGTTTGCTGCCAGAGAGATCTATATTGTGGACGAGATGATGGTACTTACTGGAAACTATCGCTTGATATATGAGTGTTGCCGTTTTGTCTCAATGAAGCATCTCTGCGTACTTGGAGGCCTCTCTGCTCGCTACGTGTTCCCTCCACTCTGGTATGATGTGTGGGGCTAGAAAATAGCAAAAGGAAACCACTGACAAGTGTGTTAACATTTAAAGTGAAGTTGTATTTGTTGTGTGAGTAGAGAGAGGCACAGGCTGTCCAGGGGATGAATTTTTGAATTTATTAAATACACACACACACACACACACACACACACACACAGCTTAACAAATGTGTGTACTCTTTTACCCAGGCAATTGTGTTTTGAACAATTCATTCCAAGTGAATGATGGTGGAAGAGACAGACACTAAATTAGGAGGGTCTTCTCTGTAACATCGTTTACAGTGGTGAAAAAAATTGAAGCCATTTCAAAACTGAACGGTAGGAGATTGGTTCAATGAATTATGATTTGGTTATATAATGGTTCTGTGCTGTCATTAAGAATAAGTTGTCCTAATGCTTAGGATGACAAGAAAAGTTATTTATGATATAATGTTAACAGAAAACAGGTCCTGAAACCATTTGAGTTTGATACTCGTTTTGTAAATATAATACATACACACATACTCTCACCCTCACTGAAATGCACACACAGCCCTGGTCCTGCCTGCCTCTCTTGCTCCATATCCAGTTATTCTCTCTTGACCCTTTCAGTAACTCCCTCTATAACACACAGGAGAGAAACTTCTTCCTGAAACATCTTCCTTCTCCCTTTAGCAATTCATCCTTCAGATCTCAGCTCAAACATCACTGCCGGCAAATAGGGTTCAGATCCCTGTTATACATTCTCCGAGGCACCAGAGACTAGAAAAATATTTTCTGTACTGCAGAGTCATCACTGCTGTTGACCAAATATACAGTATTTGAAGTCTGGAAACAAGAAAACATAACTTTTTCATGGATTATAGTAACAAACTATTCAATGTGTGTTCTCCTATGTTTTCAGACTCCGTGGACACCCTGTACTTCTGGTTACCCTCTGTCTAGGCACTTGACTGGTCATGCTTCCCTGGCCTCCGTGGAGTTAAGTGGTTTTTTTTTTTTTGAGTTAAGTGTTAAGCCATGAGACTAGCTTTGGTACATGAAAGGGTCACAGAATCAACATTTATCAATTCCCTATAGAAGCCTGTAAGGAACAGTCCAGTTCATTCTAATATTTCCTCCCTGTCACGGTCTTGCAAGGGGTAGAGATTCTGTTAGCCATCATCACCGAGTAAGGGTGACCTGGGTGGATACCACTCCCTATCCCCACTGGTGTATGATGGACAAGTATTGTGAAAAGGAAGATATACTTTGTTGTTTGAGATGACAGAGATGTAGGGGCTGTTTGTTACTGCAGCATAGCTTAACTTCTATTGACTAGCATTTCCCTCATCAAAGTTGTGGTTATATGTTCACTAGTGTAGTTTTTAGTCTCATGTATGATCCACATCTCTAAGGTGATGGACACTCTACTGGAATGTGGGGCCTCAGAACCAGATAAACCAAGTCCTCTGCTCTCATGGAGTTTCATTCTCATGAGTGAGATAGACCAAAAGAAAAAAGAAAAGGAAAGAAAGAAAGAAGAAAGAAAAGAAGAAAGAAAGAAAGAAAGAAAGAAAGAAAGAAAGAAAGAAAGAAAGAAGAAAGAAAGAAAGAAAGAAAGAAAGAAAGAAAGAAAGAAAGAAAGAAAAAGAAAAGCCAAGACCTGCGTGAAAACAAGTCATGCGCACAGACTGGTAGCATATGGCTCCCCACAGTGGGGTGAGTAAGTTCAAAGTGGGATCCTGCTATTCTTGAGATGGGGTGTAGGAAGCAGTGTGAGGATGGGACGTGGTAGGGAAGATAAGATCAGAAGAGCAGTGAGAGAGGGGGGTAGATCACACAGGACTTTGTAAGTCCTGGAACTATATTGGGATTTCATTCTGAGTGTGATGGGAAGCTACTGGAAGGTTCTATGCAGGGGTATGATATGATGAAACTCTTGTAAAGAGAATCACTCTGACTGTTGTTTTGAAAATCAGCTAGAGAGAGAGGGAGATAAGAGAAATCAGGTCAAAAAGGAGGAGGGGTGGTGGTCTGGACATGAGGGATGGCCTTAGAAGTAGGTATATTTGGAAGGCAGGAGCAATGAGAAATGTCAGTGGACTCAACGTGGGGGTGAGCAGGAGAGGAATCAAATGTCATCCCTAGATACTGCCATGAGCAACCAGGCAAATGGTGGTGCTATTTTGGGGACAGGCAGCATTGAGGGAGGTGAGAACTTAGGGTGAAGGTGGGAGAAATTAGTAGTTGTGTGAATGTATCCCAGTGTCTAGGGGGAAGAAAACCAGTAGGAGGATATATACTAACATGTTAGAGTATTTGTGGTTGTGAATTGCTTTTATTGCCTTCTTTGTGCTTCTTTATATTTTCTAAGGTTGTTACAATAAGCACACCCTAACAATTTTTTTAATGGGGTTGTGTTTTCTGGTCATAACTTGGGGGCTGTGAGAGTGCAGCTAAGTTCTCCAGCAGCCTTCACCAGTCCTATAACCTTTGGCAATGTGTGCTTCCTCTTGCAGCAACACCCACTCTCTGAAGCACCCCTAGGGAGCAATCACTACAGCGTAAGAAGGAAGGAATGCAAGGGAGAACGTATTATGTTATGTAGAGAAATACTGTTTTTCAAGGTAAAAGTGAATTTTTAAAAAATATTTATTTATGAGAGAGAGAGAGAGAGAGAGAGAGAGAAGGGAGAGGGGCAGAGGGAGAGGGAGAGAGAAGCTCCAGCAGATTCCCTGCTGAGTGCAGAGCCCAACACAAGGTCCATCTCACAACCTCATTTTAGAACCAGCAATACAACACATTCTATCTTCCCTAATTATATATATATATATTGAGAGAGAGAGAGAGAGAGAGAGAGATCCATTATAATAGGTTTGAAATTATTATATGTGAGGGCGCCTGGGTGGCTCAGTCAGTTAAGCGTGTGCCTTTGGCTAGGGTCGTGAAGTTGGAGTCCTGGGATGGAGTCTGCATCGGGCTCCCTGCTCAGCGGGGAGTCTGCTTCTTCCTCTCCCTCTGCGCCTCTTCTCTGCTCATGCTATTGCTCTCTCATGCTCTCTTTTAAATAAATAAATAAAATCTTAAAAAAGAAGTTTCTGTGATATTTTAAATGCTTGTGTTTTTATAAGGAACTTCCCTTCAGTGCCCCCCCCCAACCCCTGCCTAACTCCCAAAATGGAAGTGGCACACAGTTATACTGACTTGCAACCATATATGTGGCCTCTTAGCCAGCCCACTTTCCCACTCCACTCTAAAAAGACTGTTGAGGACATCATGCTTATATAGGGGTTGGGACTACAATTCATAGAGTTCTTAATAACATTGGTAAATAACCAAACATAGTAATGTCTGCAGTCTGAATACGGCTAAACACTGCAAAGAATAAACAAAGAGATGTGATTTTCCTCAGTTTAGAAAAGTGTCACCTGTGTTAGGTCTCTCTGAGATGCTTAATGAGCAATGATGGGGGAAATGTTCTTTTTGTTGAAGATCAGCTAGGAGACAGTTTCTAACAGTCATACAAATGTGTCATCTTTAAGGAAGACTTTCAATATCTGAGGATTAAGTAATCCAAGTAGCAAGAACAAGTGACCCAAAGGGCCAGCCTTTAAAAATTTTGCTTATTACTTATGTGATACGTTTTAACCACTCTAAGAGAAATTCAGAAAATACAGATGAATAAGTGAATAATGAAATGTCCTTGTAATGGAATGATATGCAGTCATGAAAAGGCCAAGGCAGATCTTTATGTTTGGATGTAGCAATGAGAATGTGGCCACCCCTGCCACCACCACCGCAATGGCTAGAGTTACCATTAATGAGAGTGTAAACGTTTCAGGCATGAAACATTTTGGGCACTTTATTTTTGCCCTGTAAAACAACCTATGAATAGGTACCAGATAGTATACTCTGGATGCGGATGAATTATTCTCTGTAAATTTTCTACCTAAGAGTGGGACTTGGTCTGAATTTGGGACTACATAGCTGAGCTCCATCAGGTTAGACTGTCCATCCATAAATTCTTGTAATCACTTCGTGGTCAAAATGGACACAATTTAAGATGTGAAATTTCTTTTTTTCTAAGATTTTATTTATTCATTCATGAGACACACACACACACACAGAGGGAGAGAGAGAGAGTGAGAGAGAGGCAGAGACACAGGCAGAGGGAGAAGCAGGCTCCATGCAGGGAGTCTGATGTGAGACTCAATCCCGGGACTGAAGGATCATGCCCTGAGCCAAAGGCAGACACTCAACCACTGAGACACCCAGGGATCCCAAGATGTGAAGTTCCAACAAGACATTTTGAAACCAGAAAATATAAGGGGGGGTGCTGTTAATTCAACAAACTTTAGCCAGTGTTCTATGGATGAATAGTTCCTTTTGGTGGTCTAGACAGACCCAAGCACTTGCACTATATATAGACTTCAGCTAGTTCTTAAGAAGCATATGATGGGAACTTCTTAAAATGAATGTTATTTACCTGCTAGGATGTAAATGCTGAAAGGATGTGGTCTACATTATGGACAAGGGCTCTGTAAAATGTGATATTAGAAAATGGAAATTTTACGAGTTCTGGGAACAGACACAGGTGATGTGAGTGAAATGGGAGAAAATTCTAATTTTTGCTGCCTTGCTAGAACTTAATGCATAGTACTTAAAGAAAACAACTGTGAATAGTAAAGCTACAACATCCCTAGGTCAATTGTGCTCATCTTGACTCTGTTGGGCTACCTGTTCCTGAAAGATAACCCTTATACTTGAAACATAGTCCCTTCCACTCTGGAGTCCCAGAACTCCAAGCTGTCGGGGTGCTCGGAATTGACAACCTAACTCCCATCCTGGGGCATGATATTATTCTGTTGTGTTGCCAAATCATCTCAGTCAGAGACTTGTGGGATGGGTGGTAGCAGAGCATAGTGGGTGAGACCTCGACAGATTTTGCTTTCATATTTATCTGTGTTTGAGGGACGAGGCAAGATTAGGGTCCCCCTATTCTCCGCCATCTTAACTTCTCCCAGATTTTGCTTTCCATTGATTTTTACTACCTCTGTGACCTTGGTGTTGCTTAGTCTCTTAAGACTTTGGCCTACTCATCTCCAAAATAAGAATACCTCGTGGGATTGCTGGCAAGGTTAAATGAAGGTATCTGAGCAAAGCCTTGGGTGAAGGGCCAGACATAGCATCAGTAACTATCTTTATCCCCATGATTATTGTCACCAACATCACATAGAAGAGTAAGCATGAGAGAGTTGTGATGTCAGGGACCAGACTCCAGCTGCTGAGACAGTGATAAGGCCATAGGGTGACACTGGATCATAAACCACACCCCTTATCTTGAACTGGGGACCAGTCTTCATGAGTCCCCGCTATCATGGGTTCTGGTGAGACCTCTTGTTTTCTTCATTTTAAAGGAAGTTTTAGGGATCCCTGGGTGGCGCAGGGGTTTGGCGCCTGCCTTTGGCCCAGGGCGCGATCCTGGACACCCGGGATCGAATCCCACGTCGGGCTCCCGGTGCATGGAGCCTGCTTCTCCCTCTGCCTGTGTCTCTGCCTCTCTCTCTCTCTCTCTGTATGACTATCATAAATAAATAAATAAAAATTAAAAAAAAAATAAAGGAAGTTTTATGAATTCTTCTCTCTTGAGTGTTCTTTAACATCAAAAAGACCTACTTTACCCATTTACAATTGCATCCAAAATCATAAGAAACCTAACAATAAACCCAACCAAAGAGGTAAAGGATCTGTGCTCTAAAAACTACAGAACATTTATGAAAGAAATTGAGGAAGTCACAAAGAAATGGAAAAACATTCCATGCTCATGGATTGGAAGAATAAATATTGTTAAAACATCTATGCTACCCAGAGCCATCTACACATTCAATGCAATCCCTATCAAAATATCATTGACATTTTTTTCACAGAGGTGGAACAAATAATTCTAAAATTTGTATGGAATGAGAAAAGGCCCCAAACAGCCAGAGAAATGTTGAAAAAGAATATCAAAGCTGGTGGCATCACAAATTCAAACTTTATTACAAGTTGTGATCATCAAGACAATATGGTGCTGGCAAAAAAACAGACACATAGATCAATGGTATAGAATAGAGAACCCAGAAATGGACCCTCAAGGCTATGGTCAACTTATCTTAGACAATACAGAAAAGAATATCCAAGGGAAATAGGACAGTGTCTTCAATAAATGGTGCTGGGAAAATTGGACAGCTACATGTAGAAGAATGAAACTGGACCACTTTCTTACCCATACACAAAGATAAACTCAAAATGGATGAAAGACTTAAATGTGAGACAGGAATCCATCCAAATTCTAGAGGAGAACACAGGCAGCAACCTCTTCAACTTTGGCTGCAGCAACTTCTTGCTAGCAATTTCCCTTGCCTTCCCCAAAGGCAAGGTAAACAAGAGTAAAAATAACGATTGGGACTTCATCAAAATAAAAAGCTTCTGCACAGCAAAAGAAACAGTCAACAAAACTAAACGGTAACCTATGGAACAGGAGAAGATATTTGCAAATGACATATCAGATAAAGGTCTAGTATCCAAGATCTATAAAGAACCTATCAAACTCAACACCCAAAATACAACCCAATCAAGAAATGGGCAGAAGACATGAAGAGAAATTTCTCCAAAGAAGATAGACACATGGCAAAGAGACATGAAAAGATGTTCCATGTCACTTGGCATCAGGGAAATACAAATCAAAACCACAATGAGATACCACCTGACACCAGTGAGAATGGCTAAAATTAACAAGACAGGAAACAACAAATGTTGGCAAAGATGCGGAGAAAGGGGAACCCCCTTACAGTGTTTGTGGGAATGCAAGCTAGTACAGTCACTCTGGAGAACAGTATGTAGGTTTCTCAAGAAGCAAAAAGGAGAGCTACCCTAGGACCCAGCAATTGCACTACTAGATATTTACCCCAAAGACATAAATGTAGTGATCCAAAGGGGCACCTGTACCAGTGTTCATAGCAGCAATGTCCACAGTAGCCAAACTATGGAAAGAAACGAGATGCCCAATGACGGATGAATGGATAAAGAAGATGTGGAATATATACACAATGGAATATTACCCAGCCATCAGAAAGGATGAATACTTACCGTTTACATCAACATGGATGGAACTGGAGGATGTATGCTGAGCGAAATAGTCAATCAGAGATAAGACAATTATATGCTTTCACTCATATGTGGAATGTAAGAAACAGTGCAGAGGATCATAGGGAAAGGGAGGGAAAACTGAACGGGAAGTCATCAGAGAGGGAGACAAACCATGAGAGACTCTTAACTCTAGGAAAGAAACTGAAGGTTTCTACCGTGAGGGTGAGGGGACAGGGTAACTGGGTGATGGGTATTAAGGAGGGCATGTGATGTGATGAGCACTGGGTGTTAAACGTGACTGATAAATTACTGAACACTACATCTGAAACTAATGATGTATGGTATGTTGGCTAATTGAATTTAATTTTTAAAAAAAAGAAAAATAAAGGCCTACCTTATACAAGTGCTCTCTGTAGTATGACCATATAGAAAAACAAAATCAAATTCATGAAAAAGGGAAACAAACCGGCTGATGCACCTCTCCCCTCACCCAGATTAAAATCTAATTCTTTCATTACGATATTAACCTACAATATAATTATATATAGAATACTTTCTCAACTTTATTTCATTCAATTATTACTAACAAATTCAGAAGGAAAATAAAGCAAAGGAGATGCCTGGGTGGCTCATGGTTTTGCATCTGCCTTTGGCTCCAGGCGTGATCCTGTAGTCCTGGGATCAAGTTCCACATTGAGCTCCCCACAGGGAACCTGCTTCTCCCTCTGCCTGTGTCTCTGCCTCTCTCTGTGTCTCTCAGGATTAATAAATAAAATCTTAAAAAAAAAAAAGAAAATAGAGCAAAGAATATGTTATCATCCTTGTCCTACAGACCAGGGAACAGAGAAAGTAGCTAACTTGCCTAAGCTACACAGCTATTGGTAGAAATAAAACCAGAGTCTCTATGTATAGGCTTCTTGCCAGTCGTCTTTCCAATGCCCCAGAGAAAGCAAATATGTGCAGCCCCTCCCCCATTCTTTTCTTATAACACACATCACTAATCCACCTCAGTATTCTTTCCCACCACCTGAACTTATGCTCGAAGTCATTCTTACACAGTAGTCCAGACAGCCATCACCAGTTAAGTGACACAACTCTATGACAAACGTATTGGCCATTCCTGGACAAGACTATCTGGCCGTCACCATTGATCTCATCATCTAATTCAGTTGGCATATCACAGCTGGAGGGAGAATTTCTCCCTGAGAAATCTGATGCCAGGTCCTATTTTCAGCAGGTATGCGGTCAACATTGATTGCATGCTCCTCCAGGCCAGAATCCTGGTCATTTTCCTATCCCATAACCTGAAATGGAACCTGACACAGAAAGACATTGAACCGTACTTTGATGGATGGATGGATAGATTTAGCAATTGAACAGGCCCATAGAAACAAGTCTAGGGTGGAAAAGAGCCTCTACTACCAATGGTTTTATAGACTTTCACTTTGGATGATGGCTTGACGCCTTTGTGTCTCCTAGAATTGGGCTGTCAATCTAGAAAGTACTGTCCACCTTCCAAACACTATTTGTCTCCATTTATCAGTGGATATTATCAGACACTGTGCTGCTGAGGTAGCAAATTAGGTAGAGCTTTTAGTTCTGCGTCTGTGATAAGGATTTGGGGAAATATGTTCTGCCCGGGGAGGGCAGGTACATGGTCTCTCTATTACTCTGGCCTGATGACAGCGGCTAGCACTCTGCTGAATGATCAATAACTGGCTGCCAGTCCAGTTTCTCCTCCCTGGCTATTTTAAGAACTGCCACAGAAACCCACCATGGACTCATGAAAAAATATTCTGAAACAAGGAAGCCCATTCTTCCACCCTGCACCAGCTTTGACCTTGGCCGTGGAGTCCAGAGATGCACACAAGTCCAGGGGCCCTTTCAGAGGGGTACCACTGAAAGCCGTTTATAATGGGGCAGATGATCGCCATTCCCATGCACTTAGCCATCGATCAAGGTGCTGTTCCACTGGCGCCTGGACTTTGGCACTGTTGGTGAGAATGTGAGGTTCTAGCTCCTTCTGCCTTCTCTGGATTGCTTTTCATTTTAGTTGCCTCTTTCCCAAATAAAGACCAACTGAATTTGCAAGAAGTCCAGCCAGCCACTAAAGAGTCCTAGCTTATAAGAAGAGCTGCCTTTTACAAGGACAAATTAAAAAACAAGAAGCATTTCTTTCCTTTACTTACTTCTTGTTTAATATACAGAATCTCTGATAAGAAATTACAGGACTGGGGAAAATTTCAACCTAATAAAAAAGTTTGGGGGCTTTGTTTATTTACTCCGCAATGTGTGATAGAATTGGTACCACAAATATACTTATTTCTTGTATTGGCTTAGAGAACAGATGTTATAATTTCTCTCTCTCGCTCGCTCTCTCTGTCTCTCTTTCTCTTTTTAAGAAGGCTCCACGCCCAGCATGGAGGCTTGAAATCATGAATCTGAGATCAAGAACTGAGCTGAGATCAAGAGTTGGACGCTTAGCCAACTGAGCCACTCAGGTACCCCTGTTACAATATCCTTTATGGTAATAATGACTAATAAAAAAGTACTTAGTATAGACATCAGTTAACTTTATTTTTTTAAAGTGAAATACATGAAAAATATGAAAATCTACAGAAAATAAAATTAACCCATATATCTATATCCAGCTGAGAAATAAACCATTATAAATGCAGTTCAACCTCTCCAGTGGTATTTTTCACTCCAAACTTTACCCCTGCCCCCAAGGAGGCACTATACTGCTCCTGATTGCTCTCATTCCCATGCATGTCTTCATGCTATATGTTTGTAGCAACTGACAATACTATTTTGCATGCTTTAAAATACTATATAAATGGTATCAAACCAAATGGGTCTTTCTGAGAATGGACTTACTAAAATCCTCAGTATATAGGTGAGATTTTTTTTCCTCATTAGTACATGTAGTTTAGGTTAATTTTTAACATCAAACAATGGATTTTTCCAGTACTAATTTGAGATTCAGAAACGGAAGACTTCTTTGATCCCTACCGCAAGTCGGATATCCTTGTTACGGGTCCTCATCATACCCTCTAATATTTGATCACAGTACTTTTAGCAGTCTTTGTTTACTGATAAAATGATAAAGCACTCTGTGTTTATGTCATGTCTGCCTTCCTGCTGGAAGGTAAGCTCCCTGAGGTCAGGACTCTGTATGCTTCATTCACTGCTGTACCCATTACACTTGGTTCGGTGCCAGCCACTCAGCAGGGAGATAAGTGGAGTTTGCTTGACTGCCTCCACTATAGAACTCAGCTTCCTTAGATTGCCATCCGACACTTTCAGTGGCTTCATCTTCTGGGCCTAATTCCTGCTCTCCTGTGACCCACACCCTACCTTTTGCTCCACTAAAACATGTGCAGTCCCTGAAGTCTCTTAGGTCTCTTGCTTTTGCACCTGTTGTCCCCTCAGTCTAGAACATCCACCCACCTTTGTTTGCCTGTCAAACTCCTTTTAATCCCTAAGACTCATCTGAAATGGCACCTCCTCTGGAAAGCCATCAGCAACAATTTCAAGCAGAATGCCACGTTCCTCCTCTGTATTCCCCCAGCACCATCAAATTTCTCTACTCCTTTATTCACTAATTTATTGAAAAATATTTACTGGGCTCCTACTATAATCCAGGACTTTCTCAGTGCTCTAGAGACATGGAATGAACAAAATAGAGGCTCTGTTGTTTCCAAGGAAGTTAACAGGATCTACGACCACACTAAATGAGGTGATGAGACAGTCATTGGCAGTCTTCTTTAGGGAGCGAAAGGAGGAAGGCCTGTCTGAAGAGCTGATATTTGAGCTGAGACCTAAAAAAGATGAAAACAAGTGAGTCCCGCAAAGGGCTGTGGCAGTATTTTCCAGGATGGGAACTGCCTATAATTTATCTGCTTCCCCAGGGCCAGCGAATGACCATCAAAGTATTTCATGAATGAATGAATGAGCCAGATTATGTTGGCTCAGACTGAACCTCAGTTATCAAACTTGCAACAGCCTCACCTCACATGAAATATTCACATCAACCCAAATCAGGCCCTTCTCAGGTGCTAATAGCTGTGGGAAGGAAGGAATGCCACTGAGCCCGACCAGGTGATACCCAAGTGCAGAGTCAGTTGTGGCTTGCCCTGTTCTGGAGTTCGCGTGCTTGAGTCATGTTACCCCATGCAGACACTTACCAGCAGGGCCAGGAGCAGCCTTGCTCCATTGTCACTAACTTGTCATTAGTATTTCCACAGCATTAAAGATAATTATCTCCTATGGAGTGGTTGGCATATGCCAGGCATGGTCTCGCTTCATCCTCATTTTGCTCCTATTATTATCTCTGAGAAAGTGAAGACTCATCAAGGCCTCACAGCTAGTAAGGTGAAGTCAGGGCTCACACTAGAGTCTGTCTCACCTGGAAGCCTGTGCTGTTAACTCGGCAACTCAGGGCCAGTTTCATAAGTGTGTGACCTGGGCAGTGGCACAGGGCTCTGAGCTAAGAAGGACCTTGTGCTTGGTTTAATGCTCTGTTGTTGCCATCTTGAAATTCTTTTTTCAAAAAACTATTTATTTGAGAGAGAGATAGAGAGTGAGGGAGGAGGAGGAGGTACAGGGGAGAGAGGGAGAGAGAATCTCAAGCAGACTCCTTGTCGAGCTTGGAACTTGATGCAGGGCTTGATCCCACGACCCTGAGATCATGACCTGAGCCGAAATCAAGAGTCGGTCACTCAACTGACTGAGCCACCCAGGCGCCCCTGCCATCTTGAAATTCTTAATAATTTTTTGAACAAGGGGATCTACATTTTCATTTGGCACTGAGCCCTGTGAACTATGTAACTGGTCTTGCTTATAACACACTATGTCCTGTAACAATACATTGGATGTGGTAATGCACCCCAATTTTTAGAAAACCCCGTGTCAACCATTATATGCACTGAAGCCCCAAACAGAAACTCCTTTCCTCAAGATCTATATGTTTAAATCTGAGAATACATGAGTATTTTTTTTCTGATTTTAAAAGTAACACAGACAACTACTAGAAGTAGTAGCCAAGGGAACTGCAGGTTTATTTGTAATGGAGCAAGTTTTTATGAGGAGAAAGTTAATTATGTTGGATATATAAAGCTCTGCATCCTCTATATAAACTATATAATTCTATTTATAAATTTTTCTATCCTTAGAATGATTTTTAGACTCACTCACAGATGGATGCCTGAAGAGAAATTCTAAGAATTTGTAGCACCCAGGGGAACTGTTGTTATACTTGTAGTCTACGTGTACTCAATTATATGCTAGATGGGCATCCTTGACTTTCAAATAAAATGTTAATTAATATGTGTTGTGAAATATTCTTATTCATCTTAGTAAATATCCACCTCATTTGGTAAAGGGAACTTAGCTTATACCTTGTACATTGCTCCTGCTGTCTACATCAAGCCCATATCCTTGTAGCTCCATTCTCTTTGTGGAAGCTGAAACTAGCCCCACTGGGGCTAACCACTTGATCTCTGGTGCTGGTGATCCTTGGGCCCTCTCTTGCCATGAAAAGACTCATATTGTGGAAGTTGCAGTATTGCGGGCTGGTCAGGTAACTTCTGTTACTTAGCAACTTTCTCCTGCTTTGTTAAGTTGGGCTGTTCAATCTCCTTAATGAATAAGAGCATCAAGCCAGGTAATTGATGCCTGGACGTTTAGCTCATGAATAATTGACTGTCTGGGTAATCCTAGATACATTTCCTCGATCAGATTGTACAATGGAACAGTCATGTCATAGCCAGTGTCAAGTTTTGTGTATGTGCTTTTTTTTTTTTTTTTTTTTTGGTCTTAATTGGCTTTATGATGTCAGGAATCTGCTTTATTGACCCAGAGGCTCAGATGAACAATGGAAGCAGTGATCCTCCCAAAGCTGGGACATGCTTCCTCTTTCCTCTGCAAGAGCTCAGCATTTCCCCTTCAGTTTGGGCTTAGAAAAGTTTCAGCTCTTCTTGTATATCTTTTCAGCTATCTTTTCCCACATACATCGGGAAGGCAATGTGGTCTAAAAGGGAGGAGGGAACTAACTGGGAATTGGGTTTCATGGGCAACGCCAATCACTCACTTGGCAGCTCCAGGCCAACCTTAGCTTATCTGACTTATTTATTCATTTATGCATCCATTCAACACACGTTTGGAGCACCTCGCTGTGTGCCAGGCACTACAGATTCCATGAAAAACAAGGTTGGCCTTGTCTGCTCTCAGGGAGCTTACATTCTAGTAAAAACACATGGGTGATAACCACATAAACAAGTAAAGGGACAAGTAATTTTCAGATTGTGCTAAGTGCTAGGTTAAAAAACAAGAATGAAGTAATGGGGGGCACCTGGGTGGCTCAGTGGTTGAGGGTCTGTCTCTGGCTCAGGGCGTGATCCCAGAATGCTCCCCAGAGGGTGCCTGCTTCTCCCTCTGCCTATGTCTCTGTCTCTGTCTCTCTCTCTCTCTATGTCTCTCATGAATAAATAAAATCTTAAAGAAAAAAAAAGAATGAAGTAATGGGGTAGAAAGTGATCAATAGGGCAACGGGGTATATGGAGGTAATTTCGATTGAGTAGTCAGGGAAAACCATGGAAGTCCTCTCTGATGAGGTGACATGTGAACTGAATGACAAGGAGGAGCTGGCCAGGTGAATAAATGAGGGATTACGATTCCAGGTAGAGGAACATGAAGACAAAGTTTCTGAGATGGGAATGGGTTTAGCATGATGAGCAGAATGATGGGGAGCACAGTCTGAGGTGAGGTTGATGCCCAAGTTGGTCACTCACCTTTCATACCCTCCAAGATGACAAAACACTCTGTGGCCTCCCTTTGGTCATGAGTGCCTGAATGAAGGGACCCAAATATATGCCTCACCAGTAGCATAGGTAGCGTCATTCTTTCAAACTAGATGTTGTCAAAATTCAGTTCAGGTTAGTTCATTGATTCCACGCAAATTTACTGAGCTCTAGGCAGTTTTGACACTAGATATATGGAAGTGAGTAAAGCCAAGTCCCTGCCTTCATCAAACTTAACATTCTACTAGCAAAATAAACAATAAACTAATAAAAAAGTCAAAGTTAAATATAACTATGAAGTCTGTAAGATAATGAGTACTATGGAGACAAAGCAGAGAAGGGCATAGAGAATGTGGGAGGGGTACTATAGTTGAAATTGTAGGTAGAGTCATCTGGGAAGTCTTTGCTGAGAAGGTGGCATTTGAGCTGACACCTGAAGGCTGTGTGAAAGTGGGCCATGTGACTGTCTGCAGGAAGAGCATTCCAGACAGAGGGAACAGCAAGAGCACCACTTTTTTTCTGGAAAACCTCCCTGCCACGTTGCCTGCCTCTAGCCTGGGTTGTGTTCCCTTTTAGGAGACTTTTATCAAAATGCTTATCAGTCTCCTGCTTAAAACTTTCCACTGTTCTTGGAACAAAGCACCAGTTTCTTACCATGACTTCTAAGGTCCTTTATAATCCCTTTGCCCCTCCAAACTCATCTCACTTTCCTTTCCCTTGTTCATTGGCCCCAGCACAATGTCTTTCTTCCTGGTTTTTGAACTTGCAAACTCATGCCCAGCCAGGGGCGGTGCACTTACTCTTCCTTTGCCTACAAACTCTTCTCAGAGATTGTCACGTAGCAAGTTCCTTCTCCTCAATCAGGTCTTAGCAACTCAGAGGAAGTGTCTCTGACTCCCCCAACCCCCTGACCATTCTCTAACACACAGTCACTTTGCACACTAACAGCAGTTATCAAACGCTTACCGCTTATTCACAAAGGATGCAGTCATTTCCTACTGCACTGAAACTGGCCGGTTATGTGCAATATGCTCTTTGGAGAAAAAGGAGGTTATAAATGTGAAGTGAAATCTAACAGAGTGCCACCTACCATATTGTGATATATACAGCCCTTTGGAACATGACATTCACTTCCACATCCTTCTATTTACCACCAGACCTGATTTTGTTCGACTTCTGAAAGACTCAGTTGCAAATGCAAAATCTTCCCCCTTGTTCAGGAAGTAGAAGGCAAGAGCAGAAAAAAAATAGATGCACTACCACTCTCACAGAGAGAAAAATGTCTGGGGAAATCGGAGAGAAGAGCTTCCAAGTTCTCTATATTTCTAATCTACTAGAACTTGGATGCTAAACCCAGGGGTAGAGCCAGACCTTCATTGTCCTTTTTGTTATACCAGAAAAACATTGTTTGAGAAATATAATAAATTGTGGAATAAATACACATGGGAAGAAATGCAATGGGGTAGTGTATATTTATAGTATTTTGTTTGTAAAGTGATGAGTTTTAGTAAAGAGAAGCAACCATCTATAACACCTTCTGGATTGATGTATTAGAATGAGTCAACGGCAAGGTCTTCCTATGTCAGAAATAATGTTTCACTCCTGTTCACATACACAGAAGATATGGGTTTTGGTAGACCGAGTCTCCATCACCACTATCATCACTGTAAACAGCACAACACACTCCCTCCAATTCCTTTAGGAATCCACTAGGTCGAAATATCTTGATGCCCCAGGATGGTAACTCTTCTGTAGTGCTGTTTAGAGCCACAGGACCAGCAAAAAACAAAGACACACATGTATCCTCCCTCTCAAACTTAATGGTGGAATAAATATGTGATTGTGTAAGTTTCTTTTAAACCTACTTGTGGGGGTGGGTGGCGCCTGGGTGGCTCAGTGGTTGAGCATCTGCCTTGGGCTCAGGGCATGATCAAGTCCCACATCGGGCTCCCTGCATGGAGCCTGCTTCTCCCTCTGCCTGTGTCTCTGCCTCTTTCTCTCTGTGTCTCTCATGAATAAATAAATAAAATCTTAAGAAAAAAAATTTTTGGTGGCACTTTATCAGAGCATAGGAAATTAAAGGACTTTTAACAGGAATTGGAAGGGCCCTTGGCTGGCTCAGTTGGAAGAGCCAGTTGGAAGATTTTGATTCTTGTTTCCGGGTCTTGAGTTCGAGTCCCATAAGAGGTGTAGAGATTACTTAAACAAAAATCTTTTAAAAAATTAAAATTAAAAGGGATATGGATAGTTTCTTCTCATAGAGGAATGCCTGCTTTTGGTCCCCCAAGGAAGAGAAAGGAGAGCGTTTAGACAAGGAAGATTCTTCCTGCCTGCATCCTGATAGAAGGCAGCTCCACACAGCCCTGAGAGAAGGAACCCAAGGAAAGAAAAGGGCCAGGGGGGCTACTCTTTCCCCCCAGCCTGTCCACCGGCAAGCTCAGCACGCAGACACACCCTCTCCTCAAGCCCAAATGAGTCATCACTGTTCTTTCCAGTTTGGTGGTTTTTTTTTTTCTTTTTCAAATTCAGGAGATCCATCAATTATGTAGGGCTCCGTGATGATCTCAGGCAGCGACACCTCCGTAGGTCTGAATGGCGTTTCTGAAGGGAAACCATCTGGCCTACCTTAACTTGTTCATCCCTGGGCTTCTCTCCCAGCCTGTAAGGTGTGGCGGCCACAGAGAGAGCCAAAACCATCAATATTTCACAGCCTTAATTAAAGTAAGCCGAGAGCTGTCAGCCTCTCACAACTGGCTTCCTTTTCCAGAACAAAGCTAGCGCCTCGCATCTTGAGCAGAGGGCGCAGAGAGAGAAATGGGACTTTGGTTAAAGTTGGGGTGGGAGAGTGAGGGAGCCCAGGACTTCACTTACCAAGACCTCCCTGAGTTATAAACAGCCAGAGCGGAGACAAATTCCTTGGCCTTGGCCTAGGGGGGTGGAGGGTGCAGGAGAGAGGGAAGGAGGGCTGCCCCTTGAGCTCTCTGGGGACAAGTCTAGAAGGGGACTAGAGGTTGGGCAGCTGGGAACTGCAGCCGACCTCTGTTGCGGGCTGTATCCACTAGCTCTGCAGGAATCAGCTCTGGGGTTCCAGCAAAGGCTTCGTGGGGCGGGGCGAGCCGGTGGGAGGTGGGGGTGGTGCAGGTCCCCCTGCTGCTGCTGCCTCCCCTCCCGCCCCCCCCTTCCCGCGCCCGCCGTCCCCAAGTGCCCAGGCCCTCGCCGCCGTCCAGCCCAGCCCGGCGGCCAGGGGAGCTTGGAGCCCTGCGATTTATACATCTATTAATTACCTCCAGCATGGAAGAACTGCCTATAAATACAGTGGCACTTTAGATAAAACTTTCATGCAGCTATTTAGATCCTTTAAAATATAAATGATTTCCTCTAAATTTTTTATCATAAATCAGCGCATGGAGCTAGGCGACAAGACGCCGATTTCCCCCCTGATGGGAGCAAGCCTTTGCTTGTTTTCCCTTTTTCTTTTTCTTTTCCACGTCACTTCTTCTTCTTCTTCTTCTTCTTCTTCTTCTTCTTCTTCTTCTTCTTCTTCTTCTTCTTCTTTCTTCTTCTTCTTCTTTCTTCTTTTTCTTTTTCTCCTCCCCCCCTTCTTTCTCCTCTCTCCTCCCCCCTCCTCCTCATCTTCCTCTCCTCCTTCTTTTTAGTTTACAGAGACTGCTCAATGGCTCTGCTTCTCTTTGTTTCATTCAGGGGACTAAAGGGGAAGGGAGTAAGCTTCAGGAAAAGTCACCTCCCTTCCTGGAGGCTGCCCAGTATGCCTGAGGAAGCCTGTGGCTTAGGACAGCAGACCCCAGTTTAAATCCTAACCCTGCCACTTATTCCTATGTGGCTTCCAGGAACACAACTTGTCTGAGCCTCAGGAGTTCTCTCTGTGCAACAAGGTAATAATAGTACCTACATCACAGGTAGGGTGGCTGCTAGGATTCACTGACATGATGCACACGGCCAGGCGGACAGAGCAAGAGTTCAGGAAACAAGGAGCTGTGCAGCAGCAGATAAGTTACTTCACCTCTCTGAGACTCAGTTTCCTCACTATAAAGAAAAGGTGGAGGGATAATTCACTTTTGGGGAGTTATTGTGAGCAATGAAGAAGATAATAGCCAGACTGTAAGCATCCTAAAGCAGGGATCATGTAGACCTTGCTTATCATCGTATCCCCGGACTTAGCATGTGCCCAGCACAGAGAATGTGATGAATAAATGAAACAACAGAGCTTGCTGCTTTGTTTGCAGAGCACCCTGCAGAACCATCAGAACTTAATTTCCATTTATGGTGATGGATTTGACCTCTACCATCTTTCTAAGATCCACACTTAGAATTTGAACATATCCACATGGAAAGGGCCCGTGGATCCTATCTCACTAACCCGATTGCAGTCCTGAGTACCCAGAGGCCCAGAGCCTGTGAGTGACTTGTCCAGGGTCACATAGCAGGTTAGCTACATATCCATCCATGTATGAATACAGAGCTTTTCCTTTGCTGCCTCTTCACAACCCAGCTGACCGGTTAAGAGATGTGGCCTAATCCTTTGGTCAGGGTAGAGGTGATGACCACCTGGGTGACTTGAGGATTGACTTTATGACTTTGAACTCTAAGATGTCTATGAACTGGAGAAGAGAAAGGCAAAACCAGTCTTCATGGGCCGGGAATAAGACCGTGTGATTATCAAGTCCAGATTCTTGAGGACAAGCATAGGGCTGGCCATGCAACTGTTGACACTGATATTCTAAAGTCTAGAGCTCAAAGATGATGACACCATAGGACCTACTTGGGGGTGGGGGGAGTATGAAAAAGTCAAGCCCTGACTGTAGGAAGTTACTAGGAAGAATGAACCCAGCAATGGCGTGTCAGATCCAAAGTACTGACTGAACCTCCCTGAAGTGTAGACTAAACCCAGAAAATGTGGGGCCTCTCATTGGATTTGACCGGGGCAACCCTGTTCCCACACAGCTACCGGAAGTAGACCTCCAATTCTATCACTGCCCTGCTTAAAACCCCCAGTGCCACACACCCCTTCCCCCCAAACACGCCCCTTGGAGCAAAACCCAATGCCCCTGCAGCACCTGGCGCCTGCCTTTTGGCTGCGTCCTTCCCCACATTTGCAGCCTCCTTGCTGCCCTGCCACCACCCTTGCCCTGCACACACCAAGCTCGCTCCCCCGAAGGTGCTCACGCTTGCTGCTCACCCCCCTGCCCTCCCCGTGTTCCATTTTATCCTTCAGGCCTTGGCTGGAAGGCCACTTCGCTCTGCCCGGGCCTCCTCTACTCCATCGCCCGGGTTTATTTCCTCCTTAGCAGTTATCACGACTCCAGGCCATCTTGTTTATTGGTCACCTGCGGAGCGACAGCTGGGGGAGGGGCGGCAGGGAGGCGGGAGGGAGTGGGGGCTGTCTTGCCTGTAGTTGGATTCTTTTTTTTTTTTTTTTTTTTAAGATTTTATTTGAGAGACACAGAGAGAGGCAGAGACACAGGCAGCGGGAGAAGCAGGCTCCACGCAGGGAGCCCGACGCGGGACTCGATCCCAGGACCCCGGGATCACGCCCTGCGCCCACGGCGGGCGCTGCACCGCTGAGCCCCCAGGCGTCCCTGTCGCTGGGTTCCTCTCGTTCACCTGGTGACCGCCGCTCTGGGGGTGCTCAGCCGCGCCCCCAGCGCGGAGCCTGTGGGAGGCGGGCGCTGGGAGACCCGGGCTTGGCCCCTCGGCTTTCGGGCCGGCCGGGAAGGCGAGGCCGTGAGCGGTCAGGGCGGGCCGGCGCGCGCCGACCCCGGGGTGCTGGCCGGGCCCGGGTCCCTGCGGGCGGCTCGGATCCTCGGGGCGGCGCACACAATGCGAGGCGGGCAGCAGCTGCGCAGGCGGCGGGGTCATGTGAGAAGTTGGTGACAGGAGACGGGGACGGGCGGGGAGGCGAGGCGGGCGGCCGCCGACACCTGGCTCGGCAGCCCCGCCAGCTGCCTCCCCGCGGCGGCATCTCGAGTTCGCGCCGCCCTATCGGGCCATCTCCCAGCCCGCCGCTCCGCCACCTCCCGGCCGGGATGCAGGTGGGAGGGGAGCTGCTGGCTCCTGCAGGTGGCCTCCGCCGCCGGAAGCGTGCCTGGAGCAGGGCCAGCCTCTGGCCTCCGGAGTAGAGGCCGCCTCCCTTCTGGGAGAAGGAAAACCGGCCCCTCCTCCCAGGCTCAGCCTCTGGGCTTGGAGGGTGGGCAAACTGGCGCCAGCCCAGGCCCTTAGTGAAAAGCAAGGGCTCAGGGACGCCTGGGTGGCTCAGCGGTTTAGCACCTGCCTTCAGCCCAGGGTGTGATCCTGGAGACCTGGGATCAAGTCCTGGGATCGAGTCCCACAGGATTGAGTCCCACATCTGGCTCTCCGCATGGAGCCTGCTTCTCCCTCTGCCTGTATCTCTGTCTCTCTCTCTGCGTATCACATGAATAAATAAATAAAATCTTTTTTAAAAAATAAAAACATGGGCTCAGAAATTAGAAAAGCCTGGGTTCTAGTGCCCACCCTACCCAACTTAAATGTTTCCAGTGCTTTGGAGAACTCAGTCTCTCTATGCCTCAGCTTTTCTCATCTGCAAAATGGAAAGATAATATCAATCTCAAAGTCTTGATGCGGAGATTCAGTGATAATTCTTTTCTAAAGCACATAGCCCAGAGCCTGGCAGTCCACAACTGGATTTTCTTGCTGTCACCATCATCCTACTGCCAGAATCCTGGGGAGGATATTACTCATGCGTTCATTCATCCCATGCCCATTATTATATTAAGCTCCTCTATGGTGCCTGACCTGTAGATGCCCACACTGGAGACACAGGGACAGATAAGACCCATCTTTCAAGGAGCTGAGAAGATAAAATATCATGTTCTTACCAAGAGATAATAGAGGAAGATGCAAAGACTCCAGGAGAAACAACCTCTTTGAGTCTTAGCAAAACTCACATAATTAGGTCAGGGTTTTAAAAAAAAGAAATCAGGTAATAAGTTTCCAGAGCAAGGTTTTCAAGTTGAGGGTCTCAGGTCACGTGCATACAAATCACGAATGTCTATTAGGAAGTACCTCAGCCCTTGTGGCCAGAATCTGTGTGTGTGGTCCTAGGATGCCGTATGTTATGAGGCTGCAGATGATTCCTGCTCATACTAAAGTTCAAAACCACTGGCCCACAGGAAAATGCCTCTGCCCTTCAACCCCAGCATCCCTACAGGGCTAGTCCTTCTGGGGGGATATAGTGCTTTCCACTCTGATTAAGGGTTACCTGTGGCAATTTGATGTCCCCACTAGCCTTTGAGCTCTTAAAGCAGTGTGCTCTATGCCTGCAGAATCTGTCACAAGTAGGTATTCTGAAATGAGCGTAGAATGAAGAAAGTGCCCCCTTTAGCATCACTTACATAAATGTGTGGTTCACACTTGGACCCTCAGACTTTGTTATGTGGAGTGTGTGGGGGCACATGCACGTGCAGTTTAATTGTAATTTAGTGCCGCGAGGGTGAGGATGGGGCATTTGCTCTCCAGTTTAGCTCCATCCCAAACTTCCCTTTATATGTCCAACTACTTTCCTTTCCTGGACTTGCTTCTGACAGAATTGAAGTTTGCAAATCCTCTCAAGTATAAAGTGTTCATGGCTCTCCTTCTCATTCTTTCCTGTGTGGTGTTTACCTCATCTCCTCTCTCTCCAGGGCCTTCTCAGAAAGACTGGTCCCTAAGGAGGGGTGTCACCTTACTGCCTGCTGTGAAGAGCTGCCAGTAGACTTCAAGAAGGGAGGGATGAGAAAAACCCAGGGAATGCAGGTTACCTGATGCAGGAGTGGTTTTTGATTCTCAATCCTAACGCCTGGGGATGCTAGAACAGGGGACTGGTGAGCTGAAAGCCAGCACTGGTGGCCTAAGGAGGCCAGTTAGTCTTGCTCTGGCTCTGACCCCTGCCTGACCTCAAGCGTGGCAAGTGTCTCTCAGGCCCCTGAGGGGACAAAGCAGGGAAAGATGGATGTGGATGGGCCTTTCCTTCTGTTTCTGGGGGTTCAGCTTCATAGATACCTAGGGTATGATGAAGTGAGTGTGGGTCTCAGGGCACCATGGGGTCAGGCAAGTTACAAATTTTTCTCCCTGGAGGCTCCAGCATCCTCACCTTTCTTTCCCCCTCTTCTTTTTGCCTTTCTGCCCTGGGCAGAGAACAAGAATGAGTGGTCCTAAATGCTGGTGATAAAACAATGCTGCATTCAGCTTCTAGAAACTTAAGCTTCCTTGGAAAGAAGCTCTTGACTTATTCAAAATGTGTTTCATTTCTTTTTTTTTTTTTAAAGATGTATTTATTTGAGAGAGAGAGAGAGAGAGAGAGAGAGAGAGAGAGAACAGGAGCAGAGGGAGGGGCAGAGGCAGAGGGAAAGAGAAAATCCACAAGCAGACTTCCCACAGAGCATGGACCCCGGATGCTCCGAGCTACATCCCAGGATTCTGAGATCATAACCTGGGCCAAAACCAAGAGTCAGCCACTTAACCAACTGAGCCACTCAGATGCCCCCATCATTTAAATTAACCAGAATGGTAGTATTTGGCTGGAGCTGGAAGTAGGTATCATCTAGTCCAGCCCTCTTCTTGTGGATAAACTGAAGCCCAGCCAGGGTCCCATAAAGCCCAATATTAGAATGTTATTTAAAACCCAGCCCACCTAAGGCCCTTGGTTCCAGTGCACATTCTGTGTTTTTTAAAAGATTTTTATTTACTCATAGAGACACATAGAGAGACAGAGGCAGAGACACAGGCTGAGGGAGAAGCAGGCCCCATGCAGGGAGCCCAACGTGGGACTCGATCCCGGGACTCCAGGATCACACCCCAGGCTGCAGGTGGCGCTAAACCACTGTGCCACAGGGGCTGCCCCACATTCTGTATTTTAAGAATCCCACCGGCCTTGCTCTGTGTCTGCATGAATCCACATGGTCTTCAACACACAGTCAGTTTACAGTCCATTTCCTGCAGTGGATTTCAGATTGGTGAGTCTGGGAGGGCAGGGCTGGAGTCTGATTCGTATCTTGTGTCCCAGTCTTCTGCATGGAATCTGGCACAAATGCAGGTGTTGAATGAAGGATGGACAGCAGGGAACCAGTTAACACCTTCAGATCAACCCTTCTCTAGGGAGATTACTCAGGCCACTCCAGTTCCTAAATGCTTTAAGGTGAGAGAGGAAGAAGGGAGAAAGCAACATTTATTTCCTGATTTCAATGTGCCAAGCACCGTGCGGAATGCTTATCTCGGTGCATTGCTCACAGCAGTCAGTGGAGGAGAAATGATTTCTCCATTTAAGGTATAAGGAGACTATAGTAAAAAACGTTTGAGATGGCTCTCGGGCTCTCCAACAGCTAGAGGCAGAGATGCATGCCCAATGTGAGGGCTAGGCCTGCGCCCCAAAGCATCAGGTTGTGAGGTGTGATGAGCACCAGGTACCATGCTCAATGCTTTCCTTCCTGCTCTGGTTCAAAACATCTTCACCAGAAACCAAGAAGGCAAACAGTGGTGCGTCGCCGGTTTACACTCCTGGAAACCGAGGCTCAGAGCGGTTCAGTGAGAGGGCGGCCCCTGGCCTCCGGGGCACCAGGGCTGAGTCCTTTCCCGCCGGAGCACGGACGGAGGATGGGCGCGATCCAGGCAAGGCGGCTGGCTGCGATGCGGCCCAGAGGGACTGGCAAAACCCGCGCGTGGGGAGCCCAGCCCCGGGCAGGATGTCCTCGTAGGCCAAGGGCTGGCTCCTCCACAGCCAACCACCGTGTTCACGTCTGTTGCACGCGGGCGCGCAAGGCCTGGCCTGGAACCTGGACACCCCAAGGCCGTCCGAGCGGAGGCGGAGGCGGAGGCGAGGTGGGCTCCGCGGGCTCCGAGGGCGGCGCTGCTGCGGGCCAGGGCTCCCCATCCATTATTCACGATGTTTACAAGCGCGGGGGGAAAGGAGAGGAGAGAAGAGGGAAGGAGAGGGGATCCGAGCAGAGGGGAGGCGAGGCGGGGGCGGGGCGATACTAAGGCCCCCTCCCGGCGCTCGGGTCCCAAACTTGGGGAGGAGGACAAAGTACAGAACCACTGGGAGCCTGGAAAGTCAGCCGCGGCCCCGGCACACAGTAGGCCAGCGGCAAATAGTCGCGGAGTGGGTGACGGGACGAGTGAGTGAACGGGTCTGGTCCCAGCCAGCTCGGTAGTCCTGGGCGAATCACTTAGCCCCTCTGACCCTCGTTTTCCTCCAGTTGTGAGACACAGTAAGAGGGCCTACCCCGGGGGATACCTCGAGCGAAGTCGCTAAACAACCCAGCGCGTGCTGGGGGCTCCAAGGTGGTAACGTTATATCGCTCTGGGGGAGTGGGGCCGGCGGAGCAGACGCGAGCTGCCCGCGGAGGCCCGAGCGGCTGTTGGCGCCCTCAGCCGTACCCCGAGAGCTTCCTTAGACTGGCGGGTTGCGGAGCGGGGAGGGGGCCCAGTTCCCTTTCTCCAGCGAAGGCCAGAGCCGCGAGCGCGGGGAGGAAGCCACAGGCCTCCTTCCCCCGCCTCCACCCCGCCGGGTGGTCTGGGCCACCTGGGGCCCATTCCGGCCGCCCCTCACCCTCCCTGGAGCCCGTCTGGGTGCTCGCAGGCGCCTCTTCGCTGAGCCACGGGGCCGGACTCTGGTGGACGGCTCGGGCGTGGGGCCAGAAGCGCCCTGGAAATGGGCAGCTTGGCGGCAGCCTGGCCGGCAAGGAGTGTGTGTGCGTGTGTGTGTGTGTGTGTGTGTGTGTGGAGTAGGGTCAGCTTCCTGGCCCCGCTCAGCCCGAGGCTGCCCTTCGATCTGCGCAGAGAGAGTTGGGACGGGACGGAGAGGTTTGAGACTTTGGGGGAAACAAACCCACGAAGAGGAAAGACTCGGAGAGGTCTGCGGGGCTGGAGCCAGGCGGGGCGGGGCGGGCCGGGCGAGGCCGGGCCGGGCCGGGCCGGGCCCGGGTATAAAGGCGCGGCGGGGGCGGCCGTGGCGGGCGGCGGGCGGCGGGCGCACGGAGGCGCGCCTGGAGCGGCCGCTGGCCTCGCCTCCCGGGCCGCCCCTGCGAGTCCCGGGCGCGTGAGCACGCCTGCGCGCGCCCGGGCCCTTCCTGGCAGGCTGCTTGTAAGATGAGTGAAGGAGCAGGTGGGGGAGAGGGGAGGCAGCGAGCGAGAGGGCGAGGGGAGCGCGGGCGCTGAGCGGCGCTCACTTGGAGCGCGGCGAGCGAGCGAGACGAGCCCGCTCCATGTCCCTCGCTGCCTCCCTGCCAGGCGCGCGAAGATGATGGCCATGAACGCCAAGCAGCCCTTCGGCATGCACCCGGTGCTTCAAGAACCCAAATTCTCCAGCCTGCACTCCGGTTCCGAGGCCATGCGCCGAGTCTGCCTCCCAGCCCCGCAGGTACGTAGTGGAGCATAATTACCGCTCTAAGGCACATTTTTTGACAGGCACTAGCTTCATGTTTTTTTCATGCCGCCCAGAACAATCGCCGCTGTCTGAACCCCTCTCCCTGTCTCCCCCGCGCTCTCTCCCGGCGCGCGCTCCCTCTCATTCATGTCTCTCTGATCCACACGTCTGTTCCAGCGGAGCCTCTGCCTCCGTATTAATTTTTATGACCTGAGCTTTGAGGAGAGGCATCCCGGTTGCTCGAAAATGTGTTTTAATCCTGAGTTGACAGTATTCCCCACTGACCGTGCTGTGCGCCTTCTCGCTTGCAGCTGCAGGGTAATATATTTGGAAGCTTTGATGAGAGCCTGCTGGCACGCGCCGAAGCTCTGGCGGCGGTGGATATCGTCTCCCACGGCAAGAACCACCCGTTCAAGCCCGACGCCACCTACCATACCATGAGCAGCGTGCCCTGCACGTCCACTTCGTCCACCGTGCCCATATCCCACCCGGCCGCGCTCACCTCGCACCCGCACCACGCCGTGCACCAGGGCCTCGAAGGCGACCTGCTGGAGCACATCTCTCCCACGCTGAGCGTGAGCGGTTTGGGCGCCCCCGAGCACTCGGTGATGCCGGCGCAGATCCACCCGCACCACCTGGGCGCCATGGGCCACCTGCACCAGGCCATGGGCATGAGTCACCCACATGCCGTGGCGCCTCACAGCGCCATGCCCGCGTGCCTCAGCGACGTGGAGTCGGACCCGCGGGAGCTCGAGGCCTTCGCCGAGCGCTTCAAGCAGCGGCGCATCAAGCTGGGGGTGACCCAGGCGGACGTGGGCGCGGCTCTAGCCAACCTCAAGATCCCCGGCGTAGGCTCGCTCAGCCAGAGCACCATCTGCAGGTTCGAGTCTCTCACTCTCTCGCACAACAACATGATCGCGCTCAAGCCGGTGCTCCAGGCCTGGCT
This sequence comes from Vulpes lagopus, assembly GCF_018345385.1. NCBI lineage: Eukaryota > Metazoa > Chordata > Mammalia > Carnivora > Canidae > Vulpes > Vulpes lagopus. Next base: position 90,168,099 of record NC_054831.1, read on the forward strand.
GGAGGAAGCCGAGGCCGCCTACCGAGAGAAGAACAGCAAGCCCGAGCTCTTCAACGGCAGCGAGCGGAAGCGCAAACGCACGTCCATCGCGGCGCCCGAGAAGCGCTCCCTGGAAGCCTACTTCGCCATCCAGCCGCGGCCCTCCTCTGAGAAGATCGCGGCCATCGCTGAGAAACTGGACCTCAAAAAGAACGTGGTGAGGGTCTGGTTTTGCAACCAGAGACAGAAACAGAAACGAATGAAGTACTCGGCTGTCCACTGACTGCGGCGGGGCGCAGCGGCGTCCGGGGCCCGGAGAGCGGAGGGTACACCCCACCCCCGGAGCGCGGGGGAGCGCTTGTGGGGGACTCCAAGACGTTTCCTGGCAGGTCAGGCTCTCTCCCCCGAAGCCACAGACCTTCCCCCTTCTCCCACCTGGTTGCCTCCCGGCCTTCTCTTTCTCTTCCTTCCTTTCTGTTCCCACCAGAAAAGTCACGGCGCTGAGAAAAAAAAAAAAAAAAAAAAAAAAAAATCACGAAGGGCAGGCCTGGAGGGACCGGCGCTGTCCGTGGTGCTGAAAATCGCCCTCGCGCGCTGGGCTGCGCGACCTCAGGGCAGGAGCCCAAACGCTGGCGAGAGCGAATTGGCCCGACCGCACGACTCCGAGGTGCAGGCGCCACTTCGCTAAGCGCGATTAGACAAAGGGTGAAGGGATGGGAAGGCAGTGATAAATAATAACACGAAGTCTAACTGGGGCACAAACATGTACTGGAGATTTATTTAGAGTATATAAAATACATGTATGTTTCCAAAGGATAGCCTTATACTCCTTTCCCCCTCCAAAATTTTAGCCATCTCATCCTTTGGTTTGCTGTAAATTCTCTAACGTAGCATGGATTAGGTTCAGGGAAAGTGTGCGTGGAGTTTTGAGGTCCTGGCTGTTCTCTGCGGTAAGTCGGGCTTCAGAAAATTGGGCCCTTTCAGCGACCGAAAACGCCGGGATGGCGTAGCTGGTTGCAGGCAGCAGCTGGCAACTGCTCTGGCTCATCCTCCCCCCCCCCGATCTGATGGTGTTTGAGGGGGTAATTACTGCCTGCTAGAGAGCCAGCGGGGATCGGTAGTGCGCTCTGGACAGACTGAGGACCGTCTGACCCCAGCTCGCTGCTCCAGCCAGATTCCCAGCGCAGCACAGGGATGGCTTTTCAATATAATTGTAACTTCTCTGAATCATATGCAAGTCCTTCCAACACGTCTAACCTCATTGCGATTTTATTCTTGCTGTTAGCACTGTTATTTCCTATTATGCCCTCATATGGGTGTCTCCTGGTGGAGGTTCAATTATGGTTTTGGGCGGAAAGAGGAGCCAGACTGCTGGCCTGGACCCTTCTCACCCATGTCCCTCTGGCCCCATCACATTTTATCTTTCGTTGCTTCATGTAATTTGAGTGTTGCTGTGTGACCTTTGGTTTTGTTCTCCGAATAGATACAAATAAAATATTAAGTTTTCTTCTCTCTTTACCCCTTGAATTAACTTCTAAAATAAATACTTTATTTTTCAACCCGAATCGCAGTGCTTTTCTTTCTCAGAGGTTAAGGAGTGCTAGTCTTGGAAAGGATTTAAACGTGAGAACCCATAAGGGTTGGGTTCTCACTTCTAGCAGGCCATTCTCTGCCCATCTCCTCTCCTCTTCATACTCAGCCTCACCTTCTCACTCTGATCTCGCCTAGGGAGACCTGGAAGACTCCCGACCTCAGGGTTACAAGGCACTTGCTTCCACACTTCCCTGCATTCGAATCTACCAGCCTCTGTTCGCTCAACTTGATTCAGACCCGTGGCAAACTTTGAGGCCTGACTGATGGGAGTAGAAGCCCCCAGTACTTCCATTCAGTGGCTGAATGATCCTGAAGCTAATTTCTTACCTTTTCTAAGCCTCGATTGCTTGTCTGAAGGATGAAGAGGTGAATATCTACCTCACAAGGTTATTCTTAGGATTAAATAAATTTGTTTATTTTAGGCATCTGGTAGTGCTTGGTGCTTAAGATGACACATTATTTCAGAAGATTCAAATGACTGGATAGGAAGTGAGTGGATAGATGCAGAGAGGGAGGAAAGTGTTCTTCGCTGGGACAGAGTGCTTTGAGACTCCCTTGGGGTCACTTCAGAAACTCATTTAAAACTGTCACCCACGAACCTACCACCCTATGATCTATCTTGTCTTCTCTGTGGAGTTCTAAATGATATATCTGCTGCAAAGATTTCTAGTATAGTGCCTTGCGCATAGTAGGTTCTCAACATATGACTGTTCCCTTCTCTCTCGCTCCCTTTAAAAGGGTGGGGGGAGAAGAAACCTTTTTATTTGCGAGCTGCAGAAACACCTTTATGACTTAAAAATTAATGTTCTAAGTCCAGGAGTCATCAGCACATTTCCCCTCTTTGTCTTCAAAGAGCACTGGGTCATTACCTCCGTCCTGGAATTCGGAGCAGAGTGGGTCTCCCCTGAGCGCGGTGCTCCCCCTCTGCTGCACAAGCAAACCTGGGGATCGCCCCCAGCCCCTGAGCCTCAGCCCCTCGCCCCCCGCCTGGCGTAACAGCCCCAGCGATGCCTCCACCTCCTTCTCCATCGGGTGTCCTTTAATAATAAATGCCCTTATGCCATTACATTATATTGTGGGTTTTGAAAATTTAAAATACGGCTGATGCAATATTAATTGCCTATAGTGGTATAAAACACAGGGCCGGAGCCCAGCCGGGCTGCAGAGGAGGCGGCCGAGAGCGTCCCGCGCCGAAGTGTAGCGCTCCAGACAGACGCGCCTTTGCGGGCTGCGAGGTTTCCTGCAGGTAAGAGCCTTCAGCTTTTTTGGCCCGGGAAAGAACCCGATATCCGCCTCCATCTCCTTTCTGAAAAGTTCCCTGCTGTTATATATATTTAAATTAGTAACCTCAAAAGTTTGGAAGACTTTTTTTTTTTTTTTTTTTTTTGAGAGAGAGAGAGGGATGAGCCGCCTGAAAGTTAAGATCTGTTCCATAAGTGGCCTGGTCCTCTCCAGGCGCGGGGGCTGCCCTCGCGCACTGATATTTTGACCAATTTCTACCCGCGGCGGGAGCTGCTGCTCCGTCCACGACGCGCCCCACCCTCTCCCACCCACTGAGTGCGCCGGGCCGGCGCCGCCGCCTCTCTCTTTGGGCTCTCTCAGGAAGCAACGGGAGCTGTGGTTTCTCCGGAATTGTGCAGTCGCCTCTGCCATTCCTCTGGCGGAGGCAGAGACCTCTCTGAGAGTGGAGGGTGGGTAGGTACCAGCCGGGTTGGGGTTCACGGAGGCCTGGTTTGCAGCCTGGTGGGCCATTTCCTAACTGTATGACCTTGGGCAAGTCGCATCACTTCTGTAAGCCTCTCTTGATGGCTGCAAAACCTCACAAAAACAATTGTGAAAAGTGTCTGAAAAACATTCCGGAGCAGATTTTCCTTTCCAAAATACCACTAACTTGCAACATTCACAGTCTGAGCCCCGCTGGGAGTTTCTTTAAACTTTGCCAAGAGAAAGGGGGAACCAGTGTTCAGGGCTGTTTGTATGGAAAGCTGCGTTGGGCCTTTCAAGGCGGGATTTTGAGAGTCATCTGTGGACTAGGGGGAGGCTTCTAGGCACTTGGCTGTCTGGAATTGGGGTCTGACCTGGAATGAGCCATGCGTACAGAGGCCAGCATGGCTGAAGCCCTGGCAGGCAGAACTTGGGAGAAGGAGGACTCCTGGGCTCCTGGGTCTGGGCTGTGTGAACTCTGGCCAGGGGCTTCCTCTCTTTCTGTGCCTAAGATGGAATCAGTGTTGTTCACTGTTTTATACCCAGTGCCCTCCTCAGGGTCTGGCCCAGAGTGGCAGACAATAGATAGGTATCTGTGGAATGAATGAATGAATGAATGAATGAATGAAGTTTTTGTTTTATAAAATGAAGGGATCCCTTCCAGCCCAATCCTTTCTGAATTCTGGGTACTGTAGGGAAAGAACAGACATCAGCAAGTAGAGACAAGGGCCCGGGGTCATGGTCAAGGTGATGATCTGCACCTCCAGTTTCCATTCAAAGGAAGCCAGTTTCCTTCCTGTTTAAATTAGAAGAATCCTTGCCTCCCTCTGTGGTTATCATGGGTACAGAGGGGGTGTTCTGTGATGTGGGCCCTCAGAACCTAGAGGAGGGATCAGGGAAGAGGATCAGGGGTGATCTTTGCCCTGCTGAATGAGCCTGACGTTCTCTTGGCCCTCGAACCTGGGTTATTTTACTTTCCTGCTGAGATGGAAACTCTGGCTCTGGGGTAGACAGACCTGGGGTGGAATACATACTCCATCTCTTAGATGAATAAGTGCCTTTAACTCTCTGAGCCTCAGTGGCCTCATATGTAAAGCAGGAAAAAAGACTATCTTTCAGGATTGCTGTGATGAGTATCACACAGGCCAGGGCCTGACACATAGTAGGCATCAATGGATACATAATCTTTCTAAAACATGACTTTTGCTCAGAAAAAGTGAGAGTTAGTGTTGCAAGGGCAAAATCAGGGCTTGGCCTCAGCTACGATCAACATTTTCCTTCATCTATAAAGTGAGAGCAGTAGCCCTGACTTCCACCTCTCCCTGTGGTTGTCAGGGGTTGTAAACCAGAAATTGTACAAGTAATCCCTTTGTACACCATGTGGCCCAGGTACGGAAGGGACGAGGTTAATTTGCTCTCCCAGGGTCCACCATGGTGCCAGCAGGTTGCCACCGAGAAGCTTGACCCCAATGGTGGCTCCTCGAACTCACGCCTTCCCTCTTTGTAGAATCCTGGCAAGCATCAACGTCTTGATTGCTGGGAGACTCAGCGCAGCTCGGCCTCCTGAGGGGCGGGCTCCAGTGGGCAGAGGAAGCCGGGATGGGATCTCTGACTCGGCCTGGGGTGGGGGGTGGGGGGCGGCGAAGCCCAGCTCCCCCCTTTCGGCTGGGCATCAGAAGGGGGCAGCCTAGGGCGACACTCGCTGGCGTCAGCCCCTCTTTTACCAAGGGAGAGGCCCAGAGCGTAGCGGAGGCCTTAGGAGGCTCCTTCTACCTTCCATCGCTGCCCCCCAATCATGCTGTCTCAGTGCCCGGTTGTAGTTCTTCCTTAGTCCTTACCATTCATTCCCTGACAGCACCTTGTATTTATTTAGCAGTAAAAGCGCTCGGGGCAAGTGCCACGTCCGTCCAGTTCGGCACCCCCACCCTGGAACCCAGCGCAGAGTGGGCGCTTCACAAAACTTTGCTGGATAAGCGAATCATAAAATCTCACATGTATTAAGGGCTTCTTGTATGTCAGGCACTGTTCCAAGCTCTTTATATGCATTAACTTTTTAGTCCTTAAGCAACACGAGTAGGTCCCATTTTAAACCCCATTTTCCAGACGAGAACTTGGAGGCGCAGTGTTTATCTAACCTGCCCGGGACAAGGTGTGACACAGCCATTTGGTGGAGAGATCTGGCCAACACCGGCTTCTCGGCCTCGCTGGGGCCGCCCAAGCGAGACCCAGCTCGGTCCGGGGCAGGGGAGGGCGGCCGCCGGGAGGGCAGGCGGGGCGCAGGGTGCCCGGCGCCGAGCAGGTGGCGCCAGCTCGCCACGGCCTCTGCGCCCCGCGTGTCGGGCCCTGCTCGCGCTCCAGCTCTGCGCGTCTCTCCCTCGCGGGTTCGCGCCGCCTCCGGGGTCTCCGTCACCACCGCGGTGCGCGTGTTTGCTCGGCTCCCGCGCACCCCGCTCTCGGCTTCCCTCCAGACTCGCAGGCGCGCACCGGACCCCGAAGCGCAGGAGCCCGACGGCCGCGTCCCCAGGGCGCGCAGGGAGCCCCCCTCCCGCCTCCGCCCCACCCCCTGCCGACCTGCGGGAGCCCCCTGCGGCCACCCCGCTCCGGCGGGCGGACGGAGCCGGCGAGGACCCGGGCGGCCGAATCAGCCGCCCCTTCGATCGCTCTTTTCCGATGGGGTCAGGTTCCCCTCCGCCCACCTCCCCCCGACGGCGCCTCCGCCCTCGCCCGGCTCCTGGGCTCCCCCTGGGTCAGGGTTCACCCGGCTCTTCCCGCGCCTCGGGAGGGAGGGGGCTTCCTCTGCGCGGCGTCCCGGCTCGGGGAGCCCCCGGGGCGGGGGCCGGGCTCCTCCCGGGGAGTCCTCCCCACCCGCTGCTTTCCGCCTCCAGCGCGTGGAGGACTTACTTGTCTCCGCAGAGCGTCAGTCCTCTGCCCTGTCTCCAGCCCAGCACTGCCCAGCCTGGCACTGGACGCAAACTGGTACCGAAGCAGCGCGCGCTCTCTCTCAGATTGATTTTGAGTTTTAGGATTTCACAGACAGAAAATCCTAGGGTTCATCTTGGGAAAATGAAAATTTTGTTGGACTTCTTTAAACCTCTTTGGGATTGGCATTGTTTTTCCTTTGAATTGCATAGGGAGGGAGCATCACCATAAGTTCAAGAGGTCTCTGGAGGCTCCCACCGCCAGCACCATAGCTCGTTTTCCTGCACTCAGCATGCTCGGCCCGACCCCATGCGCGTGCGCGCGAGCGCGTGCTCAGCAGCCCAGCTCCAAAACCCCTGCATCCCCGCCTGTGACAGAGCGCCCCAATGCCTGGGGCCTTGCTAGTCAGCTCACCTCTTGACAGATATAGTTAATGTCCAGCCCTCATAAATCAAGACCATAAAAAGCTTACTTTCATATGCGCTCAATTTCTACCAAACCTAAACTAATTGCATAAATTCCTTTAGGCCACTCAGGGCTGCTCTCTGGGTTGGGATCTGATCAATTAGTCATTAGGCACTCCATTAGCTGGGGTTTAAGCTGCCTCATATAAATGTCTCCTGTCAATTTGCTTGTAATTGAATGAATAAAAAAGGGTACAATTATTAGCACAGAGGATCAGAAAGAGGAGAGGTCAATTTTATTAAAATCTTCTAAAAATGTCTTAATCTAATAATAATAATAATAATAATAATAACAACAACAACAACAACAACAATAGCACAACGATAATTAGAAGGCATTTAGAAACCAGCCACTCCAAGAATCTCTGTCCTTGTAAAGGAAAGGTCTGGCCTGAGACACAGCAAACTGAATATGTATCTATGCTCTACCACCTTGGGAAACTAGTCTTTTCTTCCCTTAGGGCCTTAGTTTCTTTAGTAGGTTGGAGGTGGTTTTTTTCTTTTGAACTACTTCTAGATTTTGTCAGAGTTAAAAATCTAGTTAAAAATTGAACACAGAAAGACAACTTGACCAATCCCCAACTTCAGCCAGGTTTGGCTATTTCTTTGGAAGTTAACTACATGTCTAAATAATATATTTTTTAATACTATTTTTCTATTCTAAAGTTCAGAGTTTGTAACTTCATGTTTTGGCTAAGTAATACACAATTCAAATTCAAAAGAACTAGAAGTTCTTCCATCCTTGGCCCAAGTTAGCAAGCTCCCTTTGTTGAAGGCAAATAATGTTATCAATTTCTTCTGTCTACTCCAGAGAGATTTTATTGATTGCCTTTTCTTGATCTGTCCTTTTTAGTCATGGTGCACTAAGTTCTTGCTATGGTGTCAGAGAACTAGAAATAATAATAGTCTTGAATAATCTTTCTATACCAAGAAACCTAGGAAGTTTTCTGCAAAAATCAATAATTTAAAAATATGAATGGGCAATTGAAAATTCTGATTTTTTTTTTTACTAAAAATGAATTTGAAGGATGCAGACTCCATAGTGTGTAAAAACTGCCTACTCACAAACATAAAGAGTGTTTATAGACTGATTTGCATTCTATCCCACCTTCTTCCAAACAGAATTTGAAGCAGCCTATCTGTAAGTACAGTGGAATCGGTGAGCCCACATTTTGCAGTAGGAAGAGTTTTTCTGTGGCGTCTAATGGCAATGATGGGACTGGAGAGGACATCAGTGAAATCATTTTGGAATCCACCTAGGGTGGGGGATTGAGCCCGAGACTGCAGAAATTCCAGCCAAGCTCCTGTACGTGAGGGAATTACGGGCCACAGAGATAAATTTTCTCACAGAAGTTCAAAATGGTGATCCAGACTGAATGATGCGGGACGTACAGGGAGCCATTGTTTCTGGGGCCGGATTGATTTATATTGAGCCTTGCATACCCTCTAGATGAAGTCCTCTTGTGGTGAAAAGCATGGACTGGAAGGGTTAACTAGGTGACTCAGAATCATCTCAGGTCAGCAGACAGTCCACATGGTGCAGTGGGGAAGAATCTGAAATGTGCACAGAAATGTCTGAGTTCAGGCACGCTGTCCTGTGTGTTCTTGGCAACTCAATTCCCTACTCAGTGTCTCCGCTTTCCCCAACTCTAAGGTAGGGAGCTGAATTAGATAGCAGTTCAATTTTGGTGGCGATTCATGGACTCCTTTGAGAATCTGAAGACAATTATTGCCCTAACCCAGAAAAATGTACATCTGTGCTCTCAAAATGTTTGCGAACGCCTTGGAGATTAACCATGTTAATATACATTATCCATGTATAAACTCACTCCCATGAGTTTAAGAGTCCCAGGTTAAGACCCCCTGGTATAGATCAAATACCCATAAGCACAGAAACCAGTTTAGCAAACTGGGAAGAACTTTATTGAAGATAAAAATAAAGTGTCAATTAGAGTATGAGCCAATTGTCAATAAAGAGTCCAAATGGCTTTGGCAAAATTATTCTTCAGATCGATAGCTTCCTAAGAGGCAGTGCACTACATTAGGGGTCAAAATCTAGTATTTTTGTTTTTGTTTTGACCAGTCTGACAACAACTAGAATTGAGAAGTGGAGCTGGAGGCTTTGCTGCTCTGATCCCCTCTTTTCTCCTGGGAAAAATGAGAAGGTCGGGCCAGATGATGTGTGAAGCTGCCAGTTATGACATTACATGGGCTTCTGTGTGTGGGCACTGGCATGTCTTACATTTAGTATTTGTTTCAGTATATTTTATTTTTCTATTTTGTTTTCAAAAGGATGATACAATCAAAGTAGAGTTGGAAGGAGGAGAGAGACACTACCAAGTGTGGTGTCTGCTGGGTTCCCAGCGCTGAAGCTTCTAAAACCATGAGGCAGAAACATAACCCCAGATCCTAATGAAAAAATAAAAACACCAACAGTTTGTAAGTTTAAAAATTAAAGGCAGTGGGGTCAGTGAGGAGGCAGGATGAAATGAAAACAACTTGTTAGGCTAAACAGTCCTGGCTCAGCCAAGCCAGTTCATGAGGAGGTCTGGAAGCCCTAGCCCACTGAGGACTAGAGAGCCTGGCGGTGGGGTTGTGGGCTGGGCAGGGTAGCCCCGGCACCCAAGCCCATTCCAGCTGCGGCTGGAATCCACAGATATAAGAATGCTAACCAAGGCTCCTCTTTTGGTTCTTAGAACTTCATTTTCATACTCTAAATGATTAGAGCATTGGCCACCTTCAACTATTTTGCCTCCAACTTCCAGAAGTTTCTTCTGTCCTATAGATTTTTCTCCCCAGTTTTCTTGGCAGATAATTGATAAATAACACTGTGTAAGTTTAAGGTGTACAACATAGTGATTTGTTATATGGAGATACTGAGGGATCCCTGGGTGGCTCAGCAGTTGAGCGTCTGCCTTTGACCTGGGGCATGATCCTGAAGTTGTGGGATCGAGTCCCACATCGGGCTCCCTGCATGGAGCCTGCTTCTCCCTCTACCTATGTTTCTGCTGCTTTCTGTGTCTCTCATGAGTAAATAAATAAAATCTTAAAAAAAAAAAGGAGTATATAGAGATACTGAAAATGCTCACCACAATAAGATTAGTTCACATCCATCCCTTCACATAGTTAAATTTTTTTCCCTCATGATGAGAACTTTCAAGATTTACTCTCAGAGCAACTCTCAATATATAATACACTTTTGTTAACTGTACTCATCATGTTGTACATTATTACTTCCACAACACTTTTAAATTTGATTTTGTTTAAAGATTTTATGTGTTTATTTGAAAGGGAGAGTGAGCGAGCACCAGCATGAGGGGCAGAGGGAGAGGGAGGAGCAGGCTTCCTGCCAAGCAGGGAGCTAGATGTGGGGCTCCATCTCAGGACCCTGGGATCAGGACCGGAGCTGAAGGCAGATGCTTAACAGACTTAGCCATTAGCCACCCAGGTGCCCCAAAACTTATTATTTTATAACTGTTGGGTTGCGCTTTTTGACGACCTTCACCTACTTCCTGTGTTCTATAGTTTTTAGTTCTTGGATTTTGCTCCCATAGTATTTTAATTTTGCTTATGGCTTTGGGCTGGATGCCCTAGGACTTACAGTGCTGTTAGGTTATTGAAGGGAAGATCTGTATCTCTTGATTGTCACAGTAGGGGTTTCCATCACAAGAAGAGTTTTAATACTATTTCCTCAAATGCTTTATATTATCATTGTTAGACATGTGAAATCCTAGAATGTGAAGTGAGAAGAGTTCATGGAGATTCTCTGGCTGACTGGAGAGCATGGCATTATATTTCCAGAGGCCCAAGAATCTATATTTTTCACAATCTCTCCAGGTGACTCTGCTTACTTGCCCAGATGTTTCATACACTTTTTTTCCACCACCAAAGTGCCCCACACTGGGTATATAGCTTGAAACACAAAATTGCTTTCAATGCTTTTTTCCTTAAAGGTGGTATAAAATTTGCCTTCATTTCACAGCCTACCTGTGGCTGTTTTGCCCTCCCCATCATTACGATGTTAGTTTACTTAAGGAATAAATTGGGGCAGCATCCAGAGCCTTTGGTGCAACCACACCCTGCACACTGTTATGTGACTCATAAGAACAAGTAACTTAGATCGCCAGGAAATTCTAGAGCAAACTCATAATTTATTATAGGACAAAAATGAGACATAAAAGCAATTTAGTAGGTATACAGTAAGTAACAGTACAACAAGCAATAACCCTGATGGTCATTTTAGAATAGCAAGTCTTTTTTTTATTTTTTAAAGATTTTATTTATTTATTCGTGAGAGACACACAGAGAGAGGCAGAGACCTAGGCAGAGGGAGAAGCAGGCTCCCTGCGGGAACCCTGATGTGGGACTTGATCCCAGGACCCCAGGATCAGGACCTGAGCCAAAGGCAGACGCTCAACCACAGAGCCACCCAGGCACCTTTAGCAAGTCTTTAACAAATTTTAAAATTAAATCTATGAATCAGCTATTCTTGTTTATAATCCTCCCAACCACACCCCTTCCCTCAAAGGTGAAGGGGGGAAAGGAGGAAGGGTGGAAATTTTAGGGTATAGAAAGTCCCTAGCTTTTTTTTTTTTTTCTTTTCAGTGTTCCTATCTTAAAAGTACTGCTCCTTCTATGATGTTTTACAAACCTAGGCAAAGCACATAAGTTATAGCCCATATTTTAAAAATGAAGAACTCAGGGTCACTCAGCTGTGTATAGTGTTATCATTGAGGGTCACTAGAGACTTTGAGGGAAATGAGAGCTGTCATTGGCGAGCTGTTTTTTAAAAATGGTTTTGTAGAGGGGCACACTTGGTTAAGTGTCTGCCTCTTGGTTTTGGCTCAGGTTGTGATCTTAGGGTCATGAGATCAAGCCCCGTGTTGGGCTCCACACTCAGCATGGAGTCTGTTTGAGATTCTCTTTCTCCTTATCCCTCTGTCCCTCCCCTGTCTTTCTCTCAAATAAAGAAATAAATCTTTAAAAAAAATAAAAATAAAATTGGTTTTGTAGAGTAGGGACTAAATTGGGGAACCTGACCGCTTTTTGCCAATTGGCACGACTTTATCTACTCTCCCATCTTTTCCTTCTGAGAAAAAAGGTTTCTTTTCCTTTATTCCTTCCATTCTTCCCCTCCCTGTTTCCTTTTCCCCAGTGCTTGGGAGGACTGGTTACTGTTTTCCAGTTTCTTATTTGGACCGTTGAGTGTCACAGAGGCAGCAGGCTACGTAGGCTATCTGTGCTCTAAGCCGGGGCTCACTCCAAAAAGGCAGACTAAACATTCAAGGTGAAGACACATCAGAATAAGAAAAGATGTTTTAGGAGACTTCAACGTTGGATATTTTAAAGAAGCATCATAATGGTCAAGTTCAGAATTATGTTAGACTTCCTGAGATGGTGTTTTTAATTTCATATGGGTAAAGGGTAACAAAACACCAAGTGTTTCAAGCTTCTAAAAATCTTCCTTTGACCCAACATAAATACAATTATGAAAATGATTATGAATACCTTGAACTGTGCTTTTTTTCATTCAAATGTTTTATGCTATTACTCTGTGAAAGGTCCTACTTAAGGTGTTGGGGACTCAGCAGAGAACTTGGGCTCACTGCCTGTCATCCTGGAGCTTATACTTCTTTTGGAGACGAATGATGTATCATTCCTCGGACTCGGACCAATTTGTTTGTTAGGTGTTAACCAAATTCATCTGACCTTTGCCTGTCTGTAGTTTTTGGGGTTTTTTGGTGGTAAACTTGTTTGAAGGTCTCAGAATTTCGACAGGATCAAAACAAAAAGGACCCTCGGGAGCCCTCCCGGAGGGGGCCATGGGCACCAGCGCCCCGGGGCATGTCCTTCAAAGTAGAGGGCACGCCGTTGCATCCCCTGTCTCTAGTTTTTGGGAGCCAGTCCCAATTTTTCTGAATATCTCTGTTAGCATGGTGTATAATGTATGAAGACTGTTCTCCTCATTCCTCACTCCTCTTCTGAGAGAGAGGTCATGGAAGTTGAAAAGACAAACAAGCCCAAAGCCTTGTGACCTAGCTTAACATCAGTTGGCAACAAGTTATGAAACTCAACCATGATTTTTTTTTCAAAAAAAGACAAGACGAAAATAAGTCAGCTGGAGAGGATGGTATGTGGTCTGGCAGTCACTGTTGGGCACTACACTGAAGGAGCCACTCCCTCTGTCTCCCGGTTGGCCACCGATGGCATGGATCCTGATTTCATATGGCCCTCCTCTTGTGTACAAGATGCCTTGATATGGACACATCTCCTCCAGAACAAACCAACTTTTGACTTGTATGCAACTCAACTCTTCAGAGTCGAAGTCTACTTAAAATGATTTCATAGGGTGGGAGGGAGTATAAGAAGAGTGGCTTCTTTTCTGAAGGATGAGTGGTTTGATGCCAACAAGGCAACACAGGTTATGTCTAGGATACTCAGCAAGAAACTACATTAGTTAGAAATTAGGTGATACTCATGTTACTCCCGGGAGTCAGAGCAAGATTTCTTTTCTTTCAAACTTATTTATTTAAGTTATTATTTTAAAGATTTTAAAGATTTTATTTGTTAACTCATGAGAGACACACAGAGAGAGGCAGAGACATAGGCAGAGGGAGAAGCAGGCTCCCTGTAAGGAGCCTGATGAGGAACTCGATTATGGGACTCATCATGACCTGAGCCAAAGGCAGATGCTCAACCACTCAGGTGCCCCTCTTTCAAATTTATTTTTAAAGGAAAATGTATATGTGTCCATAATTTCAAAGTTCAAATAATTTATCAAGGCTTGGCATGTAAAAAAATATCCTGTGGTCCTCTTCCCCTCTCCCTCTGATTCTTGGGGTAATCACTTTCACTCTTTTCAGCTTGTTCTCTTGCTGTTTAACTTCACTGTCTGTAAATATCATGTTTATATTGCTACTTCTTGAGTGTTCAGTTTCCAGGAATGAGATAAAGATTTAGCTCTCTCTTGTCCCTTCACCATTTCAATATAGTTAAAATCTTAATTTTGGTTTGATCAATATTCAGTATTCATACGTTTTACTCTCAAACAACATTTACTGCTGAGCCATGTAAGACAGCATAGTTACTTTTGTTTTTCCACATCATATTTTATTTTTCTTGGCATTAGTAATTATAGCCTTTTTCTGTTTTCTCTATTATTAATGAAACTCAAACTCTCTCCATTTATGTAAATCTCTTCTCATGACTTTTTTTAAAATTTTTATTTATTTACAATAGTCACAGAGAGAGAGAGAGAGAGGCAGAGACACAGGCAGAGGGAGAAGCAGGCTCCATGCACCGGGAGCCCTATGTGGGATTCGATCCCGGGTCTCCGGGATCGCGCCCTGGGCCAAAGGCAGGTGCCAAACCGTTGCGCCACCCAGGGATCCCTCATCTCATGACTTTTGAACACATGAAGTGTTCTATCAGTTTAATCTCCTTGAAGAAAGACCTCTCTTGGAGCTTTCTGACCTGCTCCAGAATGAAGTAGTGGTTTTCTACACCTGCTGGCAGCTGTCTATGGGTTCTCTTTTGGGTTGAATCCTCTGTTTTCCAGAATGAATATCTTTTCTTTGGGTGTATGACTCATGTAAGTGGAACACATGCTCCCTAAGAAAGAGTGCAGTGGAGGTAAGATTTTGTGAAAACCATCAGGTCTAAGAACGTCTTTAAATTCTATTCTAACACGTCAATGGTTATTTGACAGCTATAGCATTCTGGGTTGGAATTATTTTCCCTAAGCATTTTGAAGAGTTTGCTCCATTACTTTCTAGCATTTGATATTAAAAATGCCAAAAGTTGAAAAGTTCAAGGCCATTCTCATTCTTGATTTGTGTATAAAACTTACATTCTTGCTCTGGAAGATTGTATGGTATATTTTTAATATTTATTCTGCTGAACAATTTCCATCTTCAAATTCACAAGCTTTCATCCTTGGAAATTTCCCTACATTATTTCTTGGAAGCTTTCTGGTTTTCTCCTCCATATTTCCATATTTCTGAAATGCCTATTGTTTTGAATTTGAGCCATGTGGATTGACTCCGATTTATTTACCATTTCTCTACTATTTTTCTCTTTTTCTTTTTGTTCTTCAGTGATGTTTCCCTAAATTTTATATTTAAACCATTTTATTGAAATTTTAAATATTTCTCCTACTGTTTTGCTGTTTGAAAAATTCTAACAGATACTTTGCTCTTTCATTTTTTCTTATTTCACAGATGCTAACTTTTTAGTAATAGTAGCTCTGAGTTATATTCAATTATAGATCTAATATTACTAGTCACCTCTTCTAAACTCCTTCTTTCTTCAGTGTCTGTTTCCTCCAAAATGCTTTTATTTTCAATATGACTGCTTTAGCCTCGATGCCTGCATGCTGTTTAAATAGGTAAAAAACTGGAAACTCTGCACACATGAGTTGGCTTTGTTTACTTGGGTTTTCTATTTAGAATGACCTGGCTGGGCTGCTTCCTTGAAGATGCCCTAATGCTAGTTGGTTGTTGTTGTTTCAGTTTTCTTCTTTGGATTGGTTAGTTCCCAGAGAAGAAGCTCTCAATTTCCCCTCTGAAGCATCTGTATCTGGCTGTTCCACTTGTTCGGGGTGCTGAGTGAGAGAAACGGAACGTAATTTTCAACATTTAGAGTGTTAAATTTTATTTAATTCCACTGTTTTCAATATAGTTTCCCACCCTTAACTGTGGCTGGTGTCTCAAATACAGTCACTTATTAAAAAAAAAACCCACACACATTTTTCTAGTGAATAAATTACCAATATATAGGCCAGGTTTTTGTGAGGCCATTGCTCCCCTGTGCCAAGTGGTTGAGGTAGGTCTAACTGCTCATCTGAAGGCCTAACTGCTTTTTAAACAAGCTCTCTGCCAAGTCACCCATTTACAGCCTTATCTTAACTCCCACTTCCAGAGATATGAAGTACTGCCACCTTGTAAGTTTTTTTAGGGATTTGCCATGCGTTTTGGGTTGCTTCTTAGCCTTTCCCCCTGATGACTTAGGATTCGGCTTTCTTGACTCTATTACCTCTTATCTGCTCTCCAGTTCCCAAACCCCCTTGTTTTTTTGTTTTTGTTTTTCAATGGTCTGTTTTCTTGTTCTCTTTGACCCTGTAGGCCTATGCTTTAAATATCCTTTTGTCTTCGTTTAAGGTTAGGTTCTGGGAGAGAGGGAGTTGATGTATATGTTCAGTCTCCTATTTTAACTGGAAGTCTCCAGAGCAGGAATCCTGAACAAAGGTCCAAGAACTCCTGGAAGAGTCACAAATGTGCTTTGAAGGGCATCTTTGTATTCCCTGAAACTTTATGCAAAATTCTGTATCTTATGTATATATTCCCACCCTTACTAAGTCTGTAGCTTTTATCAAATTTTCAAAGAGTTCTGTCCTTTACATCTAAGTGCCCCTTTCTCCAGAGGTCAAGTATGTGTTACATTGAGAAAGCATAAGGTTGAAAGTACTCAAAAATATCAGACCAGCCTCAAACTTTTCAACCCTGCTAACAGTTCAATCACTAGGACTGAACAATCCTTGAAGAACAATTTATTCCTATTCATTGTGTCACATAGTTCTTGTTTAGGTCCTAAGAACCATGCATTATGCCTCAGGAAAGAGTTTTCACATGTTTGAGATCACGGGTGGAAAGTAACTCAAAGAAACCTTTGAGGTGATTCCTTCAGAGTAACAGCCCCAAATGCCAGAAGGTTAAGTAAATGAGAATAATGAGCCACACACAGGGCAGCAAAGAGCATTGCAAATGGCTGTGAACTGGGGAGCACGTACCTGGCCTAAAAGGGGCAGAAGATACCCAGCATCAGCCCGTGACTACTGTGGGGAAAATAAACCAAAAGTAAGCAAATATTCTGATTTTCCAAGGGAAGCTGAAAATCTAGATTTCTACAATGTCATACTCACTTGTCTCTTCTTCTTTAAAATAAAACTAAAAAAAGTCAGGTAGGCCCAACTAAACACATATGCAGGTCAGACTGAGCTCCCAGACCACCAATTTGTGATATCTCCTTTGCTTCAATCTTCTTTTGTGTACTGGGAACTAAAAATGAGGATGCTTCCAAGTCATTGTTACCGGAGAGAAGGATGTAGACCAGTTAGTTCTTGGATCTCGGAGGGTAGCTGTGGGCCCTTCCTGTATAAAAGGGTGGACATTGGTGGCATTGGTGTGTGTGTGTGTGTGTGTGTGTGTGTGTGTGTGTGTGTGAGAGAGAGAGAGAGAGAGAGAGAGAGAGAGAAAGGGAGGCAGAAATAGGGAGAAGGAAGGGAAAGACTGATGAAGAGATAAGATGAAGAGACAATGTTGGCTTTGACCCCATAGCTATACTTCTCAGAGTTTGGAAGAGTTGTACAAAATTGAAGGGTAGGGTGGGTGGAGATTGGGTGGGCAATACTGCTGAGTAATTTAATAATATTTTTGAAAAACCTAGTGGTGTCCAAAAAAACTTTCTATAATTATGAAAATGCTTTCTGTATCTGCACTGACTAGTATGGTAGCCAGTAGCCACATGTGGCTACTAAACACTTGAAATGAGACTAGTGCAACTGAAGAAGGGAATTTTTAGTTTAATTTAGACTTAAAAGCCACCTGTAGCTACCGGCTACTGAACTAGGCAGCGCAGGATAGACCGATATATACCGACATGCATTAGGTCTTCCTTCATGGGTGGCATGTGGATAATTATGACAGAAAAACATGTCTATTTTTGTAGCCATACCCACCCCCTACACACACACACACACACACACACACACACACGCACACACACACTGAGCCCATGATTTCATAGCTACAGTTGCCTGGATGAGACCAAGTTTAAAAAGGAAATAAATTTAAGAAAAATGTTTAGGAAACATTTTTTAGAAAACATATTTAATAAATAGTATTTAGGAGGTATATGCCTAAAGCAGTTATCATAAAGGTCATACAAATGACTGAAGTTTGGGGATCAATGAGCTTTACTTTAGCATATTTACCTAATTGTGGTCTACAAACCACTGGTCACTCATGTTATTTCACCATAAGAAGAATTCCATTGACAATTTAAATGAGTTTGGGCAGTTTTCAAAGAATTTTGTTGTTGCTGGCTGTTTAACATCAGAACTTTTCAGTCTCTTACAAGTTGGAATGAATATGAATTTCCAGGAAAGGAATCCAAAACGTAGCATTTCTCACACATTTTTGAGGAAGGAAGGACCCCAGTCCCGTTGTTTTCCTCCAGGGCTTCCATTGTTTTGAGGGATACTGGGTTCCTTAGAACCTAGTTTGGAAACGATGTGGCCTAGTTTTTCTCTATGGGTCAGAAAGGAAATATTTTAGGCTTTACGGCCTTACAGTCTCTGTTGCAACTACTTAAGTCTGCCATCACCGTGCAGAGGCAGCCTTAGAGAATAAACAAAGGGGCATGGCTGCATTCTTAGAACACTCTTTATAAAAACAGGCAGCGGGCCGGATGGAGGAAGCACCACTATAGAAGACAACTTGCCACTGTCTAGTTTTGCCAACCGTTAACCTGAACTTGACCTCTTTGCAACTTGAGAGTGGAGAGAGTGGAGAAGGCTCTGGCTTTGGAGTCAGGAAGATGGGCGTGAGCACCAGCTGTGCTCTTGCTAGTTATGTGACCTTGGGCAGGTGCCATGGCTTAGCCCTTCTGGCCCTATCTGGCAAATGAGAATGATGGGAATAGTAACTAACAATGATTGAGTATCCACTGTGTGCCGTGCAGACACTCTCCCAGGCTCTGGGCAGACAGGTGAGATGCTTGCCCCCCTTGAGACAGAAAAATATGATGGACAGGAACTGCCAGGGTTGGAAGAAGTATTATTTGACATGGGGTAAAATGTGGAAACAACACTTCAGCTGAAGACATTTTTATTTGTTGAGTTCTTATCATGAGCCAGTTACCTACTCTTAAACGTGCGATGTCATTTGAGATAAGCTACTATTATCCTCATTTTATAAATAAGAAAACTGTGCACAGAGAGGTTAAATATCTTACTTAAAAGCACACACAGCTAGGAAGGGGCCAGGTAGGGACTTTAGGACTTTCTGACACCAAATCCCCTGCTCCTTCCTTGAAACCCTACTGACCTCACCAGGTACCCTGAAGCTCAAATAAGAATATAAGTGAAATGCTCAGTTGACATAGAGCAGGTGCTTAATAAATATCAGTCCTGCCCTTAATCCCACTCCTCCATGTTGAATCCTTTAGGGTAACTTTCCTGGAATCTTTGGTTTAAGCTGCTAGAGAGTGAGCCTCCATGTCTTTATCCTGGAGCGTCCTGTGGTTTTCTACATTGAAACAAATCTATGTGGGGGCACCTGGGTGGCTCAGTTGGTTAAGTGTCTGCCTTTGGCTCAGGTCATGATTCTCAGGTCCTGGGATTAAGCCCAATTGGGCTCCCTGTTCAGCAGGGAGTCTGCTTCTCCACCCAACCCATGGTTTCTCTCTCTCTCTCTTTCTCACTTTCTCAAATAAATAAATAAATAAATAAATAAATAAATAAATAAATAAAATCTTTAAGAGGGATCCCTGGGTGGCGCAGCGGTTTGGCGCCTGCCTTTGGCCCAGGGCGCGATCCTGGAGACCCGGGATCGAATCCCACATCGGGCTCCCGGTGCATGGAGCCTGCTTCTCCCTCTGCCTGTGTCTCTGCCTCTCTCTCTCTCTCTGTGACTATCATAAATAAATAAAAATTTAAAAAAAATAAAATCTTTAAGAGAAAAAGAAACAAACCTATGTGAAATGCAAGAATCTACCCCTTTCTTGACTTTGGCCCAGCAGATGAGTAAGACATAGACCGAGAGAGACCAGATCAGGGCAGGAAGACTTTAATCCCTACCTAGACTCCCAGGTGAGCCCAACAGAGTATGTTGTACCAGGGACCAAAAGTGACTGATGGACTAGGTTTCTTAAGATGGGTTTCTGAACCCTGCATTGCCCCCCAGCTCCCTTTCCCTTTCTGGTGTGCTCCCTAATATCCTGCTAGGCATCTCCCGAGAACTGGTGCCTCAGAGATGAAAGCCAAGAAAATGCAACAAGCCATCGGCGGCGCTCACTCAATTGATTTTTACACAAAATTTGCCTTCATGCACGAAGGATGGAAAAATGATCCCATAAATAATGGATAACAAAAACAAATGCAGGGAGGAAATCAATAGTCACACACTTGATACCGCAGGGAGACAAGGGAGGAAAATATGGAGGCTCTTCCAGCTAAACGGCCCCCCGGGGAGCCCCTTCCTAGCACTTCCTGCTGGGGAGGGAGAGGCTCATCTAGTCATAGCAGGGCCCCAAGAGCCAGTAGGCTGAATCCCTGGGGAGAGCACCAGGGGCGCTGTGCCTTAAGGAGCCTCTAGCTTCCCTGGGTCCTGGTGAGCTCTGGGCTTCTTCTCCCAAAGTTTCAGTCAGTCTCAGAGCATTGGAACCATGTAGCCCTCGAGGATCACCCTGATTTCCAGCCTACAGACCAGGGTCCATGTCCTGGTTCTTTTCCTGAGCTGTCTTTGGCCTCAAGAGCTCCAGAGGTCTGTCAGAGATGCCAAAAGGTGGCCATGGTCTGTCTGAGATTCCTCCCTTGTTCTATTCACAGCAAGTTGCCCCCAGGGCTGGTCACTGCTCTGGTGCCACCAAAGTCCCCAGAATGACGTGGGGGTAGGGCTCTGAATCCTGGTTCTACCCTGTGTTCTACCTGTATGATTCTTGGCAAGTCCCTCAACCTCTGTGAGCTTTCATTTCCTCATGTGTAAGATGGGGCAGGCAAAATCTCTAAAGCTGGTAGGAGGGAATAAACTAGTTGGTGTGTATAAAGTGCCTGGTGTACAGTAAATGCTTAGAGTAAGGTAGGTAAAGTCACCGTCGAATGACAGCTGAAATCTGGGCCACATGCTCACTCCCACCAGCTCCAGGGCTTCACTGTCTCATGACTGGATGGGGGCTAATTAGTCTCCTGCTTCTGGCCTCTTACCTCTTTGGTCATAGTTGTCACCTTTATGAAAGATGTGTTTGGTTATGTCAGAACCTTTTGTTGCTGTTGTCATCAATTTTCGTTGTATTTAATTTGTTTGATGGGGTGTATGTTCACATGGTTCAAAACTGCAGAGGTGAGCATTCCTCCTTTGCTTTCTCTTCCCATCCACCCAGCACTAGTATCACTTTTTTTTTTTTTAGTATCACTTTCTTATAGAGCTTTCCAGAGAAGTTTTATTAATAATAAGCATATATTTTTGCTTGTATATATGTGTACATAAGAATATATTTATATGTGTGTATTTTCATATGGTCCTTTTTTCTCAAGATGGTAGCAGACTATGCTTACAGTTCTCTACTTCTCTCTCTCTTTTTAAAAAGATTTTATTTCTTTATTCATGAGACACACACAGAGAGGCAAAGACACAGAGGGAGAAGCAGGCTCCTGCAGGGAGCCTGATGCGGGACTTGATCCCAGGACCCTGGGATCACACCCTGAGCCAAAGGCAGATGCTCAACCACTAAGCCACCCAGGCGCCCCTATACTTCTCTTATTATATTTAATATATACTAGTGCTTATTCTCTGTCACTAGGTAAGGAGTTTGTTCTTTTTTTAAACAACTGCCCATTGTATTCCCTTGTAGGGATGTACCATAATTTATTTAACCAATCCCTGTCAGTGCAATTGGGTTTTTTCTCTCCCAGACTTTTGTTTTTATGAGCAATGTGGTGATGAGTAATGTTGTATGTATGTAATACATACATTTCTAGGATAAATTACTAGATGAGTAATTGCTGGGCCAAAGGGGATGTGCATTTTTACTTTTGGTAGATATTGCTCATTTGCTCTCCTTAGAGGTCCTGCCCTGAATGCACTCAGCGGTAGTTTGAGAAAGTGCCTCTTTGCTCCACTCGGGCCCACTCCCAGGGCACCTCCACGGATGCTCTGTCCCAAACATTCGGAAGTATCAGTGTTTTCTATCATGTGATCCCATTTCCTGCGGCTATAACGTTCACACGCCGCCCCTCTGCCGGGCCAAATGCCACCATCCTTCAGGTCCTTGCTTCATGCTGCTTCTTCTGTGTTGCTTCCTTGTCCTCCCTAGGCAGACTCAGTCCGTAGGTCCTTCCTCTGCTCTCCCACACCACATACTATTCTTACAGCACTTACCACACATGGCATATTTGCTTATGTACTTATACTAAGGTCGTACTCATCTCTGTAACCTCAGTGAGAACTAGAGGCTCTGAGTTAATATTTATTGGATGGGGGGCAGCCCTGGTGGCGCAGCAGTTTAGTGCCGCCTGCAGCCCAGGGCATGATCCTGGAGACCCTGGATCGAGTCCCACATCAGGCTCTTTGTATGGTGCCTGCTTCTCCCTCTGCCTGTGTCTCTACCTCTCTCTCTTTGTCTCTATGAATAAATAAATAAAATCTTTAAAAAAGATATTTACTGGATGGATGTGTGAGATATTATACTAAACTCTGTCGGGGAAACAATGAGGAAAAAAGCAGGATCCCTGCTCTCAAGGAGCTTGCAGAATTTGTTAGAACTCTCTGATTCTGGAAAAGTGGGTAGTTGTTCACTTTTTAAAAAATTTAAATTCAATTAGCCAATAGGTACTTGTTCATTTTAATAATTTTTTTAAAAATTCATTTTAATAATTTCTATAGCTGCCACAGAATTTAGTGGACCGTGCAATGAACTGCACACAGAGGTGAGGGAATGTGTGTGCCCTAGAGAGAAGAGAGTACATAGACAAGCCCATCCCTATCTTGAATGTTTTCCTCCCTCCCTCCATTTCCCCTCCCTTCCTTCTCCTTCCCTCCTTCTCTCCCTCCCTCCCCCCTTTTAGGAACAGATGAGGGAAAAAATGACTTTGCTAAAGTAAATGGGAAGCTTCGAAATATAAGGTGCATGACAAAAACACACTGTCCTGCTTTCTGCTTCTACGAGGACATATTCCACTATAAGACCAAATCAGATGTGAAGAAGTAGTGATAGCAAGTATAGTTTACAGACCAAATCACAATAAGGTAATGGCAAAGTTACAGGAAGGAGAAAAAGTTGACATGAGAATGAAGCAAATACTGAAAAGTTAAGCTTGAGCATGCCAGGACCAAATGCTTAACTAGAAGAGAATTTTGAGCTGCTCATTCTCTTGGCTACCCGATTTGAAACCCCAAATCTATCAGAGGAGCTTGGTCCTTAATGTGGATTATTATTTTATAAATTATTAAGAAGAGCAATATCTCTCCATTTACTGAATGTCATAACAAAAGAGATAGGAGGAAAACCAAGACATTGCCTACCCAAAGAGCCTAGCATTTGGACAGTGTAAAGTCACTAAATAATTCAGCAGCTATTTGAAAGTATAGTGTTTTGTAATTTCGACAGAACCATCTTAGTCTGGCTCTCTGTAGCACAGAATTTTAAAAAGATGTTCGCTTTCGTGACGATCTATTTCTAGGAGAAATGGGAGTCGGGTGGAAATGCTGGTCAGGGGAAAGAGGACTGTCTAATTAGAGAGCCTTGTGTTTACTCTGATTTTAAACTTTCATGAGACTACTGAGGGTGAAGTCTGACCAGCTTCTAGTACGGTCTCTGACTTCTTTCTCTGTGCCCACACACACACTTCTGCTCTTCTAGACACATCTGTGCTGTGTATGCCCGTGGAGAGGGCAACCCCTGCCCATGTGGCAACTGAGCCATACCCCCAGAAAGATGAATGGAGGAGCAAACAAATGTAGCCCCCTTAACTCTCGTAGGAAGGCTGACTTGCCTGGTCTGACTTGTTCAGAGCAGCTGGAAACATAAAGCTCTACAACACCTGGAGGAGGCTGCACCTGGGTAGGACAGCGATGGGATGAGGCAAGGCTCCAGAGGGCTGATTGTGAAGGAAGGAATGAATTCATAATTCTGGGGGTGGTTGATGTATAGCTGACCTTAATACAGGGATGCATTCTGGTCCATAAAATGCAAGCTGAGCATGACCAGAAGGCAGAAGAGCGTTATGTCAGGGAGCACTTGGGGTGGTGGGTAGGCTTTGCCATGCCCTGGCTGCTGGACCTCGGGTAGATGGTGTCATCTCTGTGTGCCTCAGTTTCCTGCCCTTTAAGACATAGATAGTCATCATGCTTACCTCCCAAGGTGGTTGTGAGTATTACGCCGGAAAATAATGTACTGTAGCAGAACAATGCTGGCTCAGGCTCAGCGCTCAATATGTGGCAACTACTGTTATTCCTCTGCCCTTACTTCCTTTGACCCCCAAGAACTGGGGTAGGCACATAGCTAGTTACGGAGAGCAGAGCTCTGTGTTTAATGTGGCTATTGAGTGAGGGCCTCTGCAAGTGCTTATTGGCAAGACAGACTCCTGTGGATGAGTTATGTAAGTGGCATCCCAGAGGTCCCGGCATGGATGCAAACCAATTAAGTTAAGCACTTACCGCAATCACAAGTGCAACTCATAGGTTTAAAAGTGGGAAGAGAGTATATGTGAACTTGGCTTTGCAGTACTTTGCTTTGTCAGATCTATTAGAAATATAGCCCATGAGTTCTTCACTCTTGTTCTAAATTCTAGAGAACTTTTTTCTGAACTATAGAATTCTGGATCTATATTTTACTAGCTGTGCAATCTTGTATATCTATGTATATTCTCTTAAGGTTCAATTTTTCTTATTCATTTCATTTCCTTATCTGTTAAGAAAGTTTTAGTACAAACTAAAATCACCCTAGCAATTTTGAAGCACAGAGATTTAATACTGGGAATTAAGTACTTAAAGAATTGTTGTTAGGGCTGTAGTTGAGTGTATAGGGATGACTCCCAGAATATTATGGGAACTATGGGCTTTGTCACAATCAGGACAGTGAGTAATTGGCAGCTCACCTCTGGAAAAAGTGAGGTCTGGAGTGTACCACCTTGGCTGTTACCCAGAGATCAGGAAAGTCTCCACTGCCAATGCAATGTCTGGTCTGAACACTTGACCACTAAAACCACTACCACAACCGCTGCTTCTGGAAGCTGGAAATGAGACATTAGCATCTCTATACTTTTCCTTCCCCACTTGAAAACAGCAAACAGGAGCACCTGGGTGGCTCAGTCAGTTAAGTGTTTGCCTTCAGCTCAGGTCATGATCTCTGAGTCCTGGGATCAAGCCCTGCATTGGGCTCCCTACTCAGCGAGGATCCTGCTTCTCCTTCTCCCTCTGCTGTGCTCTCTCTCTTCCTCTCAAATAAATAAATAAAATGTTAAAAAATATTAAAAAAAGGAAAACTGTAAACATAGTAGGAAATTACCTTTCTCTTCATTTATGCCTTCCAAATCTTGGCTTGAGTGCATCCACTTCATGAAATCTCTCTCACATGTAGAACCCTAGCTGCAAGGGAGTCTGGAAATGACCTGTTAGCTTTATAGCCTATTAATAGCAGAAAGGTACCTCAAAGAAAATGGAAATTGATGTTGAGTACTGACTGAGCATATCCAGCCCAGAAAATAATGATAGTAACTATGTTATGGAGTTATTGTGGGGATTAAGTAAGATAATAAGATGATTTGAAGGTTATCTAGCAAAGAGTAGACAATAAATTGATTATTTCTAACACTGTTACTATAATGGGATTCATTACTTCATCTTTTTTTTTTTAAAAAGATTTTATTTATTCTTGAGAGACACAGAGAGAGACAGAGACATAGGCAGAGGGAGAAGCAAGCTCCCTGTGGGGAGCCCAATGTGGGACTCAATCCTAGGACCCTGGGATCATGACCTGAGCTGAAGGTAGACGCTTAACACCTGAGCCACTGAGGAGCACCTCATTGCTTCATCTTTTAAAAATACTCAAAGGGAATCATTATTTCTTCACATGCCAGGTTGAGTTTCCCTCAAGGATGGGAGAATTCTCTACCTGGCTTAGTGACATCATTGGCTTCCTCCCATTGACCTGAGGTCATAGCATAGGTGTCTGTGGAAGCCCTCCTGGCCCACCTGCCAGTGCTGGAGGGAACCTTTCTGGGCCATTTCTCTTGTCCATTCAAACCCCTCTCTCTCTCTCTATTCTGGACTCTGTAGTTCCCATCATGATCCTTTAGACCAAATTTCTATTTCTCTGATTACCCTTCTCACAGTGAGACCTGAATAGAATGAATTGCTTAGCTTGGTCTTAGTTTTATCTCTGACCAATACTGTTCCCCCTTCACGCTCAGCCCAGACTTAGAGCCTTGTACTAAGGATAGAGCTTAAGACCCCACTTGTCATCACAGAAATTATAATTAGGTAGAAGCTGGAAGAAAGTACTGGGAATTCCAAGTTAAATCTCAAACCAAACTGGTTGGTCTAAGGCAAATACATGGAGAAAATTTATCTTCAGTGTCTTCCAACCCCCACTGTATTTCCTGCTTACATACTGAGCTTACCAGTTGCCCTTCTACCTGGGTCATAATAGACATTCTCTACAAACCTTGCTTGTTCTACATCTCATATTTTTCAGTGTCTTGTAAAATGGCTTGTCAGCTCAGGGATTCTCAAGCCTGTTTGGGCCTCAGCTCAGCTCAAATGAATCTGAAACTCAGGGGGGTATGGGTGCGGTCTTGGCAGTAGTAGTTCTTAAAGCTCTCAAAATAATAATTATAATAAGCAGCCAGAGTTGAGAACCACAGGTTATCTAATTTGACAGTCTAAGTTGAGCTGATATGTCAGTGAGTGCAAATGTCTTCATATATCACCTCAACTAGGGCAGTTCTATATTTCCTTTACTGGGAAATTGCCTGCATATTGTTTGCAGGCAATGCCAGAACTCAAAAAGCAAATTTGTAATTGCATCTTCGGGCCCCATGGTAGGTAAAGTGATAGATAGAGTTTTAGGATCAGGACAATAGTTTGTTTTTTTAAGACTTTATTTATTCACAAGAGACACAGAAAGAGAGGCAGAGATGCAGGCAGAGGGAGAAATAGCCTCCCCAAAGGGAGCCCGATGTGGACTCGATCCCAGGACCCTGGGATCACGCCCTGAGCCGAAGGCAGACATTCAACCACTGAGCCACTCAGGCATCCCAGGACAATATTTTAATATCCCTCAGGTTATACCGTTCAAGCAGGTGACTTTTCCACATATGCATAGGACCGGTTGTAGCAGTTAATATTTCATTCTTGGTAAAATACAACTTTTATTCTATGAAATGAAATTATATTTTATTCTCTATTCTTCTATGTAATCCTGGGTGAATTACTTAACCCCTCTGAATCCCCATCTCCTCATTTAGTCAATAGGGATAATAGTAGTAACCATCTGAGAGTATTGTACCATGACAATTATATATGACTGATGATATGTGTAAAGTCTCTGGTACATTAGAAGTGAAAAAAAATTCAACTTATTACTATTATTGAATTATAATTTATTCACTGGAGTAGTGTTGAGAAGCTGTTTGAAGACTAGGTGTTGTCTGCAGGTGAAAAAATTGGACATGCTCAGGTCTGTGACTAGAGAAAGGAATTAAAACGTGTCCTCCCCCTTGGAGTACTTACTTAGCATGGAATAACCTTAATGGAAATTTCCAGGAAGGATGGTTAAGTTTAGTGTTACCTGCCTGGTTTGTTTATCCAAGTTGAACTCCGATTTGTAAGCTGCAGAAGCCGATGAAGTAGGTAATATGTTCTGAGTTATTGGCTCGACAGTTTTTCATGTGAACTTGATTGCCAGAGTTTGTTATATGAATAAGGCGAACACAGACGCGGGGAGAGAAGGGGTAATGGAAAATCCAGGATGATCTAAATACCATATGTTCACAATAGCATGCACGGCAATCTTGGACATTTGAAAACAGCTCACATGTAGCCATACAAAAATGCCAAAGTAAACTATGGTGAGTCTGCTCAACAGTTTAATGAGCCTTAATGAACATTCAACGTGTGCCAGGCACTGAACCAATGCTATGGAGAAGAAGGTAAGCAAGACATAGACCCAGCCCTCCAGAGGTCAGAGACTCCTGGGAAGACTGACAGAGAGATAATTATTAAATAGTACTATTGAAAGAAATGGCTTTAGGACTATTTGATAACATTGAAAGAATAAAGAGATATTGAGTTGAAAATGTAAGAGCATTTGCCACAAAGTGCCAAAAAGAGTATACTTCTCTCTCTTTTTTAAAAGATTTTATTTATTTATTCATAAGATACACACAGAGAGAGATAGAGAGAGGCAGAGACACAGGCAGGGGGAGAAGCAGGCTCCATGCAGGGAACCTGACGTGGGACTTGATCCTAGGTCTCCAGGATCATGCTCTGGGCTGAAGGCGGCGCTAAACCACTGAGCCACCCAGACTGCCCAGTATAATTCTCTTGATATTAAAATATGTCCAGAAAAAAATTGAAAAGAAATACAATGTAAAAATCACAGCTATAATTTTATTTTTAAAATTTTTAAAATATTTTGTTTAAATTCAATTTGCTAACATGCAGTATAACACCCAGTGCTCATCGTCAGTGCCTGTCATCCAGTACCTCAGACCCCATCCACTTCCCCTTCCGCAACCTTTTGTTTGTTTCCCAGGGTTTGTCTCCCTCTCTAATTTTTTCCCCACTCAGTTTCCCTCCTTTCCCTTATGGTCTCTTTCTTATATTCCACATATGAGTGGAACAAACAAACATTTGTTTGTTTCCCAGGGTTTGTCTCCCTCTCTAATTTTTTCCCCACTCAGTTTCCCTCCTTTCCCTTATGGTCTCTTTCTTATATTCCACATATGAGTGAAACCATATGATGATTGCCTTTCTCTGACTAACATATTTCACTCAGCATAATACCCTCCAGTTCCATCCATGTCAAAGTGAATGGTGGGTATTCATCTTTTCTGATGGCTGAGTAATATTCCATTGTCTATACAGAATGCATCTTCTTTATCCATTCATATGTGGAAGGACATCGTGGCTCCTCCCACAGTTTGGCTATTGGAGACATTGCTGCTGTGAACATTGGGGTGCAGGTGTCCTGTTGTTTCACTACATCTGTATCTTTGGGGTAAATACCCAGTCCTGCAATTGCTGGGTCATAGGGTAGACAGCTATAATTTTATTAAAGTGATAGTATTATGGTTAGATTTTTTCCCTTCTATTCTCTAGTTCCCATAGTTTCTTTATTTTTAATTTTTAAAAATTTTGAAAAAGATTTATTTGAGGGCTGAAGAGAGAGAGAATCTCAAACAGGTTCACTGCTGAGCAAGGGGCCTGATGTGGGGCTCAATCTCATGACCATATGATCATGGGTTGAAATCAAGAATCAGAGGCTTTATTGACTGAGCCACCCAGGCACCCCTCTATTTTTTAATATATTATTTTCTTAATGAAAAATTTAAGCATAAGACATCTTTAAAAATTCCTGAAATACAACAGACATGATCCTTCTATCTCTTTGCTACCTCCAGCTTCGATCTGTCTCAGTTTAGGTTTCCTGAAAGCAACAACCGAGACTCGAGCTTGGGTGCAGGTATTTTCTTTGGGAGATGACCCTAGGAAGGCTGGCTGAAAGAATGAGGAAGATGAGACCCAGGGAAGAAAAGCTAATATGCATGGGGTCCCCTAGTGAGCTGCTTACCCCTGTAGCGGTTAGAGCACAGCCTCTGTGGGGATTCCCTGATTCCCTGAGGAACTACAAGATCTGTGCCTCAGCTGAACTGTCCCCCTGAAAGATGGGAGGGAAGTTGCCCGTTTATCCACTGACTCCTATGCCCCAGTAATTGAGGATTGCTCTCCGAAGCTGGAGGCTCCCCAGCGTCCCCGCTGGGCTAAGTGGTCATCCTTAGCCTTGGAGAAAGTGTGGAGGCCAAATAGCAGAGAGATACCAAAGGGGTCGCTAGACACGGACTGTGAGCATTGAGCCATCCAGCACCGCGCTGGTATTGGGTGCACAGAAGGCAGGGGCTGGGCACGCGAAGCCACTGCAATATCCAGACATGTCTCAGCCTCCAGGCTCTCTCTCTCCACTTCCGGTCAGGGTGCATCGACAATGCCGAAACCTGGAAGGAAGGCAGGGTTATCATAATTAGAACAGCATAGAATTGAATGAAAACAAATCCAATGAGTACCAACTTCTTACAGATCTCAAGAGGTTGGGATGACAGACCACATTTAAAGATGGAATTTAAATAATGAGAAGTGAAAAGTATATATAGCTCCAAACAAGCAAATGCAAAGGCAAAGGGCTGGAAACTATGGCTTACCCAGAATTTCACACCATAGAATACACTTGGGTTTGAGTTAAGCCTAAACATAAAATATGAACCAACAGAAATGCTATTCCATCTTGCGCTGCGATGTATACACTGAAAAAGCAGGGCAAAGGCCCAGGCACTCTGAACTTGCAGCCAGCAGAGATGCTGGGCTAGGTTGTGGGCACCCCCTTGACATGAGGCATAGACCTACAGGAGAATCAGCTGTGCCAGCCCCCGGGGTGAGGAAGCAGAAAACCCATACTCCGGGCTGGAGAGACTGAGGATGTTTAGCCAAGAAGGAGGCAGGAGGGAAGGGCAACATGAGTGCTTACTTCAAATGTCTCAAAGAGGGCAGCCCTGGTGGCTCAGCGGTTTAGCGCTGCCTTCAGCCCAGGACGTGATCCTGGAGACCTGGGATCGAGTCCCACGTCGGGCTCCCTGCATGGAGCCTGCTTCTCCCTCTGCCTGTCTCTCTCTCTCTCTGTTTCTCTCATGAATAAATAAAGAAAATATTTTTTAAAAAAACCAAATGTCTCAAATGCTCTGGCAGGGAAGCAGTAGGGGGCTGTGTGGCATGTGGTGGAGAGAATGTGGTGCAGAGAGCCAGACACACCTGCCTTGGTTGGAATCCTGTTCTGATGTTAACTCAGTGTACAGGCCTGGTCAGGTCATCTGTGAAATGAAAACGCTCATGGTACCTACATCACGTGGTCGTGTGTATATGAAATGAGATGTGTGTGTAAATTGCTTAACACCATACCTACCACATATAAGTGCTCAAATTATGATGATCACTAGAAACTTCCGTAAAACAGGAATTAGACTTGGTCTCTGTGGCTGCAAACGACTGAACTAAGACCACTAGCTCTGTAGTGGTTTGGTCTTAACCTACATCAGGCCTCTGTCACCATCGGAATGGCCTCCAAATTGTGTAGGCTGCCTTTGGAACAGTGAGGTGCCTGGCACTGCGTGTGTGTAGTCAGCTGGATGGTTTCTGACCAAACCCTTGGAGGAGATTCAAGAGCTTTCTAAGTCTTCCGCATCTGGGGTCTTCACTGGGCCTTTGCCGGCCCCTGGGCCCGGCGCGGGGTCACCGGTGGTGTGGGTTTCCACGGGAACCACGAGGGGCTCAGAATTCTGTGTCTGCACGCGGCATCCCGGAGGAAAGACATGAGTGCGGAAGCCGTATCCCCGGCAATAGTGTGTGATTTTTAAAACTGTCTAATTAAATATTAACCCCAGAGACAGAGATTAATGAGTGTCTTATGTAAACTTTGTGCATCTCATACCCATCCGGGAAAGGGGCTTAGGTAGATCCCTCCAAGGAAATGAGCCCTGTACGCCTGTCTCCCTCCTCCCTGCCATCCCGGACAAATGGCACAGAGGGCTGCCCTGGGGCCACCACCCTCACCCTCACCCAAGGCCCTTCCTCCCTTCCTCAGGTGCTTGCCAGGGAGGGCGGGGCAGAGCCCAGGGCCCAACCTCATGCACCTTTGCCCCCTTCCTGCCTCCCTTCTTACCTGCTACTATTTCTTCCGTCTCTGGAATTCCCTAGTGCTGGATTCTCAGGAGTGGGTACAGATAAGAGGCAGAAGTAGTGAGGTGCTTAAAGAGCACAGCGGTGGGTGGGAGACAGCAACATGTAGCGAGGCAGCTGAAGCTCAGGAGACATGGGTTTGTTGAGCAAACCTTTGTGATCCTGGGCAAATCCGTTGATCTCTCTGGCTCTGGGGAAACAAATGAGGGTTTGTGCTGCAGCTCATGACATCTTAAGCAACCATTTCTGCGCGGCTCCTGTGTGCATGGGATCCCATGAGGGAAGAGGCCCAGTTCCTGCCTGTGAGGAGTTCCAGGGGAGCTGAGGGGGTCTCCACCCCGGGTCCGTGTATCCCTTCAAGGTCAAGAAACGGCCTTCGGAGCACCTGAAAAACCTTTGCCTTGGGACCTTAAATTTGTGAGCATGTGGATTTTTTTGAGTGGTGCAGTCCTCTGCTTCTGTACAGGGATCCACACCCTCCAAACAACGAAGAATCCCTGGCCCTCTTGCCTCTCTTCCCGAACCTCTGGTGTTTGTGGGCACTCTGTCTCTGCATTTCACCTGGGCATCATTTTTCTCTGAAATAAAATTGGATGTAAGAGTTTATGCACTTTAGCAACAACAGTCTCCATGAAATTTTGAGTGTGGTTTGAGAAGTGAGATTCTATCATCTCTCTATCATCTCTCTCTCTCTCCTTATCTATTTATTTTTTTAAAGATCTTATCTATTTATTCATAGAGACACACACACAGAGAGGCAGAGACACAGGCAGAGGGAGAAACAGGCTCCACGCAGGGAGCCCGACATGGGACTCGATCCCAAGTCCTCAGGATCACACCCTGGGCTGCAGGCGGCGCTAAACCGCTGCACTACCAGGGCTGCCCGTTATCTCTCTATTTAAAAGAAAACCCCAAAGCAGTTAAATAAAAAGTCCTCCTTAGCATACCACCCCAGACACTCCCCACGACCGCGCCTCCCGCCCCCCCCCCCGCGGCTGTGTCCAGGGGCTGCCCCCCAACCGGTCCAGCTGTCGGTTCCTTCGGGGTCTCCGCCCACCTTCCATCACCTGCTCCTCAACCTCCCCTGCGGCCAGTCGGGGCGGGGGGGAGGGGGTGCAGATGGGATCGCCCCTCCTCTGCAGGCCGCCTGCCTCTGCGAACCGGTGTTGCCCGAGGCTGCCGCCCTACCGGGGAGGCGGCCCCAGACCCAGCTGGCGGGGGCGGGAGGGGGGGACCCCGAGTGCCCCGTGAGCCGCCCTCTGCCTGGCCGCCCGGCTGACTGCAGCGCTGGGTGCCAGCGGCTGGCGGAGGGCTGGGGTGAGCGGAAGCGCCCCTGACCCCGAGCCGGTGCTAATTGCCCTGCTGTGGGGTCCGGGCGCGGGCCCCTCGCTCGGAGGAAGGATGCTCTGCGGCGGGGAGCGGGCGCTGCGGAGGAAACGGGGGACCAGCAGCACCTAGGCGCATCCATAATTCATGGAGTGCCAGCAGCAACAAAGGCGAAGAGGGACCAGAACCCGGAGAACAGAATAGCATAAAGCTTTTTAATGGTCTTTTTCTATTAATGTCAGATGGGCGACCGGTTTTCAAGTGGGTGGAAGGGTTCCAAGGCCCCCACAGTTCAGTAGCAAAAGCTAAACGCTGCCATCCCCCCCCCACCCCCGCTTGATGGAGGGGCTGAGCTGTCCTAGCAGCCACGCGGAGGGTCTGAGGTTCCAGGGGGCATCTGATGCTTCCAAGACGCCGCCTGCTCTTCTGAAGGAGGCTCCTGCAGAAGAATCCAAAACGGCTCGGTGCTGTCGTCGTCGCGTCCCCACGGCTCGGTGTCAGGGACCCTGGCGGAGGCCCCAGAGCGCAGGGTGTAGGGCGCAGGGTGCAGGGCGCAGGGCGCAGGGTGCAGGGCGCAGGGTGTAGGGCGCAGGCTGCAGGGCGCAGGGCGCAGGGCACAGGGCGCAGTCGGGCCTCGCCGCCCCGAGATCTTGCACGCCCGCTCACCACGCGCTCGCTGCCTCAGCTGCTTCTCTTACAAAGCGGAGGCGATGGAATTGTCTGCCTCTTGAGATTATTGGGGTATTTGGGGAACATGTACAGAAGCTCATCAGCTTGTGGAGTATGCGGTTGCTGGTCCGCACAGAGCTTCCGAATTCTGTCTTCACTGCGTGCTCCCCGCGACCCTCAGAAGTCGCCTCTGTGCGGTGGTATTCTGAGTTTCACGCATGCACAACACAAACACTGTTTTTGTTCTGTACTGGAAGTGCCCGCGAACAATTTCATGTTTTTGAGATTTGTCCATGATGTTCCATGTCGTGTTGGCTCACTTATGCACTGCTTACACAATCCCGTAACCGATTTTTCCAAGCTTCTATCGCTATTCAAAATATGCAATAATTAGGCCTTTCTAACTCTGCTGCTTTGCTTGACCCTACTCTACCTGAACTTGCCTCCACTCCACCTTTTGTTGTCGTCTTTCGTTAAGTTTTTATCTTAATTCCAGTTAGTTACCTACAGCATAATATCAGTTCCAGGATTACAGTATAGGGATTCAACACTTCCATGCCTCACCTGATGCTCATCACAAGTGCCCTCATTAATTAATGCCCATCCCCCTTAATTATTTCCCCCATCCCCTCGCCCCCCCTCTCTTCTGGGAACCATCAATTTGTCCTCCCCTTCACTCTTCTTTGTGGATTTTCCAGTCAACTTTCTAGTAAGGAGCCCACTGGATCAACATATCTTAGGCATGGGAAGAAAAAATATCTTCACCAATACTCTCTTCCCACATACCTTCTTTCTTTTTTTCAAAATTGGTTCATCTTTTTTTTTTTTTAGATTTTTAAAAAAATTTTGTTTATTCATGAGAGACACACAGAGAGAGGCAGAGACACAGGCAGAGGGAGAAGCAGGCTCCATGCAGGGAGCCTGACGTGGGACTCGATCCCAGGTCTCCAGGATCACACTCCAGACTGAAGGCAGCGCTAAACCGCTAAGCCATCTGGGCTGTGCCCCCCCCCCACACCTTCTATAGGCAAGTTTCCTCTAAGAGTCTCCCCTTGGACCCAGGAGCACCTCAGAATCATGAGGTCTCTTAAGCCTGGTGTATCTTCCCTATAAGCAATATAAATCATTGAGGGCCAGAACTGGGAAAACAATCTTACATACTAAGCAGGGAAAAGGGAAATGCTCTCAGTTATGTTGAATATTAGTTCATCACAAAGGAGCTGTACCAATGTCTTAAGATCAAAGGAAATTCAAGGACTCTGCGTGGAATTAGGCCTTAAAAATAAAAGCCCAAGTTTGAATTCAAACTTCATGTTTTCAAATCCCGTTTTTTATTAAATGTTACACAGTCTTTCTTTCTCTCAGCAAATAGTGCATGACAACACTTGGACTGGCTGCTTCAACAACCAAGAACACTTAACTGCCACATTACCATGCTGCTAGAAACTGAAGCTTATGTGGAAATGAAGCCATTCTGAACGCATTTGCCAGTGGGGAAAATGGGTATTGGTTAATTTAACAATAATAAAACAAAACAAATCCCTAAATCATTTACATGTATCTTTCCAAAAACACATCTGTTTTGCAAAATAAGACTCCTGTTTGGGAAGAGTTATATTTCCCTATAACCTTTTTGGTCAACAACTACTTCTCCACGACTGTGTTAAAAAGAGAAAGATCTTGGCATTTCTTTTCACACATGATGAAGTGATGATGGGGATGCATAAAGGGCAATTGTAGCCCGTGATAACAACGAAGTGTGTGAGGCTATTTACTGTAAAGGCATTAGGATTCTCAGCCTACTGCATGCGCCCAGCACAAAGGAAAGTGAGTATTTGATAGCTCTCCAGTTCCTCTGTCTGGGGATTCAGCCAAATGGAATCATCCAGACTCAAACCATACTTTGGGGTCTGAATTTCTATTTGAGCTGTTGCCACTAATCAAATGAGCCAGGTAAGGGAGGTGTAGAGCTCAGATGCCCCATCCATCAATGTCCTTGGTTGAATTTTGGGATTTGAAACTCTAAATCAGAGGAAGGAGGAAGATTGGCCGGAAAGATGGCAACAGCATGTTCTACTATAGTGCATGAAGGCTTGTCTATATGTTTAAGCCTATGAAGGAAACAGAGAAAGAGGAGCCAGATAGAAATCATAGCCAAAGATGGAATGTTGCTGATGGGGAAGCTACACTGTAGGGAATCTCGGGTTGAATATTATTCAGGGCTCAACTGTGAGAGGTCTTGCATACAGCTAGGGACTCCAGGGGCTATGGTGAATGTCCAGGCTCTATTTCCTGTTCCAGTGGTTTTCCTTGTGGAGGCATCCATTCTCCCCCTTGATGGGACTGTCAAGGTATCCTTCCTTCTCCTGGCCAAAAGTGGACCACACTGCACACTGAAAGTGCTACCCTTGAGAGAGGGTTCTTATCACTTCCTGTTACATGGACATACCAAGCTGCTTTGATTTCTGTCCTTCCTGGTTCTTTAGTTTTGTGTGTTTGTGTGGGCTCCTCCCTAGCCTTCTGATAAATCCTCCCTATTTCTTCTTAAGTTAACCAGTCAATTTCTTTCACCTAGCTGATAACTCCCTACTATATAAACTTTCCATTTCATGATGCTTTAGTAGCTGAAGAGAAACTTGAAGAATTTGAAAAGCATTCTGAGTATAGTCATAAGAATGATTAGCAGGTGATAGATTTGTGCAGCCTTTTTTTTTTTTTTTTAGATTTTATTTATTCATTCAACAGAGAGAGAGAGAGAGAGAGCACAAGCATGTGGACTGGCAGGCAGAGGGAGAGGGAGAGGGAGAAGCAGACACCCCGCGGAGCAGGGAGCCAGATGTGGCGCTTGATCCTACTACCCTGGGATCATGACCTGAGCGGAAGGCAGGAGCTTAACTGCCTAAGCCACCCAGGTGCCCCAGCCACCCAGGTGCCCCTTGTGGGGCCTTTTTAGAGAGTTACAATTCTGTCCTAAGAAAGGAAATTTGAGCTGAGTTAGTTGTCTCTGACTGAGTCTATGCTTGAAAAAAGATGGAGAGTTGAGGACATTCTCTTGGAAGCTCATGTGAAAATGTTTCTCCTGAAATATTTTGGCACCTAGGACCAATGTGTCTTTTAAGAGAGAATTTATGTGAAGATTTGCACCTACTTCTCCATTTTTTTTCATGTAGACATAACAACTTCCTCAAAGAATTGTTTATATTTGTCACCTACAATTCGTCTCCTATTCAATTCATTTTTTCAATCCTCTGGAACCTGGTTGTTGCCCTCATGGCTGACAAAGTCAACTCCAATGAGCCTTTTTCAGATATTGTGTTATCCAGCCTCTTGGCAGTTATTGACACTATTGACCATTCTTTCCTTCTTGAAGTATTCTCTTGCTGTGGCTTCCATGACTTCCCCTTCTTCTGATGTTTTTTTCTAATTCTCTGGCTGATTATTCACAGCTATGAAGTGTATGAGTTTAGAGGTCCTTCCTCTGCCCATTCCTTAAACATAGGTATTCTTCGGGGGTTTGATTTAGATGTTCCTTTCTTTTTTTTTTTAATTTTTATTCATTTATGATAGTCACAGAGAGATAGAGAGAGGCAGAGACACAGGCAGAGGGAGAAGCAGGCTCCATCCACCGGGAGCCCGACGTGGGATTCGATCCCGGGTCTCCAGGATCGCGCCCTGGGCCAAAGGAAGGCGCTAAACCGCTGCGCCACCCAGGGATCCCTAGATGTTCCTTTCTTCATATTCCACAAGGCAATTGGTTATTTTACCTACTCTGTGGTTTCAATTACTCTTATTTGCAGATAATTCTTAAATGTGCATCTTTTTCTCTTTCTCTCTTTCTTTCAGAACTCCCTGAGTGCCACATTCCTATATATAATATCCCTCAAGTATATTCTTTTGGATACATCATGGTCACTTCGAACCTTGCATTTCCAAAACTGATTTATTCCCTTGTATGTCATATTTCAGCAAATGGCAACACCAGCCACCCAATTTTCAAAGTCAGAAACTGTAGCATCTTCCTTGATTCTTTCCTTTCATTAATTCTTCGAAGCCAATAAATCACCAGGACCTTCAGTTCAACCAATTAAAGCATCTCTTACATCTCTCCATTTCTTTCTGGCTCCACTGCCATGTCCCTAGTTCAGTCCATCATCATCTTTCACTACTTGACTACAGTAGCCTTCTAGATAGTTATGCTCTCCTAAAGCTCTCTACCCATACCAGGCAGCTACAGCAAAATCTTTAAAGATTTTATTTATTCATTAGAGAGAGAGAGAGAGAGAGAGAGAGAACAAGAACAACCATGGGGAGGGGCAGAGGCAGAGGGAGAAGCAGACTCCCATATAAGCAGGGATCCCAATGCTGAGCTTGATCCCAGGACCCACAGATCATGACCTGAGCCAAAGGCAGACACTTAACCATCTGAGCCACCCAGGCGCCCCTCGCTTTTCTATTTAAAACCCATCAGTGCTTCCACTTCCCTTAAGATAAAGCCCAAATCCTTGGTATAAATGTCTAGCCCTTCCTAATAGTTTCTTGCCAGCCTCTCCAGCTTTATTTTTTTATGTGTGTGTGTATATATATATATATATATATATACACACACACACACATATATACATAAAATATATATACAAATATATACATATATTTTTTTATTGATGTTCGATTTGCCAACATATAGTATAACACCCAGTGCTCATCCGTCCCAGCTTTATTTGTTTTCTTCTGCCTCCCTATGCTCCTGGCACAGGATACTTCCTGTATCCTGTTCCCTCTCTCCAGCCTTTCACACATGTTCATGCTGCCTGGAATGCTTTTTGTCTTTCCCACTTTCACTTAATTCCTACTGAACTTCCACATCTCTTCTTCTTGGAAGCCTTCCAGGAGTCTGCTCTCTCCTCCTTCTCCCCATTGACTGGGTTAGTGCCTCTAACTCGGTGCTCTTTATTCATGTAAGGTTCTGTTTCTCTCCAATCATATCCCTCATTACAATGTATTGAAATCACCTGTTTTTAGCTCATGACTGTATCATTGGGAGATAGAAGAAAAAACCATGGTTTCCCACCATTCTGCCCACAGTACCTACTTCACAGTCAGTACTCATTTGCATTTCTTCAATGAATTAATTAGTAACATAAAAGAATAAGAAAAATGAGCACACCATTCTTAATTACTACCAAGAATACAAGAAGATAAAATATTTAAATGGGAAAAAGGGGAGTTTGATTAAGCTATTTGGGAAATATTTTTGTAAGCTTGGGTTAGTAAACATTAGTCTTGCTTTCTCTGTGGAAATGGTGGTACGTCCTTGGGAGACACAAAATACAGAAGTCTCTTACCTGCTTAGGAAAGCAGACAGAAGAAGGGACTAGATGACATCTCTAAACGTTTGAATTCATTAAAAAAACCTTGCCAAATTTGGGATCTCACTGACTCAACAAAGTGTTACAAGATTATATGTACACTATAAAAACATATTATTAAAAGGTGAGTAGCTTAAATTCTTAGAGGAATTATTGTAAGTATTCCTTTTCACATATCTTCAACTTCTTTGCTCTTCTTTCTCTTCATCATACTCAGTGAAAACCATAATTTGATTCTTTCTAACACCAACCTACTCTGAGCCCATATCCATGTAGCTGAATGTGCTGGAGAAAATCCCATAACCACATTTTAAAGTCTCAGTTTACAAGGGTGATTTTGAAACTCAAGTGGCCCCCAGGCAACCACAGTGCTTGTCATCGGTTCATTCATCCTTTTATAACCTGGGCAATTAGTTCACACACGTCCTCGCCAAGTCTCCAATATCTCCTCTGCAATCCTCATTTTCAACTGTTAAGTCAGTAAGAAAACTGAGGTTATCTGCAACCAAAACTAAACTTCCCCATACTTTCACCCACCTCATGTGCCTTCCTTCTTGTTACTATAGATGAACTTTCTATGCTCTTTTCTAAAGCCAACATCTTTGCTTCTGGACTAAATCCTTTCTCCTCTCACCTACTTCAAGAATATAACTCCAGTGAATTTGTCCTGTCTCCTTACATAGTCAGTATTTTGCTCTCTAGAACAGATTGTTCATGTCTTACCAAATCTCTTGACCCTATTCCACTCACCAGTTACTAAGATCCTCTTTCTTTGTTCCCTTTTTCATCAAAACTTCTCAAGAGTTGTCTTTGCTTTCTGTCTTCAATTCCTCTTCTCTCAAGTTCTCTGGAACCCAGTTCAGTCAAGTTCCACACTAATTGCTCTATCATGTTGATCAATGACCTCCACTTGGCTAAATCTAATGTTTACTAAGCAGTCCTCAGCATCCTAAGCCCATCAGTAGTATTTGACCAGTTGATGGCTCCCTTCTCTTTGATACACTTTTCCACTTTGCATTCAGGATGACACATTCTCTTACTTTTCTCCTGTATTTATTGGCTAATCCTTCACAATGCCCTTTGGAGATTTCTCCTTTTCTCTCCAAGCTCTTCGTTGCAGAGCCTTGGACCTTTTCTCCATCAACATGTACTCTGCTGGTCATCTCATCAAATCCCATCTCAGTTCACTTGGAGCACATATGTACATTTCCAGGCTTCATCTCTCTCCTGAGCTTCTGTAAGACTTCTATATCCGACTCCTGATTTGATGTCTCCACTCAGATGTCTGATAGACACCTAAAACTTAATCTGTGCAAGGCTGAACTCCTGATCTTCCTCACTAAAGCTGCTCTAGCCCCAGCTTTCCCCCTCCCAGTATATTGTAATTACATCCTTCCAGTCACTCAGGTCAAAAACCTCAGAGTCATTCTTCAGTTTAATTCATCAGCAAATCCTGTTAGCTCTTCCTTCAAAGTCTATCTGTTCACTTCTCACTGCCCCCACAGCTACCACCCTAACCCAGGCTGTCATGATGTCTTACTATAGCCTCCTGACAAATGGGATCCCCCTGTTTCCACCTTTGCCCCTCAGTCATCATTCTCAACAAAACTACTAATACAAGTCAGCTAATGTCACATTTGTGCTGAAAACTGTTCCCTGGAGGTAAATATCAGTCTTCACAATGGCCCACAGGGCTCTGCATAATCTAGATTCCTGCTGCCTCTTTGACCTCATCCTCTACTACTATCCCTGGCTCACTCTTCCATAGAAAGGCAAACATGCCAGACCACTCCGAATTAGGGTCTTTGCTATAACTCTTCCCTCTGCTTGGAATGTTCTCCCCATGATTCTTTGTTTGCCTACCTTCCTCCCCTCC
The DNA here is from genome assembly GCF_018345385.1 of Vulpes lagopus. Classification (NCBI taxonomy): domain Eukaryota; kingdom Metazoa; phylum Chordata; class Mammalia; order Carnivora; family Canidae; genus Vulpes; species Vulpes lagopus. The sequence continues at coordinate 90,208,717 of NC_054831.1, forward strand.
CTGAAATATTTACTCAAATTCCACCCACTCACCTTCTGACCATCCTGTACAATATTACCATATCCAGTTTTCTTGATTCTCCCTACCTTGCTCAACTTTGTCTTTTTTTCATAATAGTATCAATAGTTTTCTAATTTATTTATTATTTTTGTAGTCTATTTTCTGACTCCCTGTAGAATTTACATTCTAAAGAGCAAGGATCCGTGTCTGTTTTGAGGTTGTAACTTTCTCAAACCTCTGGAGCAGAGTTTCTCATCCTCAACACTAAGACCTGTGAACTATAGAGCTTTGCGATGGGGGCTGTTCTGTGCACTATAGGATGCCTAGCAGAATCCATAACCTCCACCCACTAATTGTCACTCATAGCGCCTAGTTGTGACAACCAGAAATGTCTCAGTCATTGCCAAATGCCCCTGGGGGGCAAAATAGTCTTCAGCTGAGAACAACGGTTCTAGAAGAGCACCTGCCACTCTTTTTTTTTTGAAAGATTTTATTTATTTATTCATAAGAGACACACACATAGAGACATAGGCAGAGGGAAAAGCAGGCTCTGTGTGGGGAGTCTGATGCGGGACTCCATCCCAAGACCCTGGAGATCATGACCTGAGCCAAAGCTGATGCTAAACCACTGAGTCACCCAAGTGCCCCTCCCTGCCACTCTTAACAATTATTTGTTGAAAGAAAGAAAGAAAAAAAAAAGATGAGCAAGTTTAGGTCCATCTATTTCTCTGGGATTTTCCCAGCATTCCTGGTTCACCAGGGTCATCACCAGGACCAGCTTTCATCCTAGGGAAGGAAAAGCTGAATCTTGGGCACTCAAAGGGCTCAATGGCTGGTTCCATTGTTGTTTTTGTGCAAGACAGCCTGTGGGGGAGAAAGGTGTAAGTTGAGGGTAGTAAAATAAAATTATGCATCAGAACAAAGACACACTGAGAGGCATGGACCTAGGAAAGTACTGCCTACAAGGGTCAAGAGTTGTGTGGACTTACTCAATAGGATTTCTAGATCTTGGGACACTTAGCACTTTCCCACACTGCTTCCATTTCCTTTTTATAGCCATCTTTGTTTCTCAATATAACTATGAATCAGTTTCAACATCTGGTTCTCCCTAAAATATTAGTAATGAAGAAAATATAATAAAAATAGTGTTTGCTGAGCCCTTATATGCTAGGCCTAATGTGCTGTCATTTAATTTAAGACAACCTTGTGAGGCAGGTTCTATTATTAGCCCCTATTCTCCGCAGGAGGAAACTGAGGCTCAGAGATGTTAAGTAATTTGTCTAACGTAGCAAAACTGGGTTTGAGAATGAGTGGAAACAATATAGTAAATACATTAATATAAGTATATTAGAAGTATATTACACATAACATTACTTATAAATAATAGAGATAGTAAGATAGTATGATCACAGATGCATGCAAAAGTCAGTCTCATTAGTTGACAGCTATAAATATCATCTGAAGCCATTATACTTCTTTTTTCCACAATCAGAAGCCATTATACTTTCTTTTTTTTCTACAGTCAGAAGTATAGAGCACACCAGATCCTAAGGCAATAATAATTAGAGACTTTTTGTTGGTCCTTTGATTTGAATGTTCATTTTTATTTTCAAAGGAAGACTACTCTGTAGGAAACAATGAGACCATCAGTTCTGTTCAGTGAAAAGACTCAGTGGGCTTTAGCATGATTTGAGAGAGAAGCAAAGGCTGCTCTTACCAACAAGTGTTTTTGCTAATGGATGGGTCCCAGGAGCCAAGATTCCTTTGAGTTTGTTTGTCTGTCTATGATGGCGAAAGGCAAATCATACACATGGTATGAAATTTAAAAACTTGGTGGGTGGGGGGCAGATCTAGAGTGAAAAGTAAGCTTCCATCACCTTCTAGTCTCCGCATTCCTCTTTCTAGAGGCAACTCCAGAGTTCAGTTTCTGAATCCTTGCACTCAGTTCTCTGCTTAAACTGGCATGTAGGTGGATTCAGGGCTCCATCCATAGAGGGCTGTCCTGTTTCCAGAGCGCAGCCACGTGCCCTTCTCTTCTGATCTCTCAACCAACAGCCCAATTGTCTGAAAGAAAGCTATTGATCAACTGCACATGTGTCCCCTTCACAGCATTCCTCCAGAGCCCTGAGACATTTAACAAGGCCTGGCATTTGTCCCACAAGTCACTGCTCCTTTTCTACCTTCTTGGAAAAATCCTTACTCACAGGTATTTAGTCCTAAAAGCCAAATAAAGTGGAGAAGCACGTGCCACGGCTGGCTTTTTAAAAAAAAAGTAATGATCCTTGAGAATTTCCTTTCATATGCACGTTTCTCCCCTCCTCTGCTGGGCTCAGATGCCAGCCGTAGGTTGCCATGGTCCGAAGAAGGACCTGTGGGTCTCCCTTGGCAGATGCTGCCACTGTTTTAGCCTGAGGGCCCTGCAGGCAGCCCCTGGCAACATTTTTAATTCAACATCAAACTTCAACTTGAAATTTGAAAAAGAGGGGGAAAATGACAAGATGTCAATGTCTCAGAACCTAGCAAGCAGGACTTGTAAATGTACCCAATCTGGATTGCTTTGAGGTGGGGGGGTCTCGTTTTTTTGTGGCTGCTGAAAGTGATTCTACCCTACAAAAGGGACCGTGAGGGATGCTGGAAGAGCTCTAAGGGGATGCTATGTCTCAAGAAGAGATGTCCAGATCTGGTCAGAGAGCCCTCTAAACAAAGGCAGGTGGATAGCAGTCTAGTTCTGTTCAGTGCAAAGGTCAGTGATAGGCAATTCGTGAAACCATGTATATAAAAGGTGCCATCTTTGGAAAAAGGTGTATGTGCAGATGCACAGCAACAAGTTTGCAAGGCTATCCCCTCAAATTCGTAGTTATAAGACTGTATCATACTTAAAAAATTCCCTTTGTGTCTTTCTCTTTTTTTTGCAAAGATCCTATATATTACTTTTATATACAAAAATGTTATTTGAGTAACATTTAAAAATTAAAAAGGTAACAAGGCCAAGCTCCTGTTCCCTTAGCACCCACAGACTCCTAGAATTGAAAACAGCAAGTCCTCAAATGCCTAGGCAGCTGGGCTGATTGTTCAAATTTCTAGCTACATGGGGCTGGGGCTAGCTCGCTTGGCCGTTCCATAATGATACCTTGCCTCTGAGTAGAGCTGCACTGTTCACCAGGGATCTTGTCCTCTCATGTGATCTCACAGCAACCCTGGGAAGTATAGAGAACAGCCACCTTTTTTTCTCAACTTGCATGTAAAGAAACTGAGGCTCGGAGACATTTAGGAGGTAGGCGGTAGCCTTGGACTGAATGCTTGTCTTCAGACTCGAAGTCCACCACATACCTCAAGATATGTGTGCATTTGGAAGCAATCTTATGAAAACCTGACCATACCCTGCTCAGCTGGGGTGGTGGTGAAAAAAACTTCCTTTAGGACCAGAAGTATAAACTTGAAAATTATTTGAGGCAAAGGCTTCTGAAGGTCAAGCATTATTGATTTGTGTTAGATGTGCTACTGGGAAAAGAGCTGAAGTTCACTGAACTGTGCTGTCCTACTGGACCTCCAATGAAGATTTTGCAGGATTTTAAGGGACTGAAATTTTGGCAGGGCTGTCCCCCTGTCCTGGGTTGGCTGTGATGCTGAGCATGTGCCTGATACACTATGACAATCTTTTTTTTTTTTTTTTTGAGAAACAAAAGAATGAATGAACTTGGATCAGCTCTGGGGGCGCTTTAGGGAACAACCTTCTTCCCTTTGCCCATGCTGTGTCTGGTTGTCTGCAAAGGCTCACCTCTGGTCCTCTCTGCTCCTCATCTCCCACCAGACTGACATCCTGCCTGCTGCTTAGAAGTTTGACCCAGAAATGAATGGGTGGAGAGTAGAGCTGAGGGAAATGTGGGAGTGTATATGTACATATATATATATGAGGGATGAGTAGTGAAGTTGAAGATGTAAAAAAAAAAAAAAAAGTCTCTTTGCTCCCCTATCTCCCAGAAAAGGAATGCAATTTTCCCTCAATTCCAGCTGCTCTCAGCACTAACTATAAAAATTTTTTAAAAATGAGAAATGGAGCTGGTTGATGTCATTTCAAATACAAATGGGTGTGTACATTCAGCCTTTATGATAACTCCCACCTCCCGAGCTCTGGGTTTATTGGCTTTGACTTATTGATAGCGCATCCTGGGGCCTCAAGCCCTCCTTCCCACAGAGCAAAGACTCCATCAGCAACCGCTTTCTCTTCTCGACCCATGAATAATAATGTGGAGGATGATGCCGGTGTTATTATTATCATTTGGTATTTAGCCAACGTCTTTCCCCGAAGTACTTAAAGCACTTTATAGGCATTGCCTTATTATTCCTCACAATACCTCTCTGGAGAGAGGGCGAGGACAGAGATTTGATTTCCATTTCACTGAGAGGAGAAGCTGAGGCCCAGAACAACAAAAGGGCTGCTCCAAGGTCACGTGGAGGAACCAGGCTGAGGTCAGGAGGAGAACCAAGGGCTTGTAATGGCTGTTTAAGGGCGCCTTCCTGGCCACCCCGGGGGAGAATGAGTCATTAGCTCATTCACTGAGTTGTAAGTGTAATGAGACATTAAAAGGAAACTTTTGGCTGAGGCACATTCTAAAGTGAGGTGCTGGAACCAGATAGAAACATTTTCAAAGTAGGTGCCTGAGAAAGCCCTCATTCACCTTAGGGCTGTATGAGCACCATTTTGGGGGGATTAGAGGATTTTTGAAGAGGATTTCTGTACCCCAAGGGGAAGGGTGGGACTATATTTCACCTACACTCAAGGAAAAAAGACTCCAGGGAGACCACTCAAAGAGCTTAAAATGAATCCTTTGCTGTTTCCGATGTACAGTGAAAGGTATGAGCTGTGTCCAAGAAATCTAAGAGCCTGAAGTTGGTTGAAGTGGCCTCTGGTGCTGAATGGAGGGCTGAAACATGGGAAATAATCACTCTCCTAGAGGGCAGTGGAGAGAAGAAGGAATGGGTGTTTTCCGTGGTCAGATATGGACCATGTTTAGGAGAGCATCAGTGTGAGACCACCTTAGATTTTGGCCAGGAGGACCTGCAAAAGAGGCACTGGAAGCTTGGGACAGAAAGTGGAATTCAAGATACCCAGGGCTTTGGATGGAGCTGTAAGCAATCAAACAGAATAGGAATACATTCATTCACATCAAGGAAACTGAAAGAGCAATCTACATTGATGGAGTCTCCAAAGAACACATGAAAGCCCCTCAAGAGAGTCAGCCTTACGCTCCTGCCAAGTCTAACATTAGCATTGTAGAGTGAGAACGTTACTTCTGTTACCTCCTCTTCCTCAGCCCACCTGGCCCTGCAGGAGCTGGGGTCTGGGGTAGAGAATTAGAGGTACTCACGGAAGCCTATCATATCCAATTCCCCAACTCCAGGTCAAAGGGGGATGGGTCAATATTTGCTTTGTCATATTAGACGTATTTATTAAACATGGTGGCTGGCCATTTTAATGACCAAATTGGGGCAACATTTTATAAATTAAAGCGACGAAAGCTACTGAAGAGTAAACAAGAGGTCACAAGATCTGCCTAAAGTTTCATACAGCGAAGAGGCTCTTCTGTGCCTCTTCAATGCCCAGGGCTCCTACCAGCCTCAGTGGCACACATTTAACCTTTCTCTTTTTTGCAAGACTATACATCACAGTCTGAAACCAGCCCAAATTGAGTACCTCGAGCCTAGCGCGATGTCTTGGTCCATTGCTGGCATTCAAGAAGTAGCTGTTGACCGGCTGATGACGCTTACATACAAGTGTGGGCTATGGGGTCAGACATCTGCTGTTGACTAGCTGCGTGATCTTCGGTGAATTACGTACTTTCCCTGAGTCTCACTTTCTTCATCTGTGAAATAGATCGATGATGCCTCCCTGGGAGGGCATCCGGGGGGCGGGGGGCGACTAAGGAAGCCTTTTATCATGCTATATACCTTCAAAAATTATTTGTTATATGAGTCACTAGCTCAAATGCTGTCTTGTATTAGGCCTTATTCGCACACGTAAGCCTTATCTTTCCTATCAGATCAACGACTCCGATGGTATGGCTCAGCTCTCATCCTCCGTACACATGTTAGGCACTCAGTGCCGGGTGGACACTGGTGGCTGCTTAACATTGTCTTTGCCATGAAGATTGCACTATCTGGAAGCTATCTATGGCTACGGAGGAGTATACAGTCAGAAGGGAAGTGCATTTCAGAGATGTAAAGTGATATAGGTGCTCCATTAAGTTGTTGGATGATAAAAAATATGAATTTATGAGCCAGTCGATATCCTAAGTGCCTTACATACCATCTCATCGAGTCCTCATACATCCCTATGAAGTAGACTTTATTCTGGCATCCTTTTTTCTTTCTTTGTTTGGTTTTGTCTCTTTGTGGCTCAAGGAAATTGAGGTTTAGAGAGGTTAAGTAACTTACTCAAGGTCACACGACTATTATGGGAATGATGGTATTGAAATGCATTAACCAGTACCGGACCCATGAAGTTTACTTTTATGGATTCCCATTTCTCATCTCCCTTATCCGTAATTCCAGGGCCAACCTAGTGTGGCATTAGTTGTTTACATGTCTCTTCCTATTATCTATTATTTTTGCAAGCATTTTGAGCACAAGGACCATGTCCTCCTCATGTTTGTGTCTTTGCAGGGCCTTCCTCAGAGCATGTTCTCCATTGATGCTTGTTACATAGTCTGTCGGCCAGATCTCCAACCAAACTATGTATCACATCTGTTCGCTTCCCTCCACTGCCTGCAGCTCCAGTTCAAGCTGCTCACATCTGCCTTGCAAAACTATATACCTACTGACTCTGGCTTGTGATGACCTCTGCCTCTCTCCTTGGTCCCTCGAATTTCTATACTGCAACTGCTGTGATCTTTCTATACCATTTATAATGAGAATAATAGCTTGAAAATATTAAACCAAGGTATCATTCTTTTCATTGTGAAGAACAGTCTCCAACAACTAACCTGCCACTCTAGCCTCTGGTAAGAGTGAACATTGATGTCAGTTCTGGAGGAAAGAAAAACCGAGGCAGGAAATCCACACTGGGGGAATTAGGGTCAGAGGTGGTGAAACATGTGTGCTCGATCTTCCCTGTTAGGTAGATTGAGGGGACATTTTCACCTGGCTTCCTGGTGCTGATTTGGACCCCTATGTTGCAGGTACCATCCAGGCAAATGTGAAGCCATCACATCAGGGTAAAACTAGTGTCATGGCATGCATACAGCGAAATTACAAAAAATCTACCGTTGGCCCCTTACAGCATGGAAAGTGTCCAGAAGTTCCCATGTATGCTATGGAAGGATGTGGGTAGAGATATTTGGAAAGGTGACTGACTTCGGAGAAGCTGAGGATGCAGGGCTGACCCCCAAGTTCAGGGATGATTGGGAGTCAAGGGTAGGCTGCAGGTCTGCAGCACCAGCAAGGTCAAGACTGGGGCCAGTCAACTGGGCCAGGATGTTGGCGATTGGAGAACACAACTGGGGAAAATCCAGGCACGCTCAACAGTTACGGCCTTCTGCAGCAGGGACATAATATGAGGAGAGTAAGCACTGGGGTAGAAAGGACTCTGAGATCCTCACAAGGACCCACAACAGGTCAAAGGCCCTCCCCTGGCTGCCGAGAGGACCCGTGTGTGTGTGTGTGTGTGTGTGTGTGTGTGTGTGTGTGTGTAAGCTCCCCATATGCCATTGCCTGTCTTGGGGAGGAAAAGAACACAGGTGTTTTGGCATTTTCTGAGAGTGAAATACGAATATTGAAAAGTCAGCTTTCTCTTGGAGTTAGGAGGAGCTTAAAGCTGAATCTGTGGGAGGAAGTAAAGAGACTACATTTTCTTTGCACATCTGAGTGAGGTTTCCAACTGCAAGTAAATCACTCCTAGGCCCCTTCACATGGCTACAGGGCTCATCATGGTCTGGGCCAAGTCACGCTCGCCCAGCTCCTCTCTGGCCTTGTGTCAGCTCTTGGAGCATGCCAGCATCCTTCCTGCGGACTTGCATCACTGCCTGCCCTCTCTGAGATCCCCTTGGCCCTGTGTTCTCACCACTGGGCTCAGCTTATGAGTCACCTGCTCAGAGGAGCCTTCTTGACTACCTAACCCAAAATGGGTCCCTCCCTGCCTTGTCTGTTATCCTCTTACCTGCTACTCTCCTTCCTCCAGAGCAATGATCTCCTTCGGGAATTATTTTGTATATTTATTCATTTGCTTGTCCACTGCCTGTCTCCTTACATAGACTAGAAGCTCCCTGGGGAGCGGTTTACTGATATGTATCTGTTGGAGGGAGCCCGGAAGAAGGAGGGAGAGAGGAGGAAGGGAGTGTAGAAGGGGAAGAAGGAGGAGAGGAGGAAGGGCCAGTGGAGAGGGAGGAGGGAGGGGAGGCAGGAGGGAGGGGAGAGGGAGCTCAGGGATCTCCAGCATGAACAGACCACTTGGTCATCCTCACCTCCTCAGAAACTAGTTCTTGAGCCCTGTAGCAGCTGCTGGTGGTACCCAGCGTGGGGACTTTTACCAGGCCCGCACACACCACCCCCAGCTGCTGCACCTGTTGGCGACTACTGTCCCACATACCCCTCCTTGTCACATACCCGTCCTTGTCTCCAAAGGGCTGGTTTTGGTTGCCGAGGGTGGGGGTGGGGGTGGTGGGGGGTGGGAGGGGGTGAGGGGATAGGTCGTGCCTTGGAGTTCATACCATGTCCCCAGGGCAGGTGCAGCATTTGGGTGACTGATGTGGGGGGAGCACCACAGCCTCGCCCCTTTCTGGGGAGAGCAACCTCTGAGATGCAGTTTATCCCGCAGGGCTCCTGGGGTGGGGGTGCAGGCGGGATGGGGATCAGGTCTAGGAAACTTTCCCTAAGTCCCATCTTTGGCCAGCTCAGCCCGCCCCTGCCCTGTTCCTGCCCCGCCCCCCAGGCTTCCATCGCAGGTTTCTTCTGAAGGCGGTCCCTCCGTCGGTCACTTGCACCACATCCCCACCGCCGCCTCTGTTGGGCACGAGGGGTGCGGGGAGGGGCTGCGGCTCCAGCGGGCCCAGAGCCCCAGCAGCGCCTCGGTCCTCCTCCCGGCCTCCCGGGCCTCCCCGGCCTGACTCAGCCACGCAGATGCCACGGCTGTGCCACTCAGCGCGCCATCAATTATTGAAGAAGCTCTGAAAGGAGGGAATGTAAACGAAGATGAAAGATTCCAACGGAAGACAGACAGGTCCCCTGGCTTGGGGAGAGCCTCAGCTATCTGTCTGGGAAGAAAAGGCATTTTAGTTTCCTGCCATGGGAAAGCTCCAAATGCTTGGGAGGCTAGAGAAGCAGTTCTGACAGGGACAGGAGAGCGTGGGGACAGGTCTTTTCATCTTCCCCTCTTTGCTGATCAAGAGGCAGGCACTGCAAATCTGACGGCCTTGCCTGAGACGTTGGCAGCCCCCTCTTCCTCTCCCTTCTTGGCTTTTGAGACCCCACAGGGTGGGAAGCTAACCAGGCCCCTGGAAGGTGGCAGCCCCAGAAGGGGAGGGATCCGGCCAGAGAGGGCAGCCCTGGGCCTCAGAAAGGATGGAAACCCTTCTGTGTGGCCCTGAGATGTCAGTGCCTTCCCAGCCATCCTCAGAGTGGCGTCAGGCCCCTGCAAGCAAAAGCAGGAGTGAAAACTCAGGTCAGCACTAAAATCAGAGGGAACACTTTTAAAGGGGTATTTAAATGAAGTGTTTTCCTCTGAAGCCATTCTCCTTCTCCCTCTTTTGGAGGCCCAGATGCCAAATAACAATTATAAATACTAAAAAAAACCAAACAATTACAAATATTTACTAAGAATGGGGAATAATGCAGACACTGAGCTAGCATGGGAAATAAATCCTGGCTCCCAACTGAGAAATGCTCAGCAGTGAGTTCAAACTGGCCAGGGACTGTGGTCATGCCAGGCACGTGGCCCTCCTACCACACCTGTGGGTGGAGGTCTTGATTTCTGATTTGGCCTTGATGGGATGCCGGTAGCCTGCAAGCTGTTCTCAGGGAGCTTTGCGTGCCCTCCTCCCCGCTGTATCTGTAGCATTGAGAACCATGGGGCTGGGACCTGGAAGGGACTCAGGTGTGTGTGGAATGAAAGAACCAGTGGGCAGGATAAGTGTGCCGGCTTTGGATGAGCTGATAATCCAGCTCCTTTTCTCACGAGCCAGGTTTCTTAGGCAAGATATCTTGAACTTTTTGAGATGCAGGTTCCTCAACTCTACAGTAAGAAAAAAATGGAATCCTGCTCCCGGGTTTGTGACTGGGCGTGAGCAAGCTGTGAGGTATATAGCCTAGTGAATGGCACAGGGTCAGCACTAGCAGATGGCAGACACTGTCGTTATTTTTTTTTTTAAGATTTATTTATTTATTCATGGGAGACACAGACATAGGCAGAGGGAGAAGCAGGCTGCATGCAGGGAGCCCGACATGGGACTCGATCTAGGGACTCCAGGATCACGCCCCGAGCTGAAGGCAGGTGTTAAACCACTGAGCCACCCAGGGATCCCCAGACACTGTCGTTATTAAAACTTGTATATTTCTTGCAACAGATGAATAATAAAATCGGGATTTCATAGGAGCAAAAACTGAATTGCAAGGAGATCTGTGAATATGTAAAAATGAAACAGGCCAGTGAAATCCCAGTCATCCTGACCAATCATTGGGAATGCTGTCAGAAAGAAAGAAGGCCATTCTTTGTTGTCAAGAAACCTAAAATTGCAATTTTGAAATAAAGGAGGCAGTAATGTGTTACAAAATCCAGTGTGTCTATTCACATCTATTTCAAAAGACTGCAAATTAAATGATCAGAAAAAGATCCTTGAGAAATGGCATGAGGAGAAAAAGCAAGTTGTCTAATTATGCATTGTGTGAATTATTCCTAATTTGAACATTCGAACATTTAATATAAATGCATCCATTTATATAATAAAAACCTAATGATGATTTAAAAGCATCCTATTCAGGTCTGATTTTAAAGTGGAATACTTTTTCCCCTACGTGGATTTGATGTGCTATGTCTAGGAGAGCCTATGAATATTTATAGCCAGCATAGGAATTCCAGGTCCACATCCCTATCATATACACTTCTTACCCAAGCTGAAGGATCCACCCTGCTTCCCCTGGAAAGAAAATCATTACAGTGTAGTTGAAAGTGGGAAAGCCAACAGTCCCTTAAATAAAAGTTGCAGCATCCAGAGGGGCTGCCAGTCTAATAAATTGTTTGTTTAACTGGTTTGGGATGATGAGGCTGACAAGCCAACATGAAGCTTAAAAAGGAAACCTGCCAAGGTGGCCGATATGCCTGGGGCTCAGGCTGCCTCTGGTGCCTCCGTCAGGCACGATGAAATTCTCAGAAGCCCCATATGCTCTGCTGGAAGCAAAGACACCAATCGCTGACCGGTGTCAGTCGGAAATCTCAGAAATCTCGCCTCATCCTCCCCACCGCAGGCAGTCCGGATCTTGGGGCCCAGGGGCTTCTGTTGCACTCAGTGCTGCATCTGGCTGTTCCACCTCTCAGAGGACCATGGGGCGGGGAGGCGTCTCAGATGAGAGCTTGGGGTCTGGGGCAAGGATGTGCCCACATACAAGTGCACTTGGTTTTACTCACTAGCTGAGGTTCTCAAAATAACTTGTGTGTTAAAAAAAAAAAAAAGATTTTCTACATTGACTACCTTTTGTCTTGCACTGTAATGTAAAATAATCCTATGGTAAATTGTGCTTTAAAGTAGGGAATGCTTGTGGAAAGCCCTTCTGTAATTATGGGGTGGAGTCTGGCAGGCTCAGACTGAAGAGTGGCTTGACAATGAGGTGCATGACCTTTGGGGTCAGATACTCTACATTTTGAGATCTGGTTCTACCGTAGAGTTAACGAGGGTTGTTCACCGTAGTTAAGCCTCTGAATAGAGGAAACCTCATCTCTCTCCCTTTTTTTTTAAAGATCTTATTCATTTATTTGAGAGCAAGAGAGTGAGAGAGCACAAGGGGAGTGGAGAGGCAGAGGGAGAAGCAGACTCTGCTGAGCTCAGAGCCTGACACGGGGCTTGATCCCAGGACCCTGAGATCATGACCTGAGCTGAAGGCAGACACTTAACCGACTGAGTCACCCAGGTGCCCCAGAATCTTCACCTCTAAAATGGAGATCATATCTGCCCTGTAAAGGGACTGAGAGAGTGACAGGAGCACAGGCATAGCAGTGCAGGAAGCCCTCACTAAATGTCAGCACTCGATAGGTCTGATGCTCCTTGAGTGGGAGAGATACCCTGCCAGACTGGGCTGTGTCGAGGCTGTGACTAATACAGGACAGAAGAGAGAGAAAATCCAGCCAGATTTCATTGTTTCTACCCTGCTCTACAGCCTCTGCATGAGCCTCTGTGAAAGTTCTTATTCACCTTTTCCTGGTTACTTGCATGTCTGTCTGTAAACTGAAGCTCTGAGCATTTTAGTAGATGTTGTGTCACTGTGGCCCAGCACAGTGCCTGGCACACACTGACTATGGAACTGAATTAATTAAAATTGCAATCATAAATGTCTCCAAATGGGGCTTTGAGTACCAAAAAAGAGGGGGAAAGAAGGTCTTGTAAGTTAGGATTCTTTTATTTGTAAGGACAGAAAACCCAATCTAAACTGGCTTAAAAATAGGGAACTGGAAAGTCCAGGAGCAGGGATGGTTCAAACAATGCTGTGAGGAACGGATTTCTCTTCCTCTCTTGGCACTACTTTCCTAGCTTGGCTTCATTTCAAACAGGCTCTTTGCCTCCAGCTAGCAAAATGGCTGCATAGCTCCAGACCTAAACCTTTCCCAGTTCCTAATCCAGCAGGAAAAAAAAATCAACAGTTTCTGTCTCCGCCAAACACTCATTACAACTTTAATGTGCTTGTGTGTTCATCTCTATGACTATCCTGATGCCATGAATTGGTTGGTTCAGACCTTAGCCTCATCCTCTTCCCTCAGTGGGAGGGAAGGATAGGATAACTTGCCTTTAACCATGAATTGGTGTTGGCATGTGCTGAATTGGTGTTGGCATGTGCTCAAGGTTGATCCTTTTTAAAAAAGGTACCTGGAGTTGGTTATTCCAATTAAGCCAGGCCAAGACACCAAGAAAGGATTGCCATCGAAAAGATAGTTTGTTACCTACAGTTCCCAAGAGGAGGGAGCCAGCCACACCAAGCAGAACCACATGGAGGAACCACCAGGGAGCAGAGGCAAGAGTAAGGAAAAGAAAGGAGAGGGTAAGAGCCTTTGTTGTGATTTAGGGCAGGGGCATAGTGTCCACTGCAGGAGCCTGATAAAACGAGGTGGATAGGGTATGTATGGATTGGTTTGCATAGTAAAGGGGTGCTCACAGGCAAGTGTTTTGTTTTGTTTTTTTAATGTTTAAAGATTTGTTTGAGAGAGAGAACGAAAGAGAAAGCATGAGTGGTGAGAAGGAGGGAGAAGCAGATTGTCTGCCAAGCAGAGAGCCCGATGTAGTACTTGATTCCAGGACTCTGAGATCATGACCTGAGCTGAAGGCAGGCACTTAACCAAATGAGCAACCCAGGTGCCCCTAGTTTGTTAATTGTAGGAATTAGCTTGCCCTGGAAAGGGCCGTCCCTTGCTGAGTTTGCAAGGCCCCACGATGGCAAAGCATCATGAAATATAGAAAAATTAAAATATGATTAATGCCCTGCTGGGTGGCAAAAAAACAGAGATATCTACTACTAACACCAAAGTGTAACATGGGGGTGTTATCGCATTCATGCACTTACCATTTACTGAGCCTTTCTGACATGCCATACACTGAATTAGGTGCAAGGGACAATAGAAGTGAAAAGAAGCAGGCACAGTCCTGGTATCTTGATTAGAGCCATTGAGCGAGTAATCAAAATTCCTAAGAAGCTTTGTTCAGTCCTACTAGGTACTATTCCACATCATGTGGGATCCAGTATTTCATTTTTAAAGACTTTAATCCACTTATTTATTTTAGGCTATCATGATATGGTTAGCCTGGAGATGTATTCTGGATCTCTGGAGAAAAGATTTGATACCCAGAAATAAAAATGCTCTCACAAGTGAGGCTAATCCTGCATGACATGTATAGCATTTTAGAAATCACAAAATGCTTTATTCTCGAGATAACCCGATGGAGACTATTATCATCTCATTTTACAGCTGGGGAAGCTGAGGTTTTAAGAAGAGGTGAAGAGATTTGCCTGAGGATTTATTGCCAGCAATGTGCCAGTCGGGGGCTCAAAACCAAGTCTGGTTCTCATTCTACTTCACCAGTACTTTCCAAACTGTGGGACCTCTACTAGTGGCGCACAGATAGAGCATCCAAATACATGACCTTGCATGGTGAGAAGTTTATTTCCATTCCAATTCTCCTTCAATTCTTGTAGTTGTGCCAAGGACAGGATCTCATATCTGTGCTAATATATCTTCGATATCTTTTACTTGCTAATCAATCTCTCTCCCTTTCTCTCTTTTTTCATCGCTCTCTCTTCTGAAACCAAGAAAGTGCAGGACTCAATCCTGGAATCTTTGGAAGGTAAATTAGATAGAGAATCTAGAATAACATCATTTTACTTTATTTATGACAAATGATATTGGTTTTTAACATTTGTAAAGTTTCTTTATCAAAAAATTGATTTTTGAAGTTAAGAAAGTATTGATTTAAAACAAATGCTAAATAAGTAAGAACATAGGTGGTTTGTGGAGATGTACAAGCTATGAAAATGATACCCAGATTACTGCCATCTGGAAATGCCACATAGACCAAGGTAGTTGGAAGGGACTTCTGGAAGGAAGAGAGGGTTTCTCTTACTTCTCTCTTGTCGAGGGAGGAAGAGGACTGGGTCAGATCCCACTCCGTGTGGCCGACATGGTTTCCTGTCAGACAGTGATTCTCAAGCCAGGCTCACAGACTGATGGCCAGTCCAAAAGGTTGTCTCCTGATCCTTTGTGAGAAGAAAAATAAGGACGATGTGAGTATCATAGTAAGAACACCAGTTATTCTGTCCTAGGTGAGGATGCACTTTATTCTGGAATTACCTCCTCCTCCTCCTCCTTTTTCTAAGTGTCCATGTGTTAAATGCCATTGTTTAACGTTAATATCTTTATTTGGCCAAACAAAAAGGTGGCAATTTTATTTTAACGACCCCCTCTACTTTTTTTTCTACATATCACTGAACCTCTGCTCTAGGAGACTTCAATTGCAGGAAACAGCTTGCCTTCTATTGTTAGAGGAAAAAGATATTGATAGACTCAGCGTAATAACTGTGGTTGATAGTTAATGCAAAGCAGCAAGCCATAACTCCTTATTGAGCCCAGCTGCTGCTGTTTATCATTGAAGAGATCCTTCTTTCTCTCCAGTGTCACTAAATAAAGATGGGAGATTAGCGAAATAAGATAGCTGTTAAATTAAAGAGGAAAAAAAGTTCAAGTTTCAAGGAGGCTGTTACAAAAACAAACAAATGTAAAGACTAAGTGACCCCCAAACTCTCTCATTGACCAATTTGCAGCTCTCATTGACCTCACAGGCCATCCTGCTTGAGAGCTTGAGACTGGTAAGCGGACAGGCCCCTGAAAGTGCCAGCCCCACCCCCTCTGAGACTCTGATCTTGGAAACGTACACTGGTACAACAGACTAACTCTTTGACCTAACAATTCCTTTTCCACTCGTTTGCCTCAGAAAACATCATCACTGGGCACAAATAATGATAAGGATGTTCAACAAAACTATCACTTATGTAGTAGAAAGCTGGATACAACTTAAATATTCAACCTCAACAGACTGGTTGGGTAAATCATGGCACATTCATACACTAGATTATTGTATAAAAACATAAAAATATGCTGTAGGAAAACACTAAATGCCATGCAAAGATGTTAAGAGTCTATTGCTAAATGAGAGAAGGAAAACAGCGAAACGTGTTCAAACATTGGATATAGTATCTTTTCTTTTTTTTTAAAGATCGGCACAATATGGTCTGGATGGTGAAGTGATGGGTGAGTTCTCTTTTCCTCTTCTAATGTAAAGGTATTTTGTAAAAATGAGGACAGTGAAGACATTGTACTTTTAAAGAGAAAACAGTAATTTCTTTAAGTGGGGCCTCATTTAACCTGGTTAAAATGGGTCAGCCACCATCAGCATCAGCTTAAAGGTGTGTGTTTGTGGGCTTGCATTTTGCGGTGGTGACGTGCTTCCCCGAGAACCAAAGGGAGACACTAAACCTCTCTGCAAACTCTTTGTAGATTCCCATCTGTGACTTGATAAATATTTGATGCAGTGGCCAGTCAACATCCCTACATTAGTGAAACTTCTGCCCAGGAGCAACTGCACAGCTCTCAGCAATGAGATGGGAGTAAGTTAAAAAGAGTGTATTCATTAGCCACTTCAAAGGATTTGGTTTTTTGAGCTGGCAATTTTGCAGGCTGGATTATTGGCTTGGCTGTCTACTGTGTGATGACCAAAAACCATACTACTAGAAGGAGGAGCTTGCTTCTTCCCTGAATGATATTTTCTTTCCTTTGTGTTTACAGCTCAGGAGGCAAATGCAGCATCAATCACCCCCCTCTCTTGCCCTGGGTTAAACAGCTGTGAACATCGAAAGTGAGTTTAGGATCTGTCCAATAGCCTTGGTGCCAAAAGCCTGGAGTCTAGTCATCCTTTCTGATAATTGTTTTGTGTAATGGGATGGGCTCCTTATTCTCTTTTAACCTCCCTGGTTAAAATTGATAATTAAAAAGTTAGCATTTTCGGGGCACCTGGGTGGTTCAGTTGGTTAAGCATCTGCCTTCAGCTCAGGTCATAATCTCAGGGTCCTGGGATCAAGTCCCCCATTGGGCTCCCTGCTCCTCGTGGAGTCTGCTTCTCCCTCTCCCTCTCCCTCTGTGCTCTCCCTCAACAAACCCCCACCTCACTCTCAAATGAATGAATAAATAAAATCTTTAAAAAAATTTAGCACTTTTGTTCCTAAATATCTTAGTTGACAAGGAGAATGGGTAAACAAAATGCAGCAGGGCAGAGAAAGGACCTGAAACTAGCGGAAATTAATCCCAACTCCAGAGGTATTCAGAAGGACCTGGGCAAACTTCTACTCATTCTTCAAACCTCTTGGCACCTCTTCCTAGAACTCTGCTAGCATCCCTCTCCACTGTTCCAGGCTTGGTGACCCTCCTTTGAACTTCTAGAGCTTCTGGGCTTTTCCTGCTAGAGCCTGTAGGCTATATTACAGTTACCTGCTTGTCTATATCCCTCCTAGGAAACCGAGTTTTCAAGAAGACTGTTCATCACTGCGTTGTATAGGTATCTGGCCCTTTAAAAAGAGCTGAGTAAATATTTACTGAATCAAGTACATTTTTCTTGAAACTGCTGCTGCATAGGACTTAAAGAATTGCAGGATCATAGAGTATCAAGTTTGAAAGTTTCTTTCATTCATTGCTCAATGCCCTGCCCCCCAGAGCTCTCCAGGCAGGCACACTGGACAACTGTAATGACAGTCAGAGGCAGACTAAGGAGGTGATTAAAATAAAAGACAAACAGGACAGGTCCTGAACTAAGGTGGGATGGAGTTAATCCAGCTTCCCCTTTTCCTGCAGGGTCCTGAGCTCACCTAACGGTCAAGTAAACCCTACCAAGGTAGCCACTGATAGCAGTTTAGGGCTCTGCTTTTCAAACCAGAGGAACAGAAAGAATGCCAAACAGAGTCCTTGAGCTCTAAAAACATAGACTCTCTTCTGAAGCATCATTTTTACTTGATGACCTGGAGGAAAACTTTATATATATATTTTAAATAAAATAAAGTATTTGATAAAATAAAAATATTATGTTTATATAAATACATAGTATGGAAACAAATATATGTATGATTTTAAAGAGACAGCACAAGACTTTAAAGAAATAGGTCAGAATATTTTGGGCTGAGCCCTCGGACTCCTGGGAGTTAAGAATTCACTTTTGGCCTGATGGGTTACTTTGGTGGAAAAAAATATAAGAAATACTACTGGTTTCACATGCTATCATCTTAGGCACCCTAGAGGCATTTCCAGTTTCACTGGTTTCTTTTGGAGACTGGAAAGTCTTTAAAAACAAAAAGCCATCAGTGCATGATCGTGGCATTTCAGGGGCAGACAGATCTTTCCTAGAGGAGGCCCTGCATTTATAAAGCCCGTTCCCTGGAGTGCCATCAGCCCTCAGCAGCCAGTCCCCATGAGGATGGGCACAGTGAATGTAAACCGGATTCAGCTTCAATATTATTTAGGCAAGCAGCTTTGCCTCTCCAAGCCTTAGTTTTCCTGGCTGTAAAGTGAAATGGTGTTGTAAGCCATTGTATAAACAGTAACAAGCTCAGTGCCTAGCTTATAATAAGCAGTTAATAAATAGTTGTTATTATTAGCGTTAATTATAAAATTAACATACACCCACTCACATCCCCCCTGAATTTGTGCTAAAATAAAAATGGGAGACCATATGTCTAAATCTTTAAAAGCTACAAACAAGCTAACAAACTGTTCAATATAATAAAATATGTTCTATCCTTCTTGAATACAGATCTTTTTTGTCCCCCCCCTTTTTTGTCCCCCCCCTTTTTTTTTTTAACAAAAATGATTTCATTGTGGTAAGAACACTTAACCTGAGATCGAGAAAACAAGTTTTTGTATGACTGAATATCAGCAAACCTGAAAGTTGACCAATCTTTAATTAATTAATCAATTAATTAATCAATTAATCTTTAATTGATTTCGGATGTGTGGTAACAATCACATGCATGATCCATACATTACTATGACTTATTATATACATTCATTTTTTCCCATCTTTTATTTCAGCTAAATCACTAATTACATTGTTATAAAGGATTTTTACATAACTTGTGATCTAATGGTAGTAATGCCAAATTAGTCACCTGTTCTTAAGTCATTGCATTCTCATGTTTTAATTAATTTTAATCTTGAGGAAAGTTGCTGGTAAGCCAAAAGCAACTGAGGTTGTCGATAAAGTTATTGCAGGACGATTTATATTCAGAAATCAACAACGGATTTTACATAAACGTTTCAAATAGTGTGATGGGGTCTCACAATAAATAATTACCAATGAAAGTGGCACAAAATATTCTGATTTAATCATAGAAATCACTATCACTTTGTAAAATAAGATGAAATCAGAGAGAGAGACAAACCATTAGAGACTCTTAATCACAGGAAACAAACTGAGGCTCGCTGGAGGGGAGGGAGTAGGAGGATGGGGTAACTGGGGGATGGGCACTACATGATGTAATGAGCACTGGGGGTGTTATAGAAGATTGATGAGGGATCCCTGGGTGGCGCAGCGGTTTGGCGCCTGCCTTTGGCCCAGGGCGCGATCCTGGAGACCCGGGATTGAATCCCACATCAGGCTCCCGGTGCATGGAGCCTGCTTCTCCCTCCGCCTGTGTCTCTGCCTCTCTCTCTCTCTCTGTGACTATCATAAATAAATAAAAATTAAAAAAAAAATAACTAGAAGATTGATGAATCACGGAACTTTACCTCTGAAATTAATAATACACTGTATATTAATTAATTGAACTTAAATTAAAAAAAGAAATCACTACCACTTTTACTGCAGTTTCCAATCTCTCTAAAAGCAGTATCTAGATAGAGAAAATATTTCTTAAGTTCTTTTTTTCAAAAAATTTGAGGCTGGAATTATAAGGTGAACCAAAAAAAGTGACAGTATGTTCTGTGATTATTCAAGTCTCTCTTGAATTGACATTATATGTTGATTTATAATAACCCTAAAATAGTTTCAGTGGAAATTAGTTGGGGATTGTTTGTATCTGAACATTCTTTTTTATAGTGCTGCAAACCTTTTTAGTTTACTTGTTCTGATTTTCTAATATTTTATAGGAATGTCACACTTACTACATGCTTTGCATACAGTTTATTTCAGTTTAGAGAAATGATTTTCTCTAAATCAAAAAACAAATGAGTCTTAGAAAGGCAAAATAGTCTAAGTCCTATCAGAGCAAGTGTCAGGAGTTTCTGGAAGCTTTGGCTAATATTACTGACAGTAGGCAACAGTTTGCACTAGGTAATTGTGGATTGTGCAAAATCAAAAATCACAGTTTTTTTAACTTAAGGATCATCTTTTATTTCTTGTACAATTCTAATCCATCTTGTTATTGTGTGTAAATTAAATCTGATTGCTTTAATGGTGTTTCATTAACATTCTCTTTGTGTGTCCAATAGTGGTTGTAGTGACAGATCTGACATGGTTTTCATCATGATGCCTCCTATTTGGGCAGATGGAGAAAATATCTATGCCATCATTGAATTGTTCAAGGATGCCATCACTTATTGGTACAGATGAGAACTTGTTTCTTAATAAGAAATTCAAATGGTGCATTGTCCATCATTCACAAAAAATGATTGTTCCTTACTCACCACTATTATCAGTAGCTAGCCCTCATCATTTTTTTAAATCAGTGCCTAAAAGTCAGTTATTTTTTGCTATTCTATTTTTTATATTGGGCATCACCAATAAACTACTCATTAGTTTTAATATCTTCTATTTTTTTTTAAAGATTTTATTTATTTATTCATGAGAGACACAGAGAGAAGAGGCAGAGACACAGGCAGAGAGAGAAGCAGGCTCCATGCAGGGAGCCCGATGTGGGACTCGATCTCAGAACTCCAGGATCACACCCTGAGCCAAAGGCAGACGCTCAACCACTGAGCCACCCAGGAAGCTCCAATATCTTTTATTTTCATCTTCTGATAGTTTGACAGTATGTAAGATGAATATTAATATAATCTACCCTACTATAAACTAAAGTACTGATTAATGTTTAGAATTATATGTGTAATTTATTCACTCACTTTCAATACTGTTTCGCATTCTCTTTCCTTTACGGGATTTTCAGGAGGTTAGCTTTTATTTATCTATATATTGGTTATTCTGGCATCAAATTTTGAAGTTATTTTTTCTACTAAGTTAGAAACTTTCCATTGTTTTCTATGAATATTGTGCTGTTCTTGTCACATGCTGGTTACATATACAACATCTACTACTATTCTCTTAAAAATAATCACAGCAATATTTTACAACCCTATTTACTCACTTATGAATTTCCTTGTTGATTACTCTTGTCTAGTTACTGTTACTTTAGACATTTTTGTAGTTCTGGTATTTGCATAGGCAGGTTTTTTGTGTTGTTTTGTTTATTTATGTATTTTTCGTTGTAAGTAACATTGTGTGTTCTTTTAATTGAGAACCTAAGTATGTCCACTCCCATATACTTTCCTTGGCCAGAGCAGCTGGTGAAGACTGACTGGGAAATGTGTAGTAACACTAACAAAATACAGTCTTTCAACTTAAAATTAACAAAGTTTCTGCAGTTTCTCCTTTTGAATAAACATTTTATTATAGTATGAAATATTACATTTCTTCCCATCTTTATCCAATGGAAAAGTCTTCTTTTTGGTAAAGATTTTATTTATTCATTTGGCAGAGAGATAGAGCCAGTGAGCACAGGCAGGGGGAATGGTAGAGGGAGAGGGAGAAGCAGGCTCCCCACTGAGCAGGGAGCCGGTGCAGGGCTTGATCTCAGGACCCCAGGATCATGACCTGAGCTGAAGGCAAACGCTTAACTGACTGAGCCACCCAGGCGCCCCCAGTGGAAAATTCTTTTCCAATAATTTGAATCAACTTATGTTGACCTGGAAGCATTCTCATGATTTTAAAAGATCATGTCAGGCTTTTTGTAGGGTCACTTTCCAATAAACAGTAAAGATTCAAAATTTTAATTTTTCTCATCCAATTTGCCAATTTTTGGGGGTAATTTCTTTATTGTCTAATGGGCAGGCCGGAATTGTGTTTGTTTCTTCTAGTTGTGAATTTTATATAAAAAATTGTCCTTTTCATTGTCATCTTTTGATCAGGAAAAAAAAACACCTCTTAGTAATGAATATAGTCACAAGTGTTTTATCTGACTTGCTCTGGTTGTAGATTTGTAAGAATACTTTCCTTGCTTATTTTGTTGTTTTGCTCAGTCACTAAGTCTTCGTTCAGTAAATGATTTGTAATGTTTGTAAATTGTATGTGGGTCATGTTTAGCAGAAATCTGTTTACTTTCATTTTTTAAATTTCATCTGCAATTCAAAAAAATTAAGCAGCCCACTTTTTTGTTTTTTCAGCCCGTCCTCTTCTGAGTTCCACTTTCATTATGTGTGGTTACATCCCAATGCCAGCTTGTTCTCATTCTCTGCAATCTATTGGATTAAAAGATTAAATGTAATCATGTTCAAAAGATTCCAAGTTTCCCTCTTCTTCATAAAAAATGTAATTAAAGTAAATGTTAAAATACTGAAAAATTAAAATTATTTTTCCTGTGTGGTCTCAAAAAGTTATTGAAGAGTAAAGAAAATAATAATAATTAATTAAGAGTAAAATCTGAACAAAAATTATTCAAATAAAGCTTAGTTACTTGTTTAAAAATTTAATTATATCTTGGGGTGCCTGGGTGGCAAAGTCGGTTAAGCCTTCAACCCTTGATTTTGACTCAGGTCATGATCTTAGGGTTATGAGATTGACCCCCTATTGGGAGTGGGTATGGGTGGGTGTGGGTCTCTGCTTAGCAGGGAGTCTGCTTGAGATCCTCCCCTTTTCTCCCTCCTCTCTCTCTAAAATCAATCAATCAATCAATCAATCTTTACAAAGATTTACTTATATTTTATAAAATATTTTTATAAATATAAAATTGTTTGCAATTCCTGTGTACATGACCATCAGTTGCTAATGCAAAAAACTGGGATTATGCTTCATGCTTTAAGCATGCCATGTCTGGACTATGCATAAAAAGGAATTAGGAATGATATTCTTTAATATTGCAAACTGTTCTTTGGCTGCTATATGTAACAACTGCAAATACTGCAGTAATACTTATAGGTCTGTAAACCAGGACTTAAAGCAAGAAAATACATGCTAAGCACTCCTGGGAAAAGATGCTTTATTATGCAGGAATCTATAACATCAATGATATGCGAGAAGAAGGATTTGACAAGCTAATTAATTTGTCTCTTCTCTTACCTAAGTGCTTCCACAGCTCAGATTTTCCTCACACTCCTAAGCAATGTCCTTCCAGGATGTTGGCAGAACAACCCACAAATCCTCATGACATTTGGCAAAAGTCACCTATTGTTTTTAGAACAGAAGGCGAGATGCAAAGAGAGATTTCCTGTGGCCTAAATGGTGTAAGTCACCAGTGTGGACTCTACATTTGTGGCTGTTCTGTGTCAGCAGTGAGTACTCAATCCCTTAGGTTCTTTAATAAATTTACCTTTTCATTGTGTGCTGCTGATTTTTAGACTCTAATACATGAGGTCTGAGGTAGGAGCCTCTCTTCACCAGGCCTAAGGGCTGTCCTGAGCTCAATAAAATATTCAACACGACTTATACATATAATTCGTATTTGTAAAATAGACATAGCTTTACTTAACCAGTACCTGAATAAATTATAATGAAAACAGTTTAGTGTTAATTTTCTAGGCATATTTTATACTAACCTACACATATATATCTATTTTTTACATAAAATTTAAAATATATATACATTTACACAAATGAGATCATAATATAAAAGCTTTAGTAACCTTTTCCTCCTTAACAATATATTATGCACTGCTTTCCACATTGTTACATAATATACACCATCAACTTTATCTTATTAATAACTACATGATACAAACTAATTTTTTTTTAGCCAGTTACTACTTAAATGGTTTTTACCCAAACTTTTGCCATGATAAAAATCATACAGCAAATACCCTCATGTAGATGACTTGGTTTTAATTACTTAAAAAAAAAATAACCTTTTGGGCAGCCCGGATGGCTCAGCGGTTTAGCACCGCCTTCGGCCCAGGGCCTGATCCTGGAGACCTGGGATGGAGTCCCATGTCAGGCTCCCTGCATGGAGCCTGCTTCTCCCTCTGCCTGTGTCTCTGCCTCTGTGTGTGTGTGTGTGTGTGTGTATGTGTGTGTCTCATGAGTAAATAAATAAAAATCTTTAAAAAAATAACCTTTTTACTTTGGAATAATACAGAAACATTACAAAGACAGTACAGAGAGTTACTGTAGATCCTTCAGCTATGTTGACATCTTACATAATCAGTATCCATTTGTCAAAACTAAGAAATTAATTAATTAATTCAACATTATTGGCTAAGTTACAGATTTCATTGGGATTTCACCAATTTTCCACTAACATTCCTCCCTTTTTTATTATTGTGATAAGAACACATAATGTGAGATTTACTCTCTTAACTTCTGAAGTACGCAGTTAAGCATTCTTAACTATAAGCACAATGTTATACAGCAGATCTAGAACTTTTTCATCTTGCATGACTGGGACTTTATACCTGTTGAACAGCAACCCCCCTACTGTCCACTCCCTCCAGTTCCTGGCACATTCACCATTCTAGGTTCTTAATGCTTTTAAACTCAAGACTGCATTTGGTCAATCACAGTGAATTTATAAATGTTAGAAATGGGTTGTCTATAGTCCCTGCTCCTGTTTTTCATCTTAAGGCTTTCTTGCAGACTTTTCTGGACAACAAAGTTCCAGATGAATATTTCACACTAATGTACCTTGTCTAGGACCCAGGGCAGTCTGATGTATTAATGTGTTAACCTTTACTGTCCAGAAATGGCAGAAAAATTAGAAATCTATATTCATTAGGAATGGCAAATGGAAACTCAAATATGTACATAATGTATATTTAAATATTTTATTTTCATATATTAATTATAAGGAGAGATACATTTATCTACCTTAATTATAAGCAGTATATGCATGCTGCTATTTCCACTTTGTTTGTCTGATCCTCAAGGATCAGATCAGATATAGGATCAGAATTCTGGTTTGGCTGATACCAATGCCAGCAGTCTTGCCACCATGCCATGCCTTCTAGTAGGTATTAGGATTTGGTGGTAGTTGTGGTTCCTCAAAGAGTTTTTAATTCTTTACAAAATAAGGATTTTTTATGCACACCAAACTGATCACAGTGGCCACATGTAAGGAGTGGAGAGATTGATAAGAGAAATGGGAATTTTACATCTCTGTGTTGATTGACATTTAAATAATGAGTATGGGTTCATGTAGTTCTTGTCAATTTTTAAAAATTAATTTAAAAAACCCTTGTGCATCAGTACTGGGAATACCAAGCAGTCAGTACAGCCACTTTTGAAAACAGTTTGAAAGTTTAATCAAGTTAAATATACACATACCATATGACCTTGCAATTAATTGCATTCTTAGTTATTCATCCACTAAAAATGAAAGCATATGCCCACAAAAAATCTGTACCCAAAGTTTATAAAGCTTTATTCATAATCACTAGAAACTGAAAACAATCCATGTGTCCATCTATAGGTGAGCAGATAAACAAGCTGTGGCACATCTTACAAGGGAATATAACACAGTAGTAAGAAGCAACATACTACTGATATGTGTAACAAGGAGGCTGAATTACAAAAGCATTATGCTAAGCTAAAGAAGTCTGACATAACAGGTTACATATGATTTTGTTTATATAACGTGCACTAAAAGTGAAAACCATAGGGACAGAAATCAGATCAGTGGTTGCTGGGGAGAAGAGGGGGGAACTAATTATATAGTGGCACGAAGGATCTTTTTGGAGTGATGCAAATATTTTTACTTGATTGTATTGGTGGTCACACAATTATGTGTGGATTCATCAGAACCCATTTAAGTTTATATCAAAAAAGGGCTAACTACAGATAAATTATGGTTTATATTACAATTGTATAAAATATAGTGTATAACGTAATATTACGTATAATATATAGTATATAGTCTAGTGTACACTAATAATTTAAATCCTAGTATATAATTGTTATAGTATATAGTATTACAGTATATAATTATATATTATATAATTGCTAGCATTAAATTATAGAATGTAACTTAATATATACTATAATTTAAATTATGTTATATGTACTTTATATATATATACTATAACTTATAGTCATATATAGCTATATATGTCTATATCAAGTTAATGTTATTTTAGTAGAAATTATAATTTATAGTTTATATTTTTATTTGTAGTTTATATAATTATATATGGTTTATATACAATTATAGTTTTATTTTATTTTGTTTTTAAACTATTTATTTGAGAAAGAGAGAGGGAGAATGAGCTGGGAGAGGGACAGAAGGAGACTCCCCCTTGAGCAGGGCAGCCCTACATGGGACTTGATCCCAGAACCCCAGGATCATGACTTGAGCCGAAAGCAGCCGCTTAACTGACTGAGCCACCCAGATGCCCTATAGTTTTATTTTAAGGTAACATAATTTATATTATAAATCATAGATCAATAAATATAATTTAAAATTTAATAAACAGAGAAAAGGGAGACGTTTCAAACAATTAAGGCTAAAAATGACAATAATGAATACCTCATAGGGATAAGTTCAGCAGAGTGTGGACCATCTGGCAAAGACACAGCAGCAGGAACTGGGTGGTGGGTGATTATGTGATGGTTCCTATTCCTTGTTCTAGATGCTCATCATGATTCATGCATCTCTCCACTCCAGGAGGCAGCTATTCGCCTATACCTGACTCTCCAGCGAATTAGAATAGGCCCCTCCTCTATGTGGAGGAGGTGCAGAACCACAGAGCACTCTTTTGCTGGCTGATGGTGCCCTAGTGAACCTCAAGGATGTCTCGGGACAGGCAGAACAAAAAAGATGTGCCTTGTAATAGTCTCAGGTAGGAAGAAGTTAGGAAGAGAGAATCTATCTGCTCAGCTCCATCTTTTTTTCTGTTTCCCACTGGTCATGCTTTATCCTAGGGAGAGTTAACTCTGTTATGCCTCAAGTTACCTCATGCAATCCTTTTAGCAGCCATTTGGGAAGCTAGATTAAATGCACTATGCTTTTTTTTAAAAAAAATTTAAGAGCCTGTTTATTTATTTGAGAGAGAGTCAGCGTGGGGGGTGGGTGGTGTGTGTGGAGAGGCAGAGGGAGAGAGACAAGCAGATTCATACTGAGCTCGGAGTCCAACAGGTGGCTCTATCTCACAACCCTGAGATCGTGACCTGAGCTGAAATCAAGAGTTTGATACTTAAGGATGCCCTGGTGGCTCAGAGTTGAGCATCTGCCTTTGGCTCAGGACATGATCCTAGAGTCCTGGGATTGAGTCCTGCATCAGGCTCCCTACAGGGAGCCAGCTTCTTCCTCTGCCTTTGTCTCTGCCTCTCTGTGTGTCTCTGATGAATAAATAAATAAAATCTTAAAAAAAAAAAAAAGTTGGATACTTACCCGACTGAGCCACCCGGGTGCCCTAACGTACTATGCTTTTATAGCATAAGTCCAGATGTTGCAAGAGAAGCAAGAAACCCAGGGCATGTAGCTCTTAGATTTGGCTGCACAGAGGCAGTGGGGAGGAGAGTTCTTGGCTTCTCCCAGCAATGAATGATCAGCCTTAGGTGGCAGATACCTATGGGCTTAAGGGGAATCAGGTCCTTACAATGGCAGTCAGGCCAGAACAAGCAGTGGGGTCCTGAAGTTAATGGCACCAAGAGAAGATGAAAAGGCCTAAGATTACAATTCAGGACTCAAAATTATTTGTTGAATAAATGAGTGAACAAATAAATCAATGGAAATGATAGGAAGATGGTAGCAGAGGCAGTGAAGTTTTTAAATCTTCCGAAATCCCCTTAAAAAAAAAAAAAGACAGAAAACTCTAATGGCAAAATCCAAGGCTCAATGTCAACATCTTTAAAAAATCTAGATGAACATGATATCTTCATGAACCCAAAATATAAGCAGATGGAAGAAAATCACCAATAACTAAAGACACACTGTATATCCATGCCGCACGAGGGAGCAGTGAGGTATCTGACGATCCTGAGAACAGAACTCCAAAACCGACAATGGGACTTAGTGAAATGCAGAGTGAAGCAATTTGAGAACAACTGGAATGAGGAGGACTTGGGAACACTCCAATAAAGCTGTGGCTGTGTGGGGTCCACGATAAGATGCAAAGATGCTGGTATAGTCTTGGCTCTGTGAACTTTTACAATTACAAAGCCCCCTTTCAGGAGAAAGTTTCACTCCAAGGGTAGAGCTCTAAGAGTAGAACCCCTATGGGGAAGGACAGGGTAGAATAAAGGAAAAAGAAAGTCTAAATAAAAGAGCAAAGGAACCACATTTCAGGAAGCAGAAGGCCATTAGAAAAGAACTCTCTGTGAGGACCTCATAAGAGGAAGATCTAGAGCACTGAAGCCAGAAAAGCTGTTCAGACTCACCCTTTTTTCACAAAAGACAAACTGAGTTCATATAAAAAGAAACAAATGAATTTGATCATGGTCAAATCCAGTATTAATCTGGATGTGTTAACTTACTTCATTGTGGTAATCATTTTACAATATATATATATATATATATATATATATATATATATATATATATATATATATATATAATCATTGAATTGTATACCTTAAACTTTATACCATATTATACATTAATTGTATGTCAAACTGGGGAAAAATTCCAACACTGTTATCATAGAAAAAATAGCCAATAAAGAACATAATAACCTGCCAACAATGAAAACATATTAGAAAGACATGCTTAAAAACAGATGAAAAATATGACATTATTGCAGGATGAGCTTACAAACTAATAAAACATTAAGAAAAGTCTACAATCAAAATTAGAAAATCTCAGAAATGAGGCAGGAGAACTCAGAATTAATATTAATTGTTTGAGAAATGGAGACTAAAATGGGACCTAAGGGTGAATAAATATAAGAGATAATAACTGATATAGGAGGTGAAAAGGAGTAAATGTCAACAAATCAAAGAGATTGAAGAGAAAGTGGTGGATATAGAAGGTGAGCCAAGAATATCAACACACATACACCTAGGATGAGTATTCTCCTGTTAGAAGACCTACAAATAAGAAAATAAGAAGTAATGGAGATTGAAAACTAATTTACATTTTAAAAGATAACATTTAAGGAAAACTTCCTGAGAAATAGAGATTTGACACTAGTACCTAGGAAATGAATCCTGAATGATCACTATCAAGATATATTCTAGAAGATGTCTGGAGTTTACCAAAAAAAAGAAAAATCATTTGGGCATTTAGTTAAAATATCAAGTGACTTAAGTGACTATCTTTGTACTTTATTCCATAATGAATAGAGCAACATATTGAAAATATTCAAAGAAAGGAAGCACTAAGGCAAAGACTTTATATCTAGCCAACATGTTAAAAGTAATGAACATTAGAGAACCAGAGAATATAGCTCCCATGTGGCATTCCTGAGGAATTTACTAAGGAAAGGTTTTTTAGACAACCAAAAGGGAAAGGCATTGATTAAAGGACTAATGATGAGCATAAATATGTAGTTACCCATAAAACTATGATGGCTATAAGGAAAGTACTTGCTCAGTCCACTTGAAAAACAGAATATGGGATGCCTGGGTGGCTCAGCAGTTAAGCGTCTGCCTTTGGCTCAGGGCATGATCCTGGAGTCCTGGGATCGAGTCCCACACTGGGCTCCCTGCATAGAGCCTGCTTCTCCCTCAACCTATGTCTCTGCCTCTCTCTCTCTCTGTCTCTCATGAATAAATAAATAAGATCTTTAAAAGAAAAAGAAAAGCAGAATATACTTGTTGATTGTTTTATAGTTACTGATGGGGGTAAAAGGATATTTATTCAAATGAGAAGCTGGTAAATTGGGATGAGAGGAAAGAAATTATTAACTAATTTAAATATTTTGGGGGAACTGATAGAAAATAACAAAAATAAGATGGTGTGTGGGGAAACTAAGATTTCAGCTTCCTTTTTAAAAAAATATTTTATTTATTTATTCATGAGAGACACAGGCAGAGACACAGGTAAAGGGAGAAGCAGGTTCCCTGCAGGGAGCCTGATGCAGGACTTGATCCTAGGACCCTGGGATCATGACCTGAGCCAAAGGCAGACATTCAACCACTGAGCCACCCAGATGCCCTTTATTTTAGCTTTAATACAAAACTAACTATTAAAGGGGTACCTAGGTGGCTCAGTTGGTTAAAGCATCCAACTCTTGATCTCAGCTCAGGTCTTGATCTAGGGCTTGTGAGTTCAGGTCCCACCTTGAGTACCAGGCTGGATGTGGAGTCTACTTAAAAATGACAACAACAACAAACTAATAATTAAAGTAAGTAAAAATATATTTGAGAAAATGAGTACAATAGACCACATAGAGAAAAATTATTACTATGAAAGGCTTGTATATATAATATATAGGACAATAGGAATTGAAAAGAATACGATGCAAAGAAGTATATACTACATACTACCATCTGAATAAAAAAGAAGGCAAAATGAGGACATATGTATGTATTTACTTATTTTTGCAATTAAGAAAGGATAAACCAGAATCTAATACAATTTGTTATATATGGGGATTGAAGAAAATTTCTCTGAGTTATCATTTCATGTGATTTTGACTTTTGAATTATGGCACTGTTTTTACTTATTAAAAAAATCATATCACTGCTCCCCTTCAGCAGCACATATACTAAAAATGTAATGATACAGAGAAAATTAGCATAGGCCTTGTACAAACACAATCTGTAAATTCATGAGGTTCCATATTTTCATGATGGGTGTTAACTAAACTTATTGTGGTAGTCATTTTGCAATACATACATATTCTTTTTTAAAATCTTATTTATTTATTCATGAGAGAGAGAGAGAGAAAGAGGCAGAGACACAGGCAGAGGGAGAAGCAGTCTCCATGCAGGGAGCCTGATGTGGGACTCAATCCTGGGACTCCAGGATCACACCCTGGGCTGAAGGCAGGTGCTAAACCACTGAGCCACCCAGGGATCCCAATACATACAGATTCAAATCAGTATGTTGTTCACCTGAAACTAACACAATGTCAATTATATCTCAATAAAATTGGAAAAAATAAAAATAATAACATTTTAAAAAATAAAAATAATAATGGGGCATCTGGGTGACTCAGTCCGTTATGCATCTGACTTGGCTCAGGTCATGATCTCTGGGGACTCATCAGGCTTCCTGCTCTGAGGAGAGTCTGATTCTCCCTCTCCCTCTGCCCTTCCCCTCCACTTGTGCGTGCTCTCTCTCTCTCTCTCTCCCAAATAAATAAATAAATAAATAAATAAATAAATAAATAAAATCTTTAAAAAATACATAAAATAAAAAGCCCACTACCACAAAGAAAAAAAAAAAAGAAATCAACATAGAGAGGAAAACCCTAATTTGAAGAGAAACAAATGAATTTATTTCAAGGTTAAAAGCCTTTTAGACACACCATTACCTTTAGTCGGCTATATTCTAAGGATAAAATAAAAGCTGCAAGCAATCTTGTACTTTATTAGTAAGTTTATTGTGGTAGAGACATAGTAATTCTGAACTATCCAGTGTATCGTAGGGAGCTGTAAATAAGCAAATATACTGATGTCGGTGAAAGCCAGGGTTTTCAATGTGGGAAAAAGGAGATAAAAATAGGGACTAGGGGAAAAGAAGAAGGACCCTGTAGTGTTGGATTGGAGTTGGAGGACTGAGATAAATTGGTTATTTAAAATAAAATACAGGGATCCCTGGGTGGCGCAGCGGTTTGGCGCCTGCCTTTGGCCCAGGGCGTGATCCTGGAGACCCAGGATCGAATCCCACATCAGGCTCCCAGTGCATGGAGCCTGCTTCTCCCTCTGCCTGTGTCTCTGCCTCTCTCTCTCTCTCTGTGACTATCATAAATAAATAAAAAAATAAAAAAAAATTTAAAAAAAAATAAATAAAATAAAATACACTTCCTGACTCTGTCCCCTGAGAAAGGCCTAGAAGCAGTGACACCCCACCTGCAATGAGCACTCTTCTCACTCAGTTCTTGGTTTCTAACAACTTTTTCTTCCTGAAAAGAACCAGGTCTGATTCCAGATCTGGGCCAAGGAAGGTACAAGATGAACTTGGGATTTCCTCTGTTAGAAGAACAAAGAAATGCTCAAAAACAGGCAAGTGTCAGAAGGACATAGAAACCAGTTTGAAAGGGCTCCCATTTTGAAGGAGAACACATTTTGGACAAACTGAAGATCAAGAAGCAAGAGAATGGTAATGAACATTCTGAGTTCATCATGATACTCAAGAAAATTGCAGAAGTGTGTGTGAGGGAAACGAAAACCCTTTTTCTTCAACAGTGGAATGCCAGCTAATAAATGTAGAAAAAATGATAGATTTTCTTTAAATTGTGGTTTTTGCAATCACTAATACAATAGTTGATTCAGGCAAGCCTTTTTAATGATTGTTAAAGCAGTGGCTGAAAGTTTTGGGGGCACAAGATACTCTCACAGTACAATCCCTCGGGTTACTTCTTAATCACAAAGGAGAAAGATATGTCTTTATGACTGAGAGTGCTACCAGACAGCACCCCAATCAACTGATTCAACTTAGTGTGACCTATGGAAGAACACAGTGACATCATGTGCCTTTTGTTGTGATGCACTGAGAAGAACCCAGCCTCACCCCTTTTAGAGCTGTTGCTAAAAATCTTTAACTGGATATAATCTGGAAGAAAAACCAGGCAACTCAAATTGTGGACATTCTATAAAAGCACTGGCCTGGAGATGCCTGGATGGCTCAGTGGTTGAGCGTGTGCTTTCAGCTCAGGTTGTAATCCCTCCGGGGTCCCAGGATTGAGTTCTGCATCGGGATCTCTGTGGGGAGCCTGCTTCTCCCTCTGCCTATGTCTCTGCCTCTCTCTACGTGTCTCTCATGAATAAATAAATAAAATCTTAAAAAAAAAAAAAAGCACTGGCCTGGGGCACCTGGACGGTTCAGTTGATTAAGCATCCAACTCTGGTTTCGGCTCAGGTCATGATCTTGGGGTTGTGAGACTGTGCCCCAAGCCCCATGTTGGGTTCTGTGCCAAGTGTGGAGTCTGCTTAAGACTCTCTCTCCTCTCTCCCTCTCCTTCTGTCCCTCCCTGCTGCACTCTGTCCCTCTTTCTCTCAAGTAAATAAATCTTTTATTAAAAAAAATAATAAAAGAACTGGCCTGAAAGTCAATGACAGGAAAGACCCATCCCCACCCCCAACAAAAAAAGCAGGAGAATTGTTTTGAAATAAAAGAAAGACTGTAGGATGACTTTAAAACAGCATGTAAAAAAAAAAAATAAAACAGCATGTAATTCTTGATGAATCCTGGATAAGAACAAAAAGACAAAGACAAACTCAAAAAAGCACCAAAGGATGTTACTGGTTACTCAAAAGAATGCCCTTGTGTCTTAGGAGGTAGATCCTGATGTACTTTGGGGTGAAGCTTCATAAAGTCTCTAACTATTTTTGAAATGATTCAGAAAGAAAGCCCTTATATAGGGGAAAATGTCCAGTGAATGTATGTAGCTGAATGTTAACAACTGATGAATATAAGTGAAGCATATTTTAGCATTCATTGTATTATTTTCTCAACTTTTCTGTATGTTTTCAAATGTTCATAATAAAAGGTTGGGGTGGGGGACAAACATATGGACTGCAGGTAGGTGCAGGACTCCACGGCAATAAATCTGCAGGGTAGCCAGCTAGTGACCCAGGACCTGAATGACCTGGCCTGAAAAGATGAGCTGTACTGTATCTGCTGGGATCCTTCTGGCTTCAAGTAACAGGATACCCGAGTCAAAGTAGCTAAAACTGTAAGGACATCTAATTATCTCATGTAACAAGAAGTCTAAAGGTGAATGGCTCCAGGGTTGGTTAAATCGTCAACTCAAGGATGTTATAGCCCTCTTCAGTTCCTCTCTAGTTCTCTTGGCTTTATTTCATTTTGTGACTATAAAGTAAACCACACAACCACAGCTTCAAGCATCATATCCTCATATGACATGTCAAAGCCAGCAGGAAGGGCATGGCCTAGCTCTTCCATAGGCTTTCCTCTCTTGTATCAAGGATAAAACTCTTTCCCATAAGCCTCCCCACCCTTCCTGAAGATTCCTCTTCCATCTCTTCGCCCTTCCAAACCAATTTAGTTTCTCACTTGGGGTTGTTCACCTGAACAAAACTAATTGGGAGGGATGGTTGTTGGATAGGCAGCCAACCATGTTTGCTACATGAGCCAGTCACACTCACTTGGTCAGGAATCTGAGCCAAGAAACCTGGCCTGGGCTTGCTGTTAGCACTCAAGCTGGCGGTGAATAGACAACCAGAAGCTGAGTCATGCCCATGGCACACTAGGCTTTGTAGAAACCAAAATTAAGACAAGAGAAAACTCAGGACATCTGGGTGGCTCAGTGGTTGAGCGTCTGCCTTTGGCTCTGGTCATGATCCCAGGGTCCTGGGATTGAGCTCTCAATGAGGAGCCAAAATCCCTCTGCCTATGTCTCTGTCTCTCTATCTGTGTCTCTCATGAATAAATAAATAAAATCGTAAAATAAATACCACACAAGAGAAAACTCTATAGAGAGAGTAAGGAAGCTATTTGGTAGGGAAAGGAGAACATAGCACCTGTGCTGAGAAAGGTGGAGTTGCCTTGAGGGCTAGAAACTGCCCCTCAACTGCCTAGATCCCTTGTTTCTTAGTTATGATTTCAGTTCCAGGCCACAGAGAATATACCAGTAAGGACTTATTTGCCAATAACAGAAAAACAAAAAACAAAAAACACCAAGAAACTGCCCTGGCATGAAAGCGCAATTAGTTATAATTGCACAGAAATATTTTAAACTACCCAAGGCAGGAAGTTTGGCTTACCTGGAAAATGTTAGAACCTTCTCTCTACCTCTTCCTTTGTGTTTCTATGGAGTTATTTCATCCTTATCTTTGCAGTAGGATATCTTCACTTGCTGGCCCCATGTTATCCTACATTCATCCACACCTCCTAAATTTGTGTTAATGTTTTGACCCCACAAAGAACCCAGGTGATAGTCCCTAGGTCCTGGTTTCAAATTCCCACAGGAAAGAAGCCGAGAGGCCCAAGTGGCGTCAGATGACCAATATACTAAGTCCACAGGCTTCAGGTCACAGCAGACAAGCATGGGACAGGGAGGAGGGTCAGTGCTTGGAGAAAGGGGTCACTGGCCTAGGCTGGAAAGATATCCCCAAAGTTATCCATCATGATCTTTAAGATAGTGGTTTTGGGTGGAAATTGGCCCCCCAGGGGGCTGTTAGCAATGTCTGGAAACATTTTTGCTTATCACAACTTAGGGGGTCAGTGTGACCTGCATCTAACAGGCAGAGGCTAGGGATGTTGCTAAACATCCTATGATGCTCCCACAACAAAGAACTATCGAGTGCAAAATGTCAATATTGCTGAGATTGAGAACCCCAGCTTCCCTTTTGATTCTAGTTCTTTCAATCAAGTCAAGTATCTGTACCCACAGAGAACAGACCCAGACCTGGGAAGTCATGGGGCTCAGTTAGTATTTGTGGGGCGGAGAGTGAATGAAAACACCATCATGAGAGTGTGTGGATGCTGATTCCGCTGCTGATTATGTGGGTTCAGGGGGCACCCTCAGTGCAGGAGCACACAAAGGCAGGAGACCGTAGAGTTCTTGCCCTGGGGCGGGGCGGGGGGGCTGTTAGACAGAAAAAGGAGATGGCATAGGCAGAAACATACAAGCAGAAGACAGAAGTATAAACACACACACTTTGGTCTTACAAGTGTTCAAAACACAAACAGCAGCTGCCTTGCCGGTCCCTACTCCTCCCCACACACCATAAGGGAGAGCTGTAATCCTCGCATTCCAAACAGCTGCCAGCTATGATCAGAGTCTTTTTTTTTTTCCACACTAACTTGTCAGGCAGAAAGGGACAGGCTCCAGGCCACTGGGTTTTGTTTTTGGCGTAGTCAGTTCAACATCTGCTTTCCTTTCCTGAGGAGGGTTGTCAGCCTAAAATCTTAAAAAAAAAAAAAAAAAAAATTCTATAAATGGTACAGAGCAGAGGAGTGTTCAGAAACAAGGAGAAGAAAGAGTTTGTAAGGCTCAACATTTTCCTGAAATTCCTGATAAATCCACGTCTACTATTTGGCAAAAGGAAATAAGTTTTATGGACTTTGCCCAGCATAATCAGTCAGAAGGTAGATAATTTAGGGTCTTTGCTGCCCTCTACTGATGGTAACAAAGACTAGCAGGGGGTTCAGAGAGGGAGAGAGGCTTTTCAGCAGAGTGCTTCACCCCTTCATTTAATTTTTCAGCACGTATTTACTGAGCTTATACTCTGTGCAGATGCGGGGTGAGGCATTAAATACAGTCGTGAGAAATGCGCACCAAGTCCTTGCTCTTATAGGATGTACATTCTAGCAAAGGCTATAGACAG
This sequence comes from Vulpes lagopus, assembly GCF_018345385.1. Taxonomy (NCBI): domain Eukaryota; kingdom Metazoa; phylum Chordata; class Mammalia; order Carnivora; family Canidae; genus Vulpes; species Vulpes lagopus. The sequence goes on from NC_054831.1 coordinate 90,245,040, forward strand.
TGTGTAGGTCAACAAATAAGAAGCATTTGAAGGTTGCTTAAAGAGCTCTGAAAGTAATGAACAGGGTAATGGGGAGAGGGGACAATTGAAGATTGCATGTGTCGGGAGGTGACACGTGAGCTGAGAATGGAAGCGGGAGACAAAGCCAGTAGTGGTGAGAACAGGACCCAACCCAAGACTTTCCAGGCAGCTCCAGAGGTGGGTGTAAATATGGGAGGCAGGAAAGATCTTGGTAATTTCTGGAACCCAGTGCGTAGCAGGGGACAGAGTGGAGGGAAGGCTCCAGATCATGAAGAAAACCTGCAGTCTGTAAAGGAACTTGGATTTTATTCTGAATACATCTTACTCAGTAGAGAAAGGTATTGAAGGTTGCTATTTTTGTTTTTAAAAGATTATTCTTTTGTTTCGTTTAAAGTAGGCTCCATGCCAAGCGTGCAGCCCAACATGGGGCTTGAGCTCACGACCCTGAGATCAAGACCTGAGCTGAAATCAAGAGTTTGATGCTTAACCAGCTGAGCTACCCAGGCACCCCTAAAAAAAAGATCATTCATTTTGATGCAACATATTTGCTATAGAACATCAATAAATATATTTCCAGAAGTACCAGAAAGTTTACAAAGGTACATGTTAAGTAAATAAGTGAACATCTAATAGGTAACCATACTTAGTCTCCTCTGTGGATAATAATGTCCCTGTGTAAGACCAGGGACAAGACAAGGAGGACAGAGGGCGCTGTGCGGGGGTCAGGCTGGACCAGAATGATGCTGTTGAGATGGACACAAATGGATGGGCCCGAGGTGCCTTTGGGAGTTGCATCTGCAAGACAAGGAGATGGGCTGCAGGTGGAAGATGATGAGAGTTGCCGAGGCTATGAGGGCAAAAAAAATTGGCCCTGACATGCGATTGAAGAGAAGTGGCATTTGCAGCCTGCGACCCTCGCTCCTTGTGGGCCGGCAGGTGAGGGCCATGCACTGGTGCTTGTTCGCTCTCTTTCCTTCTGCTCAGTCTGGGTGATTATACCTGACAGGTCTCAGGGAGGCATTCCTCATAAAAATGGCTGTAAAGCCTTTTGCTAATATGAAGCCTCCCATAAATGTCAGGGGATGAGAATTACAGCCCCGCAGCCTCATAAAAGAGAGAGCGTGTCGTGGCTTGAGGAAGCCACAGCGACTGGGAGGGCACCGAGCTGCCTTTGGAAGCTGTATTTTAGTTTCGGGGAAGAGAGGACGGGAGGAAGTGGAGTGCTGGCTGAGGCCACAGTGGCTCCCAGCCTTTCTTGAAAGGCCCAGTTATCAAACCTGTCAGCAAAGTCTCCCTGCATCTGGCCTGGGGCTTCTTCAAGGTGAAGTAGAAGAACTCTTAACTTGTTCTTACTTTTAACTAATGAATCTGAACTAAGAGTTGGTCTTCCCAATGGTTCTCTGCAACTGCTCTTACTAACTCAGTCAGGAGGAATAGGGGTATTAGGGAATCTGGCCTCGGGCAGTCTCTGATTCCGGGGAATAAACAACATACTGCTTCCCACCTCCTCCAGGCCTTGACCCACCTGTCAGCTAATTAGTACATGTTTCCCAGGTGTTTTTCCTGCCCTGAGCTGCTCCCCTGCTTACCATCTGCCTGACATCCCTTTGATGTACCCCATATGTCTAACAGCCCAGACCCCAATGCCCTTTATTTCTCCCCTTTTATTTCTCTCTTTACTGTGCATTCAAGATACGGCTCAACATCCCCGGGATCATATGATAAGCATGGCATTGTGCTGAGGTCTTGGAAATGGGGCTGAGGGGCCTGGAAATATGATCTGAAGGCCCTGCTCAGAAGTTACTCATCAAGCTGACTGCCAGCTGGATGAGCAACTTTGAGGAGCACATACACACTTGAAAAGTGGAATAAAAAAAAATAACAATGGCTAACATCTATATTGAGGCCTGACTGCATGCCAGGCACCTGCCCGAGGGCCTTATCTCCGGGGCAGGGGGAGGGGTCTTCGGAATAACCTGAGGAGGTGAGTATGACTGCTATTTTCATTTTCTGTTGCAGGAGCTGAGGTTTGCGGAGGTGGTGAGTGGGGGAACCCTTCTTCAGTGTAAGAGGGCCTGATCCTGAAGCCTGGGCCCTGCTTTGTCTCTGGCCCATCAGTTACGATGACATGAGATTCCTTAGTGGCATGGGGGATATTCTGCATGCTGTTCCCTCTCTGAAGCCATGCTGTCTTTTTTTTTTTTAAGATAGATTTATTTATTTATTTATTTATTTATTCATTCATTCATTCATTCATTCATTCATTCATTTGAGGTGGGGAGGGGCAGAGGGAGTGGGAGAGAGAATCTCAAGCAGCCTACCTCCTGAATGCAGAGCCAGAGGCGGGGCTCGATCTCAGGACCCTGAGATCAGGACCTGAGCCAAAATCAAGAGTCAGACACTCAATGGAGTGAGCCACCTAGTGCCCCGTGCTGCCTTTGTTTTTTTCCTTTCTCCTACACAACTGCATGTGCACATACACGCACATACACATACACCCCTTGATCTATATGCCCATCCCAACTCTTGGATCTTAGTGCACTTTGACATCGAATCAAAATTATACCAACATTATTGCATGTTCATTGAGCAAGCTTTTTCAAGGGCAAACACCAATAGCCGCAATAACTTCCAATAAACTCCAACAAATAATAACCTCCCCTCCAAACATCAACAAATTTATGGAGCAATTTTCTACATTATAAAACATTTTTATAAGTTTTGCTGTAGATTTTTTATTTACTAAGGTAATAACAATAAATAATAATAGTAAAGTAATAACCCTGTCTTTCTGGCAGAATTAAGTGTTCATTTAAATTTCAGAGCACAGATCTGAATCATCCTGCAGTTTTGCCTGTATCAAATTTTACCAGTTTTTAGATTGTTTTTGTGAGGGTTCTTCAGTGACTGTTGTTTCTACCAGATCCAACTTTTCTGAAACAGATTTTGCAAATATGCATCTGACGATTTGATCAATTTTTAAGAGATTGATTGATGGGCACTGAGGGGGGCTCTTGACGGGATGAGCACTGGGTGTTATGCTATATATTGGCAAATCGAACTCCAATAAAAAATATATAAAAGAGATCGATTATTTATTTAGTTAGTTTATTTTAGCAGGGCAGGGGCAGAGGGAGAGAAGCAGACTCTCTGCTGAGCATGGAGCTCAACATGGAGCTCAATCCCATGACCCTCTGAGATTATGACCCTTAGATCAGGACTGTGGGGTCATGAACTGTGCCAAAACCAAGAGTCAGATGCTTCACTAACTGAGCCACCCAGGCGACTTGATCTTCAGTCAACTTTTAGTCAACAACCACATCTTAGCACATGCAGTCGTGACATTTTTAGTTTTAATTTGTATTGATTATTTTTCCCAGAAATACCCATTATAAATCGGACATCAGACTAGTAGGTTGTATTTATTTCTTAGTTACCCCTGAGAAAGTTGAGAGCCTTTTATGCAACAGAGAGAGCTAGGTAAAACAGAGAGAAAGATCCAGACATGAGGAGATAAATATAATGAGTGGAGATCAAGTAAAAAGAATAAAATTGTATTTATAGTAATGGTAATAGCTACTGTTTATTGAGCACTTACTGTGAACTCTGTTCTAAACATTTCAAATAGAGTTACATTTATTTAACCCTTACAATAATTCTTTGCAGAGATATAATTATTACTTCCATTTTCAGGTGGGAAAGCTTTTGCACAAAGACTGGAAATCAATTGTCCCAAAATACACAGCCAATAGAGGGCAGATGCAGGATTCAAAACCAGGCAGGCTTGTGATGGAGAGTCTGTAGCAGTCCTTGTACATTTATTGTTTACTTCTCAATATTGCAGCATTGAAACACCCTTTGGGACAAAATGGTGACTTAAGTCAAAATGTCCTTCTTTCACCCCATGCTTTTCTGCAATCTGAAAGGGCATGAAGTTTTGATGTTGTGGTGTAAGTGACTGGGCTGTGAGTCAATTACTTAATTTCCACTGTTTTCGATTTTGTTCTAGAAATCCTACAGTATCTGGTAATAACAGATTTCATTAGCAATTTGAATGTAATAAATAAAAGTCTAAAACCAGAACAGGTCTATTTAGAATATACATCTGTCCTGCACTGTGTGTGTGTGTGTGTGTGTGTGTGTGTGTGTGTGTATATATATATATATTTACTGTACTCTATACTTGATCTGTAAGGTTGGAGAATTTATCCCTATGTATTACCCAAGCTGCCCAAGTCAGAAATCCTAATGTTGCCTAAAACTTCACCTGTCCCACACTGCAATCCAATCCATCACCTAAGTTTTGTTGATTTTATCTTTTGTGGTGGGGGAGGGGGTGCAGAGGAGGAGAGAGAGAGAGAATCCCAAACAGGTCCACACCTAGTGTGGAGTCTGATGTGGGACTCAATCTCATGACCCAGGGAGCCAAAATCAAAAGTCAGATGCTTAACCAACTGAGCCACCCAGGTACCATAGTTTAAATAGTTCCTGAACCTATGATCTCTTCTCAATCTTGCTGTCATTATCTCAGCTCAAAGTCTCATCATGGTAAATACTGTCTCCCTAACTTCAATCCTGCTCTGTTTTAACTCCTTATTCTCCCTATAGTCCAAGTGATCATTTTAAGAAGCACATATGATCCTGTCACTCCCCCACCTGAAACTTTTAAATCATTTATCACCTGCAGAGTAAAATATAACCTCACCCACCTTTCCAGCCTGCCCCCTGCCACCCCCTGGCACATTGGTCCTAAATGTAGTTCCTAAAATAGCTTCCAAATCACTGTTCCTAATGCATCTTTTCCTAGTCCTTTTTGCTGCCTCAGTTTCCACCTCCACAGCGGAGTTTTCCTCCAAATATAGTCCCCCCTTCTGTGTTTCTGAGTTCTAAGCAGTATGGCATAAATGTTTGGAGCAGACAGAGTCATGTGGAATGACCCACTTATACGTAGGAGTTTGGGCAATTCAGTTAACCTTTCTAATTCTCATCTGTGAAGTGGGGATAATAAGTAGCTGCCATGTATTATTGTCATGAGGAGTTCCATGAGAAGTTCCATGTAAAATACCTGCTATAGTAATCCCTTCGTAAATACTAGTAATTTGTCTTGGCTAAGATTTGGTTAATCTACCCCCTCTTCTAGACTGTGTACTCCATGGACAATGCCTCTTGCACCTTTAGTAACTAAGATAATTTCTCACACAAAATGAGCATCCATTAAATATTTGCTCAATGGACACATGAATGGATTTGCCAGATGGACAAGTTAATTATCTTCTGAATCCAAAATTAGAACACTTGGTCTGATACATTTTGTGTAATGGAGAAGAGTTCAAGTAACTTCTAAAACAATGAGTTATTATGTTAGCAATAAAAAGTTATTACCTCACTCTGTCCCAAGGCCGGTGGGATGCATAATGACGTACTGCAGACATTGAGTTTCATAGATTTTAAGAAAGAGAGAGTTCAGTCAGATTTCACTAAGGAATACAAGATCACGGAGACCTGGGTTCTAGTCCTGTCTCTGCCACTAACTGGATATGTGACCAAGAGAAAGTTTCCTTATCTGGAGACAAAGAATGTTCGGCCAGATGATGTCAGAGATTGCTTTCAGCTCTCCAATAAAGTTCTTTTGTAACTTCTCAAAATTACAATTGGAGAAATTGTAAATGACAGGTAGTATGCAAAGCAATTGTAATATAAGAGTCTTAAATATTATCTTTCAATGAGGATTCCTAAGATAATGTCATTTTAATTTTGAGAAACAAAAAAATTTTAATAGTATGATTTTGGAGCTGGAATGAGCCATAAGACATGATTATTGTTAATAAAAGGAAGAGGAAGGCTCCCTCCCACTAATCCAGTAAAAGAAATGCTGTTTACACAATGGATTTGATGAACTGTTTGTGTTAATAACCAAGTTATTGCAAATGTGTCATTGAATATTTTGGGACAAGTCCAAAATACTGAGTTAAACTAGTAAAATGCATATACAGTGAACTTAGATCTAGTCATCTGTGTTAAAGAATCAAAAACTTGCACATAAGTGGGTGACTATTCCAAGACAAATCCAAATTAGGGTAATCTTAGGGAATGTGATTATCATTTAGTAAGTGGAGGCCTAAGTAATCACATGGAATCCTACTAGGGAAAAATTGTGGAAATAAAACAAACATGGTTGTCTTGAAGCAGTATACTCTACTCTGGCCCACAGATCCCAGGTGGTCCATGGAATTATCTTAAGAGTCTACAAATTCACGAGCTCATCAACCATTTGTTGTCTGTTGACTGAATCAACCAATGATGCTGATGGTAAAAATGACTTCCTTTCTATTTGTTTTCTATAGAGCAGAATAGAAAAGAACACAACCCTTTAAAATTTCCTTCTAGTTAGGGAAGTAGGGTTAGATACACATGGGAAGAAGAGGTTCTTGTGTAGGGCAAAGAGTTCCCCAATGCAAGGGCAGACACAGATGGTCTAAATGGAGGGTATATATCTCTATTTGGAACAGTGAATTATCAAGCTTTCATGACCCAATGTTATTAAAAATTCAAATAAAATAACTTATTGCCCTTTTTCTGCTTCAGTCTCATTGAGCTGTTTTCTGGTAATTTTGCTAGCTTTGTTAAGTTTGCCCATGGAGAGGACAGGGACATCTTGCTCACCTGACTATTGTAATTCTCCATAAATAAACTGGCATTCTGGTTTATGGAGATGGATCTTTCTGTGCTCAGTTTAAAGTGAGTGTTACTGACTTCGGTTTTGATCTTATTTTGCCAACGAAATCTACCTGGGAGACTGTAAAGCTAGGAGTACAATCCTTAACCACCAGTATTTCCCAAGGTCAAGGGTACCTTTGGAGGTCACTTGGCACTCATGTAGCTGAAGCTTTTTCTAGGGACATTTTGCACTGCTTGCCCTTATCATTGGATAAGCATCTTGTTCCATCCTCTCATTTCATGGACGAACTAAGGTATACATCACAAAATGACTGTGGTTTTTATCCTCTGCACTTAGTTGGCATCATTGAAAGCTAGCTTTCTGCAAGCTGATGATATATTTTGAAAAATTTTTTATTTTGAAATAATTCTGGATTTATGCAGGAGACACAAAGTTAGCACAGAGATACTCTGCATCTAGTTTCCCCTAATGTTAACAGATTACATAACCATAGTACATTTATCAAAACTAAGAGGTACAATACTAAGTGAACTACAAGCTTTATTGAGAGTTCATCAGTTTTTTCCACTAGTGTCCTTTTCCTGTTCTGGGATGCAATCCAAGATATCATGTTTCATTTAGTTATCATATTTCCTTTGTTGCCTTAAATTGGTGACAGTTTCTCAGTCCTTACCTTTCTTTGATGACTTACACATCTTTGAAGAGTATTGATAAGGTATTTTGTAGAATGTCTCTCAATTTGTATGTTTGATGCTTCCTTGGGTTTAGACTGCTGTTATGGATCTCAGGGAAGAATGACACAGAAGTGAAGAGCCCTTCTTATCACATGGTATCAGAAGTGCATGCTGTCACTGAAGATATTATCCTGCAGCACTTGGTTGAGATGGTGTGTGCCAGATTTCTCCACCGTTAAGTGTAAACAATATTAGGTAGAGTAAGTCACTAATGTCAACCTACACTCAAGGAAGGGGACACTGAGCTCCATCTTTTGGAGGGAGGAGTATCAAAGAATTCATTGATGTATCTTAAAACCATCACAGTGTTTTATAACTTTTGGGTGGAGATATTTTGAGCCTCTGCCAAATATCCTGTTTCTCTCTATAGTTTCATCCACTAATTTTAGCACGCATCAGAAGAACCTGCCTAGAGCATAATTACTGTAGTATTCTTTTGTTTTCTTCATTTTTTCTTCATTTGTTAGAAACAATATTTTTTAATGGATATCTGTTTGTAACCCAGGGTGTTTTGTGACCTGGTATCTTTTAATCTGGCTCCTGACCTTGGTCACCAGGGATAAGTCCTTGTCTTGAGAATCTCTTTTCTTCTAGAAGAGAGATTCACAGGTTTCTTTCCCCCTTTCCTTTGTAGTGATCAGATTTTCTCTAAATTTTGGCATTTAAACAATAGTACACATACCATTGTTGTCAGCTTTCCAACAAAAAAGTCAAACATGAGATTTCTGTTATCTTAATCCATTTTATAGGATGCTCTCTTTAAAAATTTTTTAATTTACAATTTAAGTATAGCTGACATATAATGTTACACTAGTTTCAGGTGCACAATATAGTGATTTGACAACTTTATATGTTATGCAATGCTCACTATGTTGAATGTAGTTACCATCTATGACTATAAGGTATGACTACCTTACTCTTTATCTAATTTAGCTTGTGTTGGGATAGCTGGTATCATCAGTTCACTTTACTTTCTTTCTGTTTTTAAAGACTTATTTATTTGAGAGAGCGAGCAAGGGTGTGAGCAGAGGGAGAGATAGCGGGAGAGGGAGAGAGAGAATTTGAAGCAGATTCCCTGCTGAGGGCAGATTCCGCATACGGGGCTCCATCTCAGGATCCTGAGACCATGACCTGAACCGAAATCAAGAGTCCGATGCTTAGCCCACTGACACACCCAGGTGCCCTGTTTACTTTCCTTTCTTATTTTTTGTCAGACTACAGACTGGAAATGTAGGCAGATACATTTTGCTGTGTATCAGTTTAAACAGTTTTATGTAGTTCCCTACATTGCAACGTCTCAAAGGCTTAGAATATTTTCTTTGTTAATGGAAAATTCCAAATACTAAAGAATAGAGAGGATAGTATCATAAACTCTCATCTACCTATGACCCACCTTCAGCAATTCTCAACATGCAGTGAGCCTTGTTTCATCTGTAATCCTCTCCCCTGACTTGCAGCTCCCTACTCTTGTTTATTTTGAACCTAATCCCAGGTATTACATTATTTAATCTGAAAGTCTTCAGTAGGTATTAGAATGCTTTTTGTTGTCAACTAGAGATGATAAACAATTCGTGAATTTGCTTGTTAACTTATTTATTGACTGGCAGTGAGCTACATTCAAAAGAAACAAGTTGAAAAAAACATGGATTCAGTCCCTACTCTCTTGGAGACTACATTCAATTGGACATTGAAGTGACAATCTGAGCCACTTTAGCTACTTCACTTGTTAGTTACTTAACTTCTCTTTGTCCCAGTTTCTTGATATGTAAAAAGGGATAGTAATGATAACTTACTTAGAAGATCCTTGTGAGGAACAAATGGATAATTCATGGAAATTTGAGCATCAAGAATGATGATTGATTTTAGTTAATCGAAATGGATTGAATCTATTGAAAACCCATGAGTCCATGCTAAAGCTTAAAGAAAGGAGTCAGAAAAAAACAAATTTGTCTCTAGTTGGGATGGCTATCAAATCACCTTTTTATTTTGAGAGTTCATAAATGAAGGGAAAGAATTAAGCATTTATCCATGTTTTAAAATAGAAACCGTATTTTATAGTTACTAAATAGCTGCTGTTGTTCAAGGAAATCTCCAATTTACAGAATTGTTAGCTGGTAAATGTAGAAGGTAACATAATTAGAAACTTATTATTTTGCCACCCTCTGAGGAGAACATTGATTTAGGAAAAGACAAAACCACTAAACACTGCTAAACCATTTAAGTTAACAGTTGATAGATAGGGTGACCATTCATCCAATTTTATCAGAAATAGCCCTGGTTTCTAACTACAGTCCATATGTAACTATTAATAGTGCAGATAGTATTCTAATTACAATGGAAGGATGTAACTGTCATTACTGTAATCCAGTGTCAATCTCAGCATTATCAAGGGTGGGATAATCAGATATGCGTGGACTTCTTGGTGTGTTATAACTAAAATAAACAACACTACTTATGAAATTTTCTTCATAAAAACATTCAGTTTATATCTAACCAAGTCTTCACATCTAATTTCCAGGTTACAGAAATACCAGGGTTAAAAGGAGGAATCAGAGAAATCCAGCAGGTGGAACTGGCCTGGTATCTTCAGCAAGTCAGCATCCTGATAAAAGGAACTCTTCTAGATCAAAAGCGACTTAAGCAACATAGCAACCAGATGCATCGAATGGTTCTGAATTGGATCTTAATTTGGACAAATCAGCTTAAAATGACATCTTAGAGACAGTTGGGGAAATGTGACTATGTACTTGGTATCACTGTTAATTTTGTTAGGTGTGAAAATGTTACTTTTGATATGCAGAAAACTGTGGGTCTTTTTTTTTTTAAGAGATATATACTGATGTACTTAGTAGTGGAATGTTACAATATTCATAATTTACTTTAAAATACTACAGAATTAAAATAAAAAAGTTGACAGGAAAAGAAATAAGACAATACATGCAAAATGTCATCTACATAATGCTCCATGTTACAATATGTAGTAACAAGTGGTTGGAATGTTAAAAGACATGAAGGGTGCTATAGGAAAAGAATATAATAGAGGATATTACCTATATGGGCATAGCAGGAGGTCAGATTTTCTCTCTGAAGAATGCTTTCTGGAGGAAGTAAAGTGGAAGTCAAGACCTGAAAAAGATAGTATGGCAGATAAGATGGCCCCCAGCGATCCCTGCCTACTGGTTTTCAACTCTTGGGTAATCTCCCCTTGAGTGTGAGCTGGACTGACTTACTGACCTGGTTCTGATGAACAGGATATGTGTAGAAGTGATGAAATTTCACTGCCAACATTGGGCTACTAAAGTCTGTGGTTTCTGTTTTGGGCATTCTCTTTTTCTCTCTCTCCCCCTCCTTCCCTCTTTCCATTTCTCTTTCTCTCTCCCTTTCCTTCTCTCTTTCTTAGATTGCTTATGCTAGGAGAGGCAAACTGCCACATTGTCATCAGCCCCATGGAGAGACCCATGGGTGTATCCTCAGTTGTTAAGAACCTGCAAGGAAGTAACACATGCCAACAACAAGATGAGAGCGTTTAGAAGCAGATCCTTAAACTTCAGGTGAGTCTTCCATCTTGGCTGCCAGCCTGACTGCCATCTGACAAGAGACTTACAGCCAGGGGCTGCACCTGGACTCCTGACCCAAGGAAACTGTGAAATAATAAATTTTGTTGCCTTAAGCTGTTAAATTGTGGGGCAATTTGTTATACCCAGAAATAGATAACTAATACAGATAAGGAGTTACCTGAGTGAAAAAAGGCACAGGTAAGCTGCTATGATGATTTTCTGCTCTGATCCTTATGTTGATTTAGTGTGATGTTTACTGTTCAGAGACTAACATTGTTCTAGTATCTTGGCTGAGAGCTCAATGTTTTCACATGTACGGGTGACAAAGCTGAAGACTATCTTGATCTTAAACATTTCGGTGAAGCATTAGCTAGCAAAATGCCCTAGAGCAACTCAGTTAACAAATTTTATTGAGGCTTGTCAATTGTTGCCTAGGCCATGGCAAATGGTTATTTATAAAACCTCACAGCAACTATTTCTTTTCCACATAAAGAAGCTGAAGCCGTGGGAAGTCAAGTAATTTGCCCAGGATTACACAGCCAGTAGTTAGTAGAGCCAGTATGAGAACCCTGTTCTCATTTACTCGAAAACCTGTTAGCAACTGCTGTCCATCTGGCCTCTTAGGTAGTCAGCAAGTGTATCTCCATTTCTGACTTCTCTTTCAGTGTTTCAAAGACAAGTATTTCCAGGAAGGAACAATATAGCTGCACAGCACAGTGGATAGTATTGCTTTATAGGTAAATGAACACTCTACTAGGACTTGGGGATTCAGTGAAGAAAATAGAGTCCTTTCAAAGTATTTCAGTCTAGAGGAAAGAGGAAGAAATGATATATTAGCTATGCTATCTTTGTGGTTTGGGTGAGATGTGGAATTTAGCAGTACCCAATTGGTTTTGATGTGACATAAATCTGTGCTTGAATCCTAGCTTCACTTCTTATTAGCTGTGTGCATGTCACTTCGAGCCAGTTATGTGCTCCCTCAGTTTTTCCATATGTAAAATGGTGACAGCAGGTCTGCCTTGCAGGGCTGTTGAGGAGATTAAAGACAGTGCATGCAAAGTACCCACCATAGGTTTAAGATGGTGCTTAAAAATGGTAGTTATTAAAAAGAAAAGCCTGATTCTGCATTGGAACCATTTTTCAAGATCACTTCAGCTATGGAGCTAAAACTTCAAGCCTTGATACTAATTAGTCTTAAAACAAACACCGTCTCTTTACCTCATTTTGATATAGTAAGTTTTAGGGTCCATAATTCAATTGCTGCCAATTGGGCAAAGGTGGTATTTGTTTTTCTGTTCTGTGTAGATAGGCACAGTTTTAGTATCCTGGCTCATCAAGCTTTGACTATTGAAACGTGCATTTGGTCTGCAAAGATCAGATATTTGCAGTATGATTTTTGTAACTATTGAGTGCAAAATAACTGAATTTCAAGCTCAAGTTTATGTGAATAAGTTGTGGCAATGAAAAAATGAAATGATTATACATGTATAATAATATATATACCATATATATACATATATTTTTTATTTTTTATTTTATTTTTTTATTTTAATTTTATTTTTTTATCCAAAATCTGTTTATTGGAATAGTGTCCCACTCATCTTGATTCAGGGAGCTTTTAGTGCTGCTTCCGCCTGAAGGAGCATCCTTCTGTAAGCCTTGCTTTTCCTCCCGTGGGCTGGCAGAGGACAGTAGAACAGCCGACACCCAGAACTACCGTCTGTGCGTGGCTGAAAAGGGTGGTGATTTTGTAGCATCCCGGGCACTTCACGTCCATGAAGTAGGAGTTGGGGCTCTGCACCAGGTGCTTCTTCTTGTGCTTCCTCTTCTCCTCTTCCGGGGACGGGTGCAGGAGATCCTTCGCAAGGGGCATGTTCTCGTGGGGAGGTCGTCACCGCCTGCTCTAAAATCTAAAAAGAAGATAATACAATAAGATATAAAAATCTAAATGTCTATATGTAGATATAAGTAATAAAACTAGCAAAGGATAAAATTTTCATTACAACTGCAAAGAGTTTCGTCCATTCATTCAAGCTGATAGTTTGTTTTCACTTTTTATACAAGCCAGTGATTTGCTTTCTAGAAGATAACTATTTTGAGGTGTTTTATTTCTCCCCCAGCCATGGGGATTAGTTTGTGGTCAGCCATCTATACCAGTATTAATCTCAGAATAGTTTGCCAGGATTTGGGAATGCATACTGATATTGAAAAAGAGACCTAACCTCTCACTCTTAGACTCCAGTTTGTTTGAATGTCACATATGTAGTGAAGTTTATTTATTTTTAAAGATTTATTTATTTATTTACTCATGATAAGACAGAGAGAGAGAGAGAGAGAGAGAGAGAGCCAGAGACACAGGCAGAGGGAGAAGCAGGCTCCATGCTGGGAGCCCGACATGGGACTCGATCCTGGGACTCCAGGATCGAGCCCTGGGCCAAAGGCAGGTGCTAAACAGCTGAGCCACCCAGGGATCCCCCTGTAGTGAAATTTAAACCATTCTTTCTTTCACCAACTGATCACCTCAAAACTCTGTTCAGCCCTGATTACATTTTATCATACTTAATGGATTTTGAATATTTTAGTGGGGTTCAGTACAGCAAGTGTTTACTGCAATATAATTCACATAAAATAAACTTTATCCTTAAAACTGTACAGTTCAGGGCAGCCTGGGTGGCTCAGCAGTTTTAGCGCCTGCCTTCGGCCCAGGGCATGATCCTGGAGACCTGGGATGGAGTCCTACATCGGGCTCCCTGCTTCTCCCTCTGCCTGTGTCTCTGCCTCTCTGTCTGTCACGAATAAATAAATTTAAAAAAATCTTCAAAAAAAAAAACCCTCTACAGTTCAACGCATTTTAGTATATTACCAAATTGTGCAACACTCATCATCACTATCTAATTCCAGAACATATCCATCATCCGAAAAGTAATCCCATACCAATTGGCAGTCACTCCCTTCACTCCCTGGAAGCCACTCATCCACTTTGTTTGGATTTGTCTATCCCAGGCAGTTAATATAAAGGGAATCACACAATATGTAGCTTTTTCTGTTTTTTTTTTTTTCCTCACTTAGCAAAATGTTTTCACGGTTCATCTATGTTGTAGCATGTATCAGTACCTCCTTTTCATGACTAATATTCCTTTGTATGGATATAGCTCTTTTTTTTTCTTTTTAAATCCACTCGTTACTTGATTGGACATTTGGGTGACTTTACTTTTTGGCTATTATGGATAATGCTGCTATAAACACTTAGCACATGTTTTTGTGTGGGTGTCACGTTTCCAATTTTCTTGGATACGGTCCTTAAGAATGGGGGCTTTGCGGCCACGCTGCTTTGGGTTCAAGGTCACGCTCTGCCACTTACTAGTTCTGCGAAGTTTCGTTAGCGGCTGTGGCTCTTCCCGGTTCCCCCTGCCCGTGTTCGCAGACGTCGGAGAGCGGGTCAGGTCCCTAGGACCGTGCCTGCTGCATGCGGTTAGGTCTGAGTAAAAAGGATCCATTATTAAAAAAAAAAAAAAAAAAAAAAGATGTTATTATTTAAATATTCTGATGGGTTTGAGACTATTTGGTTAGGGTTCATCTTCATCACGCCTACGATACCCGAGCCTAAAGATTCATTTTTCAGGTTTTCCCCACCTTTAACAAAAAGAGGAATGAACAGAATTGCCTCTGGGAATCAGGGTGCGCGGACTTCAGACAAGCGTCCCTCGAGGTGGAAGGACGGACGCTCCGTGGGGCGCAAAGCGAGCAGAGGCTCGCGGTCTCCGCGACCTGCTGACCCCGCCCGCCGGCCGTGCTGCTCGCCAGGACGCGCTTCCGAGCTCGCCGTCTAGCGCCGACCGCGCGGGCCTCAGCGCCCGACTCGGAAAAGCCGGGAGACGCCTCGCGTGCCACGGCCGCGCCGTGATTGGTGTGGGCGCGGCCCCGGTCGGGTTTTGATTGGCTCTCGCCACGGAAAGGGGCTCCGCGGGGCCAGCATTGCCAGGAGGGGGCCAACATGGCTTCATAGCGGGCTTTCCTGGAAGCCGGCAGACACGTGGCTACCGCAGCCCGGCGGTCCGCGGGAGGACCTCGCCCTGCTTGCCGCGAGAGGGCGCCGGCGGTTCCTCGTCGCGCCCGTCTCATTTCCCATAAAGCCTCCGAGTGACCAATCACCTGGCTGTCTCGATACCGCTTTCAAAGTCGGCGGGCCCGTCCGCCAATCGTAAGGCGGGTACCGCCCTCAGCCCGAGGATTGATGGAAAGCTGCACCAATCAGCTCACGGATCTCTGCGCTCTCCGCCTCGCTCGCACGGGATTGACGACGCGTCCGGCCAATAGGGGACGCTCAGTCGGCGGGTGGATGAACGCGGCCCTCTGTAATGGCGGAGCGTGGCGGGGACGGGGGGGACGGTGAGCGATTCAACCCGGGGGAGCTCAGGTAAGGGGCGCTGCCCCCTCTTACATTTCAGCACGGGGGAGTCCCAGGGGCTCCGCCTGCGGCGCGGAGGTCCGCGGTGGGGGGGCGGGCGGAGGAGCCGCGGCGGCTCGGGGCCAGGACCGCATGGGGCTGGCGAAGGGGGAAGGGGAAGGTGGCTTGAATGAGAGAGCCGGGCCGGGGCTGGGCCGCGGCCTCCGGCGCCTTGGGCCGGCGCTGCCCGACGCTTCCGCGGGGCCGCGGCGCCCCTCGCGGGCTGCGGCCTGCGGGCGGGGCCCGGCGTTCCCGCCTTGCGGCGCCGCCTCAGCCGCGTGCCGCCTCCGCCTCGGCCCCGGTCAGCCCTCCTCAGCCCTCCTCAGCCCCCCTCAGCCCCCCTCAGCCTCCCTCCGGGCTCCGCACCGCGGCGGGCCGGGCGTCCCGCCTCGGCCCCCCTCGCCCGCGCTCAGCTCCCGGGACCCTCCGGCCCCTCCTGGCCCAGCCTTGCCCACGCCCTCCGCGGCCCGCGGGGGTCTCCGCGTCTGCCCTGAACCTTCGTCCCCCACGTCGCTTGCTTTTCTGAACTTCCTGTGTGTTTCCTTCCTTTCTCCCCCGCTGTGCTGCTCCGGGCGGCGGTATGAACCACAGCGGTAGCCGCAGCCGTTTGTTACGTGCTGCTTGTGTGTGCCTTTGGAGTAGTTGCTATTGTCATTCTGCAGGCCACAGACCAGAGTCCTCTCCGGTTAAGTTACTTGCCCATCTTACAGGTGAGGAAACTGAACCTCGCAGAGGCCGAGGAAGTGGGACGAGGCCGCATAGGTGGAATCGTGGCTCCACGAAGTGGCTCGAACCCAGGCGGGCGGGCTTCCGAGCCTGCAGTCTGGATCGCTCTTCCATACTTTTGCTTACGCCATTGCCCTGAAGAGTGCAGTGACCTTTCTTCCTCTGGTGTCTCAGTGCCTATGGAATTTGCAATTAATATGTGGTTCCGTAAAGTGTCTTGATAAAGTGAAAATTCTTTATAGTCAGCGATTTTTGAGGACCAGAGGGACGGAGCTTTATGTATGTTCGGTACATTTTTTTTTTTTTTTAAGCCCCCTTGCATGGGGGAAAATGTCATTTCAGATGTTCAGCTCTCATTCTGAATTGTGCCATTGTCAGCGTTTGGAAATGAAAAAGAGCAGTGTAGGTTATGAGGACTCTTTAGCATTGTCTGGAGCTCAAGATGAAATTGTATAAAGAAATGGGTATTGTTACTCAAGTTTTCAGGAGAAAAAAATCTTCTAAATTATGAATTGTCACACACAAAAATCCTTGTTTGACAGGAATAAAATCTTGTTTTCTTTCAGAGATGAATTTCAAATCCTTTAAACCCCACATGTACACTTTATTTTTTAAAGATTTAATTTATTTATTCATGAGAGGCAGAGAGACAGGTGGAGGGAGAAACAGGCTCCCTGTGTGGAGCCTGATGCAGGACTCCATCCCAAGACCTGGGGGATCACGACCTGAGCCAAAGGCTGACGCTCCACCCCTGAGCCATCCAGTGGCTCCTCCCCACCCTCCCTTAGGTACACTTTAGTAATGAGTGATCAAAGTGCATTGTCAGGGTGGTTCAGTATTAGTGATGGAACGTTTATTCCTGATTGTGCTCTCAAGAGAATAGTTACTTAGCTAGTCATATTGGGAACACTACTTTGCATTTTAGAGCTTCACAATGAGTAGCCTTTTAGACTTTTTTATTTTTATTTTTTTAAAGATTTTATTTATTTATTCATAGAGAGAGGCAGAGACACAGGCAGAGGGAGAAACAGGCTCCATGCAGGGAGCCCGACGTGGGACTCGATCCCGGGACTCCAGGATTACACCCCAGGCTGCAGGCGGCGCCAAACTGCTGCGCCACTGGGGCTGCCCCCTTTTAGACTTTATTAATAGTAGCCTAGATATTGTAAAACTGATTTGAATAGGGTTTTAAATTAGGTGTTCTCTTGCGTATATTTTATACCTTGGCCTCTTGGGTTGGAAGTTGCTTCCAGAGTGTATTGTAAAAACTATTTCATGTAAATAAAATAATTTATTTTAGCATTTCTCATGGTTTAAGAGATTATCTATTTTTGTGGCTTCTTTGATGGTAGAAATTGAGCCTTAGTTTTTGTATTTGTATCCTTAATGTATATCATGTTCTGTCTGTAGTAGTGCCTGGCAAATAAGGTATTCAATGGATGTATGGTAAATAAATGAATATAGGAAATTTAGAGATGGTTTCCTTATTGGGCCTATATTTTGTGTGTGCTCTGTGACAGTCATTGACCTAGGTGCCTGCTGGCATTAGAGTCTCTTGAACCAGACTAGAAACCTTTTGTCCTCAAGGAGCTTCCATGCTACTTAAGACTGATCTAAATTCTAAATTAAACTAATCTCATCAGATGATCAGCCTGTAAGTGTGAAGAGCCTTTCGCAGGGTCACCGAGTAATTGGCAGGGTCTAGGTCTCTATACAGCCCTACCACTTAATTTGATTCCCATGTACCAGTAGCACCTCTCTATTTTTGCCCCTTCTATTAAAGTACTTGGAGTGTTGTCTTCACTACAGAGGGCGTTGCATATCTGGATAGAATACTTGTAGGGAAATACATTTGTTCTTTTGCGGAAAAAAAGTTATTTTTTTATTCATATAAGAAGCCTTCTGTTTTCCAAAAGGATTGAAAGTGGTAGGGATGCCAATAACCCACAGTAGATAGAATTTATTCAGAGATTCAAATGCCACCTATCCCTTCATGTTTGAGGACCATTAACAAAACTTCTGTTGAGTCCTGTTTCTGTAGATCCTTTATCTGAGGGCTTTGTTTACCTATTAATGCTTTACATCTTACAACAAGGTACTTGCAATCTCAATTTCCTCAACTGTACAATGTGCATAAGAGTACACTGGTGCTATCCCTGGCTAGCTGCTTTAAACAAGTTATTTTTTTGTGTCATAGTTTCAGTGGTGCCAAACTTAACCTTACTGGTTGTCTGAGGATAAAAGAGTTGGTATAAATACTGTCCATATAACTTGCCTAGTATATGAGAAGTATCCAGTTTTCACTCTCATTAAAGGAGTAATGCTTGAACAAGTATCATCCTGGGCACTGGGTTGCAGCAGTACACTAAGAGGAAATTATATACTAGGGGGTAGAGATAATACAGAAGTAAACAAGTGAGGAATTTCTCCATAGCATTTATCATAATTGAAAATTCACATTGAGTAATGAGCCAGAGGGATTGGGAGAGGTTTGGGATGGGAAAAGAGTTTGAGGTAACGTTTGAACTGAGACTGAATAATGAGCCAGTTATGTAAACATCTGGGGAAAAGCATGCCAGGCAGAGGCTTCAAGGTAATGAACTGTTCAAGTATTTGATCAAAAAAGAAGACTGGAGGGATCCCTGGGTGGCGCAGCGGTTTAGCGCCTGCCTTTGGCCCAGGGCGCGATCCTGGAGACCTGGGATCGAATCCCACGTCGGGCTCCCGGTGCATGGAGCCTGCTTCTCCCTCTGCCTGTGTCTCTGCCTCTCTCTCTCTCTCTCTGTGACTATCATAAATAAATAAAAAAAAAAAAAAAAAAAAAAAAAGAAGACTGGAGTCTATAGAGAGGTCAGGTTACAGAGGGGTCAGTTACAGGGAGTCTGATAATAGTAATTATAGTAATATAGCTATTATATAGCTATGGCAATATAGCTAACGCTATAGTGTAGCTAACGTCCTAATATTAATACCGTTTAACACCTACTCATCTTCCTATATACTAATGTTATAGCCACAGTAGTACTAGCTAATACTTAGTGAAGACTTAACTGCTAGGTGTCGCTCCAAGTACTTTATTAGCTAATGTTTTCCTCGCAGTTTCTAGTAAGGTTGTTGGGATGAAACTGGTATAAAGAGCTCTGCACGTGTGTCATACAGATCTGAATCAGAAGATGCCAACTTTAGGCTGTTGATGGGGGAAATTCTGTGAATCTTGTCACCATTTTTAGTGGCAGACTTGATAGCTAAGTTGTTTAGTCAAATTGCCAGTGAAGTGTCTTTTCAAGTAGTGCACTGTGCTAGGTTTTATAGGGGAACGAAAGTAATGATAAAATCGTTTACTGTGTACCGGATACTATCCTAAATGTTTCACAGGGATTATCTCATTGAACAGAGAGATAGGAGATAGGTTTTATTTCTCTTCCCCTGCTAATTTACATCTGAGTATACTCAAGCTCAGAAATTATGTAACGAGCCTCAAAACAAGAAGCAGAGCCCTGATTTGACTTTTCTGTGATTCTAGAGCCTAAACACTTAACTTCAAGCTGTTAACTAGGAAGTGAAATTCTAAAGAAAGAATTACTGTAAATTTTTCAAAAAGGGAGAGGCAGACTCGAAATCAGAAGATTAAGGTGCATTTTTAACTCAGTGCTGAAACAGAGTATCTTTCCTTGGCTTTTTTTTTTTCTTTCTTTCTTTCCTTGGCTTTTAATATTTTTCTGCCCAAAGGTTAAGATTTTCTTCAGTAGCCATGGCTGTCTTTGGGGGGTGCCTATGGTTTGAAGAAGACTAATCATTCTGATACAATCATTGCTGCTTTTTGTAGTCACTATTTTTACCTCATACTTTGTAACCTTGAGTGTACAATCATTTGCAATTTTGGTTAAATACACCTGGTATAATAATTAATAATTCTTGGATGTGTTTATTTATAATCCTGGTGTTCTCATGGCAGGCATATTGATTCTTAGGATTTTTTTGTGACAGTTGACCTACAGTGTGGAAAATTTAGAAAGTTCAAAGGATAATCTTAAGCAGAAGGTTGAAAAATGCAGAAAAGTTGGAAGAGCTTGGTGAGGAGAGTATAAAAATTATTATTTTCAAATATACATAAGGAATGTAACTAGTAATCTTGTGAGCACAGAAATGTAAATTTCATGTACAAAGGAGAGAGAGTAGCTACTGAGAAGAATAAGGCGAATTACCTTAAAAATAGTTTTTAGAATATTCTGCATAACCTACTTGTAAGGTAGCTTGTGTAGGATATCACCTAGGTATTCATCAGTTGATTGTACACATACTGAGACCTACCGTGTGCAGACCTGTGTGCTAGGAATATACAGGGTAGCGGGCAGACCTAATTTCTGCTCTAAAGGGCCTTATGTAGACAGCAGGGCGTAGTGGTTAAGAGCCATTTGCCTGTGTTCAAATCCTAGTTTTACTGCTGAACCAGCTGTGAGGTCTTGGGCAAGTGCTACTTACCTTTTCTGTGTCTTAATGTCCTCATCTTTAAAATGAGGTTGATCATGTAGTTGAGCTTTGAACAATGTGGGTGATAGGGATGCTGACCCCCAGCCCCCATGCAATTTGAAAATTCAAGCAGAACTTTTGACTCCCCCCAAAACTCATCCATTAATAGCCTGTTCTTGTCTGGAAGCCTTATCCATAACATAAGCAATTGATTAACACATGTTTTGTATGTTATATGTATTGTATACTGTATTCTTATAATAAAGTTAGCTAGAGAAAAGGAAATCATAAGGAGGAGACTATAAGTTAGTACCGTACTGAATTTAGTGAAAAACATTTGCTCATAAGTGGACCTGCGCAGTTAAAACCTGTGTTGTTCAAGGGTCAACTCTAGTGTCTTACGTCATAGGGCTATTATGGTGGTTAAATCCCTTAAAAAGAGCTTAGAGCACTGCCTGACATAGAGTAAGTAGAGTTAGTAATTTTTTGAAAAAGCACTTGTAAGAAGAGGTGGATAATACCACCTTAGATGTTACTACCTATCTGTTTAAGTGCCATGGAGAAAACCAAGGTGTTTAGCTAGAATTTGAAGGATGGAGTGGGGTGCAGTGTAGCAAAAGGCTTTTCATTTAAAGAATACTTGTGATCTCTGAAGCCACTGCCCACCTCTATCTCCTGTAAAAACTTTGTATTTGGAAGTAATTTCAAGAATTTCCAAAAATGAAGGTAATCACTTATTGTTAATATTTTATCTCTTCTGCTATATAATTTGCATGTATGCATGCTCTTTGTTACTCTGAACCATTTGAAAGTAAGATACATATACTATGGCCCTTTACCCCTAAATACTTAAGTGTCTATTTTCTAAGAATTGAGATACTCTCTTAACTACAACACAGTTATCCGACTTCATAATTTTTTTTTTAATAAAATTTTATTCATTTATTCATGAGAGACCCAGAGATATAGGGAGACGGAGAGGGAGAAGCAGGCTCCATGCAAGGAGCCCGATGCGGGACTCAGTCCTCTGACTCCAGGATCATGCCCTGGGTTGAAGGCAGGCACCAGACTGCTGAGCCACCCAGGGATCCCCCAACTTCATAAATTTACACTGACACAGTACTTATTCTCCATATCCCAAGTGTTATCCTTTGTAATTCAATACGTCCTATATGGCAATTTTTTCTCTTTAGCTTCCTTTAAAATCTAGAACATTTCCACAGCCTTCCTCTTATGTATAACTTTGATATTTGTAAATACCCCCCTTCCTTTTTTCTTCTAAAATTTATATATTTTAGAGTGTGCACGCATGGACGAGTGGAAGGGGCAGAAAGAGAGGGAGAGAATCTAAAGCAGACGCTCGGTGGAGCATGGAGCCCAACACAGGGCACGTTGATCTCACAACCCTGAGATCATGACCTGAGCTGAAATCAAGAGTCGGACACTTAACCAACTGTGCCACCTTGGTGCCCCTCCTTCCTTTCTTTTTAATGGAACATTCCTCAGTTTCTGTTTGCCTAATATCTCCTCATTATTAGATTGAGGTTATACATTCTTGCCTGTAATAGGTGATATTGTATCCCTCTGAGTCACATGGTATCCATTTATCCATTTTAGATGATAGTAATTTTGATCATTTGGTCAGGATGTTGCCCAGTTTCCTTAATATGTAGTGTTTCTTCATCCTACCCTGCAACTGTAAATAGCATGTGGGGTGATGTCTTAGGACCATCCAAATTTCATCCATATCCAAAGTTCCTCCCAGATTTGGTGACCATTGATCATTCTTACCAGTGTACTTTTTACCATGATGATTGCAAAATGAGGACTTTCTAACTCCACTTGCTTTTAAGGACCTTTTAAATTTGATTTTAATTAGAGATCAGTAGCTACATTTTATAATTTTGAGAAGGAAAAATTTATGCATTGCTTTCTCACACAGGATGGCTCAACAGCAGGCCTTGAGGTTCCGAGGCCCGGCTCCCCCACCAAATGCAGTGATGCGAGGCCCACCACCTCTTATGCGACCTCCTCCACCATTTGGTATGATGCGAGGCCCTCCACCACCACCTCGGCCCCCTTTTGGACGCCCTCCTTTTGATCCTAATATGCCGCCAATGCCTCCTCCAGGAGGGATTCCTCCACCTATGGGCCCTCCACACCTCCAGGTAAAGAATGTAGAGGTTGCTGTTTCTATGTCAGTGTTAGTATCGATATTATATATGAGTTTTGCTTAAAAACCAGTTCTTAGTTTCATTGTATAGGAAAATGGGAGCTAAAGAGAACATCCATATGTTAGCATCTTTGTCCAGAAGCAGTGGTAATATAATTAGTACAGAAATTCAGAATGGGACTTTAGATGGTGATAGGCAAAAAACCATACATGTAAAACTAGGATTCAGCAGGGTAGTTCTTACATGCCTTTGTCTCTTGAGAATTTAGTAATCTGTCTTTATGGGATATGAAATTTGAAGTCTTAATATATAGAGTGAGCGAAATTTATTTTCATTGATCCATATTGCCAAGAAGTATAAATGTATGTATATATATTTCTGAGCAGTTCCCCCCAGAAATGATGCCTAGGAGAGAATCTAGAAAGTGACAATAAATACGTAAGTGGAATACTTGGATTTTCTCTCCCTGAGGAGAAAAAAAGAGTTATCTTAAAATTTTAGAAATAGAATTATTGTGGTATTTCTTTAAATAAATGCTTTTTTGGTATTTTAACCTGAGGCATTATATTTCTCTCTAGTTTACATAGACTCATTTATTGTCTAAAATGATGTCATGAAGATATCGACTCTCAAATGTCTACTTTTGAGATTGTATTCTTTTTGTTTGAGTATGTATCTGTTTTCATGTTTATCTAGCCAGCACACCTCTGAAACCGAATAAATATAGTGCTGCCATCTGCCCTCCATTAGCTTAGATAATCAAGATTGAACTTACTAAAAATAGAAAAGGGTAACGATGTAGTATTTAAGTGAAGTTAATTCAGTCTAGATAGGGTTATATTTATGGAAGAGACACAAGGTTTTAATATTTTGCTAAGTAATTGTATTGCCTTCCAAGAAGTGGATAGTTCCTATATGCCCCCCCCTCCCCAGTATTAAATGGTTTTATATTTCTTTGAAGATTAGAATAAGAAATAGCTTTTTGACCTACTGACTCTGGTATAACTTGTAATGATAGGTGGTGGATATATTCTAATTTGTGTCTTTAAGAGTTAAATCTACTTGTGAAATAACCATAAAATGTAATGAACTAATGTAACTCTCTAATGGAAATAAGTCAGATGTTGTAATGTGATATTTTCTAATGTTGTGATGCATTTCTTGGTCTTGATGGATAAGAGAGTGGTTTTACTTCAAATCCAAATGATTTCTAGCTAATGGTGCATGAAACATATTTAGGGTGGTTATTTCATAGAATGAAAGTCTGTGTGCTGTTGCTGGAAAGACCAAACTGAATCCAGAAAAACCTGGAGTGTGGGAAAGACCGTTTTAGAAAAAGGAAACGCAGTTTCATACTATTAGCATAGTGTTTGTCCCGTTATACAGTTTAAGTTACTTTGGATAATTGAATTTTAATGTTACTTATAGATTATAGAGGCATCTTTTAAATTCCTGTTCGGAATCTGTTTTTAAAATACCAGGCCACTTTTCTGCTTTAGTAAGTAAGATATAGCAGTTGCAGTTAAATTGTTTGACTCGGGGTCTTGTGTCAGCAATTGTTAAAGAATGACAGTAAAGGAATTGTCAGAGATAGGATTAGATCAGCAGTGGCTCCAGGAAATTTGTTAAAAATTGTAATATATACCATTTAAGTTCTTATTTTCACTAAAAGTAAAATGGATAACTATTTAACTGTCTTTTAAACTTCCTGATGTTTGTGTTTTTAAGCTACATTATTAGTATTATTTGGGAAAAAGAAATGATGAATATTTTCCTACCTTATTATAGTTAACTGCTTTATAGGAAAAGAGAATAAAGGGTTAGGTATAGCTGATTTTTCTTTTTTAGTTCTTGCTGTGTTATTTTATGAAATAATGTTTCTCTTATGATTGGTTCCTGTCATAGATGAGGTATGGAGACATTGGTGTGCTTGGTGTTCAGCAAAATGCTAAATCAGTTTTTTCCTTTTGAAAATAATCCACTGCCCAGGGTCATGAAATAATACAGTTAAAGTATAAAGAATATAGCAAGATTGATTCGTCCATGAGGCTGTAACACAGCGAGGACTCCTGTTAGTATTTTTTAAAAAAATATTCATTCATTCATTCATTCATTCATTCATTCATGAGAAACACAGAGAGAGAGAGGCAGAGACATAGACAAAGGGAGAAGCAGGCTGCATGTAGAGAGACGGACGTGGGACTCGATCCCAGGCCTCCAGGATCATGCCCTGGGCCGTAGGCGACGCTAAACTGCTGAGCCACCCGGGGTGCCACCCTGTTAGTATTTTGATGTATTTCTTTTTAAGTCTGTTTTAGTAGTCATTTTTTTTAATAATAAATTTATTTTTTATTGGTGTTCAATTTACCAACACAGAATAACACCCAGTGCTCATCCCGTCAAGTGCCCCCCTCAGCGAGTAGTCATCTTTGTTAAAGAGAAACTTGTCTTATACAACCTAGATGAATGTATTTGAATGGACTATAAAACTAGTTTCTCTTATATACTACTTTACTATTGGGTAGAATTTAGTCATTTGAAGGAAAAGAAAGATAAATACAAGTGACCATTACTGTTTTCCTTAATCAACAGAGACCACCTTTTATGCCTCCGCCCATGGGAACCATGCCTCCTCCGCCGGGTATGATGTTTCCACCAGGAATGCCTCCTGTTACTGCTCCTGGTACTCCAGCATTGCCTCCTACCGAGGAGATATGGGTTGAAAATAAAACTCCAGATGGGAAGGTAAATTATAAAATATATTTAGGTGGTTATCCTGGCAGATGAAAATCAGTGACTGTATCCTTGCCAATTAAAACAAGTCCCAGATAAGCACTGGATAGGTTAGAACGCAAAGAAAGGCTCACCGGATTGGACTTCTGCACAGACGTAAGGTTGCCTGGAATGCTCACATATGTTTACTTATGATTCTGGAAGCTTGGATTTTAAAGTGTCATGAGGTTTGGTGTTCGCTAGGAGAACTCCCAGAACTCCGCATATAGTAGTACTTACAGCTAAGACTAATTACAGTGAAAGGATCCGAAGCAAAACCAGCAAAGAAAGAAAGGTGTATGGGGAAAGACTGGAGGAAACCAGGCACAAGCTTCCAAGAGTCCCCTCAGTGGAATCAAATAGAACATAGAACATGTTTAATTCCTTCAGCATGGAATTGTGACGGTACCTGTGAAGTGTTATCTACCACTGAAGCTCGCCTGAGCGAATGAGTACAGGATTTTCAGGGAATGGTGGGAGCCCTCTTAGAATTCTGGTGTCCAAATGCCAGTCACGGGTCAGCTTTGCAAACAGGGCTTTCTATGGAGAGCAGTCTGAGGCCTGCTGTGTTAACTTTGTACACAAAATATAACTTTGGTTTCCTTTTAATGTTCAAGACAGTGTGCTCATAGGACATTAGGGGAAGGGGTGAAAAGGGAAAAATTACCTTTAGTATTATAATAAACAACAGCTAGTTTCCATCTACTTCTTTTTTCTAAGTTTTTTTTTTTTAATACCTTTTAAGACAATATAGTTGCATTACTGTTTTTTAATGATAGTTGACAGATTCTGGGATACCAACGATTTTGCTTCCTCTGCAGGTTTATTATTATAATGCTCGGACACGTGAATCTGCATGGACCAAACCAGATGGAGTTAAGGTTATTCAGCAGTCAGAACTGACACCTATGCTTGCAGCCCAGGCTCAGGTTCAGGCCCAGGCGCAGGCGCAGGCACAAGCACAAGCTCAAGCGCAGGCCCAGGCCCAGGCCCAGGCCCAGGCCCAGGCTCAGGCCCAGGCTCAGGCACAAGCACAGGCTCAGGCGCAGGCCCAGGTGCAGGCCCAGGTGCAGGCGCAAGTACAAGCACAAGCAGTAGGAGCTTCCACCCCTACAACCAGTAGCCCAGCACCTGCAGTGTCCACTTCAACATCATCATCCACCCCATCCTCTACCACTTCTACCACAACAACTGCCTCTTCGGTTTCGCAGACAGTATCAAGTGAGTACCAGCCAGCATGTATTTTCATTCAGGGGCTAGAGAAATGGACAAGTAGGGACTGCATTGCAAAATGATCCTAGTGTTTCAGGTATTATCTTTGATTTTATTTAAAATACACATTGACATTAAGATTTTTGGGTTAAAAAAAGGAACAGGAATTTACATTAGTAGAAGAAACTATTTGTGCTTTTGGCATTCATGGAGCTAAACCGAGGAGTGCAGAAGTAGCTGTTCATCTTGGCCGATAGTAAAGCTGGGTGCGGGGTTTGTAAAATAAGTGTCTTTGTTCCTGCCTTCCAGGCCTTCCAGTTTTTTTAATTGAGGCAAGCATAACATATGTGGGACAATTAGAAGTGTGCACAGTTATACAGTGAGAATAGAAGGTGTAGGAAGTTAAGAATAGGGAGAGACAAGTAAATGGGTGGAGAAACTGGGTTTTGAGGTTGGTCATGAAGGATGAGTGGTAGGACTCGAGTAGGTTTCAAAGTAAAGATATTTTTCAGGTAGAAGGACAGCATGAACAAAGGTCAGGAGATGAGAACAAATACAGTTCATAGGATTGCTAAGAAACTCTTCTGAGTTGGGGGTGGTTATATCGGTTAACATATTTAGAGTGAGACTAGATTACAAAGAGTTTTAAGGACAAATAGGTGAAGGAGGTAGGTTCCGGGGTCCTGTGTAAGTGGCGTGTTCTGGAACATTTTTCTGGTGTTCTTTGTTTTTACTGTGAGGGTGTTACTGAAATCAGGAAAAATTACTAGGAAGTTTTCATTAATCTCGTTTAGAGGTAAATAGGTCTTAGAATAGGATACAGGTGGATGGATGAAGAGCAGAGATAGAAACAGTCAGAAAAGTGAGAGAATTTTCAGGTGTCACATCACAGAGGCCCCCCGGGGTAGACCTTTCCAAAAAAGATGAGAGGGGATTAATAGATTTTAGGAATGGGAAGAGAAGAATTATTAATTAATTTACTTAAAAGGATGTCGTTTATATTTACATTACTAGTTCTGGGAGGTTTTTTGTTTGTGTTTTTATATATATGGTGCTACTTAATTTTAGGATGAGATTGAGCCCAAAAATAATGAAAGAATGATTTTACCAATTAGATTATTTGTTATGATACAGGCATGAAAATACATAGTTAACCCTATAGATAATTAGAAGTTGGATTATTTTGCTACCTGGATAATAGATGAGAATAAGAAAAGTCCCGTAGCTTCAGGGACTTGGGAATTATTAGTGTCTTTTACCTTGTAAGAAAGAAGTGAGAGAGATTTAATAGTAGTAGATTCAAATTGGATTGATAACAAGGAGTAACTGCAGAAGTCAGGTACACCTGATGTAGACTGTATTGATATATTTTAACAGCTGTACTTGATATATTTTAGAAGTTTGGGGGGAAATGCGCTTAGTAGGAAGATGTAAATAATGCTTTACGAGTATTTTCTCGTTTAGCTAAGGTGAATTCCGCCATGGAAGTATAACGGACAGGAGCTAGCTGGCTGAGGGGCTTTCCCTTCTTGTAGGCTCGTGCTTCTCAAAACCTGTGTGGTAATGCAGGAAGCTGCCAGTTTTTATGGCATACCTGTGGCGATAGTGGCAGAAGGAGATTAATAAAAGCATTGCAGTTCTCTGTGGATGCTGTGTTGCTTATGCTTTGTTACCTTCCTTCTTAGGAAGGGGAAAGAGCAGTACTTTGTTTTAAAGAAGGTTGGTAGTAGAATACTTTAACTGTCCTGTGTGTATTCTGTTTCTGTATCATAGTGGTCTGTCCATTGGCCCAAAGCTGTCTTGCTGCTATAAACTATTCCTTTCAGAACTCTGGTTTGTCATTTTTTTGTACTGCCCTTCGCTGATTGGGAGGCCCTTATTCTAAGAACAGAATAGCAGAAACATGTTCTTTTTATTGCCTTTAAGCATCACTTTTGATGTTCTTTCTGAGTATTCCTGATGTCTGTTTTTATTTCACTTGATTCAGTATCCTGAAGTGTTGTCATACTACAGTCTTAGTATTTCTCCATCTGTTGTAGTCACTTGTCTTTTTAAATTAATATCTGAAGCTGGATTAGTAGTATATTTGAGGCCTAGCGTTTCATTAGTTAGTTTAGCAAGAGGAGTTGGCAGGAGTTCAGTGACCATTAAGTCCTAGCTACCATTTTCCCAGTTTTCCATTGAATTCTTTCATTGCCTTTGTGTCTTTCCTCTCATGACTCATGGCCACGATCAGATTTAGAAAATCCTGTGTCAACAGGAGAAATGGATTGAGTGAATAACTTTTTGCCATTTCTACTGGTGTTCCTTTCCACTTGAAATTTGATACTTTTGTAACTCCTATTCTTTTCCTGACTACAGTACTTTTTATCTTGCTTCTACTAATTATATCTAAATAATTATTACTATAACATTTTTAAAAATGTAGTTGTATGAACTGCGGTATAGTCCTGTGTGCTAATGGAACTAAAAATTATTAAGAAATTTATGTTTTAGCCCCAGTTGAGCATAAACTCATTTTATTGTGTGCAAGTTCGTGAAAAATGCTGATGGAACCCTCCTTCTCAGGGACATTGGGAAGAATAACTAGACATATTTTTAGCCATTACGGTAGATTACAAATGCTAAGTGGTATATTTATGGGACTGGGCAAATGTTGCATGTAATTTGTATTTTTCACACTGTTCTATAAAATTATATTAATATGATACTGTACCCTAAGGCTAGGTCTATGCTAGACCAACAATTCATTCCTGGGCCCCTGAAGATACTTGTTTGGCCCTGCTGTCTATTTAGCCAAGGTGAGTCCCGCATTAACAAGTATGAAATTGCTCACATCTTCCCAGCCTAAGTGAGTTTTTCATTAGTAGGAGCTGAAAAAAGATATAAATTTTGTTAGTTGGATTATTGGGTGGCTTGTATTCAACAGTGTGCTTTCCCTTAGAATAAAATTGGCATAAAGATTGGGAATGCACGGTTTTATTTCATTTAATTTGATAAATTCATTCTTAGTCCAGTACAGGTAGTTTGAAGTTTTTCTTTACATCAAGAAAAAATGAAGTATTTGTTACCAGTGAATTACCAAAATGAATTCTGTTTTGGAACTAAATGGTTTATAAATAAATAATAAAAATGTTTTATAATATTTGAGAACTAAAACTTTTTAAAAAGTATAAAATACGAATTTATTTATTTTGGGAGGGTCACAATTTGATTTTAAATGGGATCCTAGAGATGAAATGTTTTATTTTTGTTACTTAAAAATAATGTAGTAGAGTCAGATTATCCCTAGTTTCACATTCTCTTGGTCTCTCACACTGGAAACCTGAGTTGTTATTATTTTTTCTTTTTCCACTTTTTTATTTTGAAATTATTGTAGAGAAACCTGACTTGTTTTTTACTCCATTTTGTTCATACTCAGTCATCAGTTATTACTTACCTTTTTCTCTGTTCTTCCTTGCTTGGACAATTCCAGAAAGGCTGAAATTGATTTTCCCACCTGTGTTCTTCCTCTTCTTCCCATTCATCTGCCAGATTAATTCATCAAACAAACATTGATTAATCCTTTCCATACAGAAACCTTCATTTTGCCTCTCTTAGACCTTTTCTATACTCACAAAGTCACACAAATAACACATGTATGCATTCTTAGAAAAAAATTGAGACTAATGAAGGATATATAGCAAAATGTGGAAGACATTTACAGATGTAATGAGAATATACATTTTGGTGTGCATTCTCCTAGATCAGTTTTCTACACTTACATTAGCTCTTCCCTCTCCCTGCCCAGTGAAGTGCAGACTCCTTAGACTTCTGTCACAGCCTGCTACTTGATGCCTCTGGCCTGCCTCTCCAGCCATAACTCACTGGTTCTTTTGATATGCCTTGTGTTTTATTAGTTGACTGCTTGCCATGTATTTTTTAAACAATTCCTTGTCGTTACCTCCTCTTTGCTTTTACTCACTTTTCTCCCTCCACTGTCATTGTCCTTGTTGAAATCCTAATCTTTCAAGGCCTGTCATCACAGTATACAACTTTCTGTACCCTCTCACAGTTAGAAATGGTCTTTGCGTCTTGATGTACACTCTGCTACATTTATCCCATTTCATTTTGTATTTTAGTTATGTTTGTATTTCATTTAGCTATTTTCAAGCTTCTTGAAGACAGAGACCTTGTTAGAAATTTCTCGCAGTGCATGGAATGGGCTCTTAAGTACTTACTGAATGAGTGAATGATGAATGAATATAGCGAAATGGTTTATGAAGGAGTGATACATATTCTTTTTTTTTATCTTTTATCAGCACCCACAACACAAGATCAGACCCCAAGTTCCGCTGTTTCAGTTGCCACGCCTACAGTTAGTGTTTCAACTCCTGCTCCTACAGCCACACCTGTGCAAACTGTTCCCCAGCCGCATCCCCAGACGTTACCTCCTGCTGTTCCTCATTCAGTACCTCAGCCAGCAGCAGCAATACCTGCTTTTCCACCAGTAATGGTACCTCCGTTTCGTGTTCCCCTTCCTGGCATGCCAATTCCACTTCCAGGTAAACCAATAGATTCTAATAGTCCTTTCCAGCTATGTTTTCATATTGTCAGTTAGTTTGTTCTCATGTGTCTGTTGCATTTGAAATTTGCCTTGAATCTCACCTGTTTGAAATGTTTTTGAAAGATTCATGGCTAACTGCAATATTTTCTCTTCAGTTTTGGTAAATGTCCTTTTTTGTTGTTGTTTACATGTCTTAAAAATAGAGCCACATTTGAAGCTACACTCATTTTTGATAATGGCCTCAGTGAGTTAAAAATGATCATCTTTTCATGTAACTATGTTCAAATGCAATATCTTTAAAGGACTGAGTCTGTGAAGTTGAGAACTTATCAGGTCATTAATAGCTAATACATATTGATTTTATACATCGTGCCCTGTTCTAAGCACTTTACGTGTAACTAACTCAGTTTTGCAACCATGGTATGAGGTAGGTACACAGATAGGTTAAATTACTTGCCCATGGTCACATAGTAAGTGATCGTATTGGGATATGAGCTAAGCACTCCAGACCCAAATACCATGCTCTTAATAACTATGTTATACTGGGAAGAAAATGTGTCACTTAACTGTAAGAAATTCATCAAAAAACAAAACCAGAACTTTTCCTTGTAACATTTGTGAAATGAAGCATAACCTGCACCATTTAAATAGTTAACGGTGAGATTGTGAAGTAGAATTTTTCCTGTAGCGGTTAAAACAGTGACAGTGTTGGGCATCCTAATTTGAATGCATTTGCTGTTGGCAAACACAATTAACTCTTAATCTGTGGTCTGTTCTCCTAGTATTTCAGTTTGAAGCTTTTCTACATTAGAGAGCTCAAGTTCACAGGGCTAGTTTGTAGCAGAGGTGTATAGAACTTAGGCCCCTTGTCTCCCAATTTCATATTCCTCCCGCTGTCTTTTGCTACTTTATTTTTACTAGTTTTTATATAAGAATAGGGTTGTAGTACAGCTGTTTCTTAGATTTGTACATTTTAAAATTATCGTTACTGTTCTAAATTATCTTTTTCCTTGTGACCACTTGGAAAAAAAACAGTCACTTAGGTATTTATTATACCTTAGCAAGAAAGAAACCAGAATTTTAAGAATTAGTGAGGTTTTTTTCCCCCTAAGGAAAACCTTTTGCACATTGTTGATGTAGTGTTAGGTAATTAAGTGCCCAATATGTGATGTTTAGGAAATTCAAAACTATTTAAAAGTAAGAGGGAAACCAAAAATGTTTCCTCATACTAGGGATTGCCCTTTTTCTAAATTAAATTTAAGAAAAGCTGCTGGATAATTGCCTCTTTGGATATACTCTTGGTAGAAAACCAGGTGATAAATGGAGACTAGGTTGACACTGGTCATGAGCTCTTGAATCTTAGGTGTATTTGGGGTTAAGGACAGTATTCATACCAGCTGCTGGATTCTGAATGATCTGAAGGAGCTTGGGTTGTTAATTCTGTAGAGGGAAGATTGAGGGTTGGGTAGGGTAATCATATTACTGAAGTATTTGAGAGGTTGAGAGGATTTTTATTTTGCTTCGGAAGTTGTTAATAGGACCAGTGGGTGAAAGGTATAGAGTAGCAGAATTGATATCTATAGAATGTTGAATTTTGTCACAATAAAATCCCTTCATTTATAGCTCTGTTTTGATGTCAGTCTTCTCTGATCCTCATCCCAGGTTTTAGTGGTGACCGTTTGACCAAATGAGGTAGTACCTATGAAGTTTAGTCATAAAAAGCATTTAATAAATGGCAGTCACTAATGTCATCTTGTAGGTCATTTGGAAGTGAGCTTGAGGTAGATAATCTGTAAAATTTTGTCCAAGATGCCAAGATTCCTTAGAGAGTTAATGTATGATAGAGAGTAATAATAATAACAATATTTGTCTATGTGGTAAGGCATCTTTGATACTACAAATTAATTTTCTCATTTCCCTTTCAATTCCGTTCTCCATAGTGCGAGAAAAAAAAGAAAAGAAAAAGATGACTTGTTTTGCTTCTCCCCAGATCTTTTATATACAGTGGGATTGATCTCTTTTTATCAATTTGGCAGTAAGGTAAACAGGAAGGATTTGGATGTTATTTATTCTGGAGCTTTAAGTTCTATCTCTAATAGCAATGTATGGCTCTAATGAGAATGATTAAGGAAGGGATAGTCAAATAAGATGAAGGAAAGGAGTGGAAGAATTACGGGTAAAAAATACAGGAATAAGACTTGGCATTGGGAATAGTAAATTGGATTAAAATTACAGGATGTCTGAAACTATAAAATCTTAGAATATGAAGAAACTTGTCATTGACATTGGAACTCTTCAAAATGCTAAGTGAAATTTTCTAAATTCTTAGTAGAACATAATTTGAGAATAAACTTACAGGAAAATTGAAGATGCTCCCTTCAGGTTCTTTTTAATTTTATTTTTTAAATTTTATTTATTTGGGAGAGAGCATGTGAGCATGAGAAGAGGGAAGGGCAGAGGAAGAGGGAGATAGAGAATCTTAAGCCACCTTCCCCCTGAGTACAGAGCTGGACATGGGGCTTATCTCAGGAACCAGAGATCATCACCACCTGAGCCAAAACCAAATCTGACTGAGCCACCCAGGCACCCCAGATGTCCCTTTAAATAGAAGATTAAAAATTCAGATATATGGCAATTTTGAGTCTTATGTATGTAATCATCCTTAAAGAAAACCTTAAGTTTACCTTTATAGTATGAAAAGAAACACAGATGACCTTTCAGTATGGTCTCTTTGTTGTTAGTCAAATATAGGCATTCTGTGTTGGCCCAGTTGATATTTAACAATGGCACTTAGGCCTAAATATGAATAGGTTTGATTTTCTGTTTTAGATGGATAGTTAAAATTACCTTTTGGGAGTGGTTTTGGAGAACATTGAGAATAAAGTTCATATATGCTAAGAATTGAATTTCTAGTGTTGACTTAATAGGTTCAGTGGTCCTGCAGATGGCAGTATTTATACAAATTTAAACCTAATATGTGGTATAACTTCTTTAACCAACTTAATTTTTGCATTGCTTCTTTTAACATTATGGAAAACAGAACCGTACATATGACTTAACTCAGCATGCTTTTATGATCTAGTGCTTTTGTTTAGTTTCAGAGGTAGTTGAAAGTTTAGCTTTAATATTCTTTACTTAAAATGGTAATTAAGAAATTAAAGGCATTTTTCAAAAATTGGCAGTATTTTTGTGTGTGCGTGCGTGAACTTAGGTACATTATTTACAAACCCAGGGGTTTAATTTCAATTTTCATCTCTAAATTAAGTGAAATTTCTTTTCCTGTACTTTAGTGGGGGAAAATAGTGTATTACTTTAAATTATTGGTACCAAACTAGGTTTAGTTTTTTCAACCAAAACAAATAGAAATTAAAACCTAATCCCCAAACCCCTTTTCTTCCTGCCTTCAGCCTTTTCCTTTAAAAGTTTTTTTCTATTTCACACTTAATTTTGGCTTTCTTCAATTAATCAGTCTTAGTTTTCCAGCTTTTCCTTTCATTCCCTTTTTATCACACTGTAATGCATCATGATGAGTCTTCATTCTTCTAAGAACTGTACGTAATTTCCATTCTTTGATACAAGTGCTACTCCTTTAGTTGGCTTAAATAATAGAGGTTTCTGAAACAATCAGCCCATGTAGTCATAAGTGATACTAAAGGGGCTGTATTTTTCTTCACATGTTAGCCTGCTTCCACATTGTTTCAAGCCTGTGACATTCCACAGAGCAGGCACTGAAAATGGATATTTTGTCATTAGTTGAATGCTACCCTTCTTTTCATCTCTGCCCTTTTATTTGAAATATTTGCATTGGGATATTTGGATCCATCTCATACCTTACTTCCTTTCTCTCACACCCTTCTTTGTCCTATCTTATTCTTTTTCTCCTTCTGCATGGTTATGCTCCATGCCTCAGCTTCTGCATGTAGTTCCCACTTAGCAGCACAGAGAAAGTGTCTTGTCAGTGTCATGCTGCATCTGCCTTTCACTGGTATCTAAGCAACAGCAGCATGGGTTTGATGTCCTGTGGGAAAATGTCCCACACGAGAACTTGTTATATATATATTTAATGAAGGGGCTTCCTTCATCGATTTTAAACTCTCAAGACTCCTTCAAGTATTATCACAGCTGGTTTGATAAAAAGGTAATTGATGCTATAATTTAGAATTAGTTATCATTGGATTTGGCACCACTTCCCACAAAATGTCAAACAAAAAAGAAATTTTACTCCATTCTTGGTCTTTTTCATTGGAAATTGCATTCTAAATTGTAGTGGTAAATTACTTCCCTGAATCCCAGTGGTAGCCGACATACCATGGCAGCTTTCCAACGTATGCTTGCTTATCCATTTTACAGGTGTAGCAATGATGCAAATAGTCAGCTGCCCGTATGTAAAGACAGTCGCTACCACCAAGACCGGTAATTTTTAAAACCATCTTAGTTTGTTTTGTCTGTAAGTTGGCATGGTAGTGAATGTTGTTGTTTATCCTTTTATTTATTTATTTTTGCCCAAGTGAGTGGATTTTTTTATATTTTTCTTTTTAATGAGCAGTATAAATGCAGTTGTCATATTTGGCCAACACTTAATTTTCCCAATTGCCTGTAGTATTAGCTTCTTTGGTTCACAAAAGCAAATAAGGTCAGATCACTTTATATCTTAATTTTTGTAATAAGTGTAAACAACTTCATTCTCATATTCATAACATTTAATTTTATTTTTGATGTGTGTTTCTAAGTTAAATATAAAAAAATCATTTCCATGTGTAAAGTGATGTGATTATGCTTGCATGCTAGTGAGTATATGTGTGTGAATATTTGTGTGTATAGTATAAACTTAAATTTTAAACTTCTTGAAGACAGCTACCTGAAACTTAAATTCTAGAATAGGATTTGAGGGTTTTTTTTTTCAATTTGGATTCATATACCTTTAATTATTTATATAATGTCAGCTTGTTTAGCTGTCTGATTAAAAAAAATACTAAGCTTGGCTTATCTTTTAAAAAATAGAAACTGCCTTTTTTTTTTTTTTAAGGAAAAAAACCTAAACTGACAAAGAGTTAACAGAGACACCTGACTTAATCACTTAGTATATTAAAGTGGATTTGATAATAAACTCAGTCATTTACTTTAAAACTGAGAATTTTATTCATACCCTTTTAGGTACCTTAGAACTAGAAGATAATTTTGCCTCAGGAAATAGGCTCAGTAAATGTTTGTTGGCTTGATTTCATTAGAATTTGAGAGATTCTTTATAAAAATATATTTCTGTTCACATGTAGAGAATGTGTCATGATTTTTATAACTTACTGTTAGGACTTCATCATAACTTCGATCCAAATTTTTGACTATTCTTAAGGTACTTCTTGGGTTGAATTTCTGAAATCTAATTGGATTTAGATCTTAGACCTAAACCAGGGAAATAGCATTAAGTAATGAAATGAAATCACATTTTATATGATTTGTTGTTTTTGTTCCAACTGGCTCATTCATTTATTAATATTTAATGGAAGATATAGCTCATATTTTAAAGTTTTCGTTTTGCATTGCAGTTTGATACTTGGACCTAACTTTGTATTCTTCTTCTTTTAGGTGTATTGCCAGGCATGGCCCCTCCTATCGTACCTATGATACACCCCCAGGTTGCTATTGCAGCTTCCCCTGCTACCTTAGCTGGAGCAACGGCGGTTTCTGAGTGGACTGAATATAAAACAGCAGATGGAAAGACATATTACTATAATAATAGAACATTAGAATCAACCTGGGAAAAACCCCAAGAGCTAAAGGAAAAAGGTACTGTTTTAATGACTTGTTGAGACATAGTAAAAGCCATGGTACTATAAATAGAATGCTGTTTGAAATTCTGAGTTAAATTCCTTTTTAACGCATTTTAAGAATTTGCTAATTCCATCGTTGTTGGATTATTTATTTCTACCAAACTGATAAATATGTATGAATTTAAAAAGCCAGTTCCACTTAGATGTTGGTCTATGATTTTTTTCCATCCAGAGAAATTAAATTATTTATCTGTCACATAATCTGTTATTGCAGTTAGGAATTACGTAATTGTTCTCCTGTGTAATTACTGAGATTATTGATATAAGGAAGAAATGTGTGTATAGCATTTGTTTCTGAAGAAAGAAATAGAGGCCCTTGGGGAGTCTTGGATGAAGAAAACTCATAATTTTCTGTATTATAAGTTCCTGTTTCTAAGTCTCTTAGTATCTTATCCCTTTGAGCAAAATGAATCATTGCTACAAAGGATGCGTGAGTGACTTGAAAGACTTCATGTCCCTCTGCAATCAGTGGTTCTTCTCTAGTGACAGTTTCCTGATGGGATAGCAAGGTATTTCAACTTGACCATTACATTATATTGAAATTAATCATGGTACAAAGAAGAACATTTTATCTTGGTGGTTAATAACTCCTGGTTACAGAGTATCTCCATTCTTTAGTCTCTGAAAGTTCTTGGAAAATTATAACAAAAACCATTGAGTGACATTGTCTTAACTTTGTAATAGAAAAATTGGAGGAGAAGATTAAAGAGCCAATTAAAGAACCTTCCGAAGAACCTCTGCCAATGGAGACGGAGGAGGAGGACCCTAAGGAAGAGCCTATAAAGGAGATAAAGGAGGTAAAGGGCCACGACCGGTTAACTTGGGAGCTAGCATTGATTATTGTCTACAATTTAGTTGTAATTGAAAACTCATCTGATACAGTTTTAGATAATTGTTAATGGTCTGACTTCTGAAATTTTAAGGTTCTTTGAAGTTGGTAATTCAATTTTTCCTTTAAAAGTTTCATTAAATTACTTCTTACAGTAAATCAAGGCCCCTAAAAAGAAAGGGCCTTGGACCAAGACATGGACCCAATTCCGGCCTCCTGATGTATAGACTGGCACATGGTAAAAATTAGAAGTACAATTTTTTTAAAAAAAAGGTTTTATTGTTTTATTTATTTATTCATGAGAGACACACAGAGAGAGAGGCAGAGAGATAGGCAGAGGGAGAAGCAGGCTCCCTGCGGGAAAGCCCGATGTGGGACTCGATCCCAGAACTCTAGGATCACGACCTCAGCCAAAGGCAGACAGACGCTCAACCATTGAGCCACCCAGGCATCCCATAAATACAATTTTATATATTTGGGGAATGTTACATTTTATTGGTCTTCTCCTGACATTGGAATGATCTCTAACAGCACTATAAGAGCTCTGCTTTTTGGAAGCTTCCTTTATTCAGTGAGAGACTAATGATAGTCATGTTTTATTAGTAAGGAAGTTATTAGCAGGAGAAAGAAGGAACCTTAAGTGAAGAGGTCTCATCTAGTTTTCTATCCTAAGTTCTCTACTTTTGTTCCTAAGCAGATAGTGAATCTGTAAGATAGGACCATCTGCTGTTGCTGGAGTCTGCTGTTGTAGAATTTGGCTCTGTCTAGGGAGCAAAGTTTTAGAACTTTCTTAGAAGTCCCTACTCACAGTCCTCACTATCCTAGCAACAGGCCTGATGTTGGTTGTACTTTGAGGTATTTGCAGTATTACTTGTATTTGTGTGAGATTCAGGTATAGTTTTGTGATACTAATTAAATGGGAGTAACCTCATTTCCCTTAGGAGCCCAAAGAGGAGGAGATGACTGAAGAAGAAAAGGCTGCCCAGAAGGCAAAGCCAGTAGCTACTACCCCCATTCCTGGAACTCCATGGTATGTACTTGGCTCAGTTAGTTAAGTTACTTTATTTCATTCTTTGTTAATTTATTGTCTTATTTGATAAACTGTTTATCATATAGAATGAAACATGCTTTAAAAAATACATACCAAGTAGATATTTTTATCTGGTGAATATTTTGGTTCTTGTTTCTTGTATTTTGGGTGTTCAGACCTAAAACTCAATTGTCTTTCTCCTTTCATTGTAACTGTCTCTTAATTTTTATTGTGCACAATTATAGACTTGAACCACTGTGAGATCCTGAATCTAGTTTTTATTGTGTGAAATAAGTTTTTGAAATTAGTTTAGGGGCAGCCTGGGTGGCTCAGTGGTTTAGCGCTGCCTTCAGCCCAAGGCATGATCCTGGAGACCCAGGATTGAGTCCCGTGTCGTCAGGCTTCCTGCATGGAGCCCGTTTCTCCCTCTGCTTGTGTCTCTGCCCCCCCCACCCCCATGTTTCTCGTGAATAAATAAATAAAATCTTTAAAAAATAAAATAAAATAAATTTGGTATATATGCCTACAAAGATGATTACACTTACAGAACTGTGTAAAAATTTTTTTAAGTGTTTTTCTTTTCTGCTTTGGT
Source organism: Vulpes lagopus (assembly GCF_018345385.1). Lineage (NCBI taxonomy): Eukaryota > Metazoa > Chordata > Mammalia > Carnivora > Canidae > Vulpes > Vulpes lagopus. The sequence continues at coordinate 90,284,657 of NC_054831.1, forward strand.
TTTCTTTTCTTTCTTTTTTTCTTCCTTTCTTTTTTTCTCTTTCTTTTCTTTTCTTCTTTCTTCTTTCTTTCTTTCTTTCTTTTCTTTCTTTTCTTTTCTTAAAAATTTGTTCATGAGAGACACATAGAGAAAGAGGCAGAGACAGGCAGAGGGAGAAGCAGGCATCCTGCGGGGAGCCTGATGTGGGACTTAAATCCCAGCACTCCAGGATCACACCCTGAGCCGGAGGCCCATGCTCAACCACTGAGCCACCCAGGCATCCCTCATTTTTCCTTTTCTTATTCTTCCTGAGTCAGTGTTCTGTCCTGGTCCTGCTGCAGCCCATTTAATCCGTGTACAGTCCACACATTACATAGAGTTGTTCCAGATGTCTTGTAATCTATAGATTCCCCTCCATTGTGTTTTCATTGCATCTTTCCTGTTTTTGGTATTTAAAAAATAAATGTTGGTTACATGGAGACTCACAATCTGAATGTTACTATTGCATCCCAGTGATAGTGTTTCAGTCTTCTATTCCTGAATTTCCTGCAAACTTGCAAGTGTATGCAGATACCTGGTCAGATTCTCATCAGATTTTTAGCAAGACCAATTCATATGTGGACATTTGGCAGGGTTGGGGGACGTTTTTCGTTGTCATAACTTGGAAGGGGTTAATAGCATGTAATATCTAGTTGTTAGAGGGTACGGATGCTCCTAAACATCCTACTATGTACAAGAGATCTCCCTACAAGAATTATTTGGCCCAAAATGTCAGTAGTCCTGAGGTTTTCACAGTAATGAGTTGGTTTGGGTATTATAGATTCATTGATTTAAATACATGTTCTTTGCTTCTCTCCAGGATAATTATTATGCTTACCAAAGTTCAGCTGTTTCATCTTGGGCTGCGTGAAGCCTCTTAAGATTGACTCCGGGGTTTTTTTGTTGCAACCCTGTTCTTTGATACCTACCTTGTTTTCTACTCTGACAAAGATGTTTCTGGCTGTCTCATGTACTCATGTATTTCCTGCATCAGACCTAGATTTGGCCATTTTGCTACGGAGCCTGGTTTCTTTTCCTGGGATGTGGCATTTATAGGATCTAGGGATAGTTGTTATTACTGAATAAGTCATTTTTTTTTTTTTAGATCTCTTTGCTAGATAGATTGAAGATGCATACATTTAAAGACATATCATGAGTTCATATAATTATTTGTAGTTGAGGTTTACTATAAGGTTTTTACTGAACCTCATCATCTAGTTTAAACTCAGTATCGCCTTTCTTGCTGAAAATCCTCTTACTAAGCAATAGCAACATAATTATTTATTTGCTTTTCTCACACACAAGTCACAGAATTACAGTACTAACACTGTCGCTTTTACAGTGTGATACTGAAAACCATTTTTAACTCCTCCCCCACCCCCATTACATTTATGTTCAGGGAATCTTACTCAAGGGGTTCATCACAGATTATTCTGTTTTAAAGTCATTTGGAATAATTGTTTTCTATATATTTCGTTCTACCAACTTGATGCAAAGCCTCATTTTAAAAAATAAAATATTTACAAAATATTTACCACAATTGAAGTTATGAAAATAGTCCATTCAAAGAATATGTTCCTAGATTGTGGTTTCTGCGTTTGTACGTGAAAAGTTGGTAACCAACTCTGAATCTCACCAGTCTGCAACTTCATGGCCCTCAACAGTTTTCAGATTTGGGTCTGTCCTCAAATTGGTGGAATTTTTCTTTTGGAATTTATTTAATGGCTTATCTTTATCTGTTTTTCTTTTTCTGGAACATTTGTTATTTGCATGTCACATCTTTTATGTTATCCTCGAAACCTCTTTTTTCTGTATGTTTTATATCTATAGTTTTTGTGTCCTGCTTTGAGTTGTTTTCTCATTGATTTGATATTATTAGAAGAGAATACATGAATCCATAAATACATTATGAAAGAATTACATGGAAAAAATTACAGAATTCCACTTTCATCTAGCCTCTTCATTAATAAAAGTTTGGGTACATATGCTTTCTAGACCCTTTGCTATGTTTTATGTACATGTATACAGGATTTATGTGTGGTGTACATGCGTGTTTATAGTGTCTTAAAAACAGTATTCCTGTTTTTTTTTTTTACTAAATGTCTCAAATTTTGCTATTTATGTATATATAAATCTATTTGTGATAGCATAGTTTTCTGTAAACGCATAATTTTTCTATAATGAGTTGATTAGGTTGTCCCCCACTCCTCCCCCGCTCTCCCCCTATTAACAAAAGTTGCTGTTGCTGTTTAGGACATCCTTAATACATATTTCTTTGTGAACACATTCAGATATTACTGTTGAATTGATTTTTAGAGGTGAAGTTGCTGAATCAAATGATTCTGTTATTTAATATTTGGTAGATACTGCTAAGTTAACCTCAGAAAGGTTTTGGCAGTTGGGGGGAGGGAACAAGGCAGGCTGGACTTAGTCAGTTAATATTCTCGGCAATAGCCTGGTAGTACCAGTGTTCTCTCCCTCTTACCAGTGTGGGCATATTCTGTTTACATCTTGGGTAATCTGTTAAGAAAAAGAATCCTGTTACATTTTCCAGATTGAATTACTGGTGTAATTCAATTTATTTCATGTTGATTGGCCGTGGATTGCTTCCTTCACAGTTTTCCTTGTCCTTTTTATGGACTTGTCTTTTTCTTAATAATAGGAGAGAGCCCCCTTTTTTTTTTTTTTTTTAAGATTGTATTTATTTATTTGAGAGAGCTTAAGTGGCGGGGGTGGGGGAAAGAGACAGGCAGAAGGACAGCAGACTCCCTCTTGAGTGTAGAGCCTGTTGTGGGGCTCAATCCCAGGATCTTGAGATCATGATTTGAGCTGAAGTTAGACACTTAACCTACTAAGCCACCCAGGTGCCCCAGAAAAGATCTTTTCATGCATGCTATTAACTCCTTTGATTTTTACATACATTACAGTTTCTCCCTACCTGTTGATTTTCGTTTTAATGTCTTGTCATACATAGATTTTATATTTCAGCGAGATCATATTTATTGATATCCTAGGGAATATTCCCCCTTGCCGCAACTCTGTGTTCCTAGTGCTTATACAGCCCATCTGCATACATGTAAGACAACTGCTTATCTAAATTATTTTCCAAGTCTGTCAGTGAAAAATGTATTGTCAGTAGAACTTTAATTCCTTAATTCTTTCCTGTTTCTTGTAAAATGGGTAAATGCTAAACAAATTACTAAGGGTGTGCTTGGTTGGCTCAGTCAGTGGAGCGTAGGACTCTTGATCTCAGGATTATAAATTTTAGCCCCATGTTGGGTATAGAGATTACTTAAAATCTCTTTTTTTTTCCTTAAATTTTTTCAAAGATTTTATTTATGTATTTATGTATTTATGTATTTATATGAGACAGAGAGAGAAAGAGAGGCAGAGACACAGGCAGAGGGAGAAGCAGGCTACATGCAGGGAGCCCAATGTGGGACTCGATCCCAGGACTCCAGGATCACACCCTGGGCCAAAGGCAGGCGCTAAACCGCTGAGCCACCCAGGGATCCCCAAAAGATTACTTAAACTCTTAAAAACCAACAACAAATTATTTCGCTAAGCAGGCTGTGCCACTTCATTTGGATAATCAGATTTTTATTAGTCTTTGTATTGCTTGATATCTTCAGATGTTGATCTTGAAGTAACGGTTTCTTCAGAGTTAAGCTAGATGTGAAACATGAAGTTTCATATTCCTTACTGATACTGGTATGTTTTACCTAGTATTTCACAACATTAGATTCTTTGTTTTAAAGATCAAAATTAGAAGCATTTTGTATTCCTTAGGGTCAGTAAGCTTTAGTTTCTGGTCCAAGTGAGTTTTTAATGTTTTGACAAAAATTTTTAAAGCTTATGGACTAATTGTAATTTTTTCCATTGCTTCTTGAGATTGCATCATATGGCTTTAGCTTGCAGTTACTTGTACAGTGTCCTGCAGAGTGCATAGTGAGGGCTGCCTATATTTGCTGTGCTTTCCTTGTGTGTAGTCTGTGTTGGGTTTTAACTTAGGAAAATTGATCTTTCAAGTTTTACTTGGTATTGCATGTACAGAGAGTAGCACAAGGCCACTAGCTCTTGTGTTTCATAGGTTTTTGTTGTTATTCCCAGGGCTTTTTACTCCAGTATTTTATTATGAAAAAATTGAAACCAACAGAAACATTGGAAGCATGTTTCCGGAACAGTGAGCACCATATATTGACTTAGCTTCTACAATTAACATTTTATAATATTTATCATTTACTTACCATCCCTCATCCCTCATGAATCTGCCAATCATAGCTATTTATTTGATAGGTTAAAAGTTATAGATATTAGTACACTTCACGCCTAAACATTTTATCATGCATTTTATTAGCACAGGGCAGTTTTTAAATAAGAATTCTTTTTTTTTTTTTTTTAAGATTTTATTTATTCATGATAGTCACACAGAGAGAGACAGAGAGGCAGAGACATAGGCAGAGGGAGAAGCAGGCTCCATGCAGGGAGCCCGATGTGGGATTCGATCCCGGGTCTCCAGGATCACGCCCCGGGCCAAAGGCAGGCGCCAAACCGCTGCGCCACCCGGGGATCCCTTAAATAAGAATTCTTTGTCCATAATCTTTGTTAATTCTGAAATGTCCTGACAGCTTCTTACTCCACGTTTATTTTTAAAGATTTTATTTATTTATTCAGGAGGGACACACACAGAGAGAGAGAAGCAGAGACACACACAGGCAGAGGGAGAAGCAGGCTCCATGCAAGGAGCCCAATGTGGGATTCGATCCCGGGACTCCAGGATCACATCCTGGGCCGAAGGCAGGCGCTAAGCCGCTGAGCCACACAGGTGTCCCTCACTACAAATTTATCGTTAGTACTGATGGAGCTATATTAGCACATGTTTTGAAGTTAAAATGAATTAGTAAAATACTATATCTTAAAGTTGTTACTGTTGATATTAAACAGTGTTTTAGAAACCAGCATAGAAAATTTAGGGTTAGGTTTTTTCCCCCCCAATACAGTTAACCATCTAATGAGTTGGCTTAAGTATCTCAGGATTATTATTTTTTGAAGATTTTATTTTTAAGTAATCTCTACACCCAACATGAGGCTCATACTCATAACACTAAGGTCAAGAGTCACATGCTCTCCTGACTGAGTCAACCAGGCATTCCTCTCAGGATTATTCTAATGTAACCTATAACACTCGTCTCCACATCTGCTTTTATATTTATGTTTTTAAAGATTTATTTATTTATTTATTTATTTATTTATTTATTTATTTATTTGAGAGTGAGGGAGCACATGCATATGAGCATGAACAGCAGGGACAGAGGGGGGAGGGAGAGAGATTTCCAAGTAGACTCCATGCTGAGTGTAGAACTGGATGTGGGGCTCAGTCTCACCACCCTAAGAACATGACCTGAGCTGAAACCAAGAGTCAGATGATTAACTGTGCCCACCCACGTGGCCCCCACACCTGCTTTTAAAATTAATTACAGAGTAAAAAAAAGTTTTGTTTTCCCTAGGATCAGTGAACTTTGCTTTTCTGTTAGATTCCATAACAAAAAAATAGGTATCTAGTACATGATACATTTTCTCATTAAAAAAAAAAAACAGATTTTATTTTTAAGTAATCTCTACACCTAGCATGGAGCTCAGACTTAGAACTCTGAGATCAAGAGTCACATGCTTTTCTGACTGAGCCAGCCAGGAGCCCCTGTTTCCTCATTTTTCTGTGTTACCAAGTACCGTTGAAGTACAAGGAGCTGAAATATTTAAAGTTCATTTCTACAATCGACATAATTTCCAATAACCCCGAAAGTTTTCTTGTGTCTCTTTATTGTCCTTCCCTCTAATCCAAACCCTAAGGATCCTTCTGCTTTCTGTTATTTTACGTTGCTTTGTATTTTCTAGAATGTTATGTCAGGAATCATTTAGTATATACTTTTTTTTTTGTTTAGCTGCTGCTTAAAAATATGACATTGAGATAATTCATACATCATACAGTTGACTCATTTAAAGCATACAACTCCATGATTTATAATATATTCACAGAGTTGTGCAACCATTACCATATTTAATTTTAGAACAGTTTCATTAGCCATTTTCAGTTTCCCCCTCCTAGAACTTTAAAGGTGTTGTTTTACTGTGTTCTTGCCTCTATGGTTTCTGGTAAGGAATCCATGGTCATTGAACTTGTTTCCCTGTCAGTGGTGTGCCATAGTTTAGAAAACGGCCTAGAAAAGTTAGGGTAGGTCCCCCCCCCCGCCCCCCAGTAAAGTTAAACATCTGCATAAATGACATTTACAGAAGGCATTTTTTTGTTTTTTTTTCCTTTCTTTTTTTATTGGAGTTTGATTTGCCAACATATAGTATAATACCCAGTGCTCATCCCATCAAGTGCCCCCCCTCAGTGCCCATCACCCAGCCACCCCATCCCCCTGCCCACCCTCCCCTTCCACTACCCCTTGTTTGTTTCCCAGTTAGGAGTCTCTCATGTTTTGTCACTCTCTGATTTTTCCCACTCATTTTCTCTCCTTTCCCCTATAATCCCTTTCACTATTTTTTATATTCCCTGTATGAGTGAAACCATATAATGATTGTCCTCCGATTGACTTACTTCACTCAGCATAATACCCTCCAGTTCTATCCATGTTGAAGCAAATCGTGGGTATTAGTCGTTTCTAATGGCTGAGGAATATTCCATTGTATATATAGACCGCATCTTCTTTATTCATTAATCTTTCGATGGACACCAAGGCTTCTTCCACAGTTTGGCTATTTTGGACATTGTTGCTATAAACATTGGGGTGCAGGTGTTTTGACTTTTCACTGCATCTGTATCTTTGGGGTAAATACCCAGTAGTGCAATTGCTGGGTCATAGGATAAACTCTAAGGAACCTCCACACAGTTTTCCAGAGTGGCTGTACCAGTTACATTCCCATGACCAGTACAAGAGGGTTCCCAGAAAGCATTTTTCTGTAGTTCTTTAGCTTCCTGAAAGCGTATTCTTTTTTTCCTCTCTTTGTTCTTTGGGTGAAATAATTATTGATCTACTTTCTAGTTTACTTATCATTTCCTGTCATCTCCATTCTGTTCTTGAGCCAATCCAAAGAAATTTAATTTCAGTTGTGTATTTTCTTTTTAATTGTTAAATTTTAATTCCTAAATAGTTAATAGGCAGTGTTATATTGGTTTCAGGTGTGCAATAGAGTGATCCAGAGCTTCCATACAATACCTGGTGCTCATAACAAATGTATTCCTTAATCCCTATCCCCTGCCCCACCCTCTGGTAACCATCAGGTTGTTGTCTGTGGTTGAGTTTGTTTCTTGGCTTGTCTCTTTCTCTTGTTTCCTTTGCTTAACTTGTGTGTTTTTCATCTCTAAATGTTTTAGAAATGAAACTTGAACTTTTGAACTATGAGTTTTCAAGGTGTTTTTTTTCCTTCATCTCATGAACTCTAGTTATAATTACTGCTTTAAAAGTCTTTGATTGCGGGGCAGCCCGGGGGGCTCAGCGGTTTAGCGCCATCTTGGGCCTGGGGCATGATCCTGGAGTCCCAGGATTGAGTCCCACATGGGGGCTCCCTGCATGGAACCTGTTTCTCTCTCTGCCTATGTCTCTGCCTCCCTCTCTCTGTGTCTCTCATGAATAAATAAATAAAATCTTTAAAAAAAAGTCTTTGATTATCTCAGCAGAGAGGTTTATCTGATATTTTCAGCATCTAGATCATCTTGGCTTGGCAGCTGTTGAGCTACTGGTGATAAATACCTGGTTTCTGTTGGGAGTTTTTCCTGCCTGTGCTGCTGCTACCGTGCTACTGTGTGACTGGGGCCCCTCAGCTTTGAGGGAGGAAAAATGGGAAATTTATGCCCTCACAGTTGCTGCCATAAATAGTGTCTTTCTTTCTTTTTTTTTTTAATAGTGTCTTTCTTCTGTACTTATTTTTTAAAAACTATATACAGTCCTTATATTCTTGTTTTTTCTGTTTTCTCTGAACTTCTTGTAATTAACAGGAATAGTGAGTTATAGTGGGCTCTGGTGTCATAGTGCAATCAGTGTTTCTTATTTTTTAGGCCAGATATAATAAGGTACTAAAGACCTCATAGCAGTTTACATTTGAGTATGTAAAATTCTGATTTGGTAAGAAATATTAAGAGATACTACATAATAGGTATTGTGCAATGATCTGTTCTTTAGTTTCCGAACAGCTTAATATACCATTCTTACTTGTCATTAAATTTATTCTTTTACGATAGGTTCAAGTGTTGCACAGTTCAATGTTGGACTGCTGTTGTAACCTTAGCCAGTCAGCTCTCCCCTTCAGAAATCATCTTCGGCTCTGTAAATATTATTAAATATGAAGGTGTCCTCCCTGCCCCCCCTCCCCTCCCCCTTTAGGCAGGATGACAGTAAAAGACTTATATCTATCACATATGTTCCGTAACGTAAGAAACCTGATATGTGAATCAATTTGTAGGTGTGTTGTTTGGACTGGTGATGAGCGGGTCTTCTTTTATAATCCTACCACCCGTCTTTCTATGTGGGACCGACCCGATGATCTGATTGGAAGGGCAGATGTTGACAAAATTATTCAGGAGCCTCCTCATAAAAAAGGAATGGAAGAAGTGAAGAAACTAAGTAAGTTTTAAATTAAGAATTTATCCTCTAATTTTATCATTCTTTTAATATTTTTATAGAAAATATGAAGCCATTTAGGAAAACTTGCTATTTTCAAGGAATATAAGTGATTTAATAAATGGGAAATAGACTACTATGCTAGTTTGAACTCAGTAGTAGAGATACTAAAATATAGAGAGTTTGGACAACTGTTTTTTATAAAATATTTATATGTATATATTTTTTAACTTTATTAAGATTTTTAGTTAGTCCAAAATATATTGGTTCTGCTATGGTTTGTTTGCTTAATAATACTAAAATATTGCTCAGTTGAGCCATTTAGCACTTTGTAACCAGTAATATATTTTTTTAAATAATTAGAACTTTACAGAGTATTTTAAAAATACTTACTAAAGTTCTACAAAATACAAAATTTTATAAGGATATAAAAGCATACTCTTTTAAAGATTTATTTTTATTAGCAAGCTCGTGAGGAGGTGGAGTGGGAGAGAGAAAAAAATCCTAAGCAGACTCCCCACTGAGTGCAGAGCCCAGCCATGACCCTGAGATCATGACCTGAGCTGAAATCAAGAGTCAGATGCTTAACTGACGGTGCCACAAAGGTGCCCCCAAAGCTTACTCTTTTCAAGTAGATGAAATTTAGGGAAAGTAAGTCTTACTCTTGATAATACAGGGACAAAGTTTATTTATTTATTTTTTGTTGTTTTGTTTTTTTTTTAATTAATTTTTATTGGTGTTCAATTTACCAACATACAGAAAAACACCCAGTGCTCATCCCATCAAGTGTCCACCTCAGTGCCCGTCACCCATTCCCCTCCAACACCCGCTCTCCTCCCCTTCCACCACCCCTAGTTCGTTTCCCCGAGTTAGGAGTCTTTATGTTCTGTCTCCCTTCCTGATATTTCCCAACATTTCTTTTCCCTTCCTTTATATTCCCTTTCACTATTATTCATATTCCCCAAATGAATGAGAACATACACTGTTTGTCCTTCTCCGATTGACTTATTTCACTCAGCATAATACCCTCCAGTTCCATCCACGTTGAAGCAAATGGTGGGTATTTGTCGTTTCTAATTGCTGAGTAATATTCCATTGTATACATAAACCACATCTTCTTTATCCATTCATCTTTCGATGGACACCGAGGCTCCTTCCACAGTTTGGCTATTGTGGCCATTGTTGATAGAAACATCGGGGTGCAGGTGAGGGACAAAGTTTATTAAGAGATTGTCTTTTAAGGTTCGGAAAGCATTTCACTATATATGACACAGATATTTTTACATCATTTTTATTGCATATTTATCGGTAATTTGCCCTTATATTGACATAATTGTGTTTTTATAGAACTCCTCCATCTGCTGTAGAAGCATAAATGAATCCCCTTATACTTCCAATGAAATAAATCCTAATGTATGTCATTCATAATAATTGAGAAATCTTCATGTGTTATATATATATGTGGTGCTACATTTTTGTTTACAAGTCCTTTCTAAATCAGTGAAGCTTTGCCTGCCTGTGCTAAGGATGCTGGGCACCACTTTTTCCCTTCAGCAGTATCTATTTTATAGCTGTGATACATGACACCAAATAAACCTAGTGTTGAACCATGCCAAGGAGGTGTGAGGTTTTCTTTTGTTTTTTTGAATGTTTTTTTTAAAAATATTTATTTATCATTTATGATAGACATAGAGAGAGAGAGAGGCAGAGACACAGGAGGAGGGAGAAGCAGGCTCCGTGCCAGGAGCCTGACGCGGGACTCGATCCCGGGACTCCAGGATCGTGCCCTGGGCCAAAGGCAGGCGCTAAACCACTGAGCCACCCAGGGATCCCCTATTTTTTTTTTAATGTTTTCAGATATTTAATTCAGTTATTTGATAAGTACATGTCTCATGAATAAACTTTACAAAGTGAATTCGAAATTTAATGTAAAGGGAAGATAAATTTAGGAAGTACAGAATTGTTTGTTTAATCTTTTATAAAGGAGAGAGTATTATAGGGTGGATATTTTTATATAAATAGTAATTTTTTAAAAGAAAAGATTGTGTAATATGTTCATGTAACTTCATAATAATATTTGTTATGTTTTTGCCAGGACACCCAACCCCTACAATGCTGTCCATCCAAAAGTGGCAGTTCTCTATGAGTGCAAGTGAGTAAACTCTTAAATTGTAGCTACTTTTTAATATTATTAAAGCAAGTATTCTGGTAGTGGCTAACAGAAGGATTCAGACTTAAATGTTTTAACTGTTGCTTGCTTATTTTTTATTCTGGCGAAATTTAATTAAATTTGATCTTACAGTTAAAGAGGAACAAGAATTAATGGAAGAACTTAATGAAGATGAACCAGTTAAGGCCAAAAAACGGAAGTAAGTAATACTCACAGTTCATGTAATTCAGGTAGATGATACCTATTTTAAAAGTTGGTTAGGTCACAGTCAGTTTGTGGTCGGGACAGGTAATGTGTATGTTGTTAGGAGACAGAAGTCATGATTGCTCTCTAAGACCTGATAGTATAAAACTTTGCTTTAGAATGTAGAAATGGTGTCCCTTTTATTGCTAGATTTGCAGAATATTTGATTACTTAAATATGTATTATAAAGCCAAGTGACATTTTAGGAATAGTTGCTAAATTACTTTTAGACATTCATTAAGCCTAAATTTTACAACAAATCTCCTCCTTACTAGTAGAATCCAACAGAGACCATTCCAGAAATTTCAGATGCACAGACTTCTCTCTCTTTTTATGTACTTGTCACTTAGCTAGTCCTTGGGTCTGTGTCATTACTGCGTGGTGAAGAGGGAACCTGTGAGTTTAGAAAATGCTTTGGGGGAAAGAGATTGCCATACATGGGAGCATTTAGGTTGGCCAGTGCTGTGTAGTTGGTTAAAATTGTAATGTTTCTAATTATGGGGGGTGAAAGGCTGGGGTAGAGGGTATTTGTGTGTTGGGGGGGGGGGGGGGAATGGGACCATTATTTAGCAGCAAAAAGGAAAGTTTGAAGACATTATTAGGAACTGGATGAACTGTAGTCCTTATCTAAAAAGGACAGATTGAATGCAGCCAAATTATGGCAAAAAAATAAGTAAGACAACCCCCTTGGAAGGGTGGTTCTTTAAAAAAAAAATCATTTAGCAACAACATTAAGAAATTAAGTTATTAAAGAGCATCACTCATAATCAAACAAAGTAATATAGCTGTTTTCATTTTTGCAGTTGACTTTTTAGTTCTTGACCAAATATGTAAATATTTTTATTAGTTGTAATCAACTGATTTTGTGTTCTTTAAAAAAAAAATCTAGAATAAGATGTTTGTTTTCTTAATCATTATAAATGACTGTATTCATTCTGTTTATATAATCATAATTTTGGATGTTCCTACAATGTTAAACTTTTAGGTTGTTTTTAATTGTTTGTTCTTATAGACAACTCTGTAAGGTTTTTAACTGCTTTTATCAGGAGAATGTCAAAGAAGTCCTTTATGTGGATTGCCCGAGCTTCTCTATTTAGGTACAAAGTTAAAAGCCTATTTTTCCTGGCTTAGTTTTTCTTTATTTCTTTTATTGAGATAGATAGTGATAGTTTGTATTGTGACATTTCCATTTAGTGTAATTCTGTAAAGGTTATTTGTTTTCATTAGTTATATTTCTTGGATGTCTTTTAATTCTTTATTTAAATAGTTCTTAAATAAATTATTATAAGAGGGTATATTGTTTGGCAAATTACTTTTACCTGTTTGTTTTGTGCATATCTTAGGTCACAGACTATCTCGCTAAGTTCCTGCAGGTCACGGACTATGTCTTCTATTTCTTTTGATTCATTCCCTAAGTTGCTAATAACCTCTCACTTAATATATTTGTGGGTCAGCCTTAGTTCCATTTAAATCTCCTGGGCTACCTTCACTTCCCTATATAGTATGCTTTTGAAATTGATGATGTTTTTTGTCATCCTAATTCCCTTAAGTTTGTGGAGGGCATGTGAGCCAATTTTATTTTTATACTTAGCAGATCATATTTAAGAAGGAAGATCTGCTCAGACACACCCAAATATTAACTGAATCACTTACTGTTTTGGATTATTCACATGAATGGGCCTTCTTCATAGTGCAGATGTTTGAGAGGTGACTCCATTTCATGTTTACAATCTCCCTTGAGTGAGAGCAATAGCAACAGGGTTGTCCTTAGCACTGAGGTGCATTTTTGGAGGAAAAAGAAGTAGTTTAGTCATTGATGAACAATTCTAATTCCATCTAACTACTCCTGGGCCTATGTTGCTCTCTGGGACCTGTCCTTCAACTTAAATCTCAACTTACCACCCAGAAAGTGAGTAAAAAAGATGTCAGGTAGGTAAGGTATATATCTCACGTATCCACTTAGCCAAGTTTGCAGATATTTTCATTGTATTTTCAAAATGAATATTTGAGATTACTAAGACTTATACCAATTTTTATTAGATTAAAAAATATTTTATGCATCTATAATGTAAAACATTTTGGAAAATACTGTTTTTCCTATATCATTTCAAGAACTAAAATTATATTTTGTGCTGTTTGTTTCTAACACATAGAGTCTTACTGCAATGTTAGTTTTTTGTTTTTGTTTTCGAAAGTAAGGTAGTTCATTCTGTGTATCAGAGGGAGAGACAGCACAACAATATAGCCATTGTAACATCGTTAGAAGCTCATTGTAACTTTATTATTATTATTATTATAATGAAAGTTGCTTATCCCTTAGATTTCATTTGAAACCCTCAATATAATTTTTTTTTGCCAAAAATATGCTGCTCAGTAGTGAGTCTTGAATATTCCATTGATTTAAAGATTTTAGTAAGATTCCTTATTAATATATTGTCAGTTGATGCTTTATATTTTATTTTTTTATAGGAGAGACGATAATAAAGACATTGATTCAGAGAAAGAAGCTGCCATGGAAGCTGAAATTAAAGCTGCCCGAGAAAGGGCCATTGTCCCTCTGGAGGCCCGAATGAAGCAGTTCAAGGACATGCTGCTAGAGAGAGGGGTCAGAAAACAATCTTTGGGGGAGATATTTCTGTTTTGTATAAGTAATATAAATATGTCTTGCTAAAAGGTCAAATCTAAGGTTAGTGCTCATGTTGTGGGGGGGGATAAGGGAAGCCTATCAAATTACTGTACTCAAAGGGCCTTTTTCTTGGCTCATCATATCATGTTTAACTAAATGCCATTTTACTATCCTTTTAAATACAAATAACATTTAATATGTATTGGGTTATTACATTTTGGTGAGTAATATAAGATGCGTATTAACAGAGTATTAACATTACAGAGTGGCGGACTACGTGGGATAGGTAAGGTATAAATGACTCTTTAATATTTTCACAATGGCTTTTGGTTAAAGGAGAACTGGTACTTACTGGTATTATTAATAAAGTTTAATTGAGAGAGGGTTTCAACCTTTTGGTTATATTCACAGATTCATTTGAGTAAGTATAATAGTTGAATTTAAAATCACAACATTGTTCAAAAGATTGGAGCAAGCATGGAAAATCAAAATGCAAATCTTCAAGGCTTTTTCTGATGTACTGATTTTTAAAATGTCACACAGTAGTGGTTATTTTAATGAGTAATTAAGTGTGTGTTATTTCTATATAATATAGAAATGTTCAGAGCCAATTAGTGTGGAAATTTGCTCTTGCTAGCCTCCCACTGCTTGTCATTTATTAGTGATGGAAACTTCAGTATGGTTTTTATTATGTCTCCTTTTTAAGCAGATGTCCTGTAGATTTCAAGGAAAATTATATGACCTTTATGTTTTTAGAGCCAACTTAATTATGAAGCAATACATTTTTATTTTAAAGGTGTCTGCTTTTTCAACATGGGAGAAGGAGTTGCACAAGATAGTTTTTGATCCTCGGTACTTACTTCTCAATCCTAAAGAGAGAAAACAGGTAAAAGGAAAATAACATTTAAGAAATGTATCTCCCTTTGCAGCATAATTTTTACAACATAAAGAATAAACCAGCATCCTCCTCTCCCCTAACACAGTACTTTAAAAACATAGTCTTAAACCTTAGAACACAGTGATCTTCTATGTGGACATTTCTACCTCAGAAATATTGGGATAGTTTTGCCTTTATTGTGGCTGTTGCTACTGCTTCATGAGCATTTTGTCTTTATGCCTTGTACACACTGAGGTTATATTTAAAAATTTTTCAAAATTCATTTCAAATGTGCTTTTCAATTTACTTTTTCTTCGGCAAATGATGGCAAATTGAGAGTAGAAAAAAATGTCAAAATAGATATGAGTAGAAAGGAAAAAGAAACACATGCAATCCTACCCAACTGATGGGATCATGACTGAATACTGGTGTTAATAACCTTCATGACTATTAGTGCCAATATATGTGTGTGTATGTGTGTGTGTTGTATATAGACAATATTCAAAGGCATGTTTACGTTTCATGTGCACATTCTACATCAAAGTGGCAGCTGTTAAAATGTCTTTTCATTATACGCTTAAAGAATTGATGGACACTTGAGGGTCTGCTGAACTAGAGTTAACACCAATTAGAGTTGCCTGGTTATTGAGTTGCCATTGATTCCCATGATGACTCAGTGATACATATCCTCTCACAGTGATTGCTTCTTCCTCTAAAGCATTGCACACTTCTAACTTAAATAGCTTCTGAATTACCTGGACCACCCTGACACTGATCTCTGTAGAACTGTGAGTATGTTGAACCACTTGCTATAGGGCTTTTGGGCTACAAGATTTCATTTGGTAGTCTGTCCTATTATATATTGATAATTTAACAGTTGGAATAATTCTCTACACTGCTTGTGCCATTATGCATGTAGGTGTCATCACAAACTTTTTATGAAGAGAGGACATTTATAGTGTGCCAGACCTGTATTTTAGTAGGTGTAATAGAAAAGCATGACTTCCCAGATACATTTGCATCTGCATTTCAAATGCAGTAGGGCTTTTTTGTGTTTGTTGTTATTTGTTTTAAACTGTATAATGGTCTCATTCTCACCTGGGGTGATGGCCCTATCAAAAAGTATAAATGAGGGGATCCCTGGGTGGCGCAGCGGTTTAGCGCCTGCCTTTGGCCCAGGGCGTGATCCTGGAGACCCGGGATCGGGTCCCACGTTGGGCTCCCGGTGCATGGAGCCTGCTTCTCCCTCTGCCTGTGTCTCTGCCTCTCTCTCTCTCTCTGTGTGTGACTATCATAAATAAATAAAAATTAAAAAAAAAAAAAGTATAAATCAGCCTTGGTTCTTTACTTCTCTCCACTGTACATTTCAAGTCTGTCAGCAAAATCTACCTACAAAAGCTTGTAAATACAACTTTTTATTCACCATTTCCCCCACTATCACTGTATTTCAAGCACCGTGACCATTTCTTGGTATCTCTGTAGCCTCTGACTGATCTCTGCTTCTTCCATTCTTGTTTTTTTTTTTTTTTCTTTTTTTAAAGTTTTATTTATTTATCCGTGAGAGACACAGAGAGGCAGAGACATAGGCAGAGGGAGAAACAGGCTCCCTGCAGGAAACCTAATGCAGGACTCAATCCCAGGACCCTGGGACCATGCCCTGAGCCAAAGGCAAATGCTCAACCACTGAGGGACCCAAGCCCCCCATTTTTGCTTTTTCTGTTGTCAAGTTCTTTTTTTTTTTTTTTTAAAGATATTATTTATTTATTCATGAGAGACAGAGAGAGAAGCAGAGACATAGGCAGAGTGAGAAGCAGGCTCCATGCAAGGAGCCCGATGTGGGATTCAGACCCGGGAATCCGGGATCACGCTCTGAGCCAAAGGCAGACACTCAACCGCTGAGCCCCTCAGGCATCCCTGTTGTCAAGTTCTTTTTCCACACAGCAGCCAGACTCATTTTAAAGTTTAAGTGACAGGGCAGCCCAGGTGGCTCAGCGGTTTAGCACCGTCTTGAGCCCAGGGCCTGATCCTGGAGACCCGGGATCGAGTCCCATGTCAGGCTCCCTGCATAGAGCCTGTTTCTCCCTCTGCCTGTGTCTCTGCCTCTCTCTCTCTGTCTTTCTCTCTCTCTCTGTGTCTCTCATGAATAAATAAATAATCTCTTAAAAAAAAAATAAAGTTTAAGTGACAGATGAAGGCATTGTTACTGTTCCCTTGCTTAAAAAATGTGCGGTGCTTCCCATTTCGTGTAGGATAAAATTGAAATTCTTTATCATGACTTACGAGATTCTACTTACACTCTTAACTGCATACTTCTTGAAGTTCTTTTCTTAGATTCATTCATCCCAGCCACCCTTCTTTTGTTATGCCTTGAACAAGTTAGGCACAATCTGGTATTTGTTTTTTCTGTCTGGAATGTTCTTCCCCCAGGTGTTTGCATGTGCTCCGTCTTTTCATTCAGGTGTTTGTGTGAGTGCCTTCTGATCAGTGTATCTCTTTGCCTTCTTGCTTTTATAGCACTCATAGCTCTGAATGTCTAAAATTATCTTCTGTCTCTCCTAAAATATAAATATAATATAAATTCTGAGGGCTAGAACTTTGTTTTGTTCATTGCTGTATGTGTAATGCTTGGAATGATGCTTAACCTAAAATCTCTGGAGGTTTATTTTAAAATTTTTGTGACTTATTCTTCATGCCATTGAGTGTTAACAGTTTCTTACTGAGTTAAATTAGAAGTACCTATTGAGAACTAAAATTCTTTCCCAATTTAGGAGGCATTTTTGTAAGCTGATGGTGTTATCTCCTGTTAAGAGAAATTCTTAGAAAGAGGAAAAATAACAAGCATTATTCTATTTAAATAAAAACTATACCTTTTAAAGGTTCTCATGCTGGTTGAGTAGAATTCTTAGAACTAGAATGTAAGAAATGAAAAGAGAAGCTAACATTTGGCATTAATCCCCGTACTTTTTCAGTACTTAGTTTTATTATTTGTGTAAGAGGAGAAACCAATCAAGGAGAAACCAATTAAATACTAGGATACGTATTTGCACTTTGTAACTTCATTTCAGAAATGTTTGTTTTGATTTTAAAAAATCTTAACAGTTTAATTGAAAATGTCTTATAATCTAAAAGTACATCTCTTTCACTTTTGTCCTTTTCTAGTTATCTATAGATTTATGTGTATTTTACATCATTATAAAATAAGTATTTTATATAATTATAACCATAAATTTTAACTTTAGATTTTCCTTATATAATTTTTTTTTAATTGGACTTCTTGACCCTTAAGGTGTCTTCCAACTCTTTTTTTTTTTTTGAAGATTTATTTATTCATGAGAGACACAGGCAGAGGGAGAAGCAGGCTCCATGCAGGGAGCCCGACGTGGGACTCCATCCCAGGTCTCCAGGATCACGCCCTGGGCCGAAGGTGGCGCTAAACTGCTGAGCCATCCAGGCTGCCCTCTTGTTTTTGATAAAAGATCACTTAAGGAGTCAGAAATATTTTGGTTGATTTGTTTTTTGTTTTGATAAGTTTTAAAGTGAATAACAGGGCGGTCTGGGTGGCTCAGCGGTTTAGCACCGCTTTCGGCCCTAGAGACCCAGGATTGAGTCCCACGTCGGGCTCCCTGCATGGAGCCTGCTTCTCCCTCTCCTTGTGTCTCTGCCTTTCTCTCTCTCTCTGTATCTTTCATGAATAAATAAAATCTTAAAAAAATAAAAATAAAAAATAAAGTGAATAACATTTTTCAACAGAATCAGACCATTCCCATATAGGATTTTTGCCTCTGATGTAGAGACTAGTTATGCTAATGCTTTGAAATAAATTGTCTGTTACCTTATTTCAAAATAAACATTTTAAGTAGTATGTGTTATTAAGAGCTTTTTATGATTGATAGTATTATAATATGGTATAACATTACCAGGATAGTTACTGTTATCTGGCTGTCTTGGCCACTGTTCACTGAGTCAGTATCAAATTATATATTAAATTGAAGTGGGAATCAAATAATAGAGACCTGTTGAAAAGGAAAAACTATTCCTCTACGCATTAAATACTTGGACATCGATTGTGTAGGTATTTTTACACATTAGTTCTCTGACAATAGCTGGCTGACCAGCCATTAAATTGAGTTCTAACACCATCGACATGGAGTTAGAATCAGATCCTACAGATTAAGGGCTTAGTCCCACAAGACCTGCCTTCTCTTCAGATGCCAATAACAAGTAATAGTTTCCCAGATTCTGCACCCTTTTGTTCAGTTTGGCTACAAATCAGAGATTCCCATGGTACCCTCCTAAGGTTTAATCATTTGCTCTCATGGCTCACAGAACTCTGGGAAACATTTATATTTACTGGTTTATAATAAAGGATATGTTAAAGGTTACAATTGAACAGCAGATGATGTACGTAGGGTGAGTGAGGTCGGAAGGGTCCTGGATACTGGAGCTTCTGTCTCTGTGAAGTTGGCAGTATACCATTCTCTTGGCACATAGATGTGTTCACCAAGCCAGTAGCTCTCTGAATCCATTTGGTTACAGTTTTTATGGAGGCAGCTTGATGTTGGCATGATCGATAAATCACTGATCATTTGTGATTGGACTCAGTCACTAGCCTTTGAAAGTTCCAATTCTCTAATGATATGGTTGGTTCCACTGGTAACTGCTGTCCTGTGGTTATGTAGAAGATTCCCAAAAATCACTTCACTGACACTAACTTAAGTATAGTTGAAAGGGCCTTGTTATGACTAACAACATTGTTCTTTTCACCTTTCTCTATTTCAGAACTATAGGACAAAAGCCAGGTACAATAGTAGATGCCCCTATTGCTCTTATCACTTAGGAAATTATAAAGGTTTTAGGATCTCTGGCCAGAAACCAGGATGAAGACCAAATATATATATTTTATTATTTTTTTTAAATTCCACTTAGCCTACAGTGTAATATTAGTTTCTGGTACACAGTGTTGTGATTCAGCACATCATACAATACCTCATCCTAACAAGTGCCCCTGACCCCTTATCTCCATCATCTGTTTTCACCCATCCTGCCACTTATCTCCCCTCTGGTAACCATCAGTGTGTTCCCTATAGTTAAGAGTCTATTTCTTGGTTTGTCTCTCTCTTCTCTTTACTGATTTGTTTTCTTAAATCCCACATATGAGTAAAATTATTTGGTATCTGTCTTTCTCTGACTTATCTTGCTTAGTGTAATACTCTTTAGCTCCATTTATGTTGTTACAAATGGCAATTTTTGTTCTTTATCAGATATATTTTTTTCTTAATACTACACTCATACATTTCAAAAACTTGTATTTTGAAGAAAAATAAACATACAGAAAAGTCTAAAAATCATAAGTTTCAAAATTGCCCATACTATGTAATGACGTAGATTAAGACATGGAAACAGTTATGCAAGACAGCTAAGTCCTAAAGGTCTGTACAGCAATAGTGCCTGTAACAAGCAGAACTGCATTGGATGCTCAAAATTTTGCTAAGATAATAGATCTTTTATTAAGTGTTCTTAATATCCCATACAAAATAAGAATAAAAAGGGCTGAGGAGTGTTTTGGAGGTGATAGATAATGTTTTTGGCATAGACTGTGGTCATGGTTTCTCAAATGTATATTTATCTTCAAACTTAAGTTGTATACGTTAAATATGTAGAGCTTTTTGTATGTCAGTCATACCTCAATAAAGTGGTGTAAAAAAAAGAAAAATGGAATATTACCAACACTCTAGAAGCTGCTTTGGTTTAGACAGTATAGCCTTTTAGAATGGATGATTTTGATTATGTCTGTAAAAGTCAACTAGGAAGTCTTTGAAAATTTGCTGACTTTCATGGTGTTTATTACAACATTTTGTTCACAAGTTGATGATGTAAGAAAATACTTAAAATAGAGAACATAATAAAGCTGAAGTGTATTGGGAAGCATGACACATATAATTGGGAGAAATTTGGAAGCACAACAGAACTCCTAAGTTTCTTTGAGAAGTTAATCTTAGCTAGTGATTTCTGACCTTGATGTGGGATATTATTCCAAAGGAAGGGATGTGAAGTTTTCTTGAGCCTCTGAAGAGAAAGTTAACATAGATTCTCTTGGGTTTTATTTGTAATTTACTACCTTAACAAATAAGAAAGTATATTCCAAGGGGGCACCAGGGTGGCTCATTTGGCTCAGGTCGTGACCTCGAGGTGTGAAATTGTGCACCATGCAATTGGGCTCCCTGCTCAGTGGGAAGTTGGCTTCTCCTCTCTCTCTCCCCCTCCCCTGTGTACCCTCTCTCACTCTCTAAAATGGAGAAATCTTTAAAAAAAGAAAAAAAAAGAAAGTTACGTACCAAGAAAGGAGAGAGGAATTGAAAAGAGCCCTCTTTTCCAATTCCGTCAGCATGCAAATTATAGTGCTATATTTAGAGGGTACTGAAAATGACCTACATGCCTATCAGGAGACCAATGAGATAATGGTAGATATTTCCGTACACCTATTAAAGACTAGTAGAGGGATCCCTGGGTGGCGCAGCGGTTTGGCGCCTGCCTTTGGCCCAGGGCGCGATCCTGGAGACCCAGGATCGAATCCCACATCGGGCTCCCGGTGCATGGAGCCTGCTTCTCCCTCCGCCTGTGTCTCTGCCTCTCTCTCTCTCTCTGTGACTATCATAAATAAATAAAAAAAAAAAAAAATTAAAAAAAAAAAAAAGACTAGTAGAGTTATATGGTCTGACCTGGAAAGAAGTATTAAGTGTTTAAAAGAAAACATTTTTTGTTTGACTTTTTCTGAAGATGTGCATGCACACATTTAAAAAGTCAAATAGTTCCATAAGATATGCTAGGAAAAATATTAGAGGGCTGTCCCAGT
Organism: Vulpes lagopus; assembly: GCF_018345385.1. Taxonomy (NCBI): domain Eukaryota; kingdom Metazoa; phylum Chordata; class Mammalia; order Carnivora; family Canidae; genus Vulpes; species Vulpes lagopus. The sequence continues at coordinate 90,306,065 of NC_054831.1, forward strand.
TGTGTCTTTCTGAAGACAATTCTTCCAGAGCCTTCTGACTTGCTTCATTCTGGACTGGTTGCCCTCAACACCTGATGTACAGCTGTTACCTTTGGGAATGACCACTCTTTACCACCATCCTGGGATGTCCCTAATCTCTCTTTTTTTTAGGGGGGGAGGTTCACCTGTTTCCTCCATCATAAGTCTTTTCTTTCTTGGTTTACTCCCTTTTGATGCATTCTTTCCCTGTAATAGCTTCTTGGGAGAACATGCATGGGAAGTAAACTTCTGAGGCCTTGCATGTTTGAAAATACCTTTATTGTATACCCTTAATTTGGAATTGTTTGGGTAAGATATTTGAAATTGGAAGTCTTTTTCAGGATTTTGAGTATGTTATTCTTTTTCTGGTTTTCGGTGTTGTTTTGGAAGCTGTTACTTGTTCCTTCGTTTATGGATATATTTATTTTTCCTTTTTGTAGGCTTTTAGGATCTTCTCTTAGTGTACAGAGTTCTGAAATCTCACTATGATTGTGTGTCTTCGTGGAAGGGGCCCAGTTTGCTGGGCCCTTGGTGGCCCTTCCAGTATGTGAACTTGCATCTCTCAGTTCTGGGAGATTCTCTTGTATTGTTTTTTTTTTTTTTTTTTTTTTAATTTGTTTCCACCTATTTACTTTTTCTTTCTGGGACAGAAATTTTGCCCTTGTGGGCTTTTCCTTACACTCTCTTTCTCTTGTTTTCTACTTCTCTTTTAAAAAACAAAAACATTTTGGGTGACTTTGTCATCTTTACAGCCTAATCCTTTAATTTGATTTTTCATTTCTTCTGTCATCCTTTAATTTCTAGGGTTTCTGTTTTCTTTTCCCTGTTTTATGGTTCCAATTTCTTAGTTTTATGAGATTGTTGAGGGTTTGTTTTAAAAAATTTCATTTTCTCCTGTGTCTCTGCGCCTCTCTCTCTCTCTCTCTCTTTCTCTCTCTCTGTCTATCATAAGTAAAGAAATAAATCTTTAAAAATAGGCAGGGGGGAATCCCTGGGTGGCTCAGTGGTTTGGTGCCTGCCTTTGGCCCGGGGCGCGATCCTGGAGTCCCAGGATCGAGTCCCACGTCGGGCTCCCGGCGTGGAGCCTGCTTCTCCCTCCTCCTGTGTCTCTGCCTGCCTCTCTCTCTCTCTCTCCCTCCCTCTCTCTCTCTCTCTCTCTCTCTCTCTCATAAATAAATAAATAAATAAATAAATAAATAAATAAATCTTTTAAAAAAATAAAAAATAAATTTCATTTACCTGCACAGTTTCTGTTTTCTATTTTGGTTTCTATTTTTTTATGTTGGAGAGTTTCCTTAGATAGTCTTTACAGAGACCCTGGCTGCTCATGATTAGGAATGAAGCACTAAAATGCTCTTTGGGCACTCTGAGTGTCTGAAATGGGGTCCTATGACTTGGCTTAGTATAAAGTATAAAGCATGGATTCTCAATCGGGGCAGTTTTACCCCAGGATACGTTTTAGGTTGTCAAGACTGAGGGGGTGTTATTGGCATCTGGTAGCCAAAGATGCTGTTAAATATCATCTGGCCCATGTGTCCTAAGTGTTGAGGTTGAAAAACCCTGCTGTAGAGTGATATTAGCCAGTGTGTTGAGGATCTGTTGGTACAGTAGGTTAGTTTTTTAGGCTGGTCAGATTTTTTAAAAGAACCTTTATAGTGTTCTGATGAGGCACAGCCTTACGGCTTTTGTTCTGGGAGAACTCTGTCTTACTCTTTGGTATGTAACTGATTAACTTGCTGTTTTCTCAGTCTTGTCTGCCTCATTTCTAATTTATGTTTCCCCCTAGGCCACAGATACTGTTTTACCTTTCAGAGCAAGGATCAGCAAAACTTTAACATAAAGAGTCAGATAAGAAATATTTTAGCTTCAGGGGCCACAGTAGTGTAATCCTGCAGCTCCAGTGCAGGAGGGCCCATAAATGTAAAGGTTGTAAACATGACTAAATAAAGATTTACTTCTGGATCCTGAATTTTGGATTTCATCTGATGGTCATTTGTCATGAAATGTCATGAAATTTTCTAGTATTTTTTTTTCCTAACCATTTAAAAATGTTAAAACTTTTTTGGGGCTGTGCAAAAACAGATTTGGCCAGCAGATTGTGAATTGCCAACCCTTGTTCTAGAGAATAATCACTTGCCTTTTACTGTGAGGTTCAGGAGTGGCAGTGACCTCCAGTAGGTGAAGTTGGCAAGGGAGATCTACTGATTGACTTATTCTTAAACAGACTAAGATCAGTCTGTCTTTACCCTCACTTCTCTGGATATCTGGTGCTGTCACTTGTGGAGCTTTTTGAGGATTCTCTAATTAAAATTAAAAAAGAAGATTGGTTTCTTTGTTTTCTTGATTGCTGAGTTACTCAGGTCCACTTTCTCACTTCTGCCAAGTCCTTTCCTACTTATACATGTTCTTTTTACCTTTAAGAGTTGCTTTTTCTCTTTTTCCCATTGGCCTGTTCTTGATGGTTTGTAACTTAAAATGTTCTATTGGCATTTTATTGGCATTTGAAGAAAACAGGAAACAGTCATGGCATGCATGTTCAGTTTATTGTCTTGTCTATATACATTGTTAAGTGGGTAAAAAATTACAGGATATATGTAAAGCATTACATTTTGGTGAAAATAATTATGTCCTAAAGAGAAGCACAGAAATAAATTTAAACTATCTGTTCCAGGTTTTTTCCTAGAAGAGATTTGGAAGGATTCTAATTTCTTTCATATATTTTATATTGCCTGAAATTCAATTTGAAATCAGGGAAAATGTATTCAATTTGAAATTAGGGAAAATGAAAATTAAAGATGCTTTTAACTTTCTTCTAGAAATCTAAACAGAGGGTTTGTGAGACTTGCTACAGATAACTTATATATAAATGAAATATGTGTAGTTGGCGCATTTATCTATTATAGTTCGGACAGAGATATTTATTTAGTATTATAGATTCCATAGTTTGGTAATTAAATGATTTATATGAAAGACTAACTTGTCAAATTGGTTTATTTTTGTGATAGGTATTTGATCAGTATGTAAAGACGAGGGCAGAGGAAGAACGCAGGGAAAAGAAAAACAAAATAATGCAAGCCAAGGAAGATTTCAAAAAAATGATGGAAGAAGCAAAATTTAATCCGAGGTATATGATTCATTACTTAACATTTCAAAATATCTATGTGCTTTCTCCTAAGAACAGTTAAGAAGACGTGTATCTTTTGGATAATTGGATTATTTGATTATTGGTTGCTGTATTTCCAATCTTCATTCTTAATATATTTCCTTTAGAGGAATCTCTTGTGCCCTTTGAGAGGCATTGGTTTTTGAGAAGGCTACCTTTGTTTTAAAAGCTTCCCTATGGGAGTAAATTTCCTTCTCTAGAAACTGGCAAATGATTTAAAAAAGAAAAATCTGTATCTTTTTAAAGTCTGACACATAATAGATTGTAGAATAGGAACATTAATTTGAGTGAATTGAAGTGGTAAAGAACCTCTGCTTTTGTCTGACATTTCAGTTGATTGTTAATGGGTATTGAATCTGTATAATGTATAATGGGCTGAAGAAGATGAGACATTTTAAACTTACATGGCTAACATCGTAACACAATAATGGCATCATTTAGTGGATATTATATGTGCGTTTAAAAGTATATGTACATCTTATACTTATTTTTCAGGTAAGGAAAGTAAGACAGTAAATTAGGTAACTTGCCCACGTGAATCTGGGGTTTCAGTTAGATTCCATTGTTAACATTGAATAGTCTAGGCAAGGGAGAATTACTTTCTTATTTATGGCTTAGTTTTGGCAGTGGTGTTAGGCTGCTATGAAAAATTTGTAACATGGAGAATCTCCAACAAAACTGTAGGGTAGAATTATGGAGCATCTGGGTTAAGTGGTACTTTTTGTAAAAATCCATTTTGTTTAAACAGTTACTTTTGTCATTGGAGATAGAGAAGAGTGATGCAGTTTGAGAAAGTGTATTTGGTATTACGATTTTATATTTAAAAGATGAAGAGAAACCTATGGCATTAATACACATTTCAGACAAAGTTAACAGAGTATTTGTGTTTCTGAAGAATGCAATATTTGTAAGGACGTAATCAAGTCTCTCTCTAAGGCTCTCTAAGGGTTCTTAGATCTTAATGTTTGGTTAATCAGAAGAGTGAGTTCTTGGGTCAGATACTTGGGAGTGGGTTATTAAAGACATTTTGGGAGGCAGTTGAGGAAATTTGAGCATAGTTTGTTATTACATGATATTAAAGAATTCATAATATTTTTGGGTACTGTGGTTGTGGAGGGAAAAGGATTTACTCTGAGGGAGATACATGGCTGAAATATTTATAGATTAGTCTCATGATGTCTGCAACTTGTTTTCAAGTGATTCAGCAAAATACATCTATTTATTAAAAGCATTATGGATCTGGCAATAATGGATCTTGAAATTCAAGAGATATCCATTTTGTGGATTTGACAGATTAAGTTTGCTGTATCAAGTATCCTGCTAGTGTTCTTTTGGAGCTGATAGAATTGTTGGAGTGATCTGTATTTTGCGGGTTACTTCAAAAAATAAAGCCATGAAAAAAAAAAGCCATGAGGTACATAACTGGAAGTCTCGCACCAGGAACATTGTGCTGTATTGCTATATTAATATATTTAATAGTAGCATAGAGATTAGGACCAATTTTAGTGAGTGGCAGAAAATGAGGAGGAAAAACTTAAAATGGACAAAATAGTGTGCATTAACTCGAGTTCACTTTGAAATGGAAGAAAACCACTGTCACTAAGCTTTTTAGTAGAGTTTGTAAAGTCCTGGAGCTTATTCTAGGGAAAAGAATGCTTGGGGAGAATTACCTTAATGCCCATTTCTACATCTTTTTTCTATTTTGATGGAAAGGTTAAGACATTCTTTGTAGGGTCAATTCCTGGTCTCCTGCCTCTATTATCCACCTTCAACTCTCCTTGAGAGAAAAAAAAAAATCTCCTCTTACCAAAGCAGTGCTTTTTGGAGTTAGGAGATAAGTCATATAAAAATCTATCTGAATTTAATGCTAAAACTTCATCTTAGTCTTTTCTGTGAAAAATCATAATTATTTACCTATTGTATTACAAGTTATAGAAATACCTATAAAATAATTAAATTCTCACTTTTGTAAGTTGATTTTGCATTTTAAAAAGTTTATTCTTTAATCATAGTAGTAATTGCTCTTCTCTCTTAAGATTATAATGCAAGGTGCTTAATTTACCATAAAAAGAAAACATTTGGGGATCCCTGGGTGGCTCAGCGGTTTGGCACCTGCCTTTGGCCCAGGACGCGATCCTAGAGTCCCGGGATCGAGTTCCGCGTTGGGCTCCTGGCATGGACCCTGTTTCTCCCTCTGCCTGTGTCTCTGCCTCTCTCTCTCTCTCTCACTCTCTCTCTGGCTATCATGAATAAATAAATAAATAAATCTTTAAAAAAAAAGAAAACATTTGATGGACTACATATGATCCCCTTTCTGGGATATCTGTTTTTTACCTAAAAATTTTATTAAAGGTACATACCCATTATTCAAACCAACTGCAATATTTCATTAATGAAATTAGATATTATAACATGTAAAAGATTGTTAGAATCTGGATTTGGTTGCCAAAGTGTAAAAATAGCAAACACTAGCTGTGAATGATACTTCTAGTTTTCAGTTGCTATTTTAATTTAAATTCTAAATTTTGAAGTTAACCAGTTTTTTCTTTATAGTGGAAGTTGTAACATAATCTTTGTTTTAACACCAGAGAAGATGTGTTTTATAATTGCATTGAAATAGTTAAATAGTTCTTAAAAGGAGAAAGTTAAATTTATTTTTCCCCTCTAAAAAGATGCTAAATGTGGGAGTATTTATTTATTTATTTATTTATTTTTTTGTGGGAGTATTTATTATAAAAGCAAATTATTATTATGCTTCAGATATTGAATTCAGATATTAAACTTCAGATATTGAAGTATATCCAAACATGAAAGCTATATTTAAAGCCTTTTATTTGTGAAGAAAATTTTTATGCTGAGCCTCATTAGCCCTCATAGGCCTCATCCTTTTTATATAGCCTGCTATATATTACTAATCTTTCACTAAACATACCTAATTGTGCTTTTTGGATCTCTGCATGTTGATGTTTTCATCCAAACCAGGGAAAGTTTTGATGAGCATTTTTTTCTGCTCTGATTCATTTTTTTCCCTTTTAGAAGTCTAATTACACCTTTTTTTTTTTTTTTAAATTACACCTATTTAAAGTGTTTGGTATTTTCGCACATGTTCCTGAGACTATCTCCGGCCCCCCCCCCCCCCCCCCCAATTTTTTTCTTGCGTATTCTTTTGGTTAGGTAACTGGTACTGATCTAACTTGGAGTCACTGCCTCTTTATTCACTGTCTGCTCTTTTGTTAAGCCCATTCAGTTAATTTTTCCTTTCGGTTAACTTTAGGTTCTTTTTTTTCTGTTTTTAATATCTGAAACTTTTCTTTTTTTTTTTTTTTTTAATTTTTTATTTGTTAATGAGAGTCACAGAGAGAGAGAGAGAGGCAGAGACATAGGCAGAGGGAGATGCAGGCTCCATGCACCGGGAGCCCGACGTGGGATTCGATCCCGGGTCTCCAGGATCGCGCCCTGGGCCAAAGGCAGGCGCCAAACTGCTGCACCACGCAGGTTTCCCCTGAAACTTTTTTTCATTCATTAAGACTTTGTTTTTAGTTCTTTGAACCCATTTTTCTTTAATCCTTTCAGTGTAATTATAATAGATTATAATAGATTATAAAAGATTTATCTCTGCCTAGAACAACATCTGGGCATTTGGGGGTTAGTTTCTGTGGATTTAAATAATTTTTTGGTGTAGATTATGCATTCTTTGTATGTTGAATGTTTTCTTATTGAATGTTGGAAATTCTGGGTATTTTCTTCACAGGCAGTTCATTTTATTACAGGCTGACCTTAATTTAGCTTTGATTTAAGGTTTTGTCAGTGCATATCTCGGAAGGTGAAAGGTTTTTCAGTGGTCCAGCTTTGTCTCCCTGGTGCACCTTTTGTGGACTTTATTGTTCTAATGTTGTTCTTTTTCTGTACTTCTCAGTTTCTGTGTAGCACTTTGGTGGGGAGTATAGTCTTTGCCTGCTTTGGGACAGTTCAGCCTTGGTGGTCTACTTACTCATGGGGAATTGTTTTGTGGTATAATTATGGGGTACTCTCTTCCAATTGTTTCTTCCTCTGCTATTTTAGCACCCAGACTCTGATCCTTACTGCTTATGGCTATTGAGACCACTATATCCTTGAAGTATAACTTCTTGGGAAATTGTCCCATGGCAAAGGGCAGTTGGGACACTCCTTAGTCTTAGAACTCTTACCTGTTGTCCACTGTTTTAAAATCAGTTGCTTCATAAATTTTGTCTTGTCTTATGATTGTTTCTGGAAGAGAGCTAATTCAATAAAGTTACTCCTCCATGGCTGGAAGCAAGATTCAGCCTTCTTAAGTCTCTGGAAGCACATACATTTTTTTTGCTCTTTGATGTGTTATCCCCCAGTATCAGGCTGATAGTTTGCAAATTGCTAACCACATTTTCACCCTTTAGCCATCTTTTACTCTTTTCTGTAGCTCATTGTTCACTGTTTAGGTAGATAAGGGGCTCAGTGATTCTTTGGCACATACTCTTGCTGGCAAAATGGTCTTCTGCTATACCTTTCTAAAGCAGAAATAGCTCTACCAAAGTTAGCACACTTGCCATTTTGTTACAGAGCTACTTTTAGTGAATTTGCAGCCAAGCATGCTAAAGATTCAAGATTCAAAGCCATCGAAAAGATGAAAGATCGAGAAGCTTTATTTAATGAATTTGTGGCAGCTGCAAGGAAGAAAGAGAAAGAAGATTCGAAGACCAGAGGTGAGAAGGTAAGATGGTTTTAGTTCCAGCGGTGTGATTGACAGGAGTGTGAATAGAAAGGGACTGATGTGGGGGGCTGTGTTGCTAATCTCATTCACGAGCATAAATTACAGGACCCACAGTTACTGTTTAGCTTTATAAGTTAACTTTTACGATTGTTTATATGTATGAATTGTCACTTCACTTCCATGATATTTATTTTAATAACTTGGCTAAACTACATAGATTTGCTTTACATTTTATTTTACATTTACAATTTATTAATACTGAGATGCCCAGTAAACCCAGAACTGTTAGATCTGTCTACTCACTGGTGCCTGTTAAGATTTCAAGATTCTTAATAAGTGGTAACCTTTAAATTTCAAAAAGCTTTTTTATCTTTTTTGCCTTCTAAAAGATAGCATTTTAGTGAGTTTCTGATCTTTTAGTAAACATACCTTACATATAAATTATTGCTTATCAGAAATAAAGGTCAGCTATTAAAGATTAATGAATTCCAAATGTCATTTGATAGCACTATCATTAGTGGAGAGGAGCCCACCACTGGAGAAGCAGACTGGTGGAGATGGCACCAGTGGTGCGTGAACCATCAAAACATAACAGCCACTCTCCTTAGTGTCCCTATGTGCTTTGTGAATGGAGAAAAAGGAACTCTGAAGCCTAATCATTTTTGGCATTTAAAATGACCTGTTATTCCAGAAAGTTAAAACATCACAAGTTCTATTAAGAAATGTTGTTAGGGGAGTAAAGCACTCTTACTAGAAAGAAGCCTCTTTCACTGTAAATAGCAAATGTTGGGTGAAGTAACTTTTGTCAGAAATATCTGAAATTTCTTGATTTTATAATATATTGGGCTTCAGTGTAGATCCTTCCAGAATTATTTCATTATTAACTTTTTTCCCCCCAATGATTATGCTTCTCAGGAAATGTGCATAATTGAGTATTGAATTAGAATCATGTCAATGAATTGTTTGCTACTTTTGACTTTTAGTAATAACCTATTTGATTAAAGAAAATCAAGTAAGGATACTCTATGTGATTGCTTTTATACAAATTGGATTTTTCTGTTTGCATTTGTAACTAATGTTCTTTTTCTAAACACTTCTTAGTAACTATTTTGTGTTCTGTTTTATAACAAGTGGATAGACTTTACAGTTTTGTACTGTGCTGCTTGTCAATCACTTCAGTCTGACAGCTGTCAATCATTGATACCAAAGTATTATGGGATTCCTTAGTGAGGAAAGAATTGGTATCTCTGGTGACTTAGCCTCTCGCAGTTCCGGTACTTTGCATTTTTTTAGTCTTTTTCCTTAATGAAATGGTGAGAGTTGTGCCCAGAATATGTTAATTGAAATGAAATAAATAGACATTAAATAAACCTAATATATTCAGCTTTATTTTCTTTTGATTGTAAAATTCTCTAAATTGCAGGTTTCATTTTGTATCATTACTAAATTTTTTAAAAAGAGGCAGGAAATTACTAAAGTGAAACTTTCTCAGTCAGTTGAAAGAATGCAAAATTACTAACTAGACTGTGGAAACAAATCTTTAGGGGTTTAAATATAGTATATTTTATATTTACATTCTGAAAAGTAGCTGGTTAATGAAGTTTTGCCACTTTCTTCATGACTTTTACTGTGCTCATTTTTAGGAAGTTTATTGTCTATACTGGTTTTTAAAAATCACATTTTTACTATGTGTAATTGAATAGTAGGATTAGTGCTTAGTAGCATTGGATTTTTTTTCTTTATTCTTGTGATTCTCTAGCTGTTTCTTGTAGCATTGAGATAATGCAATTAATAGCTGAATAGTAAAGGTTTAAAGGTAATTATTTGCTGAGTCAAAAACCTATGAAGGACATTGACTTTTGATGAAGTCGCCTTTTTTTTTTTTCTTTCAGAAGACATGTTTCATATAGCTTTTACTGATAATTTTCCATTTTATAAAAGATGCCCCTAAAACTAAGCATTTTATTTTTAAAATGCTTATTTTTACTAAACTGTTTAGTTTGCCAAAATAGCTGCTTTTAAGTGTTTATTATAATTTTTAGTTATTATAACCAAATTTTATAAAATTACAGTTCAAATAATATGCTTTTTGGAATAACACATTTGAAGTTGCATATAAATAGAGTTAATCCTCATGAAGTTGGCATTTTTCTCTCGACCCTCCCTTAAATTTCATCTTGAACAAGTTAAGCATTTTTGTTACAGTTACAGGCTATGGAGACTACATTTCCTTATTAAACTGAACAACATAGATGGTAAGGTATTTCCATTTGCAGAGAGAAGAAAATAGGGAATATAGGGCCTCAGATTGCTGCTAGTGGCATTTACTTTTTGTTTTTTTAAATTACATTTACAATTGTTAAATAATGCCCATATAGGTAGCAGTTTTGGTAAACCACATAATAGCCTGTCATGATAGTATCCACAGTGGAAGGAAGATTAACTTTATTTAAAGTTCACTTTGTTTATATATCACACATTTTTAAAACCTATGTGTTAATCCTTTATAGGTTTTGTGTCTAATATGTGAAAATTGTCTTTAAATCAATATAAATTCCTACGGCTTGGAAGGATTCCTATTTGATAAAGCTTGCATGCTTTATTTAACATGAATTTTGTCAACTTTGCTTTGTAGTTATATGCATCTAGGAATTGGGTGTTCATCATGTCAGATACAAAGTAGACAAGATGAACAGGAAAAGTGTTACATCACTATATCAAGTAGTTTCTTTTTTCATTGTCTGGAAATACTGGCTTTATGAGTATTTCTTACTATTCCACACAAAGGCAAGAGCTAAGTTTAGTAGTAAAGAAATCCACAGCTGGTTAGCTCTTGTCTTTTAAAAAATTCTCTGATAGGGAAACTTTTTCTTACAACTTTCGAGGTATTTTCCAGAAAGAACACCGTCCTCCCTTTTAATCCTCTCATAGAGGAAGTGAAGGTTTGAATAGGAAAAAGGAATGATTCCATTCCTAATTTCTCATTCCCTCCGTCAGGTAGGAAGCCAGCATGTTTAACTCCTATGGGGAGGCGAGGTTCTTGAGATGATCGGAATCCTCTATGAAATTGTTACCTCGTGTGTCTCCCCTGGTAGGGAGTATAAGATAATTTAAGATTAAATTTTAAAACAGGTCCTCAAAGGTGCATAAAAAATAAATACCTACCTTGTCCCTTTCTTCCCTAAAGAAAATGAGAATTACAGTTTGGGAGTGGGGTTCTAAGTACTGTATATGCTAACGCTAAAGGATTAATACCATTTTTACTCTTGGTATAATGTTAACTGACTTGGTACTTGATGGGTTAAGAATGTTAATTCATTAATACTTTTGAATTATATAATGGTAAAGGCATACATGATTAATGACTAAAAAGTATAAAAAATATGAATATAGTGTGCATAATTATTGATTATAACCATAGAAATTCTGTAATTTTATATGTAAGGGTGCGAACATTGCTTTTTTAAACTAAAATACAAAAATTTACTCTGCTCTTTACCTGTTTTTAAACATTTGACAATTAGTTTCAAGTTCTGAATGAATGAGACTTATTTGTGCTTAGCTTTTTCCAAATTCCCCTGTAGTAACAAGAAATAGGTCATTCTTCCTGTCTTGATGTTACAGTATAGTTTTACTGTCAGTTCATAAGCCTGAATCTTACCTAAAAATAAATGTGAATTCTTGTTTTTTATTAAAAAAAATGGCAGTTCTGAAATGAAAAAGTTAAAAACAACCTAAGAAGATTTTTTTTCTGTATTTGAATAATTTCATTGGAGAAAATTATTTGTTTTGAATTTGGTAGATTTTAAATGAGAGCTTATATGTGTGTTGATTTTATATTTTTCCTAAAAGAGCAATTTTGATACTTTTTTACTAAAAAATATTCTGCTATAAATGCATTTAAAAAGTTACTATTCTTGTCTTTAAGGTAAGTGAATAGTTCTTTCTGCTTACAAACATTTGCATATGAGGAATTTCTCATGGTACATCTCCCCCCTCAATCCCACTACATGTTTTGAAATACAGATTAAATCGGATTTCTTTGAACTATTATCTAATCATCACTTGGACAGTCAGTCCAGATGGAGCAAAGTAAAAGACAAAGTAGAAAGTGATCCACGTTACAAAGCAGTGGATAGTTCATCAATGAGAGAAGACCTTTTCAAACAGTACATTGAAAAAATAGCCAAGGTAACCATTGTTTTTACTTGTACATGTAAACATTTTATTTTTTGAACAATAAAATTCTTAATTGCATTATAAAGGTATTCACTCCTCTTGGGATTTGGAATTTGTCTTTTTAAAAAAAATTATTTTTAAGATTTTATTATTTGAGACCAAGGGCAAAACAGAGAATAGGAGCAGAAGGGTTGGGGAGTATGGGCAGAGGCAGAGGGACAAGCAGACCCCCCTGCTGAGCAGGGACACCAATGTGGGGCTCCCATCCCAGGACTGCAGGATCAGGACCTGAGCTGAAGGCAGATTCTTAACCCACAGCCACCCAGGTCCCCTGGGATTTGGAATTTTTCTTGTTGGTATTCTTAATATAAGGATCTCTAGTAGTTGGTGTGGAAATGAGGTGGTATAGTGTTCAGGTATATTCTTGATAAAAACCAGGGTTGAAATTTTCTGTTTGGTAAACTAGTTATTCTGTGGAAACATATTTTGATAATATAATTTTACTTTTACAGAATTTAGACTCTGAAAAAGAAAAGGAGCTTGAAAGGCAAGCCCGCATTGAGGCAAGCCTTCGAGAACGAGAGAGAGAGGTTCAGAAGGCTCGTTCAGAACAAACAAAAGAAATAGATCGAGAGAGAGAGCAACACAAACGAGAAGAAGCTATCCAGAATTTCAAGGCTCTTTTGTCTGACATGGTATATATTATTCTTGCCTCCCCCCCCCCCAAAGTATTGGATATTAGAGATCTATTACCTTGTTTAGTGAAAATTTTCATACTCTTTAAATTGACTCTCAGAGATATAATTTGTTAAGTTGTTTTATAAATTACAGTGTTTTCAAATGCAGTTCTTGGTATTAGCACCATTAGAATAGGAAAACCCTAGTTATTTAACACTTTCAGAGGTTAGATATTTTGTGTATATAAAAATTTACAATCCTTTAGCCTCAAAGATAATTTTTTTTAAAGATTTTATTCATGAGAGAGAGAGAGAGGCAGAGACCTAGGCAGAGGGAGAAGCAGGCTCCCGCAGGGACCCTGATGTGAAACTCGATCCTGGGATTACGCCCTGAGCTGAAGGCAGTCGCTCAGCCACTGAGCCACCCATAATTATTTTATGTCCCTTAAAGTCAATTTTTTAAATCTTGATAGAAATTAAACTATCACATGCTGAATATAAATTAAATAATTAAATTATCACATGCTGAATGCTGTACTAATAAACAAGTGTTGAATGTAATTAATTAAACCTTTTTCTTGATGATTTAGGGTCATTACTGTGGTGATGAATTATTATACATGTAGATGGTATAAGATCTAGGACTGGAAGTTTACTGACCCCAGGAGATACCCTGGAATTGTTTTGACAAACCCTTCTGCATCACCCAGGGTTGTTGATGTGTGTAGGGTTTTCACCAGACAGTGAATGCCCGAAGGCTGCTTTGCTGTTCTGCTTGTTTTGTCCTCTCTCTGTGTCACCGTCTCTCCTGCTGTTTCTCCTCTCTTTTGTAAGGGCTCTTTACTACTGTCTCTTCTGATTTCTTTTCTTGCTTCTGCTGATCTGTTTTCAGTTTCCTCTTTCATTTCTCTGGACAGTTATAGTCATTTCCTGATTGTTCTCCCTGCTTTTACTTTCCCCAAATTCATCCTCTTTATTGCAGTCACAGAAATCTTCATAAAAACCAAATTCTATTTTGCACTCTTCCTGTGGCTTGCAGAGAGAGAATGTTCTCCTGGCTTCTAGTGGTCGCCTACATTTAAAATTTCGTCTTCCTAGCGTAATATATAGGCTGTTCATTCCTTGACTCACCCACCTTCATATTATGTTATCCTCTGGTTTCCTCTCTTGCCCTCTAAGCTCCAGCCTTTCTGAACTACCTCTAATGAATCATAATTACATTAACGAATCCGTCATTGCTCATGCCAATCCCTCCACCTCGAATGCCTCCTGATGCCAACTCATTCTTCAAGAGAACACTCAAGTATCTCTTTTGTGAGGTTGATCTTGGCTCGTTTAAGGCAGATTTGTTTTTCCTATTCCCCTTTGCCACCGTATGTTCAGATACATCTCTGCAGCATATACTACGTGCTGTTGCTGTTATTTGCGTATATGCCTCTTTTTTCTTAAAAAAGTGAGTTGTTTGACGGAAGGCATAGTGTCTTATTTGTTTTTACAATATCAAGCTTCATGTTTACCTGACACGTTTTTCAGTGCTTGATAAATGTTGGTTAGATAAATACTTTTGCATTCTTTTTTCTTACATGTCTTTTCAACCTCTCATATTTCTTAGCATTGGCTGCTGTGTGACTAGCAATAACTTGTGATGCCATTTGCAGCCATGAAGGGTACCTTTCTGCTGGTTATTGAGCCAGCCTGATCCATCATACCTTTTCTTATTAGCCATGTTAATTCTTGCTTACGCTGGAAATTGATAAGTGTACATTTGAGCTCAAGATTTGTTGAGTGTTTTTTTTCTCCTGTGACCTCTTTAGTACTTCAGTAAGATATTTCCTGTTTTATTTGTACCATTTCTCCTACTGAAATTTGGCAAGATGTTAAGTTAGAAGCTCTTCCCTTCATCCGTCTCCACCTGTAAATCCATACTTGATAGCTTTAGGTGAGCTCTGAGAGGTGGGCTTTTTGGCTTTAAAGAAGTAGATTTTCAGTGACTGCTTAACTAAGGTGGAATCACCAGTAGTTCCTTTCATTATTAAATGTATCATTTAAAAAAATGTATCATTTTTAATCTAAGTAAGTAAGCCTTTTATTGTTGAAACATGAGAAGTCTATGGTGATAGAATTTCTTGGTATGTTTTTAGGTACGTTCTTCAGATGTGTCATGGTCTGATACTCGGAGGACTCTGCGGAAAGATCACCGTTGGGAATCTGGATCTTTGTTGGAAAGAGAGGAGAAGGAGAAGCTTTTTAATGAACACATTGAAGCACTTACCAAAAAGAAGAGGGAGCACTTTAGGCAACTTCTGGATGAAACTTCTGCAGTAAGTTCCTTGTTTTCCCTGTTTAAATCTAGATGGGCCTTCATGAATAATTCCAAAAGTAAAACATCGATGTGATTACTGGTGTCATGGTGTTTAGATCCATTACTGGAATTCATGGGTTTTATGACCCTTTCTTCTCTGATTTTATTTTTCCTTTTTTTAAGTAAAATGTTAATGGCAGTCTTACTATGTAGAAATTACTTCCTTCTGCAGTTTTCACATTCGTATTTGCTCCTTTGGTAATTCATGTCCCTAGCTGTATGATCATTGGTCCCTTCTGATGATAGGCTTAATAGATTCCATCTTTTGCTTCATCTTCAGTGTGGTACAGTGGCCCCCTTTTAGGTACCCTCTGTTCAGGTTTTCTCCTGATTCTCTGATCTCTTTTTGATGATGGTTTCTTTAGAAGTTATGGTGTGATCTGTGGAGTTTGCAAGGCTTGCTAGGTGATAGTCTTAGGCTCATTGAAGTATGGCCATGAAAATAACTCTTGTGGCAAGCCAGAAAGAAATTTCATTAAAGCTGCTTCCCTGTCCTTTAATTAGTCCAGTTAAGTTTGGGCAATACAGGAGGTGGCAGGTCAGTGTGTGATGTTGTGTATCAGGTATGCTCCCCTTTGACCCTCAATAAAAGTGAGTCATATTTACGGTTTTTTATTCACTTGCCTTTCAAAGATTACCTTAACATCCACATGGAAAGAAGTAAAAAAAATCATTAAGGAAGATCCTCGGTGCATTAAGTTCTCCTCCAGCGACAGGGTAAGAGGATTTTGTCTGAGATTTACTTATTGTCAGTTTGTAAATATTATTTGGGTGCTTAACAGTACCACTAGTTTCTTGACCAAAATGGAATTGATGGTGTTAGGTGAATAATTTGTAACTGTATGAGAAAGAAATCTGAATTTTAAATTCATATTTTGTATCTTGTATGATACATTAACAAGAAAGCACAGTGGAAACTTAAAAAATTTAATCCATGGGGTCAAGCCTCTGTTTGAGGATGTTAGAACTTTAATGAAGCTGTGGGGTTTTTTTTATTGTATAGTCGGGTCCCACTAGGTAAATACATTCTCTCTGACAATTGGGACCAAGTGGTCAGAGCCCCGTGAAGTGCGTAGAAGTAGAGCTCCTTTCTGGTACACTCTGCCTCCTGTATGGAAAACAAACTCAAGCTGGGTTCTGAAATAGTGACTGATGGCGAGGGCAGCATAGCTGACCACAGTCTTATTCTCTGTCTCCATCATTGCCCTTTCCTGGTTGATTTCTCCAGGTCTAGGGTGCACAGCCCCATAGATGTAATATTCTTTCCCCTCTTGCTTTTTTAATAAGTTGGATTTTAAATGTGTGGGCCACAGCATACTCATGGCTGGGAGGGAGTGGTAGACGAACAGCTGATCGATCCAGTCTCAGTTTCTAACTTTTCTGATTGTTTGGAATTGACAATCTTTTTTTACTTTATTTTTTTGCCCAAAGAGCTTATCCTCATCACTTCCTGTTCCCTTACTAGAAAAGCTAAGTGCTTTTGGTGCTAGGTGATATAAATACAATCTATGGAATGGCGAGTTTACCCCACCCCTTAATCTCTTTATTTTTAAGAGTGTCTACTGCTTGAGGTTGTTAGGAACAATAGCCTCCTCAGACCCTCAGCATAGCATCATACCTAGCAAGCCCTCGAGTTTAGCTACAGCTCATACAGTGTATGGGACCTTGTTCCTGTTTTTTTCTTTTTTTTTTGAAAGATTTATTTATTTATTTATTTATGAGAGAGAGAGAGAGGCAGAGACACAGGCAGAGGGAGAAGCAGGCTCCATGCCGGGAGCCCGATGTGGGACTTGATCCCGGGACTCCAGGATCGCGCCCCGGGCCAAAGGCAAGCGCTAAACCACTGAGCCACCCAGGGATCCCCTCCTGATTTCTTTTGGCCTTAAAAAATGTACATTGTGCATTTTGCATTTCAGTGAATGTTACATGAAGAAAAATAATGCACCTCAGTGGCTTTTTCTTTTGAATTATTTATGATGTGACTTAACTGGTTTAATAAATAATTGATTCTGATTTTGGAATTAGTGACTTTTTTTTCTAATCTTACTGTCTTTTTGCAGAAAAAACAAAGAGAGTTTGAAGAATACATCAGAGACAAATACATCACAGCCAAAGCTGACTTCAGGACGCTTTTGAAAGAGACCAAATTTATAACCTATAGGTGTGTGTAATGAAATGTTTCATATCAGCAGTCATTGTCTTTACTAGTCCTTACTCTGATGGCCAAAGCATTCTTTGCATTCACACACATGTTGACATTATTAATTTTTAGGAATAAGAAGAAGCAAACTTTTATCAAAGGCCAAATACAGCCCATGTCTACCTTACCTTTTTTTTTTTTTTTTTTTTTAAAGAAAGGGCCCAGATGTCAATTCTTATTTTGTGTTACCCACCCATCCAGTTTTTTAAACACACTTTTGTTTTTACTTCACTGCTTTTTTAGGAGTACCCATTACTATTTAAGAATTGTGTCTGTGAGGAGACTTTTAAAATAAGTCCTTCTCTATTCATTATCTTTGCTTCCTGTGGAGACTATTCAGTGTTATGGAATAGTTTGAAAGCTTGAAATCATCTTATTTAAGCTCAGCAGAAACTATTACTTTTTTTTTTTTTTCAGCCAATAGCAATTTGCTGGATACTTTAAAAATTCTAAATGATAAAATCAGAGTTTTGAAACAAGATTTCTCCGTAACATGCCCAATAGTTCCACATTCCCAACAGTTGACCATCAGGAAAATGAGTTTACATTGCTTAGTGGTCAGTGTGCAGGAAACAGTTTTGTTTCATGCTCTAGTTTTTCTTCCTTTAAGGGAAAAATTGGAAACATCTTAATGAAGGGTATGTGCACGGGAGGATAGATAGTGCTGAGGGTGTGGTTTTTAGGTATTTTGTCATTGGATTTTTTGGTCAGGATCCTTAATGTTTTGCATCAGCTTGGGCTTTTAAATTAGATGTGAAGTAAGACTTCTTTCTACATTTTTATAGTTAATTTAGTGAAAGATGTGAAAGTGAAAGCTTGTGAGAGATGCTGGGATTGGCAGCCCCGCAGACTGAAGTCCTCTGTTCATCCACAGAACAGGTACAGCACGGGCAAGATTTACCCACCCACCCTCAGCCCTGATCTGGAGGGACCACCAGTAGGGGTGGGAGGGTAATTCAGCTTCTGAGGCCCTTTCACTCCTTGGAGTCTTTGCTGAGGCGACTTACAAAGGTGACCACTGCAGTGAAATTTTTCTTAAAAAAATAAAATGGAAACACGATTAGGAACTAGATGGACATTTCCAGCTCATTTCTGAAAGACCTATGAACAGCAGTCAGTAATTCTTGGACTTCTTTTCTTATTTCAGATCCAAAAAGCTAATCCAGGAATCTGATCAGCACCTGAAAGATGTAGAAAAAATTTTGCAGAACGACAAACGGTATCTAGTACTAGACTGTGTGCCCGAGGAGAGGCGTAAACTGATTGTGGCATATGTGGATGACCTCGATCGCCGGGGTCCACCCCCACCTCCCACAGCATCAGAGCCCACGAGACGATCAACAAAATAATTCTCAGTACTCTTCCACAGGGGTATCTGAAGTCAGAACGCTTGCATGAGCCAATTTTCAGGTTTTTACATGTATGTGCATTAGTCAAACTATTGCAGAACCATCTGACGAACAGAAGGAGAAGCATTCGTGAACAGTTTCTGAACAGAGAACACTTTGGAAATAATTTATGCTTTTCTTTGTGTGGCATGACTGACATACATACTCAAATATAGGCTGTCTCTAGTAAATCTAAAAATCTCGAAGCTAAAAATCATCCTTTTATAAGAGGTGTGGAAGTCAGTGACTTTTGGTGACGTTCTTTCTAGCAGTGTTAAACATGCAAGACGTAAGAGCATTTGTGGTTTGAACTTGCAAGATGCAAATACCACAGACTCCAAGAAAAACCTAAGTTGGGGTTTGTTTTGTTTTGATTTTGTTTTTTAAAGCGGGTAAAAGAGAAAACACTGAAAATTGAATTCTTATCTTCCAGAGGCTAAGATTATTATAATGGACATACTTTTACCTTTGTCTCTAAAGAACACTTTAGTTTTGTTTGTTCACTTAATGTGCTTTGATTATCCCCTCAGAATTATAGGCCAAGTCTTGTTGTTTAGCCTAAGAGAAGATTTATTTAGTCATTTCTTCTCAGGTATGGAACCACGGTCATAACTAACATGTTGGCCAGAATAGGACTGCTGGCTAAACACGTTTTATTTACCATTAAGTGATCTTTATCAATATTCTGGATTAGACAACAAATTACCTTTCTTGGGTGTTCCCTGTAAACTATACTCCTGTTTGAATGTTAAACTTTTGTTTCTAAAGTTTAATTTTAAGATGTTTGAATGTTCAGTTTATGTATTTGAACTACAATAAACCAACCCTTTTTATATATGTGGATTGTATATGATTATTGTTACAGAATTTATAAAAGAAACTTCTTTTAAACCTGTTCTTAGAAGCTATAGCAAATGTAATTTGGCACAAAGAAAGTTGACTTTACATCTTAAATATCACATAATTTTTAAAGGCTTGCATGTAATAAATTATTTGCAATATAAAAGGGAAGGAATGTAAAAAACCATTTTGGTGCTTGGTCTCTTAGCAATATCTTAATGCTTCGTGGCAAGAAGATGCCGATCTTTTTATTTCTTTTCTTGTTTTTGTCTTTTATATTACCATATGGGTGATTGATGCCTTCTTGGCACCCTTTCAGTGTGTCCTGCACATCATACCCTGACACCCACCTTTGATCCACCCACTTATTTCTAGCTGTATCTCCCCAGTTTAAAGACTTCTGTGTCTCATTCCTTCGCAGATTTCTCATTTCAGAGTACCACATAAATGCTTAAGAAAAATATGTTACATGTATAATTTCTTTTCCCTGTTATCTCAGACCGGTTATGATCACAACAAAACAAAATGATTAAGTGCTGATAGATCTGTATTTGCATGTCATGTGCACACAGACACATCACATGCAGATACAGACTCATCCACACATATGTTACTTAGTACTTAGCTTAAGTATATTAAGTGCCACAGAAATTATGTATATAGGAGACTGGAATTACCTGACTAAGGTCTTAATCTGTACAACTGATCATTAAGATATCCACCCTCCCCTCCACCCCACCACCACTTTTTTTGCTTTTTTTTGAAGGTCATTTTTATAATTCCATTGAGTGGCTTTTAAGTTCTGTGAGAAATGAAACTACCGTGTTTGCTAAAAGGAGCACAACTATTCTAGGAGTATATAACTGACCTACAAAAGTGAACTTTCTAAAATGCTTTATTTTTCTGAATTCTACACAATGTTGTTTGCCCACTATCTGTTTCTCACAGTTGAAAAGTGTGGAAAAAAATGGTTTGGTGATAACTTATTCTGATTTCTACTTCTTTTGTAAAGTATTTGGGATTGATTGTTCATTTAAGGTGCAAATCAAACTTTACTATGCAAGATTCTTTAAAATATCAAGTCAGGACTGTGTATTAGGTTCTTAATGAAAAGGTCACTGTAATTACACTGTCTCAGAATGTCCATCTTGATTTGGCACTTACCTGCAAACTCCTTAAAAATACTTGCTTCAGTTTACCCTGAGACCTCTATCAGTGTGAAGCTCTGACCTCCCCAGAAAGCCCCATTGTGCCAAATGATGATTTTGAAAGGAGCGTTCAAGACAAAGACAGCTTTTTAAGTCTCCAAAACTATCTGAAGTAAAGCAATTGTTTTTATTTGTTGATAAGTTAAAATGTCAAACACTGGAAGCTTATATCCAACATTTACTATATATAATGAACAATCTTCAAATAGTTCATCACAGACAATTTTAAAGGTAATCCCTTTGTATAACTATTGTCTCACCAAACAGTATTTGGATATTTGGGTTAAATTGTACTTTGTGATCTTGTGAGCCTTAAAATAAAATTTGTAATGAACCAAGTAAAATGGAAACAGCCCTATCTTCTGTTTAAAAAAAAAAAAAAAAAAGCAAACCACAGCCATTTGTAAAGACGAAAAGCAACCCCAAAAACCCACAGACATTTTTTAAAAAATGAAAGTTCCATCCACAGCATGTTTTTATCTTTTAAGTTCTCTGTGACTCGACCTAAAGGCGTTTTTTTTCTGAGGGAACCCCCTCCTTGCAGATACCCTAGAGTTCCATTACAAAGTAATCAAGAATCGTGGATAAGTGTCCTTATATTTAATAGGGAAAGAAATGTATCATAATCATGTTTTATTGGGTATGCTTTACCTTGCCATAAAGTGAATAGTTACTGCCTTTTTTTTTTTTTTTTTTTAGTTACTGCCTTTTACTAGAATTATGCTGGTAATATGTTTGGGGACACAAAATTTAATAGCACTGCTTTTCTCTCTGCATCACCCCTTGTACTGTTTGTTTTTTGTTCTTAGCCAAGTTCTGTCTTGTATCCATGGAGTTTTTCTTTTCCTAATTTTTTCTTTTTTACACTTTCCTTGTTACTCCTGATCATCTTTATAACAAAGACCCTGAGAAATTTTAAGCCTCGGGCAGGATTCAAGTTACAGTGTTCAGGAGACAGTACTATTTGACAAGAAGGATGACCATTCCTTCTTCGCACTTGAGGGTTGTATTCAGCAATTACTACCTTGTATCATTAACCGCAGCTTCTGCTTATCTTGACCAAAAGGAGGTATTGGGAGGAACAGGTAATTGGGAAGAGAAGGAAGGGCAGTTTTAAAAGTTCTTTCTCCATATCAGAATTTAGAATGTCCTGCTGAGCTGCTAAAGTCCTCAGACTTCGAAACCGAAGACTCACAGAGGTGGCTTTGCAAAGTGAAGCAGGTTTTAGGATAAGGCAAAGTGCCTTTACTTAAACTGGGCCAAAATAAGCAATGGTTTGAAAGCCCACAATAAGGCAGTGCTTACTGCCTTACTCTAACGTTCTGTCATGGAAATTCTGCATGGATTAAGCAAATGAAGAGCACTCCTTAGCACTCGTTAATGTGTTTAAAATCTCTTCCGTGGAAGTAGATTTTGAGCTTTGGTTATATGAAATAAAGTCTGATAAGGGATGCTTAAGGCTAGCAGGTTCTGGAGTAAAAGTAAAGGAGTTCAGCTTTTGGCAAAGATGGGCTCTGCTTGAGCCAGTACAAGGTGGTCCTAAGGAGTACCCAGTAAAACCATGATTGTGAACAAGGGACAAAATACTGGAATGTCTAGTTGAGTGTGCCAAAAGCATCTTCACACAACACTTAGATTAATTCTTTGGACTGCCAGTATATAATTCTAAAATAGAGTCCTTACCCTTACTGTGGTGTTCTTACCAAATCGCACATTTTGAAAATGCATACTGTGAAGCGCTTTTGTAATTCCTAACGTTAGTAATTTTACCGTGTCTTACGTGGTAAAGGCTGTAGTATCGACAAGCAGCACTACAAGTAAATTAAATGCAATCATCACAATTTGTTTTGCTTTGAGACTTAACCTATTTATCACAATCTCCTGTCTCCTGATCTTCACGTTCCCAGGGGATAGGGTCATTGTCTTGTACACAAGGGACTGTGTCCCTCTCGTGCCAGAACTGCTCTACATCAGGGAGGATGGGAACCTGTGCCTTCTCAGTTTTCTCTGTGCTGGAGGAGGGAGAGCCAGTTTTCTCTTTCTCTGGTATGGATGTTGGGGACTCAGGAGACGGAGCATTGTCGGGAGGGACCTCCGAGTTACCCGCTGGTGTTTTCTGAGATTCTGAGGCAGTTGGTTGCTTTCTGGTTATCATCCATCTCCATAAGCTTTTCAAGTCTTCCTTGAACTCCTCTGACATCACTAGAAAAATCAGAGGATTTGCCGAAGAGATGGAAAACAGGAGGACTTGAGACAGGGCTATAAAGCCTTGCGGTGGGGCCGGGCCTCCAGCTTTCACATGCCATATCCACAGCCAGGACACCCACTCCGGGAGCCACAGAACAGCGGAAGTGACAGCGATGCTCAGCAACATCACCGTGAGTTGCTTTGAGCGCAGCTGGTTTCTAAGATTCTGAGTCTTAGTTCCCCGCTTTTTACACTGGCCATAAGCTCTCCAGAAATAAAAACTGGCAAAGAGTGACGGGAAGCAAAATGCCAGGAGAGGGTAGAGCTTACCAAACATTGCCATGAACTCTTCGGCCACGGGGGGTACATCCATGAGGCACACTTCCACCCCTGCGTGAAGCCGGGTGGTGCTGAAGAACCATTCTGGCAGCGGCAGCAGGCTAGCCACAGCCCAGATGGCCACCAGCACTGACCAGATGGTGCAGCTGCGGATACTCACTTGCTTGGCGGGGTCACTCGCATACATGAAGCATACCTTGGCCACTGCAACAATCGTCAGGCTCTTGGCTGCCATGCACGTGTGGATGAACCAGTCAGAGGACTTGCACACAAACCAGCCAAGATCCCAAACACCTTTGAAGTATGCTGTAGCTCGGACGGGTGCAGAAAACAGCAGGAGAGAGAGATCAGCCAGGCTGAGATTCAGAATCAGGGAGTGGATCATGGACGGCTTTCCTTTCCAAGCGCTATGAAGGAGGACACCAATCACGCAAAGGTTCCCCATGAAGCCCACCAGGCAGACGGCCACTAAGAGAGCCGGCACGATGGTCCTCCAGTCCTTGGAGTCAGAGGGCACGTACCCTCCGACAAAGTGGAGGTGAGCAGACACGTTCATGGTGCTGGAGTTGGAGGCGGCGAGGGCAGCTGCCAGCATCACCTCTCCCGCGCAGCTCGTCCTTACATACAGGAGGTAGCTGCTTCTTGCCTTCCTGCCCCAGCTCTTAAGCTCTTAAGCGTAGGAAATAAATAAGCTGTCATCGGTGTCGAATGACACCCCTGTACCCTCCCCTCGCTTGTTTCCTGAGAGCCAAATGTGGAAGAAGGGTGACCGCTCACCTCTGCGCTGTCGCATGCGGTGCACCTTCCACTCCACCGAATGGCAGGCAGCAGGGGCGCTTGGGTGCTGCTCATTAGCAAGCCTCGTGTCAAATCGGCAGCCCTGTGGAGTTAAAACCCCATGTACTCATAAATGATAAATGAGGACGACATACATGTAAGTGGGATATGTTCCTGGGGGGTCACGAGCCAGTCAGGCAATTATTTCCAACCAGCTGTTTCTAAAATCTTGACCGTGGACTGTAATTCAGGAAACGCTGCCTCTGAGCAAGTGACGCTTGGCGCCGCAGCCTGCACCAGATTCACCCACGTGCTTGATCCAGGTGGCTCAGGGGTAGGGCCAAGAATAGGCATTTCTGACAAGCTCCCAGTGGATGTGGATGTTGCGGGGGGACCGCAGTGTTTCAAAGCGTGAGCCCGTGAAGCTTCTCCCCCTGCAGAGAGGAGCTGCCGCCTTGACCCAGTTTATACCACTGGCAGCGGCCGCCGCCTGGGATCAAACACGCAGAGCTGGATAAGGAAAACAAGTGCAGGGGAGTCCTGTGTAAAAATCTAATTACAGATGGCTCCAGGTGTTGTGAGGTTTTTAGAAATGGTTTTAGACTCTGAGTTAGACTATGTGGAATATGATCTCAACAGGTGGTGGTGATGAAGGCAACCAAGTGAGGGACTAGGTTGCTTTGCGGAGACAACTCCTAGAGGATTCACCAGGAGCAGAGGAATAAGAGAAAAATAAACAGTCTTTATGCGGGAGGCATTTGAGGCATTTTAAAGAAAGTTATGTGTTAGCGTTGGGACATGAGAAAGTCCTTGGAACAAAATATTCTAGAGCCGGTATTGACACGTTATAGGCAAAGATGCCCTGAAGGCATCAGAGGAGCCAGAATTGTTCAGGAAAAGGAGTCTGTGGCATCGCTGTGAAGACGCGTCCTCCTCCGAGTGTGGCCGAACCAGAAGGGCTGAGTGTCAGACGCTGAGAAGGTGCTGGGTCGGGCGTCCCACCTTTGGGATCCCGTCCTGGCTCTGCTCTCAAACCAGCCTGTCTCTGCAAAGTAAGGGGGTGACGCTTAAGTACTCCTCGAAGCCCCAACCTCCCCGATAAGAACCGATGGCATAAACGGCTCCTGAATATTGGGAGGGCTGTCGGTGTGTCTGTCCGCCTTTCCTCTGGAAGGCCGTGCTGCTTCGGGAACAGCAATGCAGGCAGCACCTGGTCCCAGCAATGTAGTGTGTGCACCCCCCAAGGCGCCCCATGCACAGAGGCCACACCATCCTATGGGGAGGAAATGGGGGGGATAGGGAAACTCCTTGAGCACTACTTGGAGTAAATGGATGTCATGTGACTTGGAGATTCCCTGGCGTGTGTGGAGGACAGCAGTTCAGGGCCAGAAACAGAGACCCCTTGACATCACGGCTTCAAGCTTGTGGCACCCCAGGCTCCTGAACACATGGGACAGACACGAGTTCAAGGAGGCTCCGACGCCACCAAAGTCTGCTCTTTAAATGACAGCAAGGGAAACGAAGCTGTGTCGTGTGGTTCTTCCCCAGTCTGTTACGTGGACTCGGGGGAGGCCTTCCCCATGCTCCGGCTAGAGACCAAATGTCTGGCCTGAAGGATGCGAAGGCTGAGTTTTCTACATTTTTTTGGAGGTAATGTATTTTAACTTTTTATTTTGAAGACATTGCAAAATCACAGAAAAAAGTGCAAGACCTTTGCAAGTCCCATACTTCATCCAGACTCACCAGTTATGAATACTGAGGCACATCTGCTCCTTCTCTGCATATATACATGTGCCCATATGTATATATACACACACGAACGTATTACTATTTTCTGAACCTTCTGAGAACTAGAAATGAGTTTTCGAGTGTTCTTCCTGGATCCTCATGAACCATAGAAATCAAAATAGGACCATGTGCTTGTAGCACAGAGGAAGTCTGTCCTTTGGCCAGCCCCGGGACCCAGTCCCACTTGATGCTTTTCTTCTGATCTGTCGGCACTTGTGCATCTAGGTCCCTACAAGCATGATCTCCAGCTTGTGTCCACTTTTTCGTCATTTCAATATCATTTTCATCTAAAGGCTAAATGTAGTTTGGCAGACCTAAAGGGGAAAAAACCCCACCATATGCATGTGTCTTATATGCAAGTTGACCTTTGTTGGTAACATATTGGCTTAAGTATAGGATTAGATTGTACGCGTAGTGGACGTTTGTCGGGTTTCCCTGTTTTTATTTATTTTGGCGAGCTTCCTAGTATGTGAACCCCTTTCCTGTTTGATGGAAGGGATCATGGGGAGAAATTATGTAGGAGAAGTGGACCGAGCAGAATACAGAAATAGTTATTTGGGATGAAAAGTGGAAGCAGCCTCCCCACCCTCAAAATGCTGAAAACAACCCAAATGCCCATAATGGTGAATGGATAAACACATGGCTACATTCATATAGTGAAACACTATTCAGCAATATAAAGGAACGACACATGGGGCGCCTGGGTGGCTGTCGGTTAAGCCTCTGCCTTTGGCTCAGGTCATGATCTCAGGGCCCTGGGATCGAGTTCTGCGTCGGGCTCCCTGCTCCAAGGGGAGTCTGCTACTTCCTCTCCCTTGGCCCCCCTCTCATGCACTCTCTCTCTCTCTGTCAAACAAATACATAAAATCTTAAAAAAAAATTTCAAGTCATAAAGGACCTCAACCAGCTTAAACTTCAAAAGAACCCAAACAATGCAAACTAGTGGCTACACTTTTAAGTGGCTTTTAAAATAGTTATAATTCCGGTGTAGAAAAACTACGGTGTTAGTTTCAGGTGAACTTAAGTGGCTTTTGAAATAAAAGCAGAGCTGAGGGGGCCCTCCTCCCAGGGCTGGGCAAAATTCATCCTACAACTCAGGTCCAGGGAATGGTGAGTGGTAATAACAACCATTTCCTGGGGGAGTCCTAAGTGCCAAGCTTGGTGCTGCACATTTTATGCACTGGACCCTCAGGACAGCTCCTGGAGAGGGGTGCTGCTACCACTGCCTTCTTATAGATGGTGACCCAGAGACCCGAAATTACTTGCCTGTGGGTCTGTAGGTCGCACAGCCAATAGATGTCACCCTCATGGGAGCTGACCCCAGGCCTAGAGATCTAGAGGTGGTGTTCATAAAGCGGGCGCTATCCTCCCCCCACACCACCAAGGAAGCTGTGGGATACTCACTGTTCTTTAGGCATCACGACTCTGAAAATGGTGGGGTTCAGTTCAGCAACATGTATGGAGCCCGTTGGCTCTGGGAATACGAAGCTTGTGTGGTTTTCTCTCGGTGCATGTGTACCGAGCCACTTCTGTGTGCCAAACACCAAACACATGTGCTAGGGCTTGGCACCCTGGGTGGTGGAAGGGTCCCTTGTCTTAAGGAGCCACAATCTAGGTGAAAGGAGGAACGGATGAGCAAGTCCAGGGACAGGGCCATAGGAGGCAGGCTGAGGGAGGGGGGGGTCCCTGGAGGGGCTCCAGGGGGGTCCCTGGAGCAAACCAACAGTTGGCGGCGGAGGGTCTGGCACAGGCCTCCTGCAGGCATGAAATCTAAGCTAGGACCTCGGCCCTGCCCCTCCTGCGCATCTCTGCTGGAACTCGTGGGTGATGTGCGGGGTGGGGGGGTACCCTTGCATTACACACAGCAGAAAAGAGCTGATTCGTATCAGAGAAGTTAGCACGTCTGAGAGCTCATCCCTCCCTCTGCCTGTGGGTTTGCAGGCCGTGGACGTTGCAGGTGAAGCTCAGGGAGGAGCAGAGTGGATCGGGCCGGGCTTTGGCAGCCAGCTTCGGTGCGTGAGCCCGATGAGCCACTCAGCCCGGGGAGTGCAGCCACACGGCAGGTTAGCCCCCAGGGAGCAGGTCCCGGCCGGCCCCTCGCTCCCACTCTCACAACACACAGGTGCTGTCTCCCCTTTGCCAGCGGCTTTGCTATGTTGGGAGTTCCTCTCCCCAGGGCCCCGGTTGTGCTATTTTTGGGGCCACACTTCACCTTGTTTGTGTGCAGTCACTTTGGCCAGGGGTCCTCCTGGCTGGCACATCCTGTTATTTCAGGTTTCATGTCTTGGAGGATTGTTCCAGGCTGCAGATGCGAGCCGAGGGCCAAACTGTGTCTAAGGGAAGAGTTGAGTAGGTCTGGCTGGGGTCTAGGTGGCCACTCCTACAAGACAGCACCACCCCTCCTGTTTCTTTCTTTTTTTTTTTTTTTTAAGATTTTATTTATTTATTCATGAGAGAGGCAGAGACATAGGCAGAGGGAGAAGCAGGCTCCATGCAGGGAGCCTGATGCAGAACTCGATCCCAGGACCCCAGGATCACACCCTGAGCTGAAGGCAGATGCTCAACTGCTGAGCCACCCAGATGTCCCCACCCCTCCTGTTTCTGCTGTTGGTTATGTGTCACCTAAGTCCACTGTAGGGATGGCTCTCCCGTATATTTCAAATTCCCCAGACTGCGAGTCTAGAGATCTGAACCCTGCTCCCTAAAAAATGAGAGTGTTACACCTGCACAGGACCCTTCTGTGTGGGTCAAGGCTTCATTCCAGATGTGCAGACAGATGCTCTGACCGTGTACATTGACTTGTCCTTTTGAGGCCCCTGGCGCCTGGGTAGCAGGGCACAGGCTGGGATGTACGAGTCTCAGCTGCTGGACTGATGCTTCTTGTCCCTCACATTGTCTTGCACTTCGTCCTGCTGGGGATTTTTGTCTTTGTTGTTAATTCCTATTTTGATTTTATGGAGGATGAAATTTGGGCATAGATGTCAAGGCTCTCTGGAAAGCACGAGGATGGTATAAATATAAGGAGGTCGATGCATCTTGCCTGCTAAGTCAGAGCTTGAAAAAAAAAATCACTCCTAGTCTCATTGAAACACAGCTGTGGTCGATATTGTGATGTGTATTCTTCAAACTTTTTTTGTCCTTCCCCAGAATTTGCTTGCTTTTTACAGGATTTGTTGTTATAATGCAAATGATAATTGTAGCTATGATTTTTGTTGTAATGTAATGAGAGGCCTTAGTCAAAAAGATCCTGGAGAACTCTGTCTCAGGGATTGATTCCATCACAGTGAGTTGACGCAGGTCTGCTTCTTGTTGGCGCACGTTCTCTTGGGAGAACAGAGTCTTCTCAGCAAGGAAAAGGGCTGAAATATTTATTCGGGTGCCAAATGGTGAAAATCCTGCTTTGAACACAGTCAGCCCATCCCTAGCTATATTTCTTTTGTTTTTGTAGGCTATCATTTGATGTCGGTCCTTACGGAATGACAGGTCCCATCATTTAGAGGAAAATCTAGTTAAAAAAAAGAAACAAAATTCCATTGCCATGTCAATTTCCTTAACTTTTTTTTTTTTTTTTAAAGAACTGTATTGGTACACCTGGATGGCTCAGCAGTTGAGTGTCTGCCTTCAGCTCAGGTTGTGATCCCAGAATCTGGGATCGAGTCCCACATCGGGCTCCCTGCGAGGAGCCTGCTTCTCTCTCTGCCTCTCTCTCTCTCTCTCTCTCTCTCTCTCTCTCTCTCTCTCTGTCTCTCATGAATAAATAAATAAAATCTTAAAAAAAAAAAAGAACTGGATTGAGCTGTGATTCACATACCATAAGAGCTCCTCCAAGTGTACAATTCAGTGGTTTTTGGTATTTTACTCTTCACACCTTTGTGTCCATCCTGATGGGATGATTTCCTCGGGTCTGACTAGAGATGTTTCCATGAACGCCAAATCCAGCAGGTGGCGCGTGGCATCATCACAAACATCCAGTTACGGGAGGAATGTGCGGATGTTCAGAGACTTGGCATTCGCCTGCTTTCCCGTGGCATGTTAGGGAAGAAGAAAGAATATTATCATCCCTGAGTCTGGGATTTGTCTTTCTTTTTAACATGGGAGAGGCAGCTCTTGTGATCTATAGATTGTGTTCTTCATGTTGACTCTTGGGAGGGGAAAAACAAAAGTTTAAAAGAATTTTATTAAACATCCTTAAGGACTAAATATCATGCTGCAAATCTTTGTAAAAAGAAAACATACCTGGATGAAGGGGAAGGAAGGCAAGAACTTGATGCCAAGTATTTCAACCTGGGTATACCATGTTGGTTCTGGTAGCTTTAAGGCTGAGTGTGTTAACCTACAAAAAATCTTTTTCAGTCTCTCATTATAAATCCTTGATGAAAGTTCAGGACATCCTTCTAAAACTTTTCTACCTTAGCATTATTTTACCGCCTGTTGAGTACTTATAATTGACAAGAGTTGAAACATGCAAGTTGGAGCCACTCTCGTGAAGTAGACCTATAATTTTTACCGACAAAATTTCTAAAAATTAGGTAAAGGAGTTGATAATGTCATCAATTGGTGGAAGAAAGTGAAGCACCCCAGAGATTTTGGCCTGATAGTAGTTACAAAATTGGTTACTTGCTGAACTGAGCTAGACCCTGGATTCCTGATTCTGGTTCCAGCTCCTCCCACCAGATAAGCCTCCCAGTGGGACATCAGTACCTTGAGAGATGATTTCAGGTAATCTGTATTAGTTTTTTATTCTTGCTGTTATAAATTTCCATAAACATAGCACCTTAAAATAGTACAACCCATCTTATAGTCCTGGAGATCAAAAGTCCTAAAATCAAGTGTCTGAAGGACTGCATTCCTTCTAGGGGCTGTAGGAAGGTGACTGCATTTCTTGGCTTATGGTCTATCCTCCATCTGCAAAGCTAGCAGCAGAGTATCTCCCTCCAAATACCCCCTCTGACTTCTGCTTTCGTTGCGGCATCTCCTTCTCTGACTCTGAGCCTGCTGCCTCCCTCATATAAAAGACCCCTGTGGCTACACTGGGCCCACTGGATAATCTAGAGTCATCTTCTCTTCTCAAAATTATTACTTTAATCATGTCTGAAAAGTCCTGTTTGCCATATAGGTAGGGTAAGCATTCACAGGTTCCTAGGGTACAGGCATCTTTGTGTGTGGGGGTATTATTCTCTCTTCCATGCATTCTTAAAAAAAGTTTGGTGAATTTGGGAAATGCTGGACTACACAAAGTTAAATAGGACTTCCCCGCACTTAAAAAAAAAAAAAACTATTAGAGCTTAGATTTGTTGATACTTTTGTCTTTGTGAAGCACTTTGCTAAATTTTACATGGTTTGCCTAATTATTGTGACAATACTAAGGAGTTCAGTTATTTTTAGGTATCAGATGAAGAAACAGAAGTTCAAGGGTAAATGATGCAAGGTCACATTGCTATAAGTGGTAGAGCTAGAATTCAAACTTATATCTGTCTGATGCTAGAGCTTGAGTCTTGAGGTTCCATGATGTTAATACTCTAATATGTAAGGCAGCGGGTGTGGATGCAGAATTTTCCAGATGAACTTAGCCAGCATTATAGCATCTGACCAGGCTAGTGTTCTTCAGAACTCTTTATGAAACGATACACTTGGTGGCCTTGATAGCAATGTTATCCAATAGCACTTTCTATGATGATGGCAATAGTCTATATCTACAATTTCTAATATGGTAGCCCTTAGCTGCCTGTGGTGATTAAGCACTTGAAATGCTATTAGAATAGCTGAGGGACTGAATTGTAAATTTTATTTTAATTTAAATTACTTACATAGAAATAGTCACATGGGGCTAGTGGCTTCTACACTGGGCAGCACAACTCTTGACTTTTCCCTGTTATTTAAGTTAAACCCAAGCCCGGGTTCATGTAATTACTTTACTTTTGAGCATAATACTCTATTTGACAATTAATTGATATAAAATGCTATTTGAGGAATGGTTGCTGACAGCTTTAGAAAGTGAGAAGGATGTGCTTTTGGGTGGAAGATGGCAGTAAAAGAGGATTTCAGGCGTCATAAGAAAAGCCAGTGGAGATTTGCAGACCACTGAGTCCCAGTCTTTGATACAACTATCTTGGTTGTTGGTTAACTGATAGCGTCCTGTAAACATGGATGTCCTCATGGAATTATTCTCAATTGTTCAACAAGAATCTATGAAGCCATTCTATTTAACTGTGGGTAAATCAAGGCAGTAGGACTAAGGTCTTGTAAAGTCGTTGAAGCCAGTTTGTTTGGGGAGATAGTATGTACTCTGGTGAAAATCATCCATCGTGTTACATAGGACAATATCATTGGAAATGGAAAGCAAGTACTAAGTTAACACTGTGGTCAATAGTGCTGACTCTTAATTTAGCTATGGAAAACATTTTTATCGGATGAAAGCTAAGGCAGGAGCCCAAAATCTGCAACAGATAAAATGAGAGCCTTTCTGTTTGAAGCAGGGGTTGAGTGAATCATGGTCCAACAGAAACCCCCCTTACTTCCTATTGAGGCCCTGGAGGTATGCCTCTGAAACTCCAGGGTATATCCGTCATGGAGAATCTAGAAAAAGGGTTAAAAGCTCAGAGTCAGGAGAGCTTCCGGATTTCTCAGGAAACGCTGCACAGGAGAGATGGGATATGACACCTCCCAGATGACTTTATATGCATATTTTCAAATATATGTTGTATGTAATCTCGCAAAGATGCCACTAGATGCCTTTGTAAATTTGCTTTTTCATATTATTTCATAAATAACTTTGATTGATCTACATCTTTAAAATGGCTGCTGAGTGTTCTATGTTTGTGTGGAGCAGGATATAAGTTTGAGAGGAAGGGGATTTTTTTAGGATCTCATGTCACTTATTGAAGCCAGGCCATTCCCGTCAACCTTGGGTGCATTCCTTACCTAGAATCAGACTTAGCAATTACGAAAGGGCCATTCTTGTCCATAAATGCCACATGACACTGGAGATCATTGAATTGGGTTTAAATCTTGCCAGTCATTTGCATTTCCTGTGTCACGTAGGTACTGCAATCACCTGGACAATTGAATATCGAATCTTTGATTTCTTCACAGTATCCATTACAAGGTCTTTGCCCACTGAATCTTGAGTGTTGCATTTCAGGAAATGACAAATTCGAAGTCATGTGGTCAATAAGTGATTGGCCTAGGATTTGATCCCAGGTGGTCTGTCTTTGCCATTTGAGCTCCAACGCATTAATGTGTCTCTAACATAAATTTTCTAATAACTGTAACCCCAGGTAATGAATTATGAAAGGGAGTACATGTAATCACAGTTCCATCACGGACTCTGCGGCCCAGCCCACACCACTGATGAGCAAGCAGTGCCCCCTTGTGGCAGCTGGAAGTACTGGGTCAGCTGACAGAGAAGAGTGAACCTGATGATCTAAAGGTACTTGCTGAGTGCCGGTAACTGGCAAAAATCGTGGTTGGATGAAGGTTAAGGACTATTGCCGAACGGGACAAAGATGAAAAGTACTTTTCATTGGGATCAGGACATCTCAGTATAGCCAGAGGAAAATGAACACAGAGATTAAAAAAAAACATTAAAGATGCTTCTGAGGGGGCAGGTGTGCAGTCTTCTAAACTGTGCATTGAGGACCAACAGCTTTGGGCTTGACAGGTCGTTTGAAATGGAGAATCCCAGGTCCCACCCCGTGGTCCCCAAGTCAGAATCAGTGTTTCCCAAGAACCCCAGAGGAACTGATTTGCCCCATAAAGTGTGGGAAATGCTGGCACACAGCAGAAGCGTTGAGCTCTTGGACTGGAGATTTAGATAGAGCTGGAGTGGATCCTGGTTCTGCTGATCCTTAGCTGTGTGCCCTTGAGCTGAGTAACGGGTGCTTCGGGTTTCCCAGCTGTAAGTGAGGAAGGCGGTCAGTACATTCCTCGTTGGGTCATCGTGCAGCAGCCCTCACTGCTGTCACTGCCAACACTGAATGAGGGCTCACACGTTCCAGGCACTGTTCGGAGCTCCTCTTAATGTGATCTTGAAGGCTACATGCCTGGCCATTGGTAAATGCTCACCAGTGGAAAAAGTGCTGGATTGTGATGATTGTAATCCTCCTAGGCATGGTCTTAGAGCAAGCTGATGGAAAGGAAACGCCTCCACGGAAGACAGGAAGACTGCAGGTTTGGCAAGTGGGGGCCAGGAGCTTTGAGGGCTGGATGCTGAACCCTGACCTGTCTTTTCATTAGTGATGCAAAAGAGATGATTTAAGATGAAACCAGTTTTCAGAGAGCTTGCTTAATCTAATTGACAACAGGAAATCCACTTAAAACACTGGTTCTGAAACCTTGTGATCCGAGGCTCCCTTTACACTCTTCAAAATTATTGAGGTCCCCCCCTTGGAGCTTTTGTTGATGTGGGTTATAGCTGTATCTTCCAGTATTGACCTTATTAGAAGCTAAACGCTGAGATAGATTTTAAATATTAACTCATTTAAAGATATGTTAACATAAGTAATAGTTTTTATAAGAAATAACTACACTTTCTAACATACAAAAACTCTCGGGAGCCGTGTGGAGTGTTGACTGTCTTTGCAAATCTCCTTAATACCTGGTTCAATAGAAGAGCAAAGATTCTCCTATCTGCTTTCCATTCAGTGTGTTGAAGTATCATTCATCATGTAGACTCTAGAAAACTCCAGTGTACACTCATGAAAGCAGGAGAGTAGGAAAGGCAAATAACATTTTAGTATTATTAGAAAAGAGCTTTGATCTCATGAGTCTCCTGGAAGGGTCTCAGGGACTCCCAGGAAACTGGTGGTTTAAAAGATGAAACACATTCATTGTAAGTAAATATATGTAGTTGAAGACAAACTATTCTTTGAGATTAATTAATTGCTTAATGGGCCAGAGCTCTGCTGGGACCTCAAGTTGTACTTGAAATGCATGAAACAATTTCTGTAAGCATTAGAATTCTCAGCTTTGCTAATTCGGATTGGTTTTACACACCTGTGGGGTTTATCGTATTTCCACAGGAGTCTTTGATTAGGTGCACTTGGCAAATTACCTTTAGATTTCCAGTTCAGCTGTAAAATATTTGGCATTTTACATTCGTGGGCTGTCCTGCTGCTAGTTAGGAATGTGGTGATTAACTTGCAGGGTGGGATCAAAGCATGGCTTGGCTTTCCTGTCTTATTTTATCTTTTAGAGAAGAGAGAATGGTGGTAAAAATAGAACAGAAATGTCTAATTAAATGTCTTTCAAAATACAACTGTCAGGGGAGCCTGGCTGGCTCGGTCGGTGGAACTGTGACTCTTGATCTTGGGGTTGTGAGTTCAAGTCCCATGTTGGGTAGAGAACTTACTTAAAAAACACAATAAATAAATAAAAATGAAAACCCAAATTGAGTTGTCAAAGTGTGTTACATTGGAACGGGCTGTAAAATCTTGGCCTGCAGACTGGGAAGGCCTGGGAAGGTAGTGATTTCCCCTCCTTGGAGGGCTGCATTTGGCATGAGTTCAGTGACAAAGAGCGTCTTGTGTTTTGGCCCCCTTTTCTGTGACGGCTACTTTGAGTACCACGCTGTATGACAAGAAGTTGTGCATCCATTCTTTGGGCGGGCTAAGTGCCCTGCTGCCCCTTAAAGTTGAGGACCAAATTGATATGCGTTATCATATTCAGGAATATGGGGACATTATTTCATATTTTCATATTACTATTTTTTTGTGAAAAAAACCCTCAGGGCTTTGCTATGCAAATGAAGCAATTCTGAATTTTCTTCTCAAATCTTAAGAGAGCAATTTGTATTTGACGTTTGGCATACCTGTTCACTTCTTAAGTGGTTGTCAAAGTCATGTTCAGTTTGTATTTCTTGAACACCTATCCTGTGATGCTAGAACAAGTCCAGGAACATGGTTAGAGAGAATTTTGTTTTTGAGAGGCTGACCGCGTGGATTGCAGCTGGTAACCAGCAGGCGGGGCTCCTGTGGCAGCTTTGTGCAGTCGCAGGGCTTTGCCAGCAGAGGCCCACGGCGAAAGTAGCTTGCTGCTGAGGACAAGAGCCCTGGAACCTGTGCGACTTCAAATCACCTACACCAGGCCTGGCTGGTGGATCCCGAACAGGATCTGGGTCCCTAAGAACCCCCTGGCACTCATGCTAGCTGCTGATTGCCTTGTATGAAGAAAGCCTGATTTTTGGCCAGATCTTGCGCTTTTTCAAGAGAAAAAAGTATTCCAGATTTCTCGGTGAAATTCTTTTTCTTTTTAAAAAAACTTTATTTATTTGCTCATAAGAGACACAGAGAGGCAGAGACACAGGCAGAGGGAGAAGCAGGCTCCATGCAGAGAGCCCGATGTGGGACTCGATTACCGAACACCAGGGTCACGACTTGAGTCGAAGGCAGACGCTCCCACACTGAGTGGCCCAGGCGTCCCTCTCTGTGAAATTTTCTGATTGAAAAAATCGTTCTTAATTTCTTTTAAAGCATCATTCAGACAAAAAAAAAAAGAAAAGAAAAGAAAAGAAAAGGACATTCGTGGGCTGAATTTGCCCTGTGGTTTGCCAAGACCTATAGAATCCTAGGATGATTAACGGCCCAGACTTACTGTCTCTTCTTAGGAAAGGAAATTACCATCGTATTTCTTTATACAGGAGGAGAGTGGCATATAGAAAACAAAGGTAGAGTTGCTTTACTATTTCAGGGGAAAGTCAGGCAGTCTTGAATCCTGCTGATGATAAATTTTTGTTTTGGAGTCCTGAGATGGGAGTTGAGCTGCTTATGAGGCAAGAATTCTCCTTCAACACATTCCTTTTTGAGTATTAATCAGTATTTAGAATTGCTCAATATTTATAATAAGCCTAGTGGTGTGGGAATGACCACACCCCCCAGGTTTGTGGGATTGTCTTTCACATATCCTTTTTCCCCCTGCGACCGCTTGCACACGTGTCAGCATGGTTTCTTGACTCGCGATTGGGGGCAGTGCGGTGACCCTCTGGCTGATGACCGGGCACCTGCCCTCCAGCCCTGCTGCACCAGTGTCCCCAGAGGTCTGTGTGCATTTGCTTTGGCCTTCCTCCAGAAGGTTCTTTGTTCTTTCTCTCTGGGCAGCAACTAGAATTAGATCAAGTTTTTTCCTGCCTCCGTGTTCCTTCTTCCTCTTGAAACACTTGAGTGCCTTCTAACTGCTCATTAGGTGAAAGTGAAAACCCTCCATAGACTGGCCTGTGCCCGCTTCCCCTGATTGATCTTAACCGTGTCCTCCGCTCTGCCCTCCAGCCACCTGGCCGCCTATTTACCACGGTTTCTTCATCTCCCAGCTTTGGAACAAAACTGTTTTAAATCCGGCAGAGAGCTTTAGTTCCAGTTGAAACCACAAGCCCTAAGCTCCATGGAACATGATGAGAAACACTGAGTAAAGAGGATATTGACACAAGTATTTTCATTTTATTTTTTAAAGATTTTATTTATTTAATCATGAGAGACACAGAGAGGGACACAGAGAGAGGCAGAGACGCAGGCAGAGGGAGAAACAGGCTCCCTGCAGGGAGCCCGATGTGGGACTCGATCCCAGGACTCCAGGATCATGCCCTGAGCCGAAGACAGATGCTCAACCCCTGAGCCACACAGGCGTCCCTTCATTTTATTTTTTAAAAAGTTTTTGTTCATTCATTTAGGAGAGAGAGAGCTCACTGCATTAGTAGGGGGAGGGTGAGAGACATTGGGAGAAGTGGACCCTCTGCTGAGCAGGAAACCCATCGGGTGGAGGGGTTCCAGCCCAGGACCCTGGGATCAGGACCTGAGCCCCCTGGGTGCCCCAAGCAAGTATTATTAATTTTGGTTATTCTTTATCCTTTATTTAGAGACATAAGGGAAAGGATAGAGGATAATGATACTGGGAAGCATAAAATTTGAGTGAAATCTCTATTGATCATCTTTTCAGCGTAAAGGTCAAGTTCTTTCTTTTTTTAAAAGATCTTGTTTATTTATTCATGAGAGACACAGGCAGAGGAGAAGCAGGTTCCCTGCAGGGAGCTCGATGCCGGACTTGATCCCTGGACCTGGGATCACACCCTGAGCCAAAGGCAGACGCTCAACCGCTGAGCCATCCAGGCATCCCTAAAGGTAAATTTCTAAGTGTTCACTTAAAAAAGGCACAAAAAATTTTTTAAAAAAATAAAAAAGGCAAAAAAAACTTGTCTGTATTACTCAGTGGTTGGCTTAAAGAGTAATCTTGAGGGTTGTAGATTTGTATCTTGGAAACTGCTTGAATTCGTAAGGAAAACAGCATTTGTTAACATGTTTGTAGAAGAATAGTGATCTTTAATTTTGTGATAGTGACCAAAGACCATGGGTTAATCTTCCTATAATAAAACCAAACAGTACATTTAAAAATAAAACCAAATAAACGTTGTTACTGTGAATCTTGGATCACTCTTAGGCTTCCGTTGGTTTAGCTCAGCAACGCCCCATAGGACTTCTGGTGATGATGGAAATGTTCTACATTTGGACCGCCCAGTATGAAATGGGCTAGTGCAATGAAGGGATAGAATACTTGGTTTTAATTAAACTTTTAATTTTAATTAAATGATCAAATCATTTAATTAAACTATTTAATTGTAATTAGAATAGCCACAAGTGTGTGTTGGCTTCTGCTATAGTCTGAATGCTTGTGTCCCTCCCCTCAAACTCCTGTTGAAATTCTAACTCCCAAGATGATGGCATTGGGGGACAGGGCCTTGCAGGAGGTGATTAGGTCATGAGGGTGGAGCCCTCCCCCAATGTGATTATTGCCATTACCATGAAAGCAAGAAGTCTACGACCGGGAGGAGTGCCCACATCTGACCCTGCTGGTGCCCCGATCATGGACTGCCAGCCTCCAGAACCGTGAGAAATCAATTTCTGTTTACAAGCTACCCAGTCTGTGGTACTTTGTTACAACAACCTGAACAGATTAAGAGAGTTACCAGCTAAAGGTGACTTGGTGGTTAAGAAAGTGTTGGGAAGACTTTGCTTCTTCAGGGTTTATTTTAAAAAATACGTGGGTGATTCTAACAGGTGAATTTGAAAGTACTGTGTGAACTCTTTAGTCTATGATAGGGCCTGTGAACATGCAGGGTCTCACTGCTTGGAATATTCTTTCCCCCTTTTTCCCAAGCTAACTCATCCTCATCCTTCAGATCTTTGTTCAAGCATTGCTTCTTCTGGGAAACTTAGCCTGATATTTCTTAGGAGACCCAGTCTCCTATTAACAGCACTGGTGCTTCCCCTTCACTACAGTAAATGGGTGTTGGGAGGAGTGGTGGAGATGCAAAGGAGGGACGGATCACACCAGACAAGTAGCAGTTGCTTTGTGATTGCTTTGGGGAACCAGGAGATGGATGCGGATGCAAGGTTTTCCACTGGAGGCGGTGCATGTGGAAGTTCCTCTCTGGCATCGTTGTCTTGATAGAGCCCGCCAAGGAACAGGGGCCCTGAGGGGGGCAGATTTGGGAATTAGGATGATGTGGTCATTCTGAAACAGGAGAGTTGCTGGGTCTGGGCCAATGCCTCGTTGAGGTTGGGGATGCTGGTTTATTGTAATTCCAGTCCGCTCGGGCAAGGCTTTCCAGGTGTGCGTGTAGAGGAAGTTGACGGTTGGATCTTCAGGGTTGGGGTTTTGCCAAATCTGGAACAAAAGGGGTCAGATGTGTTGAAATCAGGAAAAATTGCTCTTCATTTCTGCTCTGTTGTTGAGACACCTGGGGCTTCCTGCTGATTTTGCTAATATGTCATCCAAACTCGGTGAATGTGAGTTGACTGTGGATGCAACATCTCAGTGACATACTCCATTAGCTTCGCTTGTCTTTGTCACTTGGGGGGGGGGGCACTGTAAGACCAGCGGGATATGTAGGTCATGCTTTCTTTCCAGGCCCGTGGCTGACTCAGGATAGAATTGTGGGGCATCGCTCTCACTGCACAGGAGCAATCTGACATGACGTCAACCCTGTGACAGCCATACGCCTTCTTCCTGACTTAGAAATGGTGATGGTGAAAGACTAAATGCTTCTGACAGGGCAAGTAAATGAACCTAACCCTCCCCTTCTGGGACCCAATGATTCAGCGACAACAAAGCCCTGCAAGTGGCTCAGTTGGGATTCATATGTATCTGGAAGGGCCCAGGCTTGTTGCCTGCTGGGTGGTTTCTGGCGGCCAGCCTGCAGGTGTGTGTGTGTGTGTGTGTGTGTGTGTGTGTGTGTGTGATGGGGCTTCCCAGCTGACCATGTGGGTGAGAGGCCCCTGGGGAGGGGGCTGCTGATCTGGTCTAGCCCTTCTGTGGCTGCATCAGGGTAGCTCAGTGAGAAGCATCTCCAGAGCACCTGATGCCCTGAGCCCTGCCAGCTGCTGCTTCCTCAGGCTCTGCCTCCTTCTCTTGTTTTCATTAAAAAAAATTGTGTATCAATTTGAGAGAGACAGAGAAAGAGCACAAGCAGAAGTAGGGGCAGAGGAAGAAGCAGACTTGTCACTGAGCAGGGAGCCTGACCATGTGGGGCTTGATCCCAGGACCCGGAGATCATGACCTGAGCTGAGGCAGATGCTTAACTGACTGAACCACCCAGGCGCTCCTCATTTTCAATCTAACATGGATGCTACCCTTTTATTTTAACGTCATTTCTTAGATGTACAGATACATGAATGAATTCTAAAAAATGAAATAGGAAAGAGCTGTGTTTTCCTTGGCCTTCTCTCTGTAATTGCAGCCTTGCCCTCCTTTCCCCAGAGATGATCACTGAAATTAGTTGAGTGTGTATCTTTGCAGACTGTTGGACTTGGCTTCTGTATTGCGGAGGATTTAGATTTGGCTGCATATTATAGGAAAACTCAAATAAAAATAGCTCAAGTCAGTTAGAAGTTTCATTGTCACATAAGGAAGTTTGGAGGCGGGCAGTCCAGGCTGGCATGGTGTCATCAGGGATCGGGGCACCTGTCTGCAAGCTCCTGTCTATTTTCTCCATTCTC
This sequence comes from Vulpes lagopus, assembly GCF_018345385.1. Taxonomy (NCBI): domain Eukaryota; kingdom Metazoa; phylum Chordata; class Mammalia; order Carnivora; family Canidae; genus Vulpes; species Vulpes lagopus. Next base: position 90,346,898 of record NC_054831.1, read on the forward strand.
AGGGTCACCTCCTGGTCCAGTATGGTGACCAGAGCATTATTCATTCTATCCACATCTAGGGCCAGACATGGAAGAAAGGAAGGAGATCTTACTTGCACCTACTTCTGATTATAGCTCAGTGACCAGAATTTAGTGGCTATACTTACTTGCAAGAGATGCTGGGAAGTGTAGTTTTTCAGCCAAATTCATTTCTACAATAAATAAAGTCATAATTCTGTTATGAAGAAACAGGGGAGAATGCAGCTTGCAATTTCTTTTATACAAACCTGTATGTATAAAAGTATGTAGTGTTATGTTTGTGGATTATATTACACATAGAATTTTCATCTTGTTTTTCTTCTAGTGCAATACCTGTTAGAGATCTTAGTATATCAGGATGCAGGATTCTGAATTTCATTCATGCTTGCGTAGGATTCCACGTTGCCAAAATACTGTGATTGGTTGAGCTGTTTCTCCAGTGGAAATCACTTAGGTTATTTTCACCTTTTTTTTTTTTTAAAAAGATTTTATTTATTTATTCATGAGAGACCCATAGAGAGAGGCAGAGACATAGACATAGGAAGAAGCAGGCTCCCTGGGGGGGAACCCAATGCAGGACTCGATCCCAGGACCCGGGATCATGCCCTGAGCCAAAGGCAGACACTCAACTGCTGAGCCACCCAGGTGCCCCTATTTTCATCTTTTCACTATCAGCAGTACCACCACGAACACCCTTGGATGAGGTTTCTTGTGTACACTTACGTGTTTTCTTAGTCTATTCAGGCTGCTGTAACAAAATACCACAGACTGGGGGGCTTCTAGATGAAAGAAACTTATTGCTCACATTTCTGGAGGCTGGAAGTGCAAGATCAGGTCCCAGTGTGGTCTGGTTCCGGTGAGGGCTCTCTTCTCAGTTGCAGACTGGGAGGCTGACATCTTGCTGGGTCCTCACATGGTAGGCAGAGCTAGGGAGTTCTATGAGGTCTTTTTTTAAGAGCACTAAATGCCTTCATGAGGCTCTACTTTCATGTCCTAACCATGGATGACCTCTCAAAGGCCCCACAACCTAATTCCATCACAGTGGGTGGTGGGATTCCAACTTGCAAATTGTGGGGGGACTTAAACATTCACACTGTAGCAGGTGTCTTCCAGAAGTGAGATAGAGAAGTGAATTGGTGAGTTGAAATTTATGCACATTCACAACGTATCAGGTAAGGCCACATTTGCCTCTGAGCCGGCTATCCTATTGAATACCTCCTACATCTGTGTGTGAGCGTTTGGCTCACCTAACTTGGCCTACACTTGAGGTTATATTACTGGAAGGTTTAGGACCCCCTAATACTGGCCTCAAAGAAATGCCTGTTGAGACTCAAGAGATCAATAAATTAGTTTTTATCTAAAACTCCAAACTTCTTGTCTCTTAGGTAATTTTACCACTAACTTCACTTCTATTCTGAAGGCAGCTGTCTCCTACATAGCTACATCTGGGCCGTCGGTGCTATGGGATTTGTGGCAATCAGAGAAGAACTCTGTACTGAGGGCCTCTTAGTGCCAACTGACACTGAGTATTTCCTATGTGCTTGGCATGCTGATGTCCAAAGGTCTTCTTATGTGTTGTCATTGAGCTTCTTAGTAGATAGGGACCTTCCTCCCTACTTCCAAAGATGGGGAAGCCGACACATACAGAAAGGGAAGTAAATTGGCCAGGGTTTCCCAGGTAGAAATGTCAGCGTTGGGATTCAAACCAGGCTGGCTAAGATCTCTTGTCCAACCTGAAACACTGCATATGCCTGTGGCCATTTAATATTTTAAACACAACCATTTTGAGTCTCCCCATATGCACACACACTGATAATGGTGTGGATGTTGTGATTAGAGAGAGACAAAGGTGTGAATGGGGGATGGTGATTTAAACGTTGTGGGGACAGCCCAGCCATTACCTTCAGGGCCAGCTCATAATGTAGAAGACAGTGTAGGACTCACCTCATACTCACCGTAACACCTTCTGTAGATATTGACCTTGTATCATGCAGCAAATGTCGTGTGCTAGGGGAGTTGCTGGGGTGCTGAGGATCCCTTTGCATGGGAGGAGGTAGTTGTGGTAATTTCTGGAGAACGCATATTGAAGCCACTGAATGCAAGAACCTTCTACTTCCTCTCGTTCCTGCTGCCTTTGTCTCAATGCAAGGAGTGCCCTTTCAATAATGAAAATCATACACTGTCACTTTACCCTGATGACACCAATCTTCTTGCTGGAAAATGCTAGATGTTCCCACTTCAAGAGCTTTACATTTGCTCTTTCTCTGGAGTGCCCTTCCTAGAGATCTTCTCAAAGCAGGCTTTGGGGTCCTTTCAGGGAGGTGTTTCCTCACATGTGTTGTCCCAGTGATAGCCATGCAGCGTTCTCCCCATGACCTCCTCTACTTCCTTGAGGGTCCTCACCTGCAAGTCCTCCTGCATCACTGTGTGTCTGCCCCATAAGGACACGTGGGTGTGAACTGCTCCAAGCAGAGCCCTGGTTCAGGCTGCCTTCCCTGACTGGAACAGAGTCTGAAACAGTCAGTGTTGGTTGTATGAATAATGAATGTAGAAGTTCTATAAGATCAAGGTATAGTTGATTTGCAGGTTGGTTCCTTGGAGTCTGCTTTTCCCTTTGAGGGTGGGTGGGGGGAATGACTGTCATAAGCAACTGCTATGTGGCAAATAAATAAGCTATTTGATATGATTTCAGGTGAACTCACCATAATTTCATGAGGAAACTGATGCTTCATTGGGCAGGTGGGGAAGCTGAGGTGATTGGCATAGTCAGGACTAGAGCTGGCCCTCCCAACGTCATGCCCTTCTCACTGCTTGGGACCTCAGGATTCCTCACAGTTTTCTACTTTTTTTTGACACTACCCAATTGGATGTCTTAAAGAGTCATGAGCAAGTGGTTACTTCAATAAAAAATAAGGGTGACTGTATCAGGACCAAATCCTTTGGGGAAAATGCTTGGCATAACTTTATCCTATTTTCAGCAAAAGGCAATTCCTCCCTTCTTCCTCGTGTTTGGATCCTAGTCAATCAGCTCCATTTACCTTTTAGATGCAAGCAAAGCGGTCCTCTGTTTTCTTGGTACCTTTCGAGTGGATTGCACAGTATCTGCCCTGCTAAGTTCCCAGACTTTCCTATTTTGCCACTAAATAAATTTTGTCAGACTGGCCTGGCTTGGCAGGAGATTACACGTTATGTTGGTGTATTTAAAAAGTGGGTAATTCATTTGTTAAATGAATATAGCAATTATTAATTTCAATTTATCCTGTTTATTGGGAACAGCTGTTCATTAACATTTATTTAACTGCTAATTTTAGAGCCAAACTAATTACCTCAAACATAGCGCTGTGGTATTCTGTGCAGAGAAGTCTGCCTAACTGCCTGGCATGCCAGGAAGGAAAATAGGGAGCTCTCCAGGCTGCTGTTTTGCAGGTGACCAGGTGGGGGCTCTCCTCAGTTGGAGTTCAGACCTTATGCCACAAATTTGTCCTTGAGTTGGAAAAGCTCCCAGATGTTCTCAGGCTACAGTGGCAAATTGTCCCTAATAGCCAAGCAGGCAAAACGAAAATTAATGAAATGGGAAGGTCTAAGAATCACAGAGCATCATTGTACTGTGCTACAATACTTGTATATTTTTGTGTGTTTTTTTATAGATTTTATTTATTTATTTATTCATGAAAGAGAGAGAGAGAGAGAGAGAGAGAGAGAGAGAGAGAGAAAGAAAGAGAAAGAGAAAGAGAAAGAGAAAGAGGGAGAAGCAGGCTCCATGTAGGGAGCCCAACATAGGACTTGATCCCAGGTCTCCAGGATCACGCCCTGGGCTGAAGGCAGCGCTAAACCACTGAGCCACCTGGGCTGCCCTGTGTATTTGTTTACTTTTATTTGTTACTGTACTTTTGATTGACATAGAGTTAGAAGAAATCTTTCTTAATAGTAAGAAAGACAAGCATGGTGATAAATGATCATTGACTCGCAGTCAGAAATTCCAAAAGGCAGTAAGGACTGGTGGCAATTGTAGCAAACTGGAGAGTGTACCATTAGAGATTGGGCAGCTGTTTCTCAGAGGAGCCAGTTGGAATGTGGGCCTCAAATGGTCAGATCTTTTAATTTTTCAAGGGTAGCTAGATATACAGATTTTTATGTGATATCTCCCAGATTTTAGATGTGAGCTCAAGTTTCAAAGGAATACATAGTATATAATAAAAGAATACATCTATGAATTGAGACCTACCTGTTGGTAGCTTCTGGATGAAGGGTTTCCCAAGACCTGCTTTCTCTTCAGGTAATACTCAGGTGGCAGGTGAATAGACTTGACTTCTGAGATTAAATCTAATTTATTTGGTTTTCAATAATTTCTTTGGTCTCACTAAAAATATTTTGTCTTTTTTTAAAAGATTTTATTTATTTATTCATGAGAGACAGAGAGAGGGAGGCAGAGACTGAGGCAGAGGGAGGAGAAGCAGGCTCCATGCAGGGAGCCTGATGTGGGATTCAATCCCGGGACCCCAGGATCATGCCCTGAGCCAAAGGTAGACGCTCAAACGCTGAGCCACCCAGGTGTCCCAAAATATTTCATCTTAAACAAAATTGTTAACCTGTCTATGCCTTGTTATCTTCATTTGTGAGATGAAAGAGTTGGGTTTTATTTATTTATTTACTTTATGAGGTCTAAATAAAATTTTCATGATCTGCAACTTTAATATGGTTGAAAACAATAAGTAACATGCAACTTACAGGAGTCAGTTAAATAGTAAAATAATTTTCATGTAGGAGCCATTTCATGCTGGATCTATTTTTTTTTCTTTTAGAGACCAATCCTCTTTGCCATACTCAAGACCTCAGCTACAGTGTGTATGAGGATTACTCAAGGTCCTTATAAAAATGCAGGTGCCCATCTCCCTGGGATTCTACATATTTTTAGCATTGGATAGTAGGCACCTCCGGTGGTCCTGATGCAGAAGGTCCCCGGAGCAAGCTTTGAGAATCTTGTGCTTTGGCACTTAATGTCTATCACCTTCTGGATGATACACTCCTCCCTCATGTGGATGAGAAAGCTAAAAACCACATTCACCTATCTCTCTGACCATTAGGATTCTTTTTTTTTCCTAAGATTTGATTTATTTATTCATGAGACACACACACACACAGAGAAGAGAGAGAGAGAGAGAGAGAGAGAGAGAGAGAGAGAGAGAGAGGCAGAGACACAGAGGGAGAAGCAGGCTCCAGGCAAGGAGCCCGATGTGGGACTTGATCCTGGGACTCCAGGATCATGCCCTGAGCTGAAGGCAGACTCTCAACCGCTGAGCCACCTAGGGGTCCTGCCATTAGGATTCTTGATGGAATTTAAATCCTGGCAAGGAGATGACCTTGCAATTTTGAAGGTAGTAGGGATGCAAAGACCATTCTTTTTGTTTGCCTTGAGATTTTGTGCTGTCAGTATATGTGAATGTTAGTAGCAGCTGGCTCCGTGTTCACTGTTCTTTACTTTTGTAGTCTGGGGAAGCTGTGGCTTAGGCAGTGGTGGTAGCCATGGAAACAGCTACAGCTTGATAGCTCACTGGTAATCATAGCTCCTGCTCTTTGGATCGTCACTGTGATAGTTGATAATCTCCAAGTCAGAGCCTGTTTGAGTCAGTACAAGTGAGGTTCTGCTGGGTAACAAATAACCTCAAAATCTTAAGTGGTTAACCACAACAAACGTTTATTTCTTGTTTATAATATGTGCCCAGTGTGGATTGTTGAGGGGCTGTGCTTTGTGACTCCTCCCTCTAATCTTGAGACAGATGAATTAGCCATCAACTCAGTCTTTGCTGGGTACCATGGCAGAGGGATGGAGAGGTGGAGGGATGTCCTGGTAATCATCACCTCTGACCAGAAGGAGTGCATGTCTCTTAGTCTAAAAATATCAGTGATTGAAACTAGCCACAAGTTTCATCTAACCACCAAGGGGTTAGGAAGTGGTTCTAGAGGTGGTAAGCTGAACTAGTTGGTGAGCAGGATTTAAGATTCCCACAAAAGCCTAGAGGCGGCCTTTAAATTTCATTTAGCTAACTCTTTGAGTGATTCTTTTTTGCAAGCATCCAATCCCTGAATTAAATCTCCATCTTTTCAAGATACCTAGAGTGGGTTTTGTTTTATTCACTCAACTCTGACCATTCAATAAATACTCCCTTACACTTGTTCTCCCCTCTTCCCCACACATATACTATCTTGAATCTGTGTTAATTTATATACTATGTAAATCATGTTCTTTGAAAATGCTTACTCCCATAATGTTCTCACCTGTGGAGGTTCCACCTTAACCATCCCCATTAGTTAAATCCTATTTCTTATGTTTATATAGCTATGGTGTATATATGATCCATCAGAACTCTGGATTTCCCTCCCCTCTGCATGACACCTTTAGCAGCCTCTCAGCTCAAGCCCCCATGACCTCACTCTACAGAGGGGCTCCACTCTCTCTGGCCACCCAGCATAGTCTGATAGTTAGAGGATGGCTCCTGGAACAAGGTTGATGGGGTCTCAATCCCAGCTCTACCATTTCCAGTGGTGTGACCCATGGAAATGTCTTAACCTCTCTCTGTCTCATTTTCATATATATAAACTGGCAGTATTTTCTGTATAAGAGTTATTTTGAGCATAGATCTTTTAGAATGGTTTGGTACATGATCAGTACATTTCACTCAATTACACATTGTCCAATGTTTAAAAAATGAGACAAAAATGATCCAATAGATGGTTTTGTTGAAACCATAGCCTGAACATAGGCAGCCTTTAACTTACAGAGGTAGGTTCTTGTAGTGATCTTTGCATTTCAAGGACAGAGTCTTGGCTAATTGGTAGCATGTCTATTACTACCTCTTTCACACTGATGAATAGTTACATGAATGAATGAAATTTGAAAAACCGTGATCTAGTCCATTAGTCCCACAGTCACTCAATTTGAAACCTGGTCTCAAAAACTCTGGAGCCTCTTCACTGAAGAGCTTTTTCATCTCCATCTGAAGCGGCCTGTGTTTGTAGTTTTTTTTTTTTTTTTTTTTTTTTTTAGCAAAGAAGGCTCCAGAGTGAATGTTGATTTGGGAACACCCTTCTGAGGCTGATTCCTAGGCTTACAGGACTGGCTGAATTTTACAAGTTTGCTCCTAGGCGTACCCTTACTAACGGAGTAAATCGATCTTTTCTTTTTCCCTCAAAGCTCACCTCTCTTTCCTCTCTCCCCTGTTTCTGTTAATGGTGCCACCATTTTGCTGGTTAAGTTTTGTATTTCAGTTTCTCAGGATTGGTTGCCTGGCAGGAAACATTTTTAGAAATCTGAAAAGAATAGGATGGAGATCAGAAATAATTGTCTGCCTTGGGTACGGATTAGGAAGAAGATGGCCCACTTGATCAGTTCTTCAGCTATAACCAAAGCAGACATTCAGTCTCTTCTCTATGATTGTATTTCCTCATTAAATCTTCCCGGGCTACCTTTCTTCACTGTTCCACCAATCAATTTCTATTCCCCATGAAGACCCAGTGAAAACCCTATGTCTCTTCTTTTTTTAGGGCAGTTTTAGGTTTACAACAAAATTGAGAGGAAGGTACATAGGTGTCCCATATATGCACTGCACCTATCCATGTATAGTTTCCCCCATTATTAACAACCCCCACCAGAATGTGCATTTTTCACCACCATCAATTATAATTACCCCAAGTCCATCATTTACCTTAGGGTTTATCCTTGGTGTTGGACATTTTATTGGGTTTGGATACATGTATAATGCCATGGACCCATCATTATATTATAAAGAGTATTTTCAGTCCCCTAAAAATTCCTTTGTGTTCCATCTATTCACATGCTCTGCCTCCCCCCAACCCCTGATATTTTTTTATGGTCTCCATAGTTTTACTTCCCACCCCACCCCCCCCCGGATGTTAGATATTTAGAATTATATAGTATGATGTTTTTTATTTTTTTTTATTTTTTTATTTATTTTATTTTTTTTAGTATGATTTTTTTAAGGTAGCCTTTTCAAATTGGCTTCCTTCACTTAGAATTATGCATTTCAGATTCCTCCATGTCTTCTCATAGCTTGATAGCTCATTTATTGTTAGTGAATAATATTTCATTGTCTTGATATACTAGTGGATTTATCCACTCACCTACAAGGATGTCTTGCTTGTTTCCAAGTGTTTTGCAATTATGAATAAGACACTATAAACATCCAAGTGCAGATTTTATATGTATATAAGATTTTAGTACTTTTGGGTAAATACCAAGGTGTGTGATTGCTGAATCGTATGGTAAGAATATGTTTAGTTTTGAAAGGAACTGCCTTTTTTTTTTTTTTTTTGCAACTTTGGAATCTGTGTTCCAAAGTGGCTGTACCATTTTGCATTCTCTCCAGCAATATATGAGGGTTAGGTTTTTAACATAGATTTTTGTTTATAGATATGTTTTCAGAACTAGATTGGCTATTACCAAGGGCAGGGGTGAACTACATCTTACTGTCATGTGAATAATGTTCATTGTCTTATTCATAGAAGCTTAAGCAATAGCACTGGATTTGATACTTTTTTTGTACTTCAGTTGGTTGGTGCACTAAGGATGGGTCGAGGGACATAAATACTTCCCAGTTAACAATGATGTTCAGAGACTTTTGAATTTCCTTGGAAGGAATTAGAATAAGGCAAGTTGGATAACTGCCTGACAAACTCTTTTCCTCTTCACCTACCCCATCCACTCTTGACCTGGGTACCAATTCATATTCTTTGCTTCTCAGTTTGTTTGCTGCACTTGGTTAGAGAAGCTGTATTTGCATTACCTGGGGAGCTTACCCTTCTGTTAGCAATGGTAACTTTTACCAGTTTGGATTTCTTTGCATAATTACTGCGTTTTTCTTCCAAAAGTCTGGAAACTTCCAGCATTCCCTGACTGCCTTTGCTTTTCATCACATCCCCAGGACACATTACTGCTCCCAGTAAATAGGAAATATTGAATAGCTACTTTTCAGATGAAAGAATGTTTACATTAACTTTTAACTAATTTTTGATTAATTCCCATCATTTTGCATTATCACTATCACAACTTGATCACTTCTTGTGACCATATTAGGATGGGTGAAAGATCTGACATGATGAGGAAGTGAAATAGGTTGGAAATGTCCCCAACCCCACTGTTGAGGCCAAGGGGACTGGCTTAATTATAAATAATTATATATTCTAGATTATAGTAGCCTTAAACTCAATACTAATTTTCTATTAATTTCACTAAATTTTACCCAACACTGATTATATGGGTGTTTTTGTTGTTTTGTTTTGGTTTTGGTTCTTTTTTGACTGTGATGTCCCTTCTGAGCCCTCTAAGTCCTCAGACTGGTCATTAATACATGATCATATACCTTGGCTATGTGGAAGAACCAACAATACAAAGTTATCTTAGGACTGCCAGAAGAACTCAAATCATGCACTGAAGAAAACAATTCCCTTTCTTGCAATATCAGAACGTCACAAAGACCACAGTTTATATGGTATTACTTCACTTTTAATTTTACTTCCAAGCCACTGATCAGTAGGATTTGAACCCATGGTGAGAATTTTGCCCTAAAAAAAAAAAAAAATCCCCACTGTACGCAGCAGAGAGATGCAAAGAATTAATTGCCATGTCAACTTTCATTTTCTGCCTAGTTACACTGAGCTAATATCTAGATTTCAGCTGTATTTTGTAGGCAAACAATGTGCAAGCTACCCATATTCTTTTGAAATTAACAAGGGTTGAGCCCACATGTTAACTTCAGAAGACCTCAGATCTGTCTTGCTTATATCTGGGACTTGAGGCAAATCATTCAAATGGAAAACTTCATGAACAGAGCTGAGGACTCTGCTCATTGTGGTGGAATCTGCAAAATGGAAGCGAGGCCCTGTCATAACAGCCTCACTTTTGCTGCAGAGCTAGAGGTGGTCCCCCAGTTCAGGTGGACTATGATACAAACCAAGAATAGCTCACAAGTGGCCTTGGTATTCTTAGGTATAATTCCTCAGAGGCATTGACCTCTATGTTGAATGTCTGTAGTTGTACCCTGTCTCCATGATCTCTCATCATGAATTCATAAAAAATGAGTCTACTTTTATCACCTGCCTGTCTCACCCCTGGTAGCCAGAGTGGTAGTTGCTAAAAATAATGCTAATTATAGCAATAATAATAGCTGCCGTTTATTGGCCATCTGCTACATTCTTGTAGGTTGCTAAGGGATTCCTATGTGTTAGGTTGCTTATTCTTTTTATTTTTTATTTTTTTAAGATTTTATTTATTTATTCATGATAGTCACAGAGAGAGAGAGAGAGAGAGAGAGAGAGAGAGAGAGAGAGAGAGAGAGAGGCAGAGACACAGGCAGAGGGAGAAGCAGGCTCCATGCAGGGAGCCTGACAAGGGATTCGATCCCGGGTCTCCAGGATCGCACCCTGGGCCAAAGGCAGGCGCTAAACCGCTGCGCCACCCAGGGATCCCTAGGTTGCTTATTCTTAAACCATGCTGTTGTCAGAGACCTGTCTCATCTTGGGGAGAGTTGGTTTGATGTGTATCTTCATGGGACTCTCCATGGTGGGGTAGTGCCCTACTTTCCCAGGTATCACACTTCTTCTCTCTCTGCTTCTAGGAGGCATGTTAGCCAAGTAGACACTCAGGGTGGATTTTCTGAACTTGAGCATGAGCTAAAAGACAAGAGGGCAGAGAGGGGATGATGAAATCTGTTTGGGCTGCTGGCAGTAGCATTCTGGACAGACTTACTGCCCTGTCTGTAGAGCACTGGAGGCTCCGGCTGACCTTCCATGTGTGTACATCTGTACTTCTGTAGATTCTCATACAATCTTCTTGACAGCAACCAAGTATTCAATCATATCTATGAATTGAAAACTTTTATACCTATTTCACATAACAGGAAACTGAAACTTACAGAAATTATTGACCAAGGTCATGTACAAGTACGTTGCAGGGTTGGGTACCTCACAGACATGGGATATCCAAATAAGTTGCTGTCATTGACCATCCATTGTCCAGGTCAAGAGACTCTTAGCTCTGCTTTCCTGGTCCATTAGATATGGTCACAGCATCCCAGAAAGACAACAGAATGGCCTAGTCTTCACAAAAGGCATGTGATAAGGTATTTCCTTCATTTAATGAGATAAGCTGCCTTGATTTTCTTTACCTGGGTTGATCTACTAGATATCCTCCTCATTCTTACCCTCTTCATGTTCCCCTTTAAATGCACCAAAGGATTGCAAACCCATGAGAAATTTCACATTAAACACAAATTTCTTGCTTCTTGAAATCTAAAGCTCCAATTAAAAGACAAAAACCACAACTGCATAGAACTTCATCATTTGAGCCCCAAGACAGAAAGCAGCCATAAAAGAGTGACACAGTGGAAACAAATTACATGCATTTATCAGCAAATGGGGCTGTGTATGCTAATGGGCTTCAGCTTGGGAACTTGAGGCCTGGCTGAGTCAGGCTGGTTAAAAGCACAATTCATTACCAGGAGCCAGCGAAGGATACAGGCGCAGCATTTAGTGCCTGCTGTGGGTCCCACAAGAGCAGCTGAGCACATGCGTGTTCAATTGGAATGATTTCTGCTGGACCGTGGTTGTGAAGAGGCTTCAGGGCAACAGGACCACCCTGACTCAGGCCATGCATGGGAACTAAGGCGGGCACTTCTCAGGTTCCTGGGCCGTGTCACTTACTGTGCTAGGAGCTTTATGGGCTTTTTTGGCCTTTGAATCCTCAAGGCAACTTTCTGATACAGGTAGATGACCACCCTATTTTAAAAGTGAGGAAATGAGGATTCAGAAAGGTCCTTTGCTGAAGGTCAGATAGGAAGGGATCGGTACAATATGAACCCAGTTTTTAGGTTGCCCTTACCAAGCTGCCTTACCTCACAGGACCTGTGTCTGAGGAAGAGGAACTCCAATAGTCAAAGCATTTGTGAGCATGGGCCTTCAAATTGGGTCAGCCTGGTTTCAATCCCCTTCTCTGTGTGGCATCTGACAAATAAGACCTCCCGGCATCTGTTTCTCTGTTCTGTGGAGTTTTAATATGTTGTTGTAAGACATCAGATTGGCCGGCTATGTGACACAGTGCGGGGCACATGTTGACAGTCAATGGGCATGTTGCTGTTATTTTAACTTGACTTGCCTTTGAGGCCCCTACATTCTTTGTGTTTATTAACCTCTGTATATCTAAAGGACTGCAGGGACTCCTTTTCCTAGCTCTAAACTGTCATCCCACCTTGTGGGCATTTATAGAGCCTCCTTGTGTTAATGCTGTGGACCTGGGTGCTGTCAGGAATCAAATAGAAATGGAACTCAATTGGTGAAGACTACTACTTTTTTTTTTTTTATTACTGCATGTGACAGAAAATAAAATTCAAACAAATAAGAACAAAACTGTCTCAAATTGAAGAATGTCTCTGGCTTCAGACTTGGTGTGATCCAGGCTCCAACAACATAATAGGTGCCTGGTGTGTCTCCCTGCTTCTGTGCCTGCATTTTCTTTACTCTGGGTTAGCTCAGTTGCGAGTGATTCCAATTCTCCATCTCAGGTTCATGTCCTTGGGAAAAGTGAGAGAACCCTTGAAAGTTCCAGGATTCATTCTGGACTGTCTGAGACAAATGCCCCCAACCCCACTGATGAGACCAAGGGGACTGGCTTAATGACTGGCCTTAGAGAGGTAGGCTCCTCGCCAAAAGGACTGTGCTGAGAGGGATGGTCTCCCTCTGAGAGGAGCTAGGGTGGGTCTGCAGAAGTAAGGAGATGGATGCTGGGCAGCAAATAACCAAATGCTGGTAACAAGAACATAGCCTCTGTCTTTCTGGTACTAGTCTAGTTCAGGAATCAGCAAACTTCTGGAAGGGGCCAGTTAGTAAACGTTTTAGGCTTTGTTGGCCATGTGGTCACTACTCAACTGTACTGTTAGAGTGGGATACAGTTGGAGCCAATTTGTAAGTGAATGAGCATGATTGCTTTCTGATAAAACTATATTTATGGACACAGATTCAAATTGCATAATTTTTATGTGTCATAGAATATTCTTTAGATTTTCTTTAACTGATGAAAACATAAAAACCATGTCCTAGCTTGCAGACCATACAAGAACAGGTGGCAGGCTACATTTGGCCAACCCCTGGTCTGTAGGTTAAGAACAAAAAATTTCCCAGCCCCCCCATTTCCTCCCATTGCCATGTGTTTTTTTTTTTATTTATTTAAATTTTAGGTAGTGAACATACAGTGTAATATTGGTTTCTGGAGTAGAATTCAGTGATTCTTCACTTACATAGAGTACTCAGTGCTCATCACAAGGGCCCTCCTTAATCCCTATCACTCATCTTGCAGAACCCCACGCACCTCCCTCTATCACCCTTCACTTTGTTCTCTGATAAAAGTCTCTTACAGCTTGTTGTCTCTTTTTCCACCCCCCCATAGGTTCATCTGTTTTTTTTTTTTAATTCCACATGAGTGAGATCATATGGTATTTGTCTTTCTCTGACTTATTTCACTTAGTGTAATACAGTACACTAGTAGCTCCATCCACATTGTAAATGGCATTGGCATATTTATTTATCTCCTATACCATCATTAGCAGGGAAAGTATGGCAGTCCGGGTGAGGGGCAATTGGTCCAGTGTTTGATGGGCAGCAATACTCAGGTCCAAGTACCTATGAGCAATTTTATATTTAACAGTCTTTTGTGGCCGCTCCAGATTATTATGTTGGACATACTTAGGAATTTTCTGTTTTGTAAGTCTCGGAGAGCTCTTTGATCAATCACCAAGTATTTTCTTGGTTTTCGATCAGTTTTCTAAATAGCCACAGGAGGAAGAAAGAAGTCCAAGAATCCTTTGATCTACTCCTTCTCTCACTCTTAACTCGAGTCAAAGTAAAATTTCTGTTATTCTGCATGAAAAAAATTAATATTTTACATTTTAAAACTTGAGCTCTTTCTCTTCCACATATGTGAGCTTGTTGGAGGCAAATTAAAAGTATTGAGATTTCCAGAAGACCAGCATTTAAGACTATGCACTAGAGCTGCTTTCAGATGTTTTTCTTTCTTAGTAAAGTCCAGAAAAAAGTCTGGAAAATACCTTTGTAAAAAAATTCAAGTATAATTAATATAGAGTGTAATATTGTTTCAGGTGTACAATATAATGCTTTGACAGTTCTATATATTTCTCAGTACTCCTCAAGTAAGTGTACTTTTAATCCCCATCACCTATTTCACCCATCCCTTCACCTACTTCCCCTTTGGCAACCATCAGTTCTCTATAGTTAAGAGTCTGGTTTTTTGTTTTGTCTCTTTTCTCCTTTTTTTTAATTTTAATTTTTTAAGATTTTATTTATTTATTCATGAGAGACACAGAGAGGCAGAGATGTAGGCAGAGTTGGAAGCAGGCTCCCTGCAGAGGAGCCCAATGCAGGACTCAATCCCAGTACCCCGGGATCATGACCCGAGCTGAAGGCAGATGCTCAATCACTGAGCCACCCAGGTGCCCCATGTTGTTTTTTTAAATGCCACATATGAGTGAAATGATGTGGTATTTGTCTATATCTGACTTACTTAGCTTAATACTCTCTATATACTTCCATGTTGTTACAAATGGCAAGGTTTCATTCTTTTTTTATGGCTGAATAATATTCCAGTGGTGTGTGTATACATACATACATATATCACATTTTCTTGATCCCTTCATCAATCAATGGGCTCTTAGGAAGCTTCCATAATTTGACTATTATAAATAATTTTGCTATAAACATTCCTTTGAATTCGTAATTTTCCTTTGAATTAGTAGTTTTCTATTCTTTAAGTACCCAGTAGTACAATTGTTGGATCACAGGGTAGTTCTATTTTAACTTTTTGAGGAATCTCCATTCTATTTTCCACAGTGGCTATACTTGTTTGCATTCCAACTAACAGTGTGTGAGGATTCCTGTTTCTCCACATCCTTGCCAACACCTCTTGTTTCTTGTGTTGTTTATTTTAGCCACTTTGACAGGTGTGATGTGGTGTCTAATGGTTTTGATTTGTATTCCCCTGATGATGAGTGATGGTGAGCACCTTTTCTTGTGTCTGTTGGCCATCTGGATGTTGTCTTTGGAGAAACATCCATTCATATCTTCTGCTCATTTTTAAATTGGATTATTTTCTTTTTGGGTGTTGGGTTTTATAAGTTCTTTATATATTTTCGATACTAAGCCTTTATCAGACATGTCATTTGCAAGTGTTTTGTCATATTCCATAGGTTGCCTTGTAGTTTTGTTGATTATTTCCTTCATTGTGCAGAAGCTTTTAATTTTGATGTTGTCCCAACAGATTATTTTTGCTTTTGTTTCTCTTGCCATAAGAGACATATCTAGAAAAATGTTTCTACAGTTGATGTCAACGAAATTACTATGTTTTCTTCCAGGAGTTTGATGGTTTCGGGTCTTACACTTGGACTTTAAAAAAAAGATTTATTTACTCATTTGAGAGGGAGGGAGGGAGGAAGAGAGGGAGGGAGGGAGGGGGAGAGAGAGAGAGAGAGAGAGAGAGAGAGAGAGAGAGAGAGAGAACAAAAGCAAGGGAAGAGGCAGAGGGAAGAGACTCCCCACTGAATACAGAGCCTGACATGAGGCTTAATCTCAGGACCATGAGATCAAGACCTGAATCAAAACTAAGCATTAGATGCTTGATTGAGACACTCAGGTGCCCTCACACATTTATATCGTTTATCTATTTTGAATTTATTTTTGTGTATGGTTTAAGAAAGTGGTCCAGTTTTATTCTTTTGCACATAGCTGTCAAGTTTTCCTGACACCATTTGCTGAAGAGACTTTTTTTTCCCATTGCATATTCTTTCCTCCTTTGTTGTAGATTAATTGACCATGTAATTATATATATTTTTTAAATTTTTTATTTATTTATGATAGTCACAGAGAGAGAGAGAGAGAGGCAGAGACACAGGCGGAGGGAGAAGCAGGCTCCATGCACCGGGAGCCTGATGTGGGATTCGATCCCGGGTCTCCAGGATCGTGCCCTGGGCCAAAGGCAGGCGCCAAACCGCTGCGCCACCCAGGGATCCCATGACCATGTAATTATAGATTTATTTCAGGAATCTATATTCTGTTCTATTGGTCTCTATGTCTACTTTTGTGCCAGTACCATACTGTTTTGATTATTACAGCTTTGAAGTATATCTTGAAATCTGAGATTGTTATAACTCCAGCTTTGTTGTCCTTTCTCAGTATTGCTTTGGATTTCAGGGTCTTTCATGGTTCTATACGAATTGTAAGATTATTTATTCTAGTTCTAGTTCTAGGAAAAATGCTGTCAGTGTTTTAATAGGCAATATGTAGATTGTTTTGGGTACTATGGACAGTTTAACAGTATTCTCCTAATCCATGACCATGGGATATATTTCCATTTGTGTCCTCTTCAGTTTCCTTCATCAGTGTTGTAGTTTTTCAAATACTGGTATTTCACCTCTTTGGCTAAGTTTATAGGTATTATTTTTTGTTTAGGTATTTTATTATTTTTGGTGCAATTGTTAATGGGATTTCTTAATTGCTCTTTCTGCTGCTTCATTCTTAGTGTATAGAAATGGAATGAATTTCTGTACATTGATACTGTATCCCAAAGCTTTACTAAATTTATTTATCAGTTATAGTGGTGTTTTGGTGGAGTCTTTAGGATTTATTATATATAGTATTAAGTCATGTGCAAATAGTGAAAATTTTACTTTTTCCTTACCAGTTTGGATGCTTTATTTTTTTTTTGTAAGATTGCTGTGGCTAGGACTTCCAGAGCTATGTTCTGGAAGTGGTAAGAGTGGACATCCTTGTCTTATTCGTGATATTAGGGGAAAAGTTCTCAGCTTTCTACCTTTGAGCATGATGTTAGTTGTGGGTTTCTTCCATGTGGCCTTTATTATGGTTAGATATATTCTCTCTAAACCTATTTTGTCAGGAGTTTTAAAAATCATTAATTATTAATGTCAAAAGCTTTTGATATATCTGATGAGGTCACCATGTTTTTATCCTTGGTTTTGTTAATGTCATATATCACATTGATTTTGTGAATTTTGTTCTTTTAAAAATTTATTTATTTATTTATTTATTTATTTATTTATTTATTTATTTATTTATATACCCACTGTGTACTTATTTTTCTACACCCACTGTGGGGCTTGAATTCATGATCTCAAGATCAAGAGTTGGACCTCCACTGACTGAGCCAACCAGATGCCCCTGATTAGTGATTTTCAAATCTTTCTGCATCCCTGGAATACATCCCACTTTATCATGGTGAATGATTTTTGTAATGTATTGTTGGATTCAATTTTTTATAGTCTTGTATTTAGAGTCTATTTTGTCTGAAATAGGTATTGCTACTCTATCTTTATTTTAGCCTCCTTTTGCATGATAAATGTTTTTACATCCCTTCAGTTTCAGTCTTCATGTGTCTATGTCTGAAGTGAGTCTCTTATAGGTAGGATACAGTTTGGTCTTGCTTTTTTACATCTTTAGTCACTCTTTGTCTTTTAATTGGAGCATTTAGTTCATTTACATTAAATGTAATTATTGGTAGGTATGCCATTCTATTTCTCATTTTACACTGGTTTTGTAGTTCTGTTATTTTTTTTCTCCTGCTCGATTCCCTTGTGGTTTGATGGCTTTCTTTAGTGAAATGCTTAAATTTTTTCTTTATTTTTTTCCATAACTTTTACAGGTTTCTTATTGGTGGTTACCATTAAGTTTATATATAACATCCTTTACAAAATAGCGGTCTATATTAAGTTGATGATTGCTTAAGTTTGAACCCATTCTAAAAGCACTGAATTTTTACTCCCCTTCCTCCACTCCAGGTCTTATGTTTTGCTGACTTGAGTATTCCTGGTTATGCTTTTTTTCATTTTGGCTCTTTGAATATGTCATGACATTACCTTTGGGCCTGCAAAGTTTCTGCTGCAAAACTAGCTGATAGCTTTATAGGATTTCTTTTGTATGTTACTATTTTTTCTCCTGCAGCTTTAAAAATTTTCTATTTATCACTACTTTTTTTGCCACTCTAATTATTATGTGCCTTCCTGTGGTCCTCCTTGGGTTGATTTTGTGGAGTGCTCTCTGTGCCTCCTGGATCTGGATCCAGGAGGATCCAGAGACATCCATCTGGATGTCTGTTTCCTTCTCCAGATTAGGGGCATTTTCAGGTATTATTTCTTCAAATAAATTTTGTACCCCCTTCCCTCTTTCCTCTGGGATCCTTATAATGTGAATGTTATTACCCTTGATGATGTTGCTGAATTCCCTTAACCTATTTTCATTTTTAAAAGATATTTTATTATTTATTTATTAGAGAGAGAAAGAGAGAGCGAGAGTGAGCACACAAGTTGGGAGAGGAGCAGAGCAAGAGGGACAAGCAGACTCCATGCTGAGTGCAAAGCCTGACATGGGGCTCAATCGAACAACCCTGAGATCATGACTTGAACTGAAATCAGGAGTTGGACACTCAACCAAATGAGCCACCCAGGCATCCCAACTTATTCTTTTTATATTATTTGTTTTTCTTTTTGCTGTTCAGCTTGGTTGCTTTTTATTACTCCATATTCCAACTTGTTTGTTTGTTTGTTTGTTTATTTATTTATTTATTCCTTCCTTTAATCCACTCTTGATTCCCTCTAGTGTATTTTTCATTTCAGAATTAGAGTTCTTAATCTCTAGTTCTTTTTTATACTTTCTGTCCCTTGTTTGAAGGTCTCACTGTCATTTTCTACTCTTTTCTCAAGACCGGTAGGTATCATTATGACGATTATTTGAATTCTCTATCAGGCATGTTGCTTATCTTCATTTCATTTAGTTACTTGCTGTGATTAATCCTGTTCTTTTATTTGAGACGTAATCTGCTGTCTCCTCATTTTGTCTCTGTTTTTGCTTTTCTGTGTTACAAATGTCAGCTATGTCTCCTGATCTTTAAAGTAGTGGTCTTATGAAGAGGGCCTTTGATACCCTATAGGGCAATGCGCCCTCCTCACCAAATCAGGCACTTAGGGGATGTCTCTTATGTGTGTTGCATGCACCCTAATCTTGTGGCTGAGCCACATTTGCCTTTGGTCTAGTTTTCTGCAATGGCTCTTTGCTTATCGTGGGTGGGATTTGATTCCTGTGTTGTCAGGGGGGCAGTCTGCAGCCTCCTTTGACTTATAGTTGGGTCAAACCAGGTGCTTAGCCCATTTGTGGGGGCTGTGATCACACCCAACTTCAGGACTGTCCCTTGCATTATCCTCAAAAGGCTTTCATTGGTGGGTAGTAGTATGAGGTAGCATTAGCAAGCTAGATAGAGAGTGTTCCAACTGGTTTCTTCACGTGTCTGCTTATCTAGGTAGTGGGAGTGGGGAGAAATGGCACTTGACAACTCTTTTTGTTCTATTAAAGATCCTTGCCCCTTCAGCACATGTTCTGAGATTAGTAACTATTTTTCCTGTATACACCAAGCACTTTCCACACTGCTGCTTCTATGATGTCTCAGTGGGGTTGTTTGTTATGCTGTCTTTTTAAGGATAGATATTCAGTTTCCTAGTTCCTTATGGCTCTCCCAGAGCCAAGCTGGCTGGGTTTTAAAGTACCTGGAGTACACTCATATGTGGAATTTAAGGAAGAAAACAGATGAGCATATGGAAAGGGGGAAAAGAAAAAGAAAAGGAGAGAGGGAAACAAGCCATAAGTGACTCATAACAACAGAGAACAAACCTCAGTTTTCTGGAGGGATTTGGTGAGGGATGGGCTAGATGGGTGATGGGTATTAAGGAGGGCACTTGTGATGAGCACTGGGTGTTGTACATAAGTGATGAGTCACTGAATTTTACTCCAGAAACCAATATTTCACTATATGTTAACTAACTAAATTTAAATAATAAAAAATAAAGTACCTGGAATTAAACTCCATTGGTTGTATAAATGCAAGAAGTTGCATTGGTTTTCAAAGCCAAATGTTATGGGCACTTATCTTCCCAGTGCAGATCAACTGTGTCTGGGGTGCTTGGTTAGAGTCTGTTCTTTTTACTTCCCTATGCTGTGGCGTCCCACTTTTAGTTAGTCTTTCTGGGAGTTTGGTTCTCTATACAGTTTACCTCTCCTACCATTTTCAGTGTGGCCCTCTCTCTATAGTTAACTGTGGAGACTCTGTTCAGCTGGTCTTATAGTTCTCTAGGTTAGTTGCACTCATGTGGCTGTTATCTTGGTGTATCTGTGGGAGGAGGTGAGCTTAGAATCCTCCTGCTTTGACATCTTCTCAGGCTCCTCTATATCAAGCAAATATCTTTTGATACTCATAAAGCTGAATTTGTTTCAAAGGCTTATTTTGGCTTTGTTTTATTTTTACAGAGACTATGTCCTTCCTATCTTTTTATATTTTTTAATTTTTTAAAAAATAATCTTTACACCCAACATGTGCCTCAAACTCATGACCCTGAGATCAAGAGTCACATGTTCTCTTGATTGAGCCGGCCATGTTCCCCTTGTTATTGTCCTATAAAATTGATAGTAAAGGTAAGGTATTATTCCCCCCCCCCCCCCAGACAACAAAGCAAAAAAACCAAAAAACAAAAAAAACCCACCCAACAAAAAAACTTCCATAAACATGTGGATCTCTATTTTGAAGTCAGGTGGGTACATTTCATGAAATTCAAAGGTTTGAAAAATTCAAAGATCTAAAATAGGAGATTGAGTTTCATACTTTATTTTTATGTTTTAAAATGTATTTATTTGACAGAGAGAGCACAGGCAGGGGGAGCGGGGCAGAGGGAGAGGGACAAGCATACTCCCCACTGAACAGAGCTCAATGTGGGGCTCAGTTCCAGACCCTGGGATCATGACTTGAGCCAAAGACAGATGCTTAACTGACTGAGGCACCCAGGCACCCTAAGTTCCATACTTATAGATCATATATTTTTTAACATTTTAAAAAAGATTTATTTATTTATTTGAGAGAGAGAGACAGACAGTAGTGAGGAGGGGCAGAGGAAGAGGGAGACAGAAACTCAAGTAGACTCTGCTGAGTGCAGTGCCTGAAGTGGGGCTCAATCCCATTGACCAGGAGATCATGACCTGAGCAGAAATCAAGAGTTGAATGCTCAACTAGGCAACCCCATATTTTTCATATGAAAATATTGAACAGGAAACACTAGCTTACATAAGCTTATTTATAAATTATATATCTCTTACTGATTCCATATGGGTTAAATATTAGTAAAACGTAAATGTTTATTTTTTAATTAATATGTATTTCCATTCTTCTTCAGTGGACCAATTTGCATTTTAGAGGCCATTGTTTGGTTTTGAAGAGTCTGAAAAGAACATCTCTTTAGCCTACCTTGGCATCTGTAGATGGTCTTCAGATCATTTATGACCCTCTGGGATCCTATACAAATTGGTGTATGTTTAGTTATTTTTCTAAACTTTGAGTCATCACTTAAATCAAATTCTCAAAGATTGGGATCTCCAGAGAAAACTACTAATCTAGTCCAGCTGCTCCAAAGACAGAAAAGAAAGAAAATTGCCAGAGTCAAGTAAATTCTGAACTCAGCTGATATTTGCATTTACTGAATTCCTGTTTCACTGCTTTTAGGTTGGCTCAGGTCTCTGTCTCAATCTCATTTTGGGGAATTAGGTATTCACAAACTATATAATATTCTCTTGATTTTAGAGTTGAGTTTTTTCTTTGCATTTTTAAATGCTAGCAATACTTTATTGAAGAATTATTTTCAGAGTAAAATGCACAAGTTTGAAATGTACAATTTTATGAATTCTGACAAATGCATACATCTAAGTAATCACCACCCAGGTTCAGGTGCATGATTTTTCCATCACTTTAAGATCTTCCCCTGTTTCCCTTTGCAGGCATCCCCTCCTTCCCATGAGAGGCAACTGCTACTATGATACCTATCACTGGAGATTATTTTGGTCTAGATTTGAATTGCATATAAATAGAAACATATGGTATACAGTTCTTTTTTGGTGACTGATTTCTTCAATATAATGTTTTTTAATACTCAAATAGTTGCATGTGGAAGTCCTTTTTTACTGATAAGTATTCTCTTGTAAAGATACACGATAGTTAATATATTTTCTTGCTAGTGGATATTTGAGTCATTTTGTCTTTGGTTATTATGAATAATGATACTATGGACATTCATGTACATGTGTTTTTGTGAACATATACACTCACGTATCTTAGGAATATACTCAGGAGTGAAATTTCTGTGTCAGTGGGTAGGTGTTTTTTAATTTTATTAGAAGCTGCCAAACTCTTTTTACAGTGATGGTACTGTTTTATATTCCCACTGGAAGTACATGAGAGTTCCAATTGCTCTGTATCATTGACCACACTTGATACTGCCTTTCTTTTAAAATTTTGTTTTTCTGGTGGGTGTGTTGTGTTCTTCTTTTCAACTCCATTTTAACACTTCTAAGTTTGAGATACTTTTTAGGGTTAATATCAAAAGAAAGACACTTACTAGTCAGAGGAATGAGTAATGACAGATCAGAGATTGTCTCTGACTCCTCACATTCAAACATAAAGTCCACAGAAGGAATCTGTTCAATTGTAAGCTTGCCTGAGAGATTTCTTTAGTAGTATCTTTTTAGGTAGATCTAAGTTAAATGTGGATATCTCATTATTGGTCAAAGTATCTTCAAAAAGATAACTCTATACTGTAACATTGAAATGAAAGGTATTGTATATACAGACTGCTACCCACTGCAACTAAAGGCAGATCTGTCCAAATGCTTCGGAGTAATTGATAGTTTTTTAAGCTCAAAGAAGCAGGTGTGACAATTAATGTGCCTGAACTTCCTCTGATTGACTTTAGTGAATAGCTGTTTAACTTCTAGTAGCATGTATTTCAATTAAGAAAAATATAAATTATGACTTTAACTGAACAGGAAATGAAGATAAACCTTACTACTCTTTGATTTGTCTTGGAAGTATGTTTTAAGCTACACATACACATGATTTCAAATTCAAGTTTTGTAATCAAAGAGTAAAATATGTCTTTCATTTGTCTAACAAAGAGGTTAAGAATATAAATGTAGGTTAGGGAAAGCCAAGTGTTGCTGCAATGCCAACAAGACTGCCCAAGGCCAAAAATGATCTTGATGAACTAGGCTTAGTCTCAAACATTGCTTGAGAAGATTCAGGAAGAATTATGTTACTTACATGAATACAGGTATGCAGTTAATACTAAGTCAAAAATCATGACACCTTTCATATAATTTCTAGTTCCTCAAAATGTTACTTTGTTGGTAGGTACCCCCTTCATTGTGAGGAAGATGAAATTCTAGGTATCTTCTCTTGGTTCAGGATCTGAATACTGTCTGTCTCTCATGTCTAGAGCCCTTTGAGAAACTGCTCAAAGGTGTGGAGTTTTATCCCAGAAAAATCCATGTAGGTACAGATAAGTTGATAGGGTTTATAGACTACTCAAGGCTAACTGGTCCAAATTTCTTGAAGCAAACAGTAGGCTCTGATTTGGTGGGAATGAAAGAAGATTATATTCTCTTGGTTGTCCATCCCTTGGGATTGTTAGTACCAGGTCTATCATTTTTATTACTTTAGGAACTGTCATAAATAAAAAAGCTGATGGCAGCTTTTTAGGGGGCACAGGTTAGAAGGCATAAGCTTACAAATGATTTCCTTCCATCATTTCCTTTGAAATAATGAGTTTGTGTTTGCCTACTTAGAAATTTTTTTAAAAAAGATTTTATTTATTTATTTGTGATAGACAGAGAGAGAGAGAGAGAGGCAGAGACACAGGCAGAGGGAGAAGCAGGCTCCATGCTGGGAGCCCGGTGTGGGACTCCATCCTGGGACACCAGGACCATGCCCTGGGCCAAAGGCAGGTGCTAAACCGCTGAGCCACCCAGGGATCCCCTACCTACTTAGAAATTATATGCGATAATATAGTTGTTAAGAGCACGAGCTTGAAAAAAAAAAAAAAAGCACGAGCTTGATGTCAGAATGACAGAGGACAAAGGAGTGAGATCCAAACTGCTCTGCCACTTACTTAGTACATAATCATCGATACTTTGTTAGCCTGTCTTTTTAAATCTATAAAGTAGGGATAACAATATACTTTCTGGCTTGGTATGAGGATTATGTGAGGTAATGAATGAAGCACAGTGTCTCTGTGAATAAGAAATCATTTATTATTCTGCCCCAATGACTGTGATTCTTAGTATTTTGGAATTGTATTCTATGAATCTGTATAATAATTATGATTATTTTAAAAGACATGTGATCTAATCACCTTGAGACCAAATGAGAAGTTCAAGATTATGATTGCCAAATGGCACAAGGATAGTTAGAAACATGTGCTTGGAGTTCCATTGGCCACTGTGGAAAATGGGTTTTATAGGGATAGAAATGTTAAAGAAATGTTAAATAAAGTTTATGGAACAGAATAATTATTGTAATTGTAACCTCAGCATCTTGTACTTATACACATTGATCTTCTCAAGGCTAAGAAACTTTTTATTATTACTGTTAAACAAGTTAAATGGGATCCCATTCATAAAAGCAAGTTGATAAATTGCCTAATAGTGTAACATATGCTTGTGCTTGGTCTCATGATTCCTGAGAATTTTTTTAAAAGGTTTTATTTATTTGTTTGACAGAGAGGGAGCACAAACAGGGGAAGCTGCAGAGGGAGAGGGAGAAGCAGGCCCTGCACCAAGCAGGGAGCCCAATGCGAGGCTCAATCCCAGGACCCTGGTATCATGACCTGAGCTGAAGGCAGACACTTAACCAACTGAGCCACCCAGGTGCCCCTGATCCCTGAGAATTAAAAGAAGGCTTAGAAGCACTCTAGTCATGCAAGATTTGTTGAAAATAGTTATGTTTCCCAAATTTGACAGTTTCCTTATCTTTCTAATTCCAAAGGCAAAACCCATCCTGTAGTCATTTATTATTTTTTAACCTAAACAATGAACAGTCTAGCAGGGATTTCTGAACCTAAGTAGGATTTTCCCAAGTCTCTCTGTGTGTGTGCAAGCATGCCTGTGTATATGTATCTGTGTGGTATCTGTGTGTGTTTCTACATTTGTATTCTTTTCCAGTCATCTTCTGACTCAGAAGAGAAAAGATGCTAAGAAATAGGGGCATGAGAAGTCCATTTATCACTGGGGTCTGCCTCTCTGCCTGACTAGTGGCTCCCCAGGGAGTCCTAACCAGGTGCTGCTGAGTCCAAGTTCTTCTCCCCACCCCCAAACAATTCTGGGAACACTGTAATTTGAGCCTGTTCTGTCACCATCACCCCCAGGCTTTGCAGGATCTCCCCTCCCCCATTCATCTCTGGGCCCATCAGAGATGTGGGCAGAGGAAGCATTAAAATGGATAGATTGATAGCCCTAAGATCACATCGATCTTCATACGTGTTGAATATTATGTCAATTATTCATCACTCAGAGATATCATTGCAGGGAAAAATCACATTAAGAGGAGACGGGAAAACGAAAGGTTATAAATTCCTATGCACTGCATAGTTTCTGGCAGCTCTGGAATTCAGTGCTAGCTCCTCTGTGGGAATCTTGTTGGAATGCAGGAGACTTAGGCTTTCTGTTAGAGATATTTCTTCTCCAGCTTATGTTCCCAGCAGCAAAAGAGCACCTTCCTGTAACAGAAGAAGGGCTCCATAAGTCTGTAAACAATCCTCCTAAGCGTACTCTGAATTCTGAAACCACCAAGACTTTGATATGTCTGAAAAATGAGGTTTTCTCTCTTGACTCCTCAATGAAGCCTTTGCTTTACCCCTAGATGGTACCCTAGATGGTACCCTAGATGGTGGGAATGAAAGAAGATTATATTCTTATAATCTTATATTATATATAATCTTATATTATATGGGTGTCAGAGAAGGTGGCAAATGCTACAGGTTAATATGATTCAACCTAGCATACAGAGCAGTGGACAGAGAGAATGTGAGAGTGCAAGGACTCTGCCACCAGACTATGACTCAACCTTTCCAAACCTGTGTGTCCTCATTTTGTGAGTTTAGGGATCATATCGACTTCAGTGAGTGGTTGTGAGGAATAAATTAGATGACCTAACTTACATAATTATGAATCCCCCAAGCACATGGAGCTGCCATTTCTTCTTTCCTTTCTTTTTTTGAAATAAAAGGATCTTTTTATTATATAAGAGAAAAATGGTGGAGCAAAGTACACCAAAATAGTCCTAGAAGGCCATGGGAAAGCAGAGATCCTAAAGGTGAATGATTGGCTTGTTTTCTTAGCTCTTTAGGTTAGAGGAGTGCACCCTTCTAGGTTTATATAAAAGTTGAAAGTTATTTGATTTACTTAGTTTTATCTCTTAAAAAATAGACCTTTCTCCTTCCTCCCTCTTCCTGTTGCTCCTTTCCTCCTTTGCCCCCTTCCCAGAGTTAAATTCATGCTATCTGACATGATGAAGTGGCATCTCAGATTACATGGAGGGGCATGAAATGAAAGGGGATGAGAAGCTGGTCTGGTTCTGCTCCAATCCTGGATGAGCTGCCATTTCTTGATGACACATTTTGTGGGAGGTCCACTAAGCAGTTCTGTAGGCTTAGAAGCACTCTAGTCACGTAAGATTTGTTGAAAATATTATTGTTTCCCAAATTTGACAGATTTGAGTCCCTGAAGGTTCCTAGGGTAGAACATCTATACCTCTGGAGGGTTCAGCGCTACACATGGATTCTTCTGGAGGCCTAGTCCAGCAGCTGCTGCTCTCCTTTGCCAGCCTCCTTTCCACCGCTTGATATGAGTCCATCATTTTACTCCCTCAGAAAATACCAACACAGGGGCCATCTTTCTACTATCCTTATGTGCACCCAGTAGATATTCTTGTAGCTCCTAAAAGGTGCTGTGGAGCAGCAGTTGTAAGCAAGATGAGAGGCTTGCTCCCTTGGAGCTTCCATCCCAGTGGGAATGATGCACCAAAAATGAGTCACCAGCAAGTACACAGGAGATTCAGGAGGTACCAGGTGTTGTGGAGGTGATGCAGAATGCGATAGGGTATGAGTTCAGGGAAGGCCCTTTTGAGGAGATGTCAGTGAAGCTGTGACCTGCGGGGTAGGAAGGAGCCAGTTTGGTAGCCATCTCCAGGAAGAGTGTTTAGGCAGAGGTGGTTGCAAATTTGAGCCTGATGTGGGAAGGAGAGGCAGACATTTTAGAAACAGAAAAGAAAGATGGTGTGACAGGAAAATACCATCTGAGATGATGAGAGAGGTAGGCACGTCTAGAACTTGGAGGCCATGTTAAGGAATTTGAATTGCACTTGGTACAGCTGACGCATTTTTATTTGTGGTTATGGTGGGGAGGTCGTGTGGAATTGGTTGTGAGGCAGGGATGTGATGGGGAAGAGCAGTTACAGGCTCTACAGTAGGTAAGACAGATGATTGTGGCTTGGATGAGGTTAGCACCAGTGGGGAGGTATCAGTAAATGGATGGGCTCTGGATTTTGGTGCTGGCTCCTCTGTGTATGAAGAGACTCTACTGAAGGACTGAATGTGATGAGGGTAGGGTAAGGGAGAGATGGGATGGCTCCTAAGTGTTTTGTAGGTTTAGGTTTTGGATATCCCCAAAGCTAGAAAAAAAAATGGTGATTTTGGCTCACAAAATGGACCAGCCTTTTCCTGCCTGGGCGATTTTCTCACTGGTTATATGTGTGTATAGGCCCTGGTCTCCTGTGCCCTCTGTTACTTCTCCGTGGCTTTTTCCTTTTCTCTCTGTATATACTCTGTTCTAAGGGCTGAATATTTTTGAGCAAAGATGACATTATTTAGAGCTTTTTATCAATATTATATGGAGTGCCCAAACCTGTGCTAGTTCCTACAGGAAGGAATGGGGAAAGACTTCTCAAAACCATTATTATGTGAGTGTCCGTTGTGCTACTGCTTCTTGGAACAGCACCCCTTCTTCCTCGCCCCTCCTTCAAGGGGCTGTGTTTCCTTGAACACAGTGCTGGTTCTGCATAACACATGTGGTTAGGAGCTCTAGGCTCAGTCTTGGCTCTGCCACCATTTGGTTGTATCTTCACATCTTGAAAATTTACTTCCCATATCTGTAAAACAGGAAACCCCCTTCCTAGGGCATGGAGGAAGATTTTTGAAGACACTGTAGAGGACCTTAGCTGGTTACTGCCATAGTTCTTACTATTTTTATTGACTTAAATAAGGAAGTCCTGGACCCATTAAAATGAAACATCAAATGATGGGGTCTGATATTTTGCTGCATTCAGCTGGCCATAGAATCAGGGATTACAAGGACTTTGGAGAACATTTTCCCTAGTCCCTTGATATAACTAGACTAACACATTTGAAAAGATCCTTTGATTTCTTGAGGCTGCATACTTCTCAGAGGGTGTTTTGAGTAACAGGAGCCATGCAAAGATCTGCTGAGAGACTTCCTGGTCCAATAAGCAAGACATACTACATATGAGATTCCCTTCTTATAGATTCATAAACTGTATAATAAAGGCTTTGAGGCCTGTAATAAAGAAATCTGCCAATCCATGTTTGTTACAGCATTTCCAATGGCTTTGACTAAAGACTCTTGTCCATGGCCAGTCCATCCTGTAGAGTAGGCGTTCCTTGGTGCATTCTTGGAGACTCTAGTTAGGCTAAAGGAAGCTACATTTGAAACAGGTTTGGTTTCCTGAGACATTTCACGGAAGGAGAGATTTTAGCAACCTCTCCTGATCAAAGGCTAGAGCAGACAAGCAATTAGTGTTTGAGGATCTTTCCTCCCCTTCCTTAGCAGCACCTGGGTTTCCTCTGACTTCAAGCCTCTACTTACCTGGGACATGATATTTCTCATCAAGCTCTGAACAGGGGGCCTTTTAGGAAAAAGAATCCCTTGAGACTCTAGGAGCTTAACAAATGAGGAGGCACCATCTGCCCATACAGGTTGCGAAAACACCAGAAACCCCATTTAAAACGGAGCCAGGAAGCCCTGAAGGGGGAGCTCTGATATACATTCTGCTCTTTGCATCCTCCATAACCAGCAGGAAGAGGGAAAGTAATTCCTACATTGACAAGGAAAGACATTTTTTAACTTAGGAATTTCATCTGTTTTTAGGAAAAAGAAGGAAGATCTCTCCCTGCCCCAGTAAGTACACACTAACCACTGCTTGCAGCCAATGAGAAAATGCCACAGTCTCCAGCTCCTGTTCATCTCCAAAAAACTTTTGTTAAAAACATCACTCCCCAGTTTCGTCCTAAACCTAATAAATAAAATCTGACCTTTCTTTGTCTCTTCAGACTTGCCTGTGGTTCACCATAGCTTCCATGTCTCAAACTGCAGTTCCTCTGTCACTAAATAAACTCATTTTCCTAATAAAATAACTGGCTGTTTTATTTTGAAGGATGACAAGGTTGATTGGTGAACTTCATATCTAAATGAATTGAGCTTCATCCTGCACCCTTCCTGTCGTCTTCCTGCCCTGGTCCTGGAGAACTTTGTCCTCTCCCAATCAGTGTGTGGTTGGGAGGTAAGGGGAAGTTTGGATGGAGCTGAAAACTAAGAAGCTGTGATAATGGGATAAAAATGGAATTTCCTTTTTTAAAAACAAAACTTGCAGAATAGTTTGAGAGAGAAACAAAAAAGCTGTTTGGTAATACTGACCTGGCAGGTTGGGTGTCACATCTTGTGTTCTCAGACAACTTCCCTTGGAGTTTTTGTTTCACAGGCTGTCAGTGGGAAAGGAAAGGATCCTTGTTCATTCTCATTACTTTACCACCAAGAGAGGTCTTGCCATGGGGGAAGTAGTTTCTTTTTCAGATTTAAGTTTTGAACTCATATGCATCTGTATTACAACTTAGTGACTTTCTTACTGCACAGATATATTGAGTCAGTAATGTAGAACAGGTGAGAGAGGCTCGTCCCAGTGCCCTTGGAGTGTTCCACTAAGGAAGGTGGAGGGACCTGATAGCTCTAGAAGCATGTAATTTTGCTTTGTAAGATCTTAGAGAGGTTATTAAGCATTGACCTTGAGGGCACAACATTTTAAATGTAAAGGATCTTTCAGATTAATGCAAAGGCTTTCACTGTTCCAGTTTTCCAGAAAGCGCACTTAAAAATTCATGGACTTATGTTGTAGTATTTTCCCTATGACATTGTAATTTTGTGTTAGGCTTTTACAAGCAGTAATCTGGTTGGCATGACTGTGATCCTCAAGGCCTCAAGAGAGCAGATCAGGGCACATACAAGGCTCTTGAAGCTTAGAGAACTAGAGACCATCAGGGTCTGGGGTATACTGGGACTGTGTCATGGAGAAGGAGATGCTTGAGCTAAAGAATTATTCCTAATTACTTTAAACAATTTTTTTAAACATATTTTATTTATTTATTCATGAGAGACACACACACACACAGAGGCAGAGACACAGGCAGAGGGAGAAGCAGGCTCCATGCAGGGAGCCTGATGTGGGACTCGATCCCAGGACCCTGGGATCACGCCCTGGGCCGAAGGCAGATGCTCAACCACTGAGCCACCCAGGTGCCCCAACCTTAAACCATTTTAAAAAATGAATACATACATGGTAAAAATTTAAATACTACAAATAGGTATTCAGTAAAAAAAAAAAAATGTCTTCTCTTGGACACCAATACCTCAGTTTTTCCTCCTAGAGGAAGATAGTATCAGAGGTATTAAAAATGTATAAAAGCATTTATGTAGGACTTCTTCTCTTTTTAAAACCTAAGCATTGAAAAAAAAAAAAAAACCTAAGCATTGCTATACTGTGCCTATTATTACTCATTTTCCCCCACTTCTTGTTTGATTGCTGGCTACCTATCCACACAGGTAGAGCTGCTCCACCCTATTTAAAGTTCAGAGCATATGCATTGTATACAAGTATCATAAATAACCTTCCAGTTCCCTTTTGATGAACACTTAGGTTGTTTCTAGTCCTTTGCTACTAAAAACAGTACTGCTATTAATATCCTCAATCATATGTCTTCATGTATCCATGTGAGTATGTTTGTGTAAAATATGTTCATAAAAGTAAAATTTATGGGTCAAAGAGAATGTAGATTTTAGGTTTTGATAAAATCAAGGAGTATACTAGAGTAAAATTTCTTTTCCTAGGTCTCCGTGATCCCTGTTTGCACTGGGCTTTGTAGCACGGATAAAATAACAAGAGATGTCGATGTAATTTTCAGAAGAGAATAATTTGGGTAAAGACTTAGATTTGGAAATGAATATGGCATTGTCTGGGAACTATAAGGAGACCAGCCATATCAGTAACTATGGTGTACTAGATTCCTACCATGTTTAAGTTCATGAAGTATACTATCTCAGTCCCCTAACAGCTCCAGGATTCAGGTTCCATTATATTTCCATTTGACAGATGAGGGCAATCTCAGAAAGGTTAAGTGATTTTCTCAAGGTCACACAACCTGTAAAGTGGCAGAAGCAGGGATTATCCAACTCCAGAGCTCTGACAGTAGGTGATAATGCTTGCTGCGCGCGTGCGTGTGTGTGTGTACTTACTCATGTGTTTATGTGTATGAGAGTATTTAAGAGCATATCAAATAGTTTCTAGCAAAACATCTACCAAACATTGAGACCTTGTATATTGTAAGGGACCGTAGAGATCATCTCATTTAGTGCGCCACCCTACTTAGGACCTTCCCTGCTGCATCCCTACCTGGTGCTCCACTCTCCTGGGATCTGCTTGATGGTTCCACAGGTTCATAGTTGACTCTGGCCTGTGATTGATAGCATGACCAATGGGAGGAAGAGGGAGGTAGACTGTAATTGAGTGTGAAAAGGAGATTTGCATTGCTTTTGTTTTCAGTAGTTTGTTCAGCTTCCAGTTTTTTGTTCACTAGGGAATCCCTGAGATGAGTGGATCCTTTTTGGTCAGTGTGATTTCCCTCAAGATATCAAAGTTTGACTTTACTTAACCTGACCAGAGGCCCTGTGTCTCCGAATCAGTAAAACCTGGAGTTTGTTTCTGGGGCTGGAACACCTTACTTTAATAATTTTCTTTCAAATGTGGGGCCATGGCATGGCCTGTGCATCCCAGGAAAGGGATGCTTACGAAGAAAGCAGAAAGGCCCAAAGGATGAGGTGCCAGTGAACTCTACGGCCCCAGGGAAACTGGGGCCAACCAGGTGCAAAGATTGCACTGAAGGTGGGCCTCATCTGGACCAGGACCATTGAGGGAAGAATTGACCCTTGCGAGTTCCTTGGCTGGAGGCCATGGTGGGACTTGGGCCCATTGTGCCATCAATTTCTAATACCTCATCCTCTCTCTGTGGAAATGCTGGTTAGAATGAATAACAGACAAAGGATATGGTAACTGATGAGAGGGACTTCAGAGCTCCATGAGCAAACTGTGAGATATGGTTTGGGACATTCTGTGGCTGGCAAAGCCTTTTAACCACAGGGAAACTTCTGTTCCCAGGCTAGGAGAAGACAACTCTGCTATGGATTTCAGAGTGATTATGAAAAATAATGGATTTCTTCCAAGTAGCTGTTGCTAATAGTTTCATAAAATAGTGATCTGGACAGCCGAGCAAAATGATTGAGGTTGAAGGTGCTGGATTCAGATTTGCATCATGCTTCTTCTTGTTTTTGTTTTTACTGTTGGAAAACATACTTAACTTTTGTGCCTCAATTTTATTCTTTTTTTTTTTAATGTGGGGATAATACTACCTACACCATAAGGTTGTGGTGTCACTTAGTCTGATGGGTTCTGATGCATAACTGATGTTTATTGAGTACTTAATATTATTACCACTTATATCTGGTCAACTCAAACTCTTAGATGAACAGCACATGGTATGTTTGCTGAGAGTTACTTAGGTATTTGACAATATTAATTGCTTTAGTGTACTTTGATTTTATAGGCAGCATGTAGGTAAAGCCAATAAAAGTCATCTTAGACTGCTGTGAATTCTACAATAGTGGGGTTGGGAAAAAAAAAGAAAAAAAATAGTAGGGTTGGAATGGACGTTTTATTTTTTTTTAATTGTGCCAGAGCCACCAATCAATAAATCTATATTGTACCTCCTGGTACCCAGTGCTCTTGCATTCATATTTGTTCATTGCTTGGATGTGAAACAGACTGCCTGGAACTGGTTATGGAGGCCTCAATTCAGAATCTGCCTACCTGTAGGGTCCAGAAAGATGGATGGCTTTAGTCATCTGAAACCGGTATGAGAACACAGGTGTACTAACTTATCAAGAGAAGGAGAGGGAGGGAGGGATAGGTTTGCCCTAGAGAGAAGGAGGGCACTGCTCAAATAGAGGGTTGTGATGGATTGGCTAGTACCTGTAAACAAGGATCTGAGCCCCAGGCTCCTCCAGCTATTGGAAAGCCAGTACAGATATTCAGTGACTCACTCAGTGCTGTTTAACTTGTTGAAGGTCTGTGCCATTTGTACTTTTGACAGGATTTTTTGAGACATTTTAAAGTCATTCCCTGTCATTGCTTAAGGAAATAATATCCTAAGATCCAATCTACCTTTTGTTCCATTTTGTGAGGTGCTTCCTGCAAAAATAGCTTTTTATGTGACTCAAAGCACTTGGCTACTCTTGGCTTCTCTTGAGCAGTGTGGACCAAGGAGGAGGCCCAAGCATTTAATTTTCAGAAGGGAACATGTATTTGAAGGGATTTCATGGTTCTTTTTGCCAAGAAGCAAGAATGGCTAAGCCTGACTGTTCTGCGTAACCAAGAAAACACTTGTGTGTCTTATTGTATCATGACGTCTTGTCTTTTTTTTTTTTTTTTTAAATTTATTTATGATAGTCATACAGAGAGAGAGAAACAGGCAGAGACACAGGCAGAGGGAGAAGCAGGCTCCATGCACCGGGAGCCTGATGTGGGATTCGATCCCGGGTCTCCAGGATCGCGCCCTGGGCCAAAGGCAGGCGCCAAACCGCTGCACCACCCAGGGATCCCCATGACATCTTGTCTTATCAGTTGTTACCTTGGGCAACTGAGGGAACCTCTCCAAAACTTTTTTTTTTTTTGCCGTCTGTAAAATGGGAGTAACAATAGCATCTCCTAGGGATGTTAGGAGGGTACCTGAAATATTTTGCAGGCCTGATACAGAGTTAGCATTTAGTAAATGATACTTATTTATTTATTTATTTTTTAATAATAAATTTATTTTTTATTGGTGTTCAATTTGCCAACATACAGAATAACACCCAGTGCTCATCCCATCAAGTGCCCCCCTCAGTGCCCATCACCCATTCACCCCCACCCCCCATCCTCCCCTTCCACCACCCCTAGTTCGTTTCCCAGAGTTAGGAGTCTTCATGTTCTGTCTCCCTTTCTGATATTTCCTACCCATTTCTTCTCCCTTCCCTTCTATTCCCTTTCACAATTAGTAAATGATACTTATTATAAGAACTTGTCTCTCTCACTACCTTGTTTGTTGATTGATCAGTTTAGTTGTCGGATGTCTGTCTCCTCACACTGTAGTGGAAGCTGTATCCGGTGTGGATGTGTGCGCACAATCCTGAGTGTGTGATCCCTGGGTGAATGATCCTGACAGCACCTGCTCATACTGGTGTGCTCAGTGGGTGCACACTGCAGGCTCTCCATGTGTACTTACCAACTCTCACCCATTTGGACCACTTCCCTTCTCTCTCTTCTCCATAATTCCTGCATAAAGAATGATCTTATTTTAGACTGAAGGCTCTGGCCAAGGATGAGAGTGAAAAGGTGACATGTGCTTTGGATTGCTTTGAGGACATTACGGGTTAAGAGAACTTCTGAGGAGAGTACGATGAAGGCCAGTAGGGCCATTTTCCTCCACAGAAACTCATGTGAATATATTCATTAGGATGAGTTTCAAGGGCCATAAAATTGCCTGAGCAAGCTTCAGTAAAAAAGAAAGGCACACTCCTTATAAGGTTTTCGAGAATGATTTTTGGCACGGATGTCATCAGGCCTCGGGAGGAGACTGAAACTCAGGACCTTGGCACAAACATCTGCCTCTATCTTGTACCTTTGTACATCTGCTCCTGCCTCGCTGAAATGCAGTGTTTCTCAAATTGAAACAGGAAAAAAAAAAAGCCAAAATGAAAAAAAAAAAACCTAATGTTTATTATCAGATTCCATAGTCATAAAATTACTCTGTCAAAATGCTCTAAGGGTTCCTAAGTATTTACTTATCTCAATTTCTGTTCTTGATTCCTGCCAGACGGCTACCACTTCGCCTGGGGGGCAGGCCTGGCTGTCGCTCACATAGCAGCTGTAGAGTGCCTCCCCTCAGCAAGTGAGTCCACACCACGCTGCAAGACACCAGACCAAAGTGAACTGTTGTCTCAGAGCCTCCAGGTGTGGGTCAGGCTCTCCCGAAAGGCCTTGCATGATACTCCGGGCTGTGCGGCTGTGGCCTCTAGGGTGAGGGCACAGAGTGAAAACAGAGGCCAGAGAGCATCCTTATGGGTGCGAACTCAGTGAAGGGCTGAGCTGAGCAAACACCTGAGAGCATGTCCTGAAGGACGGTTTCCAGCACTACTGATTTCTTTCTCTCCTGAAGACATGTCATAAGGGACACCGAAAGTGTTTTTGAGTGTGTGAGTACAGAGAAGAAAAATCATAGGCTCCTTTCCATATTCTCACCAGGGTCTTTGTAGGGCGAAGAGTGTTCTCATCATGTTCATATTTCTTGCCAGCCTATTCCTATTTCTATACCCCAGTATTTTTCAGCATAGAAATTCCTGGCACTGACTCTTTAAATTTCTCTCTCTCTCTCTCTCTCTCTCTCTCTCTGTGTGTGTGTGTGTGTGTGTGTGTGTGTGTGTGTGTGTATGTGTATCTAGATTAACTTTCTGTTTTATGAAATGTCCGTTTGGCATTTGGTCAGGCAAAGGTCCATGTATTTCTAGCATGGGTGATAACTTCAAAGACGATCTGGCCTGGAGAAAGGGGAGTTTTATGTTTTATTTTATTTATTTGCTATTTTTTAAAAAGTATTTTGTTTATTTTATTTTTTTTAAGATTATTTATTTATTTATTCATGAGAATACACAGAGAGGAGAGAGAGAGAGGCAGAGGGAGAAGCAGGCTCCATGCAGGTAGCCTGACGTGGGACTCGATCCCGGGTCTCCAGGATCATGCCCTGAGCTGCACTCAGGGCACTAAACTGCTGAGACACCCGGGCTGCCCAGTATTTTGTTTATTTATTCATGAGAGAGGGAAGCAGAGACAGACATAGGCAGAGGGAGAAGCAGACATCTCACAAGGACCCCGATGAAGGACTCTATCCTGGATCCTGGGATCATGCCCTGAGCTGAAGGCAGATGCTCAACTGCTGAGCCACCCAGGAGTCCCTTATTATTTTTATTATGTTTTATTATTATAGTACCAATCAGAAAAGGAATAATGCTTCTTTCACAGATAGGCGTTTGTCTCTTCCATATTTCAAGTTTTAATTGAGATTCTCATGGTTCGTATCTCTTCTCAATTATTTCCCCCCCAACCTTGGGTAGCAGCAAAATAATCATTTAGAAAACTGTGATGAAATGGGTAACTTATGCTCTTAAAATATTAGCATACTGTGTATAACTCGACAAATATAATTCTTCCCAATTATTTTCTATTTTATAAGAAAATGCTCAATGTTAAATTGGGTGTGTAAACTGCTTTTTAAGTGTATCTTGTTCTGGTGCACATCTCTTTTCTCTACAACTCTTACTTTTTTTAAGTGACTTGATTACAGAATTTGAAAGCTGAACCTGTGGCAAAATGAAAGTACCTTCAATTTAAATTTGATTTCTGACTTATAACATTAAATTAATACTTGTCAGGGAAATTTTTTTTAAGTTTTATTTTCATCTAGGTACAGTTAACATGTGGTGTTATATTAGTTTCAGGTGTACAGTATAAGGATTGAACAATTCTGTATGTCACCTGGTGCTCATCACAGCAACTATACTCCTTAATCTCCTTCACCTATTTCACCCATCCCCCCATCCCCCCCACCCACCTCCCCTCTGGTAACCCTCATTTTGTCTTCAGTAATTAGTCTATTTGTAGACTCTCTCTCTCTTTCATTTTTTTCCCTTGCTCATTTGTTTTGTTTCATAAATTCCACTATGAGTGAAGTCCTATGATATTTGTCTTTCTGTAACTGATGTATTTCACTCAGCATTATACTGTTTAGCTTCATCCATGCTACTGTAAATGGAAAGATTCCATTATTTTTAACGGCTGAATAATATTCCTATATGTATGTATATACATATATAGGAATATATATATATATATATAGATATATAACTTCTTTATTCATTTGTCTGTCATTGGACACTTGGACTGCTTCCATAATTTGGCTATTATAAATAATGCTGTTATAAACATAGAGGTGCATGTGTTTCTTTAAATTTATGTTTTTCTATTTTTGGGGTAAGTACCCAGTAGTGCAATTACTGGATCAAAGGGTAATTCTATTTTTAATTTTTTGAGGAAACTTCATACTGGTTTCCACAGTAACTGCATCAGTTTGCATTGCCACTAACAATGCAAGGGGGTTCCTTTTTCTCCACGTCCTCTTGAACACTTGTTTCTTGTGCTTTTGATTTAACCATTCTGACAGATGTGAGGTGATAGCTCATTATAGTTTTGGTTTGCATTTCCCTGGTGATAATGATGTTGAGCATCTTTTCATGTGTTGCTATCTGGATGTTTTCTTTGGAGAAATGTTTGTTCATGTCTCTTGCCCATTTTTAAATGATTTGTTTTTGCTTTTTGGGTGTTGGGTTTTGTAAGTTCTTTACATATTTTGGATACTAATCCTTTATTTGATATTCCATTTGCAATTATCTTGTCCCATTCTGGAGGCTGCCTTTTATTTAGTCTTGTTGACTCTTTCCTTTGTCCTGTAGAAGCTTTTCATTTTGATGTAGTACCAATAGCTTATTTTCAATTTCCCTTGCCTTGGGAGACCTACCTAGAAAAATGTTACTAAGTATAGTGCTGAAGAAATTACTGCCTATGTTTTCCTTTAGGAATTTCATATTTAAGTCTCACATTTAGGGCAGCCTGGGTGGCTCAGCGGTTTAGCGCTGACTTCAGCCCAGGGTGTGATCCTGGAGACCTGGGATCGAGTACCATGTTGGGCTCCCTGCATGGAGCCTGCTTCTCTCTTTGCCTGTGCCTGTGCCTCTCTCTCTCTCTCTCTCTCATGAATAAATAAATAAAATCTTTAAAAAAAAGTCTCACATTTAGGTCTTTAATCCATTTTGAGTTTAGTTTTTGTACATGGTATAAGAAAGTGGCCTAGTTTCATTCTTTTGTATGTAGCTGTTTCCAGGTTTCCTGGCACCATTTGTTAAAGAGACTGTCTTTTGCCCATTGGATATTCTTGCCTCCTTTGTTGTAGATTAATTGACCATATAAACATGGGTTTATTTCTATTCTCTCTGTTCTGTTGATCTATGTGCCTGCTTTGGTCCCATTACCATCCTGTTTTCAACACTACAGCTTTGTACTATGTCTTGTACTATGTCTTTGTACTATGTACTACATACAATACAGGATTGTGGTATCTCCAGCTTTGTTCTTCTTTCTCCAGATTGTTTTGGCTTTTTGGGGTCTTTTAGAATTTCATAAAATTTTAGGATAATTTGTTCTAGTTTTGTGAAAAATGCTGCTGGTTTTTTTTAAAGATTTATTTATTTATTTATTCATGAGAGACACAGAGGGAGAGAGAGAGGCAGAGACATAGGCGTAGTATGAACATTTTTAACAATATTCTTCCAATTCATGAGCATGGACTGTCTTCCCATTTGTGTTGTCTTCAATTTCTTTCATGGATGTTTTATAGTTTTCACCTTAAGCTTATTCTTAAGTATTTTATTCTTTTTGGTGCAATTGTAAATGGAGATGTTTTCTCTTTCTGTTACTTTGTTATCAGTGTATAGAAGCACAACTGAGTTTTGTACATTAATTTTATATTCTGCAACTTTATTGAAATTATTTATGCCAATAGTCTTTTGGTGGAGTCTTGAGGGCTTGCCATGTGTAATATCATATCATCTCCCAATAGTGACAGTTTTACATCATTGCCAGTTTGGATGCCTTTTATTTTTTTCTTGTCTAATTGCTCTGGCTAGGAATTCTAGTATTGTGTTGAACAAAAGTGGTGAGAGTGGACATCTTTGTTTTGTTCCTGATCTCAGAAAAAAAAACTCAGTTTTTTTACCACTGAGAATGATATTAGTTGTGAGTTTGTTATATATGGCCTTTATCATGTTGAATTATGTTCCATATACACCCATTTTGTTGAGTTTCTATCATGAAAGTTTGTCAAATTTTGTGAAATTGTTTTCTGCATCTATTAAGATCATCATATGATCTTCATCCTTTGTTCTGTCAATGTGGTGTATCATGTTGATTGATTTGCGACTGTTGAAACACATTTGCATCCCTGGAATAAATCCCACTTGATAATGATGAAAGATCTTTTTTTTTTTTTTTTGTAGTATCTTTGGTTTTGGTATCAGGGTAATACTGACTTGGTAGAATGTATTTGAAAGCTGTTTTCTTCTTCTTCTTCTTCTTCTTCTTCTTCTTCTTCTTCTTCTTCTTCTTCTCTTCCTCTTCCTCTTCCTCTTCCTCTTTTTCCTCTGTCTCCTTCTCCTCCTCATTCTTTTTTTTTTTTTGCTTGTTTTTTGGAATAGTTGGAAGAGAATAGGTATTAACTCTTCTTTCAATGCTTGGTAGACTTCACCTATGAATGCATCTGGTCCTGGACTTTTGTTTGATGAGATTTTTTAAATTACCAAGTCAATTTTATTGCTAATAATTGGTCTGTTCAGATTTTCTATTTTTTTTCCTGATTCAAATTTGGATGATTTTATGTTTCTAGGAATTTATCTTTTTTTTTTTTCCTAGGTTGTCCAATTTGCTGACATATACTTTTTCATAGTAACCTGTTATAGTCCTTGTATTTCTGTAGTGTTGGTTGCTACTGCTTCTACTTTGTTTCCAGTTTCTTTACTGGATTCTTCTTTCTTTTCTTCTTGATGAGTCTGTAAAAAGGCTTGTTGAATTTGTTTTCAAAGAACCAGTTTTTGCTTTCATTTATCTTTTCTATGGACTTTATGTCATCTATTTCTATTCTGACCTTCATTATTTCCTTTCTTCTACTAACCTTGAACTTTGTTCTTCTTTCTCTAGTTCTTTTAGGTGTAAGGTTAGATTGTTGATTTAAGCTTTTTCTTTCTTAAAAGCCTGCATTGCTATAAATTTCTACTTTAGAACTATTTTCACTGTGTCTCAAGTATATTGAATCCTTTATAAAACATTCATTTGCATTTTTTGTTTTTTTTCTTTTATTTCTTTGCTGATATACTGGTTGTTAGCATCATGTTTAGACTCCACTTGGTGGTGTATTTTTTTTTTTCCAGTTTTGGTTTTGAGATTAATTTCTAATTTTATACTGTTGTGTTTGGAAAAGATGTATAATATGACTTCACTCTTCTTAAATTTGGAACTTGTTTTGTGGTCTGATACATGACCTATTCTGTAGAATGTCCTATGTGCACTTGAAAAGAATGTGTATTTTATTGTTTTTGAGTGAAATGTTCTGTACATATCTCTTAAGTCCATCTGGTCTAATGTGTCACTTAGAGATACTGTTTCCTTATTGATTTTCTGCCTGAATGTCCTCACCATTGATGTAAGTGGAATGTTAAAGTCCCCTACTATTATTATATTAGTGTCCGTTTCTCCCTTTAAGTCTGCTAATATTTTCTTTATTTAGGTGCCCCCTGTTGGGTGTGTAGATATTTACAATTTTTAGGTCCTCTTGTTGGATTGATCCTTTTATCATTAGGTAATGCCCCTCTTTGTTGCTTATTACAGTCTTTGTTTTAAGGGCTATTTTTTCTGTTACAATTATTGATACTTCAGCTTTTTTTTTCACTTCCATTTGCATAGAATAATTTTTTCCATCCTTGCACTTTCAGTTTGCATGTATCTTCAGGTCTGAAGTCAGTCTCTTGAAGGTAGCATACAGATGGGTCCTTTTTTAAAAAAATCCATTTCACCACCCTATGTCTTTTGATAGGAGCATTTAGACCATTTATATTTAAAGTAATTATTAATAGCTATTTCCTTATCACCATTTTGTTAATTGTTTTCTTGGTTGTTTTGTAGTTCTCTGTTCCTTTCTACTTGCTCTCTTGCCTTGTGATTGATGACTTATTTTTTACTGTTATGCTTGGCTTCTTTTCTATTTTTGTGTATATCTGTTATAGGCTTTGGGTT
The DNA here is from genome assembly GCF_018345385.1 of Vulpes lagopus. NCBI lineage: Eukaryota > Metazoa > Chordata > Mammalia > Carnivora > Canidae > Vulpes > Vulpes lagopus. Next base: position 90,388,191 of record NC_054831.1, read on the forward strand.
GGCAGTTACCATGAGGTTCCTATTTAACATTTAAGCATATACCAGTCTATATTAAGTTTCCACTTAAAGAAGTCCCTTTAACATTTCTTATACAGCTGGTTTGGTACTGTTAAACTTTTAAAACTTTTGCTTATCTGGAAAGCTCTTTATTTCTCCTTCAGTTTTAAGTGATAACCTCGCTGGGTAGAGTATTCTTGGTTGTAGGTTTTTTCCTTTCATCACTTTAAATATAATCAACCACTCCCTTGTAGCCTGTGAAGTTTCTTCTGAGAAATAAACTGATAGCCTTTCAGGGTTCTTTGTACCTGTGTAACCTTGGTGAGACTGCTGGAGCTGTTGTGAGCACTGACCAGGGGTATCCCTGTGTGCACTGCACTGGGGCCATCTTGGTGGGAAGGTTTGGACTGGTGTGGACTAGGGGCCAAGGCTCACTGAAGTGACAGGCTGGCTAGGGTGCCCAGATCTGGTCTTATCTGCATTGTCAAGGTAGAGGGGAAATATAAATGGTGCTGCTTGCCAGCCCACAAACCCAAAGAGAGTTTTGGCAGCTCTCCTGCTGTTTGGCAGGGTTCTAGGATTAGTACCTTTATAGTCTAGCTGCTCTTTTAAACTGAAGCTTTTTTCCTGTGTCCTAGGATATCAAAGGCTGTTGTGGGTTAGGGGTTTGGGGCTTTCTGAGGTGGCATGCTGGCCATGGCACCTGGATTGTGCTCTGGCTGATGCTACAAAGATGGACAAGGAGCCTAAACCATGATGCTCCCTAGCCCCTCAAACGTAGAGAGAGTTCCAGCAGCTCCTTGATCATTTTGGGGAAAAAGAATCTACAGTCTTTCTTCTTTGTACCAAGTCAGGCAAATCTGCTCATGGTCCCTCAGTACTGCAGTTTGCTACATCAGGAGGAGGGGGTTGGTTCCCTTCATTACTATCCCTCTAACTCTCTTGCCTTTCTCTGCAGTGCCATAGCTGTTAAGTCAGCCCTCAGTTCTTTTTCGGGAAGAATTGCACTATAAATAGGTGTGTTCATGAAGGCAGTAAGTTCAGGGTCTCCCTATATTACCATCTTGGACCAGAAGCTCCTAAGCTCAGTTTTTAAACTGCAAAAAGTTACTGTGATATGGTAATTCCATGGATGAGAAATGAAGTATTATGGATGAATAATTAAGAATGCAGTGTTTGGAGCAAAGCAGTTGGGTTTGAATCCTGTCTCTCTGTCTTTCTCCAGTTCCAAATGGAGACCTAAACAATTTACTGAGGGAGCTTTGAAGGAGAGAAATGATGGATTAAGCCTGAGAAGACTTACAGAAGGACTCATTTCTTGCATTTGAAGTAGGACTTGGAGGATATTCCCAAGCTGGGATGCTTGGATTCCAAGCATCCCACTGATGCTGCTGGCTGCTTTTATAAAAGTCATTTCTGGATTCTTCATTGCCAAAAGAATCCTGCTATTTTTGAGGCCTCTATACTTCCCTAGTGTGACTCACAAATTTATTCTGATTGCCTTAAACCACAAGATGGCTAATAGTCAAATCCAGTATGACACTTTTTTTTTTTGTAAATAAAGTTTGTTGGGATGAATTATCCATGGGTTTATGTTTCATCTATGACCACTCTATACCATAGAGGCAGAACTGAGTGGTTGTGATGCAGCCCACACAGCCCACAAAACGTAAAATATTTGTTATCTGTCCCTTTACAGAAATAAATTTGTTGACTTCTGATGTAAGTCATCAGGGTACTTCCAATCCACTTTCTAGTGTTTGATTTAGGAATGAGAATGCAGCACAATTTTGGCTAGGGAGAATGGACTAAGGAATCTGCAGGGTTTTCTTAGTGACCAAAAGAAGCCCTCAAGAGCACTCCCCCCACTTCTCCTGCTAGATGTGTTTTTGACTGGATGTGATCACTAATGCTAAGGTAACTTTGTGAGCTTGAGAGAGTTAGCCTAAAAGCAAGAGGGTGTACTGAGGATGTCAGACTAATACGCTGGAAAGTACTTTAGTCCTTGATGGCATCTCCTAGCTGTGAAAGTAACTATTCTTGGAGCCATCTTATCTCCAGATTGTTTTGATACATGATATAATAAATTTTGAGTATTGCCTAAGCCAGTTGAGTCAGGGTTTTCTTATTTGCAGCCAGGAACAATAGGAAAATAACTGCAGACATGGTGTAAAGAACAAATTTGAGTTGTGTAAAGCAGAGGCTACCAAAAATAGCTTTCTGTCGACAGAGAACTACTGGTCTAGAGCAGGAGCTCTTACATTTACCAAGGTGTGATCCCTAAAACCTAGCACCAGCATCACCTGGGAACTAGTTAGAGATGGGGATTCTGACACACCACCCTGGACTTACTGAAAAAGAACCTCTGTTGGGGTCGGCCCAGCAATCTGGGCTTTAATGAGCCCTCCAGATTCTGATGCACACTCACCTTGGAGGACCACTGCTCTTGACATTTCACAGATACCTATGAAATTACCAGGGATTTTTTTTTCCTTCACAAACAAATAGTGTCATTTATTTGAGAAGAAAGAATGTATCAGAATAATTTTTCAGGGGGGTTGTAATGGTATTCATACCACGTGAGTTAAGAATTTGTTAAGTATGGAATATTGCTAGCCATAAGCTAATTAAATTTTAAAGAAGAAAAGAAAGTGTCTGGGTTCGTGGCTCATTTGCATTCTGAATACAAAAGGCCCTCTTTCTATGAATGTAAAACAAATCAAATTAATTATGCCATTGTTGTTTTCCACTGTAGATTAAGGACATTACATTCATCAGTGACACTGTACATTTTGAAGTCTATTAATTATCACTTCCTGAGGTAGAGGAGAAACTTGTTCTTTAGCAGCCTTTGCTGACCTCATTCTTGCAAACAGCACTTATTGAACTTTCTAAGAGAAAAGGTACTTGGTAAAGAAAAACAGAATGTAGGTAGATTTCAAGTTTTTCTGCAGGCAGTTTAAAGTATATGGATTTAAAATGGAGTAAACTGTCATAAATGAGAATATGGAAATGGAGACCACATATTTAAAAATTACAACTCTTTGGGAAAATTTCTTTATTATAAGCACACTCTAAGAGAAGATTTACAAAGCTTGTTAGTATGACTCGAGATCAGCCCTAAAATTCACAACCTGAGGCAGGAATAAAGAGGTGTCATTTCACATATTGACTTTGATTGATTGATAGAGATTACTTAGGTCTTGTTTTGGGGAGAAAACATGTCTGTCTTAATCAGCTTAGGCTGCCACAACAAAATATCACAGACTGGTTGACTTAAACAGCAGGCATTTATTTCTCACACTTCTGGGGACTGGAAGTTCAAGATCAGTTTGCCAGCAAAGTCATGCCTGCAGGGGTTCTCTTGTAGGTTTGTAGATGGCCACTTTGTCATTGTCCTTTATGTGGCCTTTTCTTTGTGTGTACAGGTGCAGGGAAGGAAGGAAACCAACTCTTTGGTGTCTATTCTCCTAAAGGCACTAATCTCATCATGAGGGTCTCACACTCATGACCTCAGCTAACCTTAATCACCTTCCAAAGGCTCTGTTTTTCAAATAGCAGCAGATTGGAGGTGTTTGGGGCTTCAACATAGGTATTTGGGGGCAGAGACACAATTCATCCCATAACCATATCTGAGGTCCCATCTGGCTTAGTGAGAAGGAAAGGTGTGTTTGATTGGTAATGTCTGTAATGGGTACAGAAATGACTGAGTTTACATCATGGGTGTTCCATAATTACTACCCTTACCCTGATCTCACTTTTAGTCAGGTAGAGTAACTTCAGTTATTAGACAGAAATCCAGCTCAAACTGTTTTAAGCAAAAAAAGAATTGATTACCTCTTGTAACTGAATAGCCTGGGCTAAGGGCTTTGGGCCCATTTTGATCCTGTGCTGAAATGACACAAGGCAGGTTTTCTCTGAAGGCCCCATTGATAATAATCCTGATGATAATGGTGATGGCAGCTAACACATGCAGCACTTCAGTGTGCTGGGCACTGTTTTATGCACTTCAAATTTACTACTTCATTAAATTGTATTGTGTGTGAGGTAGACGATAGCATTATTTCCATTTACAGATGAAGAAAGGAGGCATGGAGATATTAACTTGTTCAGGAGTTTGTCAGTCAAGATTTGAGTCTGTGATGTTTCTAGATCCCATGCTGTAAGTTAGGGTCTGGCAAACTGTGGACTTTGGGCCAAATCCTACAACTATACATTTTTGTAAATAAAGTTTTGTTGGAACACAGACACACTCATTATTACCAATGGATATTTTCACACTACAGTGACAGAGTTGACTAGTTATAAGAGACTGTACAGCCTGCAAAACCCAAAATATTTAATACAGGATGAATTGGCCGACTTGGGCTCTAAATGATTCTGATATGCTGGATTCTACTATTCTCAGGCTTCAAATGCCAGCAAGATGGCTGCAGCTGCTCCTTCCCCTTAACCTTCTTTGTTCATATTCATCAAGAAAGAGCACATCCAATTCCCTGATTGCTCAAACAAAGCCTTAGACCTGAGCCTTGCTAACCCTGTGTGGCCCACTTTAGGTTCTCTATGAACTGTGTCAGGGTTTGTTGGCTTGGTCCAGGTCCCATGCTCCATTCTCGGAACTCAGACTGAGGTCAGCTTTATTCAAGGTACATGGCCACGTGTTGGGAAAGAGTGGTCTACCAGAAGAAACCTCTTAAGATTTTATAAGAAGGAGGGCAGAGTTCTAAGTAGTGAAAACAAATGCTGGATTCACTATTAATACCCTGTTGAGTGTATTTTCCTATTTAATGAGTTAAATGGAAATTTTTGATGGGAATGTTTCAGTAATGTACTCAGATACCTGGGAAGATGGTTTCTTGATCAAATGCTTATTCCTTGTGAGGGTAGGACAAAAGTTCCTTGCCTTGTCCAGCAGCAAATACAGAATTAACTTGATATTTTCATGATAATTTGTGCTCACTATTATAAACATATTGTCCTGTGCCAAGTGAATCAGGGATGCCCTGAAGGGCTCTTGCTTTGCCGTCATGGCTATTTTCCCCAAAATTAAAAAAAAAAAAGATGAAATACAACATAGAGAAAATTGAATAGATCAATGTAGAATGTAATGAATTATTATAAAGGGAAACCCTTTACTTTTTATTTTTAAAAAATATTTTATTATTTGAGAGAGACAACACAAGAGGAGGGAGGGGCAGAGGGAAAAGGAGAAGCAAGCTCCCCACTGAACAGGGAGCCCAGTGTAGGGCTGATCCCAGGATCCCCCAGAATCATGCTCTCAACTGAAGGCAGAGGGTCAATCAACTGGGCAACCTGGGGGCCCCAAGGGAAACCCTTTAAAATGGTAAATTGGTTTTGTGCCAGCTTCCCAGTAGCCCTCTGAATACCTCCTCCTCCTCACACTCTTTTCTTTCTCCAAAGTATAACCATTATCCTTAATTTTACAGTAATCAATTCTTTGTTTTTTTTTCTCCATAGTTTTACTACTTATGTATATATTCTAAACATTATACTTTAGTTTTGCCTTTTTGTGAATCTTACATAACTGTAGTCATGAAGCAGTTATTCTTTTGTGTGTGTTTTTATAAACATATTTGTTCTCTGTCATATTTGTAAAATTGTAAAATTTACCCATGTTTTTTTAGTTCATTCATTTTTGTTGATAGCAGTCCATTTTTTTGTGAGAGGAACATATTGTTCTGTTGGTGGTCATCTGTGTTTTCTAAGTTTAACATTTATAAATAGTGTTGCTGTGAACTTGTCGCTTAGTGTACATGGGCATGCATTTGTTAGGCATATTCTTAGAAGTGGAATGTGTTACTGGGTCATAGGGTGTGAATACCTCCCTTGTTAGCAGATAGTGAAACATCTGCTTTTTTTCCAAAGTAATGGACTTACAATCTCACCAGTAGTACATGAGAATTCTAGTTGTGCCATATCTTTGTCAGCACTTATTAGTGTCAGTCCTAATAATGTGGATATTTTAACAATATCCTTCAAATTCATCGACCATGGTATGTGTTTCCATTTGTCTTTGTTGTCCAGCTTCTTTCATCAGTGCTCTAGAGTTTTCAGCGTATAGGTCTTTCACCATCCTGGTTAGCTTTATTCCTCAGTATTTTATTCTTTTTGGTGCAGTTGTAAATGGAATTGTTTTAACTTCTTCCTGATACTAGTTTATTAGGGTATACAAATGCAACAGATTTTTGTGTGTTTTGCATCCTGCAACTTCACTGAATTCATTCATTATTTCTAATAGTTTTTCGGTAGAGTCTTCAAGGTTTTTTTTGGTAACGTATCATGTCATCTGTATATATTTTTACTTCTTTGTTACCAATTTGAATGCCCTCTGTGCTATTTCTTGTCTGATTGTTGGGAGTAGGACTTTCAGGACTATGTTGAATAAAAGCGGTGAGAGTGGACATCCTTGTCTTGTTCATGATCTTAGAGGAAAAGCTCTCATTTTTCAACATTGACAATGATGTTAGTTGGAGTTTGTCATATTTAGACATTATTGTGTTGAGGAATGTTTCCTGTAACCCAATTTGTTGAGAGTTTTTATTATGAAAGGATGTTAAATTTTGTGAAATGGTTTTTGTGCCTCCATTGAGGTGATCATGTGATTTTTATCCTTTATTTTGTTAATACAGTCTATCATGTTGATTTGTGGATATTCAACATCCTTGCATCTCTGAAATAAATCCCACTCAATCATGATGAATGATCCTTTTTAAGGTATTGTTGATTGCAATTTGCTAATATTTTATTGAGGATTTTTGCATATGTGTTCATCAGGGTTTGTGGTTTCATGGGTCTTTTCTATTGGTTTTTTAAGTTTCTATGTCTTTTATTTCCACTTGGATCTTTAATTTCCTTTCTTCTACTAACTTTAGGCTTTGTTTGTTCTTCCCTTCTAGTTCCTTTAGGTGCAAGCTTAGATTGTTTTTTTGAGATTTTTCTTGTTTCTTGAGATAGGCCTGTATTGCTATAAATTTCTCTCTTTGAACTGCTTTTGCTTTATCCCAGACATTTTGGATTGTTGTGCTTTCATTTTCATTTTTCTCCATGAACTTTTTTGTCTTCCTCTTTAATTTCTTCATTCACCCATTGGTTGTTTAGTAGCATGTTGCTTAGCTTTGCGTATGTGTGTGTGTGTGTGTGTGTGTGTGTGTGTGTGTGTTTTTCCAATGTTTTTTCTTGTGGTTGATTTCTAATTTTATACCATGGTAGTTGGAAAAGATGCATGATTCAATTTTTGTCTTCTTAATTTATTGAGACTTATTTGTAAATTGACATATGATCTGTCCTATCCTGTAGAATATCCTATAGAATGTCCAATAGTGTTCCATGTGCACTTGAAAAGAATGTATATTCTGGTTTTTTTTTTTTTTGGATGAAATGATCCATATATATCTGTTAAGTCCAACTCATCTAAAGTATTGATCAGTGACACTGTACCCTTCTGTTTTTTGCCTGAATGATCTATCCATTCAGGTAAATGGGGGCATTAAAGTCCTATTCTATTATTGTCAGTTTCTCCCTAAATGTATGTTAGTATTTGTTTTATGTATTTAGGTTTTCCCACACTGGGTGCACTGAGATTTACAATTGTTAGGTTCTCTTGTTGGATTGATCTCTTTATCATTATGTAATGCTATTTATCTCTTGTTGCAGTCTTTGTTTTGAAGTCTATTTTGTCTGATACAGCTATTTCCACCCTAGCTTACTTTTCCCTTCCATTCCAAAGAAATATCTTTTTTCATGCCTTCACTTCCAGTCTTATATGTGTCTTTAGGTCTGAAGTGAGTCTCTTATAGGCAGCATATAGACTGGTGTTGTTTTTCATCCATTCTGTCACTCACTGTCTTTTGATAAGAACATTTAGGCCATCAATATTTAAGGTAATTATTGATAGCTATATGTGTATTGTCATTTTCTTAATTGTTTTCTGGTTGTTTTTGTAATTCTTCTCTATTATTACTTTTTTTTTTTTTTAAATTTTATTTATTTATGATAGTCATACAGAGAGAAAGAGAGAGAGGCAGAGACACAGGCAGAGGGAGAAGCAGGCTCCATGCGCCGGGAGCCTGATGTGGGATTCGATCCCAGGTCTCCAGGATCGCGCCCTGGGCCAAAGGCAGGCGCCAAACCGCTGCGCCACCCAGGGATCCCTCTATTATTACTTTTTTATTCTCATGCTTTCTTTCCTGGTGGTTGATGACTTACTTTAGCATTATGCTTGCCTTTCTCTTTATTTCTTTGTGTATCTATTAAAGGTTTTGGTTGGTGGATACCATGAAGTTTATATGTAACATCCTCAGTATATAGCAGCCCATATTAAGTTGATGGTGACTTAAGTTTGAACACAATATAAAAGATATTCATATTTCTTCCCCTCTCCATAAGTTATGTATGTGTTGTCAAATTTTACATCTTTTTATTTCATGAATCCCCTTAACTAATTTTTAAGATATAATTGATTTTACTACTTTTGTCTTTTAACCTTCCTATTAGCTTTGTAAATGATTGCTCCATTCTTACCGTATGTTTGCTTTTACTCGTGAAATTTTTTCCTTTCATGATTCTCTTCTAATTATGGTCTCATGGTTTCCCCCATCCCCCACGTAATGAAGTCCCTTTAACATTTCTTTGAAACCTGGTTCAGTGGTGATGGAGTTCTTTAACTTTTGTTTGTCTGGGAAAGTCTTTTTTCTGCTTTAATTTCAAATGGTAACCTTGCTGGGTAGAGTATTCTTGGTTATGTATTTTTTCTTTAAGTACTTTCAACATATTATTCTACTGTCTTCTGGCCTGCAAAGATTCTTCTGAAAAATCATTTGATAGCCTTATGGAGTTTCCCTTGTATGTTACTACTGCTTTTAAAATTCCTTATCTTTAATCATTGACATTTATTCATTATGTGGCATGGTTGGATCTCCTTGTGTTCATCTTGTTTGGAACGCTCTGTGCTTCCTGAACCCAGATGTCTCTTTTCTTCCCCAGGTTAAGGAAGTTTTCAGGTACTATTTTTAAGTGTTTTCCCCCCTTTCTCTCTTCTCCTCCTGCAATCCCTATAATATGAAGGTTTCTTCACATAATGTTGTCCAGGAGATCCTTTAACATATTCATTTTTTTAATATATATATATTTTTTGCTATTCAGCTTGGGTGCTTTCCATTACTCTGCCTTCCAGATCATTTATCTGTTTTCTGCATTCTCTAATCAACTGTTGCTTTCCTTCAGTGGATTTTTCAATTTGGTTATTGTATTCTTCATCTCTGATTCATTCTTTTTAATTTTTTATCTCTTTGTTGAAGTTCTCACTGGATTTATCCACTCTTGTCTCTAGTCCAATGAGCATCTTTATAATCATTACTTTGAACTCATTACCAGGTTATTTCCATTTCAGCTGGTTCTTTTTTTGAGGTTTGTCTTGCTGTTTTATTTGGAGCATATTCATCTGTTTCCTCATTTTGCCTGACTTCTGTGCTTGGGTCTATGAATAAGCAGTGTAGCGATTTCTCCTACACTTGGAGGATTGCTCTTGTTTACAATTATCCCTTGTGTAGACTATGTTTTGGATGACTTTGGCTGGCTGGTTGGCTCACTGCAGCTGTGGGCTAGGGGTCCTCAGGCACTCTGTGCTAGGGCTGCACTATTGAGATGGCCAGAGAGCTGAAGTGGGTGTGGGTTGGCATGGTGCCAGGACTCTCTGCATAAAAGGTGCCCTGTCTAGACGGCTGAAGCTGAAGTTGGTGCAAGGAAGGGCTTTCCAGGGCTCTGCATATAGAGGACACCCTCTCAGAATTAGCTGAAGCTAAGGTAGGGATAAGTCTGGAGGTCCTGGGGCTCTCTACACAGAGAGTATACTGGCAGGCTAGCTGAACCTCAGGTAGGGGTGGGTCAGCAGTCTCCAGGTACTCTGTGTAGGTGGTACTTTGATGGGGTGACTGGAGCTGAAGCAGGCCTGAGCCAGGTGGCCCAGGAGTGGTCAAAGTCCAGGGTACCCTAGAATTAGTCTAGAGCCAAACTAGTGTGTCACTGGAGTGTTCTGGGGTACTTTGCACCTGTGTCACCTTGATGAGAGGGATAGTGAGTACCAACCCAGGGGTGTCTGGGTGTGTGCTGTGCTGTGGCCACCTTGGTAGGAGGGATTGGGCTGGTGTGGTCTAGGGGCTCTGGGGCTCACTGAGGTTGCTGGCCAGTGTTAGTGCCTGGAACCTGCTCCCTTGTGCACTAGCAAGGTGGAAAGGGAACTTAAATCAGATGCTCAACCTGGAGAGAGTTCCATCAGCAACTCTACTGTCTGGCGGGCTTGAGGGCTGTTTCCTTTATATTCCAGTTCCCTTCCTAAACTGAAGGTTTTTTTGTTCTGTGCCCCAGGTCAGATTAATCTGCTCACAGTCTGCAGTACTATCTTTCCTTACTGCAGTTTGCTCTGTGGGAGGTGGGGCTTCCCTTCCTTACCCTGTCTTTCCCATTCTCTGTGGTCTTTTTCTGTGCAGAAGCTGTTCAGTCAGCTCTCAGTTCTTCTTCAGGGGGAATTGTTCTATAAATGGCTGTAGACTTGGTGTGTCCCTGGAGGAAGTGGGTTCAGGGTCTTCCTCTGTCATGATCTTGGTCTGGAACCCTGTTTTATTTTAAAAAATAGATTTGTTGGACCTGTATTTTCCAGTGGGGAAGTTCTACTCTCTTGTCTCCATGATATGCTCTGCCCACGGTTCCTTTGACTCTGATGCTTCCTTCCCTATTGCTTGGGGTGTGCCCCCTTACCTGGTGTCTGCTTCCCAGGGTCCTCTCCTCAGCTAGCAGAGTTTTGATCTCTACTCTCCCTGTGCCATCTCCTCTATAAAGGCCAGGACACATTAATGACTAACACTCCATCATATCCAGTGATATCTAGGTCATAGTACTTTTTTTTCTTGCTGCCCACTTTTTTTTTCTTGCTGATCTCTCTTTATCTGGTTGCCCCACTGGGCAACTCATTTTTTCCAAATTAGATCCCTTATCTATCTCTCTTCCTCCCCCTGAGCCCTGGTCTCATTCCTTCAGTATCTACCTCTTTTCATACCATTGCTTATAATCTTATCTATTAACTGTTTGCTCTCATCACACCAGTTTCTAAGTTATACTGATCTTACATCTTCAGTTTTTCCTACACACTCAGTTTAGGCCCTCATCCTCTTTCCTGGACCACTTCAGCAGCTTCCTAAGCTTCCTGCTTTTCAGTCTTGTCTACTTCACATATGTCATTTATACAGTTGCCAGAGTGATCTTCGAAAACGTAATTGCATCTGTGTCAATTCTCTTCTTAAAAATCTTCCAGCAGTACTCCATGGACTGCTAAGTGACACCTAAGTCCTCTAAATGACCCTCTGCCATCTCAGCCTGCTTCCTCCCTAGCACTTGAGACAGTCCTAGCCAAGAGGTTTTCAGCAAAATCAAACTGCTGGTGGTGCTCAGAAATTGGTGGTTGCCTTTGCTCATGTTTGGGCTCATCTGGTTAGCTGCATCCTCCTTTGGGATTGAACTTCATTTTATCCATTCCAAGAGATCAGATGCTCTAACCCTTTACACACATCATAGATTACACATATCTCTGCCATTGCATTAGCCATGTTATATTGAAATCACCCGTTGGAATTAAATTTTTTACTAGACTATCCTCCTAGAGATTAGGAATTATATATTGTTTATATCAGTGGGATATAATCAAATATGGACAATGGTTTAATGAGGAGATCTACAGGAAGGCAAATAATGTAGCATTTAATTTTGTGGGTAGATAATACTTAGTGAATAAATGCAATGGTCCACCTTTTTGAATCAGTGCCAGTGTGGACACTAGTGAGATTTGGCGTGGGGAACATCTCCAGCACCACCTGCAGAACTGTCTTCAGTACCATAGAGAGAAATGTTGAAAGCTCTTTGAGTAGGAATTAAAACTTCTTATTCAGACATTTTGCCTAGGTTTGAATAGATCCTTTAGTTTTAGGCACACAGAAAAATAAAAAAGCCACACCAATGAAATAAGGCTCATCTTAGAGATTCAGAAGACCTGGTATCAGTCTTGATTTTGGAGTAACTTTCCATGCAACCTTAGGCAGATTACACCACTTCTCTGGTTGTGAAAGTGCCTGAGTAAACTCAAGTGTCCTTACAAACTATAATAGTCAATTATTGTTCATCACCAGGATAGTTATTCCATCCAAAATGTTGTGACTGAGCAATATAACAAGCAGGTGAGAAAGGAAGTTGTTATGTTCTTATGTGGAGCCATATAATTTTATTATCAACCCAGCCAGCAGAGTTTTACTGTGTAAATGAATCCCCAGTTCTGATATAAAATGCAGTAAAATAATTTACAACCTTTGTTTCCAGGTTGTGTTCTTAAGTAGCTGAGAAGCACCTACCATTCTGACCGGAAGAATAATGAATTCAGAGACGATTCCCTGAGAGAGGAATATCGGTTAGTGGGGCATTGAGGCTGTGTGTGTGTGTGTGTGTGTGTGTGTGTGTGTGCGCTCGCATGCATGTGTGCATGATACGTTAGGAAGAATCTATCATTTGTTTAATGCTGGAGAAGAGGGAAAACCTGTAATTGCCTTTCTTGCAGGATTCAACCCTATGTCCCTCTTGGGACATCTTTAGAAACTGATGGGAGTTAGTTAACCATACCTGTGCTGGTCAAAGTGAAGAGCTGTTTTGAGCCATGTTCTGTTCCTGAAATGGCACATTCTTTTTATACTTTGGAAAATATTAGCTTTTAAGCTGACCTTTATTTTCCATGATGGACACACTGAGTTTCTATGACATTTGTCACATCTTCAATGAATATACCCATCTTTGTGCTTCAGCTGATTCCTTTATTAAACCAGCATCTCAGATGTAACTAAGTAGCCTTTCTACATTTTCAAAAAGAATATGACAAATAAGTTATGCCCCTCATCTTGTTAGGAAATGAAGGACTGAGAAATGGAGGCTGCCATTAGATAAATGCCCCCCATGGAATTGAGAAAACAACCCTGGTGTCCCTAGCCCTGCTCTTCTTCCTGTTAAGAGTTCCATCCCAGGGTAAAGAACCATGCTGCAGTGTACTTAGGAGCAGTACTGCTTTGTGGCTACTATGTAACATGGCCACTTCCCCCTCCCCTGAGATATAGGTGCTGTTTAACATGCAATTGTTTGCTGCTCTCTTTGATAAATTCAGACTGACTGTTCATAAGCCACTTGCACTTACAGTTGGAAACCACTGGTCTAGATGAAATATGACTTTCAATTATGCTGCAGTCAAAGAAGCTGAAATAAGAAAGTGAAACTGGGGGGACTCAAGTTTTTTTTTTTCATTCAAGTGACTTGGGCATGGAGAATAAATTCCAGCATTCACACCTCCCACACTCCCCACCAATCTGACCCTCCATCCCCTGCTCCTCCCTTTAATTTGTTGTTGTGCTTCTCAGCTGCCCACAGAGTCTCCCCTTCTAGATTGTGGACACCCAGGCAAATGAAAATGCCAATCTTCTCCCATCCCTGTCTTGCTATATTAGGCGTGTATTAGGCTCCAAGTGATTTCTTTGGGGAACTGCTTGCCTTCCCCTAAGAACGTCCCGGGGAAGGTTTGCGTCACCTCTTGCTTCCAAGGGAAAGGGTTGAAAATAATAGCTCTTGTCACTTCTCTTTGCCTTGTTATGGGGAATATTTAGTGCTGGAGCTGGGATGTGGGGGTAATATCTTGGATGTGATAATGTTGCTCCCTGCATCAGTGAACACGGTATTGATTGTAAGCTGTCAACCTTTCTGCATGCTCTGTAGGGTCCCAGAAGGCTCACTACTGCTGGGAGGTAATGCATCAGTCAGGGACACATGTGCTCTATTAACTAACTTTGTAATCTGAACTTGGTGGCTTGGTCTTAAAGCATCTTGGCTCACTGGCTCTTTTTTTTTTTTTTTTTTTTTTTTTACTATTTTATCATGCCAGAATAATGTAAGTTCCTCAGATACATTATGGGCTCGCTCTCTCTCTCTCTTGCCTTTGCATATACTATCTTGACACCTGGAACACTCTTGTCCTTTCTGTTCCTCTGGATAATTCATTCCCTATTTATCTATTAAGGCTTGCTTAAGGAGGAATAACCTCCTTTTAGTAGCTTCTGGTCTGGGTGAACCACAGTTACTTTGCATTGTCCTGGCACCCTGAGATACCCATTAGAACACACACCATGCTGTTTTATAGTCCTACAAGAACAAGAGCAAGAAACATGTGTGGGGTATTCATTGTTGTCAAGCACCATTCTGATATGTCTTAAGTTGTTCAGTTCTTATGTATATTAAATAATTTGGTCTTCATGGCAATCTTATGATATAGGTGCCATTTTAACTTTATTTTATCAATAAGGACATTGAGACCTAGACAGGTTAAATAATTGATCAAGGGTCATTCAGCTTATTAAGTGGTGGGAGATCAGTTTCAACTTACACAGGCACCCTGGGCTCTTAACCATGACATTCTACTGGGACCGCTGCCTGTGAATTTGTATCCCACACAACACTGTAAGCCCTTTGAGGACAGGTACTGTCACTACTGCTTCCCCAATACTGCTTTGAGGCTGGGCTTCACAGGCAGTACACGATCAGTCATTAAATGTTTATTGAGTGAATGAAAAAATGCATGAGCATGACTCAAACATAACTCATGAGCTGCTGTTAAGAATGTTAAAATATTGTTTTTCCTTTTGCAAATGAAGCAGACCCCCCTCCATCACGTCTTCTCCAGCCCTCCTGGGGTTCTCTTTGACCCACACAAGAATTTAGTGATTTTGCTGGGAAGAGAGTGTACCAGTAGCCAATCAGAGCAAGGATCCCAGCACTTGTGGTTGGTCCTACATCCCTATGGCTTCACAGTTTCTGTACAAGGGTGAGTCTGGGGAGAAGTGCTTTCTCCAGTCCGATTCAAACTGAAGGCAGCAGCCCATATGACCAGGGTCATGACAAAGAGAAGTTGGGAGGAAGGGAGCTGTCTATCAAAAAGACCAAAGAGGACTTTTCAGGGAACTGGGGTGTAGGGAGTGGATTGGGAATATGACAGTTACGAAATCCCTGTTTCTGGCTTGGCAGCAATCACTGTATTGACAGCATCGAGGCAGGAATCAGCAAAGGTGACAGATCACCTTGTTTGGCTACCAGCAGTGTAACCAGTGGTGTGTGAAAGATCTAAATTGGAGGACAGTTAACAGTAATAATAAGGTCAGGGTTAGGGGTTGAAGACCTCTGTGAGCCACTTGACTTCACTCTCTGCTTTAGTGATGGGCCAAATTTGTACTTGTTGTCAGCTGTCAGCCCATATTTGGTTGCGGAGGGATGGTTTGCTTGTATCCTCAACAGTGTTAAAAAACAAAACAACAGGACAGGGTAGCTATGTGTTACCCATTACTGTGATGGAAGAAGTACAGCATCTGGGACAGGAGAGATCTTGATGAAACTTCTGGCTGGGTCACAATGACTGTCATTGAACCTTTTTGAGTACATTTCTCAACTGTGAAGAAGGAACCCATCAGGTGACTGGTAATGATTTTAAAAAGTGCCTATCTTGTGCTTGTCATATAATTGGTGCCCATAAATATTAGTTTTCCTTTATTCTTTCCATTTTTACATTGAAATATAGGACTTGGATGTGGGAGCTTACTAAATAATTGTTATTGGATGAATGAAAGAAAGAAGGGGGAGGCCAGTTCTGGCAAACTGAAAAGGGGTTTTTGATAGAATGAGAGAAAGACCAACTTCATGCTCCCATGCCATATTCATGCTTGCTTCAGGACCTCATATATGTTGTGTTCTGTACTGGAAATGCCATATTGTGCTTTGACTATTGACTGAACCCCTTTAAAACTCTGCTTAGATATCCCATATTATGAAAAATTATTTTCTTATCAGTCCTCATTAACTATTTCCTTCTTTGTATTATTTCTGCAGTTTACAAATACCTCAGCATATTGTAGATAGGTTAACAACATCCATGTTGCTGCTCTATGGCTGTCATCTCCTGGAGGGTGGGGACGAATGGCTTATATACCTCAGTAACGCCTCATGCATGTCACATGCCAGGAACTCACTACATGATTAATAGTGAATTTATGGGACAGTACTGGGACTTGATTTCTAGTCTGTAACTTCCACCCATGTATCTATGTATCTGTCGATCATCTATCTAGAAAGTGAGATAAGCTAGACGAGAAGTACACAAATGTCTGGCTCTGTCACTTGTGAACTGTGTAAGCTTAGTGAAGTTACACAAATCCCTCTCAGTTTCCTTATTTGGAAAATGGAAACAATAATAGTATTGGCTTCTAGAATTCCAGAGGTAAGTGAATTAATACATGGGAAATTTTTGAACCAAGGCTGGCCTGTAATAAGAAATGCTCAGTGAATGTTAGCTACTATTGTATATTAGAAACAGTATTTTAAGAACTGTTTTAGAGTCAGATAACCTTGAGTTGGAGTCCTGGGTCTCTATCTTCCTGGCTAAGTGTCCTTGGCTGGGTTGACAACTTGAGTCAATTTCTTCACTTCCAAAATGGAAATAATACTGGCATAATCTCACGGGATTAAAGAAGGAAGTTAATGAGAAATTACTAGTATGTCCTTTTAGAAGTATTGTTGCTGTTATTATTTTGTGGTGCTTTAAACTTATCCAAGCTATTATAAGTTAATACATTTCTTGTGCTTCTCACAGTAGTACTGTGAGCTAGGACAGATGGTTTTCTATTTTATGGTGACGCGACAGATATACACATTGAGTGCCTTGCATAAATTCCTCAGTTACTTAGCAGGGGAGCCAGGGGCAGGACCCACATTTCCTATCTCCTAGTTTCTTCCAATAGAAAGCAATTCCTGAGATTTGACTTAGAAGTACAAGAGAAAGTGGCAGGTTAAGGTCTAACAGATGTCCAGTGACTGGATGGATGGATGGATGGATCCAGGGTGGATGTTTCCTAGTGGTGAATCAGTGGATTGCAGTGTTTTTTGGGGGGGGTACTGTTTAAAACACACCCGCCTCATCCACACATGGACATAATGGAGGAGGACAAATTAGAAAGAGTTCCCTTATTCTGGCTGGGCTGGCTGTAGACTATAGTGTCACCCCCAGAGCTTTGCTCTTAGGCCTAGTAGGGCTTTCTTGAGAGCTGCAGGCAGAGAGAATAAAAAAGCATGCATTGACAGTGGTGGGAGGGTGTGAAGGAAGGGAGCTGTAGGCAGTTGCTTTGCTGGTTTGAAGGAGTGAAAATTATGGTCTCCCACTTTGTCAGTGATTGAGCACTTTTGGGTCAACTTTTAGTTTAATGGACCCTAGAGTGATGAAAAGAAATACAGGGGGGATGGTTGACTTATTTCATTGGGTACTCAGCTGCAAGAAGTGAAGCCTCATCCTCGTTCCACCTGACTGCTGTTGTGCCTCTCACATGCTGGTTGCATAATAAGTGTTGGTAGGGTTGAGTTAATTAGGAGATCAATGAGAGGTTTAAAGATGTTGTATTCCCTACCCCCAATACAGAGTAAAGACAGGAGCCAGACCTTAAGGATTTCAGAAGCATATGGGTTCTTACTGCCCGCTCACCTGTGTACACTCCACTACTCTGATGCTTGTTTGTGTCTTTCTTTTTTGTTTCATCGAACATCCTCTTCCAGCTAAGAAGGCATGGATGTCTATTCAAGTGCAGCTTTTTAAATGTCAGGGACTGTTTCACTTGGATTATTTCAATAAAGGCTGGGGGTGTGGGCAGCGCTCCTGGGTGGCTGGCTCAGTGGTTGAGCATCTGCCTTTGGCTCAGGGCGTGATCCCAGAGTCCTGGGATCGAGTCCCGCATGGGGCTCCCCACAGGGAGCCTGCTTCTCCTTCTGCCTATGTCTCTGCTTCTCTCTCTGTATCTTTCATGAATAAATAAAATCCTTAAAAAAAATAAAGACTGGGGAAGCTGTGGCTCCCAGTCCCCCTCAGTTACCTGCTGCCAGTATAAGTTCACAGCTCATACCAAGCAGTAGGCCTTGGAGTATTAAGCAGTGCAGGATTCTTAGAACCAACAAACTGTTGAAAACATGGCAGGGCAGCTGTCCAGTAGCTTTTAGGGTCAGCTGGAATGGGGACTGAGTTGATGATGAACATCTCCAGCACTGGGACAGAAGGAAGTTGCAACTGCAAAATACGTAGCTCAGTACCTGGAACAGGGCGGGTCAAGTGCTGATACATGGTGGTGGTTATGCTGCCTGAGGTCCAATCTCTGGGGCCTCCCCTTCCTGTTCTGGTCTAGGAGTCTTGGATGTTTTTTCTGATGCATCCTTTGAATGGCCTTAACTCTGAGATCTTTGAATCTGCTCTTAACTCTGAGATTTTTGGCAAATTCCTCCCACTCTCTGGATTTCAAACTGTAAATCTATGTGCTAAAGGTATGGATAACTTTAGGGGGTTTTATGTGGAGTTCAGGTAGCCTGCAGGGGTGCCTGTGAATCCCTTAAAACCGTGACCAAAATTATTATTAGATGTGTTGTGGGGAGCACTCTTGGCTCCAGTTAGTGAAGAACCACTGTCCATTGGGATTCTTGGATGCTTCTAAGTGTTCTCTGACACCACTCAGTGTCTCAAAGTTCAATAAACATGTTCCCGGTGGTTCGCAAAAATGATTGTAGGTGGTACACGGGTATGTTTGTTATATCACTCATTATGTGATTATTTTAATGTTAAAAAATATTAAAATGGACATTTCATGATTATCGTTTCTTTGGAGGAGGCTAAGTCTTGCTTTTTTAAAAAAAAGTGACTTAAATGAGTAATAGCACAGAGGTAGGTTGATACCTAAGTTTGAGCAACAGTTATCTCCCCTGACCCCCACCTGGTACTGAGAGAGAAGATGAGTCTCAGGAGCAGAAAGGCCAGAAGGAAGTTGACAGTAAACTCTAGATGATAACTCACTGGTCCTTTTATCTATCCTGATATCTCTCTATAAATTGGAGAAGTTTCTGATCCTCTCTTAGGTTTTCCCCAAGAACATTGCCCCAGTCAGGCCAGGAATCCTGCTCAAAGAGTTTCTATCTGGGTCACTTTGTAGGCAATGCTTGAAGAGAGGCTCTCATTGCATCAGAGGAGAAACCTTGAGAACAGAGTCACATCTTTATCCACATACTCCTTCAGGTTTGAGAAGTACTTTTCACATTTCAATGTTTGTGAAATTGGGCAACATCTTACAAAGTGGTGCTTCCTTAAACGCTAGATAGCTATTACCTTGCCAAGAAGCTGTTAAGTGGATAGTAGCTTAGTTGAAACAAGGTTCTTGAACCTTGTTGAAGGTTGAAACAAGACACACCCAAAAGGAACAGACCAGCCTTACACTGTTTTTTCCCCTCTTCCCAGGCGAATTACACTTGGAAAGTTGGGACTTCTAATAAATACACAACTCAAAAGAGAATTTCTCTTTAAAAGAAAAATGCTCATCTCAAACCATTTCCTGTTAATGAAATGGAAGTTAAAGGGAATGAGTCATTGTGACAGGTATGGAGATACTAAGTCTGGGCCCTGCTTTCTGGGTTCCTCCCACCTCCACTCTGAGATTCCTCTTCATATTTATAAACCCATTTGAATTCATTTAGTCTCCTTCCCAGAGGGATGCCACGTAGAACCTTCTGGAACTTACAAGTCTGAATTCTAATCAGAAGGGGAAAGATAGAGCAGACTGCACAGGTTCAAGCAGACTTCATGATATTGTGAAAGATTCCTGACTCCCTCATATTCCGTTTTTGTAGGAAGAGAGTCCTTTGGTGTATTTGTCCAGATGATGAGCTTGGGGTGGGTTAGAAACACTTGATGAGACTTCACAAATCAGCACTTTATTGGCCATTTCTGTTTTAGCTGCAGTGGAGGTGGATGGATTGTGACTTTCGGTTACCCAACCCAGGAAGAGGGGAGGGGGCTGCTAAGCAGACACACCCAAAAGGAACAGACCAGCCTTTCTCAGGGAACCAGGGGAGGTGCCACTGCTTCATTTAGAATGCCAGATAATAAACAACCGGGACTCGGCCTTTAGAAGTCAATGGAATAAAGAAACTGGAAAAGGTTGAAGAGAAAAAGCCAATGAACGTGTAAGTAGAGGATTATATGAAGCCATTTAAGATCACAAAAAGCAAGAGTAACAAGGCCCCAGATGGAATCTGGCCCCACATGGCCTTGCCAAGCTAACTCTGAGAAGCACTGTGTAGAAAGTGCTCTCTTTATGTCCCCTGAAGCATTCATGGGGTTTCCTAGCCAAATTCTCAGGCTGTTTCTATGGTGCTTACAAAAAAGGGTATAGCAGTGTTGATATGTCCCTTCCCTTCGCATTCTGCGTCCCTTTCGCTGCCTCGTGACATAAATCTCTGCTTCAAATGAGCCTCTAATAAAAAAGTGCTGCAGGGGCAGGAGACACTGATTTTTTTCCACCAAAAAAAAAAAAAAAAAGGAGAAATTCTCTAAGAGTAAACGGTGTTTATTTTTTTTGTTGATTTTTTCAATCAAATGGAATTGCTTAATTAAAAAAAAAAACTTATCTCTTTTCTCTTTAAATACTACAGACAACCTCATTTTATCTCAGCAGACACCTAGAAACAAAACACTGGACCCACCAGAGAAAACTGGGCAATAAAAGCATCAGAAATTCAAGTCAACTATGGAGAATTAGTGTTAGCTGGCAGCTCTCAATTCTAAACAGAAGTGTCTCAGAACCTATTGGGTTTGACAAAAGTTTCTTAGAACTGGGAATCTGGGAAAGTTGGACTCCTTTTAATTCTATTCCAATTGTTTTCTGCATAGGGAAATTAATGTCAATGCATCAAATGAAGACCCAAAGAAACATTTAAAAACATGTCTGACTAGTATTCAGTATGTGAGATTATTAAGTAATAACTTGTCCTCCTAGTTAACCTTGTCCTGGAATATATATAGGTTATTTGTAGCCGCCACTGCTATAATATTTTCTGAAGGATGCCAAGCTGTATGCAAGATCTTTTTGCTAAAGTCCAGACTGTCGACACTGATCTCATCTTTTCTCCGCTTGCCCCCCACGCACACTTTCCGTGGTTTTAGGATAGCCCGAGGTTTGCTGTTTTCCCTCGAGGCCTCCAGGGTGACATCACGCTTGGTGTTCCTGTCGAACATTCTGAAGAAGTTGTTGTAAGAGCCTGTCATGATGACACTGCAAGGTAGAGAGAAAAGAGGGAGTCACTGAGTGCTCTGGAGGAAGGCGGTAGCACATCCCTTTTGTGTCTTTCTGGAGCTAATGACACCACATGGTGGCCAGCTAATGGTGCCAAGCGTTTTACTAAAAACCAAAAACCCAAACAGGTTTGCCTATCTGACTGTGGTCACAGTTTTGAGCCACTAAAAGCAACAAGCTCTTGGGTTGGTTTGGCAATGAAGGATCATGATAATCCTCCTTGTTACTTCCTTCTTCGGTTGGTAGATAGCTTTTGGTTCTTTGGCTCAGTGAGTCCTGTGGTTTTAATGATCCCCGCTCTACCTCCCATAGGACTGTGAAGGTGGAGAGGGGTCAGGAACACTTGTGAAGACACTAGTTGTACACACTGGAAGTGTGGTTGCAGGAGTGGGGCTTCCGTGCTGATGGAATTTCTGCCATCAGCACAGCGGGAGAAACGCTGATACTACAGCACAGGGGAGCCTGGTGTGTCCTCCCCCTGCTGAGGAGCAGCCTTGCTGGAACCCTTACCTAAGAAAATGGATGTCAGAACATGAGAGTCTCCTAACTCCGGGAAACAAACAAAGGGTAGTGGAAAGGGAGGTGGGGGTGGGGGTTGGGGTGACTGGGTGATGGGCAGTGAGGGGGCACTTGATGGGATGAGCACTGGGTGATATGCTATATGTTGGCAAATTGAACTCCAATAATTAAAAAAAAGCAAAATTACACAATAGCAAAATGAGACCCATGCAAGATATTTATTTGCAAACCAAATATAAACAGTTTTGTCACTGGTGCCATAATTTTCTAAGCTGGTGACCAACTTCTGACAAAGTTTCAAAACACAGTGGTATGTATACAATGGAATGTTCCTCAGCCATTAGAAATGACCAATACCCACCATTTACTTCAACATGGATGGAACTGGAGGGTATTATGCTGAGTGAAGCAAGTCAATCGGAGAAGGACAAACGTTATATGGTTTCACTCATATGGGGAATATAAAAAATAGTGAAAGGGATTATAGGGGAAAGGAGAGAAATGAGTGGGAAATATCAGAGAGGGTGACAAAACATGAGAGACTCCTAACTCTGGGAAACAAACAAGGGGCAGTGGAAGGGGAGGGTGGGTGGGGGGGATAGGGTGGCTGGGTGATGGGCACTGAGGGGGGCACTTGACGGGATGAGCACTGGGTATTATACTATATGTTGGCAAATCTAACTCCAATAAAAAAGAAAAGGAAAACAAAACAAAACAAAACAAAAAACAAATGGATGTCATTGTGGTTTCCCCCAGGAAGAGACTAAACAAACTCGAAGTTTAAAAGAATTTGGGAGGAGAAGAAAGACTTGCTAGTGGATTGACAGATGGCTTCCACATTTTTATAAGAGTGCTTCATCCTCAGACTTATTTATGATGGACAGAGGGCAGTGACTGCCAAAGCCTTCCAGAAGCAAAGGACTGACTCTTAACTGGTGACAGTTTGTACACAGGGACAGGCTGAGGGGGTTTAATGCTGTTCCAGTAACACCCCAAAGTAGCTGCTGCTGGAGAGGTGGGCTTGGCCTCATTTCTGAGCGAAGCCCTGACCAGCTGGTTAGGAAAGCATCTCATCAATGTTCACGTGGTGTGAGTGTGTAGACAGGTGAAGGGAAAGCTGAGAGCATGGGACCACAGCTAGGGGGACAGGTTTTTGGGTGCTGGGTCAGCTGTGCCAGGCAAATCAATCAAGGGTGAGCTTTCATAGCTCCGGTCCAGGAAATATGGGTGGTGACATGTGTTTGTCATTGTAGCAGAAGAAGCTGTTGCCACCTTATCAGGTAGGGTACTGACAATGTCACTTGGACTTACCTCATCCCAGATAGGGGAGCTATGTCTGAGGAAAAGTGAGTAACTTGCTCAGTGTCACACTGTGACAAAGTGGCCAAGTCAGGCCTCCAGCCCCCATCTGCCTCACCCCAGGGCACAGCACTCGGCCCTCAGCCTCACTGCTTCCCATGAACCCACACTTGCTTCCTCCATCCTGACTTGTTTTTAAACAGAGAAAGCCCTTGTTTTTTGGTTTTTATTTGTTGGTTTGGAAACAACAAGAACAACTCTCAATCTTATCTGAACCAAGAATCTTCTTGGTTATGGAAGGAAATAGTGAAGTTATGAAAAGAATGTCGATCTTAGGATTTGAATTCAAAACTTCTTACTCTTATCTCTACTACATACTAGCTCATGAGCTGGGGCAGTTTACTTTACCTTGCTGAGCCTCAGTTTCCTCAGCTATGGAATGGGGATGATGACAACAACTTTGTCATCTTGTGGTCAGGATTATATAACAGGATGTGTGTGAAGGTAGACTAATAAGTACTTTGTGAGTCTAGGTTAAGGTAAGTTATCAGGGTGATAACAAATATAAAAAATTTATTAATAACGGAAAAGTGAATAAATTCTATATAAACATGAAAATATATAGAAATGTATTTATAGAAACATACAAATAAAAATTAAGAAAACAGGGCCAGGGCCAGCGACTTTCCGCCTTAGGAGCTTTGGTCTATGTATCACAGCTGCTCTGCTGTCTCTCCCCACTGCCCTATAGTAAGTGCTGTGACTTGGGTCCTCTGTCATGTGGTGGTTCTTTCCAGGCCTGCTAAGTGGAAGGCACATTTTGGTTCATTGGCAAAGGAAGCCAAATAACAGTCAGAAAACACTTGTTTTTACTAGAAGCTCCAGCCTCTGAGTGCCTTGCCCTGACAGATTGTAGAGCTTCCAAGCACTACTGTTGGTGCCACATTTCTCAAAACACTAAATCAGCTCCTGGTAGCCTGTATTTTGTTCTGGAAGCTGGAGAATCATCTGTATTTGTCAAACTAAAAATGAACCATTAGAAGGTAATATGAAGTATTGTTGAAATAAAAGGCCTTAAAACAATAATAAATCACTTTGAGGGAATATGATAAATGAGGCCAACTAGAATTCAGCTAATGAACCACCAGGGCCTTTGGCCAGGTCTACACTAGAAGTGTCTAGCATTAATTTTTGATCAGGAAAGCGCACTTCGCAATAATCTGAACTGTTTATGCTGGAATGTACTGGTGGATTGTTAGTGTTCTTCATTTCAGCCATGTTGACCTAGCTCTGGGGGCTGCTGGTGTGTGAAACATGGGATTTTCTCACTAATGTCACATGGTCATCAGTGTCAGTCCTGAAAGATGATTCAAGGGTGTTACTACATCCCATCCTCCTTTCCAGGTCTGACCTCAAGGGAAATCCGGGGATCAACATGCTAGATTCCTGCTAGGCCCTGGGGCCTGAGTCTGACCTCCCTTTGGCCACACCCTGCTTAGGATAAATTGCCCAGGGCTTCAGCAAATACAGGGCCCACCCTCTGGAAGGTTCCCTAGACACAGAGCCCTTCTTACCTGTCTGACCCATTCCACACACACTCAAATTTATCAAAAATGCAGTCGTTTTCGTAGAGGGAGCACAACTTGCTGCGGAGGTAGTCATGAACCTGTTGGGGGAATACACCAAGATGGTCAGTTACTATTTTAAGCATGCTTATTTCTGTGAAGACCTCCTCTTGGGATGTGAGCTGTTAATTCTTCCAGTATAACTGTGCCTTGAATTGGATGGCCTGGGTCAGAATCCAGTCTGGGCCCTCTGCTGCTTAGGTAGCCGGTGACATGCAGAAGGGCCCGGTAAGTGATAAGAGTCCTATTCTATAAATTGATTTGCTAATGGGCATGAGAGGACACTACTCTTTTGGTCTTTAATTCAGCAAATGTTTATGGCCGGCCTGCTCGGTGCTTGGGATATGCAGTGAACAAAATACCCTTGGTGTGTTTTCATCCCAGCATAGGGGCAGGTGAGCGTTCACATGGGCCTTTTATATCGAGCAAGGTAAGGAGACATCACAGAAAGGACTGCTGAGCTGGCTATGTTGTGATCATGTGAGACAGCAGAGTCAGGGAGGCCGGTGATAGTCTGGTGACAGATGACAATGGGGAGCAGGGTGAGAACAGTGGGAGGAAACGGTCAGCTTCTCAGTATGTTTGCAGGGAGAATGGATAGGATTCGTGGATGGTGTAAATGTGAAGCATGGAAAGAATGGGAATCAAGATGGCTTCTGGATCTTTCTCTTGAGCAAGTGGAAGGATGGACTTGCCATATTCATTTTTGGGTACAATAATTTGAATAGGTCTGTGCAGGTGGAGCTGTAAAGAGACTCTGATGTAAAGGTTGTGGTCCTGAAGTATGTGATAGTTCTCTCCTGTTTCTATTTTTCAGTGAAATAAGAAGGAAAGGTACCAGGTGAGAATGAGGCAGGGTAGAGGATGCTTGGGAATCAATGCAGCACCGTTGGAAGGCACTGAGGCCTCATGAAGTTGTTGGATGTAAATCTTACATGAGACCAGTCAGCATGGTTGGGTCATTCACTCTATGTTCCATGACATGTTCTGGGTATTGAAAAGCTGAGTCATTTGGACAGTGCAAGTATGTCTAACTCTGCAAATGACTGTTCCTAGATAGTCCTGGGCCTTGTCAAGGTACCTGCCTCATTGCTCTGGTGACAAGAGAATTCATCTGCAGCAGGGCTTCTGGCATTGTTAGATGGGGAAGGGGATGCGAGGGTGAGGTTTATGGCCTGTACTTGAGATGTCTGCTATAAATTAACTCCTTGTCATTCCCTTCCTCTCCTGCCACCATTTGGGCATATTAGAAGTGGCACAAGACTGATGTAGGAGGCCATTTCTGTTTGTAGGACTGAAGATCTCTAGTGATTGTTAAGAGTCTTTGAGCAAAGAAGCATTTTCTGCTCCTTTGAGGGCAAACAAAGGACTGATTCTTTATCTTGACCAGGGTTTGGCAAATCTTTTCTATCAAGGGGAAGAGAATAAATATTTATGCTTCGTGTGGCATTGGGCCTCTGTGGCAACCACTCAACTCAGCCCTTGAATGCAAAAGTAGCCTTGGGTCATACATAAACAAATGAGTGGGGTTGTGTTCCAACAGAACTTAACTGATTTACAAAAACAGGTGGGGAGCAGGATGAGCCTCTCGGTCCTGGTTCTGCCTACAACAGACCTTTCTTGCCTTTTCTTGGCTTTTCATGGACTTTTTCTGGTTCTTTATAATAGAGGAAAAAAGGGGGATGAGGCTTCTGAAGGGTAGTATGCCAATGGGGAAATTAATCCAGTGGGCAATGGAAGCCAAGTTTGTTGCTCTAGTATAGGCACACCCTAGAGATACTGTGGGTTCGAGACTGCAGCAATAATGTGAATATTGTAACAAAGTGAGTTAAGTGGACTTTTGGGTTTCCTAGGGCATGTAAAGGTTATGTTTATTACACTATACCATATGAAGTGTGCAATAAATCACATTATCTAAAAAAACAATGTATATACTGTAATTTAAACAAAACCTTAATTGCTGAAAAAAATGCTAATCATCTGAGATTTCCAGAGAGTTGTCCTTTTTCTGGTAGTAGAAGGACATGCCTCAGTGTTCATGGCTGCTGACTGGCCATAGTAGTGGTTGGGAAAGGCTGGCATGGGTGTGGCAATTTCTTCAAATAAGACCGAGGATTCCTCTGTAGCATGCGATGCTGTTGGACAGCATTTTACCCACAGAACTTTCAAAATTGATGTCAATCCTGCTGCTTTATGAACTACGTTTATGTGATATTCTAAATCCTTAGTTGTCATTGCAACAATCTGCAGCATCTTCACCAGTGGATTCCAGCTCAAGACACCACTTCCTCTGCTCATCCGTAAGAAGCGAGTCCTCATTCTTTCAAGTTCGATCACATCTGTAAGGCTCCGCCTGCTATCTCCACCACATCTGCAGTGGTTTCCTTCACTAAAGTTTGGAACCCCTCAAAGTCATCCATAACGACTGGAATCAACATCATACAAACTCCTGTGCCTATTGATAGTTTAACTCCATCCCATGAATCACCAATGTTCTTTTTTTTTTTTTTTTTTAATAAAGAGCATAAGATGACAGAGGAACAGCAGAAGCAGTATCCCTGGTGAGCAGAGAGCCCAACTTGGGGCTTGATCCCAGGACCCCAGGATCATGATCTGAGTCAAAGGTAGATGCTCAACCAACTGAGCTATCCAGGTACCCCACCAATGTTCTTAATAGTATCTAGAACAGCGAATCCTTTCCAGAAGGTTTTGCCTACACCTATCAGAAGAATCACTGTCTAGGGCAGCTATAGTCTTATGAAATGTAGTTTTTCAATAATAAGTCTTAGAAGTCAAAATGACTCCTTGATCCATGGGCTACAGACTGGATGTTGTTAATAGCAGGCAGGAAAACAACATTAATCTCGTAATACATCTCCATCTGAGCTCCTGGGTGACCAGCTGCCTTGTCAGTGAGCAGTAGTACTTTGATTCTCTTTTTCTGAGCAGTAGGTCTCAGCAGTGGGCTTAAAATACTCAGTAAGCCATCTTTTAAACAGAGTGCAGTCATCCAGGCTTTGTTTTTCCATTTATAGAGCAAAAGCTGAGTAGATTTAGCATATTTCTTAAGGGCCCTGGGATTTTCAGAATGGTAAATGAGCTTTGGCTTCAACTTAGTCACCAGCTGTATTTGTTCCTAACAAGAGTCAGCCTGTCCTTTGACACTTAGGAGCCAGGCACTGACTTCCCCTCTCTAGCTATGAAACTCCTCGATGGCATCTTTTTCCAATAGAAGGCTATTTTGTCTACATTGGAAATCTGTTGCTTGGTAGAGCCACCTTCACGAATTATCTTAGCTAGATCTTGGATAACCTGCTTCTCTTGAGCTTTAATGTTACAGAGATGGCTTCTTTCCTTGAGCCTCATGAGCCAACCTCTCCTAGCTTTCAGGTTTTCTTTGGCAGCCTCCTCACCTCTCTCAGCCTTGCTCTGGATTACACTTTGGCTAAAGGGGGTGTTGAGGCTGGTTTGATCTCCTCTCCGGACCACTCAAACTTTCTCCATATCATCAATAAGGCTGTTTCACTTTCTCATCGTTCATGTGTCCACTAAGGTAGCACTTTTAATTCCCTTCAGAAACTTTCCTTTATGTTCACAACTTGGCTGTTTGGCACAAGAGGCCTAGCTTTCAGCCTACTTTGCTTTTGACATGGCTTCCACACTATGCTTAAATCATGGCTAGTTTTTGATTGATTGATTGATTGATTCATGAGAGATCCAGAGAGAGAGAGGCAGAGACATAGGTAGAGGGAGGAGAAGCAGGCTCCATGCAGGGAGCCTGATGTGGGACTTGATCCGGGACTGGAGGATTACGCCTTGAGCCAAAGGCAGATGCTCAACTGCTGAGCCACCCAGGCATCCTTAACTTTTGATTTAAAGTGAGAAATGTGTAACTCTTTCTTTCACATGAAACTTGGAGGTCAGTGGAGGGTTATCGACTGGCCTCATTTCAATATTGTTTTGTCCAGGGAATATGGAGGCCAGAGGAGGAGAGAGAGGGAGGCGGGAATGACCAGTTGGTGGAGAAGGCTGAACACACACAACATACATTGTTTAAGCTCACCATCTCATAGGGGCACCGTTCATCGCACCCCAAAACAGTTAAAATAGTAATGTCAAAGATCACTCATCACAGATTGTCGTAACATATAATAAAGGCTTGAAAATGGTGAATGTGACACAGAGACACGAAATGAGTCAATGCTGTTGGAAAAA